>NC_082666.1:29738680-30988680 GCF_025265405.1 Mesoplodon densirostris | reverse complement strand
AGAAAAGAAAGCCCAAAGACAGACTCAAGTATGACATGTAAGAGTTTAATACATGATCAAATTGACATTTCACAGCAGAAGAAAGGATAGATTAATCACTAACTGGTCCTGGGACAACTGATTAAATCCCAGATAAACTAAAATGTTTTTTTTTCCCCTTTTAAAAAGGGGGAATCTCTAAAGGACTACATGAAAAAATTCTAGAATAATTATTTGATCTTGAGGTGGGGAAAAGTTTTCTAAGTGTAAAAGCCAAGTAAGAAACCATGAAAGAAAAGTTGAACAGAACTGACAAGAGAAAATAAAAAATATAACTGCTGCACATTATAAAAATGTAAAAGAAATTAACTGTGGACTGTACTATAGAATAAGATTCACCACTCACTGAGCACATGCTTAGAGCACTGTAGACTCTCTTCATCCTCATGGTAACAGGCACTACAGATACTCTTTTGTTTTTTAAATTTATTTAATTAATTAATTTATTTCTGGGGCTGCGTTGGGTCTTTGTTGCTGTGCACAGGCTTTCTGTAGTTGCGGTGAGTGGGGGCTACTCTTTGTTGCGGTGTGCAGGCTTCTCACTTCAGTGGCTTCTCCTGCTGCAGAGCACGGGCTCTAGGCGCGCGGGCTTCAGTAGTTGCAGCATGCGGGCTCAGTAGTTGTGGCTCACGGGCTCTAGAGCACAGGCTCAGTAGTTGTGGTGCATGGGCTTAGTTGCTCTGTGGCCTGTGGGATCTTCCCAGACCAGGGCTCAAACCCGTGTCCCCTGCATTGGCAGGCGGATTCTTAACCACTGTGCCACCAGGGAAGTCCCACTACAGATACTCTTATTAGCCCCATTTTACATATGAGGTTTCGAGCTTATCAGACATTAATTGAAGTGAAATACTGCAAAACGTTTTCTCAAAGCTAATGATAAGTATTTTAATGAAAGTGGTAGGTAGTTAGACATGAGCGGCTCCTCGCCCTGTCCTGGACAGGGTCATCTTTCCCTCCCCGACCTGGACATGGGTGATCAGAACATGCCCAGAGATCTTCCCTTTCTGCGATCAAGGACCGCTAGGATTCCAGCCTTATGGAGACCAAACAAGACGAACCCACCAGCACAGGTTGACGCAGGCCCACCAAGACCTAAAAGGAGCCTCAGAGTAAAACCCGGGGTTCATTATGCCGTATTTATAATAAATTAGCATTGCGGTTTTTGCCCATGTCCCCCGGGGTTTCGCTTGGGTGCTTGTGGGTAAGTGCCTGAGCACAAAGAGAAAAGTCATATAACCTAAAGCTGTCAATCACCTCGGCAGTCAAATGACGCAAGCCACAAGGAAGGACTTTCCACCACTCTGAAAAACCAGCCCTACGCCCTTTGCGGGCTGCTTCTGGTTTCCGGATGGCCTGCTCCCCTTCTCTCTCTTGGGAGTATATTCTCGCTTTGCTTAATAAAACTTCTGCTGCTTAAAACTGCTCTATGTCTCTCGACTGAGTTCTCTCCTTCGGGAGGTCCAGGACAGAGGAATTGCCGTTTGGCCGGTAACAAAATTGTTATGTTAGCATGGTGAGATCATGGGTGATGTTTTGTTCTTGTCTTGGTTTTCCAAACTCTTCAGTATCTTTTTTTTTTTTATTAAAAAAAATTTTTTTTTGTGGTACGTGGGCCTCTCACTGTTGTGGCCTCTCCCGTTGCGGAGCACAGGCTCCGGACGCGCAGGCTCAGCGGCCATGGCTCACGGGCCCAGCCGCTCCACGGCATGTGGGATCCTCCCGGACCAGGGCACGAACCCGTGTCCCCTGCATCGGCAGGCGGACTCTCAACCACTGCGCCACCAGGGAAGGCCCAAACTCTTCAGTATCTTACATTATATTTATTTTTAGAGAAAATAGATTCATTTGTAGAACTACCTTTTGAATTTTCTTTGTCATAGCTCTGTTATCGTAGAGTAAAACATAGGGAGTTCTTTCTTTTTCCTTTTTTTTTTTTTTTGCGGTACACGGGCCTCCCACTGCTGTGGCCCCCTCCCCCACCCAACCCCGTTGCGGAGCACAGGCTCCGGACTAGGGAGTTCTTTATAAAAAAATAAAATGCGGTAGAGGGAGAACGATAACAACATTTACTAGGTATCTACCAAGAGTTAGACACTGTAAGAGCTGATTTATCTGCATTATATTTCATCCTAACCTAAAGCCTGTGAGGACAGGTATATTTTTCTCCACTTACTGAAGAAGAAAACTGAGACTCAGAGCTTTCACTGAGCTTGCCAAACAGTTACACTGCTGGGGAATGAAACATGTCTTCAACATCTGGGCTCTCTTTATTGGGCCTCCCCCCAGTTATCCACTGTACCTTCTCCAACAAGGCTATAAAAGTGTGGGCTCAATCCTATGTGTATGGGAAAAGGAACTTCATTTTCAGAAAGCAATGATAAATAAAATACAGGAGACAAAACGAAAGGTGTGAGTCGACTCCATCATCTTGGTGCCAGCTATGGCTTCATCTCTAGCAGAGCACTAAGCTTACAACTGCCGAATGTGTGTGATAGCACTAAAAATGTCCCTTCTTGCACTAGTAGATCATACTCTTATATCCTGTTTTCTCAAAGTTTAGAAAAGTCTCTGGAGCTCATTTATTCAGTACCACCATGACCCCTATCATCTTAAACACTTCAAACAGATGGGTGCTTATCCAGCTCTGAAACGTTTCACAGGAACAAGGGTTAAAAAATTCCACTGGTAACTGGTACTTATGTTTAACCTGTCATGGCAGGAAGTATTCTAATGTCTTCAATATGTTGACTTCATTTCAAATAAAATTCCTATGAAAACAAGAGACATGAAGCTCCAGTGGTAACCAGTTCCCATATTGCAATGCTTCGTATTCCCAAAGAGAACTACCAGGTATGAGTTCAGAATCACTCTCCCTAAACTTTTGCTCCCATATTTGATTTACTACTATTTTGATGCTTCCCTTGAATCTTTAGACATCATGCCTACCTAATGAGGATGCAAAATGGACAAAACCTGTAAAAGAAAGACCAACTTGTAGTTTGGATATACATCTCAGGACTGCTGGGGCTAAACTGCTGACTAATGTTTAGCTTGGAATGAGCTGAAAACTTTGGATGTTTGCACCTGGTTACTGACCATCTTGACATGATGTGATTTGTTTTCTTCCTGTAGTATAACTGCACATATCCTTTTTGAGATTCTTAGAGTTTTATATCACCGTCTCCATCTTTTTTAGTGCAAATATTCATTGATTAACTAATCATTCATTCAGAAAACATTTAAAGACCACCTACTGTATACCAGGCACTGTGATAGTTTCTGGAGAGACAAAAGTAGTCTTGCCTTTAAGGACGTAAAAGTCTAAAGGATGAGATGAAGAAGTGAACGGACAACTCCCATATAGTGTTCTGAGTGTTTTCACAGAGGTATGAACTGGTGTTGTGGAAAGTCAGAGGAGGGGCTGGGGTAATGAGGGAAAGTTCCTTAGAGGTGATGCTCAGGAAAAATCATTAAGGATCAGTAAGAGTTAATCAAGCATTGGAAGGAAGTTATTCCCTGCACATTTTGGAAACTGCGAGAGCAAAAGGTGCCTGTGGGAACTGAAAACAGAGAGCTGAGGTTAGCCCATATCTCTGAGAATAAGCTATTTAGTGACAGATACAAAATGTAATGATGATTTTCTTTAGTGCATCCATCAACTTTTTTGATGAAGATGACTTGGTCCCAAACCAAATTTTAAAGGACATAATTTTTCAGAATGTTATGGTTGTTACTAATTACTTTAATAATAACCTTCCAAATGCTTTACATCCATAGAGTATGATGAGCTACAAGAATGTATTTTGCTAATGAAATGTCATACCTACTTTATCATATTAACCATAAAACTCCAATAAAGCAAACTCCAGGCAAGCTCAACACCATCACCGTAGGACTCCTACCCTTTGACTACCCGTGAGTGAATGGAAAGTGTAATGTTACCCTGAAATCACTTAAAGGTAAATGGTGAGAAAGTCAATTTTTATCTTTGGTCTATTAGATGAGGGCATCAGTACATTAGAATTGATTTTCAGCACCTGGAGAAAAGTGGTTAAAAAAAAAAAAAACCAACCCAGATGAATAGAGTACTTCACAGCGATAGTCCTACGTGCTCAGATACAGAAAGACCCACTCTGCTAAGAACTGTTACCCCGTAAGTATCAGTCCCTCCATTTGACCTTAGAAATAGCAATTCCTTTGATAATATTTTCCAGGCCAGTATCATAGTCTTCAGCAGTTAGACAAAAAACAAAAACAAAAAGAACCCCACGGCATACAGAGCATGCTAGTTTTGAACAATAGTAGACAGCTGCAAAAAGGAGCAAGTGTCACAACAGCTTTTCACTAAAGCTTTCAAAAAGCATTAAAAGAATTAAAGAACTATGGCTAGAGTAGACAGATTCTCAGAGAAAATCAAAGATGAAAGGATGTGAATTAAGGGATAAGAGATAAATGTCTTGGGCCTCCGTGGTGGCGCAAGTGGTTGAGAGTCCGCCTGCCGATGCAGGGGATGCGGGTTCGTGCCCCGGTCTGGGAGGATCCCATATGCCGCGGAGCGGCTGGGCCCATGAGCCATGGCCGCTGAGCCTGCGCGTCCGGAGCCTGCGCGTCCGGAGCCTGTGCTCCGCAATGGGGGAGGCCACAGCAGTGAGAGGCCCGCATACCGCAAGAAAAAAAAAGGAAAAAAAAAAAAAAGAGATAAATGTCTTTCCTGAAAGATGGACCCTAATGATATTTTATCAATGTACTACAATTAATTAATAATAAGCCTTGGTAAGAACATATATTACGTTTAAAAACAAGAATATGATTGAAACAGTTATACTTGATCAAGGCACAATGTATAACACCATGAGAAAAACAAAACATCTTTCACTTAAGCTCAATAACTTTATCTTGGAAGAAGAAACAATGAACCTATCTTTAAAAGTGAATGTTAAATGTATTTTTAAAACATTTTACCTTGGGGCCGGGTGGGGGATGAATTGGGAGATTGGGATTGGCATATATACACTAATATGTATAAAACAGATAACTAATAAGAACCTGCTGTATAGCTCAGGGAACTCTGCTGTACAGTAGAAATTAACACAACATTGTAAAACAAGTATAACCCAATTAAAAAAAAAGAAACATAGAAAGGATATGACAATTAAAAACAAACAAACAAAAAAATAAAAAACCAGAAAAAACATTTTACCTGATTTAAATAATTTAGGCACTTTTCAAGACACCAAAGGCAACAAATGCAAGATTTCAGCACACATCGAGCACAAGCATTTTCCTGGAAAGAATGAAAAATGGAAATAATTAAAGACCAAACAATCAAACCATATCATATAGAATATTCTAAATTTTAGAAAAATAAAAATTAAGAAAAATCACAACCTATGCTTCAAAGCCTCCACACTCACCCTTTTTTTCCTCAAAATGTAATGGCTGAATTATTTTTAATCAGTTCAATTCAACATTTACTTAGTACCTATTGCATACAAGATATAAGGTATATAAGACCAACAAGGAACTTATAATCTAGTAGGAGAAAAAAAAAGCGCTAAACATAACAACAATTAGAATCAGAATATGATATAGATACTAGTGCTATGAGAGTGGAGAAGAGAGAGAGAAGACATCACCTGGGAGGTGAGAGGACTCAGGGGAGGCTTCTAGGAAGAGGGGGCATTTGAGCTAAGCTATGTAGAAATGCATGGTATTTCTGCAGTCAAGGACAGAAAGGAGGTTCCAAGGAAGAAAGCGTGTTGAGTCCACACAGAGGAAGAGAAGCACAGGACATTTGGGGAAACTACAGAGTGCAAGAGTGGGAGACAAAGGGGAAGAATTAGATTCTACTAGGCAAGGACTTTGAAAAAAAACATTTGCACTTGGACTTAATATCGCTGGGGACTTTGCGACACGCAGAACTGACGTTCTGGAATTTGCCCACAGAAAGTCCAGAAAAGGGTTTTTCCTTACCTTTCCTTTGAGCTGACTGTGAATGTACATAAGGATCATTCGTGGAATTTTGACTAATGTGATAATGAAAGATCCTTTCGCCACAGTACCAAGGTGATAACGAATAAGGCGATTCACTGATGCCAGAATAGGTGTAAATGGCAAATTCCTTTTATCCCTATATAAAAGACCAAGATGGAAACACAGAAATGGTTTAGAGTCCAAAAGAGTGAAAAATTAGTTCATTTTTCTTATTCTAGCTCTATGACAAAATGGCAAAGTAATATAAACGCTACAGATGTACCATGTAAAATTAATGTTTCATTTCTTTATGGTAGTTTCATGGGGTTCTTATGCTGTAACACTTTAAGTTAAATAAAACTGTGCTTTTAAAGCTCTTATTAGTAAATAGTTATGGGGTTAACTGTAGAATCAGATAATGGAACTTAAAAAGATGTTAGACCTGGCACCTCATTATAATAGAAAACTATAAGGCCTATTGTAGTGTATATTCAGCTATGAAGTTAGGAAAGGAAGTCACAATACTTGTTCTGATCCATACAAATTAAAAAGACTTGTTATCCTTTGATGGACGTTTATATAAAGCAAAAGTACATAAGACACTACTACAAGATTTGTTCTTCTGCTAAATGTAATTTAAGTGTAACATGACCTGCGGTTCTAATTAATTTTTTGAGAAAGCTACAGAAGAGTATAAAGAATAAAATAATAGCCTCCCATTTTCCTACCTCACAGAATGATCAACTACACATTTTGTTATATTCACTTCCAATTACTTTTTAAAGAAATGGAACACTTACTGGTCTCAGTTCCATTTCCTTTAGACAAAATCACTTAGATGATCTTAAGTTTTCTTTCTTTCTTTCTTTTTTTAATTGAATTATAATTGACCTACAACACTATGTTAGTTCTGGGTGTACAACATAGTGATTCAATATTTCTATACATTACAAAATGATCACCACAATAAGTCTAGTTATCATCGGTCACTATACGAAGTTATTATCTTTCTCTTCCTGACTTATTTCACTTAGCATAATACCCTCTAGGTCCATCCATGTAGTTACAAGTTAAGTTTTCTGACAAGTATAAATTCTCACCTAGTAAAATAGTATGTTACCACAGCTCCTGCCACAGTCATCTGTTGACAGGCTAGAATAAATTCACTGATCCAAATCAGGCCCACCACATGGTACCACCACATGTATTGCAGAGGCCCAGAAACTCTGAACTCCACAAAGCCTTGGTCATTCTGAACAGCGCTGCCTAGGAAAATATCAAAGAAGGAAAGAAGGAGCACATAAAGCATAAACCAATAAGTATGGCTATTAAATCTAAGAGATTAATCTAATTTCCAACAATATGTCCCTATCCCCAAACCACTGACTTCATGATCACAGTGCTATTACATTAAGGGACAAAAGTAATTATCACTTAAGAACTTGTAAAGACAAACACTGTACAATTAAGCATTTGTTTTCCTCAAAGGAACCATATATAGTTTTAAAAGTTGTTCTATTTGAATATAGTTTTTTTTAAAAATATTTATTTATTTATCTATTTGGCTGCACTGGGTCTTAATTGCGGCACATAGGATCTTCATTGCTGCGTGCGGGATCTTTAGTTGAGGTATGTGGGATCTAGTTCTCTGACCAGGGATCGAACCCGGGCCCCCTGCATTGGGAGCTCAGAGTCTTAGCCACTGGACCACGAGGGAAGTCCCTGAATATAGTTCCTACCACATTATCAGTTATTTAGTGTAGGCATGAATTTTCAAACACTTCAATTTTTTTTCAGAGGTATTACTTGTCCAATAATTATAGACCTAAGTTATTAGCAAAGTACAGAAATTAATATTATTTTCAATTGGTGATGGTGTGCTGAATGGCCAAAGAAGTTACATATAAGCTTACTATCCTTATACCACTCCTCATAATTAATTCCATTTAGACATACATAACCTTTGATATTAAGTATGGCTACAAGCAAGTCTGAGAGTCTAACTATGAACTGTATCACTACTAGCTCTACATAGGTTCAGGTCATTTCCAAACTAGAAAGTCCCAAGGAAGCAAGTTGATCTTTGGCTATAACTGGAGTTTGAGGCAATTCCAGAGCAGCACTGCATTCATTAGTTCATCTTAGAATGAATCCAAATGTCTGAGTCAGTACAGGAACTTACTTCAAATCCATAACCATCTTGAAACTGGATATGATTTCAGGCCCTACCTGGTTTAGACTCACTTTGCTGGGATGTTCTAAAAATCATGAACGGGGAATATGTTATTGAAGAGCCATAACCATTGCTAATTCTGATGGTTGTTAGACCTTAGTCCATAAATGTCTTAAGAATTATATCTCTCTGATGTTTTAAAACATTTTAATGCAAATCAGTTTCATTACTAAAAGAAAGAAGTAACATGTCTTCTTACCGGTAGTGCCAAGAAAGAGAAGTGTCATGATCCAATACACCCAAAACAGGACAAGAGCAAAGAAAGTCCAAAAGGGTTGGAAGACTAGCAGTGGCAAGTGAATGAAAACCTTGCCAGCCACGTGGAACAAGGCGATGGTGAGAGCAACCCGTTTGCGCATGACTAACATTATGAGGAACAAGATAACCTGCAGGAGAGAACAGATGGAAAGATTCCAGCTACTGTTTTAAGCAGTAAAAACAGAAACTGAACAATGGTGGAAAATTTTTAACATAACTCTTCATTCCAAAATGGGGATGTATCATTCTCTGAATCCCAATAACACTTTAACAGTCTGTATCTCTCTTGCAGCCCTTATTTTTCATTATATATTGAAAATGTCTTTTAAAGCTAAACATAAAAGAGTTTCTCAATTTATTAATACATCCTAGATGTACTAATTCTTCTACTTTCTCTTTTTCTACTAGTTATGAATCAAAACGTGTTGTTTGTCATCAGGATGAGACTCAATTTATTTAAATAGATACATGCTTGCCACTCTGAAAACAGGGGAAAAGACGATATGCTATGACCACAAAAGCACAGAGAACTTATACCTCATCTCCCTTGTTGGACCAAAAGCACCTTACAAGCAGGGTCCATGTCAAATTTATCCTTTGTCACTCCCCACTCTGCCCTGGCACCTGGCACAGAGAACTGTACTTAAAAGATGATTAATAAATATTTGTACAATGATAGCAAACAAAAATCTTTTGGCACCAATGGTTTTACGATGGCTTTATTTTTAGTTTCTAATGCTCAATGAAAAGCTTGGGATTGCTCCAAGAAGTGGACTGAGATTTTTTCCCCCTTTTTTCAGAGAGGAGAAGGAGATGAACCAAAGATATGAATATAGATTATTGAATCACATGTTAATGAATAATTTTACTGCAATTATTATAATAATTATACTAGTTAGTGAAGCTCACCTCTCTTTTTAAAATAATGTTGTTAAAAGTTTAAAAGGGAAAAATGGGAAAATAATTCGCGAATAAGTAGATGGAATGACACTAGGTAGCCCATTTCTTAATAGACTTTTCTATAATTACACTATCTCATGACAATAAGATGTATGTTCTTACTAGAAAATGATAATTAATATTCTAGGTGAAAATTCCCTCTCAAAAAGCAGGCAGTACAGAACAAAATGTCACATAAAATAGCACTCATCATTTAGGGGAGCCTTCTGAAGCCTTCTGAGTATGTCATACACTGTGGGGCAGAAATTTTATCCAATAGGGATCATGGTTAGGCATGCAATGGCTAAGCGTGAGTTTCGGCTTCATTAATGATCTATAAATAAAAACATAAACCTGAAAGATACACCAAGGCCTGTACTCACTGTGAACACTGTAGCTGAAATGGCATAGATGAGGAGGGCCCGAAGATTGTCTTCAGCTACCTGAAGCTGTTCAGGGATAACTGTTTCTCTGGGAGACTTTCTTTGCTTTGCATATAGCCACCATAGTACACCTGTGCCACCTGGAGACAAAAAAAGAAAAAAAAAACACAATTGTTTTTGCAATAATTGGCACAAGAAAATGTGTAACATAAATCCTCAATTTTCTGGACCCTTCCGATACATCAACGTGGACTAACACAGCAACAATCCATTTGGCTGGGAGGTGCGTGGCTGTAACTTTTTGCCAGCATAAGGGGAACTCCAATGACTCCACTTACATCTTCCACATTAGGCACTTACAAATCTCTCACTGCATCAAATAAACTTCCTTTAACTGTATTTATTATCAACTCTGAAGCTGAGAGAGAGCCAGCAAGGACAGACACCCCTGAGAGGAACTGGTCACGAAGAGAGCCTCAGCGCCTGCTTAAACTAAGGAGCCTGTGGGAAGCAAGTAAGGATTACAGAAATCAGCAATGAAGCTGAGGAAGGCAAAGATCTTCTCTGTTGTACAGTAACCCCAGTGCCTAGTGAGGATACACTCATGCAGTTGATGAAATATTTGTACAATGAATAAATGAAGATCAAATGAGTAGTTCCCACCAAAGGTAGGAACAAAGATAGGAAATCTTTGATAGCTGGATAGCAGTGGGCACTAGGGATGGGAATTTTTATCTCCATGACTGGTTCAGAGATTCTGAGATATAGACTGAAGAGGGAGGCAGACCTGCCTCCATATAAGAGAGCTGAATTGGACACCTTCATTCAATCCATTCGACAAACACTTTGAGTGCCTATAGCACCTACTGTTCTAGGGGCTGGGGATAGAGCGGTGAAAAACCAACATCAACTCTCATGCAGCATATACAGTAATGGGGAAACAAAAAAAAAACAAGGAAACAAGTGAAAATAGAGTATATTAAATCTAAGAAAAAAGCTACCAGTAAGGGATAGAAAGTGCTAGGGCTGGGAAAGCATTACAATTTTATATAAGCAAGGCCTCACTGTGGTGAGACGATATTTGAGCAAAAGAATCAAAGACAGGGAGAAAGCAATCTACGAAATTATCTAAGAGTATTCAAGGCAAGAGGAAACAGCAAGTTCTAAGATGCTGATATGGGCCATGCCTGGCAGGCATGAAAAGAGGAGGCCACTATAGCTACAACAATGAGCACTGGGGAAAGCAGTAAGAGATGTGTGCAGAAAGGGAGCTGGGCACCAGATCATACTGCAAGGCCTTGTAGGCCACGGTAAGGAAATGGAAGATTCAGAGTAGAGATGTGTATGTATAGGTGGATGAGATGAATGCCTGGGAGAGAAGCAACTGGGCTGAGATCTATTCAAATCAACCTGACCTCCACGTGCACTCAAGTCAAGAGTGAATAGTGTCAAAGGGAAATTCCAACTACCTGTTGGCAAATATTAAGCATGAATTTTTCTTCTATGGAAGATGATTAAACAAACCAAAACAACCATGAGTCTATGAAGAATATTTCAGAGAAAGGGAAAGGCTACTTCCATTTTGGAATCTTGAAGGTACAAGAAAATTGTTTGGTAAACTGTTTAATATCCTCAAAAAATGGAATAAAATACGTTCTCTACAAACAGAAATAAAAAGTTGAGGGCTTCCCTGGTGGCGCGGTGGTTGAGAGTCCGCCTGCCGATGCAGGGGACACGGGTTCGTGCCCCGGTCCGGGAAGATCCCACATGCCGCGGAGCGGCTAGGCCCGGGAGCCATGGCCGCTGAGCCTGCGCGTCCGGAGCCTGTGCTCCGCAACGGGAGAGGCCACAACAGTGAGAGGCCTGCGTACCGCAAAAAAAAAAAAAAAAAAAAAAAAAGTTGAGAGAAAGCCTGAAGTTCAAGGAAAATAGAATGAGATAATAATGATGACATCAAGGGCATTGTTCATAACATCCACAGTAGATATCATTAATTAAACATTTAAACTTGTGCCAGGAATTAGCACAAATAGATGCAACCACATTTAAACACAATGCTATTAAGTGGGTATTATTAGCTCCACTTTGCAAATGATGAAATTGAAATTTAGGAAATTTCAGCAGCATGCCAAACGTCACATACTCGGTAAGTGGGAGAGCTGGGATTCAAATCTACTTTTATTATAAAAGCTATCCATCTGTTATGAACTGAATGCTGTGTCTCCCCAAAACCCATCTACTGAAATCCTAATCCCCAATATGGTGTATTTGGAGGTGGGGCCTTTAGAAGATGATGAGGCCATAAATGTGGAGCCCTCATGAATGGGATTAGTGCCCTTATAAAAGAGACCCCAGAAAGCTCCTTCCCTCTTCTGCTGTGTGAGGACACAGCAATCAGATGGCCGGAAACAGGAAGTTGGCCCTCACCAGATGCCGAATCTGCTGGTGCCTTGATCTTAAGACTCCCCAGCCTCCAGAACTGTGAGAAATAAATGTTTGTTGTTTATAAGGCATCCAGTCTGTGGTACTTTGTTACAGCAGCCCAAACTGACTAAGACATCATCTAAACACAGAATTAGATTTGAAGGCTACAAACTGAAATGAAAAGGAAGATGGCTGAGAGAAGGAAGACCTACAAATAAGATGAAATTGGAATAACAAAATTAAGTAGTCAAGTACAGACTGACGCCAAGGAAAACAAAATCAGTGATATCGTAGATAAACTTGAAGAGTTCTTCCTGAATGTAAAGAAAATGACAAAAGGATTAAAATGATAATTTAGAAGATGATAGCAGGAGAGTAACAAGGATCTTAAAGAGAAAACCACCAGGATGGAAACAATAAACAAGTATAGAAATAAAGTAAACTTTTCAAAGTTGAAAAAGATTCCCCAAATAAAGAGATCATAGGCAAACTGAGTTAAGATTCTGAACTAGACAAAAATTTTAAGTTGTAAGGATAAGTTAAAAATGATATAAACACCTAGGTAGGTGAGATAGGTTATGGGCACAGGAACAAAATTTAGACTGGTCTCAAAGTTCTTCTCTGAAATGAAGTACAGACATAAGGCAATATACTGTATCTTAAGACTTTTATATGCAACAAATTCAATATTCACATGTGAAGGCAAAGGCAATCTTAGATAACCAAGAATTCAGAATATTACAACCCATAAGTCTTTCATGAATAAGTTACTTGAACTCAGATTCCAGTCAAAACAAATACGAACTGAAATTTAGAACTCAAGAATGAACTTTTATAAAAACAGGATCAGTATAACTGAATCACTTTGCTGTACACCTGAAACTAACACAATATTGTAAATCAACTATACTCCAATATAAAATAAAAATTAAAAAAAATAAAAATAAAAATAAAAACAGGAGCAGTAGTTCTCACTAAAATCAGGACAGGAGAACTTAAATAAACTTAAATATAATTATGAAACTTCTCAAGGCAAAGGTAAGCAAAATTCTTTGAAAAGATATAGTACAACAAATAATATTTTAAGTTTAATAATAACCTGAATATGAACACTCAGAATATTTAACAAGAGCTAAAAAGTGCGAGTGGGCAGAAGAGAGTAGGATTAGACAGGAAGGAAAGTTTATGTTAAATTTAAAGGGGGGGAGAACCTCAACAAATATTGTTTCATTTCAGCCTTTAATAATTATAGAATTCTAGACTGAAGAATATTTTCTGAAAATGTATAGGTTACCAACTGAAGAAGTGAAAATAAAATTATACCATCCAAAGCCAGGGTGAAAATAACCAAAGAAAACACAATTCCATACAGCAAAGATAGGGAAAACAAAATAAGGAAGCATAAATTTAAGGAAAACATAAAACAGATGACATCAGTAAGACCAAACATACCAGGTAAACGTAATGGTGGCAAATTCTCCTACTGAAAGAGTTTCATATTGGGTTAAAACATTTTTATACTATATACATACACACACATACACACACACATGCATACATATATATATGAATATCAAGGTCTGGATTCCAGACGCTAACACTGGTGAACTGAAGGTGGGTCCCTATAATTATGACATTTTTAAAGGCAAAAGTAAATACTCTTTAAAGAGAAGATGTAGCATGTGAAATAAAACTTTTATTTTCTTTCCTATATTTCTATTTTCTACCATGGAAGTAGTTAGATACCATGAGTAGGTATGACATTTATAATTGGGAGGGGGAAATTTTTTTTAAAGACAATAAACACAGAAAACCCAGAAGGTTTCATTAGAAACACTAAAATAAAAACAAAATAGAATGTCAATAGACAGAAAAATGAGTAACAAAATTTTAAACACACACACGTACACACACCCCCGACAGAGTTATCCTGCCAGGAACACTTTTCAACCAGAAAGAATTTCAACACCTTAGAATGGCTGATTTAGGCCTTAAAAAAGTGCAAGATAAAAAGAAAGGGTCCCTTCACTTGCCAGGCAGGGAGCACTGGAAGAATCAAGTGAAAATTCAAAAGCAGGAGCAGAACAGAGGCTCAATTCCTTTCTTTTCGGTTGTACTCTCCCCCTCAAACTGATATTGACAGAAAAACATTAGTCCCCTTTAAAAAATATCTCACTTGCTCTTATTCCAAAAGCCACTGACCTTCCCATTTTATTTGATTTAGTAATCTCACAGTGAACTAACTTAAATGTAATCCACTTACCTGTCTTTACATTTTATCAATGAATTCACAGGCCTTACAAGAGGAAAATTATTTAAAATAACCAAAATAGTTCTGAATTGAGGGATTGTTAAAGGCAAACTTTAACTCTCAATTCTAATTACTAAAAAACAAAGGAATAAGCAGCTTACCAAGTGAACCCAGGATGAGCAGAATTGTTAAGATCCACACAAGTATTCTTGATATATACCTGATTATCACCATCAAAATCATGGACAGAACTGCAGGGAAGATAAAGAACACACAGAATATCATTTGAAAACTTTAGAAAATATAAAGAGAAACTCTTTCAATTGTTTTCTCCTAGGGAAATAATTTGCTGCTATTGACAAGCTCATGACTCCAATTTAGGTAAGAAAGGAAACTGGCTGCCTTTGTACTTTGACTTTGGTACTTGCACCACTTGAACAGCATCACTTAAAACCAAAGGCACCAAACTGGGTTTATAAATGACAGAAAAGAATACATGCAAATGTATATGGTGACTCAAAAACAGCACAGAACTGTTGTGGATTTGCCACAGGAAGACATCAGAACTCACATGCAAACATAGATGCCAACACACAAAGTGTAGAGAATGACATGCCATGTTGGTGACCGGAAAAAATACCACATGTAGACAGAGATCAGTTAAATTAGGTGCTACACTTCCTTGAGTCACCTATGCGTTTCAGGACCAACTTCTCTGATGTTCGGTCAACAAGCCAGTTGGTATATTATCTTTTTCTAGTTGTTTCTCCTCTAAAACTCCAAGAGATGGTCTGACCTTATAGAATAATATCCTGAAAACTACTGAAGCCAAAATTCCTCTGACATTACTTCTCAACTGAGGTCAGGGGTCCTGACTAAGAAGCTCTTCAAAAAAAGAGCAAAGCTTAGCTTGAGTTATTTAACCAACTCCTCTACCCACCCCAAGCTAAATTCCAACATGCCAAAATCTCGAGTGAAAATCTCAAAAGAAACTGAGAAGATTTAACCCTTGCATGGGGAAATTCATTTCTGAAATCATAATTTGTTCATCTTTAATTATCTAAAGTCCCATTTCACAAACAAATGAATAAAGATCTTAAACCTCAAAAGAAAACCATTCTAATAAAAAATGGAATTCCAATGGCTTAACAACATTATTAACACTATTTTTAGGTCTGGATTTCTTTTTTCTTGGTTCAAGTATTCAACTATTTCAGAAATCAAAAAATTTTTATATAAAGCTAGACTAATAATCAAGTTTCCTTGGACCATTTGCAAAGCCAAATAAATAGTTGGGATCTGTGACTAGGTAACATTATTAAGGTACTCACATTTGCAATAAATGTACAGGAACCAAAAACAGATGGGAGCGTTTCAAATATCACAGAAATAGCTTTCATATGGACAGCATTATTTCAACTGAGTCAAGTACTACCTAAGCAAAAAGAAAATACTCTCTAATGACAAGACAGAAATATAGCTAGACTTCTCTATGACTATAATTGGTGTTAACAGGCATAAACACTCATTTTACTTATATAACAAAATAGTTGTTTGGTTCCTACTACAGTTTACTTCTCCCAATTAAAAATGTCTATAAATTCTGATATGGCTACATATAGTTCTAGGATAATATAGGGAATTTACATCTTGAAAATAAAATTTATTTGCTTTTATTTATTTTATTATCTATTTATTGACCAAAAAACTAAATGGCTAACAAGTGGAGATTTCCTACTTTTTCAAGCAATACAGATATTAATTGTAGCAATTTAAAAAATTACATAATCCAAACATAATATATCAGAAATCTATGCTCTTTGATGGAAAATATAAAAGAAAATAGGTAGCCTCTTTTTATAAGCAAGTAAGCCTTTTGGAATCAAAACTAAAAACAAAGGGGTGCTGATAATAGAAACCTCCTATTATCATATTAAGGGTTATTATAGACTTTGTAATCAAAGTTTGGGAATACACCAGTTTTCTCCAATGAGAGAAAAAGAAGGGAAATGAGTTTCAGATATATTATATTCTTTTTAAAATATGTATCTATTTATAACTATATATATTCTGAAACAATTATTTTGGCTATGGGAAGTTAAACAATTTACAAGCATCCCCAGCAGTATTCATATTTTGGTTAAAAGAACAGTCTTCTACTGCAGTACTATGCAATAGCTAATAATGAGAAAAACAATTACCTAGTGATAACAAGCAAAGTCCCAATATAATTTCTTTGCTGGTCATTACTCCACTAATCAGCCTGTGTAAGACACTATTGTCACTGACAAAGGTGATCAGGGCCTCTGCAAACTTGGCATAGCAGGAAATGTTCACAGGAGCACAGCGATGGAAGAATGGAATAGGTGCACTGGTGACACAAGAAAAAAAAATCAGAAAAAAAATTACTCCTACTTAATATAAATGCCACATCAAACACACAAATGAAAGGTGAATATGACTGCAATACAGTCCACCCTCCACACATCATATGGGAGCTAAGAGCTGTGAGCTTAATGCTATGAAGATGACCGTCATGGGGCATGATGCACATCTTACCACAAGCCTTATCAAAGAGGGTGGAGTGCATATTCCAACAGAAGACATTACCCTCCCCTTCTGAAAAGAAACACACACACATATACACACACATACACACATACACAACTACTAAAAGCAAAAGCAAACACTTAAACTCCTCAGCCTACACATCTATCAATCAAGGGGCAGATGGCAAAACTTACAAACATATACTTCATTGAACTGAAAATGAATTTTTGCCATAAGCTATCTAAAAATAAAAACAAACATACTTTTGCTTGAAACATGCCACCATTAATAGAGTATTTCTTCTCTCAGAACAGCATACAAAACCTTAGATTAAAAAAGGTATTCGGGGCACAAGCTTAATAACTCATACAAAGTAGTCATACCAAGATATCAACATACAGCATAATATGCAGCTATTTGAAACAATAACTTTGAATACTAATGTATGGAAGAACTTATGATTTAATAGTACAAGGGAAAAAAACCCCAAAATTGATATCTAATGTGATGATTACATCTCTGTATAAAAGATATATACATAAGAATGAGAACCGGAAAAAATATAAAGAAATGAAAAATCTCTGATTTGTTAGGGTCATGGGATTCTGGGCCATTTTCTTTTCTTTTTGTATGTTATTATTATTATGAGATTATTTGTGTCCAAAAAAGAGGGAATCAATTATATCAGGTTTATACTGACTGCAGCTTTCACTTGTGAAGGAACATAGCTATGTATAAACCGTGACATAAATATAGCTTGTTATAACATGGTTCTATTTTAGCTTCTGAGAACATGTATGCACTAATCAGTGAGAGATTTTAAGCAAAGTTCTATGAACATGCCCTCAGTTGTGACTTATTTGGATTCTAAAAGAGCCCATACATGCACCTATGCACAAACACACATTTATGTGTGCGTTAAGTTAAAATTTAGTCATTACTAACACGAATCCCACATTGTCAGAATTATTTGTAGGACTATCAGTCACAGTCTAACATAACACTTTTGACTGGACTGCAATAAGTGTGTTCTCATTCTTGATTGGCACTGTATTTTGGTCAAATTAGTGAATAAGATTACATGGTTGAACACCAAATAAAATCCCAAGGTTTCTAATCTCAGCAAAGCAACTTTGTATAACCCAAAGCAAAACACTACCTTTGTTTCCTTCCTCAAAAAACAATTAGAATATTTCTTTTCAAGTAAGAATATAAGTGAATTATATATGGATTTTCCTTAAATGTTGGTACATGGGCACTGCTGGGAGTAAGAATAAGCAACATCTTCCGTGATGTTAAACTTCATGGAGCAATAAAATAATATAATTTTAAAGATTTAGCCTTACCTTACTTAGTTATGCTCTAAAGTAAAATGTACCCAAAAATGATGATGACATGCATGTTCATTTTTTTAAAATTGCCTCTTGTGATGTGTAGGTGTATTTGTATACACCTCCAAAATGGTGTCGGTGAAAGATAATACCAAAGATTTGATATTTTGTCACAAAGTGCAGAAAGCCAGAGCATTCTGAGTAATGCTTGAATTACAGGTATGTAAGCCACCATATTTTGACCAAAAGTTGTTTTACTAATGATTTAAAAAGACATTAAATTACAGAATACTTTTAGGTGATATGGATTTAGTTAGAAATATTACAGGAAAGAATGAAAAAAGATTAACTAGAAGTTCCTACTCAATGGAGGCTAACTTGGGACAGAAACCTTTAAACTTGACAACTGTGTTGTGACCTACAACTATTTTTTTCCTGATACTGTCTAGATACTGTCCCTGCCAGGTTAATGTCCCTGTCTAAGGACTTTTAACCGTATTTTAACTAAAAGGCTGGTTCTCTGTCCTTCAAAACTAAAGTCCTCTCTGCTCCATGCCTGTCTACATCTTCATCTGCTTTATTACCCTACATCTCTGATGTCATCTCAGTTTAACTCACTTGCCTCCAACCTTGAACATAAAATACATCCACCTTAAGGATACTGATGTTCTGTTTTTAATACCCACCAGTTTTTTTGGTCCTGCTCCCCCGTTTCCTTTTTCCTGTCATATAACCCTAAACTTTATCTTCTATCCAGAGGTGGCTCCACTTAAATCTCCCATATCCTAACAGGATGTTGATGTATTTTTATACTCAAAGAGAAATATACATCATTTCCAAAAGAGAGTGGAACTTGTGATAAAGAAAAGAAAACTGGACTTGGGCTCAAAAGCCCTGGGTGATTCTCCTAACATTACACAGGTCACTTCATCTCTCTTTCTCAGTCCTTCCTTCTGTTAGCTGAAAGGGTAGAAGTAAGTCCTCTATAAGTCTTTTCACATCTTAATAATAATAATAATAATAATAATAATAATGTCCACCCATAAATCAATGATTCTAAATTAGTAGAAGCAGGATTCCCAGTAGCTTTAGTATTTTTCTGCTTTTCATACTTATAATGAGGATAGCTGATTTGAAAAGGGAAGGATTATAGTCTTAAAATTCTAATCCTTCATTTGTATTTAAGAGGAAAAGCTGAGTAATATCAGTTTTGAACTTACGCTTTCAAGTCATTTGTATACTGTATATAAACACTTGGCCAATCAGAAAGAGTACTTTTACAAGTATCTTTCAAAGAACTGGAATAAAATAACAGTCCCTTGCCTTATAATTCAATCTATGTCAGTTTAAAAAACCTGACAGCTCTAAATTTAAAGGTATAAAAATAGCACAAGCTGATTACACTGTTTAGCTGATGGTCAAAATGGTCAAAAGCTGCTCTTAGTGGTAAGGAATAACAGAAATAGAAAGCAAACAAAACCGAAGATAATATTTGGACACAACAGCAAAAATGAAATTAAATACTTAGCTTTAAAGTGAAACGTACTAGATTCCCTTGTCATTCTTTTTTTTTTTTTTTTTGTGGTACGTGGGCCTCTTACTGTTGTGGCCTCTCCTGTTGCGGAGCACAGGCTCCAGATGCGCAGGCTCAGCGGCCATGGCTCACAGGCCCAGCCGCTCCATGGCATGTGGGATCCTCCTGGACCGGGGCACGAACCCGTGTCCCCTGCATCGGCAGGCGGACTCTCAACCACTGTGCCACCAGGGAAGCCCCCTTGTCATTCTTTTTCTCAACTCTTTCCCAAACAGAAACAACTTGACTAGTCATGAATTATTCTGTTTGAATTATTTTATTATTTAAAAAAATTTTAGTAATCATGGCATTGAAATGGCTTGTCTTATATTTTACCATTTAAATCCCCTGTGATATGATGAATTTAAGATGTTACCTGATTTCATATACCTCTCAGAAAATAACCCTTCTGAGAACCTAGTATATGAGATCACTTCTACTTTAGTGTCTAACCTAAATGACACACTCTGTGCTTCTTAATTAAGAGAATGAGCATCAAGTATTCTATTTACAGTAAGTTCTTCTACCTTTTGAAGCCTCCAGAATACTGCATCTTTAAGAAGTCAGTGCTGTCTCATTAGGAACCAATGCTGTTTCACTTTATTGAAACATTAGTCAACAAGAACAAAATGAATTTATAATGAGTCTTTTAAAGATTTTTTTTAATTAGCCACTCATAGGAAAACTGTATCTTACCTTGGCAAACCTAGTGCCCATTTTCTTTTTTTAAAAAACAAATTTATTTATTTATTTATTTATTTTTAATTGTGGCTACGTTGGGTCTTCGTTGTTGCGTGCAAGCTTTCTCTAGTTGCAGTGAGTGGGGGCTCCTCTTGCTGCGGAGCACTGGCTCTAGGTGCGCGGGCTTTAGTTGTGGCATGTGGGCTCAGCAGCTGTGGCTCGCAGGCTGCAGAGCGCAGGCTCCATAGCTGTGGCGCCCGGGCTCAGCCGCTCTGCAGCATGTGGGATCTTCCAGGGCTCGAATCCATGTCCCCGGCATTGGCAGGCGGATTCTTAACCACTATGCCACCAGGGAAGTCCCTGCCCATTTGCTTTTAAGTCCAGACTATCACAGTTAATGAGCTCCCTCAAAGTATGATGACAAACAATGCCTAATATCTTGTCCATATGCCTTCGTAAGAGAAGACAGGAGTTTGCACTTCACACAATTATCTTAAAACTTCAGGTTATAAATAAGCAATTACACAAGACTTCTAATTAAAAGTTTTATTTAAGAAAGAATAAAACTCAAGGGTTTTGGCAATGTCTCTATAGCACAGCAAAGGCAGGAAATAAGTAATCAAGAATCTAATGGCAATGTGCAGTGATTTTCACATATTTCATTTTATTTCTTTTCTCTCCTCTTTCATTCCTATACTCCCTTTTTTCCCTTCAAACTAACTGTGGTATAGACTTTACAAGATCTTAGATTCAAATTCTGATTCCCAACAATCAGTTGTGTGGCCTTGGGCAACCCATTTAACCTCTTATTTTCTATTTCCTCATCTATAAATCAGGGACAATATCCTTATAGGCTTTTGTGAGGGTTAAGTGAGATAGTACATATGAGAAACATAATATTGTACTTGGCATCCAATAGATGATTTATAAATGTTAATTCACCTTGAAACTTTCACTTAAAAAAATAGATAGATAATATTTTTTTCTTGGCTATTATTTTCTTATTTCCATATCATGTTAATTCCTCAACACCAAGTATCCTTTCTGGCATCTGGAAGTACCAAAATAAATGTTTGATGAATAAACTGAACTTATGAAATCTGTTTCTAGTATTGCAGTTTTTTCTAGCTATACTCAAACCTTTAAGCACTGTAAGTATAAGGGCTGGCTAGACTCCTTGTTGCTACTATGTTTAGCATGTCACCAGTAGAGTTCTGAATTTGGATACAATATGGCCCTTTCTAGGCAGTTGCTTTTAAAATTCAAAAGCTCTTAGGAATAGTAACCATTTGGCAATTATGTGGCATGAATGTTTTATTGCAAATTAGTTTACAACTGCTTTTCTTTAAAACAGGCACCTTCAGCTGCAGAAGGTTCCTGGGTACCCAGGAAGGTTGGAAGGCTCTAGAAGTTGAGACAAATAATAGTCCCTAAGCCAAATGCCAATCACAATAATGAATATTTAACACATATTATCTTACATAATTCTTATAGCAATTCCATGGGAGAGGTATTGATATTCCCATTTTACATATGAGAAAACTTGGTTTACTGAGGGCTTAACAAACTTGCTTAAGCTGACAAATAGAAAGTGGTAGCACAGAATTCAGCCCCAGGCCTATCTGGACTCAAAGTTCAGTTCTTTCTGTCCCACTGCTGTGCTCCCAGAGGGACAGCAAAGGAGACATAAAAGATGCTGAGGGCCATTTGCCTGCATCACAGGTTTGCCTAGTGCTGGTCTTCTGGTGCATATAGAAAAGTCAATCAAAGCATAGTCCCTACTCTTTTTAAGGACAGAGTTTCTTAAGGACAGAGACTAGATCTTACTCATCTTTGGAGATTTGGTATCTAATCTAATACTGTGTGTGAAACAGGGTAGTGCCCTAAGTTTTTTATTAAAACAAATTTATTCTTGTTTTTTGATCCTTTCACTTTGCCAAATACCAGATGATGATATTTACAAGATCTTGATTTGCCTTCCTTCTATCAACTGTTGCTTCTCTTTTACCTTCCAACAATGTGAGTTCAGACAAAAGTGATAGACTGTGAACTACTAAGATAAGTAAAATGTGAGGATCTTTAAAAAACAGTATAAATATAGTATATAGCCGGTTTTCACATGGTTTAGGTTCATCATTGCATCTTGGATTACTAAAACATTAGTGGATAACCTTGTTAGAAGCCGAGCCTGTCCATCTCTAAAACTCAAGCTCCTAATACTACGTTTTGTCTCCTAGTGAATGCCCTTAGGATGCTGTATGTGAGACGTCCATGAGTGTGCAGCCAAGACTGGATCACCCAGTATAACCAGGAACAGGCAGTCCTCAACATGGTAGAATCAGAGGTCAGAGGTGCCGGAGGATTTGAAGTATGAACTGCCCACCCATATTATACTAGAGCAGAGCAACCTCATTCTCATACCACAGCTTTCTGGTTATCCTTTTATAATATACTTATGCCTTAAAAATAGTGACTCTATATTCAAAGTATGCATTTAAAATAGGCTTTAGCAGTTGAATAGAGAACAGAACTTTTCTTCTTTTTACATTGATAATTTTCTCTATTCAAAGAACCTCCTTTCTTTTTTTCTTTTTTTTTTTTTTTTTTGCGGTACGTGGGCCTCTCACTGTTGTGGCCTCTCCCGTTGCGGAGTGCGGAGCACAGGCTCCGGACGCACAGGCTCAGTGGCCATGGCTCACGGGCCCAGCCACTCCGCGGCATGTGGGATCTTCCCGGACCGGGGCACGAACCCGTGTCCCCTGCATCGGCAGGCGGACTCTCAACCACTGCACCACCAGGAAAGCCCAAGAACCTCTTTTCTTTACTGTCTCAGCCTCCCTAATATTCTCAATTTTCATGAATGGAGTTTCCCGAATTTTAATTTCAATAGCAACTTGACAGGACTGAAAGAGCTGGAAATCAATTAAACTGATATATCCTTTGTCGACTTTTCAACAGAAAATTTCAAATTCAAGTTAATAAAGCACAAGTAACACCCATAAGGAAGTTGAAGGAAAGGAGACATAAGATAAGAATTTTAACTAATAGCTTGCTATAACATACTGAGATACAGTAAAAAGTGGTTTTGATTCAATATTCCTGGGAAATACTCATTTCATACATGGTTAGTGATATATGCTAAGGTTCTCAAGGTCAGACATGCTCCAAAAACTATATACCTAATTCTGAGGATATATTCCACAATGCTTGAGAATTTATTTCCTTTTTAAAAAAAATCAATTTATAATTTTAAAATTTGCTTTACTTAAAACTACCGTAAGATCCTTCCAAACAAAGAACATTTCTTGTTTCATCTTTGCATTCATTACACGCAGTAGGTACTTAACAATAAATGTTTGTTGATGAAGACAAACAGCTTACTATAGAGAATGTACCTAAAGGATATAGCTTGAAATAAACTATGGAGAGTAATCACTGGCATATTTTTTAAACTTACAAAGAAAATTTTAAAATAATACCAGTAAGTATGACCAACTTCAAAGAATCTTCGTAGAGTGTGAGACTTGGCTTCCAATTTTGTTGTGGGTTTTATAATGATTCAGCTGCTTTGTATACTTAAAAACTATGGCATTAAAAAAAAAAAGTGAGCCCCCAAAAGAAATTTAAAATATCTGAGAATAAGAAAAGTTGTTTGTGTGTGTGTGTGTGTGTGTGTGTTTTAAAATGATGTGAAATTCACAATGTCATTTCTATTACTACTTTTAAAATTTTGTTGTAAAAGTACTGAAACTGGGCAACAGGTATCATCAAGTGACTCTTTTCTCAGAAAAACAAAGACAGTTTAAAATCTACCTACAAAAACAGAAGTCACAAGTTAACAAAATACAATAAAATTTACCTCGCTGGAACAGGTAGTTTGGGGCAAAGAACAGAAGCTTTTGATGATGTAGTATATTCAGAAGGCTTTAGGTTGTAGCTGCATAGGGCTGAGCCTGTTGAAAGAAAAGCTATATGTTAGCTAGAAGAACAGAGTCAATAAATTCTTCTATTAATTCACTTTAACTTTATTTTATAGGTTAATATTAACTCAACATATACAACTTTCAAACATTATAGAATTAATGAAAGTCTGATTTGGTCTATAGTATCAATTCTCAATCATTTGAAACAGATTTTTCTCTGGTAACTTATATACAAATTTTAATTAATAATATTAAGGGTAATAACAATAAGTACTAGAGCTACTTTTATTGAGTGCCATATATCAGGCCCTATACAAGTTGACATACATATACACATATTTTTTTTTTTAATAAAGAGTCAACTTTTCATTGTAACTGACCAAACTGTGTCTAGGAATGTCTTCAAACAACAGAACCAAAGAAGCATGATAAAAATATCCTCTTGAAGAAACCAAGAGTTTTTGCCAGCCCCAGTGTTTCTGAGGGTTAGATTGAAAGCAGCCCATTCCTGAGGCTGGTTCTCTTCCCCACGCCAAGAGGAGGGCTGGGATAGATAGAGGACCTGGCCTTTCCTCCTATTATGCAGTGGGGTGAGCCTCTCCTCTCATCATATATATAAATTATATCATTTACTGTAACTCCATTAGGCAGGCCTTTTTAAGCCCACTTGACAGAGGAGAAAATAGAGGCTAAGAGACAAGGTAAATAACTTGCCCAGGGTGACACAGCTGCTAAGCCAGTAATGCTGGGGTTAAACCCTAGATCTCTTTGACTACGAAACCCATCTTCAACTACATATGCCATCTCTCCTTCTGATGCTATCCATTACTAAATATTTAAAATTATTGCATATAGCACATATGCATTCAGATAATATATTACTTTTTCCTTATTTAAAAGGCAGGAAACAGTAACTGTAAATAAACTGAATTAACTGATAAAATCAATAAATTGATCAAAGGATTCCCTGTTTTCAGATAGTTTAAAACAGCTTAAATTCGGTCCTAGATTGCTTATTCTCTGACTATATGGCTAATATATATCTAAATAATACATAAAATTCAAATGGATACAGTACACCCTATCTTTGATAAGTCTTATTTAACTGACCTGCTAATTTTATAACATAGCAACTAGAATACTGTAAGATTCATTGTACAATAGATATTGTTAACTAAGGAGATCTAGGCTTTAGTTCTAATTTTGCTGAGACCTACTACATTATATCACGTAAACTGTATTTCATTAATTGAAGTGCTTACGAGGTTACTAATTTGGTCAAATACTTCATTATTAAATACATATAGAATAGCTTTGCATTTATATCATAGCAATAATGAGATTTTGCACTGTATCACCATGGAAAATGTTTAAATTATAATGTGAAGGCAGACTTTAACATTGGATTAATTATGGAAACATCATGTGAGGATGTGAGAAGGAACTAGAAGGGAATATAGAAAAAAAGATTTGTTGGGACAACAAAATTGGGAGATTTGTTTCATTTATATCTGGTCCTTTCAATCAAAAGCACTTTTAGAAAGCCACAAACCTGCATTTAATTCAGTAATGCTGCCCCTAAACCAGCAACCAATTTGCTAAGTGTTTGAATACGTGGGCCTTAATAGCACATTTACATAAATACATGTAGCACCTATTTTATATAAAAATAATTCAAGTAATTTGACAGTGTAAAATATTTTTAAAGAGATACTTGAAAGTTACGTGGCACTGTTCTTCAAGTTTCTTCAGCTCTTAAGATAGACTCAACAGAAAACTAAGTTTCTGAAATTGTTTTCAATCATTCTCTTCCATTTTAATGACTTTCTTTTTCTTAAGTTAAACATGAATATTAAGCATCTAACTCTTCTAAAATTAGGCTTTTGTGTTTAAAGATAATGCAACTAGATACTATTTATAGCAATTTTAGAGAAAATATGGCAGCAGTGGCAAGCAAACATCTTAGATTAATTCTAAAATAGCTGGGAGTCCTATTGTAGAACTGCTCATGAAACAATAGCAACTGTGCCAATAACCGCAGAGCACCCAACGTGATCATCAACTTCCTGATCTGAACCGTCAACTTACTTCTTTCAGAGTCCAAGATGGAACTGATTTGCACAATATGAAAAGCCCTCACTAAAGCATATTGTGTCAGTGCTGTCAAACACACTGCTCCACCTGAATTCAGTGAACATAATCTCCAGCCCCACCCTGTTTTCATTTGAAAAAGGAGGTCAGCAGGTGCAACAGAGTTCAATTTTATAAAGACTTTCCCAGGATAATGCTCAATGAAAGGATAATAGCCTTATCTCTGATGGTATTCTGGGACAGAGGCCAGTACTAAATAGACCCTGTACTAAATAGATTAAAGAAAAAAGATCTTTACAGTGTGTTAGTAGTAACAATCAGAAGAAACCTTATATTGCTTCCTGCTCAAAGGGTTCATGGACAGAGAAGCCTCAATGAAGAAGATTAAAACAACCCAGAAATGGCCAATGTTTTACAATTGTTTTTCTTTTCATGTTTATTAGCTAATGCATTTTTAGTGAACTCTTTTAAGGTAGTATCTATTTTATTTTTTTAATAGAAGTATAAACATATGATGTTTGGTTATAAACAGCCAGACAACAGTTTTCTTCTAATGCAAAAAGCAGGGAAAAACCATGCTAGAGTAATGAAAAGTCTAAAACAAAGAACAAAAGCTTATCTAAACCACACCAGAGGCAATCCATGCAATTCAGCCAGTGTTATTCAAAGGCCATCAGAATGAGTGATCTTAGGAAACTAACTTGGGTATATAAACATTTATCTTGGTAAACAGTTGCTATAGTCCCCAGAATGTTTAACTACTACAATATATCAAATGCCTTTTAATAGTCAATTATTTATTCTTTAGCTCAATATCACTTATAACAACACCCCTAAGAGGTATGTTTCCATCGTCATGCTCCAAACATTACAGATGAAAAAAATAAGTCATACTTCCAAGGCCTTTTAAGCAATCACTGGCAAACTACTAAGAAACAGAATTCTTTACTCCTAGGCTACAATGCTTCTTCTGTGTCTTTTCTAATAATCATAATCAGACACGTATTCAATACGCTCCTGGGGTTGGGCTTCCCTGGTGGCGCAGTGGTTGAGAGTCCACCTGCCGATGAGGGGGACGCGGGTTCGTGCCCTGGTCCGGGAAGATCCCACATTCCGCGGAGCGGCTGGGCCCGTGAGCCATGGCCGCTGAGCCTGCGCGTCCGGAGCCTGTGCTCCGCAATGGGAGAGGCCACAACAGTGAGAGGCCCGCGTACCGCAAAAAAAAAAAAAAAAAAAAAAAAGAATAAGCTCCTGGGCAAAAAACATATGGTCCACAGATACTGCAAAGATAACATGTTTGAAAACATTTTTTTCCATCACCCACTCTCTAAATCTGCTGTCTCCTCCCGTGTTAATTCTACCCTGGTTAATGGCTCCACCACCCATAAAATCCCCAAGATGAAGTGTGGAAGTCATCCTGTATCTTCTTAATCTACATCTTCCATCTACGTCTTCCCACACTATTCAAGACATTCAAGATACCAAGTCCCAACAATCAGATCTTTCTGTATTATTTCAGACCATCACAATCTCTTATTGGGTCTATTCTCTCAGAGGGTTTCTTAATTCCATCCTGTGTACAACCTTCAGAATGATTTCTGTCAACTGGGCATTAGTTGTATTACATCCCTGCCCTCAGGAAAATTCCAAACTCCCTGGCTTCAAGGCCCTCCTAAGGCAGGCCTCTTCCTAAAACTCCAGCCTCATTTAAGCATAATAAACTACTTATACTTCTTGCTGTTTCACAAACTTCCAGGCTTTTCCACATGCTGTTCCCTCTGCTTGGGCTGTCCTTTCCTAACCAACATCTGAATGAGTGTTCCAAGTTTGAGCAGAATTTCTACAAACTACTCAAGCTTTACCTCCTCTGTCAAGTATTCTCTGATGCACCCAAACAAAGCTATTTATTTCTCAGCTCTATTATAAAACTTAGCATATTATTTTATAATTTTTTAGTTTACATATCATCTTTATCTTTAGAATGTGAGCTCTTTGAGAACTGGGACCTTATGCCTTCAAAATATCTGGAACTCCTATCTCCTGGCATACAGACAGCACTCAAAAGCCATCTGGTAAATAAAACAGACAGAAATAACTACTTTTAATCTCTTATATTTTGATGTTACATATTATATATAATGATATATGCTTTTCAACATTGACTACAAAGTACACTATCAGAAACAGGATTCTAAACCATGGTATTAATACAATTCTTGGGCAATTCTTGGTTGTATGGGGCTGTCATGTGCATTTGCAGGATGTTTAGCAGCATCCCTGGTCTCTATCCACTAGATGCCAGCAGCCTCCCTGTAACCTCTCACCCAGCTGTGACAACTAAAAATGTCTCCTGACACTACTAAATGTCCTTGGGTGGGGGGTGGACAGCAGTGGCAGGTGCAAAATCACCCTTAGTTAAGATCTACTGGTCTAAAACATCAAATTATTTGAAACAAAGAATTGGCAAGTTGGAGGCTAATTCTTGTTTAAAAATTTTGTTTGATTTGCTATCTCAATAATACTTGTAGGATATACAAAGAGAAAAAAATAGTCCTTAAAAAACATGTTTTAGGACTTCACTGGTGGCGCAGTGGTTAAGAATCCACCTGCCAATGCAGGGGACATGGGTTCGAGCCCTGGTCCAGGAAGATCCCACATGCCTGAGAGCAACTAAGCCCATGTGCCACAACTACTGAGCCCACGTGCCACAACTACTGAAGCCCGTGCGCTTAGAGCCCATGCTCCACAACGGGAGAAGCCACTGCAATGAGAAGCCCATGCACCGCAACAAAGAGCAGCCCCTGCTTGCCTCAACTAGAGAAAGCCCGCAAGCAGCAACAAAAACCCAATGCAGCCAACAATCAATCAATCAATCAATTAAAACTAAAGAAAGAAAAAAGAAAATCTTTTGATGCAGAACAGTTTTCATTATGAAAAACAAATTACATTGCTATGAGAAGTTTAATAATAAATTTAACCCCTTTCTCTCTAATTAGGAAAGCATTATATATTTATATGCCAGAAGAAAGCAAGACAATTTTCCAATTTCAATTTCTAGTAACCAGTGAAAAGGATGGACATATTTGCAATTCCCAAGAAGCACCATTAACCAGATGGAGATATGACATCACCTGTCAATCACTATTGGCATATAGTAGGCACACAAGACATATTTGCTGAGTGAATTAACTTTGGCCATCTATGTACAAGACTTTGACTAGGTATTGTGGAGAACAAAGAGAAGTTTGACTGCCTACTCTAATGCAAGCTCCTTAAACATGGGGAGGACTGTGCCTTGTTTTTGTCTCTCTGGCACATAATTAGTTATTTGTTGAATAAAGGAATTAGTTAAAATTGCATTACTAAATTTAAGGATTTTTTCCTCCTCTTTTTAACAATCAAGTTTCCCTTGCTGGTCTCTGACTTGGAGGCAATTAAATCAGTTGCTACAGTTGTATGTTTTATTCATTTATAAATTAGATCAAGACCAATCTTTTGATTCACTGTGGCCAAAAAGAATACATACTCTCTGTGGTTTAAGTTATAGTGTTACTGCCAGGTAAAAAAAAGAGGGTAATAATCTGATTGTCCATTCATACTAACTCTACACTTACCAACCAGATAATGATAATCAAAAGGCTTGTTAGTATTCATAAATCTTATATGAATGGACCACATAATCTTTCATGATTTTGAGCAGTGATCACTGAGAAAGCACCAAGCTGCATGGCTCTACTCAAAATGTGAACATGGTCCAACTGGCAGGTCATAAAGCTCTCAGAATTCATACAAAATACAGTACACTGAAGAAGCACTCTTAAATAGGAGTGCTATAAATGGGACACAAACAAGAGGAAAATAAGAATTCTGTCATCTTACTACTGTGTTAGGGAAAACAAAATAAATATTGATACAATAGTTTGATAAGAGTAATACAAAAGAAAATAAGGAATTCCATGTAAAATATTAGCGCCAACTGAGAACATGCAGCCAGCCCCCAACCTACAGGTTATTCTCATTTCTAAACTTTTGTTTAGAATTTAGACTGCATGTGGAAAGAATAAAATGACATGTAAAGCATCTGCCACACTGCATGACACAAAGTAGGTACCAATAAATGGTACGTTGAAACAAAACGCAGGGCTTAAGTCTGATTTACCTATTCAGACTCAGATGCCCATGCTGAACAATGGGGACAGTGGAATAAAGTGAAGGGTGGACTACAGGCCAGAGGTGGTGGTAGGGCCAGAGTTAGGGAAGGGGGAGAGGAAGGGGAAGAACATCTGAGCAGGCATTACGTTCCCTTCCCTTCACCACCTGTCATGGTCTGGCTGGGCTGAGATGAAAGTCTCATGTAAAGCTGAAGTTAGTTTCAGAGGGAGGGTGATTCTTTTCCCCCCTACAATGTATACATTATTGAGTTTTCAAAAATAATGATAATAAAGGAGGAAAGACACTTCTTCATCAGAAACCGGAGGGAAGAAACATTGCTGGGTTCATGCTCTGATGAAAATAAGAACTCAGATGGGAGCTCTCACCAGATGGTTTTAGTTTCCTCTGTAGGGCATAAGGTTAGGAAAGAGGAAGAACAAGAGAGCTTAAGAGAATAAAAGGCATGAATAACCCTTGGAGAGTATGTATAAGAGAGATAAATGAATGAATAAGATGAATTATTTAGAGATGAATAAAAAGAACTGATTTCACAGCAATTCTCGTTAGACTGAAGCTAAACAATTTGCCTACTGGTGGCAACTCACATGGATACAGAATTGAGCACAGGATAGTATGTTAAGAGAATGAGAAATTATTAAGTGGCAATTGAGATGAAGAGGGAAATTCAGTCTATTATTCTTTAAAAAAACATGAATAGTTGCTATGTGAGGTCCTATATTAGGGCTTAGATATTCAGAGATGAATAGAGCATGATCCTGCCCCCAGGAAACTCATGCACCACTGCAGCAAGATGATAAACAAAGAACCAAAGAAGTTTAATACTGAGTCTTTATGGTATTTGGCAACTCTAATTTTTTAAAGGCAATTGTTAAATTGTTTTAGTCTCTAGCATCATATATTTATGATTTGTGTCTATGTAAACTATGAACCAAAATAATAAAATGCACATTTATACACCTACCACTCAATTCATGTACTGAAACTTATACTTTTATATTCATCTGAAATCTTCTGCCTGTCTTTTAAAGCTCCTTGTAATATGGCAGCATCTTCACATAACTAATCTAATTTCCAGCTATTTCTTCCAAGCTTTCTATTCTAGTCAGACATATTTGACAGAAGCATTCCACGAACTTAAGTGGAATGTCCAAGAAAACATCTCCTCTTTCTTGTCCAAAAGAAACAAAGAATTGAGGAAATATTATTTGCTTAATAAATGCATTTCTTATATTACTACAGGAACTAAGAGCTTTTCCGTATAAAGATTTTAAATAGTTTGTAAAGGTAATAAAAGTTCACATGAATGGATGGTTAAGTGCTAAAAAGTACCTTCAAACGTTGTCATGGAAACTTAAAACTCTGAAAAGGATTTATATTATCTTTTCATTCTGGCAAGAAAAATGTTATTTTACCTTGCATTTTAAAATAAGGTTTAAAATCATCATTAAAAAAGTTACTACCCCAGGGACTTCCCTGGCGGCGCAGTGGTTGAGAATCTGCCTGCCAATGCAGGGGACACAGGTTCGAGCCCTGGTCGGTGAAGTTCCCACATGCCACGGAGAACTAAGCCCATGCGCCACAACTACTGAATCTGCGCTCTAGAGCCCGCAAGCCATAAGTACTGAGCCCGCACACCACAACTACTGAAGCCTGTGCGCTCTAGGGCCTGCATGCCGCAACTACTGAAGCCTGCACACCTAGAACCCGTGCTCCGCAACAAGAGAAGCCACCGCAATGAGAAGCTCTCACACGACCACAACGAAGAGTAGCTCCTGCTCACCGCAACTAGAGAAAGCCCACGCACAGCAGCGAAGACCCAATGCAGCCAAAAATAAATAAACTAATTAAAGAAAAAAAAGTTACTACCCCAAACAGGATCCCTCTCTTTCATGAACTTTTAAATTGTGGTACAATATACATAACAAAAAATTAACTATCTTAACCATTTCTAAGTGTACAGTTCAGTTGCACTAAGTACATTCACACTGTTGTGCAACCATCACCATCATCCATCTCCAGAACTCTTCATCTTACAAAATTGAAACTCTTTATATATAAAACAGTAACTTCCCATTCGTCTCTCCCCATAGCCCCTGGAAATTACCGTTCCACTTTCCATCTCTGTGAATTTGACTACTCTAAGTATCTCATATAAGGGGAATCATACATTTGTCCTTCTGTGTCTGGCTTATTTCCTTTAACATAATATCTTCAAAGTCCATCCATATTGTAGCATGGGTCAGAATTTCCTTCTTTTTTAAAAAAAACTGTGGTAAAAACACATAACATAAAATGTACCATCTTAAGCATTTTTTAAAGTGTATGGCAGTCTTATCTATATGTATATTGTTGTGCAACAGATCTCCAGAATTTTTTCACCTTGCAACACTGAAACTCTATACCCACTGAACACCACCTTCCCATTTCCCCTTCCCCAACCAGCCCCTGGCAACCACCATTCTACCTTTAAAGAATCTGACTACATTAGATACCTCATATAAGTGTAATCATGCAGTGTTTGTCTTTTTGTGACTGGCTTACTTCACCTAGAATAATATCCTCAAGGTTCATCCTGTTATAGTATATGACAAGATTTCCTTATTATTATTATTTTTTTTGTGGTACGCAGGCCTCTCACTGTTGTGGCCTCTCCCGTTGCGGAGCACAGGCTCCGGATGCGCAGGCTCAGCGGCCATGGCTCACGGGCCCAGCCGCTCTGTGGCATGTGGGATCTTCCCGGACCGGGGCACGAACCTGTGTCCCCTGCATCGGCAGGTGGACTCTCAACCACTGCGCCACCAGGGAAGCCCAAGATTTCCTTATTTTTTAAGGCTGACTAATATTCCATTGTGTGCATTGATATATACCACATTTTCTTTATCCATTCATCCGTCAATGGACATTTAGGTTGCTTCTACCTCTTGGCAGAATAATGCTGCAATGAACATGAGTGTGCAAATATCTCTTTGAAATCCTGTTGTCAATTCTTCTAAAAGTGGGATTTCTGGGTCATATAGCAATCTATTTTTTTCTAAGATTTAAGTTTTTTTTTGAGCAGTTTTAGGTTCACAGCAAAACTGAGAAAAAGGTACAAGATTTCCCGTATACCTCATACCCCCCACATATGCACAGCCTCCACCATGATCAACATTCTCACCCTGGAGTGGTATGTTTGATACAACTGATAAAACTACAATGACCAATGATAATCACCCAAAGTCCACAGTTTACATTAGGGGCCATCCTTGGTGCTATACATTCTATGGGCGTGGACAAATGTATAATGACATGTATCCATTATTATAGTATTATACAAAGTATTTTCACTGCCCTAGAAATCCTCTTGGTAATTCCATTTTTTAATTTTTGAGGAACCTCATAATGTTTTCCAGAGCAGACACACCATTTTATATTCCAACCAACAGTGCACAAGGATTCCAATTTCTCCACATCCTCACCAACATTTGTTACTTTCTGGTTTTTTGTTTTTATTGTAGCCATCCCAGTGGGTGTGAGGTGGTATCTCACTGTGGTTTTAATCTGCATTTCCCTTATGATTAGTGATGTTCAGCATCTTTTCATATCCTTATTATTGGCCATTCATATATCTTTGTTGAAGAAATGTCTAAAGTCCTTTGCCCATTTTTTAATTAGGTTGTAGGTTTCTACTTGCTGTTGAGTTGTAGAGTTCTTTATATATTCTGGATATTAACCCCTTAGCAGATGCAAAGATTTGCAAACATTTTCTCCCATTCCATGGGTTGCCTGCCTTTCACTCTGTTGATTGTGTTTGACTCACAGAAGTTTTAAATTTTGGTGAGTTCAATTTATCTACATTTTCTTTTGTTGCCTGTGCTTTTGGTTCACATCCAAGAAATTATTGCCAAATCCAATATCAGGAAGATTTCCCTTATGTTTTCTTTTAGGAGCTTTGCAGTTTTCTCATGCATTAGGGTTTTTTCATGGACGTTTAACAATTCTCTTACAGATTTGGAAAGTTCCCACTTAAACCTAAATTATCTTTTAAAGATATACCTCTCTGAAATTAATGACTGAGAGCTATATATTTGAGGTCAAAGAACTGTGTATTTTCTAACAGAAATATAGCTGTAACAACAAATGGACACAGATAATAATAAAAATTATCTGCTCCTTCCAAATCAATTTGTACCTCCAGTTTTAAGTCACCAATCCAAAAAACAATATGGATTTTTTTGAGAAATTCAGAAATTTCAACTTAGGGTTGCTGTTAAAATTAAAGTGTTTAGGCCCCTACACTAAAGGCTCTCTCTCTATTACAATTTTATAGTTTTCTATTTGCTTTTTTAAATTATTATCTTCTCCATCCTCCATTGCCATGCCTTTTGATGCTGCCATTATTATTACCTTTTAAAATGCCTAATCTGTTAACTTATTTTGCAAACAGCTGCCTCAAAAGCCTAAGGGTGCCTTTGTCACTAGGCACCAATCTAAGAGGTCTGTTTTCTGAAATAATGTTTATTCATTAATACTCCTGAGCACCCACTTTGTGCAAGATACTATGGGTAATACAAAGCTGCAAAACTCACCAGAAGGGGCTTCTTATCAGGGCCTATTAAGGCCATACTCGGTATCATATTCACCCAGGATAGGGGCCTGGAAACAAAGCATAAAAGCAGGGCAGCATGGAGCATTTCTCCCCAGTGGATCATCAGAGCAGGCAATACAGCCAACAAGGAACTAGCTCTTTTCTGGCCCTCCAGATGATATGTCAGGTTCAAGGGACCAAGACACATCTGGTACGTCCAAGAGAACTTGTTAGAAGTTAGTTCAATACTAGATCATAGTTTTAAATGCCAGGGTAAGACATATAGACTTTTATTTTATTTTCTTACCACTGATTTCTGTATAAGAGATTAACATGATTGAAGCTCTAGGAATATTAATATGGCAGCAGTATGTAAGGGCACTAGAAGTTAGAGACTGGAGAGAGGAAGAGTATTACATTTCATTGGTAGAATAATAATAATAATATGATGATGATGATGATGATGTAACAGCAGTAGCCAACACTTTTTTTTAAACAACTTACATTAGCCAAACATTGTTCTAATGATTTTTTCATGTATTAACTCCTCATAACAACTCTATGAGGTACTTTAGGTAAAAATATTATCCCTATTTCATAGATGGGGAAATTGAGGCATGGAGAGATTAAGTAACTTGCCTAGGGTCTCACAGATATTAAGTAGCAGAACCAACATTTGAACCCAGATAATCTAGTTCCAGAGTCTCTACTATTAACCACTCAATGATACCATTTCTCAGAGTATACTACATATGCTCACATTGTCTAATATTTTAGGAAAACGCTTAAGGAATAACTCATCCATCCCTGAAACCTGATAATGACAGAGCTGATAGTTCTGGTATTAGACTCAGCAAATCAACACATGTGAGGATATCATGTGGGACTAGAAAATGAAATCTTAAAGAATAGTTGGTACCTCTTTATTCAATGCCCACCAAGTGCCCAGTATTCTTCATGCATCATCTCATTTAATCCTCACAGCAACCTAAGAGAGGGGCATTATTTTAAATCTACCTTTTTTCTGTTGAGGAAATCTAGGCTCAGAGAGGCTATACCTTCTGTCCCTCATTATACAGTCCATCAGTGACAGAAGCAGAGTAGAATCCAGATCCAAATCAATCCCATGTTCTTCCTACTATCTTATGTGGAGGGCATGTAGCACTGGGACAGGAATACTGCCAGTCTGGAAGGCTGCAGTCCTTCTGCCCTCAGAAGGCTAGCACCCCCATCTTAAACACTCTGGAGCCATGGTATGTGTATAGTTATGTCCCCGGGGTGTTTCTCCAACCAGCCAGAAGTTACACCAGGTGGATGCCTGAGTCAGCCCTTGTTCCAAGGCTAGAACTAGCCTGTGAGCTTGGGCAGGACTGAGGTAGCTCTGAGGATTCTTATACACAAAATACAAATGTGAAACCCCATGGAAAAATACAGGCTTGAAGGACTATCACTATGCAGCCCTCCACGAAGAGAGGTTAAAAAAAAAATTATCTGAAGAGAAATGCTGTGAGTCATATGGAGCTGAGGATAGCACCTGGAGATTAGCAACCCAAGAGAAGAGAGCTAGAGTTCAGGAAATTGACTATGCTTGTTTTCTCAGGGAATTCCCATAAGTTTAACTTCAGTTTCTCAAAACTTATTTCTTTGAAAAATGGTTAAGACATAATGTGTAATTAAAAAAGCAAAACACAAAATTTGAAAAATCCTCGAATTTTCCTTTTTACTTCATTTATTTTTTTTCTGAACTTTTCAAATTTCCTATCATAGACATATATTACATCCAGGGGTAAAAATAAAATAAACTAATTGAAATACTTTTAACCTATACTTAGGAAGAGGGGGAAAAACCCACAAATTTCCCATAGAGTAGTCTAGTAATTCCCAAATACTCAAACAGGCTACATCAAAATCACCTGAAACATTTGTAAAAAATAGAAATTTCCAGAGCCCAAAGACCTACACAGTCAGAATTTCCCTGGGTGGGGCCTAGGAATCTGGAGTTTCAACAAGCTCCCTAGGTGACTATAATAATTTATATCAAGGAAGTCCAAAAGCACCTTCACTTCTCTTTTTCTTTCTAAGGTTTTTTGATGATTTATTTAATGCTAGGACAAATTTATATTGAAAGGCAAACACAATATTTAACAGTGACTGGACTGTAGACTTGGATGGCCTACTGTCTCACCATTTATCTCTGCAAACTTCTGAACATCACTTAGGGTTTTCAGTTCTTGTCTTGGACATGCTGCTACACACAGTGCTACAGACTTGATCTTCCGGTTTATCAAGTCCAGATTGCATGGATCCAAAAAGAATACGTACCTAAAGCATGAAGAAAAATATTGAGATATTATTTCACAAAATACAGTCTGGTTCACTGCATATTTGAATAAACCTAAGAGCAAAGAACATCACATTTCCCCTTCACAAATTTAATCATAGATGAACAAAGATTTCACAAATCTAATCAAACATGAATTTTTAAAAAAATAATTGCTTATAAATATACTGTTAACAGTGGGGATGGAGGAAATATGGTACTCATATTTCTCATGATCTATTTTTCTAATATTTAAAATTTTGTAATGGGTATTTGATAATCAAAACTGTCTATTTTAGTTTTTTTTAAATAACTAACTTCAGTTTTATTTTTTGACAACGTTGTATCCCCCAAATTACTGAAATACTGTTATATAACATGAATTATAATTTAAACATAAACTTTAATGAATATATAATCATATATAAAGTGTATCATTATAAAAATGAACATATAGTGATATATACAAGGTATAGCCAAGATGGCTGAGTAGGAAGACCCTGAGCTTATCTCCTCCTATGGGCACACAAAAATTACAAGAGCAGCTATTGAAGAGAGTGATCTGAAGACTAGCAGAAAAGATTTCCCACAACTAAAGATATAAAGAAGGAATCACAATTAGATGAATAGTGGGGTGGAGACATGGTACAGGGAAGATCCACACCTCTGGGTAGGCAACCCACAAATGGGAGGATAATCACAATTGCAGAGGTTCTCCCCAGGGAGAGGGGGATCCGTGCCCCATATGGGCCCCCAGCCCTGGGACCCTGAACCAGGAAAACAAGCCTCCAGAACATCTGACTTTGAAGGTCAGCAGGGTTTGCACACTGGAGAGTCAGAGGGCAGTAGAAAACAGAGACTCCACTCTTAAAGGACACACACAAAATCTCACATGCTCCAAAACCCAGCACAGATATAGTAATTTGAAATGAGTCTGGATCAGACTCACTTGCTGATCTTGGGAGAGCCTCCTAGACAGGTAGGAGGCAATTTCAACCCACCTGGGGACATGATTGCTAGTCACAGACATTTTGTGGAACTTGTTCTACCACAAGGACACTGGTGCTGACAAGCGCCATTTTGGAGTCCTCCCTTTAGCCTATCAGCACCAGGGGCTTACCTGCCCACCAGCTGGTTACCCCAGGCCCAGGACCCCCCCCACACCCACACCCAGGACAAACAGCCAGCCATGCAGGGACCCAATCTCACCATCCAATGGGTCAACACCAGCCCCAGGCACCATAGAGAGCTACCCCAGGACCTACTCCCACCCACCAGAGGGCCAAGACCTACTGTAAGCTACGCTGGGACACAGGCCTATCCACCAGCAGGCTAGCACCTGCCCCAGGACTCACCAAACTTTGCAGTCACCCATGCTGGGAACCAGCCCTGCCCACCAGCAGACTGACATTAGCCCTGGAACCCCTGGAACCCAATGTCAGCCATGCCAGGACCCACGTCCATCCACCAAAAACATTAAACATTGCAGGGGGAAGAGGGTGTTAAAATTGCACCCTCCTTGTTAGGATGTCTTTGAACTTAAGAGATTATCAACTTAAAATAATCATGTATAAATATATGTTGTTATATATGAACCTCATAGTAACCACAAATCAATAATCTATAATAGATACACAAAAAAGAGAAAGGAACCCAAACGTAACACTAAAGATAGTCATCAAATCACAAGGGAAGAGAGCAAACGAAGAAGAAAGGAACAAAACAGAACTACAAAAACAACCAGAAAACAAGTAACAAAATGGGAATAAGTACACACCTATTAATAATTGTTTAAATGTGAATAGACTAAATTCTCTAATCAAAAGACATAGAGTGGCTGAATCAATAAAAAAATGAAACCCATCTATATGCTGCCTACAGGAGACACACTTCAGATCTAAAGACAGATACAGACTGAAAGTGGTGGGGGATGGAAAAAGGTATCCCATACAAGTGGAAATGAAATGAAAGCTGGGGTAGCAATACTTAGAACAGAGAAAATATACTTTAAAACAAAGACTGTAACAAGAAACAAAGAAGCATATCATATAATGACCAAGAAGCAGATATAACAGTTGTAAATACATACGTACCCAACACAGGAGCACTTAAACACATAAAGCAAATATTAGCAGACAAAGGGAGAAATTGACACAGTTTCTTGTATTATTAATTGTTAGTTGCTGATTGTATTATTAACACAAGAATAGTAGGGGACTCTAACAGCCCACTTACATTAATGGACAGAAAATCAATAAGGAAACACTGGCCTTAAATGACACATTAAATCAGATGGACTTAATTGATATACAGAGAACATCCCATTCAAAAGCAGCAGAATACACATTCTTTTCAAGTGCTCATAGAACACTGTCCAGGATAGATCACATGCTAGGCCACAAAACAAATCTCAATAAATTTAAGAATACTGAAATCATATCAAGCATCTTTTCTGACCTCAATGAGATGAGACCATAGTTGGTAGAAATCAACTATAAGAAAAAAAACTGCAAAAGCCACAAACATGTGAAGGGTAAACAATATGCTACTAATCAAGCAATGGGTCACTAAAGAAATCACAGAGGAAATCAAAAAATACCTGGAGACAAATAAGAACAGAAATACAACAATCCAAGATCTATGACACGCAGCAAAAGCCGTTCTAGGAGGAAAGTTTATAGTAATCAAGTTTACCTCAGGAAACAAGAAAAATCTCAAATAAAAAACCTAACCATACATCTAAAGGAACTGGGAAAAGAAGAACGAACAAAACCCAAAGTTAATAAAAGGAAAGAAATAATAAAGACCAGAGCAAAAATAAAATGAAACAGTGACTAAAAGGTGATAGAAAAGATCAAGGAAACTAAGAGTGGGTTCTTTGAAAAGACAAACAAAATTGGTAAGCCTTTAGCCAGACTCATCAAGAGAAAAAGAGAAGGCCCAAATAAAGAAAATCAGAAATGAAAGAGAAGTTACAACCAACACCACAGAAATTCAAAGCATCACAAGAGATTACTATGAACAATTATATGCCAAAAAAAATGGACAACCTAGAAGAAATGAATAAATTCCTAGAAACATACGATCTTCTAAGACTGAATCAGGAAGAAACAGAAAATATGTATACACTGATTACCAGGAAGGAAATTGATTCAGTAATCAAACAACTCCCAACAAACCAAAGTCCAGGACCAGAGAGCTTCACAGGTGAATTCTACCAAACACTTAAAGAAGAATTAACACCTATCCTTCTCAAACTATACCAAAGAATTGAAATGGAAGGAATGCTTCCAAACTCATTCTATGAGGCCAGCATCACCGTGATACCAAAACTAGACACAGACATCACAGAAAAAGAAAATTACAGGCCAATATCACTGATGAACATAGATGCAAAAATTCTCAACAAAATATCAGCAAACCGAATTCATGATGTTAAAAGGATCATATACTATGATCAAATGGCATTTGTCCCAGTGATGCAAGGATGATTTAACATCTCTAAATCAATCAATGTGATACACTACATTAACAAATTGAAAAATAAAAATCACATGGTCATCTTAATAGATGTGGAAAAAAACTTTTGGCAAAATTCACCATCCATTTGCGATAAAAACTGTTAACGAAGTTGACATAGAAGGAACATACCTCAATATACTAAAGGCCATAAATGACAAGCCTCCCACAGTTAACATCATACTCAAAGGTGAAAAGCTGAAAGCATTTCCTCTAAAATCAGGAACAAGACAAGGGTGCCCACTCTTGCCACTTTATTCAACATAGTATTGGAAGGCCTAGCTACAGAAATCAGACAAGAAAAAGAAATAAAAGGAATCTAAACTGGAAAGGAAGAACTAAAACTATCACTGATATCAGATGACTTGATACTATATACAGAAAATCCTAAAGATGCCACCACAAACTATCAATATTAGAACTCATCAATGAATTCAGTAAAGTTGCAGGATAAGAAAATTAATATACAGAAAATCTGTTATGTTTTTATATACTAACAACAAACTACCACAATGAGAAATTACGAAAACATCTCATTTTCAATTGCATCAAAAAAAAAAAAAAAAAAACCAAAGCCCTAGGAATAAATCTAACCCAAGGAGGTTAAAAACCTACACTCAGAAAACTCTCAGACACTGATAAAAGAAACTGAAGATGACACAAATGGAAAGATACACCATACTCATGGACTGGAAGAATTAATACTGTTAAAATTACCATACTCCCCAACACAATCCACAGAGTCAATGCAATCCCTATCAAAATATCAATGGCATTTTTCATATAATTACAACAAATAATTCGAAAATTTGTATGGAAACACAGAAGGCCGTAAATAGTCAAAACAATCTGAGAAAGAAGAACAAGCTGGAGGTATCATGCTCCCTCATTGCAAACTGTACTACAAAGCTACAGTAGTCATAACAGTGTGGTACTTGCTCAAAAACAGACAAATAGAAAAATGGAACAAAACAGAGAGCCCAGAAATTAACCCATGCACTTATGATCAGTTAATCTATGACAAAAAAGACAAGAATATACACTGGGGAAAAGACAGCCTCTTCAGTAAATGGTGTTAGGAAAACCAGCCAGCCACATGCTAAAGAATCAAACTGGACTACTTTCTTATACCATATACAAAAATAAACTCAAAATGGATTAAAGATCAAATGTAAGATCTGACTGTAAAACTCCTAGAAGATAACACAGGTAAAGTGAGAGAGTGGCATGGACATATATACACTACCAAACGTAAAATAGATAGCTAGTGGGAAGCAGCCGCATAGCACAGGGAGATCAGCTCGGTGCTTTGTGACCACCTAGAGGGGTGGCATAGGGAGGGTGGGAGGGAAGGAGACGCAAGAGGGAAGAGATATGGGAACATATGTATATGTATAACTGATTCACTTTGTTATAAAGCAGAAACTAACACACCATTGTAAAGCAATTATACTCCAATAAAGATGTTAATAAAATGCTATTAGACATTGGTCTTAGCAAATTTTTTGGATCTGTCTCCTCAAGCAAGGGAAACAAAAGCAAAAATAAACAAATGGGACTACATCAAACTAAAAAGCTTTTACACGGCAAAGGAGCTATCAAAAAAATGAAAAGGCTGCCTACTGAATGGTAGAAGATATTTGCAAATGATATGTCCAATAAGGGGTTAATATCCAAAATATACAAAAAACTCATATAACTCAACATCAGAAAAACAAACAACCCAATTAAAAAATAGGAAGAGGACCTGAACAGACTATTTCCCAAGAAGACATACAGATGGCCAACAGGGATATGAAAAGATGCTCAACATCACTAATCATCAGTGAAATGCAAACCAAAGCCATAAGATATCACCTCACACCTGTCAAAATGGCTACTATCCTCAAAATGACAACAAGTAGGGCTTCCCTGGTGGCGCGGTGGTTGAGAGTCCGCCTGCCGATGCAGGGGACACGGGTTCGTGCCCCGGTCCGGGAAGATCCCACATGCCGCGGAGCGGCTGGGCCCATGAGCCATGGTCGCTGAGCCTGCGCATCCGGAGCCTGTGCTCCACAATGGGAGAGGCCACAACAGTGAGAGGCCCGCGTACCGCAAAAAAAAAAAAGACAACAAGTAGCAAGTGTTGGCGAGGATGTGGAGAAGGGAACCCTCGTGTACAGTTACTGGGAATATAAATTGGTACAGCCACAATGGAAAACAGTACTGATGTTCCTAAAAAAATTAAAAATAGAACTACCATATGATCCTGCAATTCCACTTCTGGGTATTTTTCCAAAGAAAACTAATAAAACACTTAATTCAAAAAGGTATATGCACCCCTATGTTCATTTGCAGCATTATTCACAATAGCCAAGATATGGAAGCAACCTAAGTGCCCATTGATGGATAAATGGATAAAGAAGAGGTGTTATACACATGTATGTATAATGGAATATTACTCAACCATAAAAAAAGAATGAAATCTTGCCAGCTGTGACAACATAGATGGACCTAGAGAGTATTATGCTAAGTGAAATAAGTCAGAGAGTGAAAGACAAATACACATATGATTCCATATGTGGAATCTAAGAAACAAAACAATTGAACAAACCTGACAAAATAGAAACAGACTCATAGATACAGGGAACAAACAGGTGCTTTCCAGAGGGGCTGGGGGAGGTGGGGGATGGGTGAGATAGGTGAGGGAGATTAAAAGGTACAAACTTGCAGTTACAAAATAAATGAGTCACAGGAACAAAACGTACAGCATGGGGAACAGAGTTAATATTATCGTAATATCTTTGTACAGGTGATAGATGGTAACTACTCATCATAGTGTTCATTTTGTAATATATAGAAATATCAAGTCACTATGCTGTGCACCTGGAATTAACATCATGTTGTATGTCAATTACACTTCAATTAAGAAAAGAAAAAAAAAGGGAATTCCCTGGTAGTCCAGTGGTTAGGACACCGTACTTTCACTGCTGAGAAACCAGGTTCAATCCCTGGTCGAGGAACTAAGATCCCACAAGGTATGCAGCAGCCCCCCCGCAAAAAAAAACAAATTTAATGGGTAAAAAATATCTTACTGTTTTAGTTGCATTTTTGATGAGCTTGAACATTACTTCATATATTGTTCATTTGTATTTTCAAAATTTTTTGTATCTTTTGCTTGTTTTTAAAATTGAGGTATTCTGCTACTCACTGAATCATAAAAACTTTGTATATTAAGGGTATTAAATTTATGTTAAGGCTGATACAAGTATTTTCATGATTTGCCAACTGTCACTTTGAAATAGTTTTCTATTTTTGTCATCAAACCTTTTCTGTTTTATTTTTGTAATTAGTTCACTACTTTTTTATGCTTCAGAAAGTAGCTCCCCATTCTCATATCAAATGTTTCATAGATACAATTTGGTGTACAGAAAAGAGAGAAAAGATGTCACTTTAATTTTCTAAGTAATTAACCAATTATCCTAGTGCTGTTTTTTGTTTGTTTGTTTTTTTGCGGTACGCGGGCCTCTCACTGTTGTGGCTTCTCCCGTCGCGGAGCACAGGCTCCAGACACGCAGGCTCAGTGGCCATGGCTCATGGACCCAGCCACTCCACGGCATGAGGGATCTTCCCGGACCGGGGCACGAACCCATGTCCCCTGCATCGGCAGGCGGACTCTCAACCACTGCGCCACCAGGGAAGCCTCCTAGTGCTGTTTTTAAAATATTATTTCCTGTTCATAGCATGTTGTCACTCTTCTACACTAGAGGATGTGGGTTTATGTTCTCTATTTTGTTTCATTGATTCATCTGAACGTTCTGGTGTTAGCAAAAAAAAAAAAACTGAAAAAAGGACATATAAACTTGAGCTAATGAATATATAATTATACAAATGCATTATAAAATTAGATAAAATTTAATATATAAAGTTGAATATAGACTAGAGGAAAATACACCACCAGTTCAACTACAGTCATCTCTGGATATTAGAATAAAGTGATTTTAATTTTTTTCTTCTACTTTTAGGGGCAGGACAGGAATAAAGACACAGACGTAGAGAATGCACTTGAGGACACAGGGAGCGGGAAGGGTAAGCTGGGACGAAGTGAGAGAGTAGCATTGACACATATACAGTACCAAATGTAAAATAGATAGCTAGTGGGAAGCAGCTGCATAGCACAGGGAGATCAGCTCCGTGCTTTGCGACCACCTAGAGAGTGGGATAAGGAGGGTGGGAGGGAGATGCAAGAGGGAGGGGATATGGGGATATACGTATGCATATAGCTGATTCATTTTGTTATACAGCAGAAACTAACACAACACTGTAAAGCAATTATACTCCAATAAAGATGTTAAAAAAAAAGAATTCTTATTTTCTAGAATGAGTGCCAATTACTTTTGAGTTGAGATGACTATAATAATAAATGTTGTTTCCTAAAAATGTCCATTTCATATAAACAAAATACTCCCCAAGGGGCTTCCCTGGTGGCGCCGTGGTTAAGAATCTGCCTGCCAATGCAGGGGACACGGGTTCGATACCTGGTCCGGGAAGATCCCACATGCTGCAGAGCAACTAAGCCCGTGTGCCACAACTACTGAGCCTGCGCTCTAGAGCCCACGAGCCACAACTACTGAGCCCACACGCCACAACTACTGAAGCCTGCCTGCCTAGAGCCTGTGCTCCGCAACAAGAGAAGCCACTGCAGTGAGAAGCCCGTGCACCGCAACGAAGAGTAGCCCCCGCTCACCACAACTAGAGAAAGCCCACGCACAGAAACGAAGATCCAACGCAGCCAAAAATAAATAAATAAAATAAAAAAAAATACTCCCCAAATCCTAACTTATCCTTTGGTTTCCTGTATATTTATATTTTAGGAAAGAGAAAATTAATTAGAAATTACACTAAAACATTTTTTCAAATGTTATAAGGTAGAAGAGATGACAAAGATTGCAGTTGTTATCATTTGTCCAAAGAGAAGGTAAGAGCCAAACACTCTTTTTTTTTTTTTTTTTTTTTTTTTTTTTGGTACGCGGGCCTCTCACTGTTGTGGCCTGTCCCGTTGCGGAGCACAGGCTCCGGACGCGCAGGCTCAGCGGCCATGGCTCACGGGCCCAGCCGCTCCGCGGCATGTGGGATCCTCCCGGACCGGGCACGAACCCGCATCTCCTACATCGGCAGGCGGACGCTCAACCACTGCGCCACCAGGGAAGCCCGAGCCAAACACTCTTAACTGAGATAAACAAAGTCTAATATTATTGATCCAGGGAGAGAGTACAAGTAGGGATACTTTCTCCCAAGATAAGAGTTAAAGAACCTCCAGCCCTGGGTTCTACTCTACTGGGTCCATGGAAAGTTTTATAAAATAATGTATCTTCCAATACCTTTCTCACACTGTTAAACTCTGTTGCTTTACAAAATATGATTCAAATCAGGAAATATAACTGAATGCAAGAATTAGGTGAGAAAACTGAAAAGCAAAAAGATAGTCAATATATGTGCTCAGATGGATCATATGAAGGGATATCAGGGAAAAAATTAAACAGAAAAAAAAAAGTTGGGAGTGGTGGCTATGACAGACCAGGAAGGCCTTTGCAGGTGGAGTAACCACTGAATACTTCAATGGAGCTGGGGACCAGGAATCCAGCATGCAGGCCAAGTATAAGCTACAAACCACCAAACTAAAAAAAATGAATTTTTTGTAACTCTGTTAGTGACTCCAGTACCATTAATGTTCTACGCAGATAAAAGGAAAGGAAAGAAGTCAGGCAGGAAGATGTGGTTTGGAAGTGGATTCACTGATAACAAAGGATCTAGGGCACAGAGAAAACTTTCTGGCACCCTTTGTGTGGAAACAATCATTCCCTTACTAACTCTCCCTCCCTCTATCCTATGCAGCTTACTGGGCATGCTCATGCCTGGGACCTTGTGTAATGAACTGCTCAAGCCAGCCACTAGGCAGGGAACATGCTCGTCTTTGAGGAAGGTGTCCTAGAACCACTGAATCATTTACTACCACCACCACTAATAATCATCCTATTAACAATGAAAATGGTAGCCAACATTTACTGAGTACTTACTATGTACCAGACACTGTATTAAACCCTTTATACATATGAACTCCTTTATCCTCACAACAGTCCTGTTGTGTGTTTCTAGGTATGTGCTTGGGGTGGGAAGGGTGTGGACAGCAGAACTGGGGTGGGGTACAGGAGTTAACTGTGATGAGCAATGCCTTAAGAAATATCTGGAGAACCTCCTGACAGTTTAAAAAAAAACAAAAAACATGCTTGGGAAAAGGAGAGAAAAGGAGAGAAAGCCAGAGGTTTCCAGGACCTTGCAGATAGCTATATTTATCCTTCTGAGCCTCAGTTTCCTTACCTGTAAAACTGCATACCACCTACTTTATTTGTTGTAATGCTATTGACAATGTACATAAAGCATCTAACAGGCAGTATATACTCAGTGGTTCATATCATTAAGAAACTGACTTGCCTTTCACAAAATTTACATTTCATAGTAAGGCACTAAATTCAACACCTTCTGATATGGACATAAAACAGGACTACAATATTAGTATTTAGCTTTCATTTGGAGGAAAAATCTGTGTAGGTGTAGTCATGACTCTTAGGGCATTAGCCTTGATAAGAACTAAGCAGGTCTCCAGAACTGATCTAGCACAAGGCAAACAATATTAAGAGGGAAAGAAGAATTCTACAATGACTATAATACTGTAAAACACTGCACATTTTTTTACCCTGTGTATAGGGTTCAGAAGAATCTGCTTCAATAGAACTACAAAAATAACTTTAAACGGTATCCTCAGGAATACACTCATATACATACACGTCATTAAACTCAAAAGTCACCCAACTCCACAGTCTAAGAACACAATAAACTTAATTCCCTACACATTTCCCATATTCAAATGCATATACCCGTAACACATGTGGACACACACAATGTTTAAAATAAGTTGTAGGCCTTAGATTTAGATTCTATCAACATTTACTGAATGTCTGGGTGCTGGGATCTGTCACGCTAATGACTTTATTTGATCCTCACAACTTTATGAGATGGAGGTCTTAACCTTCCACAGAGGACAAAACAGAGATGAACTCAGTTTGTTTGTTTTTTTTGCGGTACACGGGCCTCTCACTATTGTGGCCTCTCCCATTGCGGAGCACAGGCTCCAGACGCACAGGCTCAGCGGCCATGGCTCACGGGACCAGCCGCTCCGCGGCATGTGGGATCTTCCCGGACCGGGACACGAACCCGCGTCCCCTACATCGGCAGGTGGACTCGCAACCACTGCGCCTAGGGAAGCCCTGAACTCAGTTTTGTAGTAGGGACTAACTACATGGCCCAAGAGAGCTAGTACATAGGTGTCAGAGTTACGAAATCAAACCTAGTCCTTCTGATATTGAGTTTCACTCTATTTCCAATCTGCTCTATCCTTAAAATACTTCCCACAAATACAATTAATAATTTTAACTGTTCTATATTAACTCTGAATATTGTTTCCAGCATTCTGAAGTTCATCCAACCCATAGCAACATGTCTATAAGTAATTATATTTTAACTAATTGGTATTTAACTGAATATTTACAGAGTAGGAAAAGTGCTTCTATTAAACAGACAAATTTAGGATTCATTAAAACTGCACTTTCTTGCCTTTTGATTTGAAAATGCCCTTAGCCTAGTAAATAAATCCTTAGATTAGTTTCAGTTTTCACTTCAAACAAAATGAACTTTATGTGGCAATTTTATTTTTTTGAAATGAAACAAATAACCAACTCTCAAATAATCATGGCATTGGCAGATTTTAATAACAAATCAACAGATGCGTGTTTTTTAACTGAGAGGAGGCAAGAGATACTGGGTAAAAAGCTATAAAATATTCTAGAAAGATTTCTTAAAACATCCTACTTCTGCCCTGCCACCAGGCAAATGGATGGGAAAGGGATGGGGCATATGAATTTTGAGAAAGCATCTTGGGCAACTCTAATTACACGCCTTGGCTCCTATGCCCCATCCTTTCAGGGCGGAGAGCCACTGTCACAGATAATTTATAAACCTAAGTTAAAAGCAAATTTTCATTGCTATCCTCAGTGACTCTTTTACTAGACCCAGTAATAACTTAAAAACAGCTTGATATAAGCTTCCCATTCTTTAGAGGAACTAGGATGACTAAAATAGCAAAAGTGGGAATGAGAGAAGAGAAGCACCGAGAGAAAAATACTCGACAAATGAAACAGCCCAGACACCTGCAGGCACTGGCCTATACAACACGCACACAGCATGATCCTGAGAAGAACACATTTGCAAAGAGAATTGTAAAGCAGCCGAAGCGAGCTTTGAACTTAAAAGTTAGGGGAAGGGAGAAAAATGTTCAAACCAAACTGTAATGCAAACATTAGAGAGGACAGCAGTTAAGACAGATAAATACATATTACGGTCGAATATAAATATATGTTACAGTCAAAATATATATATATTACGAGAATTATCAAAGGAGGGAAAAAGATGAATTCATTTAAAACTGAAATTCTTGAAATGCAATAGCAAGGTATCCCCAAAAGGGGAGGAAAGGAGAGATATCTAAGTGAAATATCTATCTACACAGTGAACTCAAGGGGACAGATGCACCAAAGATGAAAACAGGGCTGTGAGGCAAAGGGAGGGGCACTAACACAGGGAGGCTCAAGAAAAGTGACAAGAGGCACAGAAAGGGGTGACTTTCAAAGCCATGCTCAGAGCCAAAAAGATGAACAGTGAACAATCTGATGCAGATAAAGGTGCCAGAGAAGGTTCAAACCTAGTTTAAACTTCTATTTTGCTGTCACTTTCCTCATGGAAGATAGGGCAAGGTAAAAACAGTAAGATTTACCAAGAACTTACTTTGGGCCACAAAGCATGTCGGCGCTGTCCTCACACGTCCTAATTCAACAAGAGAGAACTGAGACTTACAAGCTGGGCAACTAACCAAAGGCTACACAGACACAAGCCCTGGGGAGACCGACTCCCAAGGGTTGCTCTTTCCACCACTGCTATTCCAATTCAAATTGGAAATTGAGAATAAATGCAATGGAAAATGAGTTACAGAGCAATCAAATCAGTGAATTAAGATGGGTCAATCCTCTGGAATCCCAGAACAGATGAACCCCTACTTGGACATAACAGTGCTGTCCGCTACGTGGTATGCAACACTCCCATGACAAGGATTAAATAGGTTGATATGAAAACACTTCATTCATTCAACAAATATTATAAGTGTTTACTACGTGCCCACTCCTGGGCTAGGTCCTGGGGATATGAAATTCACAAAAAAACAGGGACTTCCCTGGTGGCGCAGTGGTTAAGAATCTGCCTGCCGGGCTTCCCTGGTGGCGCAGTGGTTGAGAGTCCGCCTACTGATGCAAGGGACGCGGGTTCGTGCCCCGATCCGGGAGGATCCCACATGCCGCGGAGTGGCTGGGCCGGGGAGCCATGGCCGCTGGGCCTGCACGTCCGGAGCCTGTGCTCCGGAGCGGGAGAGGCCACAACAGTGAGAGAGGCCCACGTACCGCAAAAAAAAAAAAAAAAAAAAAAAAAAAGAATCTGCCTGCCAATGCAGGGGACACAGGGTCAAGACCTGGTATGGGAAGATCCCACATGCCACGGAGCAACTAGGTCCGGTGCCGGAACTACTGAGCCTGTGCTCTAGAGACCGTGTATCGCAACTACTGAGTCCCCGTGCCACAACTACTGAAGCCCGCGCACCTAGAGCCTGTGCTCCACAACAAGAGAAGCCACCTCAACAAGAAGCCGGCACACCGTAACGAAGAGTAGCCCCCACTCGCTGCAACTAGAGAAAGTCTGCGCTCAGCCCGGAAGACCCAATGCAGCCAAAAAATAAATAAACAAATAAAAATTTTTTTTAAATTCACACACACAAAAAAAACCCAAAAAACAATTCTTGAATGTAAGTAACTAGAGAAGAAAAGAAAACTACAGAGTCGTCTCAAAATCACGTGATATGCGGCAGGGTTTGGATGGCAGAGGAAACTGTAATTCTGCAGAGGATATGGGGTTAGAGGAAGCATTACAAAGCAGGAGGCAGTAGCTAAGCCACATTTTGAAAGTGAGTAGGAATTTTCCAGACAGATGGGGAAGGGAGCATTCTAGGCAGAAGAAACTGCATATGGAAAAGCACAGAAGCATGAAAGAGCATATTTAAGGAATTGCAAATAACTTGAGAAAGTAGACTACAGGATGGGACATCAAAGGGCTATGCACCAAGGAGAGGCAGGCGCTGGAAGAAACAGCCATCCCTAGACTTGGGAGCATCTTTCAATTCTACTCCATTAGACAACTTGCTTTCAAATGGCCACGACACAGTGATGCCCTAGTATAACCAGCCTCTTGGGTTGAAGGCCAGAGAGGGGAAGGCTACAGTACCAGCAGCGCGCTGCCCCAGAGATGAGCCTTTGCCATTAAATTGCCTCTCGCTGCCATGGCAACCCTCTGCAGCAAGGCTTTTTGGAGCAAAAGGTGGCAAGCAGATACTGGGTCTGCTGGCCGCCTCCTGCCAAATTTGGCTTCTCTCCTCTCTAATCAGGATGGAAGCCCTGCAGCACTAAAACTGGAAAGCCGGCTGAAAAATCCCTCCGCCGCCTTCTACTTTAGTGATTCCTGACACGTGTTTTCCCCAGAGGGGAATAAAAATGGAGTCTGATCATTTTCCCAATTATTACCTCATATCAATTTACAATTTATAGCCCCTTTCCACAGAGTATGCTACCATTAGTGAGTCACACCAAAAGGAAAACACGACAGCCTAGCAGAGGCTTCGGCTACTGCTAAATATAGACTGCAGAGAACCCCGGGTCTGTACTTCACTCACAGAGGAATTCCGCCCAGAGGAGGCTTCTTACTTCCTGTGCGGGGTGCCAGCACGGCAAATCCAGTCATCCCAGCCGGGGTGGGACCCAATTACCCCACGAAGAGCTGTGTTATAAAAGAATAGCGCTACGGGGCCAGCACACTAATGTCGGTGAAACCCAACCTAACCCAACACAACTAAGTGCAACACATAATTAACTACAACTTTGCTGGGACAAAGCTAAGGGGAGAGAGAGAAACAAGCTGAGAGCAGCCATTGGACTTCAAATTTGTAACTCCCAATAGCGGCTGACAGAGTTGTACAATTTTTATAAAGCCCCCGGGACTCCACGAAGACAGACTAGAGAACAGAAAGGGACTGACGTGAACTGTGGGGGGCCCAAAACATGAGGCTGATGACAGTGGTCTCCCACTTTCCCACTGCCCCCCCCAGTCCCAATGAGAAAATGGTGAAACCGTCATGAGAAAGAGGTAGTTCTTGTGAAAGCAATGCCTAAGCATGCACCTCACCAACCTCCAAAGAAGCAATTGAACCCTCACCAGCACGGCAGGTTTCTACGCCAGCACCGCCACAGCCCTTGATTCACAGGTCACTACTAAGAAGAGAAATTTTCAGAGTCCTTCCTGGGAAACTCATAGCATTGAGAGCTGGGAAAAACTTAAAACTATGGAGGAAGCCCAGGGATTGGATTGAGGCAGCAATTGATATTCAGAGAATAAATACCTCCCTGACCTCACTCCCCCCGGGTCTCCAGTCTGTCCTCAAACAGCCCGGCACACTCTCACATGAGGCCTTTGCACCTCTGTCTGCCTGGAATGTTCTTTCCTCAGATAGCAGCATGGCTATTGTTAGCTCCTCCACTTGCTTCAAGCCTTCACTTAAAAGCCACCTTCTCAAAGAAGCCTTCCCTGACCACCCTATCTAAAGTGCTATCTCTCTACTCTGATGCACCTTATCCATCTTTCTTGCCTTGTTTCTCCTCAGCACTTACACTCAATAAGACAATGTATATTTTACTTATTTATCTGTTTATTACCTTTCTCCATGGTAGAGTATTAGCTCCCAGAAGGCAGAGATATTTAACTGTTTAATTCATCACTATATGCTCAGTGCCTAAAATAGTGCCTGGAATAAGAAAAGAGCTTCATTCTTATTTGTTGAATTAATAAATGGGTGGTAAGTGTGTAAGATTTTACCAAGTGTGGCAAGAGTAGAGGGAAGGGAAGGAAGAAGATATTTTAGGTAAAAAGAGACAACTCTCATTCATTCAACAGAAATTTACTGAACACTTTGCCAGGTGCAGGGCTAAATAAGCACTAGTGATACAGTGAAAAATGAGACCAACGCAAGCCAGTCTCCCTTCCCAGCATTTATAGCCCAGAGAGCAGGGAGGCAATGACAAGACTGTGTGTAAATGCTTTAACAGAGAAAAGAGGATAGCAGAGGATGCATCAAAAGGGCCCTGTGAATGGAGAGTCAGGACAGGAGTCCAGAAGAAAGAAAATCTACAGCCAGAACCTAAGGAGTGAGTAAGAGTTAGCAAGGTGTGGAGGAAGAGGGGTGGGAGAAGGGAGGGAAGAGAGCACACAAAGGCTTATGAAGTGAGAGACAGCATGGCATTACTGAGAAAATGGAGAAGGTCGGGAGGGTTGATATGGACAGTGATGCAAGAGACAGATGGCTGGACAGGCCAGCTGGAACTAGATCACATAGGGCCTTGCAAGTGGTATTAAAGATGTCAGAACGTTTGGAGTTCATTCTAAAGACACTAGGAAGTCATTGAGAGTTCATCAGCTGCCATAGGGAGACTGAATTAAAGATGAGCAAGACAGAAAGTAAGGAGACTGGTCAGGAGGCTACTGAATCTCTACCAAGAAAGGATGACTTGGACTAGGGTGAGAAAGGGAATGAAAAGGAGATTTCAAGAGCACATAGGCATAATTAAGAAAACCTGATGACTATATATAGAGAGGGAAAGGAAGAAATTAAGAAGGATGCTTAGCATCTGATTTAGGCCAAGGCAGCTAAGGCATCCTTGGTTTGGGCTCTGGTTCCGTTCAACAAGACAGAGAACTCAGGAGGAGGGGGACAGTAAGGAGGGATAAAGACCATGTTCCAACTTTAGACAATTTGAGTCAGGGGTGTCTGTGGAGTGTCCAAGTGGACCTAGACAGTTGGCTGTAGTGTTCTAGCAGAGAAATCTGGACAAGAGACAGAGATTTTGGAATTATCAGCATATAAATGATAACCTCACCCCTAGGAGTGCATGAGATCACTAAAGTGAGTGTATGGGGTAAAGATTCTTATCCTAAGTGAAATCTGTGACCCTCCTGAAATTGTAAGCAAAATTTGGTACAAATTCACGTGCAGTTTTCTGAAGAGAGACTTCATAGTTCATAGTTTTGAACAGATTGTCAAAAGCCCCCAAAGAGATTAAAACTAAGAGTAAAGTAAGATGAGCAAAGAGCCAAAAGAGGTACCAACATTGCAAAACAAAGGCATGGAACTGGAAACCATGGGGAAAAAATGATTCTCCCATTTAGCTACAGTGTCTGTCTCCTCCTTATACTTGTCCATTAAAGGGAGAAACAATTGCAAGAATGGTAACCAAGAGTCAGATATCATACTGTGTTCCTTATACTAAACTAAGACAGAAAGCAAATTAAAACAGCCTTTTAAAAATATTTCATAAGAGCTACAAGAATAAGTTTTCTATTTAATCTAGCTAACTAGAAGAATACCCCTAAACCCAAGTTCATGGTCAACACTACACAAAGGGATGATTCTCAAAATCATCTTGTTCCAGTACTCAAAATAAATCCTATCCGATAAGAGCCAAAGGCCAGACATTTATTTTTCTTTTTAGTTTTAAGCTTTATTGAGATATAATTTGCTTACCATAAAATTCACCTGTAAACTGTATAATTCAATTCAATGTTTTTAAGTGCATTTTACCAAGCTGTTCATCCATCACCACAATCTAAGTTTAGAACATTGTCACCCCCAAAAGAAACCTTATATCCATTAGCAGTCACTTCCAATCCCCCCACACTCCCTAACCCCCAGTCCTAGGCAACCACTAACCTATTTTCATTCCATAGATTTGCCTATTCTGAACATTTCATATGAATGTAATCATGTAATATGTGGTCTTTTGTGATTGGCTTCTTTGACTTAGCACAGTGTTTTTGAGGTTTGTCCATGTTGTAGCATATATCTGTACTTCATGCCTTTTGATGGCTAAATAACATTCCATTGTATGGATATACCACATTTTATTTATCCATTCATCAGCTGGTGCACATTGGTGGTGTTTTCCCTTTTTGGCTATAATGAATAATGCTGCTATGGACATCTGTATACAAGTCTTTGTGTGGACATATGTTTCTATTTCTTTTGGGTAGATACCAAGAAGTGGAATTGCTAGGTCATATGGTAACTCCATGTTTAATATTTTGAGGAACTGCCAGACAATTTCCCAGAGTAGCTGTACCTTTTTTGCTCCCACCAACAATGTAAGAGGGATCCAATTTTTCCACATTCTTGCCAACATTTAACTGTATGTCTTTTTTATTATAACTATTCTAGTGGATGTGAAGTGGTAACTCACTGTGTGTTGTTTTTTTTTTTTTTTTGCAGTACGCGGGCCTCTCACTGCTGTGGCCTCTCCCGTTGCGGAGGACAGGCTCCGGACACACAGGCTCAGTGGCCATGGCTCACGGGCCCAGCTGCTCCACGGCATGTGGGATCTTCCCGGACCGGGGCACAAACCCGTGTCCCCTGCATTGGCAGGCGGACTCTCAACTACTGCGCCACCAGGGAAGCCCCTCACTGTGGTTTTGATTTGCATTTCCTTGATGACAAATGATGTTGAGCATCTTTTCATGTGCTTATTGGTCACTAAGCTCTCCTCTTTGGAGACATATCCATTCAAATCCTTTGCCCATCACAGATCTCTTTTTAATCTTTGAGAAAGAGTAAGGCAGAGAAAGGTACTAGACACTATCACAACATTATGAAAAAATTATATTAGAAGAAAAAATAAGGATAAAAGTAGTGAAGGAAGAGTGTTTAGAAAGTACAGGAGTCAAAGGACTAGAAGTGAAAGAATGACTCCAGTGGGCAAAGAAGAACACCCAAGCTGGAAGGAGAGAAGGCTGTGGTCAGAATGGGGAATTCTTGAATCAGGTTGAATTGACTTAAGGGTGATGATGAAGATGAAGCTGTGACTACAGAACAGTGAATCCTGAAAACCCCCACTGGGAAGAAATTAAAACAGTTTCCACACCTAGAGTGAGAATGAATGAGACAGAAGATGTGAAACTGCTTTGTAAACTACACAAATGTAAGGTTGGTTAAAATAGCTGTGTTTTCCCCAACTGGGTTAAAAGCTTTGATAAGTAACTTTGAAACTTGTTTTGGAAGATGGTAATAATGAAGATGATTATAATAAATAGCAGTTAACATTTATGGTTCCAGGCAATGTGCTAAGGAGTAGACATCATTTATCATACTCATTCCTCCAAAACGCCCTAGGAAGTAGGTACTACTATTATCTTCACTTTACAAATGAAGATCTTTAAGCCAAACATATTCATGTTTTTCTCTCTAGTGCAAACCACCCTTGGTTACAGTGTAAACCATAACTGGTTACCTGCCTACTTATAGATACATCCCAATTTCATGGAAAATCTTACCTATCAGAGGAAAACTACAAATACTATTCTCACTGCATTCCTTTTTCCTTTATATCAGAGAATCAAAGTTTTTGATAATCAAACATGCCTACCTTGGTACTATTTTATTTCTTTATTGCTTCAACAATGTATAAATGATCTCTCCATAACAAAGGTAAGTACATAATGTTTGTTTAAAAATATTTAACTCATCTGGGATATATTCTACATGGTATGAGATTAAGATAGAGCTAAATGCAGTTTTCTTCATATTATCATTCAACAATGTTTTTTATTAAACACTGATCGCTTTTCTCATATATTAAACCACTATGAGTTTATTTCTGATATTTCTATTTTGTTTCCATCAGTATTATTAACACACATTCAGGTAGTCTTGTTAATATACTTTGGAATAGGTTTTGGTCTTGAATGGCAAAACTCCCTTTGTTCCTCTCTAAGCTACACAATCCTTAATTAGATAATGACAACACATAATACACACATAACCCTTACTTAGACAATGAGTAACCCCTCCCCCCTACACATTTTGTCTCGCCAGTACACTAATTGCCAGTATTTAAAGATCAGTAGGGCTGGGCTTCCCTGGTGGCGCAGTGGTTGAGAGTCCGCCTGCCGATGCAGGGGACACGGGTTCGTGCCCCGGTCCGGGAGGATCCCACATGCCGCGGAGTGGCTGGGCCCGTGAGCCATGGCCGCTGAGCCTGCGCGTCCGGAGCCTGTGCCCCACAATGGGAGAGGCCACAGCGGTGAGAGGCCCATGTACCGCAAAAAAAAAAAAAAAAAAAAAAAAAGATCAGTAGGGCTTCCCTGGCAGTGCAGTGGTTAAGAATCCACCTGCCAATGCAGGGGACATGGGTTCAAGCCCTGGTCCGGGAAGATCCCACATGCTGCAGAGCAACTAAGCCCGTGTGCCACAACTACTGAGCCTGCACACTATAGCCCGTGAGCCACAACTACTGAGCCCATGTGCCACAACTACTGAAGCCCGTGCACCTAGAGCCTGTGCTCCACAACAAGAGAAGCCACTGCAATGAGAAGCCCATACACCGCAACGAAGAGTAGCCCCTGCTCGCTACAACTAGAGAAAGCCCACGCTCAGCAACAAAAACCCAATGCAGCCCAAAATAAATAAATTAAGTAAATTAAGTAAAATAAATAAAATAAAAATCAGTAGATGATAGGTGCTATGGTCTGAATGTGTTTCCCCAAAATTCACATGTTGAATTCTAACCCCCAAAGGTGATGGTATTAGGAGGTATAGGGGCCTTTGGGAGGTGATTAGGTCATAAGCGTGCCTGTAAATTTCTGACTTCTCTTGAAAAATTAGTATCACTGGGCCCATGTACCCACATGCCAAGAATCATCTAGAACCAATCAGCCACTACCTCCCCTCCTCCATATGGGCACACCACATAAAATTCAAAGTGTCCAACATTCCCTGTTGTCTTATTCCCAGGCCACCTAAATGACTAACAGTGTCTGCCTAAAGGCCTTTGAATTGCAACTTCTGGTAAAACCTACGAGTTTCCCTTTTCTGCCTTCAAAGCCAGAAAGTTCACAGTTAATTTGATGATCAACTTCAGTAACCACACTTAACCTAGATTTCTGGTCTAATCTTTTCTCTACTTCCATGGTATGGTTCTGATCTTTATCTTCATTTAATTATCTTAAAATATATGCAACTAATTCTAACCCTCTCAAATAATTTTATGAACAAGAATAATTTTTAAAAACATTTGCCCCCTGAAGTTCTTGCCTGCTCCTTTACTGTGTGATTTATACTATCACTCAAATTCAATTCAACATCTTATTGGGATCTTAACTGGTATTATATTAAATCTATTAATTAACTTCATTAGTATTGTCATCTTTATTATATTAAGACCACTCAACCAGGAGTAGACTATATTTCTCTTACTATTTATTTTCTTTTTTCTATTGAAGTATTATAATTCTCTATATTTGGCCCTATATCTTGTTAGATTTTTTTAATAAAACAAGTATTATCTTTTTCATTACGTTTTGTCTACTGACAAAATAAATGACTGAATTCAGTTAGGCATATTTTTATAACCCGTGATTTAAGCATCTCATTTCAAGACATGTTTTTGTTGAATCTCCTAAACATTCAGGATACAGTCCCTTGTCATTGACAAATAGCATTATTTTTCTCTCTATTGATCTACACACATTTCACTTATCTCTTTTATATGATTTATTGCAACTATTTACTTAAAATAGTGCTATAAAAAAGGTGACAGCCTTATTATGTTTAATTTTAAATAGACTATTTCTCCATAATATTGGTTCCTGCCACTACTATAAACTCCATAAACTTCCCTCATGCCCTCAGACTTAAAATGAAATCTATTTCTGACAGAAGTGCCAAGGTAATTCAATGGGGAAGATAACCTTTTCAATAAATGCTGTGGAAATAACTAGATTTTTATATGGGAAAAACAAACAAACCCTGACCTCTCCGCACTGTACACAAACATAAACATAAGTGCTAAATAAAAAAACTTCAGGAAGAAAACAAAAAAATCTTTGTGACTTTGGGGTACAGCAATGATTTCTTAGAACACAAAAGGCATGAACCATTAAAAAGACACATTTTTGTGTGATGTTTTTAAAATTTATCTCATGGATAAATTAGACTTCATCAAAATTAAAAACTTTCATTTGTCGAAAGATACCATCAAGAAAATGAAAATGAAAACTTCATATTAGAGAAATATTTACAGAACATGCCTGACAAAGGTCTTTTATCTAGTATACATAAAGAACTCATAACTTATTAAAACAAACAAACCAATTTATTTTAAAATGTGTAAATGACTTAAATATTTTGCAAAAGAAGATATATGGATGGTCAACTAGCACTTAAGCTGCTCAACATCATCAGTCACTAGACATATGAAAATTAAAACCACAGTAAGATACCACTACACATGTACTAGAATAGTTAAGATTAAAAAGCCTGATAATATGAAATGTTAGTGAGGAGATGGAGCAGCTGTAACTCTCCTCCTTTCCTAGTGGGAATGCAAAACAGTTTGGTAATATCTTATAAAGTTAAACATAGCCTCACCATATGACTTGGCAATCCCAATCTTATGTATCTACCCAAGAGTAATGAAACAGACCTTCATACAACATCATATATACACATTTTCAAAGCAGTGTTGTTCACAATTGAAGAAAAATAATGTTAAGCATGGAAAACACACACACACACACACACACACACACATCCAAAAACTGGTGAACAGATAAACAAAACGTGATATATCCACACAATGAAATACTACTCAGGAATTTAAAAGGAACAAACTACTGATATATTTAACTACATGGATGAATCTCACATTATTATGCTATGTGAAAAAAAGTGAGAAAATACTACACACTGTATGATTCCATGTATATATAGGAAATTCTAAAAAAGGCAAAACTATACTGACAGAAAGCAGATCAGTGGTTATTTGGGGACAAGGATGGGGCATGGATTGACTGTAAATGAGCATAAGGTAATTTTCTGGGGGTAAAAGAAGTTTGGATTATGATGGGGAGCACATGACTGTATAGTTGCCATAACTGTACACTTAAAATGGATAAATTATTATACGTAAGTTATACCTCAATAAGACTATAAGATATTTTAAATTTCATCTTGAAAATGCATTTTACAAAATGCAACTTAATCTAAAGAGTCCCAGTGGGTAGTAACAAATTTAACCTACTCAAAAAGAGATCTGGACTTTGCCCTGGGCTTTTGGGAGTTAATCTCTAAGCTTTGTAGGAGTGTCTTTATTTGCCTGGGGATTTAGGTTAAGGCAGGTAGTCAACAATGTGAAGGTTGGAGGTGGGCCTCACCAGATAGGATTTAGGGTGGAAGTTGACCACTCTTAGAAAGATCAGCAATGTCATATAGACCAGGAGTTTTGGATCATATGGTATTAGCCTGACCAGAAGGGGCTGAGACTGAGTCAGCCACATGGGTAATGAATCATGCTTGCATAATGGAGCCCTAATAAAAATTCTGAATGCTGAAGCTTGGCTGAGCTTCCCAGGTGGCAATACTCCATGCATATTATCACACATCAATGCCAAGCAAGTAACATGCCCTGACTCCAGGGGGAGAGAACAACAGTACAGCTTCTCTTGTTAGCATCTCCTTACATCTGTTTGCTTTTCCTTGTAATAAAGTAACTGTGAGTGTAATAGACTTCAGTAAGTTCTGTGAGGGCTTCTGGAAAATTATCGAAACTAAGGGTGGTCTGGTGGACCCCCGAACTTGCATTTGGTGTCAGAAGTGAGTGTGGACATGTGTGGACTGTATACCCTCTAACTTCTCAGTTGCCCTCAACTCTCACATCCAGATAAACATAAGTAGGTTGCAAATTGATGACTATAAAAGTCATAGTTGAAGTGGTTCATAGTAACCTAAAGTATATTACAAAGGTCATATCCATAAGCTTATGTACAATGACAAAATAACAAAGAACTTTTACAGCTGTCTGGTTAACCTGGAACCAACCCAAGTAGTAAGACTCTGGGTTGAGGATGTACAATCAGTTGTTTAACTTAGATATGTCAAGTATACAACCTAGGCAGGTAACACAGAGAAACCAATCATCCCTCCCTTGCCTAGGTATACGCCTATCATCTAATTCTGTTGAGTAGATTTTTACTTCCTTATTTAGAATCTGCTCAACATTCTGACTTTCAAGTCCTGAATTTCCTATGGCATGCAGTTGGATCTCTTCTTTCAAATTGCTAGCAGTATTATCCAGAGTAAGTATTTTCCTAAAGGAAGAATTTCACTAGCAATACAGACGTTACTTCGTAAAAAGTGTTTTAAAAACTCAGGATAAGGAGGATGTAATCATGAAATGACAAAAACTATTTTCCAAAGATGCCATCATAAATCTGCTTCCTGAAAGTTTAACTATCATTTTCACAACTTCCATGAGAGAAAAATGAAAAATTAGGAAAAAGTTGCATAAATAACACAGTAAGTTTCCATAGAACACCATAAATGTTACTGTTTCCAAATGCTTATAAATTTGTGGGCAAATGAGTCCACAAATGCAAGTTCAAGTGAAGTATCTATCTAGGCTGCTCTTTTTTGTGTCAAGCCAAACTAGGACAGGTGGTAGGTTAATGTTGCAGTCAGAGAGTATTTGACAGGAGGGCACAGAGGAGAGTGCTTTCCCTCAAAGCAAAGGCAAACTCAACAAAGGCTCAACGTATCTCCATTTGTTCAAACTTATCCCTAAGTGTGGGAATGAGCAGATATCTACTGGCTGCTCTGAAGAATACCTGGGACACTCCGTAAAACCCAGCACAACGGATAAATGTGCTACCTCTGGTCTCCTAAGTTTCTACAACTCCACAAGACAGAGCTGGGAGCTCCTTACTGTGTGCACCAGTTTTCATCAGGCTTTAGGTCGGCCTGCAGAACTCCAACCTGTAGACGATGTTCTTCAGCCAACAAGAACCAAGCTTAGTATTCTAATTGGAATCTCATCCTCACTATAGGTGGGCTCTTGGAGCTGCCTCTTGGCCCAAGAACCCACATGACCATCCATCATCAGCTCGCTCCTGCACCATCATCACTATGTGTGCCCTCCTTCCACAGATCTACTTTGATTTTTCCCCTGCTAGAATGTAAGTTCTGCTCTGAACCTCCAACTCACCTAACTGGGGCTCTAAAAAAAACCCTACTTTGAATGACTCTGTTCCTGAACCCCGAGTCATTGGCTGAGAGATTCTCTAACCCACATGGACAATCTAGAACTAAGAGGCAACCCTAAAGAAGGGGAAGTCAAAAACATTGAAGCCTGAGAAGGATGTGACCCACTGTTGTTGAAGGAAAGGGACCATAAGCCACAGAACATATAGGCTACAGAATACAAAGGTTACCTCTAGAAGCTGAGAATGACCCCTGGCTGATAGCCAGCAAGGAAATGGAAGTTCGTCCTACAGCCACATGGAACTGAACTCTACCAACAGCCTGAATGAACTTGGAAGAAGGTTCATTCCCCAGAGCCTCTAGTAAGGAACACAGCCCTGCCAACCCTCTGATGTCAGCCTTGTGAAACCTGGGGCAGGGAACCAGCTGAGCCGTGCTGTGCACAGAATTCTGATTTACAAAAATTTGTTGTTTTAAGGCACTTCGTTTGTGGCAATTTGTAACAGAAGCGGTAGAACTGAACACAGTAGTGCTCCCAGTGCTACCACCAAATTGCCTTATTTTCCTGTCCCCACCAGCCTGCAGTTAGGAACCCAGGAAACTGGAGTCACCCAGCTTTCAATATACAACACTTTTATAGGATGCCCCACACTGCACTGTCATAGTTTATCTGTGTATTTTGTCTTCCTCACTAGAATGCAAGCTCTTCAAGGACAGGGACTGTGAATTCCTTTTTTTTTAACTCTAATTTTTTTTCATTGCCCAAATAATATACACTGATGGTAGAAAACTTAGGAAAAAAAGAAGCATAAAAGAAAATTTAAATGACTCATAATTCAACAGTTAACCACAGTGTTAATATTTTCATGTCATTCTATACTTTATTATGTACATGTATTTTTCATATATATAAATAAAAATCACACTATATATACTGATTTATAACTGTATTTTCCCCTTAATAATGTTATGTGGATATTCCACGTCAATGGACATAATTCTATACCATCATTTTTACCGTTTCATAGTATTCAGACTGGGCCAGGTCCTCCTGTTATGACCACTCTGGTGCCCTTATATCTCGCCCTTCATAACACTTTTGACAGCTGTAATAACATTTGTGATTGTATGATGATATAATTAAGTTCTGTTTTCTCTATTAGATTGTAATTTCCATGAGATAAAAGAGTGTGCCTATTTTTCTCAGGAGTATAATCTCCAATGCCTAACCCAAAGAAGATGGCCAAGATATATAATTCATAAATGAATTAACTAATTAAAGCAAACCTCTTTTTTCAGCCATTTAGGTTGTTTCCTATTTTGTTATTCTTAATAGAGGTTTTTAGCACACAGTAGATTTTCAATAAATGTTTGCTGACGACTAAAATAATAAACAGAATTTTAAAGAATGGTGAAGGATAGTCATTCAGTAGGTGGTAATTTGATTTAAGTCATTGGGAGGAAGAGAAATAAGCCCTAGTGACGTAAACATGAAGAACTGTACATAGCTGATAAAAGGATCCTCAAAGTGAATATTCTAGCAAATTTTACCTTTATTTTTCTAGTCTTTCTTTTTTTCAAACAGAGACAGGTATGCATAGTCAACAAGATTTGATAACTCTTTAAAAAGTCTTCAAAAGAGGTCTATGTTTTATATGATAACTAATTTTTTTTAAGTTCTTCCTAAAATACATGGTTATATGGCATAGTATATGCCCAGAAAGCTTGGCAATCTGGTCATGAGTAGTTTAAAATGTGAACACATTCTTCATATGGGTATAATATCACTACCAACCCCCTAAATAATAAATAAGACATCATAAAAGTTAATAAGCTTTATATAGTATTGTACATCAATTATACTTCAATTAAAAAAAAAAGAAACCAGGGGGAAAAAGTTAATAAGGTAATTAGCAATCATGGGATAGACTGAACCAGACACTAAACCTACAGAATTCTGAGATTCAGTGGCCACTAAAGTCCTATTCTTTTTTTTTGTTTTTTAAAATATTTTATTTATTTATTTATTTGGCTATGCCAGGTCTTAGTTGCAGCATGCGGGATCTAGTTCCCTGACCAGTGATCGAACCCAGGCCCCTGCACCGCAAGCGTGGTGTCTTAACCACTGGACCACCAGGGAAGTCCCTGAAGTCCTATTCTGTACCCATGTAGAGATTACAAAAATAGACAGTTTCTTTAAAATAAGACTATTGCCTATTAAACAATCAATGATCTTACTAAGAAAGTAACATTGCCAGTTTTAAGCTACATGTTTTTCAATGAATATTTAACACATACAAATGGTAAAAATATACAAATGTGAAATGAGAATAATGCATTTCATCATTAAAATTCATATTCTTTATCTTACAGAGAAAGAAACACACAAGATTGCCTCCAAATTATTCAAAGCCTTCAGAGATTGTATAGGTGCTTTGGTTCCTTACAAAGTTTCTTTAGTTATAACTTTATTGATTTATATAACCTGCCCTTTCTTCTTTGCATATTCTAAAAGTTTCTTTCATCTTTAAATGTTGGAAGGGAGAGGCCTCAAAAGCGAAAAAGGTGAGAAAGTAGAATCACTGTGTAGCTTACCAGAGACAGTATAGCACATAACGCAAAGAGCACTATACTAAGCATGGAGAGTGGAGAGCTAGTCCTGGTATTACCGTCTCTGTCAAGTCACTGACGTTTCCTAGACCCCAGTTTCTTCACCTATAAAATGAAGGGGCTCGGGGCTTCCCTGGTGGCGCAGTGGTTGGGAGTCCACCTGCCGATGCAGGGGACACGGGTTCGTGTCCCAGTCTGGGAAGATCCCACATGCCGCGGAGCGGCTGGGCCCGTGAGCCATGGCTGCTGAGCCTGCACGTCCGGAGCCTGTGCTCCGCAGCGGGAGAGACCACAACAGTGAGAGGCCCGCATACCGCAAAAAAAAATGAAGGGGCTCAGTGATCTCAAGAGCCCTCCCAGCACAAACATTCTAAGCTGTGGATTTCTGAGGAATGAGACAGTTAAAGAAAAGAAGTAACTCACACTAGACACCCTGCTAAAGATTATGAAGGTAACTGAAAAAGGTCTCAAATAAAATGCCCCCTATGGATTTTACTCACACATGCATGCCATCAACCTCCTCAGACCTCTGCTTCCTGTACATCTTGTTGACACTGATTTATCTGAAACCTGAGAGGCATTTTAGGGCCACAGAGCCTTTATCAGTGATTGGGACTTTAATGGCTTCCTTAGAGAAAAGCCAAAAAGATAAAGAAGAACATTAGATTTGTGCAAAAAAAAAAAAAACATACACACAAAAAATTTGTGTATTAGAGGTACCTTCAGAAGCTCTGCAGAAAGATCAATATTGATAAGTGAGATAAGCTGAGAAAACTTCTTAGAGCAACAAAGAAAATGGACACTAAGCTGTGCGTTAGGATTGTTTGCAGAATGGAGAACAGAGTTCTATTAATAATATAATGCCTATATCAAAATGATTAAAAGCAGTTCCCTACATACCCTCACCCGGCTTTATGATAGCCTATGTATACTAAGAGCCACTGCCACCTTGCCTTATCCTCTCCCATCCCAAGCAACCAGAAAAAGGGACTATCCATGGAGGAAACACAGTACCTCCCCTCCTCCAATCGTCTTACCAGGGGTCAACAGAGCTAGATGCTTTGCCCCCATATAGTTCTCATATACACTAATTCAGGTATCTTAGAACTAGAAGCATTTCTGCTTTATCCAAATTGATAAGGATAAAGCAGAGATTTGATGGGTGATTTGATGATTTGCAAATCAAAACTATAATGATATCACCTCACACCAGTCAGAATGGCCATCATCAAAAAGTCTACAAACAATAAATACTGGAGAGGGTGTGGAGAAAAGATAACCCTCTACACTGTTGGTGGGAAGGTAAATTGGTGCAGTCACTATGGAGAACAGTATGGAGGTTCCTTAAAAAACTAAAAATAGAGTTGCCATATGATCCGGCAATCCCACTCCTGGGCATATATCTGGAGAAAAACATGGTTCAAAAGGATACAGGCACCCCAATGTTCATTGCAGCACTGTTTACAATAGCCAAGACATGGAAGCAACCTAAATGTCCATCAACAGATGAATGGATAAAGAAGATGTGGTATATATATACAATGGAATACTACTCAGCCATAAAAAGAATGAAATAATGCCATTTGCAGCAACATGGATGGACTTGGAGATTATCATACTAAGTGAAGTAAGTCAGACAGAGAAAGAAAAATGTCATACGATATCACTTATATGCGGAATCTAAAAAAAAATTATACAAATGAACTTATTTACACAACAGAAACAGATTCACAGACGTAGAGGTTGAACTTATGGTTACCAGGGGGGAAGGAAGGAGGGAGGGATAGATTAGGAGTTTGGGATTGACATGTGCACACTGCTATATTTAAAAGATAACCAACAAGGACCTACTGTAAAAATAAATAAATAAATATAAATTTTAAATAAGATAACAATAGATGGGGCTTCCTTTCTGGGAACAATTTCTATAATAATAATGATTCTCTGTCTAAAAATTGACACATACACTCTAAGACTAACTTTATTTTTTTTTTGTTTTTTGTTTTTTAAAAAATTTATTTATTTTTGGCTGTTTGGGGTCTTCATTGCTGCATGCTGGCTTTCTCTAGTTGCAGTGAGAGGGGACTACTCTTCATTGAGGTGTGCAGGCTTCTCATTGCAGTGGCTTCTCTTGCTGTGGAGCATGGGCTCTAGTCATGTGGGCTTCAGTAGTTGTGGCACATGGGTTCAGTAGTTGTGGCGTTCAGTAGTTGTGGCTCACGGGCTCTAGAGCACAGGCTCAGTAGTTGTGGCACACAGGCTTAGTTGCTCCCTGGCATGTGGGATCTTCCCGGACCAGGGCTCAAACCCATGTCCCTTGCATTGGCAGGCAGATTCTTAACCACTGCGCCACCAGGGAAGCCCTAAGACTAGCTTTATGGTTTTGAAAATGATAGGCAATCTAGAATGTGGCAGAAGAGATATGTTTCTGGAATTGCCAATCAGAGTTCAAAAATATATTATTACCATCCCAATCCCCATTACCAAAGAAAAATGGCTATAAGCCACACCCATGCTCTACAGTAACATTAATACCATAGCTCAGCTATAAATACAAGTCATTTTCTTCTCCGGGCCTTAGTTGGCATTCACAAATATTTGATGCAATGCTTTAAGGAGGTTACCTATTAGATAACCTTAAAGATCCCTTTCATCTCTGGCACTTTATGGTTCTAAGATAAATGAGCTTTTCTACGTTGACCGAGCGTCAGAACTTTATTTATAGCATTGTTTCTACACAGAAAAGTTTTATACATCTCAAGCAACTGACTTGAAAATCAACTTTGGGAATATAATCCATTTGAAGTTGAAGCCTTCCAGTATCTCATAAAATATTGTCTGCCATGTTCCTATACATCTTTATTACTACAGTAAATATTATTTGGAGAAAAATAACACATTATAATTAGAATGATTAAGAAAATAAACACAGACTTTACTATTATAGAATTCTTACAGTCGTCTTGGTATCTTAAATTTTCTGGTTAGGACAGGTCAAAGACATTTCCCTTCCCATGACTCTCTTGACTTACCTCCTTCCTATTTTATTGCAATTCAATAAGCCCTTATGAAACAACTCTTGGTTTTTGAAATTTGGGAGTCATACAAAACATGGTGCTCCAGGGAGACAGAGTTGGGCAGTGTGGCACTGAGACTCTAAGATGCCCTAATTATCCCTACCTCCTATAATTCAGACCCCTCCCCTTAAGTTTGGGTGGGACCTGTGACTTGTTTCTAACCAGTAGAATATGGCAAAGGTGAGGGGATCTTACTTGCATAGTTACATTACATAAGACTGTAACTTCCACCTTGCTAGCAGACTCTCTGTATTGACTCCCTCCCTGTTGGCTTTGAAGTAAGCTGCCATGTGGAGAGGCCCACGTAGCATGCAACGAAGGTGGCCTCTGGCTGACAGCCAGTAAAGAGCTTGGGCTCTCAGTCTAACAATCCTCAAGGGGTATGTGCTGCCAACAACCACCTGAGCTTGGAAGGGGAACTTCCCCAGTAGAACGCCAGCTCTGACTAACACCTTAATTGCAGCCTTCTGAGAGACTCTGAAGCAGGAGTCCAGCTAAGGCAAATCCAGATTCCTGACCCACAGGAACTGTGACATAATAAATGTCTCCTGTGTAAGCCACTAAGTTTATGGAAATATTGTTACCTAGCAACTGATCATTAATACAAGCAGATAAGAAGCACAGTATAATTAGAGAACAATTAAAGGAAATAGAAATCCAAGTATAAAGTTCTGGGATAAAGTTAGTTTTGAAATATTCCATAGAGAGGGTATGAGACCCACATTTTTTCAAGAATTCAGATTGGCAGAGAGGTAGAAGGACAGCACAGAGGTAGAATAAACTGAATACCATGGACAATAGTATCACTACACTGAGAAACAGTGAGCTAAGACTGAAGAGGTACATTGGGTCTAGGTCACGGTAGGGCTAAGTGGGCTCATTTTCAATACTGTAGATAATCACACAAAAGGAAAGGCTCTAGAGCAAGGAAATGACAGTAAAAAGTGCTTCAAAGAACTTAATCCTATCACAGTATAAAGGATGGAGAAGATTAGAGATAAGAAGACTAAGAATAGATATGCTGGCACAACAGTCTTCAAGAGAGGCCAACAAACATTGGTGGGGGGGCGGGGGCGGCAGCGCCAGGGGGGGTTTCACACTCATGAATAATCAAAAGTATGCAAATTAAAACTATAAAACACCACTTTGTGGTTGATCAGATTAGCACAAAAACTAATAATACTAGCAAAGATAAAGCAATCTCAGACACTTTGTTGGTGGGAATGTAAATGGAACAGACTGTATGGAAAGGCACTTAGTGATATGCATTAATAACCTTAAAATATTCAGATCCTCAGACTCAGTAATTCACTTTGAGAACATATTCAAAAAATTAAATAATTTTTTTTTTTTTTTTTTTTTTTTTTTTTGCAGTACGCGGGCATCTCACTGTTGTGGCCTCTCCCGTTGGGGAGCACAGGCTCCAGACGCGCAGGCTCAGCGGCCATGGCTCACGGGCCCAGCCGCTCCACGGCATGTGGGATCTTCCCGGACCGGGGCACGAACCTGTGTCCCCTGCATCGGCAGGCGGACCCTCAACCACTGCGCCACCAGGGAAGGCCAAAAAATAAATAAATTTATTTACTCATTCAACAAACGTTTAATTGAGTGCCTACTACATCCCAGGTACTGAGGATACAGCAGTGAACAAAACAGACCTCACCTCCGCTTTCATGGAACTTAGAAGAGACCAACATTTAACAAATAATCACAAAATAAATGTATAATTACACATATTACAGGATAAAACGAGACAAATTATGAGCTTAAAAAAGAACTTTCTGGGAAGTAACATTTATACTGAGAGCTGAAGGATGAATAGAATTTAGCCACATGAAGAATAAGAGGATTTTTTTTTTCTGATAGAGGAAACAATATTCATGAAGGCAAGAAAGAGCCATATTCAAGATTTTAGAGGATTCATTCATTAACTTATTCAACAACTATGTATGGAGGTTCTAGTAAGTACCAGGAACTAGGGGCTGAGGATAAGGGATGGGAGAAAATGATCAAGGTCAAGTTGAGGTAACAGCAGACAAAACAGGTATAAAAATTTCTATAGGAATGGAAGGGCATGGTATTCATAATAAAGCCAAAGATGTATGCGTGATAAAGGAGGAAACCGATGCATTTGGCAGGAGAAAAAAAAGAAAGGATGGAGTATAGGTAACAAACACAAAGATTTTCTACCTCCTCTCAAATCCAAATAGTATAGACTTACCTGAGAAAGATAGGTTCAAAACAGTACCATTCATTTATTTAAAAAATTACTACTTATAGATAGAAATACTTAGATGGCTCAGCGCTAACATGTTCATATGCAGAGAAGAAGAAGTAGAGATCAAAAATAAATTTTAGGGCTTCCCTGGTGGCGCAGTGGTTGAGAGTCCGCCTGCTGATGCAGGGGACACGGGTTCGTGCCCCGGTCCGGGAAGATCCCACATGCCGCGGAGCGGCTGGGCCCGTGAGCCATGGCCGCTGAGCCTGCGTGTCCGGAGCCTGTGCTCCACAATGGGAGAGGCCACAACAGTGAGAGGCCCGCGTACCGCGAAAAAAAAATTTTTTTAATTAAAAAAAATAAATTTTAAACATATATACATGAGTTAAGGCATAGCTATACCTGGGACACTACCCTACAGCTATCCATGAATGTGTCTCAACTGTGCTAAGCATTCAAGGAAAGGGAACCACTTTTTCAGAAAAATAAGCAGGCTTTCTTTGCAAGAGGCCAAAATGTACATAGAATAATCTGAGGATTTGAAATTAAAAACTGACCAAATGAACCTCCATAAGCTTAAGGATGAAGTGACAGGTACACAAACTTTATGGTAAGAATATGCTTGGAGTTACCACTAAGTTAGAAAGGGAGCCATAAGAAAGATCATGACCTCATCTCAGCAGTAGACGTGAGGAAGTAGAGCCCTTTTCCTCCTGTCTCCTCAATTATCTAAATGGTAATATTTTATGTTTGGTACATGTCAACAGCATTAAAGAGTTACAAATATTTGACACTACCTTCAAAAATATATATATATGCAGAACTCTGTACTATTTTTGCAACTTCTCTATGAGTCTAAAATTATTTCAAAATAAGAAGTATGGGTAGATTTGCTACAACAAATAACACAAAGCCTAAAATTTGTGTTAATTTCATGAAGCAATCGAAAAGAAGGACAAATGAAACAATTCTCCAAATTATGCTCTAAGAGTCCAATTTTCACTTCTTCTGTTAAGGGATGCAGGTACCTATCAAGAGTAAAGCCCATGATCTGTCTTAGACATCCACTGCCCACCAGACTTTTGGGGAAGTCACTTCAATCTCTCTAAGCCCCTGCTACACCTACCCCACAGGTTGGTATTATATACTTTTTGACTATGGTATACTATACAAGTATTCATGATCATTATTTAGAATTATTTATTTGAACTGCATTATTCCTTCATTAAATGGAGGAATATCTCTAAGATACGATAAACTATTTGGATTTTTTTCAAGTCTTTGCATTTATCAAATGAATCTTCTACTTAAGTAGGGGCCCAGATTTAACCAACAGATTTATCTAACAATAAATATAGTTATTATATCCCCCCAAATATAATAGAACTACAGTCTAAAAAATGTTTTTATCTGCTTTAGCCTTTTCCTATAAAGTTCATTAATGGAATTGGTTAACCTGTTACCTTAAAATTAATTAGGTTAATTCTGAAGACCTGTATTTATTTATTAGACCTGTCTAATAAAGTTTGATGGGGCATAAATACATAGTTTGAACAAACATACTATCATACATAAAATGTTTGATGAAATATATTTTCCCCATAGACATTAAAAATGAAAAAATAGCTTTTTTGAAGAGAAGAGGCGATTAAGTCAGGAATTTCATGAAATCCAAAAGCTGAACCTTGAGAACCCAAAAGAAATTTCAAAGTCTGACAAAGAAAATATATCTCTTATAAAATTGGAAATCAATGTGTACTTATAAATGATGCAGCACAAAATGCTTCATTGTAACTTTAATGTGTCAAAATCCATTATCCCTCTGCCTTCCATCAAGTACACTCTTAGGAAGAAAAATATTATATTATTTTCTGTGTTAAAACTTAGTGTACAGCCTACAGGTGAGTCGGAAAACAGAGTACAAGAGTAACCCTCTCAAATCACACATTTACTCATTAAAACCTCAAGGTAGCCCATTTTAACATGGCACCTAATTTTGTTTCCTGGAAAATGTATTTATAGACCAAAACCAGAAATGATTCAAGTGGACAGTTAAAAAGAAAATTAAAAACATCAACAGGAAGCACAGAAAAATAATATTCCATAAGATATTATCTTTATAACAGTAAGAAAAGCAGGATGCCCCCTCCCCTTCAAAGTTTCCAGTGTTCACCATTCAGCCAGTCTACTCACTTCCGGTGGGTGTGGTCCATGCCACTGTTTGGTATTGCTTCCAACTTTGCATTTTTCTGCCCACAGATATTTCCATAGCTGTCGTATCCTGACACTAGTCTTGCTGCTGCACCTGTTGCTACTGAAAAGCCACAAATAAATCCCTAGGGGAGAAAAACAGAAAAAAACATACAAATAAACCATTTCAATAGCAACAGTCACTACTTGATAAAATAATGAGCTGCTTTTGTCCCTTGAAGGGAACAAAGAGCTATCTTTCCTTTTGCAAACACTATTTCACTGTTTTCCTTGGATTTCACATAAGCTATATACAAAGCAGTCCACAGGGTAACACTATTGACTACAATAACAAATCTCAAGCTTTTACATCATAAGATTGTCTTTGCATTTTATAATAATAGTAGCAGCTTCTCTGTATTGAACATCTGCTCAATGCCAGGATCTGTACCAGATGCTTACCATACATTTTCTCTAATCCTGATGATGGGGAAACTGAGGCCCAGAGAGCATAAATAAGTTGCCCAAGGCCATAGAAGGTAGTAAAGATCAGAGCATAGACTCAGACACAGCTTTCTTCATTCTTTAGTTTTATTTGGTTGTAAAAGAGTTCTGTTAAATGAGCAACAGCAACAGATGAAAGACAAAAATTCAAAGAACAATAGGTATGTGGGTTTTGAATTACTATCACTTCAGTACACACGACACTTCTGTTCCCTTCCTGCAGTAAAGTTGTATACAAGCCAAAGAATTATACCATGAAGCACCGCCACGCTCTGAATATTGGAGACTCAAGGAGAGTGAGGCACTGGGTCCGTGTGCCGCAAAGGTCACTTCATTTCATGGGAATATGCTTCGCCACAGTGCCAAAGGCAAATGCTACTTCCTTCAGAACTGCACCATGCTTGCTAAATTGAGGATGCACTGACCAAAGCAAAGCAATAAAACCCTACACTCAGGCTTCCCTGGTGGCACAGTGGTTGAGAGTCCGCCTGCCGATGCAGGGTACGCGGGTTCGTGCCCCGGTCCGGGAGGATCCCACATGCTGCGGAGCGACTGGGCCCGTGAGCCATGGCCGCTAAGCCTGCGCGTCCGGAGCCTGTGCTCCGCAATGGGAGAGGCCACAACAGTGAGAGGCCCACGTACCGCAAAAAAAAACAAAAACAAACAAACCCTACACTCAACTGCAGGCTACTAGGCATAAGAACAGGAAATAAAGTGAGTCACTACTAATAAACTGACTGAATTGGGAGAAAGGACGGGGGTTAAGAAATATTCTTGCAACATGGTCATTAAAAAAGCTGAGGTTTTTGTTATCTTTATTAAAGTGACGAATGAAGATAGAGATTATCACTGTTTCACTCATCATAGCCAAGTATCATGAGTAGTACTTACCTAAGCAGCCCTGCTAGAGCTCAGGTCTACACTGGTAAATACTGTACTCATATGCAGTGCCTCAAAGGATTTCCCCCTTAAACCTACTTTCCTAAAAAGGCAAACAAACTCTTTTTTCTAAATAGCTCCTCTATGTTTATCATGCAGGTAAGGAAAATGAAGGGGGAAGCGTAGAGAGTGTAGGTCTACCTAGTAAAAAAGTCTTGAAACTACTCTTTGTAAGAAAGTGGACTTGGAGCAGAGACTATGCCTGATTCGCTTCCCTCTCACCCTCTGATCCTTTTGCCAAGTTATTTTAATTCTCTGTGCCTCAATCTACTCACCTGTAAAATGAAGATAATGAGTGTCGCTCTTAAGGCTGCTGTAAGGATTAAATGAAACAATGCAGTAAGGGGGTAAGAATCCTGTTTGGCACATAGTAAGAGCTCAATAAATGTTGGCTATTACAGTCGCTAGAAATGAGAACATGTTGTAAGGGAAAGACCATGGGCTTTGGAGTCAGATAAACCTGCCCTGATCGGTGGAATACTGATGAGTCTATTTTCTACTCAGGTGACCTTGGACAAACTTGCTTAATTCTCCATGCCTCACTTTACCCATTTCTAAGTTGGGGCTAAAAGCACTTACCACTAAGGCTGCTGTGACCAATACCTAAGATAATAATGTAAAGTGTCTGTCTCAGTACATGTTAGTACCCTTCTGCCTCAAAGCACAGCTGACTGCTAGCACTGGAGTTAGGCGTAGGCTGGTCAGTATTCACTCATTCACCCTCACCCTGGTTTCCCTCTCCCTCTCTCCTGACTCCTCCAACGAGACTGCAGGGCAATTAGTCCCACCTCAGAACTTCAAGCCAATACTAAGACATGAGAAAAATATGTATGCTCCCCAACATACATACACATGTGCAAATCAGCATGCCATTAAAAAAAAATTAAGACCTTTATTAACAGGTGCTTGCAGTTTGTTGACTTTTTTGAAAAAATCAACCTGTAAACTTTTATTACAAATTAAAAATGAGGTTCTTAAAAATCTCAACTTGACCAGATATGAAACAATTTAAAAACCGTTAAAGGTGTATTGAGAAAAACCAGGCTTTAAAAAAAAAAAAAAAAAAAAAACACGTTTGTCATTACCAGAAAGATACGTCTTTAGGTAAAAATAATAAAAACCTCATGCTGCATAAATAATGCAGATAGCTCTAGTTATCTGGTCAGCAGGCAAAAAGCAAGCACTTAAGGTCTTCAGCTCCAATCTTTTGTTCATTGCTTATTGCTGGAATTTCGTATTCATTTCTTCTTGTTGGATGACTAAACCAGACGATGGTAGAGATGGTAAACTGGCATTTACTCAGCCCCGCCCTGCTCAGCCTCGGGAGCAGGGAGCAGACAAGCGGACGAATTCTCAGCTGGTGGATCATCGGCTGCTTGCTTTTGTCTCTTCACCACCTTGTGGTTTAGGGTTTTCTGGGCGTCTGCGTCTGTAATTGAAGTTGCGGCGGTACCGACGTTGAGGTGGCTGCTGACCTTGGGTCTCATCTCCTGGATTTTCCTTATCTTCTTCATTGCCGTCCTCTACGGGCTGTCCCTTGCGAGGAGGGCCCCTGCGGAATCGTGGTCTATAACCCCGATACATATTCTGTCTCACTGGTCTACCTTGTTCTCCTGCGCCCTGGTTGTCAGCACCCTACATCACCTCTCCCTGCACAGGAGGGTTGGAATACTGTGGTCGACGCCCATAGGGTCTCCGCACGCAGTAAGGTGGGCACCTTCGCCTGCGGTAGGGCCGCCGCTGTTGGGCCTGGCCTTCGGGAGCACTCTCCGATCCCCCATCCTTTTCCCGCTCTCACCGAGTTGGTAATTCTGCTGGTAATTGCGGGGAGGACCCCTGCGACGTGAAGAGCGTCTATAATGGTTATGGTCTGCTGCATATTTACTGCCTTGCGCCGGAACTCCACCAGGGCCTGTAACATTTGCTGCCTCCGCGTCCTTTTCTCCTTCAACGACATCAAACTCCACAGTCTCTCCATCTCCTACGCTGCGAAGGTACTTCCTGGGGTCCTTCTTCTTTACGGCAGTCTGGTGTACAAATGCATCTTCCTTGGTGTCATGCCCGTTGATGAAGCCCTACCCGTTTCTTACATTGAACCATTTTACTGTTCCCAAAACTTTCGTTGCGATGGCCCTGTCGTCCCCTCAGGCAGGCGCTGCTGATGTGAGGCCGCCTGGGCTGCCGCGCCCTGCGCCGCCGCTGCCCATCGTGCAGGGCGTGGTGTCGGCAGCGCTTAGGGCGGCGGGCGGCTGCCGGGTCTCGGCCTCGCTGCTCCTGGCTGCGGCGATGGTGACTGGGGCCCCCTGCGGCAGCTGCGGCTCCTCCCGGGCTGTGATGGTAATTAGGCCGGCGGCAGCGGTGTCGCTGCTCGGGGCTCTCTGGGGTCCGCTCTCCCAGCACGCCATTTTAAGCATATCCTTGAACTTCAACTTAGGAAGCCCTACACTAAACAAAACTGGGAGTGGAGGTAAATATTGGAGGTTTCATGGCTAACTTTTCCAATACAGCTCTTTAACAAGAAGGATCACAGAGTAATAGAAAGGGAATCCAGAAAGTTCTGGATTCAAAGCCTCATTCTACCACTTACTACCTGTATAACTTTGATCCAGTTACCTACTTAGATGTTTCCTCCTCATCTCTGACACAAAGTAATATCAACTGTTTCACAGCCTAATGATGAGGACTAAATGAGATAATGCATCTCTAACTTCTAGCTGGTCTGGTACATGTCAGGTGATCAATATATGATATGGTGCCTGTTAGTGAGAAAGTCAGACTAAAGAGGTTGACAACAGTAATTGGGGACAAACCAAAAACCCCTTCAGTTCTCTATTTTAGACAAGACTTTCTAAGGGGTCAGGGGAAGTGAGAAATAGTCATTTTGTTATGACACAGAAACATTCAGACCACAGTTACAATCTTCTTTTACTACTAGTCTAAAATAGGAAAGCCGTTGCATAATTAAAAGGTTATGTTCTTCTTTCACTTTTTATACAAATTTTCTTCTTATGTTTATAAGTACTTTGGTTACAGATTGCCTTAAATGGTTTCTGATTTCCCTTTATGACTATTTTTAACAATACTGTTGGACATGTGGTTTTTGTGCATGTGTGTGTGTTTGTGTTCTTTTTTTAAAAAATCATAAGCCACCTCATATCCCTCTGGGATGTAGGCAGAGTATAAATTATAACTGTTACATATATATGATAAAATGGGACACTGACATATTTTCACATAGGCCATTTAAACTTCTTAGTAGCTTCCCAAAGCATTAGAGTGGAGAGGGTAAAAAGCTGCAGCGGAGAAGGAAGGAGAATAGGAAGCTAATAAGATAGAAAGAAACCAAGACTGTTATTCCAGAGACTTCCCATATGGTACAAGTAGTGACAATGGAGAACTAGGCCAAATATAATTAAAAAGACAATCTCCTTTTTAAAAAACTGTGAAATCCAAATGCAGGAAGCAATACAGTTTCAAATGAGAAAAAATGTGGTACATGAAATTAAAATAGGCTGAGAGAAATTTTACAGAATGCACTCAATAATTTAATGGCTCCGTGAGGCGGATGGGGGCCGTACTCAACAGAAGGAAATCACATTAACTAAGCAAATGATAAGGGGGATGAGGAAAGCTTTTATACACCTATAGTAGGGAGCAATCACTAGAGAGAAAGTAAGCCTATTAGTAAGGAAGAGAATCATGGCTAAAATCTTAAAATGACTAAGCTATTGAAGTGCTTTCAGAACTGCTATTTGAAGAGAGAAAGAAGGAGCAGACAAATCTAATAACAAACAGGAGGTGACTCAAATCAGATAAAGGGATACAGGGATGGTAGATCACAGGCAAGATCTGGCAACTAATAAGTACCTATTGCCTATGTCAGAGAAAGACAATTTGCTAATTAATGAACTGTGCTCATTTCCCCTTCACATCACAAGGTTTAGTTCAACTTAAGTAAGAGTTTTGGCTTAGTTTCATTCACTTTCAGTCAAAAAAAGGGACATATTTTATTTCACAAGCATGCTTGAATTTCACACGTGGAGCATTTACCATGCAACGGAGCAAGGCAGAGGCCTTAGTTTCTCTCTGAAGAAGAAACAAGTCAACAAAACATGCATGAGGGGTGGGGATGGGGTATGAATATGGCATTGTGCTTCAAGATAAAAAGATGGGGGAAAAAGACTTAGGCTTCCAGCCTTCTCCTGGGGATTAATGAAAATATATCCAGGCTTTTTTCTCAAAGACTTCCTCTCTTATCTCAATCAACACTTGGAGTCAGTCTGCTAATAACTAATTTGTCAGACTTCAGAGTAACACTTGGCTTCTCTTCCTCCTGTTCTGAGAACCCTAAGACAAGGGGGCTATTAGGACCCAGCAGATGGGATAGAATTAGAATGTCTGATGCAGAACTAGTACTTATGCAAGCAAATTTCAAAAACAAAGTTAAAAACTTTGCCCATCTGCCAGATTTCTGGATTTCTTTAAAGTTTAATAAGATACATTACTCTAAGAGAGAGGAAAGAGGAAAAAAACAAGAATGGTTGGAAGTCTAGGAAATATCCACTCAGTAAGCATTTATTGAGCACATAAAAACGCAAGACGCCATGCAAGGTACAAAGGTTTATAATACGTAAAGTTCACCCTGAAAGAATGGAAGTGTTCTCAAAAGAAAAAAATAATGGGCATGAGGGAGCAAAATCAGAGAGGTTCAGTTTCATGGGCAGCTCGAGCAATGAAAAAGAAAACACAGACAAAGAATACGTACTGAGAACTGAACCCAGCTCTTTTGCAAATACTCATGATCCCGGACAAGTCACTTTAAATTCTCTGAGCCTCAGTCTCCTTACCTGTCACTAAGAAAGGACTAGATTAATCTCAAAAGCCCTTTCCACTTCCAAAATGTTACGATTCTAAGGCAAAGTACATACAGAGTAAATTTTTTTAGGGTATACTTCCAGGGAGAAGTATAGGCCCTTTTGATCCACTATAATGACTGAGTGGGGAAGGGGCGGGAGGGGATGTAGATTAAAAGTAAATGGATTTAACTGAACTGTACATTTAAAAATAGTTAAAATAATAAATTTTAAATTATGTATATTTTACCACAATGATAAAAAAAAAAAGAAAAACCAAAAGATTTAACAGAAAGTAGGTAGTCATTTGGATCAGGCGACCTTAAGGTGATTTTTGGCATGCTGTTCTTCCTAGTCTATCATCCTGCCAAAGCACAGCCCATCATACAGGTGATGAAACACTGCAGTGAGTCTTTGAGTCTTTCACTTTGTGCTGCATACTCCACAATAGTTAATGAGGTAGAAACACTATGCTCTAAGAACTAGACTAAGGCTATAAAATAAAAAAGGTCCTTGAAAGCAGTCTGCAGGGATGACCTATGCAGACCTATAATGGCTCCTAAATCCAGCTCTAGTCCAGATCATTCTCCAAAATTCCAGCTCTGTGTTTTCAACTGCTTATCCCTACCCACACACTGTACATGTCCACAACTCACCTCCTTCCACATTTCCCCAAACCACTTCCCCTTCCTGCATACGCCTTATCTCCGTTAGCAGCACCATTCCCGACTAGACTGCACAGCTAGGATATGGAGTGAGAGGACTCTAGTGTCCTAAGTCTGCACTAGAGGAAGCAGGAATGCTAAACTCTTTGCTCAGAGTCTGAAATATTGACTAGACCACATTTAACTGGCAGGTGAGGTTACTGTGCCCTACAGGTCCATGTTCTTAACAGCAACTTCTTTTGTTGTTCCCAATTCCGGGCAATAAAGAAGGGACTGACTATGTCTTGAGGCCTTGCCTTCTTCCTCTTCTACCCTGGGTTCAGTGCTGCCGCCACTGTATAATAGACAAGTTATTCAACATATCTCTGTGCCTCCTTATCTGTAAAGTGGGACTGATGATAACAATAGTATCTACTTCATTGAGCAGTTGTGAAATTAAATCCATATTGAGTGCAGAGAACAGTACCTAGTCCATAAGTAAGCAGCAATAATTATCAGGGGTAAGTTGTAGGAGGTATCTGTGTCTTCTATTTTCCAAGGTACGTACTCCTCTTAGGACCATCCAGACTCCTCTTTTTCCTGACTTTTGAGGTAAGATGATCTGGGCAGATTTGGTCCAGGTGGATCTCTTTTCTTTCCTCTTCTCACATATACCTCTACTTGGGACAGAATGAAGTCAGACTATCCAAGGTGGGAAGAACCTTGAATCCATGTGGGCCAAGCTTCATTCCACAGGTCATGTTTACCAAGGAATGCTTTACTGGGCATAATCAAGTGACTGCTTGGCTACTAACAAAGTAGTACTTTGTTTATCCATCCCACTCTTATTCCTTCATGTGCACAGAAACTGTGGTTTGGAACCTACAAGGAGCTGGAGTAGGATTTGAGCCGAAAAAGCTTACCGGGAACCCATAACACAAGAATCTCTTAGTCATCCTTTATCTGTTTCCCACTTGCCCGCAACACTGGTGACACCAAATATTATTGATCCCACTCCTTCAATCTCTCTCCTCTCCTTTACTATTTCCTTATTTCAGGTTTTTCACCTCTTATCTAGACTCATCTGAACTGTTGCATCAGCCTCTGAACTGGTGGCCTGAAATCTCTTCCTTCTTTACCATGACTTTACATTTATTTTGGCTACCAGGGCCATGTTTCTAAACCCAGCCATATCAATTCTTGCTTAAAACTCTTCAGTAGTTTATCAGTGCCTACAACAGTGGGTCTCAACACTGGCTGAACATTAGAATCACAGAGATTAAATCAGATTCACTGGAGTGGGGCCCAGGAACGAGTATTTTTATTCTAATACCAGCTAATTCCAATATGCAGCTAGTGTTAAGAACCACTTGTTTACTATCATAATGAAAAATAGAAATTTAGAAGTACAATGCTACATGTAATTTTTTAGAACAGGGTAAGCATATGTCCAATAATTTCAAAATATTGAATAAGTTCAAATGTGGAAGACGATAGCTCTCACAAAGGCTGAGAGCAATTTACTTTGAAAAATACCTTAAGTTCTAGACAACTCAGCATGGAAAAACCTTAAAAGTAAGGGAAGAAATAAAAGAGAAGTACAAGTATTTATGACGAGATGAACATGTATAAATAAAAAGATTTAATGGTGAAGATGAGGGAAAGACGACAAGATCTTAAAATATTTCAGAACTACAGAATAGATACCAAGGAGTGAGCAAAGAACTGCAAGTAAGGGCAGTGAGTAAAGATATAGTTTGAGTAATGGGCTGCAAAGATTGACTATAAAAGCAGAAGCAACTGGGCCACTAGGTGAAAAGAATACAGGCAGAAAGCTCCGGTTCCTATTCTATTTTTGCCTTTCATGGGCAGCAGTATATTCTTAGATAAGCTAATACTTAATCTCACTACACTTTGCCTGTAAACTGGGGATAAAATCCATTCCATAGTGTAACTGGGAGAATTTAGTGAGATAAATACATATATGAAAGCATCAAGCCCATGATAATCCTCAAAAAATATTTGTTGAATGTTTCTCTGAAAGGTACTGTGGAATGAAATCCAAAGGCAAAAACAAAATACAACTTTTAAAAAACATACAAAACACATACTCAGAAGACCAAAAAAAAACTTTGGTCTACTGTTGTGCCAGTAAGGTGTGCAACAGAACTTTGAGATTTCTCCAGTTTCCACATGGCAAAATTTGATGTTAGCTCAGCTCCAAGATGGTAATCCATAAAAAGAATCATTCCAAAACAAATAATGCTATGCCTGCATTTAAAAGTACACACAGTGGGTCTTAATTACCATCACACTGAAATTAACATTATATTAATTACCATTGCATTACAACGTTTCAGTAAACAAAGAGCTCCTTACTCTCTGGTCACTCCCAAATCAGCCTATTAACATTAATGATTGCACTTTCCTGAGCTATTTTAGCACAGAAAATCAAAAGCACCTCGGGTGGCAGGTACATATTTTTATAAACATAATTTTGAAAGGTCAGCTGCTATTTATCCCAGGGTGAAATTCAGGGGTGGGGAAAGGTTGTGGACTAGTTCTGTTAGCAAAGAATGTTCTCCACACTCTGATGCTGCATTTCAGTTGCTACTCCATTAAACTAAGTAGACTCTTGAACAACATCTTACAAGTCCTAAGTTAGGAAATGGGTATTTTGATGTTTTCTAAATATCCTAGATTTGATGAAACTGAGCTGTCTATTATCTTTAAAACTAACACTCTTTATTTTACTGGATTTATTATATCTCATCAGAGTTCACTGCTTTCTTTTCCTTGATTCAGGAGCTGGACTGGTGCCTACACTTATGCCCATTAGCCATGAATAGGGTTGTTCTGTGCTTCTCAAATGACATTTTCGAGGTGGGCAGCCGCAGAGAGATACAGAATAAGATTACCTAAAAAGTAGTAATAAATAAAAAATAACAAGATTCCTAAAAAAAAAAAAAAAAAAAAAGGTATGGGAAAAAGGAGGTTAAATACACTCACACTTGAGTGAAAAAAAAGGGTGCCTGAGGTAGCATAATTGTGCTTCCAGCTGCAAAGCCTAAGGAAAGAGAGAACAATACTGTCTGCACAATCCCCTGATCCCCTCCAGGGAGAGGAAACTAAGTGGCAGAAAAGAGCACTGGCCTGGAAGGTAAAGAATCCTGGGCTCTGTTCCCAACTCTGCCGTTCACTAACAGTGTGGCCTTGGGATGTTCATTATCATCTCTGGGGTCTGATGTTCTTAACGCATATAATGAGGGTGATGCACCAGATGAGGATTTCTAAGTCCTTGCTAGCTCAAAATATCGGCTAGCTCTAAAACAGCTGCTTTCTACCTTTTTTCCAGCCCAGCACACTGGTGGCAGTGACACTAAAGTCCCTGAACCCTGTGTGGAAACCCCTGCAGGGTAGAGCGGGGATGCAATCTGAGTAAGCACAGCCCCAGCACTTTGCACTCTGCGCCTCCATCCTCCACACCCACTGGAAAATCACCAGCTCCCGTGACCTCTGACTGAGAGATGCCACTTATTACAGTAGACGCAGCAGGCAGCAGGAGCCTAGTATGGGTGGAAGGAGGAAGAAGCAGGGAGAAACCAGCCTCCTTCCAGGAAGAACTAAAAAATGTCAGAACTGGAAGCATTGTAGATGTCATCTAGCAAAACCTCTAACTTTATACAAAAGAACACCAAGTCCCTGAAAGGAAACTGAATGGCACAAAAATAACCATCAGGTTTGTGTGACTGACTGGGTTGGATACATACTCAGGACTCGACTCCATGACCCCATCAAGATCATAGTTCACGGATATTTTGGTCAAATGACCTGGCTTTCTGAAATGGGCTAGTCAAAGAGATAGAGTTTCAATTATTCCTTAATTTTGATCACAGTTTTCATGCAAACCAAAAAAAAAAAAAGTCAAGGGGTACCAAATACCACTTAACTGTATGGGGAAAAATAACCTGCTTCAGTGGTATCCTAGGACTTCCAGATATAAGCAATTCAAAAGGGGTTATTTATTTATTTACAGAAATAAATAAATAAATAAATAACAAGTTCCCTCTTTAAACTAACTCCCCATCATCCCCTCGGATCATGAGTTCAGGTTCTGAGGATCTGTGAGTTTCTTACCATCCCAATGCAGAACAGGATAAAAAGCAGCAGCCATGGTATGTCTGTGCAGCTACGGTCCTCCAGTGGCTTCCATTCTCGTTTGGAGCTCTAATTGAAAACACAAAGAGAGTGGTAAATGTGAATTTTAGTTAGTTAGGAAGGTGCAAACATGCCATCGATACCTAGATCCCTTCTTTTCCTGACAAATGCCTATTGAACCCTTGAGTTCAATAGGAGCCTCAAATATTTGTCACCTTTCTGTGAATTTTACCCTAACACCCACCTCTCTTCCTGGCCAGGATTGATTCCAATGCTGTTTTGGTACCTCTATTAGAGCAGTTAGCATGCTGAATTATTATTGATTGAGCTGTGCCCCTAGCAGAGCATGAGCTTTGCAAGGGAAGAGACCACTTCTCATTTCCCAGCGTCTAACATGATGCTTGAGGGTTCATGGTATATACTCAGTAAGGGCTTTTTAAAATTAATAAACAAACAAATTCTTCCAACATCAGTCTTGGTGGTAGCTTTTTCTTTGTGTGTCCAGATGCTAGACTTAAAAATGTAGAACGTGCTTTCTACATGTTCTCATCTAGGAAGAAAGCTAATTAATTATGAATTCCTATTGAGGGGTAGACTCTTCTAACTCTAATAAAATTCAGGAACAAAAAACTAAATTAAAACACTTTTACAGACAGATCTGGGCAACTCCTAAACCACCATCCACAGATTTTCATTCTGTTTTTAGAAAGTGTAAAGAGTTTTTAGATCAAACACAAAGATTCCCTAACTAAAAAACTAAAGGCATTCTAAAAGTTAACTTGCAAAGTATTGATTGGAATTGAGTGCATTTTTTTTTCATACAGCGATAGTCTTAGGTTCTCAAATCAGCTCACAAATTCCCTTTAACCAGAATGTAACTGAAATAACACTCTTGAGCTTTCTAATGAACAAAAATTCCTGAGTCTCACACCCTTTCCTGGAAACAGTAAGCAGAGAAGGGAGAGAGAAGGTAGCCTTGGGAAACTTATGGGAAAAGTTCCTGCAAAAAGAAGACCGGGGCCTCCAGTGGCTTCCATGACAAGATCCAGGAAGCTATCCAGAGAAGGCTTGTCAGTAGGAAAGGACACCAGCACAAGGTGTGGTAAGGAGATAAGAGAGCCCTCTAGTATAATTAGTACGTAGAGTTCAAGAGTGGGGACCCAGTTCCTAATCAGGTTTGCTTAGCTTTCTCTCCTTCTAAAACAGTTTTTAACTTTGACAACCTGATGAAAGCTACAGATTCTTTTCTTAGGAGATAAGCATATAGTTGTATACTTTTCTTAATAGTTTAGGGAATTCAGAGCCCAGGTTATGAAACCCAACTTTAAAATACCTGTCTATGGACATTGAGGGCAAAGCGCTGGAGCTACAACCACTCCTTCCTGACCCCTAAATGCTAACCAGACAAATGCCTTTTTCCCTTCTTTAGTGTCTTATACACTGTTAGTTTTTCACAAACAACAACAAAAACCACCACCCCTGATAGCTTGTTCCCAGACACACACACAAGAAAACAAAAGAGCACTAGTTAGTCATGGAAAAAAACCTCATGCCAAGACTCTAACTAGCATTAAAAACCCAGAGTGAGTAGGCAGTGTTTCCCAGAGGAATATAACACTAGGGCAAATGGATAAAGGGCTCTGTCCTCTCCTTGGCTCTGTCATTAGTTAGCTACACGACTTTAGATAAAATGCTTCATCTCCCTGGGTGGCAGGAAGAAGTGAGATTAAATCTCTTAGGTTCCTTCCAACTCTAAAAATCTATGGTCAGGAATGCAGTTTTGTGAAAATTTGTGCAATGACAAAAAAACTGCAAAAATAATTTGACATTATTCCCTGTGTTATTCAAATAAGAATGTACGCATTGTGGTCTGTGTTTTGGAAGACAGTTGTTCATAGTATGAATAAAGAATGTTTCTTTGTATTAAATAATTTCAAGCTTGAATAATACCCATTATAGTAAAATTACTTACAAACACAGAATTTGGACACATCTTTGAAATTCATTATATTTACTCTAAAGTGATTTCCAGAGCAATGGCTACTTTGAAATACTATATTTGTTTATCTTAACAAACAGTATGTATTAGGGGAAGGCGGCGTGGGGGGGGAATGAGTCTCAGACTGATTGAGCATTTTCTTTATCCACAACTATTTTCTTCGTATTTTTACTTCAGACCAACATTCAGCTTTTAATGCTTAAATTTTTACCTCTAACTTAAAGAAGGGAGAATTTCATTCTGACCAGAAAAACACAAAGATTCAATATCTCAACAGTCAACTTACTGTGGGCCATTTCTGGGCCAAATACATAGAAAACCTTTCACTGGGAATGAGAAGTGGAGAAGGGGTAGGGGTTACATATAAAAAATAGTCACAGAGCACAACACAGAGTAGAAGAATACAAAAAAAGGAGGTAGTCAACTCACTCAGATAAAGAAAGGCTTCTCCAGGAGGGGCAGCTTACCTCATAGGCTATTCTGAGGATTAAATGTGAGCATCTGTCACACAGTAAGCACTAATTCTTGGTTATAATTCTTACTTATCAATACTCACTTTTCAGTTAACCTTCTCGCTATTGTAAAAATATCCCTTTACCAGGTGGACCTTTCCACTAAAAGGACAGAAAGAATATTAAATTCACCTTTTCCCCTTCTATTACTAAAATTTTGACTTAATGGTGGCATCTTTCATTTTAGCTACTGTTTTTAATGCTTTCAGTTATTGATTACTTTTAACTAGGCACTATACCCAAAGCTTTATACACATTACCTTCAGAATAGCTCTCTGATGTATGTATCATCCCTATTTCACAGCTAAGGAAACTCAGGCTCAAAAGTTAAGTAATCAGGGGCTTCCCTGGTGGCACAGTGGTTGAGGGTCTGCCTGCTAATGCAGGGGACACGGGTTCAAGCCCTGGTCTGGGAAGATCCCACATGCTGCGGAGTAACTAGGCCCGTGAGCCACAACTACTGAGCCTGCGCGTCTGGAGCCTGTGCTCCGCAACAAGAGAGGCCACGATAGTGAGAGGCCCAGGCACCGCAATGAAGAGTGGCCCCCACTCGCCACAACTAGAGAAAGCCCTCGCACAGAAACAAAGACCCAACACAGCCATAAATAAATAAATAAATAGAATTTTAAAAGCAAAAAAAAAGTTAAGTAATCAGACCAAGGTTTCACAACTGTGCAACCAGGATTTGAACCCAGGTCTGTGGCCACAAAACCAAATGTGATGAGAATATCATTCATTTTGCACTAGTTCAGTAAAGAGCAAAAACACCTCCATTAGTTTTTCCTCACACTGCAAAATTTGGGAGCCAACCCAATAATTTAAAATCCTATAGGCACAGCGAAAAAGAGAGATGTTTTATGAGCCATGAAATTTTTCAAGCAAGTCAGGAAACCCAATAGTTGAAAGAACTTAATGATTCTTTAACAGACTCAACCAAGTGGTAACTGGATTTAATGCTGTCTGTTTCTTCCAATTAAAATCCACATAGACCTAACAAAAGTAAAATGTTTTGCAAAAGCACTTTTTAAATGTGATTTTTATCCCTCTCTCAAATTCTACATGAGGTTAATAAAGGCTGTCAATCAATGTTAGGTCCCTTTCCATTCACAGAATCTTACAATTCAGGAACTAAATAGGACCAAAGTAATCATACAGTCTAAGCCTTTAAGTGACCTAGGGAAAGGAAAGGAAGGGACTTGCCTGACTTGCCCAAGATCAATTGTTTTGATCTTCAAAACAATTCTGTTAGTTGTTATTATATATTCCCAGTTTTTCTGCTCTGTAAAAGAGAAAACCAAGGTTCAAAGAAAATAAGTGGAAAATTCAGTACTGAAACCTGAGTCCTCAAACTCTAGCAGAGAGATGGAAACTATAAGAAAGAGTTAAGAAAATGCTAAAAATAAAAAACCATGGTAACAGAGATGAAGAATGCCTTTGTCTGGCTCATCAGTAGACTAGACACTGCCAAGGAAAGAATCGATAAATTCAAGGATAGGTCAGTAGAAATTACCCAAAGTGAAACACAAAGAAAAATAGAATGAAAATTAAAAACCCAGAACGGAAGATCGAAGAACTACAGGATAATAGCAAATGGTCAAACACATGTGTAATTGGAATCCCAAAAGAAGATTAAAGGGAGCATAGGGAATGAATAAAGAAATAATGATTGAGAATTTTCCAAAAATAACAAAAGAAATCAAAGCACAGATCCAAGAAGCTAAGAGAATCCCAAGCAGGATAAATACAACACACACATGCCTGCATACACACACACAAACACATCCTACACAAACTATATTCAAAATGTTGAAAACCAAATATAAAGACATCATCTTGATGGCAGCAAGAGGGAGGAAAAGGCACACTATAAACAGAGAAGCAACGATTAAGCAAACTTCTTATCAGAAACTATGCAAAGCAAAAAAACATGGAATGACATCTTTAAATTACTGAAAGAATTAAAAAGAAAAACAAAAACATTATTAACTCAGAATTCTATACCCAGAGAAAATGTCTCTCAGAAATGAAGACTTTTTCAATGAAAACCTAAGAGAATTTATCAGTAGCAAACCTGAAGTACAAAAAATGTTAATATTCTTCAGGCCGAAAGAATATGATACGAGACAAACTTGGATATACACAAAGAAATAAAGACTTGTAAAATGAAGTTTTGAAATTTGCCATAATAAAGTATTTTAAAAATAAGTGTGTGAATATGTGTATAACAACATTCACATTACAGTCTTCTTGCACACTCTACAAGATTAATAACCTAGAAAGCAGAATTACAATTTTTAATGCTAGTATTAGACCATAAAAATAAATCTAAGTCAGACCACAGCTGATGTATGCCTTATGTTTGTATTATATTCATATCCTTAAAGTTAGGGAGGAACAATATTTTACATCTTTACATTCCTTCCTACATTTTCTACATCATAGATTAAAAAAATTTTTTTTCCATAGTATCTTACAGAAGTCATAGTCACAGGCCCCATACAGTTAAGTCACAGGCAACTATATATATCCTAGACTTCACATTCACTATGAACCCTAATAGCTAAAACCAAGGCCTTCTGGTGAATTTAATATGATATGGGTGTGTATTTTTTTAGGAAAGAAACCTATAAAAAGTTTTGTCTTAAATTCCCATGTTGGGACTTCCCAGGTGGCACAGTGGTTGGGAATCGGCCTGCCAATGCAGGGGACACGGGTTCAGTCCCTGGTCCGGGGGGATCCCACATGCCACGGAGCACCTGAGCCTGTGCGCCACAACTGCTGAGCCTGCGCTCTGGAGCCCGCGAGCTACGGCTGCTGAGCCCACATGCCACAACTACTGAAGACCGGGCGCCTAGGGCCCGTGCTCCGCAACAGGGGTGGACGCTGCAATGGGAAGCCCACACACCGCAGCAAAGAGCAGCCCCACTCACCGCAGCTGGAGAAAGCCAGCATGCAGCGGCAAGGACCCAACACAGCCAAAACTAAAATAATAAATAAATAAATAAATAAAATTTAAAAAAAATTTTTCCATGTTGTTCCTAATGAAGACACAGTTGTTGAGTAACTGTTTTTTTAGATAATAGTCACACACAAAGATTTTGACAAGTGATATGTTACAATCAGTTAGTCAAATCAGGCATCACTGGAGGGCATCAGCAATAATAGGGCTGGCAGGGTGGGCCAAGCCAGGGAACAAATCAGGTAGGAAAAGGTCTGGCAGATGTGAATCTAGTTCACAGAAGTAGGCAGGGCTGGTTGGATCAGGAAGATATAAAAGGATCAGAGAGGCAACAGCAACAATCCAGAGTTAGGACAAAAAGAGTCAGCTAGGTCTCAAATATGGAAACAAGTAGGGTCCAAAATCCAGGAAGTCAGAAGATCCAGGTGATACCTAATGGCAAAGATCGAATGCTCCCTGCCCTCTTTTTATACTCTGCATACTGTCTGTATGACTCTCTCCTAATTAAGACAGATGTACAAAGATTCCCAAAAGATTCTTATCGTAATCTAGTAACAGTATTACCTAATGCTATAAGTCTTTCCTTGATACACCAGATTTTTGTAAACATGGTTTGAAAATAATGAAAAATGTGCTAAAAAAATTGGTATTGTCAGTTATACTAAGAAGTTACTTAATTTTTCCGGTAATACTCTTAAGCATTCTGTTGGTTCTTCAAATAAATACTGAGCACCACACAAAGAACCTGAGATCCAAAGCCATGTACAATAGCCCCTACCCTTACAGAGCTCTAGTTTAGCAAGAGAAGCAAACTAAGGATTGATAATGTGAGTGATGCCAAAATAGAGATGTGTAAAAAGTACTGCAGGAATAGAGATAGGGAACCATTAAGCAAACATTTGCAAGATTTATTGAAATTACCTCATAAACTTCTGAAGCAAACACTAAAAAATGATCCTCGGGCCTCCCTGGTGGCGCAAGTGGTTGAGAGTCCGCCTGCCGATGCAGGGGATACGGGTTCGTGCCCCGGTCTGGGAGGATCCCATATGCCGCGGAGCGGCTGGGCCCGTGGGCCATGGCCGCTGAGCCTGCGCGTCCGGAGCCTGCGCGTCCGGGGCCTGTGCTCCGCAACGGGGGAGGCCACAACAGTGAGAGGCCCGCATACCGCAAAAAAAAAAAAAAAAAAAAAAAAAAGATCCTCTATTGTCTAAAATAGAATGTGTTTTTGTGCCCAAAACATACGAAAAATTCTTGCTAGCTATGATGGGGAAATATTGACTGCCAAATAAGAATTATTCCACTCAGAAATGTTTAGTAGTAAACAAACAGAACATTAAGTTGGTTTAAAAAAACAAAAGTCAGCCATTTTCCTCACTTTGTACCCATTTGATTTCTCTGTACTACATTTTATGGCAGATCCAGTTAGAAAGGAGCCTTTCAGTTTTGGAAAAGAGACAACGTATCTTCCTTTGTTTTCTGGCACAATTAGTGCAGGGCTATATTTAACTAAGCTACTAGAATAATATTTTCATGTTGATGTCATTGGTGAGATTCCTACTAATACTGAGTTAAGTACTATCTTGTCGCATACATCCAGAGTTGCTGTAAATTGGAATTTCTGATGGGCTAAAGAACTACAGGCTCCCTGTCATTTACCTAGTACAACTGTCTTTACCTAGTACCTTGTCCAGCGCCTCTACTTTAGTTTTCATTTCCCAGCTACTCCGTGGCACAACTAGAAAGCCTCTAAAGCAGTCACTGAATTCATCTCCAAGGTCACTGCTACAGACATTTGTGATCTAAGTACATATGTCACAAGCATTGGGCTATCTGTGAGGACTTCATTTTGTTCATGCCCATCTGTTTTACACAAAAACCTCCAATATTAAAGACAAATAGTCATACACTCCAAATCTGCAGAGCTCCCTCCAAGGACATACTGGTTCATTAAATTCCCCAAAATGCTTTTATCTGTGCAGAGTAGTAACAAAAGAATAAAAGAGCTGATGTGTATCATTTTTGCCACACTCTTGAATAGAGTCAGCAGACCTGATGAAGTTGGGTAGCAATAAAACATGGAGGCTTTCAACTTTCTGTTCATAGCACCTAAAACTAAAATCTTGTAATAGGATTTTGAAAGACATTGCCTGTCCTTTGGGAAAGCTCTCTCAAGGATTTGGAGTGCATAACTACTTACAGTTACCATAAGCAGTCCATTTCATTTGCTAAGCTTGGTGATGGCAATTCATATTTGAAAGGTAAAAATAAGAGCTGTGATTTTAACAGGCAGTTAAAGGTAATAAGATACATTGAGTGGAAAGATACAGGCATCTGTGTCCAACTGCTTTTCTTAGTTCATGAACTTTATGCTAAATCACAAACATTCATCTACTTAAGGAAAAAGGGGGAAATGGCAACTAGAGCTGCTCTAGGTTATGTATTTACACAGTGACAGAAAGATCATGGGAGATATGTTGCCAATGACTTCATTCTTTCCCTGAATGCCCTAAAAAAAAATAACTGTGGGTCTGTTAGAGTTGTCCTTCTTCCATCAGACTTCTCAGGGGCTGTCTTTCTTGCACACAAGCACATGATAATTACTGGGCAGAGGCCACGTTCCTCCTGTCCTGCAACATAGCTAATAGCATCTTTTACCTCCATGACCAATGAAACATGATCAAAGTTATACAGATAAGCCTTGTTTGTAATCCTCTAATAGTATTTCTAACTTGCCTTTCTTCTGAATCATCTGTGAGCAATGTTTTTAATTTAAAATGACTATTTGGTTTTATTCTAATTATAGAGTTTTCATGGGCTTAATTCCCCCCCCCATCACATCCTACAAGTGTCAGAACATCTTCGGTACTTGGTGACACCAAGGGCAGACTGAAAGGACCAGAATTGTACTTTGCACCTCCAACCTGCTACAGTACAGCCAGTTTCCATGTAGCTAATGGATTTACTGACTTTTCTTGCTATACTGTAACCCTTTCTTTTAAAGCAGGAATTCATAGGTACTCAAAAGAGGATTGTCATTCCAATCTTGCTTCCTTTCCTTGATGGAATGGCTAAGAACTGACTTATGAAGACTATGATGACTTATGGAGAAGAAACATGAAGACTACACTGATCATATATATAGCTAATAGGTGAGTGGAAATGAGTAAGTTTATGTCTTAAATCAAAATTAGATCTCATCTTTGCCAGTGAAGAGTTTTTAGTCCATAGCAATTGTGCACAGAAATAAATATATGTTCAGTTCTGTGGCAGTGCCTAAGAACTCTCAAGGGAACAAATACTTATTACAGTTAAATAATTTACAAAAATATAGATTACATTCCTTTCTTTTGTGTTCCTATAACGCACTATGTACACACCACCATCACCGTAATTATTATTTCACATTATACTTATTTGCTTCCCCAGTAGATTATGAACTTTTTGAGGGTAAGGATAATGTTTCTATTTTTTGTTTAAATCAGGGATCAGTAAGTACTTAATATTCTTCAAGTGAAAGCCTATTCCACATGAAACTAGAATCTTACCCTAAGTGGCTGAACATATAATGGCCATTCTTCCTACCTTACTGCCTACTTCAGGCAGGGACTTGTTGGGTTTTATTCACTGCTATATCCTCAGTAGATGAACAGTGTCTAGCACATAATAGGCTCTCAGCAAATTTATTTAATGGATGAATGAACAAGGTGAGTTCTTTTACCATTCAAGTAGCATAATGTTAAAGCAAACATCCTCACTGCCTCTCCTGCATGAGACCATTTCCTTAAAAAGCATTCTATTGCATCACAGCCTGGCTCCTTTTCCCACAGATATTGTAAAGTATAATATTTCCCAAAGATGTTGGTCAGTAGGTTCTGTAAGAAAAATAAATTCCAGATTTAACTATATTTTGGAAATGCTAGTTAATGAAATCTAGTCTTTTGAGCAGGACTTCTCCGAGACCTTACTGTGAGACTCTCCAAAATGTATCTGGTCACACACTGACTGGGAGACGTGAATACAGACAGTGCCAACCTCTCTCACAATACATTTCTGGAAACCAGAGCATAAAGGTTCATGGTTAGGATTGATGCTCCCACTGAAAACCACTTTCAGAAGTAAAGGCTGGTAGCACTGTTTAAGACTATGCTGAAACTCATAAAAAAGAATGAAACTTTGCCATTTGCAAAAACATGGATGGACGTGGAGGGTATTAATGCTAAGTGAAATAAATCAGACAGAGAAAGACAGATACTGATATCTCTTATATGTGGAATCTAAAAAAATACAACAAACTAGTAAATGTAACAAAAAAGAAGCAGACTCACAGATATAGAGAACAAACTAGTGGTTACCCGTGGGGAGAAGGATGGGGGAGGGGCAATATAGGGGTAGGAGATTAAGAGGAACCAACCGTTAGGTATAAAATAAGCTACAAGTATGTATTGTACAACACAGGGAATACAGCCAACATTTTACAATAACTATAAATGGAGTACAACCTTTAAAAATTGTGAATCACTATATTGTACACCTGTAACTTATTTAATATTGTGTATCAATTATACTTCGATTAAAACAAAAAAGACTATGCTGAAACTGAACACAATGTACATTGGTACACTGGTTCAAATTACTTTGGAAAGTAATTTGGTGATACATTTAAAAAACCCAAAGAAATCATCTAAAACATTAAAATAGCTGCACATGAGATGTCCAATATAGTGATATTATGAGAAAAAATTAGAAATTAATTATCTATAATAGAAAATAATTAAAAATGAGAATGGAATATTAAGCAATCATAAGGGTAATTATGAAGACTTTGCACAGTAACATATAAAATGATAATGATAAAAAGCTGTGTTCAAAAACATGGTATGAAATTATGCCATGCTCCGGTGACACAATTTATAGAATAGTATATGCAAATGTATAAGCATTAGAAGAGGCTAGTGCAATTTTTAAATAGTTAGACTTACAATGCATTTTTCTCATTTTGATTTCTATTAATGCTATTTAATTATGGAAGAAATATCAAAAAAAGAGGAATATTAGCTCCCATTTCTTCAGATCATGCTTTTTCTACTTCCTCAGTATAGTGTCAGCTATAAATAGATGCACAATGAAAACTACCAGAATATATTCAGGTCATTCTATCTGACACTTATTGACAGGAGATCAGAACATTTCAAACTTCACTAGAAAGCCATATGCTGAGAATCACCTAGGCAAGAGCAAGATTTCTCCTGAAAAATGCAGAACTGTCAACGTCAGAGAGGTAATACACTCTAATAAACATTAGAGAGGAAATCCCAGTGTAGTGAGAGGGAGGAACACATACCTGGGTGTGAATCATAGCTCCTCTTCTAAATAGGAGTATGATCAGCTGACATGATCTTCCCAATTCTAAGGTAAAGATGATTCTCCCTACACCATTCACTGTTGTTTTCAGGATTAAAGTAAAGCTGCTGGCTAGACCAGGTCCTAAACCATTGTTAACATCCTTTCCCAAAGGGCTATGAGAAAAATCTCCCTATGAAGCATCTTAAAAAGTGAATTCTCACAATCATCTCAAACATTTTAAAACTGCTCCCATATTGTATACATTCTAAAATGTGTGCTTGGAAAGTGAAAAATGAGTTGTAAAGGAAATACAACCGGCAGAAATTGAGTGCACAGTTTTATAGATAATCGAGGTAAACATAAGAAACAAATAGTAACTTTCAAATGATAACACAATAAGAGCAACTGAAATGACTTTTTTTTTTTTTTTTTTTTTTTTGCGGTACGCGGGCCTCTCACTGTTGTGGCCTCTCCCGTTGCGGAGCACAGGCTCCGGATGTGCAGGCTCAGCGGCCATGGCTCACGGGCCCAGCCGCTCCGCGGCATATGGGATCCTCCCAGACCGGGGCACGAACCCGTATCCCCTGCATCGGCAGGCGGACTCTCAACCACTGCGCCACCAGGGAGGCCCTGAAATGACTTCTTATATCATAAAATTTTAAAGGGAGTTGAAGAGAACATCAATCCTAAAACCACAGTTAACCAAATTATAAAAAAAAAAAGTCCATTCATTCAATAAATAATTGTTCCACCTGAGAAGAACTAGGCTGGGACTCCAAGAGCCCATTAGTTTACTTTTACCTTTCTACTGTTCTCCTCTTGCTAATTTACCTTCCTCATCTCTAGGTTTTACCTTCTCTCTCCTCCCTTCTATAAAGAAACAATTCATTTGAGTTCACATGTGAGGGTTGCTGAAATGATAGACAAAAATGTATGTTTATTGAAGGTAGAAAAAGGTCATGGATCAACCTTAAGAAGATTACCAAAATAATCTGTTTCATCTGGAGTACTTAATGACTGTAACACTAAATGCAGACTACAGCTAGTATCAGTGAGCATAAGCCATATGCCAGACACTTTACCCATATTAACTCATTTAATTTTCATAAGCCAATAAGGTCGATCCTATTATATTATTCCCAGTTTTCTGATGATGAAACTAGACAAAGAGGGGTTAAGTAAATTTCCCAAGTCATACAGCCAATAAGCACTAAAAAAGCAGGGATGTGAAGCAGGTAGTTGGGCCCTAAGGCCCATGATCACCCCACTCGGCCTTGCTTACTATGATTAACATATCTTGTGTGGACATAAGGAACAGATTTGTGGTTGCCAAGGGTGGGGAGGGGTGGAATGGACTGGGAGTTTGGGATTAGCAGATGCAAACTATTACATATAGAATGGATAAACAACAAGGTCCTACTGTATAGCACAGGGAACTATATTCAATACCCTGTGATAAACCATAATGGAAAAGAATACATATAGGTATAACTGAGTCACTTTGCTGTACGGCAGAAATTAAGACAACATTGTAAATTAACTACATGTCAATAAAAAAATTAAAAATTTTTAAAAATTAAAAATATATATATCCTGTATGGACACTGTGGATAGATGGGTATTGGAAGGGAGGAGGAAAAAGAGGAAAATGAGAGGCGTAAGAATTACTGTTGACCCTTGAACAATGCAAAGGTTAGGGACACCTATCCCCATGTAGTCAAAAACCTGCATATAACTTTATAGTCAGCCCCCCCATACGTGTGGTTATGTGGATCCCTATCCGAGGTTCTGTATCTGAGAATTCAACCACCCACAGATCATGCAGAACTGTGGTATTTACTGTTGAAAAAAATCTGCAAATAAGTGGACCCACGCAGTTCAAACCCATGTTGTTCAAGGGTCAAATGCACAGCAAAAATACTATAGTAAATTCTGTGGCTTATTTTATCTAAACTGATGTTTTGCATGGTTAATATTTCTTCTTACAGGAAAATTACAGGACATAACCAAGAATAAGATATTATTAACATATTTTGTATTTTGATTTCAAAAATAATTTCCAAATGTCCAAATATTACTGTTGATATTTGAAGAAAACACCTGCAGTGGTGTTTTAACAGGTGGAAACAAACTGTTGTTTCCTCCTAGCCTTCTGTAACTTCCATCTATATTTTGCATAACACTTGTTTGGATTTCAAGAGTAAGAGTACTTAAAATGCTACTTTGCTATTAGGAAAGCACATACAAATGCCCATCAACTGATGAACAGATACATACAATGTGGTAGATCCATAGCACTGAATATACATTTTGGAATAAAGAGGAATGAAGTAGTGATACAATACTACAACATGGATGAACCTTGAAAAGTTTATAAGTGAAAGAAGCCAAAGTGGACATATTATATAATTCTATTTATATGAAATGTCCAGAATAGGTAAATCTGTAGAAACAGAAAATAGATTAGTATTTGCCTAGGATTGGATGGGAATTAAGGGGAAATGGGGAATGATTGCTAATGGCTATGGGGTTTCTTTGGGGAATGATGAAAATGTTCTAAAATTGACTGTAGTGATGATCAAACCTCAGTGAACATACTCAAAACCATTGAATAGTACACTTTAGATGGGTAAATTGTATGGTATATGAATTACATCAATAAAGTTGTTATATGTATAAGAAAAATCATGCAAAAAGGGGGTCATTCTGGCCACTCACATATGGAGTTCTACTGATTTCATTATAGATTCCGTACGAACACTTTTAATACAGTTCCATTAGGTAGACAAGATAAAAGCAGAACAATTTAACTAAGGTAAAGAGTTGGTTAACAATGAAATCTGATGAAAGCAAACATTTTTCTGAGAAATCAGAAGTTACAAGAATTACTAGATAAAGTGCTGATTTTCATGTAATAGTTCAATTCCTCTGTAGGTAGCATAAGGGGAAAAGAGAAACAAGGTTGCAGAAAACTGAAATAAAAGGTAAAATAGACCAAGTAGAGAGAGAAAAGTCATCTTTTGAAGAGGCCTAAGAACACACACACCAAGGCAAAAACTAGACTGTGGTATAAACACAGCTACAGAAAGAATGTACTTGTCAGAAAAAAGGGACCAGACAGGGAAGGTACACACACAGCTACTATTTATTTAGCACCTCTTAGGTGCCAGGATCTGTAATTGACTAGTTACGCTGAGAAATAACAGTCTAAAAGATACACATTGACAGTGCCCTTCCAAACTGTCTTGGGGAAGGGGTACCAGGGCAAGAGACTCTAGAATGCTGAATAGACAATTCAGGATACTGAGCTGCTGTGCTGTGAGTCATCCAGCCTACTCCCCTTCCTCTGATTCCATGACGTTAGACGACCTTCTCACTGTCCTCTGGCTTCCCACAAGTTGACAAGCAGTGTGCATAACATAACTACAGAGCTATAGAAAATAAAGCAGTGGAGCAATAGAGGTTATTGCATATGCAGAGAGTCTGGAAGAATATATATAGACTAAGCTGTGAACAACTGTTATCTCATGAGGTGGGGTCAGAAAGGACTCTCTACTTATACATGTCCATATGTGGACTGGATTTTTTAATAACCACACTACTTTTCTATTAGGAATAAATATGATACTTCTTAAATAATAATTTGGCTTTACCTTAATACTAGCTAAGCTGACAAAAATCTTCTGGTTTGTATGTCAGTTTAATAAATTAGGCTCCTGAGTTGATACACGTGTCTTAAGACTTTGGTTTACGTGAATCTACTATTAACAAAAGGATCTACTCTTAACATACTAGCAAAATCAAGTTTCTGAACCTCCAAAGCCCCAGGGCTTGGTGAATTCTAAAAACAATACTTGGCCAAGCTTCCAGGTTCAGCCTGGTAAAACCTGAACGACACCAAGGACCCTGCATTCAAATTCTATAAGCAGAAAATATTAAAGAGCTATAATTTAGAATCCTTCTAGAGAATGTTTCCCAGCATTTCAGCATAATTTACAAATAGGCAGCTCCTTGAACTGCAGACTGGCCTTAGCCAACTAACTTTGAAAGAAAAGAGGCTGGTTCTATCCTACCACCAACCAACACCCTCTCCCTGTGCGTGAATAGATCAGAATCATGGGGAAAGCCCTAGGAGCATGAGTCCTAGGTTTAGCCTGGCCCTAGAGTCTGGATCCTAAATCCAACTACATTCCCATCCCCAGCCAGGGGTTTAAAATTAAAGGTCGGAGTACCCTGTAGTAGTAGCCACTGGATGGTGCCAATATTTCATCATCAGATAACCAGCTGGCCCTCAGCCACCCCAAAGTATGGCCAATTGGTTATCTCCAAATGACTACTGGGTCTGTTAATGCTATCCTGTCACGAAGCCCCCAAATCCTACTTCTAGGTAAATCCAGCTACTCAAAATCAAGATATCAGTTATTTAAGTCTGAAATGGAAAAGAACAATACAAGGGAATCAAGCATTAAATTAACTGTTGAGTTAGAAGACTATTGCAGTCCCTTCCAATCCTGAGATACAATGGTTTCACAATCAGCAAAGGTTTCCAGGAGAAGCAGAATTAATGAAAACCAGTTAAAGACCTAAAGTGATTAAAGAAAACTCACACAAAGACTAGAAACACCCAAATAAGTGAGGAGGAACACTGAATCATCAAATTAATAGCCCTATAAATGACAGATACTAAACTTGCTCTTAAAAAAAAATCAACCAAGAATAATGAATGTTAATGGACCAACCTTGAATAAATAAATGCTCTGAAAACATGAGCATCTGTAAATCTCCATGCCCAATGAGTCATTAAAATACCCCACTCATAAGAAACCATTTTTGTCCACCTCCAAAGCCAAGTCTCAAGCTCAGGCAGACGTCATTTATATCTTAACTGGTTTGTATCCAGTTCTGGCAAACTATCTTTCCCATCAGTCAGTCCTCTATGTGGTTGTTAAAGCTACTTTTCTCTTAAGATTAATTATTTATTAACCCCTTAAGAGTAACTACTTTTTTTCCCTCTCTCTCCACACCTTTATTCCCATCTCTATGTCAATTGGTTCTTTCTGTACTGCCCAAAGCAATGATTCTCAATCACAGGCTTCAAACAACTATACAACTTCTAACAACACTGCTCCCATCTTCAGTAGATATCCACTTCTCTGAAATAGTTAAATCCTGCTTCTTTACACAAAGTCGACCTTATAATAGACCAATCTTCTATTAGAACTACAGATATGATCACAAAGAAACAACCTATTCTAAGATGGTACATTTAAGACTGGGTTACAAAATGACCAGCTAGTAATCCATTGTGTATTAAAAGTACAAGCCCCTGATAGAACCCTCCATCCAACAAACATGAGATAGGACTCCAAGGCTCCATACTTTGCCGCTTCCAATCCTGACGATACCATGGCTCCTTGGCCACAATGAGACCCATCTGTGGCCTGCTGGTGTACTATAAATATCACTTAGGTCACCTTATCACTGTCTAGACACAAACTTTTGTGCTTTCACTTATGAAAACTGTCATAGTAATTGAACAGTATCAAAGGGAGAATAAAAAACAGAGATGAGAATATAAATATGCAGAGACAGCAAAACACATGCACCACTGCCAAGAGTGTCATGGGCTTTAGAAGGAGAAGAAATCAAGGGGAAAACACTCTCTGCTCTACTCCAACTCTTCTTTTTCTGCTAAGCGTTTGGCTAGTAACACCTCTCCCCTTAGTCCTCTGCCACTGTATGATTTGGCCCCAAAGGGGCTACTTCTAGAGTAGGTCCCAACCACCCCACCGGGATCTTTCCACCCCAGAGATCCTTTGCAGGTCCAGCACCCCGTGCTGGTGCAAGTCCAGCTCAAGAAATTTCCACGGTACAATACAGTGGATGTTTATTCCCAACTGTCTCTATTGTGTGCTTCCTGGGGAAGGCAGCTTCAAGCAGAAACGTGCTCTGGCCTGGGATTGATCTCCAGGTGGTTTCTCAGCACGCTCTGGCACGTCTGTGTATGGGCTGCTGCAGCCGGCGTGTGCCAGCTCCTGAGCACCAGCAAAGCACATCTCTTCCCAACTCCTGCTCACCGACTTCATGTTGGTAGCCTGGTGGGAGTATTTATATGGTGGAGATCAGCAAATGTGACAAATCTGGGCATTTTCTTTCTTCCCTTGCAGAGCTGATTGTTAAACATTAACCAGTACACCACTACTTGTGCCTCAGTTTGTCATCTAATTTGAGTTTTTCTTTTATATAGATATAAGTTTTTGCCTATACAAATAAATTTGACTTTGGACCTTTTCTCACTGCTTTTAAACTCTTCAATTATTTGATAAATATTGTTTTCTTCTACTTGTTTATGGTTTCATGAAATTAACTTTGATGTATGAGTTATCCAAAACCTTTTAACTAAATATCATAGCTAATCAATTGTTGATTCAAAATGGCTCCTTTAACAAATAATACATTCTTGTTTACACTACGGTCTTACATTTACACTCTTCCATTGACCTATTTTACTCTTGTGTCAACAACAAAACAATAGTAGCTAACATTTTTTGAGTACTTCCATGTATCAGAATTTGCTCAGTTCTTTAACTACATTATCTCATTTAATCGCACACTTTACAGGTGAGGAAACTCATGCCTGGAGAGATTAAATCACTGAGCTATGGTCACATGTCTGGTAAGCAGCAAACCTAAAATCCAAATACTTTCCCTCCAACACCTAAAGTCACTGCCACTCTGCTAAACTGTAACACATTACTGATTGCTACAGCGTTTTTATCTGATATTGGTCTCTCCTTTATGTTTACTGCTTTGCCAAGCCCCTCTAAAAATACATGTATTTTTAACTCAGACCATGTTAACTTTATAAATTAATTGGGGAAAAAATGACATCATGTCAATATTCCATTTTTTGCCTCCAGGAACAAAGTACATTCCTCCAGTTCAAGTTTTATCTTATAAATCTCAAGAGAAGTTTTATAGTTTTCTTCATTTTGATCACACATATTTCTTGTTCGGATTATTTCTAAGTAGTTTGTATTGGTTGTTACTAAGGTGAATGGGATATTTTTCCCATTATATGTTTCTAACTGGTTATTGTTGACACTTGGGAAAGCTACTGATTTTTGTATACTTACCAAATATAGCCCTTATTAATAATTTTTAGTTGATTTTCTTGGTTTTTGTATGTTGTCTCCTTTCTGATCATTATACTTATTTTTGTTTCGTGGTTTATTGCATCAGTCAGAACTTCTAGAACAATGCTAATAGTGACAGAAGGCTTGCTTATGTGCTCCCAAAGTAAAGAGAAAATCCTCTAGTGTGTCACTGTCAAGTATAATATTGGCTGTTGGTTCAAGGCAGTGGATCTTATTAAAGATGTAGTTTTTACCTTCTAGCTTTAAAATAGCTTTATAAAGGAGGAGACTTTGAACTTTCACATGTTTTTTGAGTATACCACTGAGATAATTTTAGGGTTTTCCTTACCAACTTCCTATTTTAAACAGAAAAATTCTAGACTATCCAATAGGGAGGTAGGTCTGAGTTTGGTCCTGGTGTGTATGTCAGCTATAAGGCATCCTAGGTCAGTAGTACGGTCTGTTCTGCAAAAAATGTGTTTCTTTGACACGCATTACCTCACACACAACTGGCAAATAGATGAATGATGTCAGTATAATGGAGAAGTCACTTTGGCTCAAGTGCAATTTTCCCCAGCATGTTAATGTTTCCAAGTAGTCAGACTCAAGTTTCCTCATGATTATTAAGAGAAAGCTTCAGCAATATAAGACCTTCAGCAGGGAAAAAAAGCTAAAAAATCTACAGAAGTGACTTACTTTTAAATGATGGCTGATTTAGTGGCTTCGAAAAAACCATTACACTTTCCTTCTTTTAAGCTACCTGGCAAAGGTGCAAATGCAGCTGAAAAAGCTGCAGAGACATTGCTCCCTGTATTAAAACAATGGATTAATTAAGAAGGCTCTGTCCTGGACCAGATATTTAATTCTGATGAAAAGGTCTCTGATAGAAAGAAATATCCTACAAGACCTACTTCTCAAAGAAGAGAGGATAAGCTCCAGGGTTGAAGGCTACAAGATTTTTCTGACTGTGATACTGGATGCAAACACCAGTAAACTGTGCTGGGCTTTTTGTGTTTGTTTGTTTGCTTCCCTTTGTACTTCTCTTAGGACTATACTTGGTTACAAAATTCCTTAGTTTTAAGTGTTCTGTCCCAACTCTATTTCTCCATCAGCCCTGTTGTTTTTAGCACCTGAATGTGCACAACATGAGTTTATTTTATTTTTAAATTGTTGTTGAGGTTTTAATGTTGCTGTTTTCGTTTTCTCATATTTTCCAGGTTCACCTGTATGGGGTGGCAGAGAAACATCTGCATTCCTCCTAGAACCATCGGGTCTAATGCAACCTGCTTATCACAGTGCAGCCCACTTGAGATTTTTTTTTTTTTAACCCAGGCAGCTAAAAGACACGAAGTACCTGCCATCAAGGAATCTAAGATAATTGAGTTAAATATTAAAAAGTTTAAATCATTTTTCATAGATGGAGTACCTGCAGTGAAGAGGCGGGGGGTGCAAATTTCTGAAGTATATTCACGTGAAGAGGCTGGCCACACTCGGGCTCCACTGTCCCATTTACAATACACATCTGTCACCAAACTCCTGACATTCTCCTGCACAACCTGCTCCACCAACAGCCTTCCCCTTCTCCGTAAACAGTAATTCCACCTTCTCAGGCGTTCAGACTAAAAGCCTTATTATGGCCTTCCTTCCTCATGCCATATGCCCCATTCACCACGAAATGCTGCTGTCTCAACCTTCCAACCATGTCCAGAATCTGACCATGTGCCCTCACTTCTCCACGGCTACCACCACTATCTCTCACCTGAGTTACTGCAATAGACTTCTCTCTGCTTCTATCCTTGTCCCCTCAACACCAGTTTCAATAAGATGAGGCCCTTTTCCTCAGAAAGCCAGATCACGTTATTCCTCTGCTCAAAAGCCCGCAATGTCTTCCAACCTCACTCAGAGCATAAGCCAAAGTTTTTATAATGGCTTACAAGACCCAAGTCGCTCTGGCACCAACCACCTCTGACCTGTTCCCTTCCCTCCACACACTGCTCCAACCACTCTGGCCTTGTAGCCTCTCCAGCCTCTCAGGCCTGCTTCCATCTCCTGACTTATGTACTTGCTGTTCCCTCTGCCTAGAACGCTCCTCTCCTAGGTAATCAAGGTGGCTTGCCCCCTCACTTCCTTTAGGTTTTTGCTCAAACATCATCACCACAGAGAGGCTTTTCTTGACCACCATATTGTAAATTGCAAATACACACACACTCCCTGTCTCCCTTCCCTAACTTACTTTTCTCCATAGCAGAATGTACCTTCATCTGCTAAACTATGTATTTTACTTATTTCTGTACCTGCCCTGTCCACTAGAAAAGAAGCTTGATGTTCTCTGCGGCATCCCCAGTACCTAGAATAGTTCTCGCTCAATAACTACTTGCAGAGTGACTGAATAAGGTTCACTGCATGGTGTGATGAAGGACGTGACAAAGATGACTCCAGGTTACGGCCTTCACCATCACAAATTCAAGGAATACTTGGAAGAAAGTGAGCAGTGCACAGAAATTTATTTTAATGCAGTCATATGGCTAGGTTGTGAAAACTTGTTCAAGAGATTTACTGAGCCCCTTCCTCAGATCAAGGACACTTGAAATGAAAGGGTTTTGAGTGGTTCGACTTGTCAGACACCCCAGCGACTCACAAGATTGGTCTTCTATGATGTGGCAAGACTTCTGAACACAGCAAAACTGAGACTGCAGGGGGAAAAAAACCCAGAAGCACTGCTGACATGACCAAGGAAATATGAGCGTTCTGACTAAAACTGGACATGTGAATCAAGCAGCTGGAGACTTCATTCACTGTCCACAGCAGATCAGCCCCACACTCAATGAAATCATTGCATTTAAAACTGGTGGCGCAGTGGTTGAGAGTCCGCCTGCCGATGCAGGGGATACGGGTTCGTGCCCCAGTCTGGGAGGATCCCATATGCCGCGGAGCGGCTGGGCCCGTGAGCCATGGCCGCTGGGCCTGCGCGTCCGGAGCCTGTGCTCCGCAACGGGAGAGGCCACAACAGTGAGAGGCCCGCATACCGCAAAAAAAAAGAAAAAAAAAAAAAAAAAAAGTGAAGAATTTTATAAATCAATTTCAAAAGAAATTCACACATTTTAAAAAGAAATCACGCTGTCAGTATCTGTGGTTGCCTTTGAAGGTCATCCCTTGGGGATAGGCTTGAATCATCACGCATTTGTCCCACTGGCATGGCTCACATTTTCATGAACAAAATGCAAGAGCTGAAAGCAAAATCCGACCAACAAAAAGTCAATATTCATGACATTCTAAAGATGAATTCGCAAAGCTTAGAACAATCCTAAAACTTCTCACATGTGCTTAACTCGGTTTTCTATCCCTGATGCTGTGAAAACCTATTCTTTTTCAGGAAAGTGTTGAAATCAACCCTGGAGCTACCATCTGTGATGTAAACCTAGAGTCATAATAAATTGAAATATGCCTATCCACCTAGAGTTGCAGAATATGGTTGTTTCTTAAGCGTCACTTTCCTCTTATTAGATCAAGAACACTATACGAGTAGTCCAGGCCTGTAACTGCATTTTGGGGATTAACAAGTTTATTCAATTGTTTTTCAAACTGACTTTGATTCATTCTGAAATCATATTATAGATGTTTTATTTCATTACTGTTAAGAATTTAAACTTCACATGGGCCCACACATGTATGGATTTCAAGTTATGTAATTCATTACTTTAAAAACATAGGTGCTTACTTTTCAGTAGGGACAAGGGAATGAAATATAAGGACTGCCTGAAAAACTGTCAGAGACTGAAGGAGTTAACTAAGGAAACATGATGGCTAAATGCAATATGGGATCTGGAATTAAATCCTAGGATAGGAAAAAAAAAGGACAATTGTGGAAAAATTAGGAGAACCTGAATAAAGGCTGTAGTTTACTTAGTGGTATTGTACCAATGTTAATTTCTTAGTTCTGATAAATGTACTGTATCATGTAAGATGTTAACATTAGGAGAAGCTGGATGAAGGGAATACAGGAACATTTCATACTCTTTGCAACTCTTCTGTAAATCTAAAATTATTTCAAGGGAGTGCCCTGGTGGCCTAGTGGTTAGGATTCTGTGCTTTCACTACTGTGGTCCAGGTTCAATCCCTGATCGGGGAGTAGAGACTGAGATCCTGCAAGCCATGCGGTGTGGCAAGCAAGCAAGCAAGCAATAAATAAATAAATAAATAAAATTACTTCAAAACTAAAATTAATTCTAGAATTAAAACCTCTAGAAACACAACAAAAAATTTTTAGCCATTTGAGGGTGATCTATTAAAAAAAAAAGCCAATGCCACAAAGATGGTTTCATTTAGTTATTGATACAGAATCAAGGAAGGTTACAGAAATCTGGAATTTCAGCTACTCTCAAAAGGCAAGTTGTCAAAAATAGATTCACTGAACAACAACAAAAAATCTTCATTGCTCTGTCACAACAAAATATAAAAGACACATAAAAGATGGGCTTCCCTGGTGGCGCAGTGGTTGGGAGTCCACCTGCCGATGCAGGGGATGCAGGTTCGTGCCCAGGTCTGGGACCCACATGCGGCAGAGCGGCTGGGCCTGTGAGCCATGGCCACTGAGCCTGCGCGTCCGGAGCCTGTGCTCCGCAACGGGAGTGGCCACAACAGTGAGAGGCCCGCGTACCGCCCAAAAAAAAAAAAAAACACACACACACACATAAAAGAAAACCACCTCAAACTAACAAAAACGATCACATTTATATAGACTTGAAGTGACAATGAAGGTTAGAATAAACCATTATTTCAACTAACGTGGGATATGAAGGGCGTTGTAAATTTGGAAGGGAACTAAAGCATATAGTGGTTGTTTCTATGTGCTGGAATTATAAAGGATTAGCTTATCCTTTAAGCTTTTCTTTACAATGGCCATATAAAGATTTAAAATCTGAACAATAAGTATAATACATTTTGGTATTAGTCCACGTGATACTGAGATAAAATAAAAGGAAGCTATTTCTGATCCTGCAAGCTCTCACACTCTTGCTGCGCTTTTGTCCCCTCTCACCTGCAATGGTTTAGACTCCGACCAGTTCTCCCCTTGTCTTCTGCATCAACAGTCTCCCTACACTCCTCCACTGCACTTCAGTCTATTTTTCCATTCTTATAAGCTATTTTCCTAAAATTTAGGTTACAACACATCACTTCTCTGTCGAAACAAAACCACAGAAACTCTAATGGCTCTACCTATTGACTAAAGAAGAAAAAACCCTTCCACAAACTCAATACCCACCATCAAGCTTCCTCCAAGCCTCTGTTCATGCCCTTCTCATTAATAAAATTACCTACTTTAACTAACATTTGCTGAGTGCTTATTTTATGCTAAGCAAAATGCTAAGAGATTTACATGTCATTTTTTCCCTATAGTCTTCTCACCAACCCCTAGGGGTAAGTGCTACTACTAAATGAAATAAAGTCAGAGCTTTGGTTAATTTTCCTAAGGTTACCTGGCTAGTAGGTGGTGGTCTAAGAACTTGGACCCCAATCTCTAAGTTTCAAAGTCCAAACTCTGAACACAATCTTCTTGCCAACTTCTATCATTCCATCAAGTCCCAGAATAAATGCTAACTTCTCCTACCATCCCTAATTCCTCCAGGTGGAAGTGATAAGCTTTTCCATGGACCCACACGCCTGTTTAATTTCCTTTTATAGATCTTATTTCATCCTGCCTTATATGTAGGAAACAATATATATGTCTAAATTACCCATTAGATTCAAGAGCTTTGAGAACAGGAACAGCTAAATTATTATCCTTCACAACTTGGACTCATGATAATACCATGGGGTAGCAGAACTGAGTAAATGTCTATCAAAGAAGGAAATCGTGTTCAGAGAAACTTAGACCTCTACTTAATTCTCCTAGTTGTTCACATACACACACGTTTGAACTATAGACACCAAGAATTTCACAGAATACAAAGAACACAGATTTTGAAGCTCGACAAACCTGTTTACAAATCCCGGCTCTACTAAAAACAAACTACTATCTGAACTTGGGGGCAACTCACTTAACCAATGTGTCCTTAATTCCTCATCTGTAACATTGAGACTAATGATAATATGTGTAAAACACATAGCACTATATGGCAAAGTAAACTTTTGATAGGTGTTTCTTATGAGAACTTGTTTCATGCCCAGAATGACAGGACCCTCTTTAAAAAGGGTCAATATTTCTATAGATAGATGACGTGAAACACTTAGATAACAAGATCCAGGATGGTGTATGATTAAGTGCTAAGTGTTCAGGGATGGGAATGATCAGTATTGACCAAAAAGAAGGCTTCTTGGGGACTTCCCTGGTGGTCCAGTGGCTAAGGCTCCACACTCCCAATGCAGGGGGCCCAGGTTCAATCCCTGGTCAGGGAACTAGATCCCACACGCCGCAACTAAGAGTTCACATGCTGCAACTAAAGTTCCTGCACGCAGCAAGGATGATCCTGGGTGCTGCAACTAAGACCTGGTGCAGTCAAATAAAAAAAAATTTTAAATTAAAAAAAAAACTTAGCATTGTAGTTCATAACCTTTAAAAGAAAGAAAGAAAGAAAGGAGGGAAGGAGGGAGGGAGAGAGAGAAAGAAAGAAAGAAAGGAAGGAAGGAAAAGAAAAGAAAGGAAGAAAGAAGGAAAGAAAGAAAGGCTCCTTGAAAGGAAAGAATATGAGCTGGCTCATCAGGATAGGACTTGGACAGAAAGGAGAAAAATTCCAAAAAGGAGACAATCAAAAGTAAAAGCGGGGAGCAGGGAGGCCAGAGTAAAGATACTCATACAAAAAGTATGCCTCCAGTACAGTTCTTGCTCAGTGGGCAAATGCCAGATGACTAAACCGAGGGCAGAGTCCAGAGAGAACTATGAATCTAATGCTGGTATAAAGGATATTGTGCTAAACAGAATAAAAGCGGGAAAGGAGAACCTTCATACTGCTTATAGGAAAATGAGAATTAGTGGTTTATCTAATGAATGCATGAATAAGAGTTTGCTATAATGAGCAAAAGCAAAGTCTTACCAGTGGATAGATCCTTTGTTTTTTATTAGCTTTATTCACTACTTTTATCTCTAACACAAATGTCGGTATTCCCACCCAATCCTGTCTTTTAGCAGTGTGAAATGTATTTGTACGCACAGAGAAATAATAACTTGGAAAACTATTGTATACGTTCACATGTGACTGAGGGTGTAGATAAAATGCAGAAGACATAGGGCTGAGAGTTCCTTACAAGTTAAAAATGCTGTTTGATTCTGAAGACCATCAGAACCAGGAAAAGTATTTTATTATTAATATTACTAAGAACAAAAAATTTAGGCACATTCTGTTGAGGGAAAAACAAAGCAATGCCAAACTGGTTAATGAACTATGATATTGATATGTACAATTGTATGAACTATCACTGCTCTGTGATGGCTGGTAAAGAATCAGACAAGGGCCTCCCTGGTGGCGCAGTGGTTAAGAGTCCGCCTGCCGATGCAGGGGATACGGGTTCGTGCCCCGGTCTGGGAGGATCCCATATGCCGCGGAGCGGCTGGGCCCGTGAGCCATGGCCGCTGGGCCTGCGCATCCGGAGCCTGTGCTCCGCAACGGGAGAGGCCACAACAGTGAGAGGCCCGCATACCGCAAAAAGAAAAAAAAAAAAAAAAAAAGAATCAGACAATATACACAGAACATAAGACTTTTTCAAAATGGACTCACACCTTCAAGACTCCTATTACTTGAATGAAATTCGCTCAGTTGCAATTTTACACAAATCATCCACCATGAAATGGTAGAAGAGCCCAGCATCCTGAGTTTACATATGGATTTTTCAAATCAGTGGGCACCTGTTCAATCAGAACTGAAAAAACAAAAAAGAAAACACCTAGCTGACAAGTGTTTTTTTTTTTTTTTTTTTTTTTGGTCTCACTGTGCAGCTTGAGGGATCTTAGTTCCAAACCAGGGATTGAACCCGTGCCCTCAGCAGTGAAAGAGCAGAGTCCTAACCACTGGACTTGTCAGGGAATTCCCTGAGAAGTATTAATAAAGCAAAATGTAATCCACTCATCTTTGCACTCCATATCCATATTAACCACAGTGACAATAAGGAATAACACCCCTACCTCTAATTCATCAACATTATATGTCCTAGAAATAAATTTGGGGTAACTCTTACTCTAATCAAAATTACCAGCCAACAGGAATAATTTATGCCAAATGGAGGAGGCCCTTTTGAGAATTACAATGTTAATGGTGAAAATATCAGAAAGAAAATTAAAAACTAAATATGTTGAATGGAATTACTGTATTTTAACATAATATTTAATGTGGTATAAAATAATGTTTATTTTTCTTTTTATTACCTATTTTCATTCATATGTCACAAGAAAGGCCAGAGGCTTTGAATTTGCCTGTATCCCTTAGCAGATGGGGAAGGCATACTTTCAGCATATGTACTAGCCAATGCTGCATAAATTGCATTGTTTTTCAATTGGCCCACAGGCCATTAATGGAATTTGAGATACCTAAAAAATAGAGGAAAGGAAATAACATAAGACCTGTATTCTAATTCCCAATCTGCTTACCAGCTAAATCTTTTTAGACTTTTAACTTCTATCAACTTATTTTCTTATCTGTAAATAGGATAGTTATATCTAACACAGGACAGTTAACGGTGGCTCATTTTCTTCTTTGAAGGACACAAAGTGTCCCCACAAAAATCAGAGGCAGTTCTCTGACTGGAAGGGGGTGCATGAAGATGCCTCTGCACAGTACTGCACTGAAAATTATGAAAGTATTAGCTGTCTTATCAAGAACGGGGACTTGGAGATACCGAGGAAACCAAATATTCCACAGGCCCCTCCTTGATGTCAGAACTGCCTGGTATAGGGATCACAAATTATACATGGCAACAATGATGTGGGAGATGCAAAGAAGACAAAAAGTGAATATCCACAGTGCAAACTCATATAAGGTATGCAATAAAAAAATTATACAACTCTTTTTTTAGATTAATTGAATAGAAAAAGTCTGATTGGGATTAACATATATACACTAATATGTATAAAATGGATAACTAACAAGAACCTGCTGTATAAAAAAATAAATAAAATAAAATTCAAAAAAAAAAAAGAAAAGAAAAAGTCTGACCATCTAGATTCTTGGAAAAATTAAATCCTCTTATCAGAATTCAACTCAACATTGAACACCTATTATGTGCAAGCTACTATATAGGAGCTATTGAAGACAGGAGAAAAAATTAAAAGTCCCTTACCTCCAACTAACCAATACATAAAAAGAAAAAAAATAATTCCTACAGTAGAAATACAAAAGTATCATGAGACTACAGTAAAGACTCTCCATAATCCTGAGCCTAACATTTAAGGTCACAATCTGCCTTTCAGCCAGATCTCACACTATAGATAAACGATACTCCAGTCATTCCAAACCACTTTTGCCAAACATATTAAGCATTGTATGCTTCTGTGCTTTTGCTCACGCCATTCCTTCAGGCTAGAGTTCCTCTACTCCTACTGAGGTTATTATTCATCCTCAAGACCAAATTCCATTCCATTTGCTTCACAAAGCCTTTCCCACACCAAGCTGGAATTAAGGGAGGTGACTAAAACAACAACAAATGATACCAGGAAACAAACAGAAAGAAGGAAAGGAACGCAAAATCTGTACCAGAGGAGCTAGAAGGTAACTATAAGACTAAAAATTCGTCAGAATCTTCTAGAAAAACATCATCCCATGCTACAAGAGAAAATGAACAAGTCTAACAAGGTCTGGAATGACGAATCCAAGAGGTAAGAGAAAGCTGTCAAGATTATGGGATAATAAAAGTGACAAAAAACCCAGCAGCAGAAATCTGAGAAATGTATCTAGGGATTATGAAACCTAAGGCCTTAAAGCCACAGTTGGTATTTTCATCTATTATTCCAACAGGACTAAGAAGTATATGGAAAGTTAACCATTGGTTACACGGATGGCATCAAAGAACAGAATTTAGGACTTCCCTGGTGGGGCAGTGGTTAAGAATCCGCCTGCCAATGTGGGGGACATGGGTTCAATCCCTGGTCCGGGAAGATCCCACATGCCGCAGAGCAACTAAGCCACAACAACTGAGCCTGTGCTCTAGAGCACGTGAGCCACAACTACTGAGCCCACGTGCCGCAACTACTGAAGCCCACGCACCTAGAGCCCGTGCTCCGCAACAAGAAGCCATCGCAATGAGAAGCCCATGAACCACAACAAAGAGTAGCCCCCCGCTCACTGCAACTAGAGAAAGCCTGTGGGCAGCAACGAAGACCCAATGCAGCCAAAAAAGAAAAAAAGAACAGAATTTTGTTTTTTACAATCTTAAGACACTGTAAAGATTAAGCACTTTACCAGAGGGCACCTGATTAAGTCTGGAAGAATGCCTTTGCCCAGAAACTGGCTTATCTCATCAGAAGTTCTCAACAGAAGGGTCTTGAACTAAAAATGGAAGGGTAGAAGAAACAATGTAAACTGATACTGTAACGTATCATTCATTCAACAAACACTGACTGACCATCTATCTCCTAGGTGCCAGGCCAAAGTATAACACTGGGGATACAGCAATCAACAAAATACACAAATCCCTGCTCATGGAGATTATGGAAGGAAAAAGCCAATAAAAATACATTAATGATTTCAGGTGATGATCAGCTTAAAGAAAAATAGAGCCAAGTAAAGAAAAAAAAATGACACAGCTGGGCTGGAAGGACTGTTTCCGAACCAAGGGAGCAAGTCTGGCAGATCTGAGGGTAGAGCCAGAGAAGAGGAAGGGCCTGACAAGGACAAGCCTGCAAACAAAGAACTGGGCCAAGACATAATGAATTAAAACAATGGTAAGAAGGGAGGAGAAGAGGTAGGCAGAACCAGATAAAGGTAGAGAGGAAGTCTGGATATCATATTTAAGTGTGCTGGAAGTTACTGGAGGGCCCCAAGCTCAGAGAGATGGGATCTGAGTTGCTTTTTGATCACTGAGGCTGCTGTGTGTAAAAAGGACTACAGGCACCAAGCACAAGATGCTAACTCGGAAAGGGTGGTGGCAGCAAAGTTGGCACATGTCAGATACGATATGTAAATAAAGAGCCTGGGTGAGAAAAGCCAAGAAGCAAACCAATTTATGCCACAAAACTCCCCCAAACTTCAGAAATTAGTGGTATATGATATCTCTGGAACTAAAGGTGACAGTGGAGCTACAGATGGGAGGATTCATGAAAGGCTGTTTAAGAGCTGTGAGACTCTATGTGCAGGTAGGCAACTAACTGTCCCTCCTCTACCCAGAAAAGTTGCAGACAGGGGGGCAGAAAACAAAAGGAAGAAGTGCAAGTGTACATAGTAAATACTGAGACCAACTTCCACTCCAGTGTTCTTTCCCTGCTTGGGTCCCAGAACTCTGGCAGACAGACTAATACCCACCAGGAAGCTAGATGAGACTTCTTTGGGGAAATCTGACCAGCCTAAGAGAAAAGACCAAAAGATACTTACCCTGGGTGTTTCCCAAGGAAACTGGCCAGCCAGACCACCCTACAGTGAACCCCACAGTCAACAATCCCATCCCCAAATGAATACAGTGCTTTTTAGCAACATTTTGGAGCCCAACACTTAAATAATAAGCAGATAGCTGAGGATCACCAGACATTTAAGAAAATCTTTAACATGAATGCAGAGACAAACAGAAGAAACTAAGTTAGAAGAAACAGATGATGCAGACACAGAGAGAAGCGAACTTAAAACAAATGCACACACATAGCACAGAGAGAGAAGAACAGATGGTTAAAGATAAAAAAGAATATTGAAGAGAACAATGTAAAATACCATATGAAATTAAGAACTCAGAGCAGAAATAAAAATGTAATAGAAGGACAAAGATAAATTGAGGAAATCTGATTGAATATGGATTAGAAGACAAGGAGTTCAGAAATGAAAGAAAAGATAAGAAAATTAAGGAACAGGGGAAACATGGGAAGGAATAAAAGAAGAATTCCGGAAGAAACTTCCCAACTGCAAAACGTAAATTTCCAGATTGAAAGACCCCAGTGTCCAGCATAATGGTTTCAAACAGATCCACAAAAGGCACGTCACTGAAAAATGTCAGAACATGGGTCACAAGGAAGATCCTAAATGGTTCCAGAGAGAATTAAACATGTTTAATACAAAAAAAGGGCAGGAATCAGAATGGCATCAGACTTCAACTGCCACCCTAGCAGAAAGAAGACAAAGGAAAAACTCATTTTAAATTCTGAGAGGAAATAATTTCCAATCTAGAATTCTAAAACCAGCCAAATATTAAATATGTATGAAGTAAGAATAAAAATATGCAAGGTATCAAAAAAATTACATGTATCCTTTCTCAGGAACCTACTAAAGGAGGTATTTTACCAAATTAAGGGAATAAACCAAGAAAGAAAACACCAGGACAGGAACACTGATGAAAGAAATCAAAGGCTAAATAAATGGAGAAGGACACCACATTCACATATTGGAAGACTCAATATTATTTGACAAATTCTTTCCTAATTGATCTATAGTTTCAACGCAAGCCAAATCAAAATCCCAGCAGGATTTTTTGGGGTAGATATTGATAAACTGATTTTAAAATGTATTAAGGAAAGGCAGAAGAACTAGAATAGCCAAAATAGTTTTTTTAAAAGATAAAAGTTAGATTCACACTACCTGATTTCAATATATACTATACAGCTACCATAATCAAGACCATGTGGTATTAGTTAAGACAAACAGATCAATGAAAGTTCAGAATTAGGGACTTCCTAGGCAGTCCAGTGGTTAAGACTCCATGATCCCAATGTAGGGGGCACGGGTTCAGTCCCTGGTCAGAAAACTAAGATCCCACATGCCACATGGCACAGCCAAAAAAAAAAAAAAAGAGACCCACACATATATGGTTGATATTTAGAAAAGGTACAAAAGCAATTCAATGGAATAAGTATAACCTTTTCACCAAACTGTGAAACTGGAATAATCAGACAACCATATGCAGACAAAAAACAAGATCCCAACCTATACCTCAAACCTTATCCAAAAAATGAACTCAAAATGGATTCTAGACCTAAGTGTCAAACGTGAAAATAGAATATTGTAGGGCAGTGTGTCACCTTGCTGCTTAGCTGTGGAAGTGATCTGAGGGTCTGCTTACTCCAGTTACAGACTATCAGCCAGTTCTGCGGTTTTTCAGCCTCTCTTCTCACCCACGCCCTCAGAGATCCCTGGGCCTTAGATTCCTGGTGTTCTGAGTCTGTATTTATGCTCTGCCAAGGAGTTTGGGGAAGGAGCAGAGATAAGTGCCTGTGTTCAATACACCAAGTTGACTAGATTCATTGGTCTCATTCCAAACTCAGATGTTTTGAACTTGCAAGACCTTCAAGTTTGAAGGCAGAATACAAGTTTTCTTCCTCCAATTCTATTTCACCGTTTTTTCTTCCTTCCTTTCCTTCATTTTCTTTACAAAGAGTTGTAAAATAAAGAAAGCTACATAGCCATTTTAAAAAAAAAAAAACAGTTTTCTAGGGGCTTCCCTGGTGGCGCAGTGGTTAAGAATGTGCCTGCCATTGCAGGGCACATGGGTTCAATCCCTGGTCTGGGAAGATTCCACATGCCGCGAAGCAACTAAGCCCATGTGCCACAACTACTGAGTTTGCACTCTAGAGCCCGCAAGCCATAACTACTGAGCCCGCACGCCACAACTACTGAAGCCTGTGTGCTCTAGGGCCCACGTGCCGCAAGAGAAGCCACCGCAATGAGAAGCCCGTGCGACAACGAAGAGTAGCCCCCACTTGCCGCAACTCGAGAAAGCCTGCGTGCAGCAACAAAGACCCAATGTAGCCAAAAATAAAAGTTTTTTATAAATTTTTTTTTAAGTACATGGGTTCCAGATAATCGGGACACCAGCACAAGAAAGACAAAGGAAATCCTTGGTATGATGTGAAGACAGATCTCAAATTGATAACTTTGAAGCAGGCCTGAGAAGTGGCCAGCCCAGATTGCAGCTACAGGAAAGGTCTGTCAGGAAACTGAAATTGAAAGATTATCTAAGGCATCTGTGCTGACTCAAAGAAATTCACACAACCAGGCAAGAATGTAGAGGTCAATTAGTCCTCAATAAGTACACAGAAAACTAGGTAAACAGCAACACAAGACAATTATCATCTCTAAGAGCAACATGGGATTATGGAGGAATGATGAAATACTACATGACTCAGCTGTGAAGAGCATTTACATAGTCATAATGGAAAGACTGAACATCAATCCAAACAAAACTGTGATTATCTCTGCAGTAGGAAAAGGGGGACTGGAAGCATGTACATGGAATCAGGGCAAAGAACCATTTGGAAGAGAGCGCAATCTTCATCTTCCATAGTGGAGGCCAAAATTAATGCTGAAAACTGAAGAATCAGGTGGTAGCAATATAAGCATGTTAGAGATACAGAGGGAAATAGTAAGATTTAGTTCAAAGAGTTAAAAGTGATAGCCTCAGGACAGCAGAAAATGGGGGAAAGGCTTTAAAAAAATAACAATCCTGCTACTAATGTTTGACTCTTTAAAAATATATGCATGTACAGCTTTGATAAAAATAAAAATTAAATAAACTTTAAAAAATTAAAGCCTAAGAAGAAAAAAAAGGGGAGGGGCAGAATAGTACAGGATCTGGAATCATGACACTTAGAAATGGTTATATAAACTAAGGGTTTTTAAGTTTAAATGTACACACACACACACGCACACAACTTGGCACACATTAAGGCTGATTTCAGTTGTTTTACCTTCAGTTGTTCAGTTATTCTATATATCTAGTGGGTGCAGAATCAGAAGCAACAATAAAGTTATATGGACAGTGAGGTCAACTGTGCAAAGAAGAAATTTCTCATAACTACCTGAAAGTAGAGTTAACTGTCTCAGGAAGCAGTGAGTTCTCTGCTGATGGAGATATTTAAGCAGAGCCTGAACAAAACTACTTAGTGGACGTCATACCCTCGTAGGCTGGAATATAGGCCTCTAAGTCCCCACCAGCTGGGGGATTCTGTAAAAGGATTCCAGGTAATCATCTCCTTTGAATTAGTACCTTCTGAAGTGGGACTAGAAACACTGGTAGGTGAAGCAGCTGAGGTACTTAGGACACATTACAAATCAGGGACTTCCCTGGTGGTACAGTGGTTAAGAATCTGCCTGCCAATGCAGGGGACACGGGTTCGAGCCCTGATCCGGGAAGATCCCGTATGCCACGGAGCAACTAAGCCCGTGCGTCACAACTACTGAGCCTGTGCTCAAGAGCCCGCCAGTCGCAACTACTGAGCCCGCATGCCACAACTACTGAAGCCGGCGTGCCTAGAGCCCATGCTCCGCAACAAGAGAAGCCACCGCAATGAGAAGCCCGCACACCGCAATGAAGAGCAGTCTCCGCTCGCCGCAACGGGAGAAAGCCCATACGCAGCAACAAAGACCCAATGCAGCCAACGATAAATAATAAATTAATTAATTAATTTAAAAAATATTTTGGAAGCAGATGAGATATAAAAAAAGAGTAGAAAAGAAAATGCATGTCTGAGTGGGAGAAAGCCAGAAGAGAAACAAGCCATGGTGTGATGGGTGTTAAGAAATGAAGAATCCACTCTGGGTCCTGTGGTTTGATGGCGGTGGGACATTAAACAGGTCACAGTGCCCAGTTAGGTAGGAGACCTTAGGGCCATGGCAAGAGCACCTGGGCTTCCTGGCAGAGTGAAAGGGCAGAGACCTGTGGTTCAGTCACTAGATGCAGACGAGCTGCAAGAGAGCCACCTGAGATTAGAGAACAACAGCAAAGGGACACTTGATTTGTTCTACTTTAAATAAAGTTTCTAGAACCTAGTGCTTTCAAAGAAAAAAAAATCACACCTCAGCTTCAACGTTGGTCATTTCAACATGGAAATTAAAATATTAAACACATTATAGGTCCCATCTTTTTTACGGGACCACCTCAAGAGTGTGACTTGTCCACAGGCTTCAGGGAAGCTTTATGTTATTTTCTACTCAAGGCCAGTATTTTTTCTTTCACTCTGTCTAATAAAATACTGTCATGACTACAGAGACAATAAATTTATCCCAAAGTTTACTAAACTTCATCCTTACCAGTTAAGAGCTGACATGGGTCCTACTTTAAAAAATGTCTATGTTCCCTCAGGACACTTTTGTATTTCTAGTTCTTAGTTTTAAAACTTAGTTTAGAATCTACCAAGAAATTATCAGTTATCAATTAAATACTGAAATTATCGGTATTTAATTAAGAAATTAACAGTATTACGGGGTATTACTGTGTACCCTGTAAACTGTGTGACTTTTGGCTACTTAAGAAACAGAGACTCAGGTGAGCCCCGACACTCTGTGGATGCCCCTCCACCTTCTCTCCGTTAACTGACTGCACACTTCTAGACGGAAAGTCTCCTTCTTGGTTGAATCCAGTACTTAGCACCCTAAGCAGCGTACTGGTCAATAAATGCTGAACCTAACCAAAGCATGTGACTAGCCTGGAATTTTCTCTTTATTCTACTAACATTCTTGATTTTCTTTTTTTCTTTTCAGTGCCTTCCCCTCACCCCTGGGTACCAGTCACAGGCACGGGTCATTGCTGCAGGCTGCTCTTCAACCTTCTGGCCGCACTTTGAACAAAATAAGCAGAATTTGTAGCTCTACCCACACTGCTCCCAGGCAGGTATGAGAAGATGGGCCAGAAGAGCTTTCACTGTACATCCTGTACTGTGAGCCAGTAAAAAAAAAAAAAAGAAGAAGAAGCGGGGCACAGGTGGCAGCAGGAAAGGTAAGCCTCTGTTCTTACACATCTATTGGCCAGGGCTGATGAGGCCCACTGGTCTCTAGCTTATGATGTGCTCTTTTTTTTCCTGACTGGCTAGTATTAATGTCTTTACCAAGACTTCATTATAATGTGGGAACACATGCTAACAAGGTCAGGTCCAAATCACCAGAATTAACTTGAAACATTTCAAATAGTGGCTTAATTTTCAGGTTCATTCCCATTTCCTTCCATTGACAGGTTACCTTTAATAGTAATTTTGACAAGAATCATTAGCATCATAAACTAAAATTCTAGTCTCTGAATACCCCATGCCCCCACCACATCTATTCAATAAACATTTATTTGGGATCTATTATTTGCTTAGCCCCTGTAATATCACCTCTGTCCTGGATTCTTTCTCTAACAAAAGATAGTCAGCATTCGATGAGCAGGTGCCATCTGCAGATGTCCATTTGGAATGCTGAGCAATAACTACAACTACCCCTGTAATCTCTACTGCAGACCCCAGGCAAAAGGAGAAGAAAACCCCAAGCGCAGATGGCTGGTTCCCTCTCTAGCTGTTGGCCCAGCTGGCCTCACAGCAGTTCTATTCTGAAGTTCCAAAGTTGAAGGATCCTTCTGTAAACCCTTAACCTTCCCAACTTCTTGGCAATCTCAAACTACAAATCTGAGAAATTATTCACATGAAAGGCTTTTACATTTTCCTAATATACTTGAGTGACTTGATACTTATCCACATTATTTTGCCAATACTGTAAAGAACATGTTGAAGTTTGTCATGTGCTCAAACTCAGCTTCAAATCTGCTAAGCGCTTCCTACTAAGGGTTACCTGATGAACAACAGTCTTGCTACTACACTCACTTTTGTTCTCACTTGAGGAAATTGAGAAGGAATATTTCAAGCACTGTTTCTCAAAGTGTGTCCTGTAGGAGAACAGTTCCTCAAGATGCAATGAAAAAAAATAAATTTTAAGGACAAATGAACTGACCGAAGGTCAAGTAAGCCAAGTTAAACTGGTTTCAGGTGTGGGGATGTGGAGCTTTTAAACAGGCTGATAAGCACTGTGGCTCCACAAATTGGGGGAGTGGGGTGGGTATGGAACGCGCAGGAACTTCCCAAACTTTTCTGACCTCAGATCCCCTTCTTGGAGTACCATCTCGTAGCCCTGGTGCTACAGGAGCACGTACTTGGGGAAACCCTGCTTACAGTAGTCTTACATAAATGGGATGGCATGTGGAGCACCACCTACAGAGCAGAGAGCCTAGTGAGCAGCAGGTTATGGGGAAATGTTCCTTCACCCCAGGAGGCTCCCTACCCTGTCTGCTTGTCACTACCTCAACAGAAACGTGTGTTTCCACTTGGTCTTGGTTTACTTTCTCAGATTAAACTATAAAACTATAAAACTCAGATTAAACTATAAAACTCAGATTAAACCTTTAAAAAGTATCACCAAAACTAGAATTGCATTTAATTTTAAAATGAAGTATCTTATTAAAATATTATTTCCATACATGCATAACTGAAATCTACTTCTACCACCAATGTCCATTCCGAAACGTTTTTCTTGATGTAAAAGTAGGGCTAGTTTCAAAATATATTTAATATGCTAGACTTTAAAACTTGATGTTTTCAGAACTGTCTTCCAACACTTGAAGTTTTTAGAATTTATGAAAATACAAAATCACATGCAAAATCAGTTTGAAAACAACTGAGGTTTTAAAGTGCAGTTTAGTTCAAACAAACAAAAAACTCCAGCTTTGCTCCAGTGGTAAAAATCTCTGCCTTTGTAATTTGATCCCCATGTGCATGCAAATCTTTTGTGCCACAGTCTTCCAACCTCACCATGGCCATTTTCTTCACCCTTTCCTTTCTTACTGCTCTCCTGAGCCTTACTGATACTATTAAATAATGTTAGTATCAATTACATTAACCCTTTCAGAGGGCAAAGACTAAATATATAAATATATATTCCTTATGAAAACGGTATTCTTGAGAATCTGAGTTACAGGGAAAGGACACAATTGCAGTCACTTTTAGAAAACTTACTGCCATGATAGACTTGTTCAGACTTAAGTTCTTAAAAGAAAATGCAGAAGGGCCCAGGAGGAAATGCACAGCAGTTAAGGGTCCCAGGAGTCTTCAGTTTATAACCACCACTTATACAGACCCTGCTGCAAATTGTTACATTCTTACCTCTGGTTTAGGGTAAACTGACTGAAAACCAACACCCACCCCACCCAAACACACATACACTTTAAAGCCAGAGTAAATAGTACACACAGTCTCTGAATTTCAGTGACAGAAAAGTGGTATCTAAGCTACATTTAATATACTATTTAAATATAGTTCTCAGTACAGCAGAAGGAAGGGAATGCAGTGCAGCAGGAAATGCACATTTTGAACTACCCCAGGCTTTACACTACTTTGGGGGCCTTGGGGCAAGCTGCCTAAGCTTCTACGCCTCAGTTTCTCTTTTTTTTTTTTCAATTTAAGTATAGTTGATTTACAATGTTATGTCAGTTTCAGGTGTACAGCAAAGTGATTCAGAACACATATATGTATTCTTTTTCAGATCCTTTCCCATTATAGGTTATTAGAAGATATTGAATATAGTTTGCTGTGCTATACAGTAGGTCCTTGTTGTTAATATATCTTATTTATAGTCATGTGTATATGTTAATCCCATACTCCTAATTTATCCCCTCCCCCTTTTCCCTTTGGTAACCATAAATTTGTTTTCTATGTCTGTGAGTCTATTTCTGGTTTGTAAATAAGTTCATTTGTATCACTTTTTTTTCTAGATTCCACATATAAATGATATCATGATATTTGTCTTTCTGTCTGATTACTTAATATGATAATCTCTAGGTCGATCCATGTTGCAGCAAATGGAGGCTCAGTTTCTTTGTTTTTGTTTTTTTTCTTTTTTGGCCACACTGTGGAATCTTAGGGATTCCACAGGGATTGAACCCGGGCCCCAGGCAGTGGAAGCACCGAGTCCTAACCACTGAACTGCCAGGGAATTCCCAAGCCTCAGTTTCTTAATCAGTAAAATGGGGCTAACACTGATACCCATCTCAGAGTTGCAAGAATAAAATGAAATTTATTCTATGAGGGCAGACAACTAGGGAATGAAAGCAGGGAAAACCCAGTGGTCTGCTCTCATATTCCATGCCCTTTCCTTCCCCTGGGAGACCACCCATCCTTACAGCATCTCCTTTATGCATATGACTTAGAACATTTTCTGAAATCCAGTTCTGGATCTTCAACTGCCTATGGGAAATTGCTACATGGAGTATTAATATCATCTCAAACTCAGTTCACACAAAATTAAATTCATCTTCCCCTCCCCATATTCTAGTCTCCATCTCAACTCCCATGTCTGTCAATTATAATACCCTTCTTCCACTATACAGTATTCTAAACCGGTTTTATCCCTCTCCGTTATCCCACATATCCAGATTAAGTCAGGAGAATCTGTCCTATTTCAATTCTATAATGTCTCTTCTGTTTCCCATTTACAATGTTGGTTCGAGTTACTGAACGGTTTCCAGGGTGGCCTGTTTCCCTTTCTCTCACTTCAGGAATAGGCAAGGCTCCGATTAATCCTCCTTACACTCTCTGAAAAACCCTCCATGGCTGCCCATTTCTCTCCCCTTGGAATAGTAGCCTTCCCTACATGTTACATTTCTCTTTATTCTGGCCAGGTCTCCTTTGCAAACGGACACGCAGTCAGTTAAAGGCTTCCTTGCCTTTGTTCAAGCTGTTCCTTTCACTGGAATGTCCTCTCTTGTCCCTGCTTTATACTAAAATCTGTCTATCCTCCCACATTTTCTAAACCCATCCTTCAAAGCCAAATCAAGGATGATTTTCAGGAAGCCCACTCTCCAACTAGTCCATCCTTTCTTAACTTCTCCACTGAACTCCTAACCACCCAATTTAGCCTCTCCTTATTGCTGTTCATTTCACCCTTAACACTCATCTTCCAGACACAGTTTAAAAATTTTGGAAGTCGAGGTCCTTTTTCCAAAACCCAAACACAGGATTTTTTTAGGGGGGTATTAATGGGTAGGAGAACATCTAAGAGCCTTAGTTTACATTAATATCATAATGGCTAAGATATTTTCATGGGGTGTGCAGTTTGCTACAAGCCTGTGAGATAGGTTTTATTATTGTTCCCATTTTACTGCTGGGGAAAATGAGGCACAAAATGTTAAAGAATTTGGCCCAAATAACCCAGCTGGTGACAGAGCCATACGGTCTGGCTATACAGCCCACACTCCTGCCAGTACAAGATGGTGTTTAATTCTCAGATTCTAATATCCTTTTAGAGCAGCAGTAGGGAAAGGATTTCTTTAAAGGATGGCAGAAGGCTACTTACCCATTAAGGGAGGATCATTTAGTTGGGGATGGTGAAGTGAAACACATATAGCAGACTAAATTCAACTGAATTTTATATTAAGAAAAGTTTTACCTCAGCAATATTATGTTTAAACTATTTTGCTATTACAAATAATGCCACATGTAATCTAGCATTTACTATACTTTTGGATTACTAAAGGGTGTCAACTTTTTTATGGCTTTCAATGTATGTCATCAAACAGTGTCCCAAGAGGGTCATACCATTTATTCAGCAAATCAATAAAGTATACTTGAGTTGAAACCACATGAGCAATTAATATTATCCTGTTAACTACCAAAGTTACAGATGAAAGTGGTGTCTATGTACCCTTAATTTGATTTGATTATTAGCAAGACTGAACATATTTACATATTAGTTTACTAATTCTCCTTCTGTAAAGAAGCAATTTTTATACTGTGAGAGGTCTTTACATCATAGAGGTATTCTAAATAATGAGTGAATCTTCAGTTTTACTATTGCTATACCAAAAAACAAAAACAAAAAAACCCCAAAATTAAACAGGAGGAAAAAAAAGACACTCTCTTTCTCCTCTTCTATGCTAGTATATTCCACTCAGTATTACCGCCCCTTAAGTGCATCAGGTAGGGGTAGAAAGAAAAGGGATGAAAAAGAAAACTTTAGGGGAAAGGAGGGAAAAAGAAAGAAAAATGAGTACCAATCGGACAGAGATAAACACACAAAGAAGTGAGAAGAGGTAGAAAAGGAAATTGAGAGCTTGAAAGGGAAGAGGTTATAGTAACCCCCAAGTTTCTCTTGGGTCCCACTGTTGTGGGAAAACTGATTACCTACTTAACCATTATTCCAACCTTAAATGCTCTTCTTTATCCAGAAGCTATGCTTGCCTCAAAATGGGAAAGAAGCAGTGGGGGTGGGGAAAAGAGAAAGACGGGGCTTCAGCAGTGGCTAGACCAGTAGCACTGGGGAAATAGGAAGATAACTGTGTGACTTTCAACTATGAACTGTGAGGTTTTATAATGGAGCTATAAGCAAAATGTTAGGAAGCACCATACAAGTGTGATTTTATAGGCAGAAGAAAATGACAAAACTATGTAGCAGATACCATTGGCTGCCTACTCCGTCACCACTCTCCCCAACACCCCCAAGCCTTAGTGGCGGAGTCCTAATTTCGCTCTGGTATTGCTCTACCCTCCACTTGACTCAGAGGGAAATCCTGGTTAGTCTAAGTTAGAGTGCCCTTGACTCCCCCTTGCTAGAGACTGTTTAGGGATGAGTATGCAGCCCTCCCTAACTCCTACTGAAAGAAAAAGCACTGGAGATCCGGCAGCTCAGCCTGAGTCTGTGAGAGTCACATCCATCTTGGGATCACAAGGGGAGCTACGTGAGGGAAAAACTAACTTCCTTAAATGACAAAAAGAGACAACTCAGGTCCGTGTTGACATCATCAAGCCACTGAATTAACCAAGCTGGAAGCCACCCTACCTCTCAACTTATAAGAGATAGTATAAGTTTTCCTTCATGTATTAGCTATTTAGATTTAAGGTTTTTCATTTCTTAAAGCTGAATCATCTTAAGTGATTCATAATGAAAAATCTTACAAGATCATTATCATTACCATTATCATAATGCTACCAAAAAAAAGAAGCAAACTTTAATACCTTCCCTGCTATCTTGAAGTAAACATATATTTTCAATTTTTCCATCTTTTTGCTGTTTTCCTTATTTTACATTATACAAATGTATCCAGAAATCAAACAGGTCTGTTCAGCAATCTTCAGCATATCTCGCAACCTTAAAAATTAGGATAAGGCCTCCCTGGTGGCGCAAGTGGTTGAGAGTCCGCCTGCCGATGCAGGGGATACGGGTTCGTGCCCCGGTCTGGGAGGATCCCATATGCCGCGGAGCGGCTGGGCCCGTGAGCCATGGCCGCTGAGCCTGCGCGTCCGGAGCCTGCGCGTCCGGAGCCTGTGCTCCGCAACGGGGGAGGCCACAACAGTGAGAGGCCCGCATACCGCAAAAAAAAAAAAAAAAAAAAAAAAATTAGGATAAAAATAGCTTTTAATAGTTTCCTTATTAAATAAATGTCTAAATATTTGATTGCAGGATGTTATAGAGAGCAGCTAAGAAAAAGTAATATTATTTTTAAAATTCCAGTAGTTTATCAACCAAATGTTTTTTTTTTGTTTTTTTTTTGTTGTTGTTTGTTTTTTTTGCGGTATGTGGGCCTCTCACTGTTGTGGCCTCTCCCGTTGCGGAGCACAGGCTCCGGACGCACAGGCCCAGCGGCCATGGTTCACGGGCCCAGCCGCTCCGCGGCATGTGGGATCTTCCCAGACCGGGGCACGAACCTGTTTTCCCTGCATCAGCAGGCGGACTCTCAACCACTGCGCCACCAGGGAAGACCCCAAATGTTTTTTTAAGTAAATCTTACTATACAGCTGATATGAAATCAGAGAGGAGTCCATCGGGGGAAAAAAAACACCCCCTAACTTACACCTCTACAAGTACACTTGCTTCACACAGGAGACGTATACCTGCAACAGACAAACTGCTTAAGACTGCTGTTAAAACTTCTGTTGAGAATCTTCTTCGAAAGTATTTGTCCTTTTATGGAATTCCCTGGCGGTCCAGTGGTTAGGACTCAGTGCTTTTTCACTGCCTGGGCCTGGGTTCAATCCCTGGTGGGGGAACTAGGATCCTGCAAGCCGCCAGGCACCGTCAAAAAAAAAAAAAAGTATTTGTCCTTAAAAAAAATTTTTTTTACACTGAAGCCCTTGGTTTTTTTTTTCCTTTTTTTTTTAAATTTACTTATTTATTTTTGGCTGTGTTGGGTCTTCGTTTCTGCACGCAGGCTTTCTCTAGTTGCGGCAAGTGGGGGCTACTCTTCGTTGTGGTGCGCAGGCTTCTCATTGCAGTGGCTTCTCTTTGTTGCGGAGCAGAGTCTCTAGGCGCACAGGCTTCAGTAGTTGTGGCACGTGGGCTCAGTAGTTGTGGCTCGCGGGTTCTAGAGCGCAGGCTCAGTAGTTGTGGCACATGGGCTTAGTTGCTCTGTGGCATGTGGGATCTTCTGGGACCAGGGCTCGAACCTGTGTCCCCTGCATTGGCAGGCGGATTCTTAGCCACTGTGCCACCAGGGAAGTCCCTAAAAAAATTTTTATATTGAATTTTACTTATTTTTTTAATAAGTAACTACTTTTCGTTTTTAAAAAATTTATTTCTTTTATTTTTTTGGCTGTGTCGGGTCTTAGTTGTGGCACACAGGGTCTTTGTTGCAGCGTGCGGGCTTCCCTCTAGTTGCGGCGTGTGGGTTCTCTCTCTCTAGTTGTGGCGCACGGGCTCCAGAGCGCGTAGGCTCTGTAGTTTGCGGCACGTGGGCTCTCTCCTTAAGGCGCTTGAGCTCAGTAGTTGTGGCATGTGGGTTTAGTCGCCCCCCGGCATGTGGGATCTTAGTTCCCTGCAGGGATTGAACCCATGTCCCTGCATTGGAAGGCAGATTCTGAACCACCAGGGAAGTCCCTATATTGAATTTTAAAACATCAGAGTCACTACGGTTGGAGTTTATCCACATCCATCCATGAAAGGAAAGAGATTTGAACAAATTCACTAATTTGTTCCAATATTTCACGAGCACCTGACAGGTACCAGGTACCAAGTAAGCACAGAGAATAACAGCAATGAACAAAGCAGTCATGGTCCCTCTCCTCATCAACTCAGTCTAGACCAGGGGTTAGTAAACATTTTCCCTAAGAGCCACAGAATAAATATTTACACTTGCAGGCCATAAGGTCTCTGTCACAACTAACCACTCAACTCTGCCACTGTAGCATAAAAGCAGTTATAGACAATGTATAAATGAATGCATGTGGTTTTATCAATAAAGCTTTATTTGCAGACAATGAAATTCAAATTTATACAATTTTTATGAAATAGATTTCTCATGTAAAAATCTTCTTTTGATTTTTTTCATCCATTTAAATATATAGATACCATTTTTAGCATTCTTAGCTTGCAAGCCATACAAAAACAGGTAGCTGGCCAGATTTGGCCCATGGGCTGTAGTTTTGCCAACTCCTAGTCTAGACATTAACTGCATATTGCTTTAGGTGTTCATAGGGAAAATACATAAGGCTGTGAGAATTTAATGAGGAGACATGGCCTGGTTTGAAGGATCAAGGAAGCCTTTTCCAAACAAGTGACTCTGAGGCTGAAACTTAAAGGATGAGTATCAGGCAGCCAAAGGCCAGGGAGAAAAGCAAAGAGCCTTCCAAACAAGTGAAAAGCATGTGCAAAAGCTCTAAAAGAAGAATACAGTCTCCTGAAGAATCTGTGAGGTGGGAGCGAGCACAAAGAGTAAGGAGAAGCATGGTATGAGGCGACAATGATGCTGGAGAGAGATGGAGACCAGCCCAAGCAGCACCGTTGGCTAGGATCCGTGATTCTGGTCTCTGTCCTAAGAGCAATCAGAAACCACTAAAGGGTTTCAGGTAGGTGGGGGACACAATCCCCACACAGCTTTGGATTTTTTTAAAGAGATCACTAAGACTGTGGTATGGAGAAAAATTAGAAGGAAGCATGAATGAATATGGGGAGATATGGAAGCAAGGTTCTGGCCAGAGATGACAGAAGCCTAAACTAGGGGGCTGGTAGTGGAGTTTAGAAGGTAAAAGAGGCGAGATATGGTGACCAGATACGGAATAATAAGAGGCAGGTTTCCTATGTGCCTCCGGTTTCCAGTTTCCACACCAGGATACTGGTATCATTCAGTGAACCAAAGATACTGAAAAAGATGTGTGTGTATGTGCCTACAAATTTTGAGTTCAGTTTTGACATGCTGAGTTTGAGTTGCTTACAAGACATTCTAGTGGAAGTGCTAAGTAATCAGGGGATACATAGCTCAGAGGCCAGGAAAAAATTGGTTTCAGTTCAGTAGTTCAGTTTGGGAATTGTCAGCATATGGATTGTAATGGAAACCAGAGAAGGAGATGGAATTATCTAAAGAAAGGGTGTGTAAGAGTGGGTTTTAACCTAGGCAGAACATGAAAATCACCAGGGGAACTTTAAAAAATACCCCTGGACCAATGACATCAGAACCTCTGAAAGGAGGACCCAGGAATCCGTGTTTTTTCAAGTTCTCTAAGTGTTTCCTATGTGGAGCCAAGGTTGCAAAGATAAGAAGACTTAAGACATTAAGAATTAATACTAACTATAGAAAGCTCAAGAGATTAAGTGACTAAGTAGGTTTCTAGTCCTAGCTACCTCATAATGTATCTCTCTGACCTTAGACTACTTCTTATCTCTACATTCTAGTTTAGCTCAATAGAAAAGAGAGATAGTAGGCCTAGTTTATCTCTAATAGAGATAAACCAGAGCCCCCAAAATCTGAGCCAAATTATGAAATTGAAATATTTACTTCTTCTTTTGGGGGGTGGGGGGGTTGGAGAGGAAGGAGACAGTAAAATAGCTACTAACCAATTACTAGTAATAGAGAATATATTTCTATAAATAAATATCCTCTAAGCCAATAACATTTCTAAATGATAGGATTAACACATCAAATAGTATTTGGTAGTATTTGTTAAGCCTGGGAACTTTTTAACTGGACTAGTTTTGCTGTATTACATTATGTCATTCTCCAGCTAGTAACTGCAGCAAGTTCAAAAAGGCATGACTTTAACTTGGACATTCCTTAATTAAAAATGTTATTGAGTGGACCTTTTCTAAAGATAAAATGAACTGCAATTTATGATATGGGAAGCATGTATGTGAACGTAGAAAGAAAAGCACAGGACTCACATTCAAAAGACCTGGGGTAAAGTTTGGATTGATCCCTTAGCAGCTCTGAGACTTCAGCCAAGTCTCAACTAATGTCCAAGTCTCAACTGCCTCCCCTGTAAAATGGAAGTAAAGTCAACTTCAGAGTTACTAGAGAAATTAAAACATGAAAATGGCTGTGAAAAATAGGTATACAAAAAGTCTCACCATTTTTACATTACTTTCCAGCCAATTTTAATATTAACTTTGATTTACATATTTGGAGGAATGGATCTTCAATGCTAATAGCTTAGTATTCAGAAGAAGAAGAAAAAAATAAATTGTCTTCATGCTGTGCTTTTTTAATTCCAGTTAGAGCAGGTCTACTTTGCTGGACACTCTTCAAATTTCATTTTTACCCTCTGACTTCAAAGTTCACAAAGCAGAAGGAGACTACAGTACTAATAAAATTCTGTTAAAGAACAGTTAACATTCTCAAAAGTTAACCAGTATTTGTGAACCACTTGATTGTTTTTCATTACTCCTGAGACAAGATATGAGAGCTAGAAAAACACAGTTAAATACTTAGCTCTCAATTTGAAGACATGGGACGAGACCAGAGACAAGACCAATCTCTCCTAAAGTCAGAGAGATATGAGGGGCAGTTTGTTCAACCAGAAAGATTCCCCTCCATCCCTCTCACAATTTCTAAGGTTAGAACCAAAGGACACAGAACTTCAGAGCACTTGCGAAATCTCCTGGCCTCCAAAGCGCTGCTGTGAGAAATGATGATCTAGCCATTAATGACAAAGACTTTTGGCAATTTGCTAAGTAATCTTTCAAAAGCCTCCTTCATTCAAACTGGTTTGTCAATGGGAAAGAGCATTTCATAAATCTGAAGATTTACAACTGAACTTTGAAGTTTAACATTACAAGAATAGAAATTATGTCAGGTTATAACAGAACAAACGAATTATGGAGAGTTGGGAATAAATTTTAAGAATCTTAAGGAGGATTACTGCTGTAAAAAGAAACTCATGACTATCTCACTTTTATGTTCTCTTCAAAGAGATTTTTAGGCAAAGGCTATCATGTATTGGCTTGTGTTGAGCAATTACTAATATTAGCAAGTAACTTGTAGTGGCCACAAATAAAAAAAATAATTAAGAGTTCTATAAGAGTTCTATAAATATATCTAAGAGTTCTTAAGATTCTTAGAAACACATATATGATACTGCACAAATAATTTTGCCAATAATTTCCTCCTTCAACAGTAAAATACAAGTAAGTATAGAATGTGATGCTTTTCTTTTATCTAAATCCAAAAACAGGATAATTATTTTGATGGCAAATTATGATAACCAGACACTGCCAAGAAAATGAAAATAATTCCAGAACAGACTACAAGAGATGAAGCAGTTTGGAAGTCAATAAACTCTTTTATGAGAGTCTACAACATAGCAAGAGACTATGAGGGAAAATAAATTATATGTATTTCAAAAGTGAATTCCTACTACAAAGAGGAAACACACTATATTTACATTGATAAAACCTGCCAGGGCTTTAAAGTTGCTGACGATACCACTGAGAAAAGCTAAACTGAACTGCAGATTACCTCAAAGCGCATTGTTTTGATGTACTGTGCAGGTTATCATCAGAGTTTGCAGACAAGCTCTTTTAAGATGTTATAGCCACTGCTCCAACTAAAATATAAGCACTGAGCGGAGCACCAGGAGAAAAGAAAAAACCTGCTCAATTTTGCAAACTGATGGTACCATTGACAGAATAGGAAGGAATGTGGGAAAAGCAGGTGAATTTTAACTTAGTTCAAATTTGAGCTTTGAAGAGGGTGGCATGGTGGCATTACTCAACCAGCTCATGGAAGTAAAACAGCACATAGTTCGGGACTGGATTCATATTAAATGTTACTCGCCAGCCAAATGTTCAAATGTTCCAATCTGTGTATCTATATTCTGTTCATTGACTACTGCTGAGCAACTATTATGTACAAGGTACAGTGAGGCACTGCAATGGATACAAACATGTGAAAAATAAAAACAGTTCCTATACTCAAGAAGTTTACAATTCAGTAGAAGGGATGAAAGAAACATTCTGCCTGAAAATACAATCGAGGCCTCTATTTTGTTTCAACACAACTCATACAGATACTATATTATCCTAACTGGTGATGCTACTGAAAGGAGCATTAAAATGCAGCAGATTGGTAACATTTCACAAATGAAGAATGATGCCAAAATCTCAAATAAGGAAAAAAAAAATGATGACCAGCTCTTTGGCACGAAACCTCAATGCTCCACTTACACTACAAGTCCCTAAAGCTGAACTTAAAGGCATGTGACAGCTGTTGATTGGTTATAGGAATCCACAGAAAAAAAATGCACCCTTCGGAATGCATGACATGCATCTTGTCTGTAGAACACAGCATGAAGGAAACAGTGGCTGCAAGAGGAGGAAGAAGCAAGGAAAATATATGGGACAGCATTCTGAAAAGTAAGATGTGGAGCTAGTCAAATGCAAGACCTGTTAAGCAGAGTTTTGGTCCAGCATCCATCCCTTCCAAATTTAATTGATTAAACACTGAACAAGCCATCCATAAACTATCCAATACTGTCTTAAAGGCATTTCATCTCCAAAAGAGGATGCAAAATAACCCAATTCTTAAAAGAAAGGCAACAGGAAAGATACCTTTTTGGTGAAAATAATATTTAAGTAAATATTAGACGAATAGCACCCAACTAGATTCCTCCCTCTCCCCAAAAACCTCTGACCAGTTGAAAGGTGCTGTGTGATTCCACACCTTTATCTGTTAATATGAAAACTGTGGTCTACCGACCTCTCCTTCTTAACGCCACTACATATAGTTTTTCTCTGTTATTCTAACTGAACAGGAAGGTTTAACTAACTAAACCAGTCAGCCTGACTATGATCCTAATAGGAAAAGAAAAACAAATCAAAAAAAAGAGTAAGCAAACACCCAAAAAAGAAGTAGACAAATAGGATGGATACTTAATAAAACATAAATGTCCTCCATTCATCTGCAATTCTAGTCATTTTCTCTCTAACAGATCTCATATTTTCAGAACAAGTATGCAGGTTATTTAAAACTGAGTTATATATAGTCATTTAGAAGCAGCAAAACACTTCTGGCATTATCACAGATGCTAGATCTCTGAAGGAATTTTTTTTTCCAAACTAGCATTTTTCTTCACCAAGAACGGACCAGCCTTTATTTCTAAAAACAAGAGCCCTTGTATCCCCCCAAAACAAACAAATCAAAGACCACAGTTACATTCTACACTAATGAAACTGTGAGATTACATCCCAGGCGTTGTCAGAGCCTATTTTTCATACACCACCACCAGACAGTTAGATGCAGTATTCCTGATTGCTTTTTATCGTATTTGTAAATACACTCACTAATCCACTAAATTAGGTAATTTACAAACAGGTCCTCTTAGTTATTAGTGGCCAGCAGTCAAGTCCTATTACGTTTGATCCTTACACAGTTGTCTAAACATTTCTATCCAGGTTAAGGGCTCGGATCGGCAAGAGAGGGAGGTTAGCGAAATCCGGATGGGGGCAGGGTAGAAGCTGGGAGAAATCTCCGCATCTCAGCCCTCAGCGACAACACTCAGCCAGTGCACACAGAAAAACTAAATTCGGCACCTCTTCCTCCTGTTACACTGGCAACAAAGAGGGAGTCTCCGTAACGATCCCGTCACCCACCAGGTGCCCAATCTCCTTCTCAGCCCAATCCCCGCGCTCCCGCAGGGGCCTCGGAGTGAGAAGAGGCCGCGGTGCCCGGGGTCAAGGCACAAAGGGGGGATGGGATGGGGTGGGAGGCGAGCGGCTAGAATCGGAGAAGCGGGTCGTAGAAGGGCTCCGGGATCCGCTTAAACACTTGAACCCGGACGGGGGGCGGCGGGCAAGAGAAAAGGGACAGAATATCTAAGAGCAGAAACTGTAATAAGGTGGGAGAGGGGTGAACAGCCCATACTGGGGGTACTCCTCCAGGGAGCACAGAAAATAGTCTGTGGATGGGGAGGCGGAAGACTCCAAGGAGGTAGGAAGAGAGGAGCCAGGCCCGGAAGACGAGGGAAGGGGGTGCCACCAGGGGCAGGGAGCAGACGCCCTTATTGCCTCTACCTGCGGGCTGGCGGGACGGGCCGCTCAGGTGTCACTGGGAGGAGGCAGCCAAGTCGGCAAGGGGCTGGGCAGAGCTAGGGGCACCCTGGGGGCCGCGCAGAGGCGCTTGCGAATCGGCAGCCCTGGGAGCCAGCGCGGGGGCATCTTCGGGACAGGGGGAGGCGGGAGGGGGAGGCGGGAGTGAGGGTCTCTGGAGTGCACGGTGGGTTGAGGGGACGCTCGCAGGTAGTGGGAGGCTGCGGGCGCCCGCGGCACGGCGCGGGGAGGCATCCGGGCGGGCGGCCGGGAGGCGGGAGCCCCTCACCTGCGCGGCTGAGGAGGCGGAGCTGCAGCAGCCCATGGCGGGGCCGGAGGAGCCCGGAGGCGGCGCCGGGCGCGCAGCTACGCCCCGGAGCCCCTCGGCATGCGAGCCGGCGGGCGCCCGGGGAGGGCGCGGCCTGGCTCCACACGGCTCGGCGGCGGCGGCGGCGGCGGCGGCTCGGGCGGCGGCGGGTACTCAGGAGGCGGCGCGGCTCAGGGCGGGCGCCGACCACATCCCCCGGCGGCGGCTGTAGTGGCTGCGCGGCTCCCGCTCCGCTCCTGCTGCTGCAGCTGCTCCCCAGCGGAAAGGGGCGGGCGGCGGCGGCGGCGCCTCCCCCTGTCCCCCGCCTCCGGCCTCCCGCGCCCAGTCCCTCTCCGGCTCCCTCTCCCCGGCCGCCGCCTTCTCAGCGCCGCGCGCTTCTCCCATCAGACTCCCCGCCCCCAGTGCAGCGCCGCGCGGGCGGCCGGGCGAATGCGGCCAAAACGAGGCCGGGCCCTTCGGCGCGCGTCGGAACCTGCGCGGTGCCGAGCCCATTTAGCGGTGGCACCGAGGCAGAGCGCTACCTCGGTGCGAGAGGGCGCCTGAGGCTGGGGCGCCGGAGGGCTGGACAGGCTCGCAGCCGAAATGGGGTCGGGTTGCTTCCGGACCTGGGAAGCACGGGCGAGGCTTGCGGAGCTGCTAGCTCTCCCCAGCAGGCGCGCAACCCGAGGACCCTGCTGGTTTCTTACCTCTCAGGTGAATGATTTTATCCAGGGGAAAGCGAACGCAATAAACCCCTGGAGAAGTAGTAGGTGATTGAAGACAGGGAGAAACAAGCAACTGTTGCTACTCGCCCCATTTTGCTGATGTGGAAACTGAGCCTTGAAGGGCACCAAGAGCTTAATGGAACGCACCCAAGGTCGAAATTGTTATAAAGGGCCGAAAATAGAGAAAAGGCAAAAAATTCTACAGGTCTGTCAATTCAGAGCCATATTGGATGTAAACGAAACTTTTTATACAGAATAGTCCACAAAAAACAATAAGCGAGTATTAATTCATCATGTTAAAACATATGTATGCTGAGGGCACACTAAGTTCCGGTAATTTACAGGCACTGGGAACAAAGAAGTGAACAAAAGATCCAAAGTTTCTGCTCTCTTACAAGTCCCTGTTGATACATGAATACGCTATGCAGTATCAACAAGTTAGAGTAGGTGCGGTCACCACCTTCAAGAAGTCTACAACCCAAGCCCTTGAGAAATCGTGTGAGATGAGAACAGTTAAAATGTGGCAGGAGTAAAACTAAAGATCCTGCTTGATATTAAGAGAACCATTTATGAGGTACCTTTTTATGTTTCCTTTCATCCTGTCAAAGAATGTCTTAAAGACAGAAGCAGTTAGAAAAGAAGAAAAAACGGAAGAGTATTTGCAAAGGAGACTCTAGAAGGCCTGACTTGCCAAATGAAAGACAGCAAGTTTTAAAGACTATTCAAAGACTAAGAGGAAAAAAATAGCACAGAAGTAAATTAACTTCACATGCCTTGAAAGGGAATCTAAGCAAAGGAAAGTCAAGATGGGAACGTAGGGACAGCCAAAGAAAAGGCCAAAGAAGAATTCCCAGTTGGTGTGTTTCAATACCATTTCCTAGGTCTGTGACCAGGGATGCATCACTTCTGCCTCTTTCTCCTGGTCTGTGAAAAACGGGTAATAAGGATGACCAGGAAGGGTTGTTGTCAAGATTAAATACTATCTGAAAGTAGCTATTTGGACGGTAAGGACTTAATAAGTACTGCTTGAGATTATTCTTCCTCTGCATTCTCCTTATGTTCCCTTCAAATTTGATCAGAGGGTCCACCATACCACTGGGCTGGTGAATCCTAAGTGTGTTACCAGTAACCATTAGGCCATTAAATAGAAGTGAAAAAAATAAAACTTTAATGGCTCTGGTCTCAATTCTGACTGTAAACTCCACAATTAGATTGTAAACTCCCTGAGAACAAGGGAAAACATTTTCTCCTTTGTATCTTTCTCAGCTCTCTCAAATGTTTGTTGAATTATTCAATGCAGCCAGGAATAAAAAACTTTCCCTTGAGATTTTCCCTCAAAGCCTCAAAGTACATCTTGTTTTTAACTGAGGGAGGAGGCTGAAAGTAAAATTACAGTCTTGAACAAGAAGCCATCTGTCTTCCTTCTTTATAATCAAGGAAAGGGCAGTTGTTTCTCTTAGCAGAGTCAATATGGGAGCATTTCTCTCAGATTATAAAAATCTTTTTGGCTAGTGTAGTTATTCTACATAGTAGCTAGTGCTTATTTTGTAATTAGAACTGCAAAAACTGATAAATACGTAACAGACTGTGACAAGTGCTTCAGAAAAAAAAAATGCATTTCACTTTTTTGGGAGGTCTCTTTCCTCGACAAGGATGATGGGTGTATATAATTGAAAGGGAGCACGTTCCACTGTCCTTGACTGATCTGAATTCCAGTTTTCCCTTTAAGGGTTAATGGAACTAAGAGTTCTAAGGTTCTGCTAGGTGCTTTGTCAATATACTAATTATGTATATATGTACCATATATGCATATGAATGTTATGTTTTTAAGTTATACCTTGTCATTAGCATGAAAGAAACTAACAGCTCCCAAATTAATGTTCTGTACCTTCTAAGAATGAGTCTCTTTCCCACCCCTCCCCCTACCCAAAGAAGCCTCATAAAAGGAACGATTTAGAGGGGGGCAAATTACTGCTTCTTTTCATTCTTTCTCATAAACAAGCACACACAGTATTCAATGAAATTAAATTACAGCAAATTCAGAAATCCTGAAAGGGAATTTTTTTCCACTAGCTAGTGATCAGGGTACTGATCTTAACCACCCTGAGGTGTCATCAAGGCAAACCACTTGGGAAAGACTTGGGTTTGTTTTTCTTTTAAGAAAAAGGGGTGTTAAAAAAAAACTTATGTAAGAACAGCATCTGCACTAACCAGGATAAAATTATAAGGTCTATCAATCTTGATGCTGCAGGGTAAAATCAGATCACCAGCTGAGCCAGCCAGAAATGCTTCCCAGTGGTCTAGTATTGCATAATTGGCCATGTGAATTCCAGGGTTTCCAGCTTCAAATGGAGGGTTTGGTGCTGGTCACTCACCGAGGGAAAACACTGAACTAATGGTCTTTCCGGAGATTTTAATAAAGCCCGACTCATCCTTCACATGATTTCAGGTTTGGGGGTAAAAGAAATATAAATGCATCCATATGTGTGTATGTCTATAACTGCTCAGAAGAGTCCTCTATTAAAAACAAAAATTTTTAAGCGTGGCATTTGGTGCTTTGGCTGTGTTATTTACATTTTAGCACATACTGTGTTCACAGCCGCATCCCACACGAGCACATTTGCCTCGGCAGAGCCCTAGCTTCCATGTCCACCTCACAACCTCCTCCTTCAAGCTATTCGCATATCACCCCTGGGAAATGCTCCAAAAGTGAAAGCTAATTGTAACCAAGGGCTGTAACTGTTCATTCATTACCAGAGATGCAAGAGCAGTTCTCTATTTGAGAAGACTGAAATGTATCCCAGCGTCCTAGTTAAACCCTGAAGTTAGAAACCCCTGAAAAGAGCTTCCCTGAACTCAGGCATGTGGCAGAAAAAGACAACATTGTTCCCAGCAAGACTCCAGTGAGAATCATAATTCCTTAGCTGTGCAACTTTGCTCCTGCCCACACTTGTAAGTTGATGTCTCTCCAGTGTTAATTAATAACTCTGGCTTTTATTTATTTTCACTGGGATTTCCTTTGCAAGATCAGACAACATGTAAGTTCTCTAAAAATACTTGCTGTGAACTTGTGTTCACAGGGGTGTGGCACTTCCCTATTACTTTTCTGAAAGACATTTCTTTTAAATCTGTAGTTATTCATTTATTCAGTTTGTTTTTATTGAGTCCTTCTTATGAGCTAAACATGTTTAAGTATCATGTATGCAAACATGAGTCCCAGGGATCTGACCTAACATAAAACTAGTGTTCATTTTTATTTTGGGGTGATGGGTGAGGAAGGAGGGGAAGGAAGGCAGGATTATGAATATTCATTTGAGAAGGAAAGAGGCAATTTGTAAAATAGGGAAATCCATTTATTTAACAATATAGTTCTTGAGCCATTATAATGAGCCAGATACTAGCTAGATGCCAAGGATTCAAAGATGAATGAAGGACATTCCTCACCCTTAAGTCGTTTTACATTTTAGTGAGGTGGAAAGACATTTAAGCCAAGAATGAGAGTATGTTATGTTTAAATATAATGAGAAGAATGAGTCCACATGCTATATAAGCTCAGAAGCCACAGATTATTTTGTTTGTAAAAAAAAAAATTGCTGCATTGTTTTTTCCCATTCCCCTTTTTTTCTTACCTCCACTAGACAAGTTCCCACTGTGTATCATAAGCCTAGAAAAGAGCTTGGTACCCAGGAATGTGTCATAAATATCTCTTCAATGAATGAATGAATTTTCTCAGTATAAGTTCCTGGAAATTTAGATTTGTAAATTAAATGCCTACTAGAATGTCTCAAAGAAAAGTTTATCTGAAACATTAAACAATTACTTTTTTTAAATGTTTGGCTTTTTTTTCTATAAAGCAATTGGAATAAAAAATATTTACTTATATAACACTAGAAGTATGAAAGTGTCTTTCTTTGGAAGACACTTTACCCTAAAACCTTAGTAAAAGACAGATAGGATCAATTACATAACCCTTTTAAAACTCCTAGATGCAAAAGGTTCTGTAAATAAACACAACCAACAAACAGATAAGTAATACTTGCAAAGCAATACGTAAATGGTTTACTGCTGTGGTCTGAATGTGTCCCCCAAAATTCATGTGTTGAAATCCTAACCCCAAAGATGATAGTAGGAGGTATAGGCCTTTGGGATGTGCTTGGGTTCATGAGGATGGAACCCTCATGAATGGAATTAGTGCCTTATAAAAGAGGTTCCAGAAAGCTCTCTAGCCCTTCCACCGTGTGAGGACACAGTTATGATCTGTAACACAGAAGAGAACCTTCGCCAAAACTTGATATGCCAACACCCTGATTTTGCACTTGCACACTCCAGAACTGTGAGAAACAAATTTCTGTTTCTCAAAGAAATTTTTTATAAGCCACCCAGTCTATGGTATTTTGTTAGAGCAGCCTGAATGGATTAAGACATTTATTATCCATAATACTAAAAAAAACTCCTACAAAAAAAAAAGAAAATGGGCAAAGGGCATAGCAGACAAAATCTACAATGAAAGAAATACAGGGACTAATAAAATGTGAAATGCTGCTCAAATTTACTAATAATAAAACTGTAAGTTAAAAAAATTAGGAGCTATTATTCCTTACCTAAAACACTGGCAAAGATTTAAAAGCTTGATAATATCCAGTGTCAGAGAAAGTCACAGTACTCTCACATACCATTCATGGGAATATAGTTACCTCTTTCTGAAGAAGAATTTAAGAATTTATACCAAACTTAAAAGGTGCTTTTTAAAAAAAATCTCAGCAATTCTTCTCCCAGGAATGTATCCAACAGCAATATACTCTTGTTTTTAATAAGGAAAAGTTTGGGAAAACCTAAATTTCTACCAAGAGAATATTAGTTAAACAATTGGTTAAATAATAGGAAATACTATACAGCTGTTAAAAAGCATGAGATAGATTGGTATTTACTGACAGAAAGATAACTAAAATATGCCATCAACTGAAAAAGCAGTTTATAAAACAGTATCGTGATGGAATCTAGTATTTATGTGAATAGTTTGTACGTGTGTGTGTATGTGTTTGCAGAAGAGGTTGTGAGGAATATGTACCACTCTGTTAAAGCTGTTACCTTTGGAGAGGGGATGGGGGTAAACTGGAGTGAGATAGAGCGAGACAGAATAACTTTCTGAATTATTGTTTTCTGTATTGTTTGTAGTTTTGACAAAAGCAGGTATTGTTTTTTAAACTGTATTAGAATATTTTAATAAAATAACTGCAGGGGGATGGGGTCCTCACAAATGACCTATTAATCATGGAGAAAATATGGAGAAAGAACAGATCACTATTAATCAATGTTTAAGAAAGGTAATGAGCTGGTCCTTGAACAGTAGGTAAGTTCAAAGGCACAAAATGACTTAAGCGAAAGTGCAGGTTTAGAAATAAGATCTGGGAATTCCCTGGTGGTTCAGTGGTTAGGACTCTGAGCTGTCACTGCTGAGGGTCTGGGTTTGATCCCTGGTCGGGGAACTAAAATCCCACAAGTCGCGTGGCACGGCCAAAAAATAAATAAATAAATAAATAAATAAATAAATGAGTAAGATTTGTTGGCTGTTCCAGCTATCCATTGTTGCATCACAAACCAAACTAAAACTTGGTGACTTAAAACAACAATTATTTATGATCACCTGTCATAGTTCTGGGGACTGAGTGGGCTCAGCTAGGCGGTTCTCTCTTGGGTGGCTCTCGTGGTTGCAATCAGACAGGGGACAGGGCAGAAGTCATTTCAGAGTCTTCCACTCACATGTCTGGTATAGCTGATGCTGGCCGTTGGCTGTCAGCCAGAATACTTACCGTGTGACCTGGGTTGCCTTGCAGCATGTGGCTGGGTTCCAAGAGTGAGCATCCCAAGAGAACCAGGCTGACACTGCATTACCTTTTATAACCTAACCTCAGACAGCAGATAGCATGACTTTTGCTGTAGTCACAGGTCCATTCAGATTCAAGGGAAGAAACTAGAGATGCCACCACCACCCTACCCCCAACTGAAGAAATGTCAATGTCACGTTGTAAGGAGAGTGTGTGGGATGGGAAGCTGGGAAGCAGAGCCAGGAGCTCTCCAATTTACTATGGTTCCCAACACTCTCTCAAGTCTCTTCTGACAGGAGTCAGCTTCTCCCATCTACTTTACCCACTGGCATCCATAAGCCTTGGAGTTTGTACTTCCTACAGACAAAAGGAACAGGGAATTTGGAGCAAAAAGATAATAAAGGGAGATTTTTGCTTTAAAAAGATCGCTATGATGATATCTTACAAGGAGGTCTAGAGGAAGGAGAGATTAAATAAAAACAGTGGGTGCTAAAGCTGTTGCCCCTACCCATCAACTCCCTGCTCAGTTCAGCAATGCCTAAGTATGATTGACAGGAGTCCTCCATATTCTTACCAAAGCCTTCAGTCTTCAGGATGCTCTCAATGGGCCTCAATTCTTATAGAACCAGATCCTCCTATGCCTGGCAGGGACTAGGAAGGAAATTACTAGGCCATGGGAAGTAACTGAACTTTTTGAGAATACCAAGGTACCACTTCGGGGATACTAACTGGTATTTCTCCCACTGAGCAAAGGACATATACTACCTGGGAATGAAGCCTGATTTGACCACCGACTTGCTCACTTCCCAAGTGTTCCAATAGTTTGTCTCCTAGTGTGGTGCTGAAGAACAAAATGAAGGAAAAGGGGAGGGGACAGGCTTGAGGTCTGGCTGGACTAGCAATTGGAAGCTCAGCTACCATCATTCACAGCTTCCCTCAAGTCCTGTTAAGAGATTTATGTCAGGCAGTGAAAATTGTAGCATTAGTCTTGTTTTTAAAATTTTTCCCCCCAACTATTATTATTTTATTGGACAAACTGTCAAAATCCACCTGTTCTTTTTCTCAGAGCTCCTTTCTTCCTTTCTCGTTGGCATTAGACAGAGTCCTTTTCCCTAATACTATGTAATTTAGAAGAGGCTGTGTCAATTGCATAAAATATTTCTAATCTCCATAATTAAGATGCTGCTGGTCTGACAGCTTTGCTCTCTTACTCCCCCTCAGCTAGTTGCAGGGATGTAGAAAGACATTTAAGAGAGTACTAAAGCAAAAATGACATGCAGTTCCCCTCCCGAAGGGCCACTGTCTTATAGCTATTACAGTCTCCCCAGGCTCACTTCTGGAACGTTTCATTTATGGCTTTTACATAAGTAGGAAAGAGAGACTCTGCTAAGGTTCTCCAGACCATCTCCAGAAAGTGTATGCCCTGTCCTCAGTTTGGATTTAGAGAAAATCCACATCGCCCCTTCTCAAGATCTGCTCCTGAGGCCAGATCCTAGCACAGCATTTGACAACAGAATAGGCACCAACAAATCTGGGTCAAACAATTGAATGACTGAATTCTGAGGTCAGAGAGAAATTTAGATGTGAGAAACAGCAGAACATCCTAGTTGGTGGCAAGGAAAGTCTGCAGATCATGCAGTCTATTTTCCTTTACTTTTGGAAAAAACAGAGAGAAGTGATTCACCAAGATTGCCACACATCCCATTCTTTCCTCCTGCCTCTTGCTAGTTTGACAATGTATTCAGGTGTAGCCTGAAAAGTCTCATTTCATCCTCACAATAATTCCATTAAGTCAAAATTGTTATCACTATTTTAGAGTTTAGGAAAATGAGGTACGAAAAAACTAGTCTTGATAGACTGGGTTATGCTGCTACAATAAATTTACCCTCAAATCTAAGTGGTTTCATAGAACACGGGTTTATTTCTCCTTCACAGTTTGTATGGCACAAAAATTAGCCTGGCTGGAGAGAGATGAGTGGTAGCGTCTATTCCATATAGTCATTCAGGTACCCAGGCTTATAGAGGCTCCAAGATATTGTAACTGCAACCTGTTTAACTTGAAGTCTTTCAATCTCTCAGAGTTAAGAAGGAAATGGATAATTATCCATGGATGTTTCACTGCTTCTGCCCAGAAATGGCATACATTGCATTGGGTGCATTTCATTAACTAGTATTAGTCATATGTCTCACATACAGTAAGAGGGAGGAACTGGAGAAGAAATGGAATATTTGGTAAGCACTACTGTCACTGCTTTATAAGGTAATAATTTGTCCACCATCCCATAGCTATTAGATGGCAGGATTGTCATCCAGATCTCAGCTGTCTGACCTCAAAGCCCATGCTCTTAACCATTGTATTTTCTTTTCTTTTCTTTTCTTTTTAATATTTATTTATTTAGGCTACACCAGGTCTTAGTTGCTGCATGCAGGATCTTCGTTGTGACATGTGGACTCTTGGTTGCAGCATGCCTGCAGGATCTAGTTCCCCGACCAGGGATTGAACCTGGGCCCCCTCCACTGGGAGTGTGGAGTCTTACCCACTGGACCACCAGGGGAGTCTCAACCATTGTATTTTCATCACTTCATAATGCCATTTTGGGGATAGAAGTAGCCATTGCACAGGAAACAAATATAGCATAGTAGAAAGATCCACGGACTTGTGACAGGTGGGTCTGCCTAACCATTTTGCCACTTCCTAGTTGTGAGGTCCTGGGCAAGCCCCTTAGCCTCTGTGCTAAGAGCAGGTTTCCCATCTATAAAATAGAAGTGACTAAAACTCATTAAATCACTGTGAAGTTAAAAGCATGAGACCTTCATGACCTGTAACACTCTCTCAACGAATGGTCTTCTTGTCCCTCTTTCTGTCACGCAAGTGCCTTCCTAGGATGTAAGTCCTTCCATAGTAAGAGCTTTCGCTGAAAGTGGTAGTTGAAATTTTGCCAGGGGAAAGCCTTCAGTAACCTGATCTAAAACACTTCCAGCATTAAAGTTCTGATTCTATTACCAGTCCTTTTCCTGACATCAGCAATTTCCTTCATGTGTTGCCAAGCACAACTCACTCATGACTTCAGGTAAAAGGAAAGGATAATGTCACAGTAAAATTAAAAGTTGTGGCTTGAGAGCAGTTTCACATTTAAAAACAATGGAAACGTTGGAGCCTCTCTAGGAAGTAAATGTCAAGGCGTATTAACGTAGAGTGAGCACCAATGCCTTCAGGTATTAACCTACTGAGAAAACTCATTTGGTTCACCATTGTAGCCTCTCCTAAACTCTGAAAATAGGTCCTCTATATTATTTTAATGTTACTTAGAAAAAAGAATTAAACAAACATCTATTAAAGCAGCCAGGTGTCAGGAAAAATGTATTTTTAGAAACCTACTGAGCCCTTTCCTCCTGGGAAAGGAAAGTAAATTGTTTCCTACGGAAAGGCGCATTAACTCTTTCAGGCCCCTGGATGATTGTTTAGGAGAGTATTGGTAGAGATAATTAATAACTTTTGGTTCCAAGGTTCATGGCAAAAGTAATGAACTTCCCAAAGCAAGTTTCTTTTTCAAAAGGAGGCTGAAGCATAACAACTTTTATTTCTTACTTTCCCTTTCTTGTTAGCAACTCAAACATCCTGACACACTGCTTGCCATATTGGGCTCTGTAGTCAAGACAAATGTGGATTTGATAACCAGCATAGCATATTACTAGCTATGGAACCTTGTGCAAGTTACATAAGCTCTCTGAGAGCCCGTGTCCTCGTCTGTGACATCGCATCGTGACTATTAAATGAGGAAAATCTAACTTTGCAAGTTTACAGTGGTATACCTGGCATGTTTGACACTGGCAACAGATTTTTTCTTTTTCTTTTTTTTTTTTTTTGCAGTACACGGGCCTCTCACTGTTGTGGCCTCTCCCATTGCGGAGCACAGGCTCTGGACGTGCAGGCTCAGCGGCCATGGCTCACGGGCCCAGCCGCTCCGCGGCATGTGGGATCTTCCCGGACCGGGGCACGAACCCGTGTCCTCTGCATCGGCAGGCGGACTCTCAACAACTGCCCCACCAGGGAAGACCAACAGATCATTTTTAATTCACTCCTGTAGATGTGAAAATTATTATCAGTAATACTCATTTTCTTAATTTATTCCTTAGTTTTAAAACAATTTACAATTAAAAAGAACAAATTTAATTTTTAAGAACTAAAATGTATGTTTTGTGTGAACTAAAATACACAGTTACTAAACAAGGTATTACACTTTGCAGTTCACCATTTTACTGTTTAAAGTTTTAAACTTTAATTAAAAAATCAAATTGTCAGTAGAATGATTGAATTAAATTAATCCAGTTTTTTTCTTTGTCTTTAGAACCAGTGTGCTATTATTGTTTATTCATATTTACTGCTTAAATGTAGGGATATATTGTACCACAGGGCTTGGAGACATGAACAGTTCCCTAAGTGAGCTTGAACAATTCCTAGCTATTATGAACTTACTCTCGAAGCAAACCCATGAAGCTGCATCCACGTGTCAGGGTGGCCTGTGTAACTGGGGGTTCTCTGAATTATCCTCCACGTAGAGTACAATGCGGATTAAGAGACGATTTGAATGATGAATGAATAAATGAATTTGATTCATAGAACATAAACAAAATTACATGGTAGGGCTTCAAGATACTAATATTGGTTATACAAATAGAAACTACTTATGTCTAAAAAAAAGAGAATTTGAAGTTTACATACATACACAGACACATATACATATTATATAATACGTATTATATACACATATTATATAATAAATTTATAAGTATGTTTATTATACATACACATATATATTATATAATATATATAATATATATAATATAATATATATACATATTGTTAAAACTCAGCAGTTTAGAAGACAGACCGACCAAAGATGTTTTAGGCAAGAGCATTTTATCACCAACATTGTTTAAAATTGTGAGCACATGATGATAATAAAAAGCAGACAGACTAGGCTTGAGTTGTTTTTAAAATTCTCTCCAGACAGTGCATGCTCTATTGTTGCAACAGGGCCAGCCACTTCCCCTGCCCCACCCTTGGCACACCACTGCAAAGTTTCCAGTGTATACTTAGCACGCAAGTCTTTTTACAATGTTATACTTTTTTAAAAATTTTATTTATTTATTTATTTTTTGGCTGCGTTGGGTCTTCATTGCTGCGCATGGGCTTTCTATAGTTGCGGCGAGCAGGGGCTACTCTTTGTTGCGGTGTGCAGGGTTCTCATTGCGGTGGCTTCTCTTGTTGCAGAGCACGGGCTCTAGGCGCACAGGCTTCAGTAGTGTGGAATGCAGGCTCAGTAGTTGTGGCTCGTGGAATCTAGAGCTCAGGCTCAGTAGTTGTGGCGCCCAGGCTTAGTTGCTCCACGGCTTGTGGGATCTTCCCGGACCAGGGATTGAACCCGTGTCCCCTGCACTGGCAGGCAGATTCTTAACCACTGCGCCACAAGGGAAGTTCCAGCATGCAAGTCTTTTGAAACCAGAAAGATTTCTAGGGTCTTACTTTTGTGTTGCAGAGAGAGAAAAACAAAGACATGGAAATATGACTTAAAGAAGTAGCATTATCTTTTAAAAAGAGTAATGTTCTTCTGTAATAACAGCAATAGATGCATTTTAATTTAGAAAATATACAAAAGTATTTTTTAAAGTACACAAAAAGCAATAAAATCCCCTTTAGTCATGTTATACAACAACAACAATAACAATCATTTATTGATTCCCTTACTGTATCCCAGGAGCTGTACATCATTCCATTATTCTAATCCTTACTATGAATTTAGGCATTAGATTCATTTTTCACTTTTTTGTTTTTTCAAAATTCTTTCTTTCTTTTCTTTTCTTTCCTTTCCTTTCCTTTTTTTTTTTTTAACAGAAGCGATAGTTGAGACCTAGAGAAGTGAAGTTATATAAGTAGCCCAAGGTTACAAGCCCAAGCTCATAAGTGGCAAAACTGGGATTCAAATACAGATCTGTTTGACTAAAAGCCCAATCTCTTAACAACTCTGTTTTTTTATACCTTTATAACCTCTCTTCTAGGGATTCATTCAAAGGAAAGAAACAAAATTGTTTTCAAAGATTTATGAGTGAGGACATTTATCAGAGTGATAGCTGTAAAAACACATATTTATGTACATGGAAGAAAGATGAGAAGGAAATAATAATATGTCACCAATGGTTAATTCTTTGTTACCGAGCTATTGGTGATTCTTATTTTATTGTACATATATTTCAATATTTTCTGAAATTTCTATAATAAGAATGTGTAACTTCCAAAAAGTTGAAAAAATGTTGCTTTAGAAAATGCTGATAAATTTTTGGTGAATCTTCAACTGATCAGTCATTGAATCCTGATCTTTTTTTTTTTTTTTTTTTTTAGATGTTGGGGGTAGGAGTTTATTAATTAATTAGTTTATTTTTGCTATGTTGTGTCTTTGTTTCTGTGCGAGGGCTTTCTCTAGTTGTGGCAAGCCGGGGCCACTCTTCGTCGCCGTGTGCGGGCCTCTCACTGTCGCGGCCTCTCTTTTTGTGGAGCACAGGCTCCAGACGCGCAGGCTCAGTAGTTGTGGCTCACAGGCCCAGTTGCTCCGCGGCATGTGGGATCCTCCCAGACCAGGGCTCGAACCCGTGTCCCCTGCATTAGCAGGCAGATTCTCAACCACTGCGCCACCAGGGAAGCCCCGAATCCTGATCTTTTATACCAAGTTTGATTAACATGTTCTGTACAGCTCACACTTTCCAACAATGCCTGTACTAGGCTGGAATTAAATGTCACTTTGTTGTCTTCCCTCATATCTCCTTTAATCCTCAGCTGTTAGTGGCTTTTATTCTGCCAATTCTTTATTGCTCCTAACCTTCCCAGGGGGATGGCATTCATTTACTTCTTTGACTGCTTTTTATTTTTTTATAATTTTATTTACTTACTGCAAGGCTAAATAATGATTTCTAAATGCTTTCTAAAATGCTTTCTTCATACATAGTAATCCTCATTTAAGTAATATGTGCCCACCAATGAAACAGGCGGGAAGGGGGCAGGGCACAACCTTTGAAAGAATGACATAGCCCAAGGACATGACATAAACTGATTAGAACCAAGCAGGTCCAAGATGGCGGACAAGTCAACTCTCACTAGACTTTGAGCCTCAGTATGCTCACTGTAACACATCGGCAAGCTAAATGACACACTCACAGGTGCCATGACAGTTCTAAGACTGACCATAAGGATCAAAAAGTGGGCGATGGCCCAATTCCTGGAAATCCCCACCCCTTCCTGAAATAGCTGGAATACTCCTCCCACTCATTAGCTTATGATATTACCCACCCATATAAAAACTGACAACCCCATACCCTCATGCCTTTCTCACCTTCTGAGATGGCCCACACTCTGTTTGTGGAGTGTGTTTCTCTCTAAATAAATCCACTTCTTACCTATCACTTTGCCCCTCAATGAATTCTTTCTTCTATGACACATCAAGAACCTGAAATTCATTAAGTCCTGAAACCAGGTGTGTGATCTCAGTTGGAAGACTGTGGGGTTTGGCCGGGTTTGAGTCCCAGCCTCGTGGGTTCCAGTCCCAATCAGGGTTTTGGCTGGGTTTGAGTCTCGGCATGTGGGTTCAAGTCCCAATCTGAGGTAAATAGTTTCACACCCACTCCACCCCAAATAGTACCCAGTTACCCATTTACTTTCTAATTCCCAGGATTTCTCTTTCCTCCACACTTTCTTTGGGCCAGTTATCTCATGGCTTTTGCATCAAATCAAGCTTGTTCCTTTTTTTTTTTTTTTCTACAATGTCAACTGTTTTTTTAAAAAGACATCCAATTCCTTTCTCTCATTAAGAAATTAAAGAAAGAAATATTTACACAGCCTAACTTTCTCCAAACAGATGGAATATTTTTTTCCCATCTTTTAAAAATTTCTTCCTCATAGCTAAGCTCTCTCCAGAAATTTTGGACATGGTTAGCAGTTTTCATTACAAGCATAAGCTTCCTGGATATCCAGGCATAATATGTTAGCTGCGGGATCCTCAGTGTATTTCTTCACTGTAGACTCACTTTTCTCTTCTATAAATGAAGACAGAAAGTCATTGAGCTCTAAAATCTCTGCCTAGTCTTAATCCTTAAATAAAAACAGACCAGTAAAGACTAGGTATTAGTTCTTCTGGTCCCAGTGCTGAAGGAGGATGTAACGTATCAACTCTCTGAATGGTGAATGAGCAAGTGGCTTAGAGTATAGAAGCTTAAGGTAGTATTGAGGAAAGATGCTGAATTTAGAACTAAAGGAGGCTATATGGCTTTGAGAAAGTTATGTAATCCCTGGGTTGCTTTTCAGAGTTTGTCTTTGTCTTTATCTTCTGTAACTTCTGTACAAAGTGTTCAGATGTGGATTTCTTTTTGTTTATCCTGCTTCAGAATGGTAGAAATTTTTGAATCTCTGTGGATGGTATCTTTATCGGTTTTGGAAAATTCTCAGCCACTCAGTATTCAAATATTGCCTCTAGGGGTAAAATTATATGAACTCTGGGAATTGCCTTAAAATGTACCAAGAAAGAGAGACATAAAGAGAAAGAAAGAAAATGAAGAAATGTGTTAAAATCTTGATAATTGTGGAATCTGGATGATGGGCATATGGGGTTTATAGTACTATTCCCTCTATTTTCTTTCTTTCATGTTCCAGCCAGTTCCAGCCAGTCTTTATCGCATCCCAACAGCTGAGTCCCTTCTCCATTATCTAGCATTTGTGTCCTGCCCCTTTCTGTCCTGTCTCCAAATGAAGAAACCTGTATTGAAGAAATTCTCTTAGTAGATCTTGGTCAGAACAGCAAAAGTCTGTGGCACAAGCTGCTCCCTCCCCGCTTCCTATCACAGCTTGATGACAGAAGCTCAGGTCTGGGAAGGTATCACCGAGGAAAATGAAGCTCCTTCTCCTCTCAGCTCCCAGTCAAGGCATGTGGAGGAGCAGACCAGCAGCATCTCTCATGCTGCGGCTCTGGGGATTGTGGCTGAGAGGTGAGGGGCTTCCTTCCTCCACCCCGTGAGGCCGAAAGCTCTGCACTGGTGCCCAATCAAATCTCGAATCTCTGGAGACAAGAGTTTTGAGTGAAGTAGAAAAGAAGAGCTTTATTGCTTTGCCAGGCAAAGGGGGACACAGTAGGCTCCTGCCCTCGGGAAAACTAAAACTACGTGTCCCAAGCCGGGAGGATTTGATGAAGACATTCATAGTGATAGTTCAAGGGTAGGGTTGCTGACAAGATTGGGTGTGCGCAGGGCTTGCACTCCCTTGATCTTGTCTCAGGTGGTCTCCTAATCTTGAGGAGCTTTTTTGTTCCCTTTAGTCTTGCCTCAGGTGGTTCCTTGGCTGGTCCTCCCTTGACTAGGAACAGTTTGAATCTGCCCTTTGGAACTCAGGGAAGGTCCTGGAGGCTCTAGTCTTGCTTACAAGAAACAGGGGACAAAAAGGCCTCCATGCCCAGGAGCCCCACAGGGCCCCGCTCAGTTTCACCAAAACCCATGTATAGGTGGAGTCTCTGTCCAAGACATGGCAGGCCAAGAACACTGGAGACCCGATAACTCTTTCTCCAGCTTGCTTGCAGGGTGGAGGTTTTGCAGAAATCTTAGGTAAGAGTTGGATATAGGACTCTGGAACTCAGAGAACTTGAGACAGTAGATACACAAGACCAATCTGGAAAAGTGTGGTCACCTCTGAGGAACAAGTCCTCCTTCACTCCCAGGCCTGAGGCTCCAGAGGGACAAATGATCAGTACTACTGCTGTCAGCCTCTGGCTCCAGTTCTGCCTTGCCCCACTGGACTGTCAAAGGCCTGGAGTGTCCTTCACCATGCCTCTCCAGCTGTCAAATTCCTGCTCATTCTGCAAGACCCTTCTTTCTCTGAACCCCACTTTGCAGGAGGGGTGTGCCCTGGCTCCTAGGGATTCTTTTGTAATGAGCTGGTCCCAAGGAGAGAAACAATTTCTAAGAGTTAATGAAAAGCTCCTTTTGTGTCTCCTACTTTAATTTGATCCTCTTAGCTTGAATCCCAGTGGAGGTGTGTGTGCTGAATTCTGAGGGTGAAGGGAGTGTTTTTCTTTTAGCTCTCAAAGGTCAGGCAGCAAGCCTTAGTCATGCTAATGGAGATCTAACCTTTCATGGCCTCTGAGAGTTTTCCAGCTCAAGGGATTTTCCAAAGTCTCTCAAATGAGGCCTTTATCTCCAAATCACAGTGATAATTGCTAGCAAAGTCAGAACTTGAACTGAGGTCTTCTGACGTGAAGGCTAGTGCTTTCTTCACCGGCAACTCTCTCTTGTAATATTGGACTTTTTAATGGCTCTTTCAGCACCAAGTACCATTCCTAGCACATAGTAGTGTCATAATAGATATGATGAATAAATAAACCAATAACAGCTATTCTACTCCCTGATTCTTCCTTTTCTCCCTAGCATAGCAGGGAGTAAAGAAAGCAAACTGGCAGAATGTGTTTGGGGTTTCCAAGAAGTAGTATCAACATGAATGAATGACCTTTGGGCTCCCTGACACTCAAATAATTCAATCAAGTGGAAATTGAATCTCTGAAGAACTACTGTCCATTCTTAGCACAATCCCTAAAGGATACAAAATCCTAGAACACAGCCAGTAGAAAATACTAACTCTGATCTCTTGTATAAGCAATATCATGTATAAAGATGGAAGACCAGATACATTTCCAAAATGGCTGACATACATTTTCATGGCTACCACAGGCATGGGTTTAGAAGCAGAGGGCTCCCAGGTAGTCTTAGGGTGTGTTTATTGAAATGAGTCAAATTTAATTGAATTGGATTGATTTCTTCTGTGATTACTCAAGGGGTCAGAGTTTTTGTCTTTCAAGGTCCTGGGAACAAGACTCTAGAGAACATCTATTGTTTTCTGCCATAGTGCATCAATTCACCCTCCCTCTAGAAGTACTCTGCTTTACCCCTGAGAAGCTCTCCCTTCTCCATTCTCAGTCCCTGTGGCTTGGGCAAGGTTAAGCCAATGCCAAGCTCCAGAGGGGACCATGGACTTCAGACATGGCTAGTTAGTTGTTGCAGAGTCAATGAGCCATAATGAAGGATTTTTATAAGACACATAAGGCAGAGACTCTCACTCTTTACACTGAAGGTAGATTTGAGAGTTTATAGGGAGTTGGCCTGCTGCTGCCATATTGCTAACATATAAAGCCCAAGGCTGAAACCAAATAGCGGAAGGCAGAGTCAAGAGATTGGAGAGAAACTAAATCTAGATGATTTCAGTTGAAACCTGAATCCGCTTACCTGAAGCCAGCCCTAGGTCTGGATTTCCCAGTAAAGATGTGGACCCATAGTATCCCTTTTTGCTTAAGGTAGGTTTAGGTTGGGTTTTTCTGCCACTTGTAGTCAAGAGGCTCCTAATTTGTGTAAGAACAGTTCCTGTCTCACTTCTTCAATGTTCTCTCCTGAACAGTCTTCTCTAGTACAGACCGTACACATCCAGTAACAGGAAAACAAGCTGGCTCACCGTGATCTTCTCTGATTTCTTTCCAATCTCCACCCTACCATCAGCACGTTACCTTTAAAAGGCAACTTGTGCTAGGAAACAAGTGTTTTATTGGAGATCATATAGCTAAGAGGTGGTGAAGCCAAAACCATGGCCTGGGATTTTGGATTCAAATACTTTGCTGTCCACTTATCACATTAAAAAAAATCATATTAGGAGCCATTGTTGATTCCATTTTCTGGCTATAGCCATATACTTTAGAGCTGCACTGTATAATATGGTAGGTGCTAGCCTTATGTAGCTACTTAAATTCAAATTAATTGAAAATAAATAAAATTTAAAATTAGTTCCTTAGTCATTCTCGTCTCATTCCAAGCACACACTAGCCACATATGGGTAGTGGCTGCCAGATTGGACAACACAGATAAAGTACATTTATATCACCACAGAAAGTTCTGATGGACAGCATTGCTCTAGAGACAGATTTCCTTCTTTAGCCAAAGTTGCTAGGGTCAGAATCCCTGATAGAATCTTTCTACTCTTCAAATGGCAAATGAGGCTAATAGACAGATGATGAAATATGAGCTGTTCAGTCATCTATTCCATACTTTTTAAACACTTAGATGGGATGAATAGGTGCTAGCCCCTCACTTCTGGGATGGGTAAATCTGAAACATGCTACTTAGTAAGGGATGATTAATCTGTTGTTATATCAAGCATTTTGAAATTATATAAATAAATATAAATTAAAACATGCATCTCTCTACCCTGCTCTGATCTAGTATGTGATTATACATTTCTTGGGAGTTTGAAGAACATGATATTTCATTCTCAAGCTGGTGATTCATTAAGAATACATTTCTCAATGACATTTCCACAGATCATCATTCTCCAAGCAGGAACTCTCTTCGTAGGTCTGGGCCCATTTCCCTTTCAGATTAAAACCCTCTGGGAAAAAAGATCTAATCATTTCCATTCAAACAAGCAGTAAGGCTCTCCAACTGAAAATTTGTAGCAGATATTCAAGTTGGGAAATGGTAACTATGGCATAAAATAAACCTTCTTTATTGGACAGAATATTCAAATGAATGATTGTATTGTCACCTAGATACCACTAGTGAGTTATTCTTCCAGGGGAAAAAAAAAGCTAGTTTGGCTTTGTTGTCTGTCAAACAGAAAAAAAAAAAAAAAGATGAACAGATAACATATAGGACCCAGGATGACCATTTCTTTTTGGTTTGACATGAATAGTGTGTATTTGCAAACATTCCCCATTCACTTGTATGAAGTAATTAGAAAAAAAGCACACAATTTTCACAAAATGGGAGGGGGTGTGGTCAGATTTCAGCCCAAGTGCTCCCTTGTTGGGTAGATAATTTAGTATCAGAAGGTAGCCATGGAGACCATGAAAGTTACTCATGTGAGTAAAGATGCAACTAATGATGCCCACAATTACTTAATCGCAGGCATGCTTAAACTGCTTTTGCCATTTTTGGAGCCTGCTTATGGCTAATTGTGGCTGCAAGTGAGAAACTACAGGTGCAATCAGATGTGTTTCTAATTTTTACATTTGTGCTGACAGCAGGAGAATAAACTGCCCCTTCTAAAAAGGGGAGCTGTAAAAGGAGGGCTGAAATTAGTTCTTTCAAGTTCAGGGAGGAGGGAACAGCCTCCAATATGAAAAAGAACACAAGTCATTTAATGTTTAAACAGAGGAAAATTCTAGATCATCAACCAACCTTCAGGCAGATTCCAGGCCCATCTGTGCATCTTCCCCTTTCCCTGAGGTCCTCCCACTCAGATTCCTGCTACTGCCCCCACCAAAAGGGGCCTTTTACACTCTCCTTATAACCCTACAACTCCTGTCCCATCATGGAATAGACACTATTTTTTAATGTTATCTTCTGCATGGTCACATTTACTCTACAAATACTTTTTACACATGTTGTAATACATATGTGCACAAATGAACTCTGATATATACCCTTGGGACAGGCGGTTAGCTTTTGAAGTTCTCTTACCAGGAATTAACACCCCAGAGATGGCTAAGGAACACTTCAAATATCCTTATCAAAATCTCACTTGGTTTTTAATTCTTACAAGGAATGTGAGAAATGTTTTTGAACAGGTAAAATGAGTGCTGGAACAAGGCATTTGGTTGACTAGGAAATAGAAGCCCCACTGCTCTTGCATGGCTGAGTACACAGCTCCAGCAAGCTCAGGGGACAGACTCCACCTGAGAAGTGATTGTGGTTGCATTACCTGTAGTGCCTGCTGCTTGTGGTAAACGGATCCCCAAAGCCTCAAGAACCAGTCACAGGACTGTTCTTGTACCTGCTGGTGAGTAAAACATTTGCAGTTTTGGCAGAATTAGGTCTGAGTCCTCACCTGGTGTGGAAGTTGTAAGGTAGAGGATGTATGCCACAACCCACCTGTGTGCACTAGAGCTACTGACATTTACCCCAAGAGCCTGGCAGTTGCTGACTGACCAAATTAGTTTGGGTCAGTTCAGAACATTTTGATTTTCTCCTAAAATAGTTCCCACGGGTTTATATTTCCAAAACAAATGAAATAAAAAACAAGGGTATATATAATTATAATACAGATAACGAAAAAAACAACAAGGGTAGAAAGGAAATATGTAGTTACAGAAGGCACCAAATGCAGAGAAATGGACACATTATTTTAGGTTCAGGAAATCACCTTCTACCCAAGGGAGGAAATATAAATGACTCCCTTTGTGTACATCTTGCCTGGCCTCTGGCCCTCCTAGGCCCTGCCTTTCTCCAAGCGCTGTGCATCATCTTTTCCCTGCCTCATAAGAGTTGCTGGTTAATCACTCAAACTACTCTCCATTCCACAAACAGTATCAGATATCCATTCTGCGTGTTCTGGGCTCTGTGGTGACTCATTGGGATAAATTGGACAGGCTCCCTGCCCAAGGGATGCTTCCCTATAAGTAAGCCCTCTGCTCTATTAATCATGCACTCTTCTGGTTTGGGGCCTGAGATACAAGCTTTATCCACAGCCAATAGCAGAACTGTGAGGACTGGTGAGTAATGAGGTAGAGAAAATGTTGGTCACCAGAACCCTCTTAGGGAGAGCTCTCTGTTTGATTAGAAGAAATACTTTGCAATGACATTCGGGGTGGAAGGTGAAGTCCCAAGGGCCTTGTCCATCAAGGAAAGATGTCTGCTAAACTGCTCTGCATGACACAAGGAGACGGATTGTGTTGCTCCTAAGAGACGGCAGAGAACGGGTAGGGCAGAGAAGGGGGAGGCCAGGGAGGTGGAGGGAAGAGTGTGCAGCCACAATGCAACAGCGGAGGTGTCTGCTGCACGATGGAACCCTTTGTGGAGATACACAGATCTTTGGTCAAATATGCTAAACGAATGAGATGTTTAGCATGTGTGATTATCTTATGGAGATTGGTGAAGAGGTTGAGTTTGGCATTTGGACTGATGTTGAACACTACCTCTGGGTTTTTTAGTTTCATAAACCCAGGTATTCCTTTTTTTTGCTTAAGCCAGTCTGGTTCTCTCTGTCTGGCTCTCTCTCTCTCTCACTCACAGACACACACACACACACGAGCATACACACACACTGTCCTACCCTTCCCCATGGTGATAGAGAAGGAGCAATGGGTAGAGGCAGGTAAAAGGAGGGTCATTCTATCACACTGTAACATGACAGGTTGAGGGTATGAATGGGCTTGGAGAAATGGGCATGGTGCCCAGGGCTTGGACAGCCACAAGTCAGAGGATGATTAGACAATAGCAATCAACGACTTATAAAGGCTAGGGGTCAAGGCCACAGAGATTTTTCAAAATCCAAGCAAATAATCACCACTCAGGGGTCTGCTGGTGCTATGGGCTTTGAGTGTGGCTGAGGATCAAATGGTCAAACATTTCCTCAGCACGGTGATATGCCAGGCCCAGTGTTAGAGATTCTACAGGGATGCAGACACTGCCCCCTTTCTCCAGATGAGAGACCTTTAGGTCCAGTAGCAAAACTACAGCATTAGGAAGCTCAGAAGAATCTGGCAGGGTAGGGAAGCCTTCCACAAGGAGGTGGTTCTTGCTGTCAGCTTTGGAAGATAAATAGGAGTTAGGCAGATGTGTGAGGAAAGGTCTTCCAGGCAGAGAGGTTGGCCTGTGCAAAGGGCAGAGGCCTGAGAGTCAGGGGGACTGAGGCAGGAGATGAGGTTCTCCAAGATCAAAAAGGCTTTGCCTGGAAAGGAGAGAAGACTGGAACAGACCCTCCCCTCATGGCCCTTGGAAAGAACCAATGCTGCTGACACCTTGCTTTCAGACTTCTAGCCTCCAGAACCATGAGAAAATTAATTTCTGTTGTTTAAGTCACTGAGTCTGTGACACTTTGTTATGGCAGCTCTAGCAAACTAATATAGCAGGTTTGAATTCTGGCTCAGCTGCCCCTCAGCTATGCAAACTTGGGTGAGTTACATAATCTCTCTGTCTCATTTTCTTTACCTGTGAAATTAAGATAGTAATCAGAGCTTTGTCATGATAAATGATACATATAATGTGTTTAGCTTAGTGCCTAGACTGAAGTCAGCTCTCAATAAATGCTAGCTGCCATTATTATTTTGGTTATTATTATAATATTAGTTTCTTGGGAATTTTTTTAGCTTCATGATGTAGCGCTACTGTAATGAAACTTAAATGGCTCTAAATTTTTTTATGAATTCCTCTTTACAGTCATAATCAAGAATGTAGTCAGGGGAGTTCCCTGATGGCCTAGTGCTAAGGATCCCGGGCTTTCACTGCGGTGGTTCATGTTCGGTCCCTGCTCGGGGAACTGAGATCCCACAAGCTGCCCAGCACAGCAAAAATAACAAAGAATGTAGTCAGGCCTGCAGGAGTAACTCCTGACACTCTCACATGTCTGGGGTAGAAAACTTATTTTAATGAAAAACCCCAGGAAGGTCTCCTCAGAAGGCCACCTGGCAGGGGGCTGGATCCCCTAAATCACCTGGATCCCCTAAGATCATGTGTCAATCTGAGAAGTTGCATCGTCCCTTCACTCTGGACCTCACCCTGATCCTTTTCCGAGCTGAAAAACCAAAGCTTCCTCACAAGCAGAACACATGCCCAGATCTAAAACACACTTCCTGCCGAAACAGATTTCATGTGCCTCCTGGTCATGCCTGAAGGAACCCTACTTCCCTGCTGGGTTTTGTTTTATATTTTTACCATTTTATTGTGGAGAATCTCAAACATACCCAGAAGTAGACAAAAATAGCTCAAAAGCTCCAGGTGTCCATCATCAACTCATGACCAAGCCCACCCATCCACTCTCAGTCCGTCTCAATTTTTTAAAAAAATTTAATTTTATTTATTTTTTATACAGCAGGTTCTTATAAGTTATCTATTTTATACATATCCTCTCAATATTTTTAAAGAATATTCCAGACCTTATATAATTTCACCATTAATGTTTGATTATGTATCTTTAAAAGATGAGAAGTTTAAAAATTTTTAAATACCATTATTACATGACTTAATTAACAATATAATATTATTCATAATATCATAATATTCAGTCAATAATCAAATTTTCCTTTCTCATAACCTCATAAATTTTAAAATAGTTTGTTTGAATGAAGATTAAAATCATCCTTATTATTTAAATATGATTTGCACATTGCAATTAATTAATACAGTTGACCCTAGAAAAGATGGGTTTGAAGTATGCAGGGCCACTTTTAGGCAGATATTTTCAATAGTAAGTAATATAATGCTACATAATCCTAGGTTTGTTGAATCTGCGGATGGAGAGCAACAGATACAGAAGAAACACGTACAAGGAGGGCCGACTGCGGATTTTTGACTCTGTAAGGGTCAGCGCCCCTAACCTGTAACTCTCACATTGGTCAAGTGTCACCTGTATACCTTTCAAGTTTCTTTTAATCTATAGGTTTCTCTTTATTTATTGAAACCTGGTTGTTTGTTCTATATAGTTTCTCATAGTCTGGATTTTGCATTCATCCCTGTGGTGGCATTTACCATGTTGCTCTGTCTTATGCCTTTCTTGTACATTGGTGATTAAAACTAGGGTCTTGATCAAAGCCAGGCTCAGTTTTTTAGACAGACTACTTCGTAAGTGGGGTTGTATTCTTCCACCAGGAGGCATATAATGTCCGGTTGTCTCTCTCTAGCTTGTTTTTCCCTCCTTTTTAAAAAAATTTAATTAATTAATTAATTTATTTATTTATTTATTTTTGGCTGTGTTGGGTCTTTGTTTCTGTGTGCAGGCTTTCTCTAGTTGCGGCGAGCGGGGGCTACTCTTCATCACAGTGTGCGGGCTTCTCATTGTCATGGTTTCTCTTGTTGTGGAGCACAGGCTCTACACGCGCAGGCCCAGTAGTTGTGGCTCATGGGCTTAGTTGCTCCGCGGCATGTGGGATCTTCCCAGACCAGGGCTCGAACCCGTGTCCTCTGCATTGGCAGGCAGATTCTTAACCACTGCACCACCAGTGAAGCCCCTTCCCTCCTTCTTGACTTCCTTCCTTCTTTTCTTTCCATATCTCATCTTGCTGCTTCCTGTCAATGGACCTGGACGTTGGGGGTCTGGGGGAGGGGATTGCCAGCCTTTCTGTCCCCACCTGGGGCATTGCCCTACCTTATCCCCTTGCTTTCTGTCAATGCTGCCAACATGGCTTTCCATTTCTGCGGGACATGATGGTGCTGCTAAAGATATTCTCAGGTCTGGGTGGGGAAAAAACATGCTGAGAAAACTTCGGAGGATGACATTGAACTTCTTTTATTCTTCCACGTTAGGGAGTGCCACATTTGAGCCCTGCTTGACTTGCTAATGATCCAGATGACAAACCGCTGTCAGTCAGGGGATGGACTACTAGAGGTAGGGAAGTAATTGCAGTACTTTCTTCCTGACCCATGCAGAGTAGGAATATAATTTCCAAATATAACTTGGTGCCCAAAGTTCAAATTTAATGTTTAAAGCCTGAAGTCCAGCCATAGTTGAACCCCATAAGAATGTTCCAGATCCCCTAGACCTTGGTCAACAAAGGAATACCGTATATAAAGGATTTGCTCAACCATTTATTGTCCACATGAATATGGAACCCTTGCCCAAGTTCCAGGCTATTTTGTGTCAAGAAAAAAGAAAAAAGTGTTATCAGTTGTCACAGCCAGCCTTTCTGCAAAATAATCTTTCGCTAGATTTAGCAACATTTACAGAGTATCTGTTTTTATTTTACCGCAGTTTCTGCATCAGTTAACCTTACCTTGTTGAACCCTAAGTGTAGCAGATTCTGTCAATGCTCCACCTCACTGGCCCACCTCTGAGTTCATATGCAGCTGGAGGGGATTGTTCTAGGAACTGGCTGGTTCCTACCTCACGTGCCTGCAGCTCCCTGCTTCTCTTCCTGAAGGTTTTTTCTCATTCCACCAGAAATTACCAGACTTCTCAGGGCATTGCGAAGGTGTTGGTTATTTAAGGTTCCCAGGAGCAACCCTCAACCACTGAAAGATGAAAGTCAATGGATAAATACCTTGACTTCCCCCTCACCCTCAGCGGGAGAATTTTGAGATGTGTTCTACATGGTCCTTCAGAGGGTTCCCAGCAATATTAATCCATAGTCGGCTTTCCTGCTCATTGGTGCACCTTTTACTGACTTTTCTCCCTCTCCAGTCTTACGTTCTTCACTGTTTCACTTGAACTTCCTGGGATTACTTCCCAAATAAGCCATCTCTTCCCAATTTCTTGTGTAAAGGGCTGCTTTTGGGGGAACAGAAACTAAGACAGGGAATAAATGTGTAAGCTACCTTAAAATCTTTTGGAACAAGTGAGTACAAATAAATAAATAAAATATGGAGAATTCTGTGCTGAGTGGCTTCATATGTTCCTTATCTCCAGTCTTTTTAGTTATCGATAGCCCCATTTTTCAGTTGATGAAACTGAGAATAAATCATTAAAAGAATTGCCCAAGGGAATTCCCCGGCGGTCCAGCGGTTAGGACTGAGTTTTTTCACTGCCGGGGGGCCCCAGGTTTGATCCCTGGTCGGGGAACTAAAATCCTGCAAGCCCCGCGGCAAGGCCAAAAAAAAAAAAAAAAAAGAATTGCCCAAGATCATATAACTAGTATGAGCTGAGATGCAAGTCCATCACTGCCATCAATACTGTCCTTCCAAGGGGCTTCCCTGGTGGCGCAGTGGTTGAGAGTCCACCTGCTGATGCAGGGGACACGGGTTCGTGCCCCGGTCCGGGAAGATCCCACATGCCGTGGAGCGGCTGGGCCTGTGAGTCATAGCCGCTGAGCCTGTGCATCCGGAGCCTGTGCATCCAGAGCCTGTGCTCCACAATGGGAGAGGCCACAACAGTGAGAGGCCCGTGTACCACACACACACACACACACACACACACACAAAATATATATATATATGTATGTATATATAGTCCTGCCTCTTGTTCTCCATCTTGTTCCTGGTGAAAGATTTTCTCTGACAGCTAGTAGGTCTCTGTCTTTCTTTCTTTTTTGTATTGTTTGTTTGCTTACCTGTATTTTGAATGGAAGAATTTCCTGCCAGTTGAACTTCAACTTGTAAGTGAAAAGGCCCATCTTGATATGGTTTCCTAGCAACAATTTATGAAACACTTTAAAGCAATTATTCTTCTCAAGCACGTTTCCAAACGTTGAAGCATGTTCATTCACTTCGATCATTAAAATCCCCAAGAGCATTCATTGTGCAGCACACAGCTCTGGTAATTATAAGCTCGTCAACAGGTTGCTTAGTGAGCTGAGAGCAAGGACGGACCGCATTCCTCCCAGGACGTGAGGACTTTGTTTCCAGTCTAGCAGGGCAGGGCAGGGCAGGGCAGGGCAGGGCAAGGCAGACCCACTATTCTCTGAAGAGTGACTTGTGGGGCGGGGGTAGGAGGAAGAATATTTAAGGCCCAAATAGCCATCTGTAAAATGTTGAGCCCATGGCAACACACACAGCTTTAGGGAGAATTTGAATAGCTAAGGCCCAAGTCCACTAAGCAAGCAGCTTTCTGCTCCTCCTCTGGGCCCTCACCTTTACCCAGCCTAGATTTGGACAAAGTCAGGCAAAAGACCCATTTTCTCCCCTGGTCCCTTAAAAATGCAGTTCTGCCCTAAATAAGCCTCTTGCCCTTCAATTTGTGCTTCCTTCTTCTGTCTTTTTCTAAGAACGTTTTATTTTTATCTTTTTAAATAAAATATATTTATTTATTTTTGGCTGCATCGGGTCTTGGTTGTGGCATCTTTCATTGTGGCACATGGGCTCTTCATTGCAGCACACAGGCTCTTCATTGCAGCACACAGGTTTAGTTGCCCCACGGCATGTGGGATCTTAGTTCCCCAACCAGGGATGGAACCCGTGTCCCCTGTATTGGAAGGCAGATTCTTAACCACTGGACCACCAGGGAAGTCCCTATTTTTATCTTTTAAATGTTTTAGTATACAAGTCTGGAAGGGAATCTAGATTGTTGGTGATCAGTCTGCAGGCGTAGCAAATAGGAATGACAATTTGGCAAGTTAGAGAGTTGTTGGTCTGGGCTGTGGTTGTGTAGACATCATGCCTGACTCTACCCCACTGGTGAGGATGTCACAACCAGGTCGGTGCATTGGACAAAAGATAAGTGCCCCCGGGAAGTTTTAGACCTAAGGAAGAGGGGAAGATTAAATTTCCTGCTAATCCAGGCAATAGCTTCTAAACATTTTAGGTTTACAGAAGAGTTCCTGTATACCCTGCATACCCTTTACCCAGCTTCACCTAATGCTAACACCTTACGCAACTATGGTACACTTATCAAAAGCAAGCATTTGTTGTATTTTAGGTGTTCCGTGGAGGGAAATTGTATGAATCCCAAGCTGGTGAAGCTGGATGTGTGCACAAGCACATACACCTATCATACATACATACATGCACACAACAGAGAGGTACACACACAAAACATAATACAGATACGAAGAACACACATGTACACTTAACATACATACAAACACAGCATGTACACACAAAGCACACATGCAGATATACACACATACAGATACACACATGTGTATAGACACACACAAAACACACAGCACACATACAATATACACACACAGAGATATACAGATACATGCCCCATACATACAGATACACGTACACATCATACATACAGATATACACACATGCTGTGTCTTAGAATTAGGGGTTCATACTATACATCCTGAGATTGTTTCTTGATGAAACTTGAGCTTGTTGATAGAGGCAGAAAGGTGCTGAGAGAGAACTAAAGAACACTAGTGATGAAACAGGGCAAGTGAGCCAGACTGATCCTCTTGGCCTGGAGATGATGGTGATGATTATTTTAAATAAATTTATTTATTTTATTTTTGGCTGTATTGGGTCTTTGTTGCGGCGTGCAGGCTTTCTCTAGTTGAGGTGAGCAGGGGATATTCTTCGCTGCAGTGTGCAGGCTTCTCATTGCAGTGGCTTCTCTTGTTGCGGAGCATGGGCTCTAGGCATGCGGGCTTCAGTAGTTGTGGCTCGTGGGCTCAGTAGTTGTGGCACACGAGCTTCGTTGCCCTGCGGCATGTGGGATCTTCCCGGACCAGGGCTCGAACCCCTGTCCCCTGCGTTGGTAGGCGATTCTTAACCACTGCACCACCAGGGAAGGCCCTGGAAATTATTTCTCCATGGAGATGCAGCTGTCATCTCTCACAGCAGTATTCTGGGTTGCAAAATCTGACCCACCCAGCAGTTTGAGGGAGCCTCATTCAGATAGGCTTCTTACATAAATGGTTCCATCCTCTTCCGCAGGCAGGGCTGGGTACGTGTGGCCAGCCTCGATTGTCTGAATCCTGAGGTAAGGGTGGGGGGCAAAAATGAGAAATGTCTCCACCCCCAGACTTTAGGTTGAGGTTCTGGATGGAGAGTAACAGAATTATGGGAGAGGGTGGAGGCTGAAATCTGCCCCAAACCTGCTGTAAGAGGATAATAGTCCTGAGGTGTGTGTCATTCACTGAGATGTAGAGACAGGTGGGCTTTAGAGACACAGGGAAGTAGGAACAGCAAGGAAGAGAGGACCGGAAGTGTAGAATGGTACTTTGGATGAGTTCCAGGGGCAGTGGTCTACTTTGCCCGAGTTTGTGTTGGTTTATGTGGGTCTGGGGGGTGGGTTACTTGAAGGAATTAGAGCCATGTAGATTAAAAGAGTTTAAGAGTTAGGTTAGTGAGTGTATTAATTATCATTTCTGTGTAACAAACTACCCCCAACACTTAGTGGATTAAACAACAATAAAGATTTTTTTTAATCCCTCATAGTATCTGTGGGTCAGGAAATCAGGAGCACCTTAGCTGGGTACTTCTGGCTCAAGGTCATTCATGAAATTATAGTCAAAATGTTGGCCAGGACTGCGGTCATATGAGGGCTTGACTGGGGCTGGACACTTTGCTTCCAAAGTGGCTTACACACACAAAGGCATGTTGATGCTGGCTGTTGGCAGTAGGTCTCAAGTCCTCACTATGTGGGTCTCCCTGTCTGGCTCCTTGAATGTCCTCATGGCATGGTGGCTGGCTTCCTCCAGAGCAGGTGATCCAAGAGAGTAACGCAGAAGTCTCAATGTCTCTTATGACTAGCCTTGGAAGCCCCCGTCTCGTGTCTGCAGCGTCCTAATGGTCACACAGGTCAGCTTTATTCAGTGTGGGAGGGGACTTTCCAAAGGTGTGACTACCAGGACGCCATCTTGGGAACTGACTTGCACAGTGGTTTATCATTTTTATGATAAATTTATTCAGGTTTCATAAAACATATTTGATTAGACCTGAAACCAACTCAGTGGAGTTGGTGAAGGCCAAAGTCAGGTGTCCCTGGTAAGATAAAATTTGAGAAGGAACCTGAAGGAAATGTAAGAGAGACAGAGAGAGTGAAAGATGAGATCAGAGCAGTGTGAGTTTGGGGGGAGGTTGGTTGGGGGGAGGCGGGTCACGTGTGCCTTGTTTGCCACAGTAAGGGCTTGAGTATTTTATCCTTTGCATAGTGTCAGGAGCCTTGCCTAAGTGCTTGTGTCCTCCTCCTCCTTTCTGTCTCACCTGTGGAGTTCAAGCGACATACAAGATTTTGGGGAACTGTGTGGGAAGGAGGCCAGGAAGTGTGAAACACAAATGGAGGACCTGGTAGAGTTTAATAATAGAAGTCATTACTACTGTCAGGAATTACTGTGTGCACCGTTTGTGTGTGTGTGTGTGTGTGTGTGTGTGAGAGAGAGAGAGAGAGAGAGAGAGAGACAGAGACAGAGAGAGAGACAGAGACAGAGACACAGAAAAATAAAGAGATTCAAAAGTCTAGGGATATGGATTGGTAACAGCTATAATAGTACTCTTTTCCTTTAAAAAGTTATTTTAACAAATTCTTACTTTACAATTTTTTTCCTGATTATCCAAGTAATATATGTTCATTGTAGAAAGATCAGGGAGAAAGAGATAAGTATAAAAAGATAAGGCAAGAATCATCCACGATACCTCACCCAGAAGCAACACTTAATATTTTGACATTTTCTTGGTACATTTTATTCTTGTCTGCATTTTATTCCTAAACTTGAGATCATATTTTCTCTGTAATTTTGTTTTCAGCTTTCCATAACATTTAACTAGGTCATTTAAAAACTTTTAGTAAGTATTATTTTTAAAGATGGATGTATATACATATATAATTTCTTCTCTTGTTATACATGCTCAGAAAAAAATTAAATACTCTAGAATTGTATTAGGAAGGAAGAAAAAAATCCTCCCACCTATCACTTCCTAAATCACTGTTGATGGTATAGTTTATACTTTTCAGACATTTTTCTATATATTTATAAGTGTATATAGATAATGTTGATAGACAGTTTTAAATGTTCTGTAATTTATTTTACTTCATTGTCACTGTCATGAACATTTTCCATCATCAGTGAATAACACCTCAACTTTTAAAAAATATTATATTATTTTTTCTGATTTTGAAATAATAATAAATTCTTTTTAAAAAGTATTTTTTATGAGTGTGTAATATTCCATCATGTAGACACAATTATTTATTTAATAGTTACCCTATTATTTTCACTATTTTATTATTATGAACAATTTTGTGAGAATTATCTTGGTAATTTCCTCCTGTATTTCTGATTATTTTCTTTGGCTCAACTCTAAGGGTTAGAATTTTCATGTCAGACTTTAATAACTATGTGATATGTATTGCTATTTGTTTCCCTATCACAATTTCATGCATTGTAAAAACAGTAATGTCTCATTCAATTATTTTTTCTTAAAAATATTTATTTAATGAACAAACTGCCTTGTAACATGTTTAAAATTATTAAATATGAATAAAAATTACAATAATACCTCCACCATAATAAATCAACTTTATTTTTCCATATTCTTATTTAATCCTTTTTCATATAGTACATATATACTTTTAGACTAGGGCTTGGCAAACTTTTTCATAAAGCACCAGGTAGTGGTATTTTAGGCTTTGCACACCACACCGTTTCTGTTGAAGCCACTCACCTTTGCCATTGCACCATTAAAGCAGCCATAGACAATACATAAATGAATAAGCATGGCTTTGTTCCAATAAAATTTTATTTATAAAGACAGGTGACCAGCTTGTGTTTGTTGACCCCTGTTTTATGGACAGTTGTTCTTATAATATAGATGAAACTGTTTGTTCAGTCATTCATGAACCAAACTTCTAACTTTCTGAAGCTGCTTTGCATTTTTAATTATTTAATTTTCACTTATGGTTAGTTTCCCCAAATCTTCTTAACCATGCTAGAATTATGGAGCTGGAGCTCCCACAATGATTTGTTTTTAGTAATGCAGTAAACTATTGCATTTACCGATTATAAAAATACAGAATACACTTTTACAAAGGGCTTCAAGTATGATTCTTAAAAGAAAAATATTCATCTGTAACCCCACACCATAGCAAACAGCCGTGACCTTTCTCTATCTTGGTCTGTGGGCTTAATTTTGGTTAATTATGTTAATAGAAAAGGTGACACAGCAAGAGTAATTTCGAAAAAAAAAAAGATCACCTCTAGTTCCATTAACCCAACAGATACATTTCTAATTCTTGTCTACCTGCAAACATATTTTTACATGGCTGCAATTATGTACCTATCCTTTTAAAAATATTCTTTACATTTACTATAATGAACACACACACACACACACACACACACATATATATATATATATATATATGTATATATATATTTGGCCACACCATACAGGATGCAGGATCTTCCTTCCCCGACCAGGGATTGATCCTATGCCCCCTGCAGTGGAAGCATGGAGTCTTAACCACTGGACCGCCAGTGAAGTCCCATGAACACACAATCTAAGCTATGTAAGTTTGTCCACAGTTTTGATCTTCTAAAGGAATTTCAAACTGCTTTTACCCTTGTCAGAGCAGCTCCCTCTCCATTATTCTGAGGCAGCTTAATCCAATCCAGTTTTTTTATTTGTATATTTTCACTTAATACTATGAAAAAACTTAAATGTACAGAAAAGTTGAAAGAATAGTGTAATAAATACCTACATACTCACTACCTAGCTTTGGCAATTGACAATATTTTACACATACACACACATAATTTTTCTCTCAATCATTTGAAATTAAAGGGCAGACATCATGTCACTTCACTCCTAAACACTTCAGCACATATCTGAACTTAAGAACAAGGTTGTTTTCCTCCATAACCGCAATACAATATCACAATTAAGACAACTAATAATAATCTCTAATATCATCTACCATCTAGTCCATACTCACATTTCCTCAGTTGTTCCCAAAATATCTCATATAGTTCCATTTGGAACTAGCATCCAATTAAGTTTACATATTGCATTTGTTAATTTGCCTTTCAGTCTCTCTTAGTCCAGAAGAGTACCCAGACATTTTTCACTATGAGATTGACTTTTTGAAGTGACTGGGATGATTGCCTTTATTCCACAGTTTGTGGATTTGTTTCCTCATGATGTCACCTAGATTGTTTGTCTCTGGACTCCCCATACACTGTACACTAAATCTAAAAGTGAAATAGATGGAGGTAAAAATGATAAAAAAATATTTCACCATTTATGCCTATCAACTTTGATTCATTAGACATCCTCTTATACATAAAAATATGTTCTGTGTAGATGGTGGACAAGATCTGCTTTGGAATCAGAGAGGTTTTACAGGTAGAGACCTTGGGAAAATTATTTCATTTCTTTGAGCCTCAGTCTCCCATATGTGAAAAGGGGAGTGACAGACATTTAACAAATGTTTGCTTCCTTCCCCTGGTTTACAGGTTCTTCTGGATCTCACAAGGCTCCACCAGAATAGATATCTCAAGGCACATTTGAAGAGCTCACGTTTCTTAAGTAAGACAGCAGCAGCAAGATGGCAATCATTTCTGCAGAGACAGTATAATCATAATGCAATATTAGCTACTGTGATCTTCTATCATTTCCTTCCTGGAGAGTTATGACTGTGGCATTGAGGATTTAAGACCTACAGCCTGAACACTACTTACTACAAATCTCTCACAAAGCTGCTGCAATAAATCTCATAGAGGAAAGTCATTGCATAAAAAATCCCCAACTCCAGGGAGCTGGCCATTTATTTTCCTAGAAAAGAAGGGCTGTGATGAGAGACCCTCCATGGTCCTTAAACTCCATGGAACAGAAACCAACAAAGCATTCATCATGGAAAGTTGAGTGATGGGCCCAATGAGACCAGCTGGGGAAGGAAGATGGAAAGAGAAGTGCCCCCACCCAAGGCCTGCTCAGGGATTTCCTGTAGCCTAGCGATTGGCTCTGCATAGAATCAGCACAACTCAAGGTGTAGTTCCTGGAGACAAATTACCTTCAGAGGCACTAAGTCAGTGGTCTTAACCTGGGCCCAATTGACTCCACAGATTTATTTAGTCTTCATAGTGTTTAAAAATGTTTTTATGGGCTTCCCTGGTGGCGCAGTAGTTGAGAGTCCACCTGTCGATGCAGGGGACACGGGTTCGTGCCCCTGTCTGGGAGGATCCCACACGCCGTGGAGCGGCTAGGCCCGTGAGCCATGGCCGCTGAGCCTGCGCGTCCAGAACCTGTGCTCCACAACGGAAGAGGCCACAACAGTGAGAGGCCCGTGTACTGCAAAAAAAAAAAAAAAAAAAAGTTTTTATTTAGTTCCTAATATTTAAAAATGGAAAATTGGGACTTCCCTGGTGGCGCAGTGGTTAAGAATACGCCTGCCAATGCAGGGGACACGTGTTCGATCCCTTGTCTGGGAAGATCCCGCATACCATGAGCAACTAAGCCCATGTGCCACAACTACTGAGCCTGTGCTCTAGAGCCCATGCTCCCAAAAAGAGAAGTCATTGCAATGAGAAGCCTGCACACCACAATGAAGAGTAGCCCCTGCTCACCGCAATTAGAGAAAGCCCATGCACAGCAACGAAGACCCAACGCAGCCAAAAATAAATAAATAAATAAATAAAATAAATTTTTTTAAAAAGGAAAATTACAGAAAAAGATAAAATACAGATTTGTGGCTCCTCTAAAGAAACTGAAATATCTGACAACTGTGGGTCATATTCCTGCCTCCTCTAGACAGTGTGTACGTTCTCTCATTTGCCACATGGCTTTTGCTTTTACCTTACCTCTCTTGTAGGCAATGGAGTTTGCAATCCCCATAATAATCCATCGCCTGGGAGTCCATTTGCTTACCTTCTACTCCCATCTCTGTCTTTGCATCAGAAGTGTAAACCTATTGCACACAGAATATAAAATACAACTGACTGATCCCTCTTAAACCAGCACTGATGCCAAAATCTTGGCTCTCTGTACACCGATGCCAAAATGTGATATGGCAACAAAGTTTTGGAGGAGAAAGAGAGAGTAACTTTATTCTTTGCCAGGCAAAGAGGGGACATAGCAGGCTAGTGCCTCAAGAACTGTGCCCCCCTCGTTGGGGAATAGGGAGAGGTCTTACAGACAGGGCTCGTGGTCAGAGGTAGGTGATAAAGATCAAAGCAGTGACAGGCTTGCATTCTTCTGATGGGTTGGTGGTGAGGTAAGTAGGAGTCAGCATCATCAACCTTCAGGTTCCAACTGGTCTGGGATCTCTGTGCTTGTGGGCAGCATACCATCATTCATCATTAACTTCTCCCACCTGGAGGGGGTTTTAGTATCTGCAAAACAGCTCAAAGATATCTTTGTGTGTGTCCCTTGATGGGGAGCAAGGACCTTGCTCCAAGGCTGCACTATTATTTCTCTTGACTGTTTGTTTCTCCCTTGTCTTGCATCCCTCCTCCCCTTCCCTAATAAACAACTACTTGAATCTGCCCATTGGAACTCAAGGAAGGTGATGGAGGCTGAATGAAAGCTGTTTCTTGTAATCAAAGAAATGGGGGACACAGGAGATATTTCTAAAAGGGTAGGGAGGCAGCTTGGTGTAAAGCAGAGAGCATCGGCTTTGCTTAAGGAGAGACCTCAGCTCAAATCCCATCTCGCCCTTACAGTGGGGTGTTGTCCAACTTGCTAAGTTCCTCTTGAAACTTTGCTCAAAGCATGCTCATAGCAAAAGAGCTATAATGGGATCTTCCACTTTGGGTGAGGACTAAGTAGAGTAATGGATATAAAATGCCTGACACCTTGGATGTGCCATCTTCTCCTAGCTTCTGTGACCTCAAGCTCTCTTGGTTCATTCTTTTTCATGGTTTCTTTGCTTCACTTTTTCTGTCTCCCTTGAAGGCACCCCTTCCTGGAACATGCCATAGATGGCAGTGTTCTCCAGGGTTCTATCCTTGGCCTGACTCCCCCGCATCCTGAAACGAGCAGGACTCTGTGGGGCTCCCAGGTACAAAACCTTGCCATGTCCCCCGTTTTCTTGTCTGTAGGAAATAGGCATCATTCAGCCTCCTTGACCTTCCCTGAGTTCCAAAGGGCAGATTCAAACAGTTGTTAATCCTGGAAGGAAGGGAATACAGAAACAAGGGAGGAGCAGTCAAGAAACAATAGTGCAGCATTGAGGCAGGGTCCTGGTTTCTCCTCAAGGAATATACATGACTGTATCTTTGAGCTCTTCTGCAGAACTAAGGCCCCCAGCCAGGTGGAGGATGGCAACTTCAGGTTGAGCACAAGATTCCTGGAGCATCGCCGTGTTACCTCACCACCAACCAGTCAGAAGAAAGTCACACACATTTCAGCCCTCACCCAGATTTTGCCTATAAAAACTTTTATCCCCAAAGGACTGGGGAGTTCGGGGTTTTTGAGCATGAGTCACCCATTCTCCTTACTTTGCCCTACAATAAACACTTCTCTGATCCAAACACTGATGTTTTGTTTTGTTGGCCTCACTGTGCATCCGGCACACAAACTTTGCCCTTCCCTCTGTTTAATGCTGGTATAGACACACAATTTGATAAGTGGATTACAGTACAATATGACTTTCTGTTTTGCTTTTCTTCATTTATCATTACATAAACTTTTTTTCTTTGCTGCAATACATCCTTCAAGATAAACATTAAATGGCTGCACAATATTCCATTGCATTTCATTTCTCTCCATTGCAGATCATAATTTAACTGATCATTCCTTTACTATTGGACATTTAGGTTGTTCTAATTATGAAAGGCAAGAATGCCAAGGATGTTTTCTTATACCTGGCATTTTTCTGTTTGGGGATTATTTCTCAGTTTGGAAAAGAGAATAGCTAAAGAGCAGCCTCAAGGGGGTTTAGACCACAGAAGAAAAGTTCTAGAATCAGGAGTGTTTTGTTTTGTTTTGTTTTTGTTTTTTTTCCTTTTTGAGACTTAGAAAAAATTCAGTGCGCTGATAAATTGGACACAATCCCAACTACCCGGTCACAGGAAATGAAACTTTGATCTAAAGTCAGATTTCAGGAACACCCAGGAGAGTTTGTAAACCTAGTAAAATCCCAACTGAGTTGCTCTCTTAGGCTCTTAGGCTCAAGCACTACGAATCCTGTCCTTTTCTTTTCCTTGATTGAAGTGGCTGTAACATAACAGAGTTCACTAACCAAGTTTATGACTCCAATGGAAATGGCCTAGTTTCCTGGATCACTCCTCCTAGCCAGCCACTGCACTGTTGGCTCTGATCGATGATTGATAAAGCAACCAACTTCTGACCTACAGAACCGTGAGCTAACAAATGGGTGTTGCTTTAAGCTACTGAGTTTGGGTTAGTTTGTTACACAGCAATAGAAAATGAATACACCTACCTTCCTCTTTCATTACTCAGGAAAATACTATAAGACCCATTATTCAGCTGGGCGCCCGTGGGAAAAAGGGGTTCTCCAGAACAGAGCACCCATACTGCCCTCTGGTGTAGATCTAGGGTAAAACAGGCATGTGTAAGTACAACTTCCCTTTCTGAGAAAGAATCTGGTTGTCCCAATCCTGATTAATATAACCATGGAAACATTGATGCCAACCTAGCACAGGAGTCTGCTCTTGAGAGTAAAGCAGATCCAGCTGAACAGTTCCACCACCTCCAAAGTTCCCTAATGAGAAACCTAATGCACACAATAACATGTTAATAATAACAGGATAAGGAAAAGGGACAGCTTATCAGATACTCACATCTTCCCCCTGCCCAGTCTGTGGTCCAGAGAGGCATGCCCGGGAGCTCCCAACCTTTACCCAGCAGCCTGCTCCCTGGAACTCCAGACCCATGTGTGCTGTTTGACAGTCCTCCCACCCTGCATCCAAACAAAAGTTCCTGGAGGAAGAAGCTTGGTTGTCTCCCTAGTTAATCATCTTCCAAATCCCTTCAGGCTTATTCTAAGTGAGGACAGCCCTCTCCCCCCATAACCCACTCAGGCTTTGCTCTTCTCTGTAAGCCAGGCTAGCTCAACCACATTTTGACCTTCTTAGTAGACCAAGAAACTCAGAGACTGGGAGGGCACTAGAGCTGTATTTTGTGAATTGCTGAGGTTTCACTTATTCAGCTTTGTGCTGGGTGATGATGCCGAAAATTCGGCCTCTGTGCAGTGTCAAATTGAATCTCAGAGACAGAGTTTTGAGTGAAATAGAAAGGAATAGCTTTATTGTTTTGCCAGTCAAAGGAAGACACAGTGGGCTCGTGCCCCTCAAAACTGTGTGTCCCAACCTGGGAGGATTTGGTGAGGAGTTTTATAGCAATGGTTCGAGAGCAGAGTTGCTGATAAGGGTCAGGGTGTGTGCAGGGCCTGCACTGCTTTAATCTGCTTCAGGTGGGCTCCTGATGAGCTTCTCTGGTTCCTTTAATGTAGCGTCAGGATGTCTCCTGATGAGCTTCTGGAGGTCATCAAATGGTGACCTTCTCTGGAATGAAGGATGCTAACATCTTCCATTTTTGGGTGGTTTTAGTTCTGTAAAAGAGCTCAAAGAGGGACTTCCCTGGTGGCGCAGTGGTTAAGAATCCATCTGCCAGTAGGGGACAGGGGTTCGAACCCTGGTCTGGGAAGATCCCACATGCCATGGAGCAACTAAGCCTGTGCACCACAACTACTGAAGCCTGTGTGTCTAGAGCCCGTGCTCTGCAGAAAGAGAAGCCACTGCAATGAGAAGCCCACCGCCACAACGAAGACCCAACACAACCATAAATAAATAAATAAATAAATAAATTTATTTTTAAAAAAAGAGCTCAAAGATCTTGTTATGTGTATCCCTTGAGGGGGAACCAGGACCATGCCCCTAGCCTGAACTGTTGTTTCTTGGCTGCTCCTCCTTTGTCTCTGCATCCCCTCCCTTCCCTGATTAGCAACTGTTTGAAAGGCTTCCATGCCCAGGAGCCCCACAGGGTCCTGCTCGGTTTCAGTGGGCCCTGCACCTGGCATTGCTAAAGAGGGTTTCAAGAAGGTGCAAAGGCGATATGCTTCCAGACCAATGATAGTGCATTTCTGCTCCCGGTTCATTCAAGTGCATTTTAATAGAACTTAAAGTCAAGGTGGATGGAACCAGGTTCTTTTGCATTTCAGCCTCATAACCATCTTGTGAGGTAGATAGTATTATCTTTTTATAGATGAGACTTGAAAGGTTAAGTGACTTATCCAAGGTCACAGTCAATAAGCTGTGGGAACTGGGATTTAATTTGATTTAAAAAAAAAAAACCTGTATGTGGTATTATGATTTATTTTTATTTTTATTTTTTATTTTATTTATTTATTTTTTTTTCTTTTTGCGGTATGCGGGCCTCTCACTGTTGTGGCCTCTCCCGTTGCGGAGCACAGGCTCCGGATGCGCAGGCCCAGCGGCCATGGCTCACGGGCCCAGCCACTCTGCGGCATATGGGATCCTCCCAGACTGGGGCATGAACCCGTATCCCCTGCATCGGCAGGCGGACTCTTAACCACTGCGCCACCAGGGAGGCCCTATGATTTATTTTTAAATAAACTTTTAATTTTAGCATAGTTTTAGATTTACAGAAACACTGTGAAGATAATACAGAGTTTCCATATACCCCACATCCAGAATTTCCTATGATCAATATCATGCATTCGTATGATACATTTGTCACATTAATAAACCAGTATTGATACACTATTATGAACTAAAGTCCATGGTTTGTTCAGATTTCCTCAGTTTTTCCCTAAGGACCTTTTACCTGTTTCAGGTTCCCATCCAGGATACCACAGTACATTTAATAGGTCTACTTAAGATCTTCTTGGCTGTGGCAGTTTATCAGACTTTTCTTGTTTTTGATCAACTTTAAAGTTTTGAGGAGTACTGTTCAGGTATTTTATAGAATGTCTCTCAATTGGGAGTTACCTGATGTTTTCTCATGATTAGACTGGGGTTACGTGTTTTGGGGAGGAAGACCACAGAGGTAAGGCGGGCTTTTCATTACATTACATCATATCAAGGGTGCATGCTCTCACTGTTGATGTTAATCCAGATCACCTGGCTGAGTTAGTGTTTGCCAGGTTTCTCCATTATACAGTTACTCTTTATTGACTCTTTTTATATTGTACTTATTTGGAATTCTGCACAGGAGATTTGTCTTTTCTCTCTATTCATTTATTTATTTAATCGTTTATTAATATCAATATGAACTCATGAATATTTATTCTGTTTTAGGTTATTATCTAAATTTTGTTGTACATAATTTGATTTTAACCTTATGTGTTTTGTTTTGTTTTGTTTTTACAATATATTGCTTGTGGTCTTGATTCTATGACCTGGGGGTGGGGGGGTGGTATTTGGCCAGGAGCTAGAATCCTTTCCTGCCACAGCCATACCCCTTTGAGGTTGCCAAGGGACATAAATGCCAGAGGATAAGGCCAGGTAAAGGAATTCTCCCTATCACTGGACTGATCTTTGGCCTCTATCAAATTATAAATTTCAAAAGTTGAAAACATGAATTGGTACAGCCACTATGGAAAACAGTATGGAGTTTCCTCAAAAAACTAAAAATAGAACTACCATATGACCATATGATCCAGCAATTCCACTCCTGGTATATATCTGAAGAAAATGAAAACACTAATTTGAAAAGATACAGGCACCCCAGTGTTCATAGCTACGTTATTTACAATAGCAACCTAAGTGTCCATCAACAGATGAATAGGAAAAGAAGATGTAGTGTATATATATATACAATGAAATACTACTCAGCCATAAAAAAGAATAAAATCTTGCCATTTGTGACAACATGGATGGACCTAGAGGGTGTTATGCTTAGCGAAATAAGTCAGACAGAGATGGACAAATACTGTATGTTATCACTTATATGTAGAATCTAAAAAATTAAACAAATGCATGAATATAACAAAACAGACTCACAGATATAGAGAACAAACTAGTAGTTGCCCATGGAGAGAGGGAAGTGAGGAGAGGGCAAGACAGGGGTAGGGGATCAAGAGGTACAAACTACCATGTATAAAATAAATAAGCTACAAGGATATATTGTACACCACAGGGAATATAGCCAATATTTTATAACTTTAAATGGAGTATAATCTATAAAAATTTTGAGTCACTCTGTTGTACACCCAAAACTAATATAATATTGTAAATCAGTTATATCTTAATTTTAAAAGTTGAAAACATGACTCTTAAAAACATGGAATAAATACATGTCAGAGATTTTATTTAACTTATTCATTAGTGAGGGAACCAGTAAGATGGTAAAACTGGTTTTAAAGAGTATTTGAGGAACAGAATAATTGTAGGCAATTTTAAAAAGGAACATCAGAATAAGATCACTGGGTTAGATACAAAACTGATTTAATGCCCTACAGGGCAACAAAAACCACAACCTTTGGGGTTACTGTAGCTACCAGTCAGAAATCATTTGCATTTCTGCTAGCCACAAATCTACAAGTCAATTGCAATGTCACTGAACCTGAGCCTTAATTAATAGTAAATAGCAATGTCATAGAATGGCACCTTCTCATGAGAAATTAAATAATTGTTGGATGGGTCTGTTAAACAGTATTCAGTATGACATTAAAAGGACAGGTGCACTGTCTTAAACTTACCGTGTTTTGGAGACTTTTTCTTAACAATCATACCCCGATGTCCTCTCCTGTGGAACTGTAGGAAACAACAGGAAAGCATTTTTGTCAGCCTACGTAGGCCTAGTGGCTTCCCTATAGGCTCCACTCTGGTTTCACTCCAGGAAATAGAAGGTCCTTCCTGCAGGGGAGGTAGCCTCCAGTCTAGGGAGACAGAAGATTGCAAAGGGAGGCCAGAAAGACCCCTGGGAGGCTTAACACTTTATTTCCTTCTTACAGCACCACTTCCTGGCACTGTGGTCCACAAAATATTAAACCTGATCAATTCATAGCAAGACCTCTTTCCTTGATTATGGGGAGACAATGAGGCTTGGCAAAGTGGACAGAACTGGATTTCACTCTAGAAAGTAAAATACCCCACACGGCTTCCAAATTTTAACATCACATAATAGTACTAATTTTTATTTAATGCCTTTTAGGTTGAGTGCTAAGGGCAGGACTATGGCTTGTATAGCTCTGCATTCTTCACAGCATCTGGCATTGGGCCTGGCATAGTGCAGGTGCTCTGTAAAAGACAGCTGTGTGAAGAAGAAGGTACTATAATTTGGGGGTTACTGTTTTGAGAAGCCTGCACCAATGACTCGCTATTTGTGAGGCCATGCTGTGAGGCGTTGTCTTGAGGACACAGTATTCCGGAAGGAGTAGTTTCTAGAAACACAAGAAAGCCTTTTATTTTCTTTTAAATGCCACCCAGATGGCAATACCAAATAATAATAATTATGATGATACTTTTTTTTTCTTTTAAAGAGCCCAGACTTGACAATGTCTGGCTTTAGATTGTAAATTGGCTCATTATCAGGAAAAACATATTTATTGAAACACAGTAACGATCAATGGCTCCACATAAGCCTGTTGCAAAAATCAGGCAGTTATTTGTACATGTGGTATTTGGTGCATAGCTTCTCCATAGGGATAATTTTCTTCCAAGATGAGCACCAGGGACAGGAATAGGGCAGGGGTACTGGACTGATCATCTGGAAAATAGGGCTAATTGGGATGCCTCCCTTGGAGGTTTGCTTTATTAAGGTTTGGTTGAGCTCTCAGGAAGCGTTGGATCAAAGACTCCTCAGCACTTATTATTTAAATACAAAACCTCTAGGTGCTTAGACAGTTTGTTTTTCAAGCCTCTCTGTTTTTCTGTGACATTAAGGCTTTCCTAGGAACTTGTCAGCATTCAGCTCACTGCCCCTCTACTTCCTTCTCCAGAAGCATCTTAAACATTATTGAACATAGAATGTACTGAAAGACTCCGATACCTTCAAAGTCACAAATGATGGGAGAATGCAACAGAAGGCCAGCTGGAGCAGTGCTGGCTACAACAAGCAGCCTGTAGGAAATAACCCAGGCTTTAGTGTCAGATGGCTTTGAAGTAGAATCAGGAGCCTAAAGCATAGTAGATATGTGACCTTAGACACCTTATTTAGTGTTACTGAGCTTCAGTTTCCTCCTCAAGAAGAATGAGAATTATACCTGCTTTGTAGTATGGCTTTAGGAATTAGAAATCATATTTGTATAGTTGTTAGAACATAGAAAATACTTAATAAATGATAGTAATTATTATCATCATTTCCCCCCCCACCACCAAAAAAACCAAAAAACAAAACACCTGGCAGAAAACCTGGCAGGGAGAAGTGGAGGTTTGGGAATTCTCTCCTTCAGGGTGTCCTGAGCTGGGAACATAGAGAGGAGGGATCTCTGGTTATAAACCTGATGGGAACATCAGTAGCAACTCTGAACTCCCCAGTTCCCTTGAACCTAACCAGCATCAGCTGTAAAATACACATGCCTAACATGTTTAAAGCTGAAAAGAAAGCAGCCAATGGAATGAATGAGACTGAAACAGCATTCATTGTCTTCGACTAGGGTGCAGATTGCCCCACCTCATAAACCAGGAATTGGGGTTCCTGGAGGTAATATGAAATAGTGGTTAGGAGCTCAGACTCTGGAGCCAGATTGCCAGACTCACTCTAATTGCTTCAGTTTCCTTAACCTGAAGATGGGAAATTGTCAGTCAGTATAGGCTAGGTTATGCTGCAATAACAAATGACTCCAAAAAATTTCAATGACCGACACAACAAATGGTTCCTTCTTGTTCTCACTACATGTCCTTCATGAGTCAGCTATGGCTCTGTTCTATGCCACTTTCATCCTCAGACCCAGGCTGACAGAATAGCCACTATTTGGGACACTGCCAGTCATCATGCCACAGTGAAAAGAGAACAGGGCAAAGCACACACTGGCTTTCAAAGCTTCTTCCTGGAAATGACACATGGCACTTCTGCCCTAACTTCATTGACCAAAGAAAATTCTATATATGGTCACCTCTTAGTCCAGCAGGGCTGGGATATTTAAGTCTGCTATAAGCCAGAGCTCTGCAGAGAGGGAAACCAAAATATTTGGTGGATAGTAATCTAATTTACCACAGATAAAGATAATAAAAGTCCCTACCTCATGGGTTGCCCTGACAACTAAATGAGTTAATTTCATACATAAAGCACTTAGAAGAGTGAATGACACCCATTAAGCATAATATGTGTTTGCTATTATTATTGCCGAACATCATACAGTGGGTTAGTGACAGAGCTGGAATAGATCCCAGGTGCTGTAACTGAAGGGAAAAACAAAATTGCGTGTATTAGGAACTACAGATCCACAGACAACCAAGGACCAAACACACCAAAAACCAATACAAAGCACGTTTTCACTTTTGTTTGTTTGTTGTTGTTTTGGCTCAAACAACAGAATTTTACGTTCTCACAGTTCTGGAGGCTGGAAGTCCAAAACAAAGATGCAAGCAGGGTTGGTTTCTGGTTTCTCTTGAGACCTTTCTTCCTGGCTTGTAGACGGCCGCCTTCTCGCTGGCCTTACTGTAAACAGCTAATGTAGGGGGTTCCCGGAGAAAGAAAACCAGGCGTGGCTTTCTTGACATAAGAGAAGCCATTTTTGGCCTAAGCCACTTTGTGATCTAAGCCTGGCCACAATGCTTGTCCTTGAACAGATCTCAGTAATTAAGTATCTTAAGCAGACAAAAGAATGCAGGAACTAGCAAGAGAAGTTAATAGCAAAGGTAATATATCAGTTGTAAAGACTCCCAGTTCCGTTCCAATGATGAAGATTAGCCTGAAGCGCTTCACCACCAGATAACTGGAACCTAAGGGATGATGATGACCTTTTCTGCTGACCTCAATCAGCTAAAGCTTGGACTCTGCCTACCGCCCAAGCCCCTTCATGAATATGCGTGTACCCTTAGCTTAAAACGTCCCCAAATTTGTGGGAGACATTTCTTTGGGAAAGATCCCCAATGTTCTCCTTACTGGCTGCAAGTAGTAACAAATCCTTCCTTCTCCTGATCTTTGGTTGTGTCTTTTGGTTCAACGCCCACCAGAAGGTGAATCCAGTTTTTGGGTAACATTACCTCTGTGCACACACACCCCTGATGTCTCTTCCTCTTCTTATAAGGACCTAGTCTTATTGGATTAGGGAAGCAGCTTTTTTTTTTTTTTTTTTTTTTTTTTTGCGGTACGTGGGGCTCTCACTGTTGTGGCCTCTCCCATTGCAGAGCACAGGCTCCGGATGCGCAGGCTCAGCGGCCATGGCTCACGGGCCCAGCCGCTCCGCGCCATGTGGGATCTTCCCGGACCAGGGCACGAACCCGTGTCCCCTGCATCGGCAGGCGGACTCTCAACCACTACGCCACCAGGGAAGCCCAGGGAAGCAGCTTTTAAAAAGGAAGAGAGAGGGAGCTGAGGGAGAAGGGATAGAGGGAAAGGTGAAGGAGAAAGAACGAGTGAGAGAGACAGGGAGGGGAGAGACCCCAGCCTGCAAAAGTACAGGGGCAGAAGCTTCAGGGAGACAGGGAGACTCGACAACCTCTGAAGCGCACGCAGTGCCACGGGGAGCTGGCTGTCTTTGTCCAACCCTCCTTTTCCTGGGACTCAAGTCTTTCTAGTATATTTGCTTTGTCTGTTATTAAAATGCTGATTTCCTCCAGCTGCTAGTACCTCTTTCTCAGTCCTCTAATTGTTCTCCTCAACCTTGAGTCAGCAGCTGGATGGGATGGTCAGAGCTTTCACGGAGAAAGGAAATTTCCCCCGGGTTCCAGCCTTAGGTGATGAGTGTATTTCTAGCTCAGAGGGGCTCAGCGCTGGGCTGAAATCAAGGTGAGAGTTAGGCTCTCATTAGAAGCAGGAAAGCTCTACCCCAGGCTCCCACCTGTGACACAGGGTGGAGTGGCAGAAGGTAGGGATGCTGTTGGGATCTGGAGCAGGGGATGGCTCCTGAGTGTGCCAATAATAAAAAGAGCTAATCGTCCAATTGCACAAACTACGTGCCCAACACTTGAGTAAGCACTCACATCTATAAACTCATTACATTCGCAACAGATCTAGGCTGTCTGATTATCACCTCCATTTCACAGATGGAGAAACTGAGGCACAGAATTAGGTAGCTTGTCCTTGTCCAGGTTCACAGTTGGAGCAAGCAACTGAGCTGGGCTTTGAATCCAGGCAGCTTGCTCCAGAATCCATGCTCTGAATTACTACAACCTGCCTTTCTAGGGCTGGCTTGGGGCACTACAATTTTTTTGTGCAGTAAGTTTTGTCTAATAAAGCAAGTGTGCCCTGATTTGAAACTCTGGACATAGAACATCTAGAACTTAGATTGAGGGACTCATTTTATTTCCCCTCCCAATACTAAGGATTCTTTACTTATAAAATAACACAGCTATTGTATTTAGAAAATGGCTGTCAATTGTTATTATTATTACATTGGCTCCATTCGGCATTAATTTGTCTCCAGAAACATAACCAGCACAAACATTCAGAGGTTTCTATGTTCCACCAGGGGAGTGCGGGTCAGCCCCAGTAAAAGGTGCCCTTTTGGGAGGTGTCTCCCTGGAGCCCTTGGACACAGAGCCTCTTCTCTGGTCCTTTCAAGAATCAGTCTCCACACAGATTGCCTGATCTCACCTGCCACCAGCAACTTGCCTCCCCTTGACTATCTGTATCTGTCCTAGCCTAATTATTTTGCTGAGTCAGACAATCAGTCTTAATTGCCCATTTCCACCTCCACCTGTGCCTGTCTCGTGGTGGGGAAAACCTCTTTCTTAGGGCTTGGTGCCTGTTCATCCCCCTGGATCAGATGCCCAGGGTGGCAGTGCAGGGTGGCAAAGGACCTCCTACAACTTCTGAGCCCCCAGATTCCTCATTTTCCTGGGCTGTACTGGGGGAAGATGAGGGTTTTGTTCATGTGCAGAGCGTCTCCCACTAGCCTCCCCCCGACCTTCACTGTGTCCTTTTTTAGAAGCGGCCAGTGCTGTGCACAGATCCCCTTTTTGTCCCTCCAGACTCACTCTCACTCTTCCTCACACTCCTCCCTGCCCTGGGAGGTGGGCCTGTTTGGACCCCATCGAAGGGCTCCTTTGCTTCTTGGCTTCCAGCTGGTCCAGCGGTGAGAAGCCTGGGCAGGAGACCTGGGGAGGTCAGGATGTTTATTCCCCTGGTGCCCTCCCTGTGGGATTCCTCAGGTTCTCTCTGATGGAAGGTAGGAGCCTCTCCCAAGGGGGCCCTCTTCTCATGATACTTTCTGAGTTCTGCTAAGTACTCCCTTCCTCGACCCTAGCTATATGATTGATTAAATTATTGGCCGCAATTCTTTGTCCCTCCTGGTATCCACGCTCTTTGCCAGGATGTGACTTTGCAGTTACTCTCGTAAAAGGAGGGGTGTATCTCTCCCTGCCCCTGGGCTTGGCTCTGTGACTTGTCTTGGTCAATGGAATGTGAGTGGAACCAATTGTTTATGCCAGTTCCAAGCCCAGGCCTTTAGAAGCATCTTGTGTTTCTGTGTGCCTTTCTGGGGCCTCTGCCATCTCCATGAGAAGACCTTCCCCTCGGCACTGCTGCCTCCTCAGTCTGGGCCTTAGAATGAACCCATGTGGAAGAGCCCAGAGCTTGATCTGCAGAGAAGCCAAGCCCAGCTGGACACCAGCTTGAGGCAGAGCTCCCAGCTGAGCCAGCTGAGCTCCAGTCAACCCACAGCCTGGGAGAAGTACATGCTAATTGCTGCTTTCCACCAAGATTGTGTGATGAAGGGTGCCAACACCCTACTGGTACGAGAACCAGGGTTACTGCAGTATTCCTCGAGCTTTCCCTGTACCCTGCTCTTACACCATAAATACTCCCTTTATTAAGCCCTTGGGGAGCCACCCTATTTTGAGTGTCATCTGTTTCCTGCAGTGACAATGAGTGAATGATAGAGGCACCAGGCCCAGCTCTTCCGTAATATTATATCACATTGCCAGCAAAGCTCAAAATATGACATTCGATACCAGCTGCACTTCTGTGTTTCTCATTTGCTACTCAATATTCAACTGAAAGCCAGTTCTTAGAAGCTGATGACATCTTATTTTATTTTTTTATGTATCTTTTAAATCTTCCATCTTTTATTAGGAAAAAATTTCAAACATATACACAAGTAGAGATATTATAATGAACACCCAGTACTCATGACCCAGCTTTAACAATGGTTGACATTTTGCCAATCTTATTTCATCTCTTCCTCTCCTGCTTATTTTCTAAACCTAATGATCTTTCAATTTCCAGAGAGAATCCAGGGCTCCCATCTCAGCTCTAATCTTCTATGATCTCTGTGCAACATTCGCTGCTATGGCTCACCCTTCTTTCTCTGCCCTTGCTATCTATCTCCTGGGTCTCCTTGTATCTCCTGTGTCTGGTCTCAGGTTCCTGTTTTTGATTTCTGACTTGGCTCACAAATGTTGGGATTCCCAAGGGACTTGTCCTCTCCTTCACCAGTTTTCCTTCTCTCTGCGCTCTGTTCCTGGTGTGGGGGGGTCCCTTCTGCACTCCCATGGCTTAATCTGTGAGCCTGCTCTGTGTTTCTGGGCTGTACTTTCTGTCTGTCCACTAAGTGTCTTCACTTGGATGTTGTATGTACTTCACAAACCAAACTCAGCGATTTCGTCTCAAAACTTCTCCTTCTCCACCTCTTCTTCTGGGTTCCCCATCTCTGTTTAGACCTTCCATAGTCGCCCCATCACATAACTAGATATCTTATTTCTCTCTTAGGCCCAGTTCTGACCAGTGTGTTTCTCTAAGTGCTAGCATCTCTATTCTAAATCATATCATGCTAACCCCATCCCAACTTAGAAATCTTCTATGGCTCCATTCAGAATATATTCTAAATATTTTGGTGTGATACTGAAGCCTCTTCACCCCTCCTCTCCTTCTAATCTCACCTTCTGTACCCTGTCCTCCAAACAAATGGCCCTGCTTGTTTCTCCTCTAATGTACCACATGCTTTCATGTAGCCTTGTCTCATGCTGATGACTCTCTTATTTTAATAAGATGAAAAAAATGTGGTTCTGGTTCTCAGACACTAATTTCAAAGTGCCCCTTCCATCATTATGAATCCCCCTTGCCCTTCTGAGATTCTTGCTGACATCTGAATTTGTTGTTCTTCCCAAAGGAAACAGTCAACATGGTATTTAATTTTTTGAGCAGTCTTATTAGAGTTTCTCTTTCAAAAGAAATGCAGCAATGAGGTATTTTTTCCATAGAAATACTGGCCGTGTAAAGTTACTGACCCTTCTGTAGCACTTTGAGTGCCCCCAAGGCAGGAATGGTGTGCTACTCATCTTTTTATGTATCCCCAGTACCTGGCATATAGGAAATACTCAGTAAATGTTTGTTTGAATTGCATCTAAATCAGCATTGGGACGAGGAAGTAAGATCTGGAGAGGGCACAGATGTTGCCAGCCAATTGCAGAGAAAGCTGCCAAACACATAATCTATGAGCTGAGAGGCTGAGGTCACCCCATTCCCTGCAGTGAGGGCCTCCAGGCTTGTCAGATGTCAGTTGCATTTGCAAAGCTAGAAGTTCAGGTGGAAGGTTGAATTTTTCTTCATTAAACTTGTCACTCCCCAAGGTGGGACTCTGACAGGAACCCAGTGAGATATCAAGTTGAGACAGCTGTTGCCAAACCTGGTGGAGGCATTTCTGACAGCTGGGGATACAGCTGCTGCCTTGGGCTTCATGGGCAACATCCTTTTCTTCTTAAAGGACGTCAAGATGCTTAACAAATAAATAGCAACGGTATGATGGAGGCAGACTTGGATCAGAGTCAGATCACGTGGATTTGAGTCTTGACTTTGGTTCTTATTAGCTGTGTGACTTCAAGCAAATTGTGTCACCCCTCTGAGCCTCATTCTCCTCATTCATGATACTGGTTGCTGTGAAGACTTAATGAGATAATGTATATGTAAATGTTTTATAAGTTGTAGATCACTCTTCAAAGAATAGGTAAAATTAGAATATATTAAAATTACGTTTAGTGTTCAAAACATGCACACACATTGAATATAGAATGGTTAAGTTGATACCTACTTGCTCACTGTCTGTTATATGTCCAGCTCTCTGCTTGGAACTGTGATAGACACAGAAGTTTATATAAGGTCAGTTTTCTGACTTTAAGAAACTTATAATCTAGTTGGGAGAAAAGACCAATTTATTTCTCCCCATGTTTCTACACAGGGTAAGAAATTTCTACTCTACAACCAAGGTAGAACATTTCTCTCTATTTCTTTTCTCATTCTTCCTGTGAGAGGGAGAGTAACCTATGTGGTTGGTAAGCTTGGGCAAAGGTACTAAGCCTGGTGGTTTAGCACCTTTTTTTCTTCTCTCTTCTGAACTAGTAGATCACTGGGAATGCATGCTTTCTCTACTCTTTGCCATAATGTAAGGTTTTAGGTGGCATGTGTTGGGTGAGAGCAGAGGTTGTCCAGATTTCTCTGTGATTGGATGGGTAGGTTAAGTTCTGGGGGAGAGTAGTAGAAAGTGCATTGTATCTTGATATGTAATACCAGTTCTTAGCCTTGATTCCATCCGAAGGAATGTTTCTTTATTTAAATCTTGGACATCTACATCTCCTCCCTTGTAGGGGGAAGCACCTGCCACTGACTCTCAGGATTTAAACCTATCTCAGGATCTAACTACCTCTAGAGATTTAGACTATTTAAATTAGACCAGTGCCTTAGGACTTCTGCAAGTCTCTCCAGGTGGGCTTGCCACTCCAAGTCCTGCAGGACAGTTCAGAATGCACTCCAAATCTGATTCTCTTCTGTATGTCCTAGCAATGTGAGTTGATAAGGTGCTTCTGTATCTTTGGCTTTGAACTCTGTTAGGTGTGGTTTTCTTTTTGTTTACCCTACTTGGGTTTTGTTGAGATTCTTGGATCTGTCACTTAATGTTTTTCACCAAATTTGGGAAGTTTTTGGCCATTATCTTCCAATATTTTTCTGTCCTGTGCCAGTCATGGTTCCACCAGAGAAACAGACCAGTAGGATATATAGCAGGATATGTGTCCAGGAGGATATGAGTGTGTAGAAAATTTTATTGCAAGGAATATTGGCTTACATGACTGAGAGGACTTGCTAGGCAAGTTTGAGACTTGCAGGGCGGGCTGTCAGGAAAGGCAGGCTTGGACTTCTGGCGCAGGAACTGATGCTGAAGTCCATGGGTGAAATATCTATTTTTTTCTCAGGGAAACCTCCGCTCTGTTCTTAAAACTTTTTAACTGATTGGGTAAGACTCACCCAGATTATTCAGGATAATGTCCTTTATGTAAAGTCAACCGATTATAGATGGCACTCACATCTAAGGAATACCTTCCCAGCAACACTAGATTAGTGCTTGATTGAATAACTGGGTATAATTTTTAATAGTACAATATGATTAATATTAATACTAATTAAAAAAACATTTAAAAGCATTATAGATATAAAATTCCAAATGCAAATGCATTTGCAGTTTAAAGAGTGACAAGGAAACAAACACATACAGTCACTATCTGGTTTGAAATAGAATATTAGTAGTTTGAAGCCCTATGAGCCATTTTTTTTTCCAGGTACATCCACCTCCCTACCATATGGAAAGTTTAAAATATGTAAAACAATATTATATATTATATAAAAGTATAAAAACATGCATACAATGATAAACACAAATTGAAGACAGTGGTTACCTCTGGAAGGAAGGAGAATGGGATTGGGTAGGGATACAAGGGTTTCTAATATATTTGTAATGTTTCATTTTTAAAAAATGACATCAAGCAAATGGGGCAAAATGTTATGGTCTGGCTAAGTGTTTGCTACATTATTCTCAGAGTGCATAAAGGCAAAATAGCACAAGGGGTTGAATGTACAAATTCTGGGGCCAAACTGGTTTAGATTCATTTTTGGCTGCTTAAGTTACTAACTGTAGAAGTTGTACAAATGACTTAGCCTCTCTGCAACTCAGTTTTTCTTATTTGTAAAATGGAGATCATAATAATACTTACTTTATAGTATTGTTGTGAAGATTGCATTAATTAGTTTAGGGAAAACATTGGAACAGTGTATGGTATATAGTGAGCATGCAATAAATGTTAATTAGCAGCAGTAGTAAGTTTTACATATTTCATAAACTCTTTTAAGAAACTGCAAACACACACACACACACACACATACACACACACGGACCCAAATCCCTAAACTATAGGATCACAATCATTTATTTGAAACTCTTAGGGTAGATGTTTCATATGTCAGAACTATTTGTTATTTATTATGCAACATCACTAGTGGGGTCTGGGGCAACATGCCCTAATGAAACACATTATTATTTGTGCAATAAAAGTTATGAATATTCATTAAGTAAGACACATAAAGACTCTAAAAATCTTCATGTCGGTTCAGGTCAAGTTTCACCACCAAATGAATTTGCTGCCAACTTTCCAAAAACTTTCAGTTTTCAGAATGTTTTGGAATCTGGAACTGCATTTAAAGGATTGTGGACCTTTACCATACTGTATCTACCTTGTGAGTACCAGTTGTCTTTAAAAAGAACGAGGAAGCTATACATATTGAAATGGAAAGGTAAGGCATATGTTAAGTAATAATAGCATATGTGTTAGAGTATTTGGCAACTGGCCAAACAATACATATTACATAATTCCTGTTATATTTATAGAGCGAGACTTCCATATTTTCTTACATATATAGGATAAATGCATCGAAGGGAGATTGGAAAACACCCTCTGTTACCGAAAGTCGGTCGGCTGCTTGCCATTTGAAAGCCAATACGAGGCGAGGTTGGTGGAAAGGAAAGTTTGCTTTATTTTGGAGCTCAGCAACCGGGGGAGGGGGGAGAGGGCAAACTTTTCTCCAAAGGCCAACTCCCCACTGACAGTCATTGGGCAAGAGCTTTTAAAGGGGAGTTTCAGGGGTGCACAGGCGTAGGGAGGGGGCCACGTGAAGAACAGCACAGTCAGTTCTGACAATCACCTTGCAATTAGTCATGAGGTGGTCTGATCAACATCATCTTGATTGTTTTAAGTACAGTTAACCTTCAGTTCCAGGGTCGGTTTGTTCCTATTTCTTTGAGGCCAGTTCTCAGAATTGTGCAAGATGGAGCAGATTATGTCATGGCTACAGTCTGGTCATCATGTAGTTAACTTCTTCCATCTGGTGTGGGTTTCTGTATCTACATAACAGCTCAAAGGATATGGCTCAGGATATTATCTATAGTCCTTGAGGAGGAACTAAAGGTCCTTGACTTTGCTTAATGACTAAAATATTATTTTGTCCGGTTTCACTGCTTTTTCTTTGTTTCTGCATTTTCTCATTTCTCTGATCAAATTTATTCTGTGACTAAAGTTTTTCTACAGACAAAAGGCAGGCAGAGGACATGGTGGGTGGGGGAGAGGACCATAGGGTCCTGCTCCATCTCACTGCCAAACTGGCTAGAGGGGGGCTACCACATTTTCCTCTGTATACATCTGACGTTTTGTCTTCTGTGAAAAGGGTTCACCTATATTTGGGTAGTAAAAATGGAAAAAAAAACTGCTTGGAAAAGTAAATTGAGGCAGTATTGTGGAGAACCTGAGAAGTTTTTATTTAAATAAATGAATGTTAAGAAGCAGTGGATGTTTTTGAGCAGATTAGTAACAGCAGGTTCAGCAGAGAAGCACGTTGTAACTATAAGGTTAGGATTTAAGTATGGAAAGGAGAAATACCCTAGGATCAGTCTGTGAAAATTTTCCACTTGAGTTCCGGCCTCAGGCTCAGAATAGTAATATGCTGGATTACTGTCCCCAATGTTTGTAGTTCACGAAGAACCTAAGAGATGATCTGTGATAACAACAGAAATGAAACTAAAGGGCTTCTTAGCCTCTACAAGAGGCCCATAATGTTTCTGTGTCGCAGATATCAAGGGAAGAGAATTTCATTAAGGAATTGGCCAGCAAGGTCATATGGTGCTTGAATTTTTGCTTCTGTCCAGCCGATTCTCCAAATAGCAGTCAGAGTAATCTTTGAAAATCACAAACTTGGTTGTGCACAACTTCAGTAGTTTCCCTAGGATCTTTCTAAGTAGAGCTGGTGAGGAGGAGCCCTCAGTTCCTTTCTGGTTGTAAGCCTAGAGCTCCCTAGGGTCATATTTCCCTTCCATCCCCCTGCTTGGAGAAGCTGGCTCGAGAAAGAGATGCTGACAAAGCAGAGAGCATCAGAGATGAAAAACAGAGCGAGGGAGGACTAACAGTATTTAAGTCCCCAAATCCAGTCTCACTTTGAGGCCTGGTATGCCATTAGCTCTTTTTTTTTGGCTGCACCACATGGCATATGGGATCTTAGTTCCCCCACCAGGGATTGAACCCGCACCCTCTGCACTGGAAGCATGGAGTCTTAACCACTGGACAACCAGGGAAGTCCGCCATTAGCGCTTTTTGCCCATGCTCGTTTGAGTCGGATTTCTATCTCTTGGAGCCCAAAGAATCCTGAGTAATACCCTCCACTTCAGTGTTGGATTTCCTAGAACATTTAACTGGGGCCCAATTTGAACTGTTCTCCTGGTGAGGTGTTTTTTTTTTTTTTTTTTTTTTTTTTGTGGTACGCGGGCCTCTCACTGTTGTGGCCTCTCCCGCTGCGGAGCACAGGCTCCGGACGCGCAGGCTCAGCGGCCATGGCTCACGGGCCCAGCCGCTCCGCGGCATGTGGAATCTTCCCGGACCGGGGCACGAACCTGTGTCCCCTACATTGGCAGGCGGATTCTCAACCACTGCGCCACCAGGGAAGCCCTCCTGGTGAGGTTTATTAGGATTTATGGGATCTAAAGTCTTTATGTCGACCTTATACAAACACAGAATTCTACATAGCTGAAGGGGGAAGTAGTAGGAGGTGACTCAAAGTGTCATGACATTTATATCTTAAAATATATCTTGTCACTGTGGTAGTCATTAGGGCTGCTTACCATTATTCCAGTTCCCCTTTCACTCATCACTCCCCTTGACATTGGATGTAGCCATGTGATTTGCTTTGATGAATGGAATGCAAATGGAAGTGACATGGGACATTTCTAGACAGAATCTCCAAGAGGTTGTGTGCAATTTGCATGATCTCTTCCTGCTACTCTGGAGATGGTAGAAGTACATGTTGAGATGAAACTTCTATCATCTAAGTGATTATGGTGGCTGAGACCTCCTACCAACCCACTTTTGGTCATGTGGGTGAGAAAGAAATGTTAAGTCACTGAAATTTTGGGGTAATCTCCATAAAAACCTATCCTATCCTGATTGATACAATCATTCAAAAATTTGAGTGTTATAAATTCTGTTAGACTTTGACTTTGGACTTGAGAATCTATAATGAACATAATTATGGGGAGAGTGGAAGTAAAGATCTCACCTGATGTCTAGAAGAATTATTCCTCACAACTACCTCAGATTTTATAGACCTTGCACTACATTTTTGGTAGAGTCTGTTAATTACTCCTCTCAAATCCATTTTAAAGCTCTAGATAAAGGTTTTATTTTGCTGTATTTTTTCAAAGTCTGTTATTCTTTGTGACCTCTGATCCTTATTAAACACTTTTCATTAACTCCTCAAGTACAATTCAATCTAGGTACACTCAAAAGAGAAGCCGTTTGATTTTTACAAACGGAAAACTTCTAGCCCTCAAAATTCCATTTTTACTTCTGTGGTTTGTTGTATTTTCCTTTAGTCTTTGTGCTAGCCTCATTTTAAAGAAAATTCTTGTTTGGGTTTCCAGGACAGAATTTTATATGCAGAGCAAATGGGCTTTAGGCATATTTACTACATTATTTGTTAGAGGCAAGCTATTCAAAGGATATTTCCGATGGATTTGAGGTGAGTTATACTCACCCAGCTTAAGGGGCATTTGCAATCATATCCTAACCTACAGTGCATTTATAGGTCTTACATCTTATGTGTGTATGTAAAATCACTGTAAAAGGTCACCTTATGATAATAAGAATTTCTCAATTTTTTGCAGTTGTATTGTCTAATTCAAGTTGGGATTCTTCAGTTTTCCCAAATTTGATGTATAGATTTTGGTATTTATCTTATTTATTGTTGCTGTCTATTAGAGAAGATACAAATACTTAAGTAATATCTAGAGGCGAAGATGTTGGGAGCACCTAAATCTACCTGGATACTTTTTGATGCTTGTCAGCAGATGTTAACAATATATCATAAGAGGCCAAGATCCCACAAGAAGGTGAAACAATCAGATGAGACCCTTGAAAAGTAGTAGCTCCAGCCTGAAGGTGAAGTTCAAATTTGTAGATGGTTCAATGTGTGTGGTGTGAGTATATGTATGCGTGCATGTGCATCTTGAATTTAGAGATGTGTTTGATCAGTCACACTGTCAACCACATGATACTAGGGGCTATCACAAAGTTGACAAAAGTCTTATGATTCTGTGAGCCAAATTGCTCTTGGTCTCTTTAATCATCCAGGGAACCCAGGGAGGCCACAGCTAGGAAGGTGAAACAAAATTGCAGAGGTGGTAACATTGATCATTGTGCAGAAATCTGGCGAGAATAATATTACTGACTTCGACTGGTCTGTCACTCTAAGTATCATGAGCTTAATACAGACACTACATTATGGCTAATTCTACAAAATCTGTATGTTAATACCCCTAACGAATTCAGAATTGATAGGAATAGTCTTATATCCTAATGAGTCTCAAACTGTAGATAAATATGGATGCCTATCCTCCCAGAACAGGAGGGTAAGTGTCTTCCTGGGTGCTGATGATATGGCTTTAATGTCATGGCTAAAGAGTGACCTCAGTGGGCCTCCCTGGTGGCGCAGTGGTTGGGAGTCCGCCTGCCGATGCAGGGGATACGGGTTCGTGCCCCGGTCTGGGAGGATCCCATGTGCCGCGGAGCGGCTGGGCCCGTGAGCCATGGCCGATGGGCCTGCGCGTCCGGAGCCTGTGCTCCGCAACGGGAGAGGCCACAGCAGTGAGAGGCCCGCATACCGCAAAAAAGAAAAAAAAAAAAAAAAAAAAAGAGTGACCTCAGTAATTGGTTCTGAATAATTAACCATTGTCAGTGCTTTTGATGCAAAGTATTCCAAAGCTAATGTCACTACCATTAGCAGATATTTCCCAAAATCGATTTAAATAAATAACAAAACAAAAACAACAATCACAATAAAACTGGACCCATGTCCATGTAACGAGTCCAGCCATTCAGTTTTCTTGGGGCTAATTCATTCAGCCAAATCCACTAGGAAGTCACATGATTCACTGATATATTATTGAGAGTTTTTAATAAGCATTGGGGTGACAGTTAACATCTGCTTTTGATATTTTCTCTTTCAAAATAATCTCAACCATGCTTTGTGGGACATAACTTTGTGTGGCGGGATCCAGGCCACTTCATGAAGAAAAAAATAATTTTGCCAGTAGATTCATCTCTGTGGGAAAGGGGTAACTTTTGTGTGTGTGTGTGGTACACGGGCCTCTCACTGCTGTAGCCTCTTGCGTTGCGGAGCACAGACTCCGGACGTGCAGGCTCAGCGGCCATGGCTCACGGGCCCAGCCGCTCCACGGCATGCGGGATGCTCCCAGACCGGGGCACGAACCCGTGTCCCCTGCGTCGGCAGGCGGACTCTCAACCACTGCGCCACCAGGGAAGCCGGTACCTCAATTTTTTAAACAAGGCAAGGACATTACTACCTGTGCAAGTATGTTCTCACGCAGTTGTATGCTGGAGATGGTTCTTACTGGCTTGTGAGACCGTACACATCTCTTCTCATATCCATGGTCAGTGATGTCAAGCTGGTAGCTTGAAATTGATCACAGCAGGAGTAATTACACTAGCGGTTCTCAATGAGGGTGATTTTGCCCCCTAGGGGACACTTGGCAATCTCTAGAGACATTTTTTGTTGTCACAGATGGGGGGTTGATACTGACATCTAGTGGGTAGAAGCCAGGGATGCTGTTCAACATCCTGCTATGCAAAAGACACCCCCCAACCCCAAAGAATTATCTAGCCCAAAATGTCAATAGTGCTGAGGTTGAGGTGTGATTTATACCATGGAAATTGGAAAACATAACAAGTGTGGAATTTTTTTTGGGGAGCCAGTTTATCAACGACTAACTCAAAAAATGAATTCTTATGCTTTCATTACTGTACAATCTCTAATTTCTATCAGAAGCTGGCTAGAAGAAGTGATGTTCTTGGGAAGACTGAAAGCTGTGTTCTCCCCGGGGTAAGCATATAGAGCACAGGATGGCAACCTTTTTTCTGTAAACGGCAGATAGTAAATATTTTAGGCTTTGTGGACCATATGGTCTCTGTTGCAAATACTTATCTCCTCCATTATAGTGTAAAAGCATTCATAGACAATATGTAAATTGAATGAGGATGGCTGTGCTCCAATAAAACTATTTATAAGGCAGGTCACGAAGTTTGCTGACCTCTGACTTAGACTACTAGCTTAGCCCCATTTTAGAACTGCCTTCACTGAGGCTTTATTTTGATACTATATCTTCAGATTTATTAATTTATAAGACATAACCAAATTCTGTTTGTTGCAACAACGGGTACAAAAAGAAGACATTGAGAACATTTTCCTCTGGGTCATTATGTACTTTATTCTTAAAGTCTCACAGGAAAAACTTCTTAAAATGCTTGGCTTCCCATTGAGGAACTAATTATGCTTACTTTTTTTCTGATTTTACTTTGTATACTAGGAAGCTCAAAACTATATTTGATATTCACCTATAGCAATAACTCCCACCTTGCCTAATGAGCCTAATGAGAATCAGCTGTGGGTGCTTTAAAACATACAGGTGCCTAAACTCTATTCCAGGTCTCCTGAATCTCAGTCTTTATGTGGGGACCCTAGATCAGTGCTTCATAAACTTTACATACATACACCTAGGAATCTTGTTAAAAGGCAGATTCTGATCCAATAGGTCTGGGGTAGGGCCTGAGATTCTGCATTTCTGAAATGCTCCCAGGTGACGTTGATGTTGTTGGTCTTGGGACCACAATTTGAGCAGCAAGGTCCTGGAGTATCAATAGTATTTTGGTAATAAATTCTCCCCAGATGATTCTTACTGCGGAATTGTATCTCAGCTATGTTTCTCCTTTTGTGTTCTGGCTTCTGCTTTGATTTATAATTTGAAATTTCATTATGTATGTTCTTACTTTAAGTGCTTTAAATCTTTTGGAGGGGGTGAGATGGGGGACAGAAATAAATCTAAGATGAATAACTTTGGATGCACTATTTTTTTTTTACAAGTTTAGTCTGATACTAATTAGTTGTACAACGAATCCATACATAACAAACAACAAGATTAATTTTATGTTATTTCTTCAGGACTGGGGCTTTTTGATGTTTTCAAATTTGGGATCTTCAGATTTGAAGTTAGGGAACATATTCGTGTATACTTTACCTTCAACATGTTAAAGCTGAGAAAAGCTCCCTCTCCAGCTTTTGCTGATCCTCTGGGCCAAGAAGGTTCTCAAGATGCTGCTTGCATAGATTTATAGTCTCTAATCCTTCCACGAAAAGTTTCGGTAGAGGATCAAGCTCCTTATTAAATGCTACTGCTGTAACACCAATGATCTTCTGCAAATGGACTGAGACAGCCAATGGAATGGCAGCAGAACCTGAAGACCTCTGAGAAAACATTGAGATCGTTACTTGCACTCTATGGTCCCAGAGCCAGCCAGAGGGGCCACACTTCTACTTCCGGCCCTGGCCCTACCCCCACCCGGCTGCCTGCCTTGCAGTGCATTATGGGGCGCCTCTTCTGTGGGACGGAGCTCACTGGACAAGAAGCTTCTCAGAAGCCGCGTGCACGGCTGTGTGCTGAATGTCCTTTTTTTTTTTTTTTTTTTTTTTTTTCGGTACGCGGGCCTCTCACTGTTGTGGTCTCTTCCGTAGCGGAGCACAGGCTCCGGACGTGCAGGCTCAGCGGCCATGGCTCACAGGCCTAGCCGCTCCGCGGCATGTGGGATCTTCCCGGACCGGGGCACGAGCCCATGTCCCCTGCATCGGCAGGCGGACTCTCAACCACTGCGCCACCAGGGAAGCCCTGAATGTCCTTTTAAAACATACACTCCTTCAGTTTACATTCCGGAATTAATGAGAGTTTTTGTACCCACATCTTGTATGAGCACAAAGATTTGTGAGTAAAAGTTATGCAATTCATGGGAAGGAGATAATAGTATGTCCACCTCTCCTTCCTGACGGTGGAACTTCAGGATGAAAATGGCCAGTTTCAGCGTGCCTTTTCAGTCTTCTGCTGTTTTCCCTTGAAACCTTTGGCAGTGGACCGTGTTGAATGGCAGACGGTGGACCTTTGGGCTCTATGTGAAGTCTGTCAGCCTCAGATTGAACGGCTCCCTTGGCTGTTGACGTATTTGCAAGTGTCTCCTGGAGCTGTGAGCCCAAGCGGAGAGGATGCCGTGCACCAGACGCTTGTGGGACACCATGCTCTGGCCTCCAGGTGGTGGAGGTCAGTTCTCTCTTCTCCTGGAGCCTGGCTAAGCAAGTAGGTTAAATTTCCTTTGTCACTAGGTGGCAGAATATAATTAAGATGTCAGGTTTTCATAATTCAAAAAGAGTCATGTACCACAACGTTCATTGTAGCTCTATTTACAATAGCCCGGAGATGGAAACAACCTAAGTGTCCATCATCAGATGAATGGATAAAGAAGATGTGGCACATATATACAATGGAATATTACTCAGCCATAAAAAGAAACGAAATTGAGTTATTTGTAGTGAGGTGGATGGACCTAGAGTCTGTCATACAGAGTGAAGTAAGTCAGAAAGACAAAAACAAATACCGTTATGCTAACACATATACATGGAATCTAAAAAAAAAAAAAAGTTCTGAAGAACCTAGGGGCAGGACGGGAATAAAGACACAGACCTACTAGAGAATGGACTTGAGGACATGGGGAGGGGGAAGGGGAAGCTGGGACGAAGTGAGAGAGTGGCATGGACATATATACACTACCAAACGTAAAATAGATAGCTAGTGGGAAGCAGCCACCTAGCACAGGGAGATCAGCTCAGTTCTTTGTGACCACCTAGAGAGGTGGGATAGGGAGGGTGGGAGGGAGACACAAGAGGGAGGGGATATGGGGATATATGTATAGCTGATTCACTTTGTTATAAAGCAGAAACTAACACACCATTGTAAAGCAATTATACTCCAATAAAGATGTTAAGGTTTTTCCCCCCGTAACATTGAAAGGTGTTTCTAGTTTCTTCCTAATGACCTCTTTCATTACTTTGCAGTATTTGCTAATACCAGTTAGGGCTGAAGCAATGAAATAAAATTTCTTCTGCAAACACTTCCTGTAGTTAGGAAGGAGTTTACTTTTTCATTTAACTGGTTTGCCTTTTAAGGGGAAGCGTCTGTAGCATAACACACATCCCCTTCCTAAAAGGCTACTGTTTGGACAATGCAAGCTTCTTATTTTACAAATTATTTTGTTATTTTTTTGAAGCAGATTGCAGACATTGTTTCACTTCACTTCTACCTCTTCCAGTGCCTATATCTAAAATAAGGACTATTGGGAATTACCTGGCAGTCCAGTGGTTAGAACTTGATGCTTTCATTGCCAGACCTGGGTTCAGTCCCTGGTCGGGGAACTAAGATCCCGCAAGCCACGAGGTGTGGCCAGAAAAAAAAAAAAAAGGACTATTGAATCTGTGCAGTTTTGATGATTAACACAATCAAATAATGAAATATTTATGTGGATCATAGTATCAGGATATGCACAGTTATCCACAGAAGCCCAGTTTTGCAGGGGTGGGAATGGTCTGACTGCAGTGGGCCAGTTCCCCTGCCTATGGAATCTGGGATTTATTCCGCTGGCGAGAATACATCCATGACTCAATCCCTGAATCTCTCTTCAACCCTCAGGTAAGTGTATGCAAAGAATTTAAATGAACAGAAAGAACAGATCAAATGTGTGGTTGGCATATACAAGTTGAGAGTCTCCTCCAGTCTCCTCAATCTTTCACGTGTCCTCTGCCCTCTTTTCAGTTATCAGAGGGGTAGGGAGTCTTCAGCTGAACCTCCTGTGGTTGAGAGTACTCGCTTCTGGGTCTCTGTCTTGTTCTCCATTACCTGCCCTTCCAGGGCCAGTCTCAGCTCTCATCTCTTCCTTAGTTGGGGTTCACCTTCTTCATTCCCCCCTGATTAGCACTGGCCCAGAGTACCCTTTTTACCCCTTTGCCTTAGTTGGGTTGGCTACACCTTTTCTGCAAGGGTTGCTGTATTTTCCTCTCTCCTCACTTCCTCTTCAAATTCCCAGTTTTACATGAAGGCCCCCGTTGATTCCCCTTTCCAGAGTGCTAATGCCACAAAGTTGGCTGGTCTGCCTGCCCCCCTTCTTCTCTTTTCCCACTTTCACTTCCCCATGTACTGGATGCTTGCCACACATCAGGGACTGCAGTATGTGCTGGGGATACAAGAATGAAAGAAACAGAGCCTTGCCTTCGAAGAGCTCAGAGCTTGAGGGGGCTAGGTGAGCAGGGAAGTGGAGCATAAATGAGGGCAGTGCAACATGATGTGTGTCAGAAAAAAATGTAGGCACAGGTGATAGAGGAACATGGAAGAGGGGTGGACTTACTGTGTTTGGAAAAGGGTCTGTAAAGGTTTGCCCAGGGTGAGCATTTTCATTCTGTTTTTGTATTTTAATTTTGAATCAGGTTATACATTCATATAGTTCAAATATATATGCATACATTTTAAAATAAACAAATATATATATCTCTCCTAACCCTCATTTCTCTTCTGCCCATCCCCATGCTCTCCAAATGTAACTATGGCTATTAGTTTCTCATGTCCTTCCAGAATTTTGAATGCATACACAAGCAAACATAAAGAATTTTTTCTCTTTCTCCCTTCCTTTTTACCCCAAAAGTAGCATATTATATTTACTTGTCTGAACTTAGCTTTTTAAACTTAATATTTTTGTTTAGAGGTTAATAAAATGGACTCTGCAATCAGAATGGCTTCATTCAATCCCAGTTGTATAATTTACTAGCTGTGGGAACTTGGCAATTTACTTAACGTCTCATTGCTTTAGTTTATACATCTGTATCTGAGGTTTTCAAAAATTTTCAAATTTATCATATACTATATCATAAACTTTATGCACATACATATGCAACTTTATCATATACTAAATCTCATATGCATTCTGTTTTGTTCTATTGGTCCGTCTATTCGTGTACCAGTACCACACTGTTTTACTTTTTGAGGTTTTACGTTATGTTTACTATCTAGTAGAGCTAGTCTCTACTTGGGAGTTGAAGGATGACTGGAACCCCGCAGGCAGAGATAATGACAGCAGCAATGGCGACTAACATAATTAGTACAGACTGTTACCACCAACACCAATGTTTTATGCCTCACTGTGTGCAAGCAGGCACATTCCTACTTTTACTGTTTTTTACTATATTTGTTTTCCCTTTGCTCTGAAATTTTTACCTCATTATTTTACTTTACTTATTTATTTATTTTAACATCTTTATTGTAGTATAATTGCTTTACAATGGTGTGTTAGTTTCTGCTTTATAACAAAGTGAATCAGCTATACATATATATCTATCCCCATATCTCCTCCCTCTGGCATCTCCCTCCCACCCTCCCTATCCCACGCCTCTAGGTGGTCACAAAGCTCCGAGCTTATCTCCCTGTGCTATGTGGCTGCTTCCCACAAGCTATTGGTTTTACATTTGGTAGTGTATATATGTATATGCCACTCTCTCACTTCGTCCCAGCTTACCCTTACCCCTCCCTGTGTCCTCGAGTCCATTCTTTAGTAGGTCTGTGTCTTTATTCCCAACCTGTCCCTAGGTTCTTCATGACCATTTTTTTTATAGATTCCATATATATGGGTTAGCATACGGTATTTGTTTTTCTCTTTCTGATTTACTTCACTCTGTATGACAGACTAAGTCCATCCACCTCACTACAAATAACTCAATTTCATTTCTTTTTATGGCTGTGTAATATTCCATTATATATATGTGCCACATTTTCTTTATCCATTCATCTGTTGATGGACACTTAGGTTGCTTCCATATCCTGGATGTTGTAAATAGAGCTACAGTGAACATTGTGGTACATGACTCTTTTTGAATTACGGTTTTCTCAGGGTATATGCCCAGTAGTGGGACTGCTTGGTCCTATGGTAGTTCTATTTTTAGTTTGTTTTTTTTTTTTGCGGTACACGGGCCTCTCACTGTTGTGGCCTCTCCCGTTGCGGAGCACAGGGTCCGGACGCGCAGGCTCAGTGGCCATGGCTCATGGGCCCAGCTGCTCCACGGTATGTGGGATCCTCCTGGACCGGGGCACGAACCCGTGTCCCCTGCATCGGCAGGTGGACTCTCAACCACTGCGCCACCAGGGAAGCCCTATTTTTAGTTTTTTAAGGAACCTCCATACTGTTAGCCATAGTGGCTGTATCAATTTACATTCCCACCAACAGTGTAAGAGGGTTACCTTTTCTCCACATCCTCTCCAGCATCTATTCTTCGTAGATTTTTTGATGATGGCCATTCTGACAGGTGTGAGGTGATATCTCATTGTAGTTTTGATTTGCATTTCTCTAATGATTAATGATGTTGACCATTCTTTCATGAGTTTGTTGGCAACCTGTATATCTTCTTTGGAGAAGTGTCTCTTTAGGTCTTCTGCCCATTTTTGGATTCGGTTGTTTGTTTTTTGATATTGAGCTGCATGAGCTGCTTGTATGTTTTGGAGATTAATCCTTTGTCAGTTGCTTCATTTGCAAATATTTTCTCCCATTCTGAGGGTTGTCTTTTCATCTAGTTTAGGGTTTCCTTTGCTGTGCAAAAGCTTTTCAGGTTCATTAGGTCCCATTTGTTTATTTTTGTTTTTGTTTCCATTTCTCTAGGAGGTGGGTCAAAAAGAATCTTGCTGTGATTTATGTCATAGAGTGTTCTGCCTATGTTTTCCTCTAAGAGTTTGATAGTGTCTGGCCTTACATTTAGGTCTTTAATCCATTTTGAGTTTATTTTTGTGTATGGTGTTAGGGAGTGTTCTAATTTCCTTCTTTTACATGTAGCTATCCAGTTTTCCCAGCACCACTTATTGAAGAGGCTGTCTTTTCTCCACTGTATATTCTTGCTTCCTTTATCAAAAATAAGGTGACCATATGTGCATCGGTTTATCTCTGGGCTTTCTATCCTGTTCCATTGATCTGTATTTCTGTTTTGGTGCCAGTACCATACTGTCTTCATTACTGTAGCTTTGTAGTATAGTCTGAAGTCAGGGAGCCTGATACCTCCAGCTCTGATTTTCTTTCTCAAGATTCTTTTTGCTATTCGGGGTCTTTTGTGTTTCCATACAAATTGTGAAATTTTTTGTTCTGCTTCTATGAAAACTACCAGTGGTAATTTGATAGGGATTGCATTGAATCTCTAAATTGCTTTGGGTAATATAGTCATTTTGACAATGTTGATTCTTCCAATCCAAGAACATGGTATATCTCTCCATCTCTTTGTACGATCTTTAATTTCTTTCATCAGTGTCTTATAGTTTTCTGCATACAGGTCTTTTGTCTCCTTAGGTAGGTTTATTCCTAGATATTTTATTCTTTTTGTTGCAATGGTAAATGGGAGTGTTTCCTTAATTTCTCTTTCAGATTTTTCATCATTAGTGTATAGGAATGTAAGAGATTTCTGTGCATTAATTTTGTATCCTGCTACTTTACCAAATTCATTGATTAGCTCTAGTAGTTTTCTGGTAGCATTTTTAGGCTTGTCTATGTATAGTATCATGTCATCTGCAAACAGTGACAGCTTTACTTCTTCTTTTCTGATTTGGATTCCTTTTATTTCTTTTTCTTCTCTGATTGCTGTGGCTAAAACTTCCAAAACAATGCTGAATAATAGTGGTGAGAGTGGGCAACCTTGTCTTGTTCCTGATCTTAGTGGAAATGCTTTCAGTTTTTCACCATTGAGGATGATGTTGGCTGTGGGTTTGTCATACATGACCTTTATTATGTTGAGGTAAGTTCCCTCTATGCCTATTTTCTGGAGGGTTTTTTTTTTTTATCATAAATGTGTGTTGGATTTGGTTGAAAGCTTTTTCTGCATCTATTTAGATGATCATATGGTTTTATTGTTAAGTTTGTTAATGTGGTGTATCACATTGATTGATTTGTGTATATTGCAGAATCCTTGCATTCCTGGGATAAACCCCACTTGCTCATGGTGTATGATCCTTTTAATGTGCTGTTGGATTCTGTGTGCTAGTATTTTGTTGAGGATTTTTGCATCTGTGTTCATCAGTGATATTGGCGTGTAGTTTTCTTTCTTTGTGACATCTTTTTCTGGTTTTGGTATCAGCGTGATGGTGGCCTTGTAGAATGAGTTTGGGAGTGTTCCTCCCTCTGCTATATTTTGGAAGAGTTTGAGAAGGATAGGTGCCAGTTCTTCTCTAAATGTTTGATAGAATTCGCCTGTGACGCCATCTGGTCCTGGATTCCTATTTGCTGGAAGGTTTTTTTTTTTTTGTTGTTGTTGTTGTATGTGGGCCTCTCACTGTTGTGGCCTCTCCCATTGTGGAGCACAGGCTCTGGACGTGCAGGCTCAGTGGCCATGGCTCACGGGCCTAGCCTCTCTGTGGCATGTGGGATCTTCCCGGACTGGGGCACGAAACCGTGTCCCCTGCATTGGCAGACAGACTCTGAACCACTGCGCCACCAGGGAAGCCCATGTTGGAAGGTTTTTCATCACAGTTTCAATTTCAGTACTTGTGATTGATCTGTTTATATTTTCTATTTCTTCCTGGTTCAGTCTCGGAAGGTTGTGCTTTTCTAAGAATTTGTCCATTTCTTCCAGGTTGTCCATTTTATTGCCCTATAGTTGCTTGTAGTAATCTCTCATGATCCTTTGTATTTCTGCAGTGTCAGTTGTTACTTCCCCTTTTTCATTTCTAATTCTATTGATTTGAGCCCTTTTTTTCTTGTTGAGTCTGGCTAATGGTTTATCAATTTTGTTTATCTTCTCAAAGAACCAGCTTTTAGTATTATTGATCTTTGCTATTGTTTCCATCATTTCTTTTTCATTTATTTCTCATCTGATCTTTATGATTTCTTCCCTTCTGCTACCTGTGGGGTTTTTTTGTTCTTCTTTCACTAATTGCTTTAGGTGTAAGGTTAGGTTGTTTTTATGAGATGTTTCTTGTTCCTTAAGGTAGGATTTTATTGCTATAAACTTCCCTCTTAGAACTGCTTTTGCTGCATCCATAGGTTTTGGGTCGTCGTGTTTTCATTGTCATTTGTTTCTAGGTATTTTTTAATTTCCTTTTTGATTTCTTCAGTGATCTCTTGGTTATTAAGTAGTGTATTGTTTAGCCTCCATGTGTTTGTATTTTCTACAGATTTTTTCCTGTAATTGATATCTAGTCTCAGAGCATTATGGTCGGAAAAGATAATTGATACGATTTCAATTTTCTTAAATTTACCAAGGCTTGATTTGTGACCCAAGATATGATCTATCCTCGAGAATGTTCCATGAGCACTTGAGAAGAAAGTGTAATCTGCTTTTTTTGGACAGAATGTCCTATAAATATCAATTAAGTCCATCTTGTTTAATGTATCATTTATAGCTTGTGTTTCCTTATTTATTTTAATTTTGATGATCTGTCCATTGGTGAAAATGGGGTGTTAAATTCCCTTACTATGATTGTGTTATGGTTGATTTCTCCTTTTATGGCTGTTAGCATTTGCCTTATGTATTGAGGTGCTCCTATAAATATTTACAATTGTTATATCTTCTTCTTGGATTGATCCCTTGATCATTATGTAGTGTTCTTCTGTGTCTCTTGTAATAATCTTTATTTTAAAGTCTATTGTTTCTGATATGAGAATTGCTACTCCAGCTTTCTTTTGATTTCCATTTGCATGGAATATCTTTTTCCATCCCTTCACTTTCAGTCTTTTGTTTCCCTAGGTCTCAAGTTCGTCTGTTGTAGACAGCATCTATACGGGTCTTATTTTTGCATCCATTCAGGCAGTCTAAGTCTTTTGGTTGGAGCATTTAATCCATTTTCATTTAAGGTAATTATTGATATGTATGTTCCTATTACCATTTCCTTAATTGTTTTGGGTTTGTTATTGTAGGTATTCTCCTTCTCTTGTGTTTCCTGCCTAGAGAAGTTCCTTTAGCATTTGTTGTAAAGCTGTTTGGTGATGCTGAATTCTCTTAGTTTTTGCTTTTCTGCAAAGGTTTTAATTTCTCTGTCGAATCTTAATGTGATCCTTGCTGGGTAGAGTAATCTTGGTTGTAGGTTTTTCCCTTACATCACTTTAAACTCTGGCTTGCAGAGTTTCTGCTGAAACATCTGCTGTTAGCCTTATGTGGATTCCCTTTTATGTTATTTGTTGTTTTTCCCTTGCTGCTTTTAATATTTTTCTTTGTATTTAATTTTTGATAGTCTGATTAATATGTCTTGGCATGTTTCTCCTTGGATTTATCCTCTATGGTAGTCTGTGCTTCCTGGACTCGATTGACTATTTCCTTCCACATATTAGGGAAGTTTTCAACTGTAATCTCTTCAAATATTTACTCAGTCCCTTATTTTTCTCTTCTTCTTCTGGGACCCTTATAATTCTAATGTTGGTGCATTTAATGTTGTCCCAGAGGTCTCTGAGTTTGTCCTCCATTCTTTTCATTCTTTTTTCTTTATTCTTCTCTGCAGTAGTTATTTCCACTATTTTATCTTCCAGGTCCCTTATCTGTTCTCCTGCCTCAGTTATTCTGCTATTGATTCCTTCTAGAGAATTTTTAATTTCATGAATTGTGTTGTTCATCATTGTTTATTTGCTCTTCAGTTCTTCTAGGTCCTTGTTAAACATGTCTTGTATTTTCTCCATTCTATTTCCAAGATTTTGGGTCATCTTTACTATCATTATTCTGAATTCTTTTTCAAGTAGACTGCCTATTTCCTCTTCATTTATTTGGTCTGATGGGTTTTTACCTTGCTCTTCATCTGTTGTCTGTTTCTCTGTCTTCTCATTTTGCTTAACTTACTGTGTTTTGGGTCTCCTTTTCGAAGCCTGCAGGTTCACAGTTCCCGTTGTTTCTGGTGTCTGCCCCCAGTGGCTTAGGTTGGTTCAGTGGGTTGTGTAGGCTTCCTGATGGAGGAGACTAGTGCCTGTTTTCTGGTGGATGAGGCTGGATCTTGTCTTTCTGGTGGACAGGTCCGCGTCTGGTGATGTGTTTTGGGGTGTCTGTGACCTTATTATGATTTTAGGCAGCCTCTCTGCTAATGGGTGGGGTTGTGTTCCTGTCTTGCTAGTTGTTTGGCATAGTGTGTGTAGCACTGTAGCTTGCTGGTCGTTGAGTGGAGCTGGGTCTTGGTGTTGAGATGGAGATCTCTGGGAGAGCTTTCGCTGTTTGATATTACGTGGAGCCGGGAGTTGTCTGGTGGACCAATGTCCTGCATTTGGCTCTCCCACCTCAGAGGCACAGGCCTGACACCCGGCCAGAGCACCAAGACCCTGTCATCCACACAGCTCAGAATAAAAGGGAGAAAAAAAGAAAGAAAAAATAAAATAAAATAAAGTTATTAAAATAATAAATAATTATTAAAACAACAAAATTTTTTCAAGTAATAAAAAAAGAAAGAAAGAAAGAAATAAGAGAGCAACCAAACCAAAAAACAAATCCACCTATGATAACAAGCACTAAAAACTATACTAAAAAAACAAAAACAAAAAACACAAAAGTGTACCAACAGAACCCTAGGACAAATGGTAAAAGCAAAGCAGTACAGACAGAATCACACACAGGAGCATACACATACACACTCACAAAAAGAGAAAAAGGAAAAACATATATATATCATTGCTCCCAAAGTCCACCGCCTCCATTTGGGATGATCGTTTTCTATTCAGGTATTGAACAAATGCAGGGTGCATCAAGTTGATTGTGGAGATTTAATCTGCTGCCCCTGAGGCTCATGGAGAAATTTCCCTTTCTTTTCTTTGTTCGCACAGCTCCTGGGGTTCAGCTTTGGATTATGCCGCGCCTCTGCGTGTAGGTTGCCTGAGGGCGTCTGTTCTTCGCTCAGACACGACAGGGTTAAAGGAGCAGCTGATTAGGCGGCTCTGGCTCACTCAGGCCGCGGGGAGGGAGGGGTACGGATGTACAGTGAGCCTGCAGCGGCAGAGGCCGGCGTGACGTTGCACCAGCCTGAGGTTCGCTGTGCGTTCTCCCGGGGATGTTGTCCCTGGATCACGGGACCCTGGCAGTGGCAAGCTGCACAGGCTCCTGAGAGGGGAGGTGTGGATAGTGACCTTTGCTTGCACACAGGCTTCTTGGTGGCTGCAGTAGCAGTCTTAGCGTCTCATGTTTGTCTCCGGGGTCTGCGCTGATAGCCGCGGCTCACGCCTGTCTCTGGAGCTCCTTTAGGTGGCGCTCTTAATCCCCTCGCGCACCACGAAACAAAGAGGCAAGAAAAATCTCTTGCCTCTTAGGCCATTCCAGACTTTTTCCAGGACTCCCTCCTGGCTAGCTGTGGTGCACTAGCCCCCTCAGGCTGTGTTCACGCAGCCAACTCGAGTCCTCTCCCTGGGATCCGACCAAAGCCCGAAGCCGAGCCTCAGCTCCCACCCCCTGCCCACCCCGGCGGCTGAGCAGACAAGCCTCTCGGGCTGGTGAGTGCTGGTTGGCACCGATACCCTGTTCGGGAGTCTCTCTACTTTGCCCTCTGCACCCCTGTTGCTGTGCTCTCCTCCGTGGCTCTGAAGCTCCCCCCCACACCCCCTGTCCCCGCCAGTGAAGGGGCTTCCTAGTGTGTGGAAACCTTTCCTTCTTCACAACTCCCTCCCACTGGTGTAGGTCCCATCCCTATTCTTTTGTCTCTGTTTTTTCTTTTTTCTTTTGCCCTACCCAGGTACATTGGGAGTTTTTGCCTTTTGGGAGGTCTGAGGTCTTCTGCCAGCATTCTGCCAGTAGGTGTTCTGTAGGAGTTGTTCCACATGTAGATGTATTTCTGATGTTATTTGTGGGGAGGAAGGTGATCACCACTTCTTACTCTTCCGCCATCTTGAACAGCCTCACCACCACTTTATTTTAAATTTATTTACTTCATCATAGGTAACTTTTTTAGGTAATCTTTTTTTTTAAATATTTGAATTTTATTTATTGTTTTATACAGCAGGTTCTTATTATCTATTTTTTTTCAGTTGCTGTTTGCTTTTTTTTTTGAAGTTTTGAATTTTATTTTATTTATTTTTTTATACAGCAGGGTCTTATTAGTTATCCATTTTATACATATTAGTATATACATGTCCATTCCAATCTCCCAATTCATCACACCATCCCCCCACCACCACTTTCCCCCCTTGGTGTCCATATGTTTGTTCTCTACATCAGTGTCTCTGTTTCTGCCCTGCAAACCGGTTCATCTGTACCATGTTTCTAGGTTCCACATATATGCGTTAATATACGATATTTGTTGTTCTCTTTCTGACTTATTTCACTCTGTATGACAGAGTGAAGAGGACGTGGTACATATATACAGTAGAATATTACTCATCCATAAAAAGGAACGAAATTGGGTCATTTGTAGAGAAGTGGATGTATCTAGAGACTGTCATACAGAGTGAAGTAAGTCAGAAATAGGTAACTTTTTAAACCACTTTGAATCCTTTTGGAAACAAGGACAGGCGTAAATAGAAAAAGATCCAGGAACTGTATTAGGTGCTTTGCATAATAAATCCCTAGTTCTCATAACAACACTACAAGGTAGTTATTATTATCCTCTTTTTACAATTGAAGACGCTGAGACTTGGAGAGGTCAAGTAATTTTCTCAAGGTTATATATCAAATAAATGTAGATTCAGAATTCAAACCAAGGTCTGTTGGTGTTATAGTCTTTGTGGTTCCTGGTGCTTCTTTAAACCATACTGGATGAGGTTCTTTATCAGGGTTCTTATAAGGATAGCAGAAAGAGTAGCTGAGAAAGAAACTGGACCCATAATAGGGGAACAATTATATACATTTTTCCTAATGGCCAATATACAAATATAGTAACTACAGACTATGTAAAACCATCACTATCATGTGATTTTGGTGTTAACCCATTGATTCACCAAACATACAGAGAGTCTACCATGTCAGGCACTGCACTAGGTGCTGAGGGTACTATGACAAATGGGATCTGGTCCCTGGCCCTTAACTCCTCCTATGGGAGTTAGCTAGCAAGTCTTCCTGGTCTGGACCCTGGACATCTGTGCACCCTGAGGAATATCTAGTCCATTTCTTCATCCCATGCTGGTTAATGCCCAACTTTTTTGTTTCAAAGCTGATCATTTATGATTAACTAGTAGCAACTTCTTGGAGTGTTGTTTTAAAGATTATGGGGCTATATCTGGAATCAGTGGCAGAGTGCAGTGACTAATTAGCCATGCTTGCCATGGGGGCAGGAGGGAGAAATGAAGGCAAACAAGCCATGTACTTGTCATACCTGAACTAGTTGTCCAGAACGATCTGTTTCTCTCTGCAGTTGTTATAAATGACACCGACAGTATTTTATCACTTGAATTCACCATATCTTAAATTGCTGCATAAGTTATTTTCCTCCTGGGAAGTCCTGGAGTAAAGAAATCCAGTTAACTTGGTTGAGACATAGTTTCTGAAACATATTTTTTGTCCCAGGGATCTTGTGTTTTCTTCATTGCTAATTGCACAATCCATATTAATGCTGGATGTATCACTTTGCCCCTGTCCACCATCACTGCCCATGAGTGTTGTTGTAGTGACTTTTGTTGGGAAAGAAAAGTCCTGGGTTGAATGCCACTTTGTTCTATGGAAGCCCTTTATTCAATATTTTCTTCTTCTGTCTTGCTACCTAAAATTCCTCTTGCTGCCACACTGGAGTTAAAAATGGTCACTTGTTGTCTGTCTGGAGTTTTACTGTTTAACTTTTTCAAGACCACACACAAATGAGTCCTCGCATCTCTGGGGTAGCTCTGTTCAATCTGTTTGTTGGATGAAAGCATGCTAATTAATGAAAAACTTCCCCTAAGAAGTTAATCCTCAAATGGCTGTTGCCTCATGGGAAATGCAGGTTTCTCTCTGTCTACCTGTGGTTACATCTCTGGCCATGGAGGGTAAGGAGGTGATGGTAGTTGTGCTACAGGATGGTACAGTCATGGAAAGAGTATTATTGCCTTTGGAGTCACTAGGTCTCTGTGAAGTTCTGGTACCATTGCTTGGTTGCTATGTAAACTTAAGCCAATCACTTAAACTCTGAACGCCAGTTGACTTAATTATAAATGATGATTATAATAATAATTCTGACTTTCCTTCTATAGGGAGTTGTTGAGAGGACTAAATGGGATGATATATGGAAAGCACCTTTGCAAAGATAGGTTTTTACTATGGTTTTCCCATTGCTCTTGTCTTAACCAGATGCAATATATGAAATACTCTTTCTTGCAGCTTTTTCAGGTATGCTTTTTTTTTTTTTAAAAGAAGATGTTGGGGGTAGGAGTTTATTAATTAATTAATTTTGGGGGGCTGTGTTGGGCCTTCGTTTCTGTGCAAGGGCTTTCTCTAGTTGTGGCAAGCGGGGGCCACTCTTCATCGCGGTGCGCGGGCCTCTCACTATCGCGGCCTCTCTTCTTGCAGAGCACAGGCTCCAGACGCACAGGCTCAGTAGTTGTGGCTCACGGGCCTAGTTGCTCCGCAGCATGTGGGATCTTCCCAGACCAGGGCTCGAAGCTGTGTCCCCTGCATTAGCAGGCAGATTCTCAACCACTGCGCCACCAGGGAAGCCCCTCAAGTATGCTTTTTATGGAAAGTTCATAGACGAAACCCCTGATACTAAGTCCACCTTGGTTTTGGTGGTAGACTTCCTCTTGTTTTTTCTTTCACCACTTCCTTTTTTAATCATTATTCGTAGATTTTAAGCATAGTGTTGACTCTAATTCATAAATTGTACCACAGTGTTAATGACTTTTAACAAGTCTGTGTAGAGAAGGAAAAAAGAGATGCTCTTCTGTCCTACAAAACTTTAAACAAATTTTAGTTGAATAAATGCTTCAGATAACTGAGGCTCTGGAAGAAATGAGAATATAAGAGCAAAAAGTAGAGTGTTAGAATACAATTATTTATTCGGCAAAATGTTAAGGGTCTATACTCTGTGCCTTATCTTAAGTGAAGATGTGAGGAGTTATAAGGTGGGATCCCATTGCATACTGCACAGCTTTCTGCCATCTCACTCACTCTGTCTCACTTGCTCCTTTTTTTTTCTGTCAACTTCTCTTTCCTTTCTGGAACAAGGGTCTAATTCCTTGTTTACACTCAGACCTCCTCCTAAGAAAGACTTGTTGCTCAACTCCAGTGAGTGAGTCAGAAGACAGCCTCCCACTGTCAGCTCCTTCAGGGTCTGCTTCAGCAGCAGGATGGCACCTCACCTGAGGCCACACCCTTCCCAGGGTGACCCACAATCCAGTGACTGAGTGAGGTGGAAGTATAAAGGCTGGGCTATTTCAGCCTCATGTGAGACACTCTGATGGTTACCACTCACTCCAGAGCTCCCAGCCTGGTTAGCTGAGGCTTTGTTGGGCCTGCATCACAGGTCAGGATCTTCCTCTGCCCAGTCCTGCTTCCTCCTCCTTCCTTTCACAGATATTGATCCCTAACAGTTACTTTAAATTTTTTTTTACTTCATTGATGTATAACTTACATATTATACATATTCACCCTTTTAAAGTGTACAACGCAGTGGTTTTTAGTATATTCACAAAGTTGTGCAACCATCATTGCTATCTAATTCTAGAACATTTTCATGATCCCCAAAAGAAACTCCATACACGTTAGCAGTATGGAGTTAGCAGTATAGTCAGTCAGTATAGCAGTTAGCAGTATAGTCACTCTGCATTACCCCCTCCCCCAACCTCTGGCAACCCTTAATGTACTTTCTGCCTCTATAGACTTGTCTATTCTGGATCTTTCATCTGAATGGAATCATATGTGGCCTTTTGTGATTGGCTTCTTTCACTTCGCATAATTCTTTCAAGGTTTATCCATGTTATACCATGTATCAGTACTTCATTCCTTTTCACGGGTGAATAATATTCCACAGTGTTGTATATAGATCTACTACTTCTTGTTTATTCATTCATCAGTTGATGTACATTGGGTTGTCCTAATAAACATCTTGGGTCCCAAACTCTATATCAGCATCTACTTCTGAAGAGCATAACCTGCAAACTACCCTCACTTGGGGCCCTAGGACCTCATCTTCTGCACCAGTGGGGGGTATCAAGGAATTCTTCCAATAAAGGTGGTTCTGCCCAAAGAGAAATTTTAGTACCAGATGCCAAGATAATTAAAAGTTCTCCATCTTATTATAATAAGTACTGTAGGCCAACCTGTTGGCTACTTGATCTTAGAGTAGGCACGTGTGGGGAAGAGGTTAAGTGTAGTTGAAATCTGGTGAAAAAAGGAGAAGATAGAAGGGCCAGGTGAGAGGGGAGGGCAGCAGGACCAGTAGGGGCTACATTGTGAATGGCATTTATGCCATAATGAGATATTTGGACCCTTCCTATAGCAGTGGGGACTCATGGAAGGCAGGTGAGGTGTGAGCAGGTATGCCCTCACTTCATTTGTGGATTACAAGTGGTGGGCAGCTCTTCTATCTTAGAAGATTATTAGAAGAAGATTGTGAGTTGGCCAAAGTCTGAGTGGGGGAAGTTGTTGGAGTTTAAGAGGTGAATTGTGGGTTGAAGAAGGAGTCAGAATGAATATCACAGGTAAGGAAGATGCATATGAGACGCCAGGAAAAGTGGAAAGGAAGCATGTGTGGCATGTTGGAAGGAATATGGGCTTGGAGTCTGATACACCTGGGTTTTTATTCCTCTTTCATTCCTTATTAGCTCTGTGACTTTTGACAGATTACCTAACTTCATCTTAAAGAGGAGGCTAACAATCCTTACCTCTCAGCATTTTGTCGTGAATTTGAAATGATGTAGCCTATATAAGGTAACCAGCTCCTCTTAGCTCACTTCCTCTGTCCTCCAAACCAGGGAAGGTGTGAGAGGCAGGACCCAGGGTGGAGGTGCAGAGTCAGGTCATCAGGTAACCAAGGGCAGAAGGCAGTGATGGTTAGGGGAGCTGGGGACCAAGGAATAGGAAGTGGGTATGAGAAGAGGCCCAGAATCCAGGGAATTGCAGGGCTGGACCCAGGCAGGAGCACGTCTGTATGGATAACATTTCTCTGGAGCTTTGTCCTTTTTGAAAGTTCAGAACAATCTCTCCAAGACCCACCAACTCAGGCCTCTCTGCAACTTCAAATGGTGGCCACTGGGGTCCATTTGGATGGGGGAGCCTGACACACCTCACAATTTTAGACCTCTTAGAGCAGGATGAGGTGAAGACAAAGGCTGCGTTTGGCAGGTACAACTGCTTAGTGCTAAAGAGTTTGTATCAGCTATCTCCTTCCTTTCTTGCTTTCCTTTTACTTTTTCAAACTCTCTTTCACTGACACGTCTTGTTTTTTAAAACAGTTATTTTGCATCTGCTACTTTTCAGTTCCAAGTGATATATGGTTGGGTTCCGTGACCTCCGAAGCTCCTTGCCATCCCGTGATGCTGGGACTGAAAATCAGGCGGAGTTCAGCAGCTGCTTCCTGAGCCATTTTGGACACTTGCCATCTCAGAAGTTAATCTCATCCATCTCAGAGTCTGCCACTTATCAGCTGTGTGGAGATACTGCCAGCCTCCGAAAACACTAAAACGGTACAGAAAACTGTGTATTTGACCACTTGGGGAATCACTAATCTTCTGTGTGGAGACACTGCCAGGCTCTAGAAACCTGAAAATGGTACAAGACCTGTGTGTTTGACCTTTTGGGTTTACTAACTGGCACCTCCACGTTCAAGAGTATAAAGATAATTGAGTATGTAATAAGGACCCGGAGGCCACACAAAAACATCAAGTATAATACTTTCTTTCTTTGATGCTTAACCAGAATTTGTGGGTATGTGGTTGTCTTGTATTCACTTATTTGGTAAACATTTGCCCAGTGCTTCTGCATATCCTGAACCATGCCAGGAGCTGGAGATAAAAAGAGATGAAGCACAGTTTCTGGCCTGAAGGGGCTTACAGAGTCCAGGGAGGAGGTGGACACAATAGTTGGAGCACAAATGACACAGGTGCTACTACAGAGGTGTAATAGAGTCAGAATGGACTAAGAGTGTTTTGGTGAAGTTCTCAAAATTGACCATAGGAATACACAGTGTTGTGGCTTTGTACTATTTAGCTTAAGGGCTAACAGCTGTAATGAATCTTATTCTATATCACTCGTTATGGAGCTGCTTCTCTGATCATCCCCTGACCGATGTACATAGTAAGTCTCAGTTCACCCTGTGTTTGATTGATTAGCATTCCATATTTGGTGATCATGTTAGCTAGCAAAGAATAATGTATTTGCAAATGCCAGCATCTATGAAGATGGCCCCTTGGGTTGAATTGGAGAATGTTTCAGAATGAAAGAGAGAGATTGCTCAAGACTTCTCATTTTTCCAGCTTTTCATTTGGAAATAGAAATCCTGATCTGCACCACTTTAACTGCTGGCTCTCTCCTCTGCCTTCCCCCATCAGAGACTGAGTTGCATAAACCAGAGACACAGGACTCTGGCTCTTCAAAGGTCCCCAGAGAGAAGAGCTAGAACCTGAATGCAGCTCTTGGGGAGGGTCTTCCTGGGCCTGCTGCCCCCTCTCAGCTAGCAGTATAGGAGTCCAGCTACTACCAGAATAGGTCAGGGGGAGGGAGGGGCTATAGCTTTTAGAAAATAAAACAGAATTTAGTAGCTGAGCCTTGAGAGGAGAGAGAACAGGGAAGATACAGGGCTACTCAGTCTTATGTTCAAGGGCTTCCAAAGTCTCTCCCCAGTTTGCCTTCCAGGTTATGTACCATCCCTCACCCCCAGAAACAACAACTGACTCCTGGTGAATGAACACGTTGCCATCTTCTGTGCCTTTGTTTGCTGATGCCTCTGCTCCCTCCCTCTGCCAACTCACTCCTCCTGATTTAAAGACCAAGCTAAGAGTCACCCTCTGAGATATCTTTCTTTAGGCCAGTGCACCTCAGACTTTAAGGTCCATGGGGCTCTTGTACAAGGTCTCACTTGGAGGCCTTGCTAAATTGCAGATCTGAATTCAGTAGGTTTGAGGTGGGGCCTGAGACTGCACTTCTAACAAGCTTTGGGGGATAGAGATATTAGGTTTTTTGGGCTTTTTTTCTTTTTTCTTTTTGTTTTTTTTTTTATTGGGGGGAACTTAGGTCTTTAGAAGCTATTTTAAGGGAAGCAAGATATTTTGCCTTGACTCAAGCTAATTTGGCATTGGTAAATTAGTAAATTATTTTGGTAGATATGTAGGGTGACCAATGTCCTGGTTTGCCTAAAATTGTGGGGTTTCCTGGGACATGGGACTTTCAATGTCCTGGGCAAACAAGGATGAGTTGGTCTTCATAGCTCTGATAGTTTCAGGTGGGTGGGGACCATACATCCCCTTCTTTACAACCTCTACACCAGGTGAGGTCTTAGACAAAATTCTGCTAAGGCTACAAATGTTTATTAGCCAGAAGGTACAAGAACAGTCCTATAACTCATTCTTGAGGCTATGGGGGCCCATTCTCTGCCTTAGGCACTGTAAGCAGCACTAGCATGATGGGTTCTCTTTAAAGTGAACATAAGGATATTATAGTGGTGGAACCAGCCAACCTGGCAGTAGTTCAAGTGACAAGCCTCTGTGGAAAGAGACACAGGACCAAAGGAACACTAGACCTCAGGCACGACACCCAAAATACCAGACTGCTTGGTTAAATTTGTATATTTTATTCAAGCATGGGCGATGGGCTTAGTTCTGCACCCAGTGAGGAGCCATGATGGTTTTAGAGCTTCCTCAGGGGTGTTGGGTTCAGCCAGGAATCAGCTCTGTGTCTCTCTCAGACTTAATTAGATTCAGGTTTTGTTGGTCTTTTTTGATATTTTGCCTGGAAGATGAGTGGAAGTTCACCTCAAGAAAGGACCACCACTCAAAGCTATTTTATTCCACACTGCAAAATATCCCAGATAAAATCTCCTTAAGCTTCCTGTATTCTTGTTCAACACCAGGAAGAACAGTGGCACAGAATTGGTTTCTTTGGGCTCTGAGGAGCACACAGAACAACAAGGACACCCCCCCCCCCATCAGGGTTCAGAGAAGCCAAATCGTGTGGGGCCCTACGGCTGCACTGGGACAGCTGAAAGTTTTTTCCTAAGGATCTCTTTCTGATTGAACCTCAGTCTCTTAAAAACATTTTAAAAAACCACTTCTATTTGTATTCCTGGAAAAAAGAGAGAGAGAGAGAAAAAAACTAGACTATCCTTGCCTCTAGACTTTTCAGAAGGAACCAGCTGGGGGACAGGAGGCTGGGCTGCTGGGATGGAAGTTCTGTGAACAGATTTTTCAGAACAAGCGTTAGCCTTAGTGAAGCTTTCATCCTCCCTGTGGATTTGTATGCCAACCTCTGACACCCATTCAGCAAAACAACTTCACCTTTCACCTACTTTCTTTGTTTTCCAGCTGTTTAGTGTATGCTCTGTGTGCACATGTGATCAACTCTTGATGATATTGTTTGTTCATACCATTTCTTCCTCAACAAAGAGAAAGAATAGACATCCTCAGTGAGAATATAAAAGTTAGGAGACCAGGGGGGTGTGAGTATGTTATAGTTGGAAGGGACACCGAGGGAATCCAGATTGTGGCCCAGTCAGATGGCAGCTCTGGTTTCACACAAAGATCCTTCATTTTATTGATGATGAAGCTGAGACTTGGAGAGCAGAAATGGCTGGCAAATGAGTGAGTGGATCTGAAAGAAGGTTTTTTAATGCTCTCAAAAATCATGGAGGGCTTCCCTGGTGGTGCAGTGGTTGAGAGTCCGCCTGACAATGCAGGGGATACGGGTTCGTGCCCCGGTCCGGGAGGATCCCACATGCCGCGGAGCGGCTGGGTCCGTGAGCCATGGCCACTGAGCCTGCGCATCCGGAGCCTGTGCTCCGCAATGGGAGAGACCACAACAGTGAGAGGCCCGCATACCGCAAAAAAAAAAAAAAAAAAAAAAAAAAATCATGGAGTCTCGGCGTTGAAAGGGACCTTAACAATTCCATATGTAGTCTCAAGTAGATGCTTGAATTCTGGTGTCTAAGTCCTTGTGAAGTGGCCCTATGGCCACTGCTGGCCTCACTGAGTAATGGGGCGATCACCACTACTGCAGAAAGTGGGCTGCCTTTTGATGATTTCCTTGGGTGTAGGATATTTTGACCAGGACCATGTTTTGAACTCTCTTTCTGAATACACTAATTTCAATTAGAATTATAGCAATACTGATGAATTTTCATTGAGAAGGTATTTCCTGGATCAAACTTCATTTAACTTTCAATTCATTGTAGAACACCTAAGAACCTTTAACTTCCACAAGAGATGAAGCTTCTCCTAAACATAACCCTGTTACTTGGGGCAGAATATCTTGTAGCTCTAACTGTTCTGTAGAACAAATTTAGGAAAATTTTGATCTGAGCTATGGAATAAAATTATAAAAAAGGTACATGTAAATTTTATTTTTTTGAATCAGGTAATATTTTAAATATAATAGAGGAATTTACCACTCAAGGCAACCAATGGAAAACATATTGCTAAGTGAGAAAAGCCATATTTATATAACATAAATCAATTTTTAATTAATACATATTATAAATTATTCTGGGAGGATGTATATAAATATCTTAATGCTTATTTTGTACATGAAGTTTTGGGAGACTTTCACTTTTTATTTTGTTTGTCTGTATTTTCTTAATTACTATATTGAACAATACCCTAACAATGAAAAGTCTCCAAATGAGCAATGATAAATCCTTTAGAAAAATGAAGAATGTTTTTGGTAGGGAGAATAAGCATTGTCCCCCCTTTTATCTTCTTTGTAATTCAGGGAGATTCTCATCCTCTGTGAGAAATACATAGCTAAACCATTATTTTCCTTCTTTCTTTGTTCAAAATACCTGCCTGCATATCAAATCTAATCTCCTCTGCCTTATTGTTAAGACCCTGTATAATCTGACCCCATTTTGTCTCTCAGATTTACCTAATGTTGGTCCCCTTCTTTTTTTGCTTTATAAATTTATTTATTTATTTATTTTTGGCTGAGTTGGGTCTTCGTTGCTGCGCGTGGGCTTTCTCTAGTTGTGGCGAGTGGGGGCTACTCTTTGTTGCGGTGCGCGGGCTTCTCATCATGGTGGCTTCTCTTGCTATGATGCACAGGCTCTAGGTGCTCAGGCTTCAGTAGTTGCAGTATGCAGACTCAGTAGTTGTGGCACACAGACTTACTTGCTCTGCGGCATGTGGGATCTTCCCAGACTAGGGCTTGAACCCGTGTCCCCTGCATTATATATATATATAATCAGGTAATATATATATATATATATATATATATATATATATATATATATATTTTTTTTTTTTTTTTTTTTTTGCGGTACGCGGGCCTCTCACTGTTGTGGCCTCTCCCGTTGTGGAGCACAGGCTCCTGATGCGCAGGCTCAGCGGCCATGGCTCAGGGGCCCAGCCGCTCCGTGGCATGTGGGATCCCCCCAGACCAGGTCACGAACCCACATCCTCCGCATCGGCAGGCGGACTCTCAACCACTGCGCCACCAGGGAAGCCCAAATACCAGGTAATATTTTAAATATTAGTAGTGTGTATATGTTAATCCCAAACTCCTAATTTATCTCTCCCCGCCGCATTTCCCCTTTGGCAACCATAAGTTTGTTTTCGAAGTCTGTGAGTCTGTTTTGTAGATGAGTTTATTTGTATCATTTCATTTTTGTAGATTCCACATGTAAGTGATGTCATATGATATTTGTCTTTCTCTGACTTACTTCACTTAGTATGGTAATCTCTAGGTCCATCCATGTTGCTGCAAATGGCATTATGGTCCCATTCTTGTAGCACTCACTCCAGTCAGGTTCATTTCTTATCTCCAGGCCCCTGGTCCTCAAGCTGTTTTCTACTTCAGTGTCTTTATTTTTTTCCAGATTGGAATGTCCTTTCTATCTTTCCAAATTCTAAACTATCTGTTCTACAAGACTCTGCACTGATTTTTCCCTTTTCTGACTTCCTGGGGGCATTTCTAGTCTGTACTTTACTGTTTAATATTTACTGATTTACACTGCTTACCTAGGCTCAGCCCTTGATGCTGAATAGCAGAGGCTAACTTAGCTTGCTGGTTGGAGGGTTTGAATACCTTGAGGACATGCTGTGAGGGAACAAATATCCAGGAATGATGCAGTGAGTTAGAATCCGGAGAAACAGACCAAGTAGACCTCAGTTGGAGTGGCTGAGCAAATGAGCAGTTAGAAAGATGCTGGAGCAAGCAGAGGGGCATGCAGTGTGGATAAGCATAGAGAAGGTGGTAGCTTCTTATTCCTTTCACACTGGACTTGGTGTGCTGGCTGGGCTGGGGACTGTTCACCAGTGCACAGTGACACTGTCTTTAAGAGAGCAAAGTAGGGAGTTCTCTGGGGCCCTTCTGGACAACTCTCCTTTTCCATACTACCACATAGTTGGTGCCACCAGAAGTCCAGGTTGATTTAGACTGTTATAACCAATTAGAAGGAACTCAAGCTGGAAGTAACTTAGGCAAAAAAATGCAAATTGAATTCCTCATGAACTCTAATAACCAAACTTCAGGAAGCATGGCTGTAACTTGGCCTCAGGAATAACTGGGTGCTTAGAGTTGGATGCTACCAAGAATTTTTTTTAATCTTCCTAATCTCTGCTTCTTTCTGCATTTTAATATTCTCTCCTGCAGGCAGCATTCCTCCACATGGTTGTAAATGTAGCCACTAAAGTGTCCTAAAGTTTATATCTTTCAACTCCTACCACCAAAGAGAGACCGATTCTCTTATTCCAGTTAGGAGAATCTCAAAGAAGCGCTCTGGTTAACTCACCTAGGGTCAAGCGCTTCACCTCTAACTAGTCAAATGTGTCAGGGAAGACAAGGCCACATAGGAATTTGCCATGTGGATAGGGGTGGGGTAAGTAGTTCCCATGAGGAGGGGGTTTTGACCAAACAGTGCCACGGATGTCTAATATAATAGCACAGCAGCAACTGCATGCACGTTAATGCCCAGTACAAGCATGTCAGTCAGTATGCTGGAAATCAGGAAGGAAGAACTATGGTGTAGCTTACCACCCTTCCTATTGTTGAACAGAGTCAACAAGTCTTTACTGAGACTTGCTCCCTGGGGACTTGATGATTGTTGGACTAGCCTTCAACTCTGTACCCTGTCATTTTTTTTTTTTTTCTGTTACGTTAACCCCAGGACCTGCAGCTCCATTCAGACACCCAACAGCCCTGACATTTCTCTGCTCTGCAAAGAACCACTGAAGACTTGCACTGTTTTCTTGGTCTTAATTATGACTGCTAAGTCACTTCATTTCCCAGAGGGAGAATGTGAATGGCACCAACACTACCAGGTCACTGACAGCCTTAAGCTCTAGATGGAATGTTTCTGGGGAGGAATGTGAGTGAGAAAAGGAGTTGAACACTTCCTTTTAGAGGAAGGCTATTGGCTTATCCTGGATAGTAGGAAAGAGTATAGGAGGAATATTAGCGTAAAATGCTTAACTCTGGACAGGTGTTCCCCAGCACTGGGGGCACCAAAGTGAGTAAGTTCCCGATTCATAAGGCTGGTGGCGAGTCAGCTGTTAGGAAATAAGATGAGGGATAAAGCTGTGAGGTAGGGAAGGTGGCATGGCATGAAGCCCCAGACATGTTTAGGTCCCCTTGTTCCATCTCTCTTTCCTCCGATCTGGCTTCTGCTGGTTGATTTGGGCTCCCCAGCTGTCTACCTACCACCACACCCCTGTTTCTAATAGGTGCTAGGCTTTTGACTCACCACTTTCTTCAGGATTTACGCCTTGCTTTGTTCTTCTGGCACATGGATGTTTGTTAGACTCTGTAGTGGTCGTTTGAACCCTTGTCATTTTGTGACATATTCTGGAGGTGGTTCATCCAGGTGACCCTTGGCAGCCCAAGCTCCACATCCCCCTGGCTCCAAGCTTACTGATACAGCTTCCAAATATACTGGATGGAGCTTCTTTCTTTGCTGGGCCTCCACAGTGCTATACAGGGCTTAATCCAGACTGTATTAGCCTTGCCTGTTAACTCATGACTGTGTCCCCTCTAGCTCAAGTCAGACTCATCTCTGTACCCTGAGCATCTGGCACAGAGTCTGGCACAGAGCAGGATCAGCCATGACTGGGAAGTGATTGGGAAAATGCTCACTGTCACCTCTGACTATGGCCTGGACTTGCTTTACCCTGTTTGTCCTTTGGGTTCAGATGTGACTAATCACCACACTCTTTCCTGTTCTCCTTTTCCACCTGCTCTCTTTCTTTTTCCCACCAGTCTATCTGAGAGAGAGTGCAGTGTAGTGGTTAAGAACGTAGAACCTCAGAGACCTTGAAGATGGCGGAGGAGTAAGACGTAGAGATCACCTTCCTCCCCACAAATACATCAGAAATACATCTACATGTGGAACAACTCTTACAGAACACTGACTGAAGGCTAGCAGAAGACCTCAGACTTCCCAAAAGATATATATATATATTTTGTTCCTTTTTCTCTTTTTGTAAGAGTGTATGTGTATGCTTCTTTGTGTGATTTTGTCTGTATAGCTTTGCTTTTACCATTTATCCTAGGGTTCTCTCTGTCCGTTTTTGGGTTTTTTTTGTATAGGTTTTAGCACTTGTTATCATTGGTGGATTTGTTTTTTTGGTTTGGTTGCTCTCTTCTTTTTCAAAATTTTTTTATTACTTTTCAATTTTTAAAAATTTTAATAATTATTTTTATTTTAATAACTTTATTTTATATTTTCTTCCTTCCTTCCTTCCTCCCTCCCTCCCTTCTTTCCCTTCCTCCCTCTCTCTCTCTTTCTCTTTTCCTCCTTTCTTTCTTCCTTCCTTCCTTCGTTTCTTTCTTCCTATCTTCCTTTCTTCCTTTCTTTCTTTCTTTCCTTCCTTCCTTCCTTTCTTTCTCTCTCTCTCTCTCTCTCTCTCTCTTTCTCTCTCTTTCTTTCTTTTCTTTCCTCCCTTTTCTTCTGAGCCGTTAGGCTGACAGGGTCTTGGTGCTCCGGCCGGGTGTCAGGTCTCTGCCTCTGAGGTGGGAGAGCCAAATTCAGGACATTGGTCCACCAGAGACCTCCTGGCTCCACATAATATCAAACTGCAAAAGCGCTCCCACAGATCTCCATCTCAATGCTAAGACCCACCTCCACTCAATGACCAGCAAGCTACAGTGATGGACACTCTATGCCAAACAACTATCAAGACAGGAGCACAACTCCACGCATTAGCAGAGAGGCTGTCTAAAATCATAATAAGGTCACAGACACCCCAAAACACACCACCGGACGCAGTCCTGCCCACCAGAAAGACAATATCCAGTCTCATCCACCAGAACACAGGCACCAGTCCCCTCCGCCAGGAAGACTACACAACCCACTGAACCAACCTTAGCCACTGGGGGCAGACACCAAAAACAACAGGAAATACGAACCTGCAGCCTGCGAAAAGGAGACCCCAAACACAGTAAGTTAAGCAAAATGAGAGGACAGAGAAATACGCAGCAGATGAAGGAGAAGGTAAAACCCCACCAGACCAAACAAAGGAAGAGGAAATAGGCAGTCTACCTGAAAAAGAATACAGAATAATGATGGTAAAGATGATCCAAAATCTTGGAAATAGAATGGAGAAAATACAAGAAACATTTCACAAGGACCTAGAAGAACTAAAGAGCCAACAAACAATGATGAACAACACAATAAATGAAATTTAAAATTCTCTAGAAGGAATCAATAGCTGAATAACTGAGGCAGAGGAACGGATAAGTGACCTGGAAGATAAAATAGTGGAAAAAACTACCGCAGAGCAGTATTAAGAAAAAAGAATGGAAGGAATTGAGGACAGTCTCAGAGACCTCTGGGACAGCATTAAATACACCAACATTTGAATTATAGGGATCCCAAAAGAAGAGGAAAAAAAAGGGACTGAGAAAATATTTGAAGAGATTATAATTGAAAACTTCCCTAATATGGGAAGGAAATAGTAGATCAAGTCCAGGAAGAACAGAGAGTCCCATACAGGATAAATCCAAGGAGAAACACACCAAGACACATATTAATCGAACTATCAAAAATTAAATACAAAGAAAAAGTATTAAAAGCAGCAAGGGAAAAACAACAAATAACATACAAGAGAATCCCCATAAGGTTAACAGCTGATCTTTCAGCAGAAACTCTGCAAGCCAGAAGGGAGTCACAGGACATATTTAAAGTGATGAAAGGGAAAAACCTACAACCAAGATTACTCTACCTAGCAAGGATCTCATTAAGATTTGACAGAGAAATTAAAACCTTTATAGAAAAGCAAAAACTAAGAGAATTCAGCATCACCAAACCAGCTTTACAAAAAATGCTAAAGGAACTTCTCTAGGCAGGAAACACAAGAGAAGAAAAAGACTAACAATAACAAACCCAAAACAATTAAGGAAATGGTAGTAGGAACATACATATTGATAGCTACCTTAAATGAAAATGGATTAAATGCTCCAACCAAAAGACATAGACTGGCTAAATGGATACAAAAACAAGACCCATATATATGCTGTCTACAAGAGACCAACTTTAGACCTAGGGACACATACAGACTGAAAGTGAGGGGATGAAAAAGATACTCGATGCAAAAGGAAATCAAAAGAAAGCTGGAGTAGCAATTCTCATATAAGACAAAGTAGACTTTAAAATAGACTATTACAAGAGACAAAGAAGGACACTACATAACGATCAAGGGATCAATCAAAGGAGAAGATGTAATAATTGTAAATATTTATGCACCCAACATAGGAGCACCTCAATACATAAGGCTAATGCTAACAGCCATAAAAGGGGAAATTGACAGTAACACAATCATAGTAGTGGACTTTAACACCCCACTTTCACCAATAGACAGATCATCAAAATGAAAATAAAAAAGAAACACAAGCTTTAAATGATACATTAAGCTAGATGGACTTAATTGATATTTATAGGACATTCTGCCCCAAAACAGCACATTACACTTTCTTCTCAAGTGCTCATGGAAAATTCTCCAGGATAGATCGTATCTTGGGTCACAAATCAAGCCTTGGTAAATTTAAGAAAATTAAAATCCTATCAAGTATCTTTTCTGACCACAATGCTATGAGACTAGATATCATTACAGGAAAATAATCCGTAGAAAATACAAACACATGGAGGCTAAACAATACACTACTTAATAACTAAGAGATCACTGAAGAAATCAAAGAGGAAATAAAAAAATACCTAGAAACAAATGACAATGAAAACACAATGGGGCTTCCCGGGTGGTGCAGTGGTTCAGAGTCCACCTGCCGATGCAAGGGCTGCAGGTTCATGCCCCAGTCCGGGAAGATCCCACATGCCACAGAGCGGCTAGGCCCATGAGCCATGGCCACTGAGCCTGCGTGTCTGGAGCCTGTGCTCCGCAACGGGAGAGCCACAACAGTGAGAGGCCCACGTACCACAAAAAAAAAAAAAAAAAAAAAAAGAAAACACGATGACCCAAAACCTATGGGATGCAGCCAAAGCAGTTCTAAGAGCGAAGTTTATAGCAATACAATTCTATCTCAAGAAACAAGAAACATCTCAAGTAAACAACCTAAACTTATACCTAAAGCAATTAGAGAAAGAAGAAGAAAAAAACCCCAAAGTTAGCAGAAGGAAAGAAATGATAAAGATCAGATCAGAAATAAATGAAAAAGAAATTAAGGAAATGATAGCAAAGATCAATAAAACTAAAAGCTGGTTCTCTGAGAAGATAATCAAAATTGTTAAACCAGTAACCAGACTCATCAAGAAAAAAAGGGAGAAGACTCAAATCAATAGAATTAGAAATGAAAAAGGAGAAGTAACAACCGACACTGCAGAAATACAAAGGATCATGAGAGATTACTACAAGCAACTATAGGCCAGTAAAATGGACAACCTGGAAGAAATGGACCAATTCTTAGAAAAGCACAACCTTCCAAGACTGAACCAGGAAGAAATAGACAAGATAAACAGACCAATCACAAGCACTGAAATTGAGACTGTGATTAAAAATCTTCCAACAAACAAAAGCTCAGCACCAGATGGCTTTACAGGCAAATTCTATCAAACATGTAGAGAAGAGCTAACACCTATCCTTCTTAAACTCTTCCAAAATATAGCAGAGAGAGGAACAGTCCCAAACTCATTCTACGAGGCCACCATCACCCTGATACCAAAACCAGACAAAGATGTCACAAAGAAAGAAAACTAAAGGCCAATATTACTGATGAACATGGATGCAAAAATCCTCCACAAAATACTAGCAAACAGAATCCAATAGCACATAAAGAGGATCATACACCATGATCAAGTGGGGTTTAACCCAGGGATGCAAGCATTCTTCAATATATGCAAGTCAATCAATGTGATACACCATACTAACAAATTGAAGGAGAAAAACCATATGATCATCTCAACAGACACAGAAAAAGCTTTCGACTAAATTCAACACCAATTTATGATAAAAACCCTCTAGAAAGTAGGCATAGAGGGAACTTACCTCAACATAATAAAGGCCATATATGACAAACCCACAGCCAACGTTTTTCTCAATGGTGAAAAACTGAAACCATTTTCTCTAAGATCAGGAACAAGACAAGGTTGTCCACTCTCACCACTGTTATTCAACCTAGGTTTTAAAGTTTTAGGCACGGCAATCAGAGAAGAAAAGGAAATAAAAGGAATCCAAATCAGAAAAGAAGAAGTAAAGCTGTCACTGTTTGCAGATGACATGATACTATACATAGAGAATCCTAAAGATGCTACCAGAAAGCTACTAGAGCTAATCAATGAATTTGGTAAAGTAGCAGGATACAAAATTAAGGCACAGAAATCTCTTGCATTCCTATACACTAATGATGAAAAATCTGAGAGAAATTAAGGAAACACTCCCATTTACCATTGCAACAAAAAGAATAAAATACCTAGGAATAAACCTAAAGAGGCATTAGACCTGTATGTAGAAAACTGTAAGACACTGCTGAAAGAAATTAAAGATGATATAAGCAGATGGAGAGCTATACCATGTTCTTGGATTGGAAGAATCAACATTGTGAAAATGACTATACTACCCAAAGCAATTTACAGGTTCAATGCAATCCCTATCAGACTACCACTGGCATTTTTCACAGAACTAGATGAAAAAATCTCACAACTTGTATGGAAACACAAAAGACTCTGGATAGCCAAAGCAATCTTGAGAAAGAAACATGGAGCTGGAAGAATCAGGATCCCAGACTTCAGACTACACTACAAAGCTACAGTAATTAAGACAGTATGGTACTGGCACCAAAACAGAAATATAGATCAATGGAACAGGATAGAAAGCCCAGAGATAAACTCACGCACATATGGTCACCTTATTTTGATAAAGGAGGCAAGAATATACAATGGAGAAAAGACAGCCTCTTCAATAAGTGGTGCTGGGAAAACTGGACGGCTACATGTAAAAGAATGAAATTAGAACACTCCCTAACACTGTACACAAAAAGAAACTCAAATTGGATTAAAGACCTAAATGTAAGGCCAGACACTGTAAAACTCTTAGAGGAAATCATAGGCAGAACACTCTATGACATAAATCACAGCAAGATCCTTTTTGACCCACCTCCTAGAAAAATTGTAATAAAAACAAAAATAAACATATTGGACCTAATGAATCTGAAAAGCTTTTGCACAATGAAGGAAACCATAAACAAGACAAAAAGACAGCCTTCAGAATGGGAGAAAATATTTGCGAATGAAGCAACTGACAAAGGATTAATCTCCAAAATTACAAGCAGCTCATGCAGCTGAATACCAACAAAACAAACAACCCAATCCAAAAATGGGCAGAAGACCTAAGTAGACATTTCTCCAAAGAAGACATACAGCTTGCCAACAAACACAAGAAAGGATCCTCAACATCACTAATCATTAGAGAAATGCAAATCAAAACTACAGTGAGGTATCATCTCACACCAGTCAGAATGGCCATGATGAAAAACTCTACAAACAATAAATGCTGCAGAGTGTGTGGAGAAAAAGGAACCTTCTTGCACTGTTGACAGGAAGATAAATTGATACAGCCACTATGTAAAATAGTATGGCGGTTCCATAAAAAGTAAAAATAGAACTACTGTATGACCCAGCAATCCCAGTACTGGGCGTATACCCTGAGAAAACCATAATTCAAAAAGAGTCATGTACCACAATGTTCATTGCAGCTCTATTTACAATAGTCAGGACACGGAAGCAACCTAAGTGTCCATCGACAGATGAATGGATTAAGAAGATGTGGCACATATATACAATGGAATATTACTCAGCCATAAAAAGAAATGAAATTGAGTTATTTGTAGTGAGGTGGATGGACCTAGAGTCTGTCATACAGAGTGAAGTAAGTCACAAAGAGAAAAACAAATACCGTATGCGAACACATATATATGGAATCTAAAAAATATATATATTGGTTCTGAAGAACCTAGGGGCAGGACAGGAATAAAGACACAGACGTGGAGAATGGACTTGAGGATATGGGGAGGGGTAAGGGTAAGCTGGGCTGAAGTGAGAGAGTGGCATGGACATATATACACTACCAAATGTAAAATAGATAGCTAGTGCGAAGCAGCCACATAGCACAGGGAGATCAGCTCGGTGCTTTGTGACCACGTAGAGGGGTGGGATAGGGAGGGTGGTGGGGGGAGACGCAAAAGGGAGGAGATATGGGGATATATGTATATGTATAGCTGACTCGCTTTGTTATAAAGCAGAAACTAACACACCATTGTAAAGCAATTATACGCCAATAAAAATGTTTAAAAAACCCCAAAAAAACAAAGATCCTAAAATAGGATATCTGGTTTAAAATCCTGGCTTTATTACTTATAAGCTGTGCTGTGCAACTGTTGGCAGTTACTTTGCCTCTCTGTACCTCAGTTTCTTCATCTCTCAAGTGGGAATAATAATAATAGGATCAATCTTACAGGGCTGTTTGGAAGATTAAATGTGTTACTATGAGTAATGTAAATGCTTGGAACAATATGTGGTATACAGCAGGCATTCTAGAAGTATTAGCTGTTGTTATTGTTCTCTACCTTCACTGCTCAGCTCAGTAAAGGTCATCTGACTTTGTTCCCTCTTGAGTTCTTGGGCTAATCCCCAACCTACTTTCTCCTTGCACTGAACTTGTGTACCTCAGTCTCATCCTCTGGTCCAGCCAGCCAAATATTTACAAATATTTACCCATGTCTAATCAGCTGGCACTGAGCTGTAGCCCAGGAGATATCTAGACTCATTCCTTATAAGTGTCAGCATCACCTCCTCTACTCACAATTCTTTCTTCAGGCCAAGTCCTCATTCAAACCTTGGCCTTTTAATGGCTGATTAGGGGAGCTGTGAAAGAGTAAGTTTTATCTCAGCTGCTAGACCAAAATTTGGCAAACTGTTTTGTAAAGGGCTAGACAGTAAATTTTTTTTTTGATTGAAGTATAGTTGATTTACAATGTTGTGTTAGTTTCTGGTGTACAACAAAGTGATTCAGAAATATATATATGTGTGTGTTTATGTACTGTTTTTCATATTCTTTTCCACTATAGTTTATTACAAGATAGTGAATATGGTTCCCTGTGCTATACAATAGGACCTTGTTGTTTATCTGTTAATCCCAAACTTCTAATTTATCCCTTCCTCCCTTTCCCCTTTGGTAACCATAAGTTTGTTTTCTATGTCTGTGAGTCTGTTTCTGTTTAGTAAATAAGTTCATTTGTATCATATTTTAGATTTAACATATAAGTGAATGATATCATGTGATATTTGTCTTTCTGTGTCTGACTTCACTTAATATGATAATCTCTAGGTCCATCCATGTTGCTGCAAATGACATTATTTCATTCTTTTTTATGACTAAGTAGTATTCCATTGTGTATGTGTGTTATATATATATATATATATATATATATATATATATATATATATCTCACATCTGCTTTATGCATTCCTTTGTAGATGGACATTTAGGTTGCTTCCATGTCTTGGTTATTGTAAATAGTGCAGTGAACATTGGGGTGCATGTATCTTTCTGAATTAGAGTTTTCTCTGGATATGTACCCAGGAGTGGGATTGCTGTATCATATGGTAATTCCACTTTTAGTTTTTTGGGTTTTTTTTTTTTTTTTTGCAGTACGCAGGCCTCTCACTGTTGCGGCCTCTCCCGTTGTGAAGCACAGGCTCCGGACGCGCAGGCTCAGCGGCCATGGCTCACGGGCCTAGCCGCTCCACGGCATGTGGGATCTTCCTGGACCAGGGCACGAACCCATGTCCCCTGCATCGGTAGGCGGACTCTGAACCACTGCGCCACCAGGGAAGCCCCACTTAGTTTTTTTTGTTGTTGTTGTTTTGTTTTGTTTTGTTTTGCGGTACGTGGGCCTCTCACCATTGTGGCCTCTCCCGTTGCGGAGCCAGGCTCCGGACGCACAGGCTCAGCGGCCATGGCTCACAGGCCCAGCCACTCCGTGGCATGTGGGATCTTCCCGGACCAGGGCACGAACCCGTGTCCCCTGCACCGGCAGGCGGACTCTCAACCACTGCGCCACCAGGGAAGCCCCCCACTTAGTTTTTTAAGGAACCTCCATACTGTTCTCCACAGCGGCTGTACCAATTTACATTCCCACCAACAGTGTAGATGGGTTTCCTTTTCTCCACACCCTGTCTAGCATTTATTATTTGTACACTTTTTAATGGTGGCCATTCCGACTGGTGTGAGGTGATATCTCATTGTAGTTTTGATTGGCATTTCTCTAATAATTAGCAATGATGAACATCTTTTCATGTGCCTATTGGCCATCTGTATGTCTTCTTTGGAGAAATGTCTATTTAGGTCTTCGGCCCATTTTTAGATTGGGTTGTTTGTTTTTTTTGTATTGAGTTGTATGTGCTCTTTGTATATTTTAGAAACTAAGCCCTTGTCAGTCGCATAATTTGCAAATATTTTCTCCAGTATTTAGGTTGTCTTACCTTTTTGTTTATGGTTTCCTTTGCTGTGCAAAGGCTTATAAGTTTGATTAGGTCCCATTTGTTTATTTTTGCTTTTATTTCTATTGCTTTGGGAGACTGACCTAAGAAAACATAAGTACGATTTATGTCAGAGAATGTTTTGCCTATGTTCTCTTCTAGGAGTTTTATGGTGTCATATCTTATAGTTAAGTCTTTAAGACATTTTGAGTTTATTTTTGTATAAGGTGTGAGGGTGTGTTCTAACTTCATTGATTTACATGCAGCTGTCCAGCTTTCCCAACACCACTTGCTAAAGAGACTATCTTTTCTCCATTTTAAATTCTTGCCTTCCTTTGTTGGAGATTAATTGACTGTAGGTGGGTGGGTTTATTTCTGGGCTCTCTGTTCTGTTCCATTGATCCATTTGTCTGTTTCTGTGCCAGTACCATGATGTTTTGACTACTGTAGCTTTGTAGTATTGTCTGGAGGGTTATGCTTCCAGCTTTGTAAATATTTTAGGGTTTGCAGGCCACACATGGTCTCTGTCTCTTCTCCTCCTCTTCCTCTTCCTTCTTTATATTTTATTTCTTTATTTATTTTTGGCTGTATTGGGTCTTCGTTGCTATGCGCGAGCTTTCTCTAGTTGTGGCAAGCAGGGGCTGCTCTTCGTTGTGGTGCACGGGCTTCTCAGTGTGGTGGCTTCTCTTGTTGTGGAGCATGGGCTCTAGGCATACGGGCTTCAGTAGTTGCAGCATGTGGGCTCAGTAGTTGTGGCTTGTGGGCTCTAGAGTGCAGACTCAGTAGTTGTGGTGCACAGGCTTAGTTGCTCCGCGGCATGTGGGATCTTCCCAGACCAGGGCTCAAACCTGTGTCCCCTGTATTGGCAGGCGGATTCTTAACCACTGCACCACCAGGGAAGTCCCCTCTTCCTTCTTCTATACAACGCTTTAAAAATGCAAAAACCATCCCTAACTTGAAGGCTGTATTAAATGAGGTTACAAGCCACATTTGGTCGTCAGCTCATAATTTGTGGACTTCTGTGCTAGGTAGTAAGTTCCATGAGGGCAGGAACAAATCTGTCTCATTTTCCTTATGGTCTAGTGCTAGCCTGGCACATGATAGGTCCTTGATTAGTACTTGTTGAATAAATGAATAAACGAATAAATGGGTTCAAACAAGTCTCTCTCTTCCAAATTTAAGAGACAGAATTCCTGTGTAAGTTCTATAGTGAATAGGAGAACCCCAGGGAAGCTTGCTATTAAGTTGGCTCCTTGCTCTATCTGCAGTTGCCAAAAGGCACAGGTGCTTTCCAGGAGTATGCCTTAGCCTAAGTATTGATACCTACCTGCAATTCCACCCCTATCTTCTCGCTGAGAACGGAGCCTCCCTGCAGCCTCAGTTCCATACTAAACTGTACTAGTAGTGTGCTGACAAATGTTTAACAACCAGGTACACAACAAACAAGCAAACAATTCCTGATTTATAGCATTTGCCAATTTCCATGGTGTCACTACTTCCACCCTGGCCAATTTCATGCTATAAATGTGAAGCCACTAAACTTGAAGCTGGGAAGAGATATGCACAATCAGCTGTCTGTATCTGTAGCATTCCATTAAACCATACCCCCCGCCCTGCTCACTCCTGCAGTCCTAAGGACCTCACGCCTCCTGGGAGAAAACTTGAAAGAAACCTTAGTTCCCACAATTCCTGCCTCAGGATTGGGCTCTTCTCTGTGTTTTGGTGGATGGGTACCATTATCTTGCCTTCCAAGATTTCCTGGATTTAGGCCTTTGCCTGCTTTGATCTGCAACCCCTGACTGCTTATCTGACCCCCTGGCTCCCTGGTTCTTGCAGAACACAGATGGCTGTACACTTCCTGATCCACCCTGGCTTCCTGGCTGTCAGATTTCTGACATGCTTCTGAGCACAGAGAAGCATAGCCACTCCACCTCCTGCAGGGTCTTCTGGTTTTCAGGCTGCGATCTGCTTTGGCCACTCACTTCAGTTCTCATAGCATACCTCTCTTATCTGCCGGGAGGTTAACTCTCATCCTACCAATTGGGAGCTTAGTTCCCAGCTCAATTCTTCTTGCTCTGTCTTGGCTTCTGTCTAATTAGTACCGTTTGCCTCTAAACCTGTACATAATTTTCACCTTCACTGATTCACACAAAAAGTAATTACTGGGTACTTTCTGTGTATCAGGCTCTGTCTAGGTACTGGGGGTACCTCAGTGAACAAAACAGGTAGGATTCTCTGTCCTTGGGGAACTTATAAGAAAGTGTGAGGAAACTCATATTAAACAATAGGAGTAATAAATAAATAAAATATTACAAAAGAAGGTGATAAGTAGGATGGAAAAAGTGAGCAGGGAAAGATGGGTTGACAGTGCTGATAGGAGGCACATTGTTAGAGTGGCCTCTTTGAGAAGGTAACATTTGAGCAAAGGCTTAAAAAGCATTCTATGTATCCTGTACTCTCATACACAACATCTACTCATCATCAACATCTGGTCATACAGGTATGTGCTCACCTCAGCCTGAGAACTTCCAGGACTTTGTTTCTCACAGAGGGACTATTTCCTATAAGAGAGAAGCAGAAAATATTGTAATTATATGCTTGGGCTTTGGTATAGAAAACGTGGCTTTGAATCCTTGCTCTGTGGCCAATTAGGGCAGCTATTGAGGTTTACGTAATCTGGACAATGGGTTTCTTGAGGGCAGGGACTGGATCTGTCTTGTTCACCCTATAGCCCCCATGCCTAGTAGTATCTGGCCTCTGTCAATACTAACTAACAGATGAGTTCAGAGCTAAGTCTCTGGTTTGCTTATTAGCCCTATTGTCCTGGGGAAATTCCTTGCTGAGATTTCAATTCCTCATATGTAAAATGGGGATGTTAATAATGATAATAGCAGCATCTAGCCCATACCAGTATCCACCTAATAGGGTTGCTGGGTGAGTTAAATTGTAACAATTTATAATGCATGTAGAGCACTTGACACAGTGCCCAGTACATGGTGAGCACTTACTAAACAAACATTAGGAATGGTCACTGTGTTAGAGTCAACATCCAGAGTTAGTGTTCTCCAATTTAAGAGACATTATTATGGAAAGATTCCTTGCTTCCCTCATAACTTGGTGCCATCAAGCGAGCCTGCACAGTGCCTGTTGTAACCTCTGAGGAAGTATGAGAGGTGTGCATGGGGTAGACGGTGGGTAGGGGCTGCTGAGGAGCCTTGGGGAAAAGGAGAGAGCCCAGGTAGCAGGACTGAGGGGGTCTCTGGAGCACTGTGGCCAGGACAGAGGCTGTTGTATAAACAGGCAGGCACTCAACCAGAATTGGGAAGTGGAGTTGCAGTGTCCAGATAATAACAGGGAGCAAGGGGACTAATGGAATGTTAGCTGAGATTAAAGAGAGTAATTTTCTTTAGGGCATGGGCATCACTGGTGGGGTCTGGAAACAAGGCCTAGACCATGTGTCCTATGCCAGGGTCTTTCTTCCTCTTAAAGTGTACTCTCAGCCCCAGTTTCCGGGCTTTCCCAGCAGCTCCCAGTATTTGCTGAACTGACTCTCTTGTCTCTTTGATTGCTTCCATCTGGTCTCCTAGGTTTGTTTCTCATGAAGACATCAGTCTGGATGAGGACCCCTGCTGTCTGTATGGGCACAGCCAGGGGCACCACTTGCTAACTCATTAGGAATGTAACCACCACTGCAGTGGTTCCCAGTGAGTGTAGACCGTCGTTAACACTGTTACACAGAATGCAGCATCCTGACCAAACAGGCCCAAGCAGAAGAGGCTTCTATTCCTACTAGGCTCCTGGCTGGAAGCAGATGTTTTATGGAAGTCAGTTGCCATCCAGATAGTCGGCAGCATTTGTTTAGAAGCCGCTGCACGTCTGTCCCTGTGATGAGGGAGATAGCATTTCATTGCAGAAAAGATAACGAACCTCATCAAAATCTCTGATTACTTCCTGAGGATTGATTCCTAGAAGTGGCTTTAAGGGTAAAAACACTTTTAAGGCTCTTGATACATATTGCTATATTGCCTTCCAAAAAGAACATACTGATTCACATGCCCTTTTATTGCATTTGATTGTGCCCATTTTATCATACCAGTACTATTATTAAAAGTTTTAAAATATGTGTAACGGAGAGGCAAAGTGACATTTCTTTGATTAAATCTTTATTTTTTTTAATTAACAGGGGCATGAACATTTTGAAATGTTTGTTTGCTATGGAGATAATACTTGGTATCCTCTCCAGGGTAGGTCTGGAGGAATATTGACTAGATATATTTCTGGCTGAATTTTATTTATGTTATTTATTTTTAAAATACCCATACAGTAAAGTTTACTTTTGTTGTTATATAGTTTTGTGATGTTGACAAGTACACAGAGCCATGTAACTAAGACGATCAGAATATGAACAGTTTTCTCCCTCATCCTTTATGCTGCCTCTTTGTAGTAAAACCCTCCACCAACTCTTAGCCCCGGGCAACTACTGACCTCTTCTATGCCCCTATATTTTTGCTTTTTCCAGAATGATATGACAGTGCATTTAATAGAGCAAAAATTAAAAAATTTAAGTCCAACTTATCAATATTTTTCTTTTATATATTGTGCTTTGTTGTCCTGCTAAGAACTCTTTGCTTAACCCAAGGTCACAAATATTTTCTTCTAAAAGTTTTCTAATTTTACATTTTACCTTTATGTCTATAATCCATTTTGTTCAATTTTGTGCAAGGTGTGAGGTGTTGGCCAAGATTCATGTTTTTGTTGTATATTGATGTCCATTTGTTCTGGCTCCATTGCTAAAAAATCTAACTTTTTTCTATTTAATTGCCTTTGTATCTCTATCAAAAATCAGTTGGCCACATGTGTTTTTTTCCTGGCCTCTCTATTCTGTTTCATTGATCTTTTTTATCTTCACTATCACCTGGTCTTGATTATAGTAAGTTGCTATCTTTTATCTCTTCCAGAATGATATACAAACGGCATCATGTAGTATATAAAATTTAAGTCTGGCTTGTTTCACTTAGAATAAAGAATGAATGTCTTCGAGATTCATTCAAGTTGTTGTGTATGTCAATCTTTCATTTGTTTTTATTGTTCAGTAGTATTTCATTATATGGATGTACTAGAGATTGTTTAACCATTCAGTTGCTGTTCTTTTTCAAAGTTGGTCTGGCTATTCTAGTTCCTTTGCCTTTTGTAGAATCAGCTTGTAAATAGCTGTAAAACTTGATTGGGATAATGTTGGGATTTCCATAAGTCTAGAGATAAATATGGGGAGAATTGACGTATTAACAGTATTGAGTCTTCCAATCTATGAATATGGTGTATCTTTCCATGTATTTAACTCTTTTAAAATTTCTTTCATCAGTGTTTTATAGTTTGTAGCTTATACCTAAGTATTTCATGTTTTGGAATCGTCAGTGGTACTGTTTTTAAAATTTTAAATTCAGTTTCAAATTGTTATTGCTAGTATAAAGAAATACAATTGATTCTTTGTGTATTGGCCTATTTCTGATGTCGCCCTCTTGGAAGCCACCTGCTATGTAAAGAAGTCCAGTGTATTCTGGTGGAGAGAGGCCCTGGTGGACAAGAGGCCATGTGACAAAGAACTGAGGTGTCCCAGCTGACAGCCAGCCCCCATTGCCAGATGTGTGAGTGAAGCCATTTTCAATATTCTAGCCCCAGCCAAGCTCCTAGCTGAACGTAGCCACCCAGCTGACACAGCATGGAGCTGAAGAGCTGCCCATCTGAGCCCAGCCAACCCACAAAATTGTGAGAAATAATACATCTCTGTTGTTTTAAATCACTAAGTTTCGGGGCAGTTTTTCCTTGAGTAGTAGATAACTGATTTGGAGCTTAATAGTAGTTCACTTACTCAGCCCTGGGCTCCATGGCCTGACCATGAGTGCTGGGCTCTGGTATTTCTTCGTGAGCTTTCTTGTTGCCAGTCAGACTCAGGTCTGTGTCTAGAAATAGCAGCTGGCTGACAAGTCACAGCTCTCCCTCTAGCCCACTCACTCCATAGTGATGCAGTCCAAATAGCCTGTATCTTTGCTTGAACTCAAGTTTGGCCACTGTGAGGCCTCTGCCAGCCTTGCTGTGTTGACCCTTACTGCTGACTGCTTGTTCACTTGGTTGACAGCACACCTGTCTGCCTGGCTCTCCCTGGGTCCCCATCACAATGTCCTCTCTCTGGCCTGATTGAAAGCCCCAGGGCTTTTATTTGTAGTGCCTCCTTCCCACCTCCTGATACAAGATTCTTTCTCTGTGGGGCCTGTTTCATGTTGCTACAAGTGGATCAGTATTCCTCAGGCCTGAAACCCCAACTGTAGTTCCAAGAATTGGCAGCTGTTTAAACCTGACCTAGAACTTTCTGAGTGGTTGGATTTTATTAACTGTTCAGTAAAAAGACTTGGAACCCTGGAGATAAGTTAGTTTTAAAAAGTAAGTCAGGGCAAACACTTCCTGGCCTGTCCTTACTAGCTGTGCAATCTGGGACAAGTTCCCAGGCTCTTGTAAACCACATTTTCTTCACTTGTAAAATAGGGATAATAATACGTGCTAAGATAATGCATGTACATTGCTGAGCAACATGCCTGGCACATAGCAACTGTTTAACAGTGGTAGTTATAATTAATATTGAAAGTCAGTGATAGAAGGGCCCTTAGGGATTATTTAATCCAAGAGCCAATTTTTCAGCAGGATAAAGTAAGGTACAGAGAGACTGACTTGCCCAGGGTCACCACAGCTCATAGTTGATCAAGGGCTAGAACACTAGTTTCCCAACGTCTAATCTCATGCCTTTCCCACTGTGTCACAGTTTTTTGGCTTAGGAGGCCCTGAAGAAAAAAAGGGAAAAGGAAGAAACTACCAACTACTAAGTGCCTACTTTGTTTGTGCTTTTATATATATATCATGTCATTTTATCCCCATAATAACTTTATAAATTATTATCTCCACTTCACTACATGAAGACACCAGGGCTTGGAAAAATTAAAATCTTGCCTAAAGGTCCCACAGGTGGCAGACTGGGGACTCCAACCCATGTCTGTCTGACTCCAAAACCAGCCCACGCTCCTCTACCATCTCATGCCCTTTCTGGGTCAGGCTGGGGAGCCTGAGAACCACAGGAAAGAAGAGTTTCTGCAGGGCCTGGCACCACCCTGGCTGCATTTCTTCTCAATCCTCAGATGCAGTAGCTGGTCTGCACGCAAGAGCCTTTCATCCTTCCTTCTACACAATCCTTTTAAATGAAACCAAGTGGCCAAAACTTAACTGTAATTCTGCAGAACTGGCAGCGAGAGGCCTGGCTGGGCCTTGGGCTGCTCACCCCAAACGTGATGTGCACAAAGAGTGGGGATGACATTGTTTAGCTCCCTGCTCAGCAGTGCCCAGCCAAGCCTCCCGGTCTAAATTGAGCCCTTAATCGTTTTCCTGGCATTTGCTCAGACAGGATTTTATTTTCTAGTAATAAAAGCTCCTACATTGTAGGGAAAAAAAAAAAAAAAAACGATCTGCCTCTTTTCTAGCTTTAGTGAATGCTTCACCACCTGTCCTTCCCTCCCCACCTTGTTTTCATGCTTGGGGCAGAGCCAGGTTGTTTTGTGCCCGCTGTCAAGTTTGGGGGAGCTCTGCGTGGTCAGAGAAATGCACTTGCATTGACTGTGCCTCTGCTTATTACCAAAGGCCTCCCATCTCTTGGACTAAGGGGTTTAATCCTGCAGGCTTGACTTCTGGGTCTGCAGGTGGCACAGGGAAGCCAGTCCCAAGGAAGGAGGAACAAAGTGAGTAACCAAGGGCCTCCCACCTAAGCAGCGCTTGATGGCTCACACCTGGTTAGCTCAGTTTTACCCTTAAGAATTTTCAGTGGCTCCCTAGTGCCTGCAGAATCAAGTGCACACTTCCTAAGACTGTATTCAGACCCACCTCCTCAGCCTCTTTTTTTGTTTGTTTTGGTGAAAAATAAAATAAGATACAATATAGATACCTAAAAAAGTAAAATTGAGGACCTCCCTGGTGGCGCAGTGGTTGGGAGTCCACCTGCTGATGCAGGGGACACGGGTTCATGCCCCAGTCCGGGAGGATCCCACATGCCGCGGTGCGGCTGGGCCCGTGAGCCATGGCCACTGAGCCTGCGCGTCCGGAGCCTGTGCTCCGCAATGGGAGAGGCCACAACAGTGAGAGGCCCAAGTACCGCAAAAAAAAAAAAAAAAAAGTAAAATTGAAACTCACCAGAATCTTCACCACTATAACCAATGTTAATATATTGGCATATATCATTCCACACCTATGTGTAAATATATATATATATATTTAAAGATTTTGAGGCCTTTTCTAACCTTATCTTGTGACAATTCCCACAATGCACTAAGCATCATCTAGACCGAGTTCACCTTCTGTAAATATATCATTCACTTTCACATTTCTAAGACTTTGTATCTGCTAGCTAATCTCTCTGCCCAAAATGCTCTTTATACATTGCCTGGCACATAGTAAGCTCTAACAAAGTTAGTTACTCCTCTTCACTTCCTTTCTTGCCTGGTGAGCTCCTACTTACTATTTAAAATTCTGCTGAAATAACTCCCCCTCTGTGAAATCCCACTCTCTCCCAAACGCACACTTATCCACTCACCAGTTAGCCACTCATTGTCCATTTTGGGACCCATGGGTCTGCTGCCTCCCACCCTAGCCTGTTCTGTACTGAGTTCTTCCAAGGCAGTCAGGGGCCGTGTCTCCTTTACTCAGAACCCAGTATGGGCTGGAGAAATGGGCATCAGCTCTATCAGAGGCAGCGATTTGCTGCTGAAGCTGAGCGGAGGCACATTGCTGGGGGCCAGGCACTGCTGGACTGGTCAGGGTGGCCTGTGAGCTGCTGTTTGGACAGAGATCCCAAATTGCTAAGTAGACCCCTGTTGTTTACTCCTCCCTGTCTGGCAACAGCCAACCTTCAACCTCAGAGAGCATTATAGTGCCAGGGAGCTGTCTTGGCAGACCTTGGATGAATTATTTACTCTCTTCTTGCTGAGTGAATGCAGGCGTCTGTGTGGTGTGTCCAATTCTGGGCACATCTAAGGTGCTTCTCAAGATGCTTGGGCCAGAATTCTAGACTTAATGATGCTGTATCTTTAGAGGGGGTGCATTTTGTTCTCTCCGGCTCACCTTTGCCCCCAGCTCCCTGCACTGCCCTCCCACCCCCATCTACACTTAAAATGGAAATTTTACATTTTCTTGCTGGCGTACAGTCCTTGCTCGTCTCCCCTCTTTTGCCACCCACCATGAAGCTCCTATGTCATAATCTTACACATCCTTCCACCTGGTCTTCCCTCTTCTTCCCGACTTGAAAACTCTGATAGGAACCAGGGGAAATGGTTTACTGGATGCTGTAGCTGATTTGAGCAGCATAAGTTGAAAGCATGAGCTGGGTGCTTTCCAATGCCTCAGATCACTCTTGGGCAGTCATCCTCAAGAGAAGGGGTTTCTAGTCTTCCTGGGTAACACACCTCCATTCCCAAAATCCCTGAGAATGAAAAAATGAAGCAATAGAAGTGACTGGGAACAGCGTCTAATGGTACCTGAACTCACATTGTATCAAACACTCAGCCTGACTCAATGATAAAGTGACTTGAGTTTCTCCAGGCCTCACCAACCTGTGAGTATCAATGATGGGATCTTATTAGGGGCAATGACCTACATTTTGCTTTCTCTTGCTCCTACAACTTTGTTCCCTAGAAGCATTTCATGGCTGCTCACAAGTACCCCTCTCATTCTTCCTCTCACACCCATGTTGGCAGTGTTTCTAGATCACCTGGCAGCTTTGGGGGTGGGTTGTGGTGGGTGCCTTATGTGCTCTTGTCTGCACTAAGAACACTTTCTCCTCATGTGGAAACTCTTCAGGTGACTAAGCAGCATCAAATGGAGTTCTCCCCATGCTGGGAAGAGCACTCCCCCTTCCACTCCTCCCCACCTGTGCTCCCAAAGCCCGACTCTGCCCCATTTTGCATCTTAGTTTGTCCCTAGGCCCTAAAGTGGTAATGTCCTTTGTGAAAACAGCCCCCTTGGCTCCTGCCTGAAGCCCCTCTCTGCTGAGTTCTGACTCCCGCCATGGTGTCGGCCAGGCACAGATGTCTGAAGCTTCCCGCCCATCTGTGTTTCTTTTTCTGGCTTGTGATCAAATCACTTCCTCATCCTCACGTGGAGTGACTCCCAGACACCCTACATACCAGTTCCTCAAACACACCACCCAGAGCTGAAACCAGTTTAGGCTCAAGTTGGGACCTCATTAAAATGATAAATGTTTTTCCAGTTCTTTCCAGTTTACAAAACTCTTTCACATACATTATTTCACTTAATACTGGAAGCAGCCTTTTGAAGTATGTGTTGTCTTTATTCTCACTTTCTGGGGAGTAAAACTGAAGGTCACGCAGGTCAGGGAATGTGGACTTGGCTACTCTTTTAAAAAACTGAAGTATAGGGCTTCCCTGGTGGCGCAGTGGTTGAGGGTCCGCCTGCCGATGCAGGGGACACGGGTTCGTGCCCCGGTCTGGGAAGATCCCACATGCCGCGGAGCGGCTGGGCCCGTGAGCCATGGCCGCTGAGCCTGCGCATCCGGAGCCTGTGCTCCGCAACGGGAGAGGCCACAACTGAGAGGCCCGCGTACCGCAAAAAAAAAAAAAAAAAACTGAAGTATAGTTGATTTACAACGTTGTGTTAGTTTCTGGTGTACAGCAAAGTGAGTCAGTTATACATATACATATATATATACACAAACACATATATATTCTTTTTCATATTATTTTACATTATGGATTATTACAGAATATTGAATATAGTTCCCTGTGCTATGCAGTACCACCTTGTTGTTTACTTTATATATAGTAGTTTGTATTCGCTAATCCCAAACTCCTAATTTATCCCTCCCTCACCTCTTTTATACTTTGTTAACTGTAAGTTTGTTTTCTCACATGGCTACTTATTTAGTAAATGACAGAGCTGGGAATTTTTAGTCCTGCTATTCAGAATCCTAAGTTCCCTTTGTTACAGGACCACAGTGCCTAACATTTAGATAACTGAAAGGGATATGGAAAAAGTCAAAATGGCTGTGACTTCAGACCTGGAGTTAGATGCAGCTGGCACCACCCAGAGGTGATTGAAATATCTGATAGAGTAATGGCTAGAATTGTGTAGTCCAGGCAAAAATGTCTATGGTCTCTTCTCAAAAGTTTATGAGACTTTTCTGTTCATTTGGCTGATTTTCATTTTTTATCTGTGCTCCAAGTATTTGGCTAAGACTTATCGTACAGTTATTTTTGTGGGTCTCTTACTATGTTTGCTCTACTTTAGGATACTTGAGCACAGGCACCATGTTTTTGGCATCTTTGCATGTTCCAAAGCAAGAGCTATGAATATAGTAGGTGCTATAATAAATGTTGTTGGAGTGTTTTTGGAAAGAATGACTATTTCTTAATGTCACCCTCTTAGATTTCCAAGTGGTTAATTCAACTGTAGCCATTTCTTCCCCATTAGCACCTCTATCAGAGGGTGAGCATGGTGCATGATCAAGCAAAATAATTCAAACCTCTTGGTCTCCTGCCTCAATTTCCAAGTCTTTATGTTGCCCAGCTGCTCCCTTTTGGGCCCATTGATGCACTTCACTTTCAGTTGCCCTCCCTTCCTGTCCCCCACTTCCCATTTCTGAGTCCAAACTAATTCAGGTAGGAAGTAGATCAACAACCTCGGTGCCATTGGTAGGGCTTGGTGGTCAGTCATCTGATTGAACTTGGGGTTTGATGGTCTAATGAGTTTTCCCAAGTGACATTTGTTCTCTTCCCTGTTCATTGTTGTTCCAAGCCATAGATCTGGCTTATACTGGTCTCTAGTTCTCCTGCCCAAAGGCACTATTCCCTTTTAGGACTGGACAATGGCCCTGAACTCAGCCTGGGACTGGGTCCTGACATCCTATCAGTGCCAACCTTCTCCCTGGACAGGAACCTGGATCTTTATACCAGCCTATGGCTGCCCAGGGACAATTTGTCTAGAAATAACTTCCCATCTTTCTGTCTGCCTGACTGGGGAGGGCAGACAGGATGTTTGGATTCCTCTCCATTGTGCTCCACCCATTTGATTGGAAGAGTTGCTTCAATCATGCTTGGGCTTGCTATGTCCTTTGGCCACTGTGCCTCACCCATCTGGCTGCCAGTTTGGTTTTTGCCTTTGCAGCTGGGCCTATTTCTCCTGCTAAAAATCTGACTGTATACTTCTAGGGCCAGGATTTTGCTTTGTCCTCTCTGCCTGCTCTGCATGGCTGTGAGATACCCATAGTGTCCTGTGCATACCCTAGCTAAAAATCCCTTTGTCTTCATCTTAGTGTGCTCTTTGAGAGGTTTGGTGTGAAGGAAAGTTTGAAACTAATTGGATAAATTTAAGGTTAATGTTTGGGGTGGATTTATTGGTTTATTCTGTCTCTATTATTACCAATTTTTTTAACGCACATTCAGTCAGATACTGAATATTGCTTCCTAGTGTTACTGAGCTCAGATTTGGCTGCTTGACGCTTGGAAGTCAATACTTGAGAGACAGGTGCTGGTAGGAATGGAAAGGTTGCTTTAATCAGAAGGCCAGTAATCAAGAGAAAAGACAGATTCATGTCCCAGAACCAACTCTGAAGATTCTACTCAGCCATGAAAGTTTTAAAGGGAAAAGGGGGACGTAATCTCAGTTAATCATTGAGGTAGGGGGTCAGATTTGTTGCCATCTCCCACTGGGTGCAGGCTTGTAGACTCGTGATCTTTCTTTAGATGCTGTCTTGTTCACACAGTTTGCTCTTGAGGTTACTGAAGGGGAAGATGAGGAAAAGATCTAGTTATCCGTTGATTTCTTATTCTTTGTATTTCTTTGATCTAAGTAAAGAACCAAAAAGTTAGGTGACGCACTGTGTGATCAAAAGATCTGAAAGGTGTGCTTGAGCCGCAGGTTAGTTAAAATATAGCTTTGCTAAAGTGACAAGGCAAAAGGGTCTCCTGCAGAGAGTTGCTTCCCGCAGTAGAGCTGCCTGCAAAAAGCTGCTTACAAATCCATTGCTGTGGGATTATGAGCCAAGGACCATCTTCTGTAACTTCTTTTTTTGGAGCATAAATTGCTTTACAGTGGTGTGTTAGTTTCTGCTGTATAACAAAGTGAATCAGCTCTATGTATGAATACATCCCCATATCTCCTCCCTCTTGTGTCTCCCTCCCACCCTCCCTATCCCACCCCTCTAGGTGGTCACAAAGCACCGATCTGATCTCCCTGTGCTAAGCGGCTGCCTCCCACAAGCTATCTATTTTACATTTGTTAGTGTATATATGTCCGTGCCAATCTCTCACTTCGTCCCAGCCTATGCTCCCCCCTCCCTGTGTCCTCAAGTCCATTCTCTACATCTGCATTTTTATTCCTGTCTAGCCCCTAGGTTCTTCAGAACCTTTTTTTTTTGATTCCACATATATGTGTTAGTATACAGTATTTGTCTATCTCTTTCTGACTTACTTCACTCTGTATGACAGCCTCTAGGTCCATCCACCTCACTACAAATAACTCAATTCCATTTCTTTTTATGGCTGAGTAATATTTCATTATATATATGTGCAACATCTTCTTTATCCATTCATCTGTCGATGAACACTTAGGTTGCTTCCATGTCCTGACTATTGTAAATAGAGCTGCAATGAACATTGTGGTACATGACTCTTTTTGAATTATGGTTTTCTCAGGGTATATGCCCAGTAGTGGGACTGCTGGGTCCTATGGTAGTTCTATTTTTAATTTTTTAAGGAACCTCCATACTGTTCTCCATAGTGGCTGTATCAATTTACATTCCCACCAACAGTGCAGGAGGGTTCCCTTTTCTCCACATCCTCTCCAGCATTTACTGTTTGTAAAGTTTTTGATAATGACCATTCTGACCAGTGTGAGGTGATACCTTGCTGTGTTTTTTATTTGCATTTCTCTAATGATTAGTGATGTTGAGCATCCTTTCATGTGTTTGTTGGCAATCTGTATATCTTGTTTGGAGAAATAGGAAAAAGACCTATTTAGGTCTTCTGCCCATTTTTGGATTGGGTTGTTTGTTTTTTTGATATTGAGCTGCATGAGCTACTTGTATATTTTGGAGATTAATCCTTTGTCAGTTGCTTTGTTTGCAAATATTTTCTCCCATTCTGAGGGTTGTCTTTTCATCTTGTTTATGGTTTCCTTTCCTGTGCAAAAGCTTTTCAGGTTCATTAGCTCCCATTTGTTTATTTTTTTATTTTATTTTTTTATTTCCATTTCTCTAGGAGGTGGGTCAAAAAGGATCTTGCTGTGATTTATGTCATGGGGTGTTCTGCCAATGTTTTCCTCTAAGAGTTTTACAGTGTCTGGCCTTACATTTAGGTCTTTAATCCATTTGGAGTTTATTTTTGTGTATGGTGTTAAGGAGTGTTCTAATTTCATTCTTTTACATGTAGCCATCCAGTTTTCCCAGCACCACTTATTGAAGAGGCTGTCTTTTCTCCATTGTATATTCTTGCCTCCTTTATCAAAAATAAGGTGACCATATGTGTGTCGGTTTATCTCTGGGCTTTCTATCCTGTTCCGTTGATCTATATTTCTGTATTGGTGCCAGTACCGTACTGTCTTGATTTCTGTAGCTTTGTAGTATAGTCTGAAGTCAGGGAGCCTGATACCTCCAGCTCCATTTTTCTTTCTCAGGATTGCTTTGGCTATTCGGGGTGTTTTGTGTTTCCATACAAATTGTGAAATTTTTTGTTCTAGTTCTGTGAAAAATGCCAGTGGTAATTTGATAGGGATTGCATTGAATCTCTAAATTGCTTTGGGTAGTATAGTCATTTTCACAGTGTTGATTCTTCCAATCCAAGAACATGGCATATCTCTCCATCTGTTTGTATCATCTTTAATTTCTTTCATCAGTGTCTTATAGTTTTCTGCATACAGGTCTTTTGTCTCTTTAGGTAGGTTTATTCCTAGGTATTTTATTCTTTTTGTTGCAATGGTAAATGGGAGTGTTTCCTTAATTTCTCTTTCAGATTTTTCATCATTAGTGTATAGGAATGCAAGAGATTTCTGAGCATTAATTTTGTATCCTGCTACTTTACCAAATTTATTGATTAGCTCTAGTCATTTTCTGGAAATATGTTTAGGATTCTCTATGTATAGTATCATGTCATCTGCAAACAGTGACAGCTTTACTTCTTCTTTTCTGATTTGGTTTCCTTTTATTTCTTTTTCTTCTCTGATTGCTGTGACTAAAACTTCCAAAAGTATGTTGAATCGTAGTGGTGAGAGTGAGCAACCTTGTCTTGTTCCTGATCTTAGTGGAAATGCTTTCAGTTTTTCACCATTGAGGATGATGTTGGCTGTGGGTTTGTCATATATGGCCTTCATAACGTTGAGGTAAGTTCACTCTATGCCTACTTTCTGGAGGGTTTTTATCATAAATGGGTGTTTAATTTTGTCAAAAGCTTTCTCTGCATCTATTGAGATGATCATATGGTTTTTCTCCTTCAGTTTGTTAATATGGTTTATCACATTGATTGATTTGCATATATTGAAGAGTCCTTGCATTCCTAGGATAAACCCCACTTGATCATAGTGTATGATCCTTTTAATGTGCTGTTGGATTCTGTTTGTTAGTGTTTTTTTTTTTTTTTTTTTGCTGTACGCGGGCCTCTCACTGTTGTGGCCTCCCCCATCGCGGAGCACAGGCTCCAGACGCACAGGCCCAGTGGCCTTGGCTCACGGGCCCAGCCTCTCCGCGGCATGTGGGATCTTCCCAGACTGGGGCACGAACCCGTATCCCCTGCATCGGCAGGCGGACTCTCAACCACTGCGCCACCAGGGAAGCCCTGTTTGTTAGTGTTTTGTTGAGGATTTTTGCATTTATGTTCACCAGTGATATTGGCGTTTAGTTTTCTTTCTTTGTGACATCTTTGTCTGGTTTTGGTACCAGGGTGATGGTGGCCTCGTAGAATGAGTTTGGGAGTGTTCCTCCCTCTGCTATATTTTGGAAGAGTTTGAGAAGGATAGGTGTTAGCTCTTCTCTAAAAGTTTGATAGAATTCGCCTGTGAAGCCATCTGGTCCTGGGCTTTTGCTTGTTGGAAGATTTTTTTTTTTTTTTTGGCTGCGTTCGGTCTTCATTGCTGCACGTGGGCTCTTCTCTGGTTGAGGCGAGCAGGGGGCTACTCTTTGTTGTGATGCGCAGCCTTCTCATTGTGGTGGCTTCTCTAGTTGTGGAGCATGTGCCCTAGATGCACGGGCTTCAATAGTTGTGGCACACAGGCTCAGTAGTTGTGGATTGCAGGCTCTAAAGCCTAAGCACAGTAGTTGTGGTGCATGGGCTTAGGTGTTCCGCGGCATGTGTTATCTTCCCGGACCAGGGCTCGAAACCACATCTCCTGAATTGACAGGTGTATTCTTAACCACTGTGCCACCAGGGAAGTCCTGTTGGAAGATTTTTAAACACAGTTTCAATTTCAGTGCTTGTGATTGGTCTGTTTCATTTTCTATTTCTTCCTGGCTTAATCTTGGAAAGTTGTGCTTTCCTAAGAATTTGTCCATTTCTTCCAGGTTGTCCATTTTATTGGCATATAGTTGCTTGTAGTAATGTCTCATGATCCTTTGTATTTCTGCAGTGTCAGTTGTTACTTCTCCTTTTTCATTTCTAGTTTTATTGATTTGAGTCTTCTCCCTTTTTTTTCTTGATGAATCTGGCTAATGGTTTATCAATTTTGATTATCTTCTCAAAGAACCAGGTTTTAGTTTGATTGATCTTTGCTATCGTTTCCTTCATTTCTTTTTAATTTATTTTTTTATTTTTTTCTTTTTTTTCTTTTTGCGGTATGTGGGCCTCTCACTGTTGTGGCCTCTCCCGTTGCGGAGCACAGGCTCCGGATGCGCAGGCCCAGCGGCCATGGCTCACGGGCCCAGCCGCTCCGCGGCATATGGGATCCTCCCAGACCGGGGCACGAACCCGTATCCCCTGCATCGGCAGGCGGACTCTCAACCACTGCGCCACCAGGGAGGCCCTAATTTATTTTTGATCTGATCTTTATCATTTCTTTCCTTCTCCTAACTTTGGGTTTTTTTTTGTTCTTCTTTCTCTAAATGCTTTAGGTGTAAGGTTAGGTTGTTTATTTGAGATGTTTCTTGTTTCTTAAGGTAGGATTGTATTGCTATAAAGTTCCCTCTTAGAACTGTTTTTGCTGCATCCCATAGGATTTGGGTCATTGTGTTTTCATTGTTATTTGTTTCTAGGTATTTTTTGATTTCCTCAGTGATCTCTTGGTTATTAAGTAGTGTATTGTTTAGCCTCCATGTGTTTCTATTTTTTACAGATTTTTTCCTGTAATTGAGATCTAGTCTCATAGCATTGTGGTCAGAAAAGATACTTGATATGATTTCAATTTTCTTAAATTTACCTGGGCTTTGTTTGTGACCCAAAATATAATCTATCCTGGAGATTGTTCCATGAGCACTTGAGAAGAAAGTATAATCTGATGTTTTTGGATGGAATGTGCTATAAGTATCAATTAACTTGATCTGGTCTATTGTTTCATTTAAGGCTTATGTTTCCTTATTAATTTTCTGTTTGGATAATCTGTCCATTGGTGAAAGTGGGGTGTTAAAGTCCTCTACTATGATTGTGTTACTGTCAATTTCCCCTTTTATGGCTGTTAGCATTTGCCTTATGTATTGAGGTGCTCCTATGTTGAGTGCATAAATATTTACAATTGTTATATCTTCTTCTTGGATTGATCCCTTGATCATTATGTAGTGTCTTTCTTTGTCTCTTGTAATAGTCTTTATTTTAAAGTCTACTTTGTCTGATAGGAAAATTGCTACTCCAGCTTTCTTTTGATTTCCATTTGCATGGAATATCTTTTTCCATCCCCTCAGTTTCAGTGTGTATGTGTCCCTAGGTCTGAAGTGAGTCTCTTTTAGAAAGTGTGTGTATGGGTCTTGTTTTTGCATCCATTCAGCCAGTCTATGTCTTTTGGTTGGAGCATTTAATCCACATACATTTAAGGTAATTATCGATATGTATGTTCCTATTACCATTTTCTTAATTGTTTTGGGTTTGTTTTTGTACGTCTTTCCCTTCTCTTATGTTTCCTGCCTAGAAAAGTTCCTTTAGCATTTGCTGTAAAGCTGGTTCAGTGGTGCTGAATTGTCTTAGCTTTTGCTTGTCTGTAAAGGTTTTAATTTCTCTGTCGAATCTGAATGAGATCCTTGCTGGGTAGAGTAATCTTGGTTGTAGATTTTTCCCTTTCATCACTTTAAATATGTCTTGCCACCCCCTTCTGGCTTGCAGAATTTCTGCTGAAAGGTCCACTGTTAACCTTATGGGGATTCCCTTGTATGTTATTTGGTTTTTTTCCCTTGTTGCTTTTAATATTTTTATTTTTATTTAATTTTTGATCGTTTGATTAATATGTGTCTTGGTGTGTTTCTCCTTGGATTTATCCTCTATGGGACTCTGCGCTTCCTGGACTTGATTGACTATTTCCTTCCACATATTAGGGAAGTTTTCAATTATAATGTCTTCAAATATTTTCTCAGTCCCATTTTTTTCCTCTTTTTCTTCTGGGACCTGTATAATTAGGAATGTTGGTGTGTTTAATGTTGTCCCAGCGGTCTCTGAGTTTGTCCTCCATTCTTTTCATTCTTTTTTCTTTATTCTGCTCTGCGATAGTTGTTTGCACTATTTTGTCTTCCAGGTCGCTTATCTGTTCTTCTGCCTCAGTTATTCTGCTATTGATTCCTTCTAGAGAATGTTTAATTTCATTTATTGTGTTGTTCATCATTATCTGTTTGCTCTTTAGTTCTTCTAGGTCCTTGTGAAGTATTTCTTGCATTTTCTCTATTCTATTTCCAAGTTTTTGGATCATCTTTACTATCATTATTCTGAATTCTTTTTCAGGTAGACCGCCTATTTCCTCTTCATTTGTTTGGTCTGGTGGGTTTTTACCTTCCTCCTTCATCTGCTGTGTATTTCTCTGTCCTCTCATTTTGCTTAACTTACTGTGTTTGGGGGTCTCCGTTTCACAGGCTGCAGGTTTGTAGTTCCTGTTGTTTTTGGTGTCTGCTCCCTGTGGCTAAGGTTGGTTCAGTGGGTTGTGTAGGCTTCCTGGTGGAGGGGACTGGTACCTGTGTTCTGGTGAAAGAGGCTGGATCTTGTCTTTCTGGTGGGAAGGACTGCATCCAGTAGTGTGTTTTGGGGTGTCTGTGACCTTATTATGATTTTAGGCAGCCTCTCTGCTAATGGGTGGAGTTGTGTTCCTGTCTTGCTAGCTGTTTGGCATAAGATGTCCAGCACTGTAGCTTGCTGGTTTTTGAGTGGAGCGTGGTCTTAGTGTTGAGATGGAGATCTCTCGGAGAGCCTTCGCCGTTTGATATTTTGTGTGGCTGGGAGGTCTCTGGTAGACCAATGTCCTGAACTTGGCTCTCCCACCTCAGAGGCTCAGGCCTGACACCCGGTCAAGGCACCAAGACCCTGTCAGACACACAGCTCAGAAGAAAAGGGAGAGAAAAAGAGAAAGAAAGAAAAAAAAAAGAATAATAAAATAAAATAAAGTTATTAAAATAGAAAAAAATTATTAAAAATAAAAAATTAACAAAAAGAAAAGAAAGGGAGAAAGAAAGAAGAGAGCAACCGAACCAAAAAACAAATCCATGAATAATAACAAGTGCTAACAACTATACAAAAAAAAAAAAAAAGGAAGACAGTCAGAACCCTAAGGCAAATGGCAAAACCAAAGCTATACATTCAGAATCACACAAAGAAGCGTACACATACACACACACAAAAAGAAAAAAAGGAAAGAAATATATATATATATATAAAATTTTAAAAGAAAGAAAGCAACCAAACCAATAAATATATCTACCAATTATAATAAGTTCTAATTACTAAACTAAGATAAACATAAAACCAGAAAAAATTAGATGCAGAAAGCAAACCCCAAGTCTACAGTTGCTCCCAAAGTCGCCCCCCTCAGTTTTGGGATGATTCATTGTCTATTCATGTATTCCACAGATGCAGGGTACATCAAGTTGACTGTGGAGATTTAATCTGCTGCTCCTGAGGCTGCTGGGAGAAATTTCCCTTTCTCTTCTTTGTTCACACAGCTCCTGGGGTTCAGCTTTGGATTTGGGCCTGCCTCTGCATGTAGGTTCCCTGAGGGCGTCTTTTGGGAAGTCTGAGGTCTTCTGCTAGTGTTCCGTAGGTGTTCTGTAGGAGTTGTTCCACATGTAGATGTAGTTTTGATGTATTTGTGGGGAGGAAGGTGATCTCCACGTCTTACTCCTCCGCCATCTTGAAGGCGCCCCTCTCTCCTTAGGTTTGTTTAGTGGTGACGGCCAACCTGAGGATTTGGTTAATGTACATCGCAGGACCCTGAGCGGTTGGAGTCGCACTACTCTTCTGTTACTTCTTCATGCTGATGTAGGGCACTGTATTCTTAGAGTGGAAGTTGTTGACATGGGTCTGTAGCATCCCTTTGCTGACAATTTTAGTTGCCTGTTTACATACACGGGCAGAGCAAGCTACCATTATTTTGATACCCACAAAGATACAGATGATTATGAGAAATAGTGTTAATCCCATTCTCTTGAGGCTAGTTCTTGGACTTGTGCTAGCCATAGATTCAGTACTGCTCAAGATGGAGCAGCTTATGTCATGGCTACAGGAATGTGCATCAGACACTAAAAGATTCTGTGACTCTGTTGTGCTAATCATTAACTGAGCCTGCTCTTTTATGACTCAGGGAGGCCTGGGAGACTTCAGTTTTTCTATAAACAAGAGGGAGGGGACATGGAAGGGCCTTTGTACTTGGGAGTTCCTGCAGGATTCTTCTTGGTTTCACTACGAAATTAATACATTTGGTCTAACTCATGTCAGATATGTCCCAGTTATAAGGGTCCATGTTCCTTTTGGGTGTCACACTTCACTGGGCTAGATGTCCTACACAGTCTGGGAAAATAAACCTTGGCAGTCACTATTTGCAGACTCTTTCAACATAATTGTTGTAAAAGATTTAGTCATAGCTTTCTTAAAATAGCAGTAGGTTGCATTAGTACCTTTTAAAGAAGATGATACACATTGGCTCAAATAAATTAATGTTCCCACCTAGAAAAGCATGTGAGGGGATGCACAGTGAAGAGAAGTATGGAAGAACTATGTTACAATTTGATGATAGATCAGGTCAGGACCTCACTCTTTAGGGAAAAAGAAAACATTGGGTTTGACAGACATAACTAAATATTATTGCCTTGTAAGGAGGCTCAGAGACTGCATAGCTCCAGACTTCCAAAAGCCCCCTCAATTCTGAGATATCTCCACTTGGCTTTCTAACAGACGTTTCAAATCCACCTTGTCCCAAACTGAATTTCTGATTGTCATTTCTGCCCCCTCCCCTCCCACTTCCTGTGCCTCTTTTACAAACTTCTTCACTCAAAGCATCTTCACTTTAGTGCATGGCAGCTCTATTCTTTCAGTTGTTCAAGTCCCAAACCTTGAACTCATTCTTGATGCTTCTCTTTCTTTCACACCGCATATCCAGCCTATCAGAAATTCTGTGAGTTCCATTTTCAAAATAACTTGAAAATCTGACCATTTTCTACCTTCTCTTACTTCCCTGGTCATAGCAATCAAAGTCTTTCACTTGAGGGACAGAAATAGCCTCCTAATAGGTCTCTTTGATTCTACTGTTGCTCCTTCTTCTTCTCCCCACTTCATTCTCTACACAGTCTTTGGTTTCAGCCATGACTCCTAATGTCTGCTATGGCTCCTTAATTTACCCAGAGTAAAAACCAAAGTCCTCATCATGGCCTCCAAAGGCTTCAGGCCCTCAGTTACCTCTGATCTCCTCTCCCATTACTTTCCCCTTTGTTTACTCCATTCTGGCCAGGCTGCCCTTGCTGTCAGACATGTCTTTGCCTCAGGGCATTTTTTCTGGATGTTTCCTTTTCTTGAATATTCTTCCCTCAGAAATCTGATAGCTTTTCTTTTCTTTTTTTTTTTGGCCATGCTGCGTGGCATGCAGGATCTCAGTTAGTTCCCCAACCAGAGATCGAACCCATGACCCTTGCAGTGGAAGCGCGGAGTCTTAACCACTGACTGCCAGGAAGTCCCAATTTGATATCTTCTTGACCAGCTTCCTTTCATTCTTTGAGTCTTTTCTTAAATGTTACCTTCTCAATGAGGCCTACTAGGACTACCATTTTTAATACTGTTCTCTGCCCCGCTGTCTATTCTAATTATTCTTACTCTATTCTACATTCTTTCCTCATAGTACCCATCACCTTCTAACATACTGTAATAATTTACTTATTATGTCTACTGTTTATGGGAAAGCTTTAAGCACAGAGTCTTTCCCAGAGTAGGTTCTCAACAAAGATTAGTTCTTGCATTGTCAGAGATGTTGAGTTTAATAAATCTTTTAATTTAGGTTTGCTTTACAAAATGTAGAACTTTCTTGAACACTGTCTTTTTTTTTTATTGAAGTGAGATTCACATAATAGAAAGTTAGCCATTTTAAAGTGAACAATTCAATGGCATTTAGTACACCCACAGTGTTGTGCAGCATCTATTTTTAGTCATACTTTTATATATTGTGTAGCTACTTCCAAAATACATTTGAATCAGCAGTCAGTACCTTTAAATACGGTCTTCCAACAATTTCTTTTGCCCCTCAAATTTAAAGACAAAAAAATGAAACCACAGCGACAACACAGATTGTCTGACCTCTTAACTATTTTGCAGGAGGGAAATCTCAATTCAGGCAGCATAGATAATAGAGTTAAAAATAAATCTCTCTGTGTTTGTAGGCCTTAAAAAAACAAACCAATTTTCTGTGAAGTTCAGTGGTTTTGTTAATTGTTTCAAGATGTTGGGTGTTTTAAAGTATGTTGTAAAAGCCTGACATGATGACAAAACAAAACTCATTAGCTAGTACTCCCCTGCTGGGATTTTACTTAAAAATGTAAAAATGTAAAAGTTCATGGTAAGACAATCTTACAACTGTAAATTTAAGTGCATTAAATCAGAAAAGGGAAAAATAGAGATAATACTGATACATCTCTGCTTATTGAGCTAGATCTGGGAACCACACATCTCACTCCCTTCATTCTCTCCTTGTCCCATTAGACTGCTGTAAAGTGAGTTCAAGAAAATTCCTAGAAGGATACACAAGAAATTGCTAACAGCTTTTGCCTCTGCAGAGGGGCTCTAAAGGTGGTAGAAGGAAGACTTATTTTATAATTATATAATATACCTTTGTGTACTGTTTGAATTTTTACCCTAGGCATGTATTACAGTTTCAGTAAAATAAAAAAAATAACACCAACAAAAAACTAAACTTCAGGGCTTCCCTGGTGGCGCAGTGGTTGAGAGTCCGCCTGCCGATGCAGGGGACACGGGTTCGTGCCCCGATCCCGGAAGATCCCACATGCCGCGGAGCGGCTGGGCCCGTGAGCCATGGCCGCGGAGCCTGTGTGTCCGGAGCCTGTGCTCCGCAACGGGAGAGGCCACAGCAGTGAGAGGCCCGCGTACAGCAAAAAAAAAACAAAAAAAAAAAACTAAACTTCTGTTTAGTTATTTCTCCAAGTACCACATAGTTCTGGGCATTTATTAGTCAGGACTCTTTAGGGTGATGGAAGCCCATTTAAACGAGCCTCTGCAGACAAGGAGGGGATGGTTTATTGGATCACAAGCAGAGATGGAGTAGTTCACAGAATTTAAGGAAAAACTGCAGGAATCAGGCCCTCAGCGATTAGAACTAAGGCCTCCATAAACCCAGAATTCTTTCTCTTGCTCTCATTATCATCTCTACTTGCATTTTTGCATGTTGGTGTCATTCTTTCCTACTTTTCCATATGAACATGGCTGCTGGTAGTCCTAGCTTAGGGATCCGAGAGAAAAGAAAAAACTACCTTTCTTCCAGAGTCTCTTTTTCAATCTTGATGAAGGATTTTAATTGGTTTTACTTGTGTCACATACTATATCTTGAACCACTGCTATTGCCAGGGGAATTGCCATATATGGATCATCTGTCAGCACATGGTCAGGATAGTAGAATCTCTTAACAGAAGGAACATATGAAAACTTCCTGGGAGGGAAAATAACTTACCACAGTCTCCTACAATATACCCCTTACTTTGCAGTCTAACACAAACTCTCCTTCCATAAAATCGTATTCCAATAATGTTCTAGGCCAAAATAACACAGCCATGATACAGATCCCTAAAATAGACTCACCTCCTCCCCAAATCAAAAACAATTTGTAGTCTTTACCAGCTGATTTAACGCCAAGTCCAAATCTCTGGGAGATCTTCCTTCTTCTCAGCTGACTTTGAATGCTACTTCTCTTGGTTCAGCAACCCATGTGTAATTGAGGAATATAATACCCACAATGAAAAGCTACAATTTAGAAAAGAAAAAAAGGAAACACGATATGCAACAGTAATTTTTCTATGCTAAATATTACCTCCTACTGATCAGGGATAGCAAAGATTCACCTCTGTGGCAAAGTAACGAGTTTCTTAGACACAAAGTATGGCGACTTCAGGTTCTCCCAACTAGAAGGAATCTTACCAAAGTGAAGTATAGTGGACCCTTGAAGAATACAGGGGTTAGGGGAGCTGACCTTCCAGTGGGAAATCTTCATGTAATTTATAGCTGGTCTTCCATATCCATGTTCCTCTGCATCCGTGCTTCCGGATTCATGGGTTCAACCAACTGGGGATTACGTAGTACTGCAGTAATTACTATTGAAAAAAATCTGTGTATAAGTGGAACCATTTAGTTCAAACTCGTGTTGTTCAAGAGTCAACTCTACTTACCCAGGGCCTAGAGGTCAGACTTTCTCAGTCCCTCTGGTTCCTCTCAGATAGCCCCATTCCAATACCTAGAAGTCCCCTGTCTTTTTCAATAAAAACATTTATGTTAGTGGAACTTAAATCATTATCTGCAGGCAGAAAGGGCTTTGCAATAAGGTTATAGTTTATATATATTTATTTGTTTAATGTTTAATTTGTATTAAAATGGAAAGCCAAATTTTCTTGTCTTTACTATTTTGAATTAGAAGGAATCGCACTCATTTTCTTTTTTTAAAAAAAATAATTTTTTTATTTTGGCTGCATCGGGTCTTAGTTGCAGCACGTGGGATCTTTGTTGCAGCAGGCAGGATATTTCATTGCGTCATGTGGGCTCTTCGTTGTGGTGCATGGGCTTCTCTATAGTTGTGGTATGAGGGCTCAGTATTTGTGGCATGTGGGCTTAGTTGCCCCATGGCATGTGCGGCATGTGGTATCTTAGTTCCCTGACCAGGAATTGAACCCGTGTCCCCTGCATTGGAAGGTGGATTCTTAACCACTGGACCACCAGGGAAGTCCCAACAACTCATTTTTGAGTGGCGGTCACCTTCCTCCAGTAGTGTGTGTGTGTGTGTGTGTGTGTGTGTGTGTGTGAGAGAGAGAGAGAGAGAGAGAGAGAGAGAGAGAGAGAGAGAGAGAGAGTGAGTGTATATTCATTCCTCTCCAGGAAATAGGCAGTATTAGGCAATGTTAGGCAATAATATTAGGGAATATTATTTTGTAGATTATTGTTTCAAAAGTACTTTCATGCTCTTGAGGAAGGTGGGGAGGGTACTGTTTGTTATTGGTTTCTTACCTTTCTTACCCTGCTTTGATTTTTAATTTGCTGTAAAAGTTCTTTCTGATGATCCTGAGTCTAGTCATTAAGGACTTCAGTGAAGGGGGTGGGGAAAGAGGGAATAAAACTTCAGGTGTGAAGGATGAAAGAAACATGGTGAGAAAGTTAGAAGGGCCACTGACTCAGAGTCACAAAAGTAATTCAAGAGTGGCCACCACCCAAAAACTCTGGATGAATAAGTTGAGAAGACTTCTGTGATGGGCCTTGTCTTTGTGCCCTGGAGTCATATTGTATCAGAAACATTGCCAGCTGACTATGCAGTTTTCATAGGATTGAAAATATTACATTACCTATTCCAGGATGTCTGAAGATCAAGTGTTCACTCTTCATGAAACCTTGATTATTTTATATTTTACATCAGACATCCTCAGAAGCTTTCCTTCTAGCAGAAGCAATGCCCAGCTTACCAGCTTATACCGTCTACTTCTGCCACTGGGTAGCTACCCCTTATGGTGTTCCTACTAAAATTATGAGACTAAAGGGAACCCCTAGACCCTCAGAGAAATGATGGAAGGAGTTTCCACACCAGAGCCCCAAGCTGGGACAGTAATAAGTGGATCTTTTCCTCAGTCTATTTCCAGTCAGGCAACCTGGAAATGAGTTTTTTTCCTTCCTCTTTCTAATGATACTTTGCTTAAGGTTGCCTGGAGACTCAAGGTAAAAGTTTAACCAGCTGATTCTCCACTGTATATCTTAGACCTCAGCTCCTCATCTAATGTGGAGAATGGTGATGGAAAGGGAGGAAAGTGTCATAGTTCTTCTACAATAATTATTCTTAATTTCTTCTGAGTGTTTATTGTTTGCATCTCCTCTTCCTGGGACCAAATTATTCTCAGTTAGGGACTATTTGGTTGCAAGGAAGAGAAACACTCAAATTAGCTCTAGTACAATGTTATGTTTATTGTGTGGTTATAACACCCCATGTCCTGGACAGTGAGGCAATGCTATGGATGTTTATGGAGAAGAAATGAAGTATAGCTGGGCCTTAGAGGGTCTGCAGAAGGGAAATAGAGAGTAAAGACATAAACCTGTTCTTTTTAAGAAACCCTTTGGTCTCTTTTTCCTGTTTCTGTCCACTCTGGTCTTCTCTCTGCAGAGCATGCATTTCTCCTTATTCCTAGTGTCTTTGACCCTATAGTTTCAGCTTGGTTCAGTGTCTCATAACGGAGGAAAGGTAGTTACCCAAAGGGAAACTGGAGTGCTACTAAGGGAGGATGAATTCTGGGCTAAAAAATGAAAAAACTTCCATGATAATGACCAACATATTCAAGTCAGTTCAAGTTGGCTGAATAGTTTTCCATGTCTGAAGTGAAAGTTTCCATGCCACCAAACCCAGGTACATGGCCCCATCCCTGGAACTGGAAGACATCTAACAATTGTTTGCTGACTAGATGAATAGGTGAATGAATGACCAGAGGTTAAGCAGGATCCATGTCTGATTTATTTTGATTCATCTTTGTAATACTCAAACAGCACCTGATATGCTGGGATATTTTGTACATGGTAGGTGCTCAGTAAGTATTAACAGAATAACTTTCACTTCCCTTCTTCTGAAGATTGTACTCTTTTATTTTATTTACAAATTTATTTATTTTTGGCTGCGTTGGGTCTTCGTTGCTGTGCGTGGGCTTTCTCTAGTTGTGGCAAGTGGGGGCTACTCTTCATTGCGGTGCACGGGCTTCTCATTGCAGTGGCTTCTCTTGTTGTGGAGCACGGGCTCTGCACACGGGCTTCAGTAGTTGTGGTTCATGGGCTCTAGAGTGCAGGCTCAGTAGTTGTGGCACACGGGCTTAGTTGCTCCGCAGCATGTGGGATCTTCCCAGACCAGGGCCTGAACCTGTGTCCCCAGGTTTGGCAGGCGGATTCTTAACCACTATGCCACCAGGGAAGTCCCGTGAATATTGTACTCTTTTAAATGGCAGAATTATTGTGTAGTACAGTGGTCTCTGAAGAGGACTGCACAAAACAATCCACTGGGGTATGAAAAAAAATCATGGCTTCTATGCATGTTTACCTAAAAAATAAGAATAATTAAGTATTACTAACATGTAACATAGTGATTGACATTGGCGCCTTCAAATAGGTCAAATGTCAAGTGTGGTCCACAGAGTGCTCTGATGCAAGAGTGAGGCTTCTGCAACGTGGAAGGCTTGACCAGGTTATTTTCTCGTGGGTGTTGGCTTTCAGCATACTTTCATCACAGTGGATCCATGAACAACATGGGTTTGAACTGAGATGGCTCCACTTGTACATGAATTTTCTTCACTAAATATGTACTACAGTACTCATGATCCATGGTTGGTTGAATCTGCAATGCAGAACCATGGATATACAGAGGGCCTACTGTAAAGTTATACATGGGTTTTTGACTGCATGGGGGTCAGTGCCCCTAACCCTCATGTTGTTCAAGAATCAACTGTATATTGCAGTTTATGTGGGCCTATGTAGATTACAAAAGTAGTATATTATCTGGTTTTAACTAAAGTAACTCTCACAAAGTGGAAAAAAGGCTTAGAAAGATATCTGTAAAGAAATTGTGAATTGAAGATAATACCTATAATGGGAACACAAGGAAACAACGAGAAAATAGTCAAGTATACTCTTCTGCTCCTGTTACAAGTTCTTTGTCAGCTATGTTAAGAGATAAAACAAATAATGATCTAGTCATATCTGACAAGAAGTAGTCCAAAAAATTAGAAATTTCATGGAGCCTTGAACTGTGGATTTAAATCTAATACTGTTAACAATAGACAGTGACCCAAAGTAAACACTGTGCTTGAGTTTTATCCATGAAGCTGTCATGATTATCGTGACATTTAGAAACAAAGCATCCAGAACATGTAGGTCAAATTTCTACACCTTTTTTACAGTGATGTTATAGTCAGGCAATGCTCAAATTCACAACATAATTTTACTAACTTTACAGTTTTTGCTTAAGAACAGAAGTTAAAAAGCTACATACATGCCATGGTAAGAATTGGCTGAAATAATAAAGAAAAATGTGTTCCTTTGTTGGCAAATATCACTGGAAGATGCATAGAAAACATTGCTGAAGATCTGAAAAACAAACATTAGGAGAGATTTGACAGTGTGGGAAATTTGTAATATGGCTGGATGAAAGTACAGATGTTTCTAACTTGTCTTAGTTATGATATTTGTTAGATTCTGTTCCAATAATGAAATACATGAAAAACTATTTTCTCTCTCTGTCTTCACTGAGGGAAAGGTAGCCTGGAAGGAATATATTAATTATAAATATATTAATGACTTCTTTAATAAAAGAAGGGATAAGGCTAGAGGGGCAGAACCACAAGAGAAATTTAATCACTGCATCATTCATAGGCAGCTATTGCAGCAAAGAACTGAAAGCCATAGTATTTAAAATTCCTGGAATGTAGGTGTGGTGAATTTTATGAAACAGAGCCTTTAATAGTAGAACTTTTATACTGACCTATAGCAGGGGTTGGCAAGTTTTTTCTGTAAAGAGGAAGATAGTCAGTGTTTGCAGGCCACATGGTCTCTGTCACAACTATTCAACTCTGCCTTTGGAGGGTAAAAACAGCCAAGACAATATGTAAATGAATGATTGTGACTGTGTTCCAATAAAACTTTATTTATAAAAGTAGGGACAGGCTCTATCTGATCCAAGGGCTGTAGTTTGCTGACTCCTGCTTTGTAAAGAGTGAGGAATAGCCATGAACATAGAGGTTCACTGTTTATCTTTTGTCAAACACTTAAAAATGTTGTTGAAGTTAAAGAGAAGACTTCAATTTATTGACCTTTTATGTGATGACAGGTAGTTGTTGGTAGTGTGTAACCCAGCGGATAAATTAAAAGAAAAATAAGCACAGATTAAAGAGCTTGCCTCTTCATTGTAAAAATGACATTTAATAATGAGAAACAAACTGCTTTTAAAAAGAACCCAGAGGGCATTTTTGAAAATAGCTCTTGGGGAATGTTTCTATTGTTATATTGTTCAGTTGTAAAAATTATATATGTTTATCACCTGCATGCTTAATAAAATTGTAAGCAGATTTTTCCAATATGTTTCATAATCTCCCAAAGAGTTTTAGTGAGTTTTGAGTATGTTTGTTAAAAATATCAATATTCAGTTCCTTCTAATTTGTTTGCAGGAATAATTTTTTGGCATCAAGAATGATGGAAATTTATTAGCCAGACTTAAACAATAATCTCTGTATAAATGGTGACTAGAACTGAAAAAAGAGTATTATGATTTAATAAGTGCAGTCAGTGAGAGACTTCTATTTGGTTCCATTTGGAACTTCCACGTGAAGTTCTTTTTCCAGCTATGACAACCATTAAAACTAAGTGTTGAGGGCTTCCCTGGTGGTGCAGTGGTTGAGAGTCTGCCTGCTGATGCAGGGGACACGGGTTCGTGCCCTGGTCTGGGAAGATCCCACATGCTGCGGAGCAGCTAGGCCCGTGAGCCATGGCCGCTGAGCCTGCGCGTCTGGAGCCTGTGCTCCGCAACGGGAGAGGCCACAGCAGTGAGAGGCCCGTGTACCGAAAAAAAAAAGAAAACCCCAAAAAACCAAAAAAATCTAAGTGTTGATATAAGCTGAACTTAGATGCACGCCTTCAAACTGCTGTAACACAAAATATTAAACCAAGATTCTAAAAATAACAAAGCATATTCAAATGCATTGCTTACAGGTATTTTTGGTTCCAGAGATTAATGAAATAAAGGTTATTTAAAGGCATTTTTTTCATACTTTACTGGATTTTTAAATGTTTATCTTGTAAGGTTTAACATGTAAAGTAGTGCATGTATATTATATAAATAAATACACATGTATTGAAGTATGTATGCTAACATTAAAAAAATTATAGTGTGATATATGATGCAAAAAGTCCAGAGACCATTGTGTTCATAGAGAGGCAGTGTGGCACAGCAAAACAGTCATAGAGTTTCATGCCACATAGATCAGCTGTGTTTAATAATAGTAATTATCAATTAATAAGTCACTCCTAGGGCTAGGCATCATGTCAGATGCATTGCAGAAATCATCTCATCATATCCTGTCCAAAATCGTATGTGGGAAGGATCACATGGCTATCTCTCCTTTCATCTCTACCAAACACATTTCCCAAGGTGCTTGGAAGGCTGGGTCTTCTGCTTGTGAGTGAGGGCCTTGGGCCTCAGATTCTTTTCAACTCTAAAATTGCTGGTTGAGCTCTAGTCTCCCAGGCACTAAAAATGATTAAAGGGTATTTCTGTGGCATCCATTGAACAAAAGTAAAATAACCTATAAAATCACCTCTTAACATGTGATTATAGTCAACTCTCAGTTCATTGAGGGTATTAGCAGGTAGGGATGGAATGGCAGCTTCAAAAAAACCTACAACCACAGTTAAAACAATACTATAGTCAACTATTATCTAGAGATGATTAACAGTAATGTTGGCTGGACCTAGGAGGAGTTCATTTTCCTAGTGGAGCTGGGCTTTCTGATGGGCCAGAGTAAGTCCATTCTTCTAGGGAAGCTCAGAAGGCAACTGATCCCCTCTCATCTTGCTTTTTGTTGGAGTAGAGGCTGGTAATACAAATTCATTATTTGCTGCCTAATTACTAACCCTGAAGTCTGGGAAAGCCTGCCACTCTCAGAGCTCTGCTGTACTTTGACCATCACTGATCTACCCTGGATCATAGAGTGTGGACTGGGCATTACCATTTTACAGATGAGAAAACAGAGGCTACTTTCTCACTGACAGAAAACTGGTGTCAGAGTTGGGATTGGAGCCCAGATGTGGCTGATTTCAAAGCCTCTTGTGTCTTTCACTGCTTCCCTACTGCTGACCTTGTGGGGTTTGGTCCTACTTGGACAGATATTTTTGGATCGAGGTTCTTTCTTTTTGACTCTCAAAACATGTCATCTTGGCAGATGCCAATTCTGCTTATTCCAAATGACACCCTTGCTTCTCCTTTTCTGTGACTTTGCTGAGAGTCATAAGGGACTTTGAAAATTATCCATTCCAATGCTCTCATTTTGCAGTGAACAAAATTAATACCCAGAAAGATAAAGTAACTTACCCATGTCCCCATGGTAATTAGTGATGGCTATAAACCTGCTCTGTTCAAACTTTTGAACTCCTCACATTTTGGGAAAATAGATCCCAGAGTATAAATATGTGTGATTCAGCTTAAGTTTTCAAATATCCATAATTGAGCAACGGAGTTATAATTTTCTTAAAAAATAGACCAAATCATGGTTTTCAATCAAACTTGTTTGAAACTTTAAGCCTGCTTGGGGTGGCACGTACAGTCTACTAACCCTGGATTTGTTCTTATTTTTGTTTGCCTTGACTTAAAACAATGAGCCATGTGATTCCCAAGAGTTTGGAAGGTTTTCTGATGTTTTCAATAAAACAGCATGTAGAGTTGGAACTATTCTATGTTAGAATTATTTTTCTGGTCACGAGGCAGTGAGTAACCATCACTAAACTCTTTCCTATTTCTATTTGAGATTGAATTTCTAAAAAACTGATTAGTTTTTTTTTTAGCTTGCACCTGAGCCTGTAGAGTTACACAAGGCTTCAAACTTACCCTTTCTTCTTGTTATAAATAATGAGTGAATTTACTAAATAGCAGCTAAAAGCAGAAGAATTATTTGTTCTTATTCGTTCATTCAAACAATTAAAAAATATACTGAGCACCTACCAGGAGCCAGGCCTTGTGCTCATTCTTATCCTTGCAAAGACATTCATGGTCTAGTAGAGGAGACCTAGACATAAAGAAATGTGGTATTTGAAATGACACATGATGATGGTTGTCATAGAAGTATGTGGCACTGGGAAGCTTCTCTTTGCCCAGAGGGGGTGGGGAAAACACTGGATGAAATGACATTTGATCTGGGCATTAAAAGATGGCTAGGATTTCATCAAGTGAAAAAGAAGTGAAGCTAATTTCAAAAAAAGAGTAATACAAACAAAGATAGAGAGTAGTGGATTACCATTGGGTGGTACCTTTTTGGTGGCTGATAATGTAAATGTGAATGACTGGTATTTCAACATATTGGGTCCATGAAGACTGATTTCAAGTTTTTTAAATCCATTTTAAAATTAATTTTTAAAGCTAAATTGTAATTATTGTTGGTGTTGCTGGCTACCCTTGTGCTTTACTGTGTTAGGTGCTTTAAAAAATATTTAATCCTCACAGCAATTCTATGATGTAGCTACTTAGGAGGAAATTGAGCCACAGGGAGCATGCTTTGCCAGGGTTGCAAAGCTGGTAAGAAGCCTACCAAGAGTTTTGCCCTTCAGATATACTTGCACTCAGTAAAGTTTTAATTTTTAACCAAAATGATAGTCTCTACTTTGAAGTGTAAAACCTTTATAAAAGACCTTTAAGAATGGCTTATTACATGGACTTTAAGGTATTATATAAGTGAATTTAAAAAGAGCTCATCTTGGGGGCTTCCCTGGTGGCGCAGTGGTTGGGAGTCTACCTGCCGATGCAGGGGACGCAGGTTCGTGCCCCGGTCCAGGAGGATTCCACGTGCCGTGGAGCGGCTGGGCCCGTGAGCCATGGCCACTGAGCCTGCGCGTCCGGAGCCTGTGCTCCACAACGGGAGAGGCTGCAGCGGTGGGAGGCCTGCGTACCGCAAAAAACAAAATAAACGAGCTCATCTTGTCTGAGGCTTTGAGGTATACATCAAGAACTAATCGCCCAGGAGAACTTCAAGATGGTGGAAGAGTAAGACGTGGAGATCACCTTACCCCCACAAATACATCAGAAATACATCTACACGTGGAACAACTCCTACAGAACACCTACTGAATGCTGGCAGAAGACCTCAGACCTCCCAAAAGGCAAAAAACTCCCCACATACTTGGGTAGGGCAAAAGAAAAAAGAAAAAACAGAGACAGAAGAATAGGGACGGGACCTGCACCAGTGGCACGGAGCTGTGAAGGAGGAAAGGTTTCCACACACTAGGAAGCCCCTTCATGGGCGGAGACTGCGGGTGGCAGAGGGGGGAAGCTTCGGAGCCTCGGAGGAGAGCACAGCAACAGGGGAGCAGAGGGCAAAGCAGATTCCTGCATGAGGATCGGTGCTGACTAGCACTCACCAGCCCGAGAGGCTTGTCTGCTCACCTGCCGAGACCGGAGGGTGCTGGGAGCTGAGGCTCGGGCTTCGGAGGTCAGAACCCAGGGAGAGGACTGGGGTTGGCTGCGTGAACACAGCCTGATGGGGCTGGTGCACCACAGCTAGCTGGGAGGGAGTCCGGGAAAAAGTCTACCTAACTACCTAAGAGGCAAGAGACCATTGTTTCAGGGTGCACGAGGGGAGGGGATTAAGAGTGGCCACTAAACGAGCTCCAGAGAGGGCCACAAGCTACAGCTATCAGCGCGGACACCAGAGACAGGCATGAGATGCTAAGGCTGCTGCTGCAGCCACCAAGAAGCCTGGGAGCAAGCACAGGTCACTATCCACACCTCCCCTCTCAGGAGCCTGTGCAGCCCACCACTGCCAGGGTCCCATGATCCAGGGACAACTTCCCCGGGAGAACGCATGGCGCGCCTCAGGCTGGTGTGACGTCACGTCGGCCTCTGCCACCACAGGCTCACAGCGCATCCGTACCCCTCCCTCCCCCGAGCCTGAGTGAGCCAGAGCCCCTGAATCAGCTGTTAGTTTAACCCCATCTTGCCTGAGCAGGGAACAGCCACCCTCAGGCGACCTACACACAGAGGCGGGGCCAAATCCAAAGCTGAACCCCAGGAGCTGTGTGAACAAAAGAGAGAAAGGGAAATCTCTCCCAGAAGCCTCAGGAGCAGCAGATTCAATCTCCACAATCAACTCGATGTACCCTGCATCTGTGGAATACCTGAATAGACAACGAATCATCCCAAATTGAGGTGGTAGAATTTGGGAGCAACGATATGTATATATTTTTCCTTTTACTCTTTTTGTGAGCGTGTATGTGTATGCTTCTGTGTGTGATTTTGCCTCTATAGCTTTGATTTTACCATTTGTCCTAGGGTTCCATCTGTCCTTTTTTTTAGTATAGTTTTTAGCGCTTGTTATCATTAGTGGATTTGTTTTTTGGTTTGGTTGCTCTCTATTTCCTTTCTTTTTTAAAAAATTTTAAACTTTTTTATTTATTTTTATTTATTTATTTATTTTTTTTTTTGCGGTATGCGGGCCTCTCACTGTTGTGGCCTCCCCCGTTGCGGAGCACAGGCTCCGGACGCGCAGGCTCCGGACGCGCAGGCCCAGCGGCCATGGCTCACGGGCCCAGCCGCTCCGCGGCACATGGGATCCTCCCAGACCGGGGCACGAACCCGCATCCCCTGCATCGGCAGGCGGACTCTCAACCACTTGCGCCACCAGGGAGGCCCTAAACTTTTTTATTTTTAATAATTATTTTTTATTTTAATAACTTTATTTTATTTTATTTATATATATATTTATTTATTCTCCCTTTTATTCTGAGCCGTGTGGATGACATGGTCTTGGTCCTTCGGCCGGGCATCAGACCAGTGCCTCTGAGGTGGGAGAGGCGAGTTCAGGACATTGGTCCACCAGAGACCTCCTAGCTCTATGTAATATCAAATGGCATAAATCTCCCAGAGATCTCCATCTCAATCTCAAGACCCAGCTCCACTCAACGAGCAGCAAGCTACAGTGCTGGACACCCTATGCCAAACAACTAGCAAGACAGCAACACAACTCCACCCACCAGCAGAAAGGCTGCCTAAAATCATAATAAGTTCACAGACGCCCCCAAACACACCACTGGACGTGGACCTGACAACCAGAAAGACAATATACAGCCTCATCCCCCAGAACACAGGCACCTTCACCAGGAAGCCTACACGACCCACTGAACCAACCTTAGCCACTGGGGGCAGATACCAAAAACAATGGGAACTACGAACCCGCATCCTGTGAAAAGGAGACCCCAAACACAGTAAGATAAGCAAAATGAGAAGACAGAGAAATTCACAGCACTTGAAGAAGGAAAGTAAAAACCCACCAGACCTAACAAATGAAGAGGAAATAGGCAGTCTACGTGAAAAAGAATTCAGAATGATAGTAAAGATGACCCAAAATTTTGGAAATAGAATGGAGAAAATATAAGACATGTTTAACAAGGACCTAGAAGAACTAAAGAGCAAACAAATGCTGAACAACACAATAAATGAAATTAAAAATTCTCTAGAAGGAATCAATAGCAGAATAACTGAGACAGAAGAACGGATAAGTGACCTGGAAGATAAAATAGTAGAAAACACTACTGCAGAGCAGAATAAAGAAAAAAGATTGAAAAGAATTCAAGAGAGTCTCCGAGACCTCTGGGACTACATTAAATGCACCAACATTCTAAGTATAGGGGACCCAGAAGAAGAAGAGGAAAAGAAAGGGAAGAAGAGGAAAAGAAAGAAAATATTTGAAGAGATTATAATTGAAAACTTCCCTAATATGGGAAAGGAAATAGTTACTCAAGTCCAGGAAGTGCAGAGGGTCCCATACAGGATGAATCCAGCGAGAAACACACCAAGACACATATTAATCAAAGTATCAAAAATTAAATACAAAGAAAAAATATTAAAAGCAGCAAGGGAAAACCAACAATTAACATACAAGGGAATTCCCATAAGGTTAACAGCAGATCTTTCAGCAGAAACTCTGCAAGCCAGAAGGGAGTCACAGGACATATTTAAAGTGATGAAAGGGAAAAACCTACAACCAAGATTACTCTACCCAGCAAGGATCTCATTCAGATACGACGGAGAAATTAAAACCTCTACAGTCAAGCAAAAGCTAAGAGAATTCAGCATCACCAAACCAGCTTTACAACAAATACTAAAGGAACTTCTCTAGGCCAGAAACACAAGAGAAGGAAATGACTTAAAATAATAAACCCAAAACAATTAAGAAAATGGTAATAGGAACATACATATTGATAATTACCTTAAACGTAAATGAATTAAGTGCTCCAACCAAAAGACATAGACTGGCTGAATGTCTGCAAAAACAAGACCCTTATATATGCTGTCTACAAGAGACCCAATTCAGACCTAGGGACACATACACACTGAATCTGAGGGGATGGAAAAAGATACTCCATGCAAATGGAAATCAAAAGAGAGCTAGAGTAGCAATTCTCATATCAGACAAAATAGGCTTTAAAATAAAGACTATTACAAGAGACAAAGAAGGACACTACATAATGATCAAGGGATCAATCCAAGAAGAAGATATAAAAATTGTAAATATTTATGCACCCAACATAGCTGCACCTCAATACAAGGCAAATGCTAACAGCCATAAAAGAGGAAATCGACAGTAACACAATCATAGTAGGGGACTTTAATACCCCACTTTCACCAATGGACAGATCATCCAAAATGAAAATAAATAAGGAAACACAAGCTTTAAATGATACATTAAACAAGATGGACTTAATTGATATTTCTGGGACATTCCATCCAAAAACAACAGAATACACTTTCTTCTCAAGGGCTCATGGAATATTCTCCAGGATAGATCATATCGTGGCTCACAAACCAAGCCTTGATAAATTAAAGAAAATTGAAATTGTATCAAGGATCTTTTCTGACCACAATGCTATGAGACTAGATATCAATTACAGGAAAAAATCTGTAAAAAATAGAAACAAATGGAGGCTAAACAATACACTACTTAATAATCAAGAGATCACTGAAGAAATCAAAAAATACCTAGAAACAAATAACAATGAAAACACAATGACCCAAATCCTATGGGATGCAGCAAAAACAGTTCTAAGAGGGAACTTTATAGCAATACAATCCTACCTTAAGAAACAAGAAACATCTCAAATAAACAACCTAACCTTACACCTAAAGCATTTAGAGAAAGAAGAACAAAAAAACCCCCAAAGTTAGGAGAAGGAAAGAAATGATAAAGATCAGATCAAAAATAAATTAAAAAGAAATGAAGGAAACGATAGCAAAGATCAATCAAACTAAAACCTGGTTCTTTGAGAAGATAATCAAAATTGATAAACCATTAGCCAGATTCATCAAGAAAAAAAGGGAGAAGACTCAAATCAACACTAGAAATGAAAAAGGAGAAGTAACAACTGACACTGCAGAAATACAAAGGATCATGAGAGATTACTACAAGCAACTGTATGCCAATAAAATGGACAACCTGGAAGAAATGGACAAATTCTTAGGAAAGCACAACCTTCCTAGACTGAACCAGGAAGAAATAGAAAATGAAAACAGGCCAATCACAAGCACTTAAATTGAAACTGTGATTAGAAACCTTCCAACAAACAGGAACCCAGGACCAGATGGCTTCACAGGCGAATTCTATCAAACATTTAGAGAAGAGGTAACACCTATCCTTCTCAAACTCTTCCAAAATATAGCAGAGGGAGGAACACTCCGAAACTCATTCTACGAGGCCACCATCACCCTGATACCAAAACCAGACTAAGATGTCACAAAGGAAGAAAACTAAAGGCCAATATCACTGATGAACATAGATGCAAAAATCCTCAACAAAATACTAGCAAACAGAATCCAACAGCACATTAAAAGGATCATATACCATGATCAAGTGGAGTTTATCCCAGGAATGCAAGGACTCTTCAATATATGCAAATCAATCAGTGTGCTACACCATATTAACAAATTGAAAATTAAAACCATATGATCATCTCAATAGATGCAGAAAAAGCTTTTGACAAAATTCAACACCCATTTATGATAAAAACCCTCCAGAAAGTAGGCATAGAGTGAACTTACCTCAACGTTATGAAGGCCATATATGACAAACCCACAGCCAACATCATCCTCAATGGTGAAAAACTGAAACCATTTCTGCTAAGATCAGGAACAGGGCAAGGTTTCCCACTCTCACCACTGTTATTCAACATTGTTTTGGAAGTTTTAGCCACAGCAATCAGAGAAGAAAAAGAAATAAAAGGAATCCAAATTGGAAAAGAAGAAGTAAAGCTGTCACTGTTTGCAGATGACATGATACAATACATAGAGAATCCTAAAGATGTTTCCAGAAAACTACTAGAGCTAATCAATGAATTTGGTAAAGTAGCAGGATACAAAATTAATGCACAGAAATCTCTTACATTCCTATACACTAATGATAAAAAATCTGAAAGAGAAATTAAGGAAACACTCCCATTTACCATTGCAACAAAAAGAATAAAATACCTAGGAATAAACTTACCTAAGGAGACAAAGACCTGTATGCAGAAAGCTATAAGACACTGGTGAAAGAAATTAAAGACAATACAAACAGGTGGAGAGATGTAACATGTTCTTGGTTTGGAAGAATCAACATTGTGAAAATGACTATACTACCCAAAGCAATCTAGAGATTCAGTGCAATCCCTTTCAACTACCACTGTCATATTTCACAGAAGTAGAACAAAAAATTTCACAATTTGTATGGAAACACAAAAGACCCTGAATAGACAAAGCAATCTTGAGAATGTAAAATGGAGCTGGAGGAATCAGGCTCCCAGGCTTTAGACTATACTACAAAACTACAGTAATCAAGACAGTATGTTACTGGCACCAAAACAGAAATATGGGTCAATGGAACAGGATAGAAAGCCCAGACATAAACCCAGGCACATACGGTCACCTTATTTTTGATAAAGGAAGCAAGAATATACAATGGAGAAAAGACAGCCTCTTCCATAAGTGGTGCTGGGAAAACTGGACAGCTACATGTAAAAGAATGAAATTCGAACACTCCCTAACACCACACACGAAAATAAACTAAAAATGGAGTAATGACCTAAATGTAAGGCCAGAAACTATCAAACTCTTAGAGGAAAACATAGGCAGAACACTCTATGACATGAATCACAGCAAGATCTTTTTTGACCCACCTCCTAGAGAAATGGAAATAAAGAAAAATAAACAAATGGGACCTAATGAAACTCAAAAGCTTTTGCACAGCAAAGGAAATGATAAGACAAAAAGAGAACCCTCAGAATGGGAGAAAATATTTGCAAATGAAGCAACTGACAAAGGATTAATCTCCAAAATATACAAGTAGCTCATGCAGCTCAATATCAGAAAAACAAACAACCTAATCCAAAAATGGGCAGAAGACCAAAATAGACATTTCTCCTAAGAAGATATACAGATTGCAAACAAACACATGAAAGGATGCTCAATATCATTAATCATTAGAGAAATGCAAATCAAAACTATAATGAGGTATCACCTCACACCAGTCAAAATGACCATCATGAAAAAATCTACAAAAATACATGCTGGTGAGGTTGTGGAGGAAAGGGAACCCTCTTGTACTGTTGGTGGGAATGTAAATTGATACAGCCACTATGGAGAACAGTGTGGAGGTTCCTTAAAAAACTAAAAATAGAGCTACCATATGACCCAGCAATCCCAGTACTGGGCATATGCCCTGAGAAAACCATAATTCAAAAAAGTCATGTACCACATTGTTCACTGCAGCTCAGTTTACAATAGCCGGGACATGGAAGCAACCTAAGTGTCTATCAACAGATGAGTGGATTAAGAATATATGGCACATGTATACAATGGAATATTACTCAGCCATAAAAAGAAACAAAACTGAGTCATTTGTAGTGAGTTGGGTAGACCTAGAGTCTGTCATACAGAGTGAAGTAAGTCAGAAAGAGAAAAACAAATACCATATGCTAACACTATATATGGAATCTAAAAAAGAAAAAAGTGGTCATGAAGAACCTAGAGGCAGGACAGGAATAAAGACACAGACCTATTAGAGAATGGACTTGAGGACATGGGGGTGGGGGGAAGGGTAAGCTGGGACAAAGTGAGAGAGTGGCATGAACATATATACACTACCAAATGTAAAACCCATAGCTAGTGGGAAGCAGCTGCAAGCCAAAGGGAGATCAGCTCGGTGCTTTGTGACCACCTAGAAGGGTGGGACAGGGAGGGTGGGAGGGAGGGAGATGCAAGAGGGAAGAGATATGGGGATATATGTATATGTATAGCTGATACACTTTGTTATAAAGCAGAAACTAACACACCATTGTAAAGCAATTGTACTCCAATAAAGATGTAAAAAAAAAAAACCAACAAAAAACAAAAACCAATCGCCCAGAGAGTTTAGGTGACATGCCCGGGACCTGGCAAGTTGGGGTAGCAACTGACCCTCTGCTTCCTTAGACACTGCTCTGGTCCTTTGACACTGGATGCCAGTTATGCACCCGGTAGATGTAAAAGTGAATAAGAAGTAGTGTCTGCAGAATAGTTCAATAACTTTCCCGAAGCCCATAGAACCTAGGCAGTCTTGCTCCAGGGCCCACGCTCTTAACTTTGCTCTTACAGAGGAATGGAGATGGGAATAGGATGGGTAGCCTCACTTTAATTCTGCTCAGAGACCTACTAAAGAAGTTTCTTAAATATATTTAGTGCCTCAATGTCCCCATTTGTAGTCACATTTGCCTAACATGTCACAGTTTATAAGGTCAATGAATAAGTTTGACTTTGATGGGATTTCACAACAACCCCAAGAGGTACAGGCAGGGAAGGTTTTCTTATGCTTATTTTACAGATGAGGAACCAGGCTCAGAGATGCTAAAAGAATTGTTCACCTTTATGCAGCTCTATGCAGAGATGGGATTAGAACCCACAAAAGAGTAATCACTGTCCCTAAGATGCTTATAATATAGACTGAGGCAAAATTGTGTCCGCACATGAAAACCAGAATGTGGAATGTTTTCTAAGAGGTTCAGGGCAAGGTGACTAAATGTTCAGAGGAGAATTAAATTATGTCCTGTTGGCTTTCTGTTAGAGAGGGATAAGAGCTGGGTTATATATATGGGAAAGATATGGACAAGCATTCCAGGGAGAGCATGAATAGAGACCTAGTGTGTGAGCTTCTTTTTCATCCTCAGCTCCTGACAGCTGAGGAGCTTGCCCATTTACCTACTGAAGGACATCTTGGATGTTTCCAAGTTTTGACAGTTATGAATATGGCTACTATAAACATCCATGTGCAAGTTTTTGTGTGGACATAAGTTTTCAGTTCCTTTGGGTAAATAACCAAGGAGAATCATTGCTGGATCCTTGGTAAGAGTAGGTTTAGTTTTGTAAGAAACCCCCAAACTGTTTTCCAAAATGGCTGCACCATTTTGCACTCTAACTGGCAATGAATGAGAGTCCTTGTTGCTCCACATCCTCAGCAGCATTTGGTATTGTCAGTGTTTCAGATTTTGGTCATTATAATAGGTGTTATTGCATTTTTGTTTTAGTTTGCATTTCCCTGAAGATATATGACATGGAGCATATTTTCATATACTTATTTGTCATCTGTGTATCTTCTTTGGTGGTGTGTGTCTTAAGGTTTTTGGCCCATTTAAAAGAATCAGGTTGTTAAATGTCCATTGACAGATGAATGGATAAAGAAGGTGTGGTACCTATACACAATGGAATACTACTCAGCCATTAAAAAAGAACGAAATAATGCCATTTGCAGCAATATGGATGCCTCTAGAGATTATCATACTTAGTGAAGTAAGTCAGAAAGAGAAAGACAAGTACTATATGGTATCACTTATATGTGGAATCTAAAATATGGCACAAATGAAACTATCTACAAAACAGAAACAGACTCATAGACATAGAGAACAGACTTGTGGTTGCCAAGGGGGTGGGGAGGGAGAGGGATGGACTGGGAGTTTGGGGTTGGTAGATGCAAACTATTACGTTTAGAATGACTAAACAACAAGGTCCTAATGATAGCACTGTATAGCACAGGGAGCTATACTCCATATCCTGTGATAAACCATAATGGAAAAGAATATAAAAAAGAATGTAGGGGCTTCCCTGGTGGCGCAGTGGTTAGGCATCTGCCTGCCGATGCAGGGGACGCGGGTTCATGCCCCGGTCCAGGAGGATCCCACATGCCATGGAGCGGCTGGGCCCGTGAGCCATGGCCACTGAGCCTGCGCGTCCGGAGCCCGTGCTCCACAACGGGAGAGGCCACAACAGTGAGAGGCCCGTGTACCGAAAAAAAAAAAAAGAAAAAAAAAAGAATGTATACATGTATATAACTGAGTCATTTTGCTGTACAGCAGAGACTGACACAACACTGTACTTCAACTATACTTCAATAAAAAGAAATCAGGTTGTTTTACTGTTGTTGAGTTTTAAGAGTCCTTTGTATATTTTAGATAACAGCCCTTTATCAGATGTGTCTTTTGCAAATATTTTCTTCTATTTGGTAGCTTGTCTTATCATCTTTTAAAAATTTACTGAAGTAGAGTTGACTTACAATATTATATTAGTTTCAGGTATACAACATAGTAATTCAATATTTTTATAGATTACAGACCATACAAAGTTATTATAAAATATTGACTATATTCCCTGTGCTGTGCATTATATCCCTTTGACTTATTTATTTTATAACTGGTAGTTTATACCTCTTAATCCCCTTCACCTAGTTTGCCCCTCCCCTTATCCCTCTCCTGTCTGGTAAACACTAGTTTGTTCTTTGTATCTGTGTGTCTGTTTTGTTGTTTTTCATTTGTTTTGCTTTTTAGATTCCACATATAAGTGAAAACATACAGAATTTGTCTTTCTATCTGACTTATTTCACTAAGCATAATATCCTCCAGGTCCATCCATGTTGTTGCAAATGGCAAGATTTCTTTCTTTTTTTAATGGCTGAGTAGTATTCCACTGTGAGTATATGTGTGTGTGTGTGTGTGTGTGTGTGTGTGTGTGTGTGTGTGTGTGATCTTCTTTATCCCTTCATTTGTTTATGGACACTTAGGTTACTTCCATATCTTGACTATTGTAAATAATGCTGCTATGAACATTGGGGTGCATATATCTTTTTGAATTTGTGTTTTTGTTTTCTTTGGATAAATACCCAGGAGTGGAATTACTGGATCATATGGTAGTTCTTTTTTTTTATTTTTTAAGGAACCTCCATACTGTTTTCTATAGTGGCTTTACCAACTTACATTCCCAGCAACAGTGTACTAAGGGTTGCCTTTTCTCCACATCCTCTCCAATACTTGCTATTTCTTGTCTTTTTGATTATAGTCATTCTGACAGGTGTGTGGTGATATTTTATTGTGGTTTTTATTTGCATTTCCCTGATGATTAGTGATGTTGAGCATCTTTTCATGTGACTGTGGGCCATCCATATGTCTTTGGAAAAATGCCTATTCAGGTCCTCTGCCCAATTTTTAATCAGGTTGTTTTTTTTTTGATATTGAGTTTAATGTGTTCTTTATGTTTTGGATATTAAACCCTTATTGGACATGGTGTTTGCAAATATCTTATCTCATTCAGTAGGTTGCCTTTTCATTTTGTTGATGGTTTCCTTCACTGTGCAGAAGCTTTTTAGTTTGATTAGGTTCCATTTGGTTATTTTTGCTTTTGTTGTCCTTACCTGAGGAGACACGTCCAAAATTATTGCTAAGGGAATTCCCTGGCAGTCCAGTGATTAGGACTCGGCGCTTTCACTGCCATAGCCAGGGTTCAATCCCTGGTTGGGGAATTAAGATCCTGCAAGCTGCACGGTGTGGCCAAAAGAAAAAAAAAATTATTGCTAAGACCAATGTCAAAGAGCATATTGCCTATGTTTTCTCCTAGGAATTTTATAGTTTCAGGTCTTTCATTTAAATCTGTAATGCATTTGAGTTCCTTTTTGCATATGGTGTGAGAAAATGTTCTAATTCCATTCTTTTATGTGCAGCTGTCCAATTTTTCCAAAACCACTTATTGAAGAGACTTTTTCCCATTGTATATTCTTGCCTCCTTTGTCATAGATTAAGTAACCATAGGTGCATGTGTTTATTTCTGGGCTGTCTATTCTGTTCCATTGATCTATGTGTCTGTTGTTGTGCCAGTGCCATACTATTTTGAATTTTATAGCTTTGTGGTATAGTTTGAAGTCAGGGACCATGATAATTCCAGCTTTGTTCTTCTTTCTTAAGATTCTTTGGCTATTTGTGGTCTTTTGTGGTTCCGTACAATTTTAGGATTATTTTTTCTAGTTCTATGAAAAATGCCATGTCTATTTTGATAGGGACTGCATTGAATCTGTAGATTGCTTTGGGTAGGATGGACATTTTAACAATATTAATTCCTCTTGTCCAAGATCATCAAATATCTTTTTTCCCCCACTTATTCTTTTTTAAAAATATTTATTTATTTGGCTGCGCCTGGGTCTTAGTTGCAGCACATGGGATCTTGGTTGCTGGTATGGGATCTTCATTGCGACATGCAGGATTTTTAGTTGCGGCATGTGAACTCTTAGTTGTGGCATGTGGCATTTAGTTCCCTGATCAGGGATCGAACCCAGGCCTCCTGCATTGGGAACATGGAGTCTTATCCACTGGACCACCAGGGAAGTCCCTTCAAATATCTTTCTGTTTATTTTATTGTCTTCAATTTTTTTCATCAGTTTCTTAGTTTTCAGGGTACAGGTCTTTCACCTCCTTGGTTAAATTTATTTCAAGGTATTTTATTCTTTTTTATTCAGTATTAAACGGAATTTCTTGATTTCTTTTTCTGATAGTTCATTATTAGTGTATAGAAATGCTACAGATTTCTGTATATTAATTTTGTATCCTGAAATTTTCCTGAATTCATTTATTAGTTCTAATAATTTTTTGTTGGAGTCTTTAGGATATTCTACATATAGTATTTTGTCATCTGCCAATAGTGACAGTTTTCCTTCTTTCCTTCCAATTTGGATGCCTTTCATTTCTTTTTCTTGTCTGATTACTATATTAAATACAACTGTCAAGAGTGGGCAGCACTGTCTTGTTTCTGCTTTCAGCTTTTTACCATTGAGTTTGATGTTAACAATGGGTTTTTCATAAATGGCCTTTATTATGTTTAGGTATGTACACTCTATACCCATTTTGTTGAGAGTTTTTATCATGAATGGGTGTTGAACTTTGGCAAATGCTTTTTCCGCATCTATTGATGTTCCCTCCTCTTCTATCTTTTGGAATAATTTGTGATGGATGGGTATTAACTCTTCTCTAAATATTTAGTAGAATTCCCCTGTGACACTCTCTGGTCCTGAACTTTTATTTGTTGGGAGTTTTTTGATTACTGATTCAATTTCATTACTAGTAATTGGTCTATTCAGATTTTCTATTTCTTCCTGACTTAGTATTGGAAGATTTTATGTTTCTAGGAATTTGTCTATTTCTCTAGGTTGTCCAATTTGTTGGCATATAAATGTTTGTGGTATTCTTTCATGATTATTTGTATTTCTGTGATATCAGTAGAACTTCTTTTTCATTTCTAATTTTATTTATTTGGGCTGTCTCTCTTTTTTTCTTGATAAGTCTAGTTAAAGGTTTATAAATTTTATTTACCTTTAAAAATCCAGCTCTTAGTTTCATTGTTCTTTTCTATTGATTTTTTCTTTGGTCTCTTTCATTTATTTTTGCTCTGATTTTTATTATTCCCCTCCTTCTACTAACTTTGGACTTCATATGTTCTTCTTTTTCTAATTCACTTAGGTGGAAAGTTAGGTTATTTGAGATTTTTCTTGTTTTTTGATGTAGGCCTGTAATCCTATAAACTTTCCTCTTAGAACTGCTTTTGCTGTGTTCCAAATATTTTGGAAAGTTATATTTCTATTTTCAGTCATCTGAAAGGTATTTTTAAATTTCCATTTTGATTTCTTCATTGACCCATTGGTTTTTTAGTAGCATGTTGTTTAGTCTCCACATATTTGTGATTTTTCCTGTAATTGATTTCTAGTTTCCTACCATTGTGGTTGGAAAAGATGCTTGATATGATTTCAGTCTTCTTAAATTTACTGAAACTTGTTTTGTGGTCTAGTATGTGATCTACCCTGGAGAATTTTTTATGTGTGCTTGAAAAGAATGTGTATTCTGTTGCTTTTGGATGGAATGTTCTGTAGATGTCTATTCAGTCCATCTACTATTATGTATCATTTAAGGCCACTCTTTCCTTATTGATTTCCTGTCTGGATGATCTGTTAAAGTCCCCTATACTTATTGTAATATTGTTGATTTCCCCCTTAATGTCTGTTAATATTTGCTTTATATATTTAGGTGCTCCTGTGATGGTTGCATGTATGTTTACAAATGTTATACCTTCTTCTTAGATTGATCCCATTATCATTATATAATGCCTCCTTTGTCTTTTGTTACAGACTTTGTTTTAAAGTCTATTTTGTCTGACATGAGTACTGCTGCCCCAGCTTTCTTTTCGTTTCCATTTGCATGGAGTATCTTTTTCCATCCCTTCACTTTCAGTCTGTGTGTGTCTTAAGCTCTGAAATGAGTCTTTTGTAGACAGCATATAGATGGTGCCTTGCTTTTTTCACCCTATTTTTTTTGATTGGAGCATTTAGTCTATTATATTTAAAGTGATTATTGATAGGTATGTACTTAATGCTATTTTGTTACTTGTTTTCTGGTTATTTTTGTAGTTTTTCTCTGTTCTTCTTTCAGTCTCTTCCCTTGTGGTTTGATGATTTTCTTTAGTATTATATTTAAGTTCCTTTGTCTTTAATTTCTGTGTACCTATTGAAGGTTTTTGGTTTGTGGTTACCATGAGGGGTGTGTGTGTATGTATGTATATATATATATATATATATATATATATATATATATATATGCACACTGATAGTCATTTAAGTTCAAATACATTCTAAAAGTTCTACATTTTTTACTCTCCTCCCCATGTTTTATGGTTTTGATGTCATATTTTACATCTTTATGTGTATCCCTTAACTGTTTATTGTAGCCATAGTTGATTTTATGACTTTTGTCTTTTAACATTCATACTAGCTTTTTAAAATGGTTTATTCACTGCCTTTACTATATTTTTGACTTTACCAGCGAGATTTTTTTCCCCTTCATACACTTATTTATTTCTTTTGTGGCCTTTTCTTTTCTGCTTAAAGAGGACCCTTTAACATTTCTTTTTTTATATATACAACAGGTTCTTATTAGTTATCTATTTTATACATATTAGTGTACATAAGTGAATCCCAATCTCCCAATTCATCCCACCACCACCACCCCACTAACATTTCTTGTAAGGCTAGTTTAGTGGTGATGAACTCTTCTAGTCTTTGCTTATCTGTGAAACTCTTTCTCTCTCCTTCAATTCTGAATGATAACCTTGCTGGGTAGAGTTTCCTTGGTTGAAGGGTTTTTCTTTGCAGCACTATGTCATACCACTCCATTCTGGCTTGAAAAATTTCTATGGAAAAATCAGCTGATAGCCTTATGGGGATTCCCTTGTGTGTGACTCTTTGTTTTTCTCTTGCTGTCTTAAAAGTTTCCTCTTTATCTTTAACTTTTGCCATTTTAATTATGATATGTCTTTAGGTCATCTTGCTTGGGACTCTGTGCTTCCTGAACCTGGATACCTGTTTCCTTTTTTAGGTTAGGGAAGTTTTCAGCCATTATTTTATCAAATAAAATTTCTTCCCCTTTCTCTCTCTCTCTTATGCTTCTAGGACCTCAATAATGCAAATGTTACTATGCTTGATGTTGTCCCAGAGGTCCCTTAAACTATTCTCATTAATTTTTTTTTCTCTTCTGATTGGATAATTTCCAATACTTTGTCTTCCAGGTCACTTGTGCATTCTTCTGTATCACTGAATCTGCTATTGATTCCTTCTAGTGTATTTTTCATTTTAGTTATTGTATTTTTCAGCTCTGATTGGTTCTTTTTAATATTTTCTAATTCTTTGCTGAAGTTCTCACTGTGTTCCTCTATTCTTTTGCTGAGTTTGGTGAGTATTTTTATGACCATTGCTTTAAATTCTTTATCAGATAAATTACTATCTCCATTTACTTAGTTTTTTTTTCTGGGGTTTTATCTTGTTTTTTCATTTAGAAAAATATTCCTCTGTCTCCTCATTTTGCTTGACTTTCTCTGTTTGTCTCTATGAAGTAGGTGAAATACTTTCCTACCCTGGTCTTGAAGATGTGTCTTTGTGTGGGAGCATCCGTATGCAGTCTGCATGTGCCCATTGGTTTTGGTGGGAGAGTTCTATCTGAGGTTAGATCAGTCTGGAGTTTGTCCCCTGGTGTGCCAGGTCTGTTGTCTTGGCAGGGGCAGGCTGGAGCAGTGGGTAGAGTGGCTAGAGCTGGAGCCTGGTGCAAGCCATGGCTTCTCTTGGGGCATGCTGGTGGATGTCACCTTGGCAGGGGCTGGGACTGGAGCCAGAGGGCCTAGAGCGGAACTCCGTGTGAGCTGGGGCTCTCTTGGGGCATGCTGGAGCTGCCACCTTGGTGGAAGGTGAGACCAGAACAAGAAGCGCTAGAGCTGGAGCTTAGTGTGAGCTGCAGCTTCTCTTGGGGTGTGCTGGTGGCTCTGCCTTGATGGAGAGTGGGGCTGGAGCCACAGGGCCTGGAGCCAGAGCCCAGTGTAGGCTGGGAGTGTGTGCTGGGGTGGTCTCCTTGCAGGTCTTCCAGGCACCAGACACTTTTCAATCTGCTGCCTATGCACTGGGACTGGGAGTGAGCAAGTGTGTATACCCTTAAGAGTAGAGTCTTGATTTCCTACAGCCCTCCAGTTCTCCTGGTTGTAAGCCCCATTGGCTTTCAAAGCCAGATAAGGGGGCTCATCTACCTGGTGCTGGACCCCATGGCTGGGGTGCCCAATGTGAAACTTGAACCCCTCACTTCTTAAGGAGGATCCCCAAGCTTGTGATACTCCCCTCCTCTTCTGAGTCTCCCACTGGCAGTGTGGATCTTGACTAGATTGCTTCTTTTCCCCTCCTATCCATCTTGGTGTGGTTTTCCCTTTATATTCTTGGTTGTAGAAGAGCCATTATGCTAGTCTCCAGGTCATTCTCAAAGAGAGTTGTTCTATATGTAGTTGTAGTTTTGGTGTATTAGTGGGAGGAGGTGAGCTCAGGGTTTTTGTACCCCACTGTCTTGACCCTGCCTTTTGTTTTCTCATCATCTTGACATTGTCTTTCTCAGAGCAGAATCTAATTTAATTTTAATGAAGTCAGCTTATCAAGTATTTTTTTCATGGATTTTACTTTTGGTGTTGTATCTAAAAGGTCATCAACATACTCAGGTAGTCTAGGTTTTCTTCTATGTTATCTTCTAGAAGTTTTATAATGTTATGTTGTTTTACATTTAGATATGTGACCCATTTTGAGTTAATTTTTATGAAGGGTTTAAAGTCTGTGTCTAAGTTTATTTTTTGCATGTGGATGTCCAATTCTTCAAGCACCATTTGTTGAAAAGACTATCCTTGCTCCATTATATTTTCTGTGCTCCTTTGTTAAAGATCAGTGGACTATATCTATGAGGTTCTATTTTGGGGCTCTCTACAGACAATTCCTGATGTATGATGGTTCAACTTACAACTTTTCAACTTTACAGTGGTGTGAAAGCAATACACATTCAGTTGGAACTGTACTTCAATTTTTGGATTTTGATCTTTCCCTGGGCTAGCAATATGCAGTCTGATATCCTCTTGTGATGCTGGGTAGTGGCAGTGAGTCACAGCTCCCAGTCAGCCAAGTGATCATGAGGGTAAACAACCAAAACACTTACATCCATTCTGCACCCATACAACCATTCTGTATTTCACTTTGTGTACAGTATTCAATAGGTTATGTGAGATATTCAACACTTTATTATAAAATAGAGTCAGTATTAGATGATTTTACCCAACTCTAGGCTAATGTAAGTGTTCTGAGCATGTGTAAAGTAGGCTAGGCTAAGCTATGATGTTTGGTAGGTTAGGTGTGTAAATGCATTAAGTTAAATTTCGACTTATGATGTTTTCAACTTCTGATGGGTTTATTGGGTTATAATCCCATCATAAGCCAAGGAAGATCTGTGTTCTCTTTCACTGGTCTACTGTCTATTCTTTTGTCAGTACTATACAGTCTTAATTACAGTAGTAATTAATTAATTACATGTAGCTTTATATTAATTCTTAAAGCTGGGCACTGTCGGACCTCTAAGTTTGTTCTTCAGTATTGTGTTGGCCATTCTGGGTCTTTTGACTTCCCATACAAATGTTAGAATCAGTTTGTCAATATCCACAATATTGCATGCTGAGATTTTTATTGAAATTGCATTGAATTTATAGAACAAGTTGTGAAGAACTGACATCATTTTTTTTTTTTTTTTTGGATACGCGAGCCTCTCACTGCTGTGGCCTCTCCCGTCGCGGAGCACAGGCTCCGGACACGCAGGCTCAGCGACCATGGCTCATGGGCCCAGCCGCTCCGTGGCATGTGGGATCTTCCCGGACCAGGCACGAACCTGTGTCCCCTGCATCAACGGGCGGACTCTCAACCACTGTGCCACCAGGGAAGCCCAGAACTGACATCTTGACAATATTGAGTCTTTCTGTCCATGAACACAGAATATCTCTCCACTTATTTAGCTGTTCTTTGATTTTGCTCATTAGAGTGTTGCAGTTTTCCTGTTACAGATCTTGTACATATTTTGTTAGATTTATACTTAAGTATTCAAATTTTGGGGTGCTAATGTAAGTGGTATTGTGTTTTATTTTAAGTGGTATTGTGTTCAAATTCTACTTGTTCATTGCTGGTATGCAAGAACAAGATTGACTTTTGTATATTAACTTTGTATTCTGTAATCTTGCTCTAATCACTTACTAGTTTCAGATTTTTTGTTGTTGTTGATTTACTCAGATTTCTACATTGTCAATTATGTCACCTGCAAACAAAGACAATTTTTTTTCCTTCCTTTCAATCTTTACACCTTCTATTTCCTTTTCTTATTTTATTGCATTAGCTAGAACTTCCAGTATATGTTGAAAATGAGTGGTGAGAGGGGATATCATTGTTTTGTACCTGATCTTAGTGGAAAAGTCTCAAGTTTCTTACACTTAAATATGATGTTAGCTCTAGGGTTTTTGTAGATATTCTTTTATCAAGTTGAAGAAACTTCCCTCTATTTCAAGTTTACTGAGAATTTTTATCATGAATCCTTGTTAGATTTTGTCAAATACTTTTTCTGCATCTACTGGTAAGATCATGTGATTTTACTTGTTTAGCCTGATGATGTGATTGATTACACTAATCACTTTTCAAATGTTGAACCAGCTTTGCATACCTTTGTAGGATAAATCCCACTTCTTTTTTTTTTTTTTTTAAATTTATGGCTGTGTTGGGTCTTCGTTTCTGTGCGAGGGCTTTCTCTAGTTGCGTCAAGTGGGGGCCACTCCTCATCGCGGTGCGCGGGCCTCTCACTATCGCGGCCTCTCCCGTTGCAGAGCACAGGCTCCAGACGCGCAAGCTCAGTAATTGTGGCTCACAGGGCCAGTCACTCCGCGGCATGTGGGATCTTCCCAGGTCAGGGCTCGAGCCCGTGTCCCCTGCATTAGGCAGGCAGATTCTCAACCACTGCGCCACCAGGGAAGCCCTAAATCCCACTTCTTAATGGTGTACAATTCTTTTTATACATTCAATTTGCTAATACTTTGTTGAGGATTTTTATATCTATATTCATGAGAGATATTGGTTTGTAGTTTTCTTATAATATCTTTGTTTTTGGTATTAGGGTAATGGTGGCCTCCTAGAATGAGTTAGGAAGTATTCTCTGTTTCTATCCTCTGAAAGAGATTGTACAGTATTGGGATAATTTTTTTCCTTAAGTGTTTGGTAGAATTTACCAGTGAACCCATATGGGCCTGGTGCTTTTTGTTTTGGGAGGTTATTAATTACTGATTCAATTTGAAAAAATAAATATAAGCCTATTTAGCTTGTCATTTTTTTCTTGTGTGAGTTTTGCAACTTGTATCTTTTCAAGAAATTAGTCCATTTCATCTAGTTTATCAAGTTTTTGTGTATAGAGTTTTTTACACTATTTCTTTACTTTTTTCCTTAGTTAGCCTAGCTAAAGGCTTATTGATTTTCTTGATCCTTTCAAAGAACCAGCTTTTGGTTGTATTGATTTTCTCTATTGATTTCCTGTTTTCAGTTTCATCGATTTCTGCTCTAGTTGTTATTAATTCTTTTCTTCTGTTTACTTTGGATTTAATTTGCTTTTCTTTTTCTAGTTTCCTGAGGTAGAAACTTAGATTATTGATTTTAGATCATTATTCTTTTCTAACATATGCATTCAATACTGTACATTTCTCTGGAAGTGCTGCTTTTCACTGCATCCCAAACATTTTGATAAGCTGTGTTTTCATTTTTTTAGTTCAAAATATTTTAAAATTTCTCTTGAGATTTCTTGTTTGATTCATGTGCTGTTTTGAAGTGTGTGTGTGGGAGGTTTTGTTTTGTTTTTGTTTTTGCTGTGCCATGCAGCATGCGGGATCTTAGTTCTCCTACCAGGGATCGAACCTGTGCCCCCTGCATTGGAAGCATGGAGTCTTAACCACTGGACCACCAGGGAAATCCCATAAGTGTGTTGTTTAATCTCCACATAGTTTGAGATTTTTCAGTTATCTTTCTGTTATTAGTTTCTAGTTTAATTCCATTGCAATCTGAGAGCAGACATTGTATGATTTCTGTTCCTTTAAATTTGTTAAGGTGTGTTGTCTGGCCTAGAATGTGTTTTATTTTGGTGAATGTTCCATGTAAGCTTGAGAAAGAATGTGTATTCTGCTGTTGTGGGATGAAGTACTATGGATGTCAATTATATTCAGTCCATTGATGGTGTTGTTGAGTTCAACTATGTCCTGATTGACTTTCTCCCTGCTGGATCTGTGAATTTCTGATAGAGGGGTGTTAAAGCCTCCAACTATGAAAATGGAGTAATCTATTTCTCTTTGTAATTCTATTAGTTTTTAGCTCATAATTTGATGCCAACAAACTGGATAGCTTAGAAGTGAAATATATGACAACAGTAGCAGAAAGTCCAGGAAAAGAGAAATGGAAATATATTATTTTAAGGTCCTTATGTTTGAAATGATATAATACCACTTGAAGGTACACTTTGGTAAATTAAAGATATACACTAGAGGACTTCCCTGGTGGTGCAGTGGTTAAGAATCCACCTGCCAATGCAGGGGACACGGGTTTGAGCCCTGGTCTGGGAAGATCCCACATGCTGCAGAGCACCTAAGCCCTTGCACCACAACTACTGAGCCTGTGCTCTAGAGCCCATGAGCCACAACTACTGAGCCCATGTGCCACAACTGCTGAAGCCTGAGTGCCTAGAGCCTGTGTTCTGCAACAAGAGAAGCCCCCACTTGCCACAACTAGAGAAAGCCTGTGCACAGCAGCAGAGACCCAACACAGCCAAAATAAATAAATAAATATAAAAAAATTTTTTTTAAAGATATTCACTAGAGACCATAAGATAACCAACAAAATTACACAGCAAAGTGGTAATAAGCCACTTATTATAATAAGCTAATAAGCTAATAAGCCAACAAAAGAAATACAAGGGAATCAAAAAAAATCTATGAATGCAAATGAAGGAAGAAAGGAGGAAAAAGTAAAGAACCAAGGAGAGGGACTTCCCTGGTGGTGTAGTGGTTAACACTCTGTGCTTCCAATGCAGGGGCTGTGGGTTCAATTCCTGGTCAGGAAAGTAAGATCCCACATGCCACACAGCATGGCCAAAAAAAAAATCACACACACAAAAAACAAAAAAACAAGGAGGAAAATTGAGAACAAATAGCAAGATGGTAGATTTAAATTAAATCATATCAATAATCACATTAAATGTAAATGATCTAAACACTGAGTTAAAAGACCAAGACTATCAGATTTGATTTTTTTTTTAAATTTCAACTATATGCTATCTAAAAGAAACCCACTTTAAATATGAAAACATAAATATGTTAAAAGTAAAAGCATGGAAAAAGATATGTCATTTTAACACTATCAAGAGAAAGCTCAGTAGCTAAATTAATATCAAACAAAGTAGATTTTTGAGCAAAGAGTATTACTAAGGATAAAGAGAGTCATTTACTAATAATAAAGTAGCCATCCCATCAAGAGGACATAGCAATCCTAAAAGTTTATGCATCTAATAACAAAGCTGCTCTGGGTACCCTTGGGAACCTCAACCCTAGGACGTGCCCTAAGGGATTCCTGTCCTGGGACTCCAGGTCTCCCAGGAAGTCTCTGGTTAAGGAAAGTGGGGAGCATAGTTATCTCTAACGTATTAATACATTTTCACTTGGTATTTACTTTGTCATAGTGTAGCGAGAGTCCCAGAAGGGTCATGTTCTCTGCACTCTCCTCAGGCTCCTATATCTTATCTGAGTGATAATCTACTGGGCTTCCCTCAGAAAAAACCTGAAGGGGTCTTGGTGATTGATACCAGCTTTCCCAGGACACTAGCTTGGTCTTGATTAAAATGCTTCAGTGTTACCCCACTGCCTTTAGAATAAAGACAAAATTTCTTAAACTGGTTTTACAAGGCCTTTCACGTTCTTCCATTAATAACCAAATGTGGAGAACTTAATAATTATTTATTGAATAAATAAATATATGAAAGCATCCAAATAAAGAGGAGAAACAGAGACTGGTCTTTGCTTACCTGTACAGTTCAACAATTCTTACCATGTCCATCTCTACCTCACATGCTATATTCCAGCAATATTCAACCCTTCTGATTTCTTAAAATCTCTGTACTTTCTTGATGTTGTATCACATATGTCACTTTCTCTTCCCCCACCCTCAACACACACACACACACACACACACACACACACACACACACACACTTGCCTAAATAACCTTCATTTTTCTTCAGGACTCACCTTGAAAGATATTTCCTCTGGGAAACTTTTCCATCCTTTTAGAGTTGGTGGTCCTCATTTCCTATATTTCTCATTTATAACAATTATCCTTTTGTGTTCTAGTTATTAATTGTCTGTCTTCTCTTTTAGACTGAAAATACACATACATATATTTTAAAAACTTTGTATAGTTAGTAAATAAATTAATGAAAGCTTCTAAACAGAAAATGGAACCAAAGAGCAAAGGCTGTCCCATTCCTGTAGACAGGATGTCCTAGTTGAACAGAAAGAAAAGAAGGAGGAGCTGAGCCCTGATCTAGAGCCTGGCTTGGCGTCACTAGAGAGGGACATTTATGTGTGTAGCATCAGGTAGTTCTTCTCCAATGACTCAACACCTTCCAGGAATGCAAAGAGAGGGGCTGTACACTATAATGGGCTTACCTGCCTTTGAAGGAACTAATACAGTGACCCTTCAATGTCTGGCAGTCCAGGGTTTGGCTGAAAGAGATGGGCTCCTGTCTCTTTACTCTGCAACAACCTTTGAGGGTCTGAGAGTGGAGCAGCCTTTTTTTTTTTTTTTTTTTTTTGCAGTACGCGGGCCTCTCACTGCCGTGGCCTCTCCCCGTGGCGGAGCACAGGCCCCGGACGCGCAGGCTCAACAGCCATGGCTCACGGGCCCAGCCGCTCCGCGGCACGCGGGATCCTCCCAGACCGGGGCATGAACCCGTGTCCCCTGCATCGGCAGGCAGACTCTCAACCACTGCGCCACCAGGGAAGCCCCTGGAGCAGCCTTTTTGAGGCTGCGGTTTTGTAGTGGCATTGATCAGGAAAGCATCAATGGCCACTGAATTGGGTCTATGAAGAATAGATGGCTTCCAGTAGAGTCATAGGCAAAGGAAGTTTCTTGAAGCTAAATTATTTATGTTCATTGCTTTTCCTTTTTAATTGAAAGACATTCCACTGGAAAGAACCTCTTGAAGACCAAGAGGGGATTTTTTAAGAAAAGGGGTTAAGAAGGTAATTGTGGCTTGGAATATCAGGTTTGCTGAGCCAGGTGTCACTCTTACACCACTTTTAGAGGAGGTGGCACTTCACTGACCTTGGCATTTCCCTTTGGCCATCCTGATCTTGCCTCCTTGCTTTGCCCTTCTTCAGAGCCACAGGAATTATAGTAGTGGTCTGCTTTTCCTTGTTTCTGTTCTTGAAGTTCTCAGAGCTCAGTGAATCTCCCTGGCCTCTGTTCTAGAACTATGAAACCTCATGTCTGCAGGTATACAGAGGTCAGTAGTGGGCCTTGGCTGTCATTTCTTCCTGTATTTTTTGGAAGAAATGATTTTGTTCGCATGATTAAAGAAGGTGTGATGTAGTACAAAGTACATTGAACTTGAATCCAGAAACTTGAAGTCAAATCTGAGCCTTTATTGTGACTTTGGGCAAATTACTTAAAGATGAGGAGGAGGAGAAGAAGAAAAATGTCATTAACTCTATACTTACTGTGTGCTCAATAGTGAATTATCCATTATCTCATTTAATTCTCTTCTATGAAACAGATGTTATTGTTTTCATTTTACTTTAATTGTAAAAAGTAACTCAAGGTCGTGGCAATTTTTTTTTAAAACAGAAGAAGTGACAATTAGAAGTTCTTATCTACCCCAGACCTACTGTAACCACAATAATTATTTTCTTAGATAGCCTTCCAGAAATGTTCTGTGCTTAAAGTTTTTTTGGAGAAGGTATCAGAGAGAGAGAAGTGATTGAAGCCTTAAAATTGCTGGAGAGTGGAGTGGACAAACTTGTATAAGGAACCCAGGGGCCTTTAGGAAGAGAAAGGATTCAGAACTTTTCTTATCTAAGAGCCAAAATTATTGAAAGGTGACGGGTTTCATCTGATTGGCAGGGAGTGACATTGAGATTCCTAGGATAAAATCTCCATTAGGAGAGAAAGAGATGGACTGTTGGGCTGAAGGTGTTAGGTAATGATGGATCCAGGTCTACATGCCAGATATCTTCCTTTGTCCTTTCTCATCCTGATCTAAGTTCCAGGAGGCTGACCTGTATAGGCTAATAAAATAAACCAATGGACTTCCTCGACTTCCAACTTCTGCTTGATTTTGGCAGTGAAAATCTCCAGCAGGAAATCAGAGGGAGGGAATGGGAAGGAGCTCTAGATATTTATTCCTCTGGCTCATTTTCTAAAGTGTTACCTAGGGCTGGCTACATCTCTAGACTGAAATACATAGTTCCTCTCAAAGTGACTTTCTCTGCATGACTCTTTTCAGGTTCCACTAACTGCTCCTTTCTCTCATCCTTATGGGCATAGAGGTAGTAACATTCCACTGAGGTTACTAGTTTGGGATTACCCCACTATTCCTTGTGGGTCCTCTATACCCACTCTCTGTAAATAGTCCTTTATTTTTCTAATTTGAAAGTACCATATATATTTTTTGTTGGGACCTTGCTTGATACGGTCAGTTTAGCAGTAGATCCTAGAACCTGCTCCAACTGAGTCATCTTGGTGGCAGGCTTATGACCTGGAGAAGGAGTTGGAGAAATGGTTTGAAGCAATCTTGTCATGGGGCAGCCTTGTTCAAGTATGATGCAGAGAGAAGAGTCAGCCTCCCTCACCTTTTGAGGAACAGTGTCTTCTGGGCAGGAATTTCCACCAGCAATGATGGCAGCAACCAGAAGCAGAAGCTGTGTGGCTTCAGATGTACCAGTCAACAATGGTCTGTACAATCTTGTACTCACTATCTATTGCTGCATATCAAATCTCCTACAAACAGAGTAGCTTAAAACAACAGCCAGTTTGTTAGTTCTCATTGTTCTGGGCTCAGTAAGAAAGCTCTTGCTGTGGTCTGTCATGCAGTAGCAATCAGGTGGTGGCTGGAACTAGGGTCATCTGGAGGCTTGGGTGAGTTGGACATCCAAATGGCTTCTTCATTCTCTATCTGGCCAGTTGGCGCTGACTGTTGATAAGAATAAATCTGCAGCTGTCCATCAGGGGTTTGATTTCTTCCACAGGACATATTCACATGGGTAGCTTGGAATTCCTCACAGTATGGCTGTCCCAGAGTAGTTAGAATTCTAACACGAAGGCTGGCTTCTCCCAGAACACATTTTCCAAGGGAGTCAGATAGAAGCTGTATCATTTTTTATGACAGCCTTGGAAGACACGCAGCATTACTTTGGCCACATCTATTGGTCAAAAGTTAGTTCCAGGTCTGCCCAGATTTAAGAGAATTAATATTCAGAGTGATGGGTCACTGGGGGCCGTCTTTGAGGACTAACTACCATAAGCTCCAGGGATAGTTATTCTGGCACCAGTGGTGACAGCAGCAAGGATTAGAGACACCTCTTTGGAATGCTGAGGTTTCTGTTACAGACAGGACTACAGCACTGAGAGCAAACAGGACTAGCTTTTCATTTCCTTCATTTATATGCAGGCTGGGGTCGCTTTGGAAAATCAGGAAAGGGACTGGACTGGAAGTCTTGCAAACTGGGGGCTTAAGCCCTACCTAATGCTAATACGTGATACCTTAGAACACATAGCATTAGGGAGGCAAAATATCCCAGTGTCATATAAATGGAGAAACTGAAGCTCAGAGAGATTAAATAAATGGTAGTGTCAAGATTCAAACCTAGGTTTGACTGCTGCCCAAAATTCTTAATACTAAGCCAGGGGGATAGAACTCAAAATGTCTACAGGGGCCAGACAAGTTCAATAAATGCATCAAGCTAGAGTAAGACAACTGGCAAGAAGCAGCTTATATTGCAGCCAAGCTGAACACCTGCCTAAAGTAAAGAAACGGCCTTTTAACCTACTTGTAGACAAAACCATATTAAGCAGCCAAACAAAACTCAGCCCAAGGGCAGTGGCATAGGTGGTGGAAATGATAGCTGTAGACAATTGTGATGTGTTTGTGCCTTTTCTTCCTATGGATGGGGTTAGAATTTGCAGACTGGTGTTTTTCGTCACTTTCCTGTAGAATGGCACATAAAGATGCAAGTACTCTGTGAAAAGCCCTTTCCCACACTCCTGCCCAAGGGCTGTCAATTAAATTCTACTACTGTTTCCCCAAATATACTATTTCATTTAATCTGCACATAGCCTTTGTAAGGCAAGTATTACTATCTTCATTTCACTGATAAGAACTGATTGCAGAGAAGTTACACAACTTATGCAGGATCATGCAGTGTTAGAGCCAGAATTCAAAGCTAGGTCTATATGATCCAGAGTCCCTGATTTTTCTTCTATTCTAATGCTGTCTTCATTGCTTAACCTCTCTTCTTTATTTGCAAAATCAAGATAATAGTACCTGCTTTGCCTACCTGAGAGGGTCATTGTGAAAATTAAACAAAAATGAATATTAAAATGTGTATCAAAGACTTGTCACTTGTAAAGTGCTAAACACAAGCATGCTGTTGTGTTGATTTATTTAACAAAAATGTATTGAGAATTTACTATGGGTCAAGCACTCACGCTGGAATACTGCAGTGAGCACACCAGATGAAAGAAAGATCCTGCATGCATGAAGTTTACATTCTATTGAAGCATCCATACAATAAACTAAATAAATATGTAAATTATCTATAACATTTTGGAAGTGATAAATGCTAAAGAGAAAAATCAAACAAGAAGGGAGATCGGGAGGGGCAAGGGGCAGGTGCACTCATAACTAAGGTAGTCAGGGAAGTCCTCTCTATTAGGACAGGAAAGACCCAACGTCTTCTTGGCTAAGGGGTAGCGAAGTGCAGTCCACTGGTCAGATCTGCCGTGGCCTGTCCTCATAAGGCACACAAACTAAGAATTTTCTTAAAACATTTTTAAAAGGATTATAAAATAGCAAAGAGGAATATGTGACTGAAAAGCTTAAAATATTTATTATCTGGCCTTTTAAAGAAAAAGTTTGCTGATTCGGCCCATTTTTTTATCCCACTGCTGTGGCAGCCATCTTTGCACAGGTGTAACTTGACAACATCTGGCCTCAGCTGCATTGAGCATCCCTTGCTTTCTGCCTCCTTCCGCTTCCCATTCCCGATGGAAATCTGCCTGGCCCTCACACATGTGCAGCCTGGAGGTGTGAAGTCCTTAACACCCTATGGGGCAGCCCGTGACAATGGGGAATGGGGGCTGATGGATAAATGCATCCCCCCATCCCTCTCTCAGGCAATTCCTCTCTTCTGTGTCACATTCTATACGCCTCCCCAGAAGGTCCTGGATTAAGCTCCGGTTGCTCAAGGTAGTGACAAACTTGGTAACACTTTGACTTTTCCTTTCTCTGTTTCTTTCCCTCTGGTTCCTCTCTCTTGCTTCCTAACAGGTCTGTCTCAGGCTCTGCTTTTGAGGGGCAACCCAGTCCAAGACAATTGGTATCAAGAGTGGCCCTAGAAAGCTGACTCTCAGGCTGAGACTCTGGGACTGGGCTTTGGTTAATCTTCTGTGTGAAATGATGAACCACTGAAATGTTTTGAGCAGACAAGTAACCTGATCTGACTAATATTTTAAAATAATCATTCTAGCTGTTGTACTGAAAATGGACCTTAGGGAAGATGTTTGCCCTGGCAGTGATGGTCACAGTGAAGGTAATGAGGAATGGTTGCATTCAGGATATAATTTGAGTCAACTAGATTTGCTGATGGTTGGATATAAATTATTAGAGAAAGAGAGGCATCAGAATAACTGTATGTTTGGCCTGAACAACTTGAAAGACTGAGTTGCTATTAATTTTGATAGGAAATACTATGGGAAGAACAGGTTTAGAGAATCAGTGTGATGCGTCATTATTTTTTTCATTTATTCTTTCTTTCAATTAGTCAAATATTAAATGAGTAGCTACTCTATAACAGACACTGTGCTTGGCTCTCGAATTAAAAGGTGAATAAGAAAAATACAACTCAGTCCTCCTAGGCACTCAAAGTCCAGTAAATTTGGTGTTTATAATTTAGTGTGATAAATTATGTGGTGATTAGAGGAAGGGTCCTAAGACCAGAATGAAGGAAGAGGAGGAGGGTGGAGGGAGGAGGAGAACAAGGAAGAGGACAAAGAAAAATTTCCTTGATATTGAGCTTCCACTATACACCTGGCTCTGAATGAGCTGCTTTATCCCATTTAGTTTCACTTAGTCCTCTCTATACCTCTGTGATGCAGACACTGGAAGGAGTAGTGGTGGGGCTCAATGCGCTGACATTATCTCAAGTTTTGTAAGAACTTTTTTCCTCTTCCTAAATTTAAACCTAAATCTTAGGATGTCACCAATTTGGAACCAGCTATATCACAGGAAATCACAGGAACGGATACAAGATGGCTGTGCCTCCTTCCTTATGGGCGAAGACTCTGCTCCTCTGATCACTCTTTCCCCAGGGAAGGAGGAGCTGGAGCGGGAGAGCTACCCATCTACATGAGCTTTGAACCCACCTAGACACTGTTTACAATTCAGATTAGTGTTTGGTCCTCTTGGGAGAAGAGGGAGGTAAGTGGGCAGAAAAGTGGAGAATTTCTTCTCCTCCTGAAGGTAGGATTACCTCCCTTTTATAGATGAGAGGTTTAGTAACTGGTCCAAGCTCAACTAAGTAGCAGAGCCCATGTCCAACCTAGGTCTGTCTGACTTTGTTGACTCTGCAAAACCAGTGTCTGTGGCCTTTGAAAAGAGAACCTGTAGCCAAATGGAGAAAAAACGTGGCATATTAGAAGCTGCTTTTAAAGGTCTAGAGGGCACAGGAGTTCTTAGGGGACTAGAGAGTACCAGGACAAATGAAATTTATGGGCCATGTGGCTGAACATGCCATGAAAATATTGGGCTTGCCAGATTTCAGTTCTTTCTGAGAAGAGCTTAGATCAAGAAAACAAGCTGAGATTGGCTAATTGTTACCCAGATTTCTGACCCTGCTGAAATGTCTCTCATGTGATTCTGCCTGGATTTCAACCTGCCATGCTCCTGTTTCTTTCTTTTAATAATTAAAAAAATATGAAAATAACTTAATTTTTCTGATTATAAAAGTAATCCATGCTCATTGTAACAAACAATAAAATCAAAAATTTATAGAGAATACTTAAAAAATTATCCATAATACCACAACTCAGAGATATCACAGTGAACTTGTTGGTACACATCCTTCCAGATTTCTAAACTATATCTACATTTACAAGTGTGACACGATGTCCTTTCCCCAACTTGTTAGTACATTCCAAATTTGGAGTAACTGAGGAAGGTTTTGAACAGTGTAACTCCAGGAAGAGAATGAATCAGATCTACCATAGATCTGATTATGGTAGGAGCCTCTTCTCTTTGTCTCCTACACCTATCAGGTCCAGGGTAGCCTCCTGGGGTATCCTGAGAGTCTAGAATGAAGGCTTGACACCTGTTGAGAAGTTGGAGAACAACTGAATAGAGAAGAGATGCCAACTCTGGAATCTCCAGGCCTGTGGACTCTGTTTCATTTGAAATATAGGACTTGAAACCCACACTAAAGTTTTGATCATTCTTCTGGCCTCCATATGTATTCTCAATGCACTGAAGCAGGAGTCAGCAATCTTCTTCTGTTAAGGGCCACATAGTAAATATTTTAGGACTTCTGGACAATACTATCTCTCTACTCAACTCTGCCACTGTAGCACAAAAGCAGCCATAGATATGTAAATGATAGGCATGAGTGTATTCTGACAAAACTTTATAAAAATAGATCGGAGGCTGGATTTGGCTGGAGGGCCACAGTTTGCTAATCCTTGCACTAGTTAAGGAAGAACATTTTGGAAGAAATTGTAGCATTTTCTCTGCATTACCAGAGGCAGAGCACTAGGCCTACACACACACATACACACACACACTCTCAACACATTCACTCACACTTTTCACTTTTTAAAATTGTGGTAAAATATACATAAAATTTACCATTTTAATCATTTTTAAGAGTACAGTTCAGTGGTATTAAGTACATTCACATTGTTGTGCAACCATCATTACTGTTTATCTTCAGAACTTTTCTCATTTTGCAAAACTGAAACTCTGGACCCAGAGTTAAATAATAACTCATCACCCCTTACCCTCAGCTCATGGCAACTACCATTTTACTTTCTGTCTTTGTGAATTTGACTACTATAGGTCTCTCATGTAGTTGAATTTTACATAGTTTGTCCTTTTGTGACTGGCTTATTTCACTTGTAAAATCTACTTGGGAAAGTACAATTGCAGGACAAACAAAATTAGAGCAGGTCACACTGTGACCTACAGTGACAGGGAAGCTCCCCATTAACCCCATCACAGTAAGTGATCTGAGTTCATCTTTTTTTTTTTTTTTTTTTTTTTTACCCTGATGAACTTGGCAGGCTAAACCAGTACATCTATCAGTGGATGACTGGTATTTATAAATAGTCCCCTTTGCTAGACATTTAGGTTATTCCCAACGTTTTGTTATTACAAACAGTGCTTCAATAAGCATCTTTGTACATAATCCTTTTCTGCATATCTGATCACTTTTTGGTGATAGCTGAGTGATTATATCTTCAGCAGTAACTTTGTTGTGACAGTGGATTGTTTGGCCTCCAAAAAGTTTAGTATCCAAGATTACTTCATGCTAAAAACATTGCTTTACTGGTCTTAAAGAGAACTGGCAAGAGCTAGACAAGACATCAAGACTTCAGCCCTACAGATTTCTTCTCAGGGTAGAGATCAAGCTTGGTGGTGGAGGACAGAAAATCAGGCAGGACAGTAGAGCAAGACTGACCAGGAAGAAACTCCCTGGACTTAAGCCCAAGCTGGTGAACTCTGCCTGTTCATTGTGCATGCCATAGAGGGTGAGGGAGAAGTGGGGATGGAGTCCTCTGATGAGTAGTTACATAAGCTAGAGGGATTTCCCCTAGCTTAATGAATCCTTGGTCTGTTGGATTTATAGGAACCTGGAAGGAAGGAAGTAATCACACAGTACTGTCACATACTGTGAAACTGGCTGTAGTAGAATTATTCAGTCATGTCCAATTTTCTCCACTTTCTGGGCATATAGAAGGGTATGTGTTCTTATCTCTTGCAGGCAGTCAGGGCCATGTGACTAGTTCTAGCCAATGGACAGCAAACAGAAGTACCATTGTGTCATCTCCAGGATGAGATGGTGAAAAACTCAAGCTTGATCCTTTTAGCCTTCCACCATCTTAGAATACCTGAAGATGTTCTGTTGTGATGGTGACATTACAAGATAGAACCTCCTTTAGCTTGATTGACTGTGTGGAGTGCTGATTCCCATGTATTGTGATGAGAAATAAATTTTCTTATTTTAAGTTGCTGAGTTTTTAGCACTGTTGCCTATTCTATCCTGACTGATATACTGTCCCTGTGCATGGTCAAGTGGTAGAGTTGGCGTCTAAGTCTCTCTAACCTTAAAGCCTACATTATTATCCCTAAATCTTGAAGGTCTCTGGTTGGTGGGATCTTGGGAACACAGTGGTTTTGAGGCTAGGATACCAGATCTTGAATCTAAGAGTATGACTGATCCCTAAGCTCATAGGATTGAGAGAAAGAGAACACAGGCTACTGATAATACCTCCTGCTCCTATTAGAAGTAGGAACTGGTTTGGGAGGCTGACCCCACAGGCAGAGACATCCATGGATTCAATATTAGGTAGATGAGTAAAGCAAAAAGAAGAAAAATGAGAGGAGGATGAGAGTTGGTGATGTTCCTTGTTACCACTGAAAATCAAGTAATCTCATTTCTAGAATGACAATGCAGATTCATTGAATTTTTTCCCCAAACTTCCATCCTGGCTTATACTGCTGTATGTGGGCAGGCAAGGCATCAGAAGTCACAGGTATCTTAATGTCAAGAGTTATTCATCTGGTGCAGAATAGAGTGACAGCTCACTGATAAATAGTATTCTTTTGGATCAAGTCACCTTGTCTGTATGTCTTGCAGTCTCAGCATCAAATCATCCCTCCCAGGCTTAGGCTTCAAGTGGGCCCTGGGTGATAGGTCCCTGTACTCTGCAAAATCTCTGGAGAACTTCTCAGCTCTCTTTAGGTTCGTCAGGCCAAATTCATTGACAGCTTTAGTCTCTCCTAGGCTCCTAGAGACTAGAAGAGGGAAGAATGTTGTGGAGGATTTCCCTATATTTTCTCTTTCATATTGGAGCTTGGAATAAAAACTGGAACTCCAGGAAGAGAGACACAGTGGAATTTCAGGGTTCCCAATGGGAAAGAAGAAATACAAAAGTCACTTTTTTGGAAGTTCTATTTTATCACCTCAACCATGGGCATGATACCTACCTTACAAGGTTGCAGCAAAAATTAAGTGACATGCACTTAGTATAGTGCCTGGAAGGCAGCTAAATAAGTATTCATTCTCTTTTCTTCTATTCTATCCCCAACCGTTTTGTTCTTTGTTCAGGTCTTGTAAGGAAAGTGTATTAAACAGGGCCATCTCATTTCTGAGCCACACATCATCAAGAGGTCAACAATTACAGGATTACACAAGTCATTGACACAAATTTGTAGAATGTACAACTCAACCAAGCATACCCAGTCTGTGGGGCTTGCCCTCCATCATTTCATTGGGTTCTTTTGGTTGCAACACATAGAGACTCAGTCAGGCTAGTACAAGAAATGTCTAAGGGGCAAAGGGGACAAAATCTCATGGAAATCCAAGAACAGCAGGCAAAACAGGGCCAAGCTGCATGGCACTGGAGGTGGACAGTGGACCAGTGCCTCTAAGGATCTCAGCAGCAGACTTTAGGGATTTTCTCTAAAGTGTTCCCCAAGGAATGCCACACATTGTCCCTTAGGTCTGCTTCTCTGTGTCTGCCCATTTCTCTTCTTGCTAAAAATGGACTTCTTCTCTGTATACTCTGTGTCTTTTCTCTACCTCATGGTTTTTTTCTGACTTCTAACTTGGTCCATTTATCACTAGTTGTGGCCTCTCCAGCTTCTCACAAACTTGTGACCTTTAAGCATCTGTATACTGCCCAATTCCATCTATATTTCCCAGTTTAAATTCCTAAGAGTAGAATTGAGTTGGTCCAGTCTTCCCTATCTGGCAGATCTTTCTCCTGGGCCACATAATAAACCTGTCTGCCTTGGGGTCAGGTGTTCATGCTAGTATGGCAGGAGGGAGAATTTGAAGGTTTGAAGGAAGCCAGATGGCTGCATGGTGGAATTTGGGTATAGCTGCCTGAAGCTGAGAGCTGCAGAAAGACAGTTTCCTGTAGAAATGGCTATGCATATGGCACACATGCCTTGATTGGCATGTAGAGCAGAGATTCATTGAATTTTGAATTTTTCATTGTCCAATTTAGAAGTAGCCTTGTCCAAATCCTGTAGTTTATATATGAGGACCGGAAACTCAAGAGGTACACTGATCTGCCCAGGGTTACATAGTAAGTAGTAGAGCAGAAATTAGAATTTGATTCAGTGTGTTTTCTAGTATGTTAGGTATAAATATTTTTTAAAATCTTGACGGCCTAGTATGTGTGAAGCACTGGAACAAACCAAAGGAAAATCCTTGCCCTTGGGGGCTTATATTCTAGAGGGGGAAGAAAGACAGTAAATCCAATCATGCAAAATAAGTAAATTATATAGTATTAGAAAGTGACAAGTGTTATGGGGAAAAAAGAGGTACGAGGATTAGGAGTGCCAGGGGAGGAGAGCTATAATTTAAAATAGGGAGTTTGTACTTTACTGTATACCTGAAACGAACACAACATTGTAAATCAACTATACTCCAATAAGAATTTAAAATAAAATAAAATAAAATAAAATAGGGAGTTCAGTGTAGGCCTTAATGGGATGATGAGAGAGAGCAAGTTCCTGAGAAATAAGGCTATGTGTATTCCTTCCTCTCCCCTTGGCCTAATACCTTGACAGTGGTGAGTATGGAATAACTGTTTATTGAACTGAACACTTGTAGAAACGTCCTGAAGGTTAAGGAGGACAAGAAAAGGTTCTAAGATTATCTTCTTTTTTTTGGTATCTTTCTGCATAACTTCATTCCAGCAGCACGCTTCATGAAGCCCCCGCATTATCATATGAGTCATTACAGAAATGTGCCCTTTCAGTACTCCTGGGACTATTAGACTCATGAAATGCCTTGTAAGCACTCTTAATACAAAGTTGTGGGAAGAGATTTAATTAACATAGAAAACAAAACCAGAGCATTAAACACAACACGACCCAAAGGCTCACAGAATCCCATTCCCTTGGAGGCATTGGAACAGTGGGGAGGCTCTTTGTCAGTGGTGTGCTGGTAAATGTCTGACAACTGGCTCTCTAGGGCAGGGAGGAGATTATGATTTGTAGGTTTGCCTATTTCTGTGGTGTAAATACTCTGTGGTTGATTTAAAGTTAAGTTAAAATGTGACATCATTGAACATGGGCTTGGGAAGAGATGAGAAGTAGCACACTGTGATATAGTATTGCCTTCATACAGATAGCATTGATGTAAGTAACCTTAACAGCATATCTAAATACAGTAAAATAATTAGGAAGTGATGAGTTTTGAGTATTTATTATCATTGCATTTAATATAAGTTACTTAACTGAAAGTTTACATAATTTTAAATAATGTTTTACAACCATGTTAAACAGCCAGTTAGCAAAAGTTCTGGAAACTTAACAATTGGCTCTTGTGAGCAGTTGCAGTACACCACTGGTACTGGGTCCTTCCCAGTGCATGCTGGTTCCTTGACAAGGACCAGTTCCTTCCATGAATCCTTGGGGATCAAATGTAAGGACAGCTCCATTGCTTCCTTGTCACCTCACTGCTCAATCTCCCCATGACTGCCGTCTGTGCCTTCTGCCACATGACAGGAGTAAGTGGGGTTTTGTAAAGTCTTAGGAGAGTGTCCTTTTCCAGGTCAGAGCCACCTGCATTCGGCACATGCTTTTATTCTTCAGTGGAGGTTGATGTCTCACATCCCCACATTCTCTACCCCATGGTGCTCATGCGCCCTTTACTGTGTTCCACTGCCATGCTCTGGGCTGTCAGATATCAGCTGTGCAGCGAGCATTTGTGGAGTGCACACTGTGTGCTAACTCCCCTCCTACTTGTGTTACTGGGTGCCAGGCCCTGTGCTCTGACACCCATTCTCTCATGCGGTCCTTAGAGCAACCCAACTAGATGGGTCTTAGTATTTCAGTATTACAGGTGAGGGAACTGTGGCCTAGAAAGGGGAAGTGACTTGCCCACAGTCCAGAAGTCATGTCTTCAGTGAAACATTGCCTTTGAGATGTAATATGTAGGCAAACACCTGTTACCCCTCAGCTGGCTGCTGCCAGTGTGGACTTGTTTTGTTCAATTTAGGGGGACTCAGGCCTCCTTTCTGGTGTGCTCTAACACAGAATATCAGGAGGGGGATGTTTGGGTAGAAGGGCAGAGCTAGATTTGGGGTCAGGTCTGCTTTCTGGGAATGTCCATGACCCCATCGCATTCACTCACACGCACCTGTGGCCGCTGGAGCCTGGCTCCTGGCTCCTGAAGGAGAATAGCCATTAGGAGGCCAGCACAGCCTGTCCCAGTACAAGCGCTGAGAGCAGCTGTGTGCAGAGCAGCCCAGGTGCCTTCCAGCTGAGCAGCAGATGTGTCCTCTGGCAGCTTTCTTGAAGGCAAGCCAGTTTTAGCTACAGAGCAAATGTTGAGGACCAAGCAGGAGGAGGTGAGGGTTGTATGATCATAAGGATTTATTTCCCAGAAGACTTGCGTTCAAGTCAAAGTGCTCCTACTTATTAGCTTTGTAGCCCTGGGTAAGTCATTAAAACCCTACACAGTTTCCCCTTCTGTGGAATGGGGAAAAGGTGAAGTATGAGAGTGGCTACCATTTATTGAGGGCTCTCCATGTGTAAGGTGCTGCACTCAGCATGCGTTCAACGTTACCATACAAGGTAGTTCCTAGAAAAGACAGCCCAGTGCCAGACACATGGTTAGTATGCAACAAATGCCAGCTATTATTTTATTAATCCTAACAATCCTGTGATCAATAATAACGACAGAAAGAATAATTGTTGCTAGCATTTCCCGTGCACTTTCTATGTAGTCAGCTATTGTTTTAGCTTATTAACTGAATTAACTTATTTAACTTTCCCAACTGTCCCATGAGGTTGGTTCTATTTTTAACTCCATTTGACAAATGAGAAAAATTGGAGCACAGTTAAGTTAAATACATTGCCAAGGACACATAGCTAGAAAGTGACATAGGTGATTTTATTGTTCCCACTTTACAAAGACAGTTACTGAGGCACAGAGGGGCTGCGTGGCATGGCGAGGGTCAGAGTCAGCAGAATCCTTCTCAGGGTTGTTAGGCAGGTGAAATGACGTAATGGAATGAAAACTGATTATTGAACTGTTCTTCTCTCTGCTCCAGCCAGGGGTGAGTAAGCTTCACATGTTCTGCTTTTTCTAGTCTAGATATACCATCGGGCTTGAGACCCTGGGGCCTTTAGGAAGTCCTGTTTGGACCTAGCTGATTATCTTGGTGGGTGTTGGAAACCAGTTTGGTATGTAGGTCCTGGACTTACCATCCCTTGGGAAAGCCCAGGAGTCACTGCTTGTCTGAATTCAGAGCTGCTACCAGCTGGAAGCCTCCAGGAGGGAGCTAACTGACAACTGACCACCATCACGTGTAGCTGGGTTACCAGCGGTTACCCTGTGGGTCTCCTTCAGCCACAGTGACCATCTCCAGGTGCCTGAGCCCTTACTGGTACCCAGGACATCAGGCAGCTAGGCAGGGGGAGGGGACCTGAGGCCCCCAGTGAAGTGGAGATAATCAGGGTGTCAGGGAGACTCTCTCAGCTCCCTCTCCCCACTGGCCCCCCACATAACTTCTCTGCCACCTGGGAACATTCCCTCTTCCCAAGTTCCCACTTCCCAGGATGGAGTAGGGAGGAGAGTTGGGTTTTTGTGGAGTGGTCCCAGTGTGGAGTGGTCCCAGAACCCCAGAACTGAGACGTTCTTTGAGAGCAAGTCAGTGTCACATGCCTCGAGGACTGTCTCCTTACTACATTGAGAGCTCCTCTGGGCAGGAGCAGCTTGGGGTCCCCCACTATCCTGAGTCAGCTCAGGGCCAGGGATGGTGTTGGGGACAGTCATGTTTCCTGAGAGAAGGCCTCTTGTGGTTATTGGGTTGGAACTTGGTGTTGTGGGTGGAGGTGGCAGTGGCAGCATGGTGTGTGTGTGTGTGTGTGTGTGTGTGTGTGTGTGTGTGTGTGTGTGTGTGTGTGTGTGTGTGTGTGTGTGTGTGTGTGTGTGTGTGTGTGTGTGTGTGTGTGTGTGTGTGTGTGTGTGTGTGTGTGTGTGTGTGTGTAAGGAGTTTTAGGGGAAGGGGAACCAGAGTCAACCTTGTCTGGAAAGGAGCAACTGTGCCAGGCTGGTTGTCCTGTTTAGCAAATGTGTACACTGCTGGTGTAGCAGGAAGGCTTTGAATACAGCTGGACGTGGCCTTGACTGCTTGCTCCCTCTTGTACTGTGTGGATGAGATGGTGGTCATGCACGCTCTTCCTCTGAGCCTGTTCATCCCTAAAGGGAAGGAATCGTTCCCCCGTGTGCTGGTCTGTCCTGGGTAGAAAGGGTGAGAGCCTTCCTGTCTGTCCCACTGTGAGTGTCTTTTACCAAATGAGGGAGCAAGGAGGTAGGGGAACAAGGAGACTGGCTCAGCGTCTCCTGGCTGGGACGGGCATTTGCTGCTCCTTAATCCTCTGTGCCTGGAAACCCACGGGGGCAGCAGGGGAGCTTCTGACAGGAGACGAGGTACAGGAGAGGCCCAGCTTCCTAAAAATGGAGTCCTCACCAAGTTCTGCTGGAGGTTTGAGCTGTTCTCTTACTAAAGGGCATATAAATCCCTGCAAGGAGCACCAGGATGGAGGACAGAGATTTGGGACTCTGGCTTACATCATCCCTTGAATTGCACCAGGGGGTGGGGACAAGTTTCACTGTTTAGGCATTTAAAAAAAACTAATTTAGGGCCTCCCTGGTGGCGCAAGTGGTTAAGAGTCCGCCTGCCGATGCAGGGGATACGGGTTCGTGCCCCGGTCTGGGAGGATCCCATATGCCGCGGAGCGGCTGGGCCCGTGAGCCATGGCCGCTGGGCCTGCGCATTCGGAGCCTGTGCTCCGCAACGGGAGAGGCCACAACAGTGAGAGGCCCACATACCGCAAAAAGAAAAAAAAAAAAAAAAAAAAAACTAATTTATTTATTTATTTATTTACTTTTGGCTGCATTGGGTCTTCGTTGCTCCACGTGGGCGTTTCTCTAGTTACAGTGAGCGGGAGCTGCTGTTCGTTGTGGTGCGCGGGCTTCTCATTGCAGTGGCTTCTCTTGTTGCGGAGCATGTGCTCTAGGCACATGGGCTTCAGTAGTTGTGGCACACGGGCTCAGTAGTTGTGGCTTGCGACCTCTAGAGCGCAGGCTCGGTAGTTGTGGCGCACGGGCTTAGTTGCTCTGTGGCAGGTGGGATCTTCCCGGACCAGGCTCAAACCCGTGTCTCCAGCACTGGCAGGCAGATTCACCACTGCGCCACCAGGGAAGCTCTCACTGTTTAGGCATTTGAAGGAGGTCCCACCTGGGTGCTCCCTTGTTGCCCCACCTTCCTGTCTCCTCCTCCCCACACGACAGAGTTCCCAGACCTTGTCTCTCATATCTTGTAGACGCTGCACTGCAGGCTGCAGCTGGATGTGAACAGAGGTTTCCTCTGCCTAGGTTCCTGCTAAAGACAAGGGAGTAGGTAGCATGGACAGGCGATAGACTAAGCTTCCTGGGGGTGGGCTCAGGGGGGAGGGTGAGAACTGGACTTCAGTTTGGTGTCCCTCTGCAAGTAATGACTGAGCCCTCTTTCTTCCTGATTAATCTTAAGGCAAATGTCTGTACCAGAATTATTTTCTTATGAAGATCATACAGTCCAGTATAACATAAAATTCCTCCAATTAAAGTGATTTGACTCTAGACGTGAAATATTAACCTTGACATTACTGTGCTAATGCTATGTTCTCCTCCTCCCAGGGTCTATTTTCACTGCAAAGGGACTCTGAGTCAATGAAGATGAATTGAGACGTCCACAAAACCTGTCTTTGTCCCCCCTAGATCTTCCTTGAGAGGAATTGGTGGTGGGTAGAGATTCTCAGTTCATATATCCACAAATATTAGTTCCCTTCACCCCCCTTATAGGATTTTACACTCTACAGGATCACTTCAATATGCTTTATGTGAATCCTTAAAACACAAGTCTAGAGTAAGTACTCTCCCCCATCACCAAGTTATAGATAGAGTATCTAAGACTCAGAGGGGTGACTGAGTTGCCTAAGGTCACACAGCTATCAAGCAGCTCAGAGTTTGTCGAATTGCCTCCTGTGCCCTCTTGCCTCTGCTCAGCTGGTCCAGCCTCCCCTTCCCGTGGGGAGGCCACACACCACCAGCTAAGAGAGGAAGTGCTCAAAAGATGCCCAGCTGCAGCTGGTGCAGGGCTCAGGGGGCTTGCCATTCCTCCTGAAGCTGACAGCAATGGGGTGGGGGTTAGAGGGAGCAGATGTCCTGTAGGCTGGGAGTTCAAGTCACCATGGGCAGCACGGGAAAACTAGAGGGAATCCATCTATCACCTGCCTTCAAACTTGTGTGTGGTTGTTTCTGTGTCCCACCTCCCAGTGGATGGCTGCACCATCCACCAGCTGCCCAGCTGGAAACCTGCTGTGATCCTAATATCCTCAAATCCTCACATCCTCTTGACTTACTGCCCAGTCAGTCACTAGGTTGTGTCCTGTCTACCTCTTCCATAGCTCTCCTGCAGTCCCCTCTTCTGAATCTCCATGGCCAGCACTCTGGCACTGTGTCTCCCTTCCCCAGTCCAGGGCACTCTGCCTCCAGGCTCTTTCCCTTCCTCCAATCTATCTATCTTCGAAGGAGTCTTTGCAGTGATTTTTAGAAAGAAAAAAAAAAGTACAAATATATTTGTGTTATCCTTTAAAATCTTCCCACTGGCTCGACATTACTTTCTGAATGCAATGAAAACCCTTTAGCTGAGGCATTAAACTTCTTTTATTTTTATTTAATATCTTTATTGGAGTATAATTGCTTTACAATGGTGTGTTAGTTTCTGCTTTATAACAAAATGAATCAGCTATACATATACATATATCCCCATATCTCCTCCCTCTTGCGTCTCCCTCGCACCCTCCCTATCCCACCCCTCTAGGTGGACACAAAGATCTCCCTGTGCTATGTAGCTGCTTCCCACTAGCTATCTATTTCACATGCGGTAGTGTATATATGTCAGTACTACTCTCTCACTTTGTCCCAGCTTACCCTTCCCCCTCCCCGTGTCCTCAAGTCCATTCTCTATGTCTGTGTCTTTATTCCTGTCCTGCCCCTAGGTTCTTCAGAACCACTTTTTTTTTTTTTAGATTCCATATATATGTGTTAGCATACGGTATTTGTTTTTCTCTTTCTGACTTACTTCACTCTGTATGACAGACTCTAGGCCCATCCACCTCACTACAAATAACTCAATTCCATTTCTTTTTATGGCTGAGTAATATTCCATTGTATATATGTGCCACATCTACTTTATCCATTCATCTATCGATGGACACTTAGGTTGCTTCCATGTCTTGGCTATTGTAAATAGAGCTGCAATGAACATTGTGGTACGTGACTCTTTTTGAATTATGGTTTTCTCAGGGTATATAAACTTCTTATGTTGGCCCCTGCTTGCTTCTCTAGCTTCACCTCCCCACGTGCATGTTCTGCTCTATCACATGCTGAATTTGCCAAACTCCGTGCGTTGTGTCATCTCCCTTTCTGCCCTGCTCACTCCTACTCCCCCTTTTGTTGTTACCTCCTCTGCAATGCCTTCCCCTCAACACCTCCACCGAGACTGGCTTGAGTGCCCCTCCTCAGTACCCCTCCATGTTTATCCCCACAGGAGGGAGGGAGTGAGAGAAGCTGGGAAGGTGGTTGAGAGTCTCCTACAATGGGGTGCCCAAAAGGCATTTTAAATAGAGAGGCTACACATTTATTGTCAAGTCAGTTTGTTCATTTTTAAGTGAGGCAAACCACTTCAATGTCCTCTCCCTCCATTTTCTCAACTGTCAGTAAAGTGTATCAGTATTCAGGAATATTTGTGTGAGTGGGTTTGTGTGTGTGCCTGTGGGGAGGGCAGCACTGAGGAAAGGGCTTTGAAGTTGAACACCTGGATCACCCTGGAGACCACAGGTGTGAAATAAGATCCAGGGGAGACCTTGGAATGTTGGGAGCCCCTGGGGAGCCACGAAATCTCAAGGAGGCCTTTGAACTGCCTTAGGACATTGAGTGGGGATTTTGAGACCAACAATTGGAGGAGCATCCACCTCCCCCTGATATCTGAATATTAGAAATTAAAGCAAATCTCCGAGGGGCGCTGTGGAAGTAAGAATAAGATGCACTTTTGTGTCTTAATAATTTAGCTGCTAGGGAAGCAGTTGGGGTGGGGGGAAGAGGTGGGGGCTGGACACTCATCTTCCAGATACTTGTGGCTCCCTCCCCGACATCATTCAGGTCTCTGCTCATAGGTACCCTCCTCAGAGAGGCCTTCTATGACCAGCAGAACTAATGTTTGCCTAAAAACAGTAGTTTCAAAACCCTCTATCTTAAAACTAGAATACTCTGAAAGGTATCATGTTATTTATCTATCAATCTATCAATCATCTATCTGTAATGGGTCATTTTTTTATGCTTTCATTTTATTTATTTTTTTATACAGCAGGTTCTTATTAGTCATCCATTTTATACACATCAGTGTATACATGTCAATCCCAATCTCCCAGTTCATCACACCACCACCCCCACCCCCCGCCGCTTTCCCCCCTTGGTGTCCATACGTTTGTTCTCTATGTCTGTGTCTCAATTTATGCCCTGCAAACCGGTTCATCTGTACCTGTAATGGGTCATTTGATTCAAGTAATATCAAACCTAGCTAATTAAATTCATTTAATACAATTAAACTCTGCTCAACCCTGCTCCCCCCACCCAAGAGAAACCTAGAATACTCTATGAAGGAAGGTCAGATCAAATCCAAAGTGCTACCTGTTTCGTTATGTACTACAACCATCATCCATTCAGTCAGTCAATAAGAGCTCAGTGGATGCTGAAATCAGACCCTTGTCCCTAAGATGCTCATGACCTAGTGAGGGAACACCCATGGAATCAAGCCAGAAGCACACCACAAGATGGATGTTACAGGAGACTTAGATGGAAGATGCTACAGATGCATAAAGAAAGGAATCCCAAATTCTCTCTGGGAACACAGGAAATGGCACTTAACCAGGTCATAAGTCAACAGGAGGATTTCATAGGTAGAGATGGGGCAGAACTTCAGGCAAAGAAAACAGAAAGAAAGTCATGTGAACAAAAACCATCATAATGGATTCTGGTAAGTTCCCTGTGACTGGGGTATATGTCCTCTACACTAGGGTGTATATGAGTGTGACAGGAGATGAAGCTGGAAAGATGGGCAGGATCAGGTAATGAAGGGCTTTGCCTGCTATCCTGTGAGAAATGGGAACCACTAAATTCTTTAAGTAGGGGAGTGACATGATCAGATTTCTGTTTCACAAACATCGTTCTTGGAGCAATGTGAGGAATTAGACTAGAGGTGGGGAGACCTGTTAGGTGGCTGTTCAGGTAAGAACTGATAAGATCCTAAACCAGGGCAGAGGGGATGGAGAGAGGGATCTGACACTAGACAGAGTTCAAGGGTAAAACTTGTAAGACTTAAGATAAGCGGGACGAGGTGGTAAGGAGTTTCCTTGCTTGAGTAACTGTGTAAGTGAGTAAATTGCATCTCCCTTTCCCTTACTTCTTCCTGACAACATCAGGATGACGATTAAACTAATTTTATTCTTTAAAGGTGTAGCCATCCTTAAGTTAAATCCTTACCGGTTTTGGTGAATTCTCTGCCTTTTAGGTCCATACCAATCCAAGGGAAAGGCCAGAAACTTGCCTTCTCAGCCTCCTTTGCAGCCAGGATCCACACACAGGAATCCAACTCTACTTATCAGAGATACTAGAATTTTTTTGGAGCCTAGTGACATGAAGAAGGGGTGCCACGAAATCCACTTTGGTGATGGTGGTCTCTGGTAGATGCAGTCCCTAGACGGGTCAGAGGCAGAGGTGTTAGAGATGACCTCCAGACCCTGCCTTTTCCATGAAGTGAGCTGGTGTCTCTACCCAGTGGTGCAACAGTTATGTCTCCTCAGGGCAGCTCTGTGGTGTGTTTGGGGGGTTATTCCTGGAGACATAACCTTCAGCCCTTCCAGGCATTCTATGAGTTTTCTAATAACCTTTCATAAATCTCTTTTCTGCCTAAACTAGGTAAAATGGTTTTGTTTGCAACTAAAATCCCTAAGTGATACACTTCTCCCTGGTAGTTTGGCTGCAAGCAACAGAAACCTCCTCCTTCTGATTAAAATAGGTAACTGGTTACCTCAAAGTAAAAGTTACATGATGGCAGCACAATCATTATTACAAATATAGAGTAAGCCTTTACTTTGTGCCAGGCACTCTCATAAGTGCTTTACGCAGGTACTTCATTTGCTTCTTGCACAAATTATCTCAAATTTACCAATGAGGAACGGAAGCTGAAATATCCCAGTGTCACACAGCTAGTAAGGGTTAGAACAGCTACTTGAACCCTGGCAGTCTGACTCCAAATCTGACACTCTTATAACTACCCTGAACTATTTTGGTGTTAGAGAAGCTCATCGTTTATGCAGCCTTATAGTTCATCCAGTCCAAGTTGTATCTCATACCTGATTTCCTTTTTTGCACCCCCAAGTGGAGAGTGATTTACTCTCACTAGGGAAAGTGGGGGTATGGGATGGTATTAAGAGGGGGTGGTCTTTGAGAGTTGATTAGATCACGAGAGTAGAGCCCTCATGAATGGGATTAATGCCCTTAGAGACCACAGAGAGATCCCCTGCCCCTTCTGCCATATGAAGAAACAGTGAGAAGACAGCTATCTATGAACCAGGAAGTGGACCCTCACCAGACCCTGGATCTGCTAGTACCTTGATCTTGGACTTCCCAACCTCCAGAACTGTGAGAAAAATAAATGTCATTTAAGCCAAAGAGAGAGAGAGAGAGAGAGAGAGAGAGAGAGAGAGAGATTAAATGGAGCAAGAAGACATCCTTGAAATCCCTCCATTTCTAGGAAGCAGGTACCAGGCTGTACTGGTTAGAATGTGTTTGGCTGCAAGCACCAGAAGCCCCAATAAGTAGTGTCTTAAATCTTACAGATATTTATGTCATTTATCAAGAAAACGGTGTAAGCAGTTCCAAGTCTGGTTAAGTAACTCCAGGTTATCTTAGATCCAGGCTTTTGTATCTTTCTATTCTGCATTCACAGAGGATTAGATTTTTAGCTTCAGGCTGACAAAATGGCTGCCCTATATAGCTGCAGGCATTGTGCTTTTTCAAGGCGGCTTTCAAAGTGGGAAGTTGGGTGTGACAGCAAAACCTCCTTTCCAAAAAGGTACTCAACTTCTAAAAGTCTCACTGGCCATACCTATGTTTTGAGACCTCTCCTAAACCCGTCACCAACAAATAGGAATGAGATTATCATGAATGGCTTAGATAATTCATCACTTGGAGAAGGGTTAGTCCTACCTTCCCTGAGTACTTTGCTATCTGCCTAAGACCTGAACAAAATCTGGGTTCTGGATCAAGGAAGGGGGTGTGTGGAAGTTTGGCTGTTGGGTAGGCAGTAGATAGGGTTTGCCACAGTAGACTGTGGCATCAGGATACTGGGCTTCTGGTCTAGGCTGATTTGTTTATTTGCTTAAGAAATATATATTTTAATTAGTGTTGAGTGCCATGTGATCTTTGGACCTGCCCATTACTTGCTGTGTATTTTGGCAAGTCATTTGAACTCTCTGGGCTTCAGCTTCCTTCTCTCTAAAATGAAATGGCCAAAGTAGATGATTTTGACAACAAACAACTGAATCCAAAAATGGGCGGAAGACGTAAAGAGACATTTCTCCAAAGAAAACATACAGATTGCCAACAAACACATGAAAAGATGCTCAACATCACTAATCATTACAGAAATGCAAATCAAAAACACAATGAAGTATCACCTCACACTGGTCAGAATGGCCATCATCAAAATACCTACAAACAATAAATGCTGGAGGGGGTGTGGAGAAAAGGGAACCCTCTTGCACTGTTGGTGGGAATGTAAATTGATATGGCCACTATGGAGAACAGTATGGAGGTTCCTTAAAAAACTACAAATAGAACTACCATATGACCCCGCAATCCCACTACTGGGCATACACCCTGAGAAAACCATAATTCAAAAACAGTCATGTACCACAATGTTCATTGCAGCTCTATTTACAATAGCCAGGACATGGAAGCAACCTAAATGTCCATCGACAGATGAATGGATAAAGAAGATGTGGCACATATATACAATGGGATATTACTCAGCCGTAAAAAGGAATGAATTTGAGTTATCTGTAGTGAGGTGGATGGACCTAGAGTCTGTCATACAGAGTGAAGTAAGTCAGAAAGAGAAAAACAAATACCATATGCTAACACATATGTATGGAATCTAAAAAAAAAAAAAAAGGTTCTGAAGAACCTAGGGGCAGGACAGGAATAAAGTTGCAGACATAGAGAATGGACTTAAGGACATGGGGATGGGGAAGGGTAAGCTGGGACCAAGTGAGAGAGTAACACTTACATATATACACTACCAAATGTAAAATGGATGGCTAGTGGGAAGCTGCTGCATAGCACAGGGAGATCAGCTCGATGCTTTGTGACGACCTAGCGGGTGGGATAGGGAGGGTGGGAGGAAGGCTCAAGAGGGAGGGGATATGGGGATATATGTATACATATAGCTGATTCACTTTGTAGTACAGCAGAAACTAACACAACATTGTAAAGCAATTATACTCCAATAACGATATAAAAAAATAGTAGATGATTTTGAGGTCTTTCCTCACATGCCACTCGTATCTCTTCTGTCTTTTATAACAGGTTTACATTAAGAACTATAATTTTTGCTTTAGACTAGTGTATATGACAAGCAATAGGATAAGCATGGTGTGTCTTCCAGGGTTTTACCCAAAGATTTGGAAGGAAAGCCTTTGAAATTTTTGTTTTCTGTTACGTAATTGTGGGCCTATTATGGAATATGGTGCAAAATTCTCATACTTGGACAATGGCCACATCTCTTTTGGGGATATGTGTTTGTTCTTCTCTATAGCTAGAAAACTTTGTGTGTAGCAATGACTAATGTTTTCTTAATTCAAAAAGTGACTTAGGTTATTTACTTACCACTTGGGTCTGCTTTCTAGATGAGAGGTTCTCAACCTCAGCACATCGATATTTCAGGCCAAAGAATTCCTTGTCGTGGGGGGCTGTTTATGCATTGTAGGGTGTTTAGCAGCATCTCTGGCCTGTACCCCCTAGATGCCAGTGACAGTCCCCTAGGTGTGACTACCAAAAATGTCTCCAGACATTACAAAATGTTCCCGGGGGGTCGGGGCAATTACTCCAGTTGAGAACCAATGATGTAGATGGATTAATATTTGAATTCTTTCTCTGCCTCTTATTCAGGATTAATAGTTCTGTGACCTTGGACAAGGTGCCTGATAAATTTCAGCTCCCTTATCTGCCAAATAGGGCCAGTTCATAAGATTGTTGTCTGCATTAAATGAGGTCACAGGTATTGAGTTTAGTATGATACATAGTCTTAGTAGGTCTTCTATGAATTTTAGTTCTCTTTCTCTTCGGTTTTCTGGGGGTGTAGAACTTTCCAATTGGAAGGGATCTTAGAAGTTATCTTACCAAAATTCTTCATTTTATAAATTAATGAAGGCCATATAGGTAATCTGTCTTCTCAACCCTGAATCTATCTTTATACTCAACTAATGCAAAGGAGACATATCAAAGTGGAGTTGTACAGAGTAGATAAGTTCAAAGGCTCTTTCTTGCCAAGGTTGATTTACAAGATTCTTGCCCCTGTAGATTTCCTCACGATGTATTACCTGTGAGAGAATTTCTGAAGCACTAAATTGCACTTGTGACTCAGACTGAGTTCAAATGTTTGGTTTCAGGGACCATCATTTGTCTCTTTGGAAGCACTTGTCCTGTGCACTTTGAATGTTGGGGAATGTTAAACATTGAAACAAAACATATGGAAAATGAGAGTTAATGCTCTGAGCCAGCCAAACTTAAAAAAAAATTTACAGTCATCAAGAACATATAACAGCTGTTCAAGAAACAGAACAACAACAAAAAAGAATCAGAAAGATTAATGGGTAACTCCAGTTTTGCTCTTTCTTCTCTGTCAAGGACAGGGTTATTCTGATGAAAAAGACTGGGACAAACTGATAAAAGGGACTAAATCCCCTGAGAGGGGAGATCTGGGGTAAAGGCTGTCCTAAAAGAGTTTGTCACCTGGACTAAGCAAATCACTGCACGAGCTATTGGGAGATTTGCTGGTGAGACCATGCAACCACTGTTGATAATCTGAGGGACTCATAGAAAATAGGAATCATACTGAAGGACTAAGTAGGGGCACGTATCTTGATTTTTAGGAAATACAATTAATTTTCCCTCCCCACACTCATGAACTATGAATTCATGAGTTTGGCACCAATCCTAGGCAAAATTCCATAAAAGATTATTCTATTAATGCCTTATGAGTGCTTACAAATTAAGCAGAAATGCCTCTAAGTCAGTAGCATTTCAGTAGAACAAGTCATGCCAGAGTAATCTAATTTCCTTTTTTGATTAGGGCCATTAGAATGGCTGAGCAGGGTTGTAGAGTGAGCACAGAATATCCAGATGACAGCAAGGCATGTCTCTTGTGACATCCTTGAAGGCAAGATGAGGAAACATGGGCAGGATACAGATATCATGTGGTGGCTGCATAATTATGTCCAGTGAATAACAATTAATGGATGGATAGTGATAAGAAAGCAGATACCCAGTGGCTACTGCAGGACATTGGCCCTGGGCCTGGGCCTGTACACACTTTATTAGCATATTAACCAGATCAGACAATGAATGTGCCATACCCTCGGCTCTCTGGGAGATCTACTTGGTCCATAGGCTTTAATGAAGTGATAGATGTGGGTAACCATGGTTTGTGCCAAGTGACCCCAAGTTCCAGGGTACAGCTTATTGAACTCATTGCTCTAGGGATATGTGATCCATGGTACTGATCCTTGTAGATCTGGCCCCTGACTACCTCTCTAGTCTCATTTTTGCTGCTCCCTTTCCCATGCTCCCAAGGTGTAGCCATACCAACCTGTAGTAGCCTGCACACACTAGGTTGTTTTATGCCCCCTTTATTTTGTACATTTTCCTCTATCTGACTTTAGTGCCTTTCTTTTCTGCCTACTTCATCTGCCTGACAAGTTCTTACTCATATTCAAGACTCAGCTAAACCTTCCTGTCCTCTGTAAAGCCTTTCCTTTCCTTCCTAGCCTTTTCTGGCACCATTCCTAATAAATTCTTCTTCATCTGAATTTTGGTACTTGTACCCATGGCTGTTTAACAATTATCAGAATATATCAATAACTTATTTACTTATCTATTTCCCCTGCCCTTTGTTCTCTACCCCCACCAATTATTGCCCATACTAACACTTCCAGCTCATTGAAGATAGGGACTGGATCCCATCCAGAGCCTGGTATATAACAGAGGCACTCAGTAAAGGAATTAATGAATAAATAGCTTGTGTAAAATCTGTTATTCTGGCTCTCTATTACTGAGTTTCAGCCTGCTGAGAATCACAATTACATTTCTATTTATCCTGGGTGCTTAGATGCAGCTTTCCAAAGGATTTTTAAAAAATACACCAAAGAGGATTCCTTTCCCCTCTAGTCACCTGCTATCTTAATAAGGGCTTGTAAATGCATTGAAGCAGTAACAGAATCCTTTATCAAGGTGCACACAAACCACACTACTGCAACCTTACAGAGCCTCACAGGGCTGTTAGTGCCTTGATTCACTGGGAAGCACACACCAAAAGCCCAATTTTTCAAGGCTCCCCTCCTGTGGCACCCAAGAAAGCACATCTATGCGATCTAGATATCAAGAAGAATTTTTAGGAGTGTTGTCTGCACTTTTGAAAAGGAAGTTGAGCCTTACTCATCTTATCTCTTTCCTTGACTCCGAAAGTAAGTACCACCTTATTTAAATGCAACCAGATCAGGGAGGCATGAAGAATAATTCAGCCTTCCTGGTACTTTAGGAAGAGTCTAATTATTATGGGAAGATCTGGATCTTTTAAAAGGATGCTCTGTGGTATAATGAAAGAATTAAAATTCAAATGGGGGCACCAAATGCAAGTCAGCAGGCATTTATGTCTGTGCCAATTATTCAGTTCTAAATAGCTAGACCAGGCAGCGTTTGTTGCAGGTTGGCAGAGTTGCTTGACTGGAAGACTGGCAGCCTGGCTTGCTACCAATGTCCCTGAGTCCATTCTGGTCCCCATGTAATGGGAGTTGGCATTTAGCACCCTCCAAAATGCAAGGGATGATACTCCACTTGTGATCCTTCACACTCAGAGCCAGGACTGGCCTTACACGTAAATTCCTGCCAAGTCAAGGGTCAAAAAGCCTGGGGTTTTGGAACAGGCAGAGCAGGGTGTGAATCTGCAATGAATCACAGCATCTGAAGGAAACTCAGACCCAATTAATCACCTTTAAAGGGGCATCTGAATTGATTAATAATGTATATATGCAGACTTTTCTGTTTTGATCACAAAGCAAGTGTGAAACACTTACAAGCTTATAATCCTTATTATATGACACTGGCCTGTTTGTAAAACCTTCCTCTGAAGCTCTCATAGTGCTTAATGGCTAGTGCTTATTAATAATAATAATGTCATATGTTTAGGTAGAACGTTCCACTGTGGCCTCCATGTTCCCATAATGCCATGGCTAGGAAGCTCTAGAGCAGTTGGGTCCTGCTTTGTAGTTGAGAAACGATGGTTAGAGGGCTCAATAGAGTGTGAAGATAAGTAGAAACTTAACATGCTTGTGGCTGTTTCTACAGGGGAAGTGTCATGGGTGAAGATCCCTGCAGATATCAGGATGGAGCATGCCTTTTGTTTGCTGTGGTTCAAGCTCCCCACTTTTGGAGACAAGAAGACACTGGATCACACTCACTGCTCTTCTCTATTTGCCATTTGAGGTCTAGGGGCCTGAAAAGACATCTGCAGGACCTAGAGAAGGTAAGGCTGGGCTCAGAGAGAGAAAAAAATGTGTTCAACACTTGCTTTTAGCCTCCTCAGAATAACAAGAGCATATGAAGTAATCAGGGCTTTGTGGGGTCCACTTTCAGAAAGAATAGGGCAAAGATAAAGTTAGATCCATGACTTACACTGTGATGGTACATTTTATGTGTCAACTTGGCTGGGCCACAGTACCTAGATATTTGGTCAACCACCAGTCTAGATGTCTCTTTGAAGGTATTTTTTAGATGAGATTAACATTTAAATCAATAGATTTGGAGTAAAGCAGATTACAGATGGTCTCTGATTTAGGATGATTCAATTTACAATTTTTCGACTTTATAATGGTGCAAAAGCAATACACATTCCGTAGAAACAACACATAGAACTTTGAATTTTGGTCTTTTCTCAGCCTTGTGATATGCAGTAGGATACTCTCTCGTGATGCTGGGCAGAGCAGGGGGCCGCAGCTCCCAGTCAGCCATGCGATCACGAGTGGAAACCATGGATATGCTTACAACCATTCTGTACCCACACAACCATTCTGTTTTTCACTTTCATATAGTATTCAATAAATTACATGAGATATTCAACCCTTTATTATAAAATAAACTTTATGTGAGATGCTTCTGCCCAACTGTAGGCTAATGTAAGTGTTCTGAGCATGTTTGTGGTAGGCTAGGCTAAGCTATGGTGTTTGGTGTGGTGTTTGGAATGTTATCTATACAATTTTCCACTATAACTCTATATTACTTGTATAATAAGAAAAAAGGTTATTATTATTATTATTTTTACAGTACAATATGAATGGGGTGGAAGAGGTGACAAGGTGGGGGTGGGGCCAGTAGAATTAGGAACTAAAAATCAGGGGCAACAATTTCCAGAACTTCGTAAGAGTTCAAAAACTGCTGTCCTAGTCCCACATTTGTTATTTTTGTCATTCTTCTGTTTCCCTCACTTGATTTGGAGTATACTTATGAAAAATGGGGCATATTTTGGGGAAGCAGAGAATGGGGGAGGCAAAGAGACTGTGTCCTGTTCATAACCTATGTGATAGGGGTGAGAGTGGGAGGCAACCCTAGAGAGGGGGCATACAGCCTGGAAAGAGAGTAGAGAGCAGACAACCCCTAGGGCCACAAGAAGGAGACAGGGGTGGAATGACCACCCTGAAGGAAGCAAGAGAGTTCTACCTACCAGGAGGTAGGAGTTGGGGGCAGACACATATGGGGTAGGCCCATCCCAAATATTTGCTGGCCTCACAGCAAGAGGCCCTTATACATATCTCCAGATGTGCACTAAAGTTTGAAAACCACTTCATACTCTATTCACAAAAATCCAGCAGCCCTGCATGTACTTCATAAGGGGAAAATTAAAGGATTCTTCTCTGGAGAAACTGTTCAGAGGTGGAAAGCTTATATATACTGACACCCCCTGTGAAGAAAGCCAGCTTGCCCAACAGTCAAGCCCACCATTTAACAAGCCTTAGCCATGCAAAAACAACCTCCGTCAGCATTTTAGTTCCTCATGATTAACCATGAATGGACAATCAAGTATCGCAAAATATTTAGGGAAAGCCTCCAACATTAAAAAGAGAGACCAAACCAAGTAGAGGGGAAAAAAATACAATATATGGAGCAATACCTAAAAAGTTTAGAATTAAAATTCTCTAAAAGGGAAGAGAAGATACTGCATCCCTTAAACAAGAGCAGAGTGCCATGGTTTAACAAAAGAGGTACAATCAGAGAACAAAACAGAACATATAGAAATAAAAAAATATGGTACCTGAAAGTTTTAAGGATTCCCATGACTACCCACACATTCAGTGATTCTCTAGAAGGACTCTGAGACGGTTGTAACCATGGCTATTATTTATTACAACAGAAGATACACAGCAGGATCATAAAGTGGAAGATACATCAGGCAGAGTCTGAAGGAGTCCAGCTCAGGCTTCCAAAGTTTTTCCTCTGGGCAGCATGGGGTTGCTGTAGAGAACATGCTTTGGCTTACAGCAGTGAAATATAGAAACCTGTACAGTGTTTTTGCCAGATAAGCCTTCTTAAGACTCACAGTTCACAGCTTTTATTGCTAGTCATTCAAGTACTCTCTGCCTGTGCAACCAGCCACAATTACCAAAGTTCCATACTCTCAGGAGAAAAGCAGGTGTTCATCCTAAATCACATTGTTTGCACAAACAATCTAAGGCTGATAGGACAGAATTCAGTGCCCCAGGCACTCAAAATGCTTTTATCACTTAGTAGCATGGAGTGCATACCAGAGACCAAGTTCCCAGGAGCCATCTTTAAAACCTCCTAGAGATAGCACCATCAGATTTGCTATGTTAACTCTTTCCTGAAGAGTGAAACTGAAAATTCCATAGAAAAAAATGAAAGACAAAATTGAAAAAAATCTTTTGAGAATAGGATGGGAAAAAAGATAAAGCAACAGAAAATAGAAAAATGATAAAACTAGGGAATCAGTCCAGGAAGTTTGACATCTAAGATGGACAAACAGAAAAAAATAGATGGAATAAAAGTCATAATAGAAGAGAAATTTCCAGACCTGAAGAACCAGAGTTTCCAGATTGAAAGAGTCCATTACCAACACAACCCAGTAGAAGCCCATGAAGAGCAGATTGTGAGCTGTACTAACTGCCTTAGTGTCTGGGACCTCCAGCTACACCAAGCTGACATGTTGCCCATCATTTGCTCTTCAACAGTTCATTAACATTTCAGTTGATTTCTTTTTACCTGCTTATCTGGCAACCACCATTTTTTTCCATGCTCTGCCAAAAGCAAATGTTTATGTGTCTTATTTCTCCTTGGAGGAGTTTGTTTGGAATTCGTGTTACTCAGTTGCCTCGTGAACTGAGCTCTTTGATGTTCTCAAAAAGAGTTATCGTTTTTAAAAGATTTTTTAAAGGGTTGGAAATCTTTTTTTTTTTTTTTTTTTTGTAGTTTTATACATCCTAAGGGGAAGTGGGAGTTGCATACAGATTTAGGACCAATACCTGCTGCCATGCCTGGTGTTTCCAAGCCCTAAGACTTTTCTGGGAAAATTATTTAAAAAATTAGTTCACATGTTATCAACATCTCCATCTTCAGCAACTTTGTTCACAACTTCCCCTGGTTTGCTAAGTCACTGAAGAAAAAGCATCTCTATTTGTTTTTTATCTTCCAAAAATTCAATGGTCTCATTTATCCTTACTTTTTCCATAGTCTTTATTCTTGTGAGTTTTTTTAAAATTAATTTTTGTTGGAGTATAGTTGATTTACAATGTTGTGTTAGTTTCTGTTGTACAGCAAAGTGAATCAGTTATACACATACATACGTCCACTCTTTTTAGATTCTATTCCCATATAGGTCATTACAGAGTATTGAGTAGAGTTCCTTGTGCTATACAGTAGGTTCTTGTTAGTTGTCTATTTTATGTATAATAGCATGTATGTGTCAGTCCCAGTCTCCCAATTTATCCCCCTTCATAGCCATAAATTTGTTTTCTACATCTGTGACTCTACTTCTGTTTTGTAAATAGTTTCACTTGTACCATTTTTTTTAGATTCCACATATAAGAGGTATCATATGATATTTGTCTTTCTATCTGACTTACTTCACTCAGTATGACAATCTCTAGGTCCATCTTGTGAGTTTTTTAAAAACTTTTTTATTCCTTTATTATCAGTTTATTTGGGTTTGGGGAGAGACTGAAACTAAATATACATTTTCATTCTGTCATGTTTATATTGGATAGCTGAATGCAACTTATGTGGAGACTGAACCATGACGTGACTTAGCTTTATGTAGCTAAGCTACATAAAGCTTTTTTAAAAAATAAATTTATTTATTTATTTTTGGCTGCATTGGGTCTTCGTTGCTGTGCGTGGGCTTTCTCTAGTTGTGGCGAGCAGGGGCTATTCTTTGTCGCAGTGTGCAGGCATCTCACTGCAGTGGCTTATCTTGCAGTGGCACACAGTCTTCAGTAGTTGTGGCATGCAGTCTTAGTAGTTGTGGCTTGTGGGCTCTAGAGCACAGGCTCAGTAGTTGTGGCTCACGGGTATAGTTGCTCTGTGGCATGTGAGATCTTCCTGGACCAGGGATCGAACCTGTGTCCCCTGCACTGACAGGCGGATTCTTAACCACTGTGCCACCAGTGAAGTCCCTTTTTTTTTTTTTTACAGAACATGGATTTTTAATGAATTTCATACTGCAGTGAAGACACTGAACACTTAAAAACAATTACATCAGCACAATAAAAACACCTGCTCCTACACAACACTTATAAATGCACACTTTTCCCCCAAAAGAAACTTTTTTTCACAGATTTAAGCAACAGATGATTTACATACATTATTTACTTTATTTTTTTAAGGAAAGAAATTATTTTAAAACATTGATATTTTAATTTTTAATAACAATGAGGCATCTCTCAACGAACGTCTACACCTAAGTATACTGGGACACTACTGTTGGGAATTACTGAGCCAGTCAAACAGCTTAGGAATTTTTGCTAAACTTTCCATTTTATTTTCCTATGTAACTGTTTCTTTTTTCTTTATTATTATTATTATTTTTTGCGGTATGCGGGCCTCTCACTGTTGTGGCCTCTCCCGTTGCGGAGCACAGGCTCCGGACACGCAGACTCAGTGGCCATGGCTCACAGGCCCAGCCGCTCCGCGGCATGTGGGATCTTCCTGGACCAGGGCACGAACCTGTGTCTCCTGCGTCGGCAGGCGGACTCCCAAACACTGCGCCACCAAGGAAGCCCCTCTTTTTTCTTTTTTAGCTTGAATTATTTAGGACATTTTCTCAGCTCTTCATTTGGCTCATAAGCTCTCTATTTTCTGACTAACCATTGGTATGTAAGTTGTTCATGGGGTGTGATTGGCCTCTTTTTGGTCAACACCATTTGGAGACTAGTGATACTCATCTAACAAAGGATAGAAGGCCAAAGACCTCAGGGTTCTTCGGTGAAGGCCCTAAAAAGAGGGTGTCAGGCTGTAAGTGAACATGTTTCCTCTCTTCTTAGGGAACTACAATTTCTCTCCTTTGTCTTAGAGTTCAAGTGGTCTTACAGCTTATTAGTAAAGAGAAGTTATTCAGATATTTCTCATTTAAGACATCTTCCAGCAGTCTGCAGATCAAGAAAATCTTAATAAGTCAGTCATATTTTATAGTTTTATTCACTAAGATTTATTAATATGAAGTGGATTTCTATGAGTCTCTCTATTACAAATACAAAATGAAATATTTTTTTATCATGGTAGAAGACACGTAATACAAAACTAAAATGAACTAGTGTTTAACATGAAAAATGTGTACAACCTTTGTAGAGTCCCTTCCCCTCTCTGGGCCTCAATGTCTTCAATTATAAAATGAGCTTCTAGGACTAAATAATTTCTGAGGTTCCATTTGTTATTTTTTTAGCAGTTTTATTGAAATGTAATTCACATACTATGTAATTCATCTCATTAAAGTGTACAGTTTGATGGTTTTGGGTGTATTGCATTGTTAATTTTTTTAGTTGTGGTAAATATATAAATATAAAACACAAAACATAATATAAAATACATATACAAAAAATATAAAAGATAAAATTTCTCTTTTAAACATTTTAACAATGTAAGTGTATAATTCAATGGCATTAATTGCATCCACAGTGTTGTGCAACCATCATAACTATTTCAAAAACTTTTTTTTATTATTCCCAAATAGATAATTCTATTCTAGATAAAACTCTACAAAGACCCTCAAACCCAAACTGGAAAAAGACTAATTTAAATTCCCAATCCCAGTGTTATTAGGTCTGTTATGTGCTATTACGTATTTATGTACACTCTGAGTGTTTTCTAAGCCCCATCACAGGCACATTAATGGCTCTAAAGAAAGAGCAAAAGGGGAGAATGAAATGTGGGTTTTAGTTGGATCTTGTAATTGTGAGCCACCAGAGAGTCTTCATACTCCTGTCAGCAGGTTTCAGTTAACTTTCAAATTAAGCCAGATGGCTTTCAAAAAATATCCACTACCAATTGGTGAATTTGGGAGCTTTTGGAGGCTGTATCCACACATTCTCTCCAGGAAGTGACTGGAAAGCTGTTATGGATACCCCTGCTGAGAGAGGCTCCACATGTCCCTGAATATTCCTTCAGGGTTTGTGAGTTGTTCATAGCACAAGAACTGGCTGAAATTTTCCTTACACATTGCAGTACCTTCTTTGGATTGTTGCTGGATTAATATCTCCATGAGATCAGAGAGAAATAAAACTAGAGAAGTTGCATCTGGTTGCACATTGACCACATAAATTAAACTAACTGTCCTTGTGAAATGGAGCAGGACCCTATGGTCCTTGCCTGCCATGTCCTCAGCCTGCCTTTTGTCTGTGAAAAAACTTCAGCCAAAGAATAAGTTTAATCAGAGAAATGAGAAAATGCAGAAACAAAGGAAAACAGTCAAAGGAGACCAAATAATAATAGTTTAGTCATTAAGCATAGTCAAAGACCTGTAGTTCCTCCTCAAGTGCTACAGATAATATTCTGAGCCATATACTGTGAGCTGTCTTATAGATACTGAAACCCCCACTGGGTGGAAGAAGTTAACTACATGATGACTAGACTGCAGCCATGACATAAGCTGCCACAATTCCGAGAATTTACCTCAAAGAAATGGAAACAAACTGACCCTGGAACTGAAGACTAATTGTACCTAACACAATCAAGATGATGCTGGTCAGACCACCGATGACCAATTTCAACATGACTGTCAGAGCTGACTGTGCTGTTTCTGCATGTAGCCCCCTCCTTCTGTCTATAAAAGCTCTTGTCCACTGGTTGTTGGTGGGGAGGGGAAAGGGGGAGTTGGCCTTTGGACAGGAGTCTGCATGCGCCCTCCCCCCATAACCCCCATGGCCAGCATCCAAAATAAAGCAAACTTTCCTTTCCACCAGCTTGCCTCTTTATTGGCTTTTGAGCAGCAAGCAGCCAGACCCCACTTTCAGGTACACTTGGAGTTGCCATCTCCTTCCTTCCTTTTCTTTCTAAAGTCTTTCAGGGACACTGCTCCATCCATTATTATCCAGAAATTGCACCAGTGAGTAGAAGGCTTAGGGAAGTGAGTTCAGCTACCCTAAAATAACATGAGGTGCCTTTTTAGACAGTAAATTCTCCACCACTGGGTGTTCAAGAAAATGTTGGATCATTAGGTATCAAAGATATGGAGGGTTGTTCATGGAGGTGGTAGGGCATTGAGAAGGATGATCAATAAGGTTCCTTCAAATTCTGAAATTGTAAGACATTGTGGGTAGCGTTGCATAGTGGTAAAGAATTTGGGCTTAATCATACAGACCTAGGTTCAAATTCTGGATCCTTTACTTAATTAGCTATGTAGCTTTTTTTTTTTAATATTTATTTATTTGGCTGCATCGGGCCTTAGTTGCAGCACATGGGATCTTCATTGCGGCGTGAGGGATCTTTCATTGCAGCGTGCAGTCTTCTTTCTAGCTGTGGCACACAGGCTCCAGAGCGCGGGCTCAGTAGTTGCAGCACATGGGCTCTCTAGTTGTGGTGTGCGGGGTCTAGAGGACGTGGGCTTAGTTGCCCCCGTGGCATGTGGGATCTTAGTTCCCTGACCAGGGATCGAATCTGCGTCTTTTGCATTGGAAGGCGGATTCTTAACCAATGGACCACCAAGGAAGTCCCCACTATGTAGCTTTAAGCAAATTATTTTACCTGTTTTTATACTATCCTCATCAGTAAAATTAGTATAATCATAAGATTAAATAAATTCATGCAGGGGAATCCTTAGAACAAGTGTTTGGCAGTTTAATGCATACTTAGTAGATGTTAAGCATTATTGTGATTTTTATAAAAATAGTAAGAGCCACAGCTTTTGAAAAATGAATTAAAAGTTCTGTGCTTATAACCTAGCCCTGCTTCTCAATATCCATGTGAATCTGGGCAAATCACTTCACATGTCTGGGCCTTGGTTTCCTAGTCATAGATGTATAGATACCCTTTCTTTTAAGACTCTTGAAGGGTCTTTCTTTCTTTCTTTCTTTCTTCCTTCCTTCCTTCCTTCCTTCCTTCTTTCCTTTCTTCTAGTCAAAAGACTAAGATGATTTTTATGGGATAGTAGTTTCTTAGGAACATTAGAAGATTGAAAGCCAGCCTGGCCTTATGGGCAAAGTACTGAACCAGGTGTTCAGCCTCTGCTCTGAGTATTGAGATATTAATTTTGTGCTGTCTTGAAATGCAACCTTAGACCACTGTTCGATAACTCTGTGGCTAGGTTTGTCCAACAAAATTGGAGGTAACCACCTCTGCCTTCTCTTTGCCAGCAAGGAATGGTTTGAGGTACAGTGGGATAAATTTATTAAAGCGGTTTGGGGACTTCCCTGGTGGTCCAGTGGTTAAAACTTTGTGATCCCAATGCAGGGGGCCTGGGTTCGATTCCTTGGTTGGGGAACTAGATCCTGAATGCCACAACTAAAAGATCCCACATGCTGCAACTAAAAGATCCTGCATGCTGCCATGAAGATCCCGCACACGACAACAAAGATCCTGCATGCCCCAACTAAGACCAAGCGCAGCCAAATAAATAAATAAATAAATAAATATTTTTTAAAAAAGCAGTTTGATTTTCGTTGAAATAAAATGGGCTTTGCTAAATGTAAGGCCATATTATTTTTATGAGCTAGAGAATCACTTGGGAATCTATAATTGAAAAGGTTAAGTCATCTCACTTTTTATATCAAAATTGAGATCTCTGAGAGTGCTTGAAGAGGGCTGCTAATTTTTGATTTCACAAGGAGAGTGGAGCCATCGATGATCTATTACCCTTTCATTGTTGTTGCCATTAAACATCAGTTTTCCTGCCTCTATATAGGAATTCTTAGAGTGTATGGTTTGGTTTTTGGACAATTTTTGATTCTACTCTTGTGAAACTGGGCTTCTCAGTTCTCGTTCTTATGTTATCCCTTGTGAGATTCCTAATCCACTGGAAAGCTGTGGGAGTGCTAAGGATGGAGAGAATGGTGGAGGTGGTGGTTAAGTCTTCTATTGTATCTAGACTTTATAATGATTGGGTCATGAGCAAGAAGAGGGAGTTATCCAAGTCTTACAGGACCAACTGGGGTGTTTCTCCTGAGATTCATATGGGGAATTTGAGTAAGCTGACATCTAAGAGGGTTGAGCTTGTACCCAGATGAGGGGAGGGGGAAGAGCACAGGTAGGTAATAAAAAAAGAGGAGAGCTTGAAGAGTCTATGTAGAGAGGCTCAAATTTCCATCTATGCATGAGAGATCTGATGTCTCTGCCTCATTCCCCGGGTATCTCTCTCTCCCATAATTCCAAAACCAATTTTCTAATCCATACTTCTCTATGGGGCCCCAACCCAAGATATCCAACTGTGGGTTGTCCCACAGTTACCTCATACATGTCCCATACTGGACTTAAGAACTTTCTCTACCTCAAGCTGTTCTGCCTCTTGTATTTTAATCTCTTCGTTCAATCAGCCATCCAAATATCCAAGCTAAAAAATCTGCAGCCATCCTCAACAATTCCTTCTCCTTGACCCTGCACCACTCATTCAGTAGACATTTACTTACCATTTACTATGTACCATTGCTAGATATTGTGCTGTAACAGGAGAGACAAAGATGATTAAGACATGACCTTGAATATAAGCAGCTCAGTTCAGCAAAGGAAGCCAACAGGCAAACACAATACAGATACAAATCCTTTTTTTTCTGTCTCTTAAATGATTCTTGAATCCATTTCCCCCTCTCCATTCCCACTGCCAATACTTAAGTTCAGAGCTTTTATTTGGCCCAGATTACTGTAATTATCTGGCATAGTTCCTTCTTTCCATTCCTATTCTGGAAATACCCTACTCCCAGAGTAACTGTTTTAAAGACACACTCTGCCTCAACCAAACACCTTTCCAGTTTTACCCCCCAGCATTCCACATGTCACTCTCTATACTACCCCTCACCTAATTTTAGTCATGAGAGCTTCTGTGGCCTTGAGCATACTATTTCTCTGCCTAGAATTCCCTTCTCTATATAGTGGATTTTTATTTCTCCAGTTTATGTCCCTTCCTCCATGAGTCTTTTCTCAAGTACTTAGACAGGACTTAATGCTCCCAGAGGACTCTTTATACCTCCATTTAAACCATCAATTATGCTGCATGTTTTTGGATTCATGTTGTTATTATTATCTTTTACTTTGTTTTTGTTTTTTTAGTGTTTTCTCACTGGCCTGTACCCTCATTAAAGGAATATATCTTACTCCTATTTCAGTCTCAGGATGCTAGACTCAGCAGAGCCTTTTGGATCATCTAGTCCAATCCTTTCATTTTACAAAATGAGGCTGAGAGAGAGAGGCAGGGACCCACCCAAGGTCAAGTAGCTACCTAATGTCAGACCCAGGATGAGAGAAGCCAGGCCTTGATTGTTAGAATAATGCTTATATTACTCAAGCTCCCTTTGTAGATCTGAAGGTAGTTCATAGCCAATCTGGACATATCGGTACAAAAGTGTACTTGTTTTCTTAAAGTAAATTCACTTTTAAAAAAATTGTTCAGGGACTTCCCTGGTGGTGCAGTGGTTGAGAATCTGCCTGCCAATGCAGGGGACATGAGTTTGAGCCCTGGTCTGGGAAGATCCCACATGCCGCGGAGCAGCTAGCCCCGTGAGCCACAATTACTGAGCCTGCGCGTCTGGAGCCTGTGCTCCGCAACAAGAGAGGCCGCGATAATGAGAGGCCCGCGCACCGCGATGAGGAGTGGCCCCCACTTGCCGCAACTAGAGAAAGCCCTCGCACAGAAACGAAGACCCAACACAGCCATAAATAAATAAATAAAATTAAAAAAAAATTGTTCAGGTTCGTCTTTTCCTTATGCCTTGGTGATTTCATCTATAGATGTCAAAAACTAATCGTTTTTATACCCCAATCTATGTAGGAACACAATTCCATTGTATGGATGTACTAGACTTATTTACCTATTCTCCTATTGATTGACATTTAAGTTGTGTTCAATTTTTAAAATTGTAAACAATGCACATGGTGAACTTTTAAAATTTTATAAATTTATTTATTTTTGGCTGCGTTGGGTCTTCGTTGCTGCGCTTGTGGCGAGCGGGGGCTACTCTTCGTTGTGGTGCACGGGCTTCTCATTGTGGTGGATTCTCTTGTTGCAGAGCACAGACTCTAGGCACATGCGCTTCAATGGGTGTAGCTCACGGGCTCTAGAGTGCAGGCTCAGTAGTTGTGGCGCACGGGCTTATTTGCTCCGTGGCATGTGGGATCTTCCCCGACCAGGGCTCAAACCCGTGTCCCCTGCATTGGCAGGCAGATTCTTAACCACTGCACCACCAGGGAAGCCCTTAAATTTTAGAATGTTAAAGTTTTTAGCTTACAGTTGATTCATTGATCAGACATTTATCAAGCTTCCATTCTGTGCCTGGCACTGTACTTTTTTTTCTTTTAACATCACCAGTTAGAAGAACAAGCTCTGCCTGTCAGTTCATAAGATGAAAATGGGATTTCTTGATTAACTGCCCAGCCCATAATAAACTTCATCATGAGAGCTATAGTTTTAAGAGAGCCTGGTCTGTACAGCTACTGTGCCAGACATTTTACAAGCATTTATCCATAGATATGTAACTAGTATCCTCATTGTACACATGAAGAAACCGAGTCCTAGAGAGGTTAAATAAGCTCTGCAAGGACACATAATGAATAAGCAATAGAAATGAGTTCATTCATTCAACAAGTTTTGTTTTGTTTTGTTTTTCTTGGAGGGCCTACTAAGTGCCAGCCATTATTCTAGAATCACATTGGGAAGTAATACAATGGTAAGTAAACCAGATATGGGGCTTACACTCTGACTGGCAGACAATAAATAAATAAATAAATGTAGATATTCATAATTTGTCAAATTGTGACAAGTGCTATGAAGGAAATGATTGGGTGCAATGGCAGAGAGTATTGGGGGGCAGGGTGAGGAAGACAGCTGCTTAGATTGGGTGGTCAGAGAGGCCTTTCAAAGGAGCTGACATTTAGCTGAAAGCATGAAAAGAGTAGGCAGAGTTCTTCCAGCAGAGGCCACAGCTGGTTTGAAGGCCTGTAATGGGAAAAATCTTGGCAAACTCTGATGTGGCTGCAGGGAAGCTGGTGAGGTCAGGGTGGCCCAAGATGAGGGTGGAGAGAAGGCAGCTTTGATGCTGCAGAATTTCCTAGACTATGGGTAGGAATATGCATTCTATTTGCCATGGAATTGGACAGCCATCAAAGGTTTAAGCAGGAGGTGAAATGGTCTTATTTATATATATATATTTTTGGGGGGGGGGGTTACGTGGGCCTATCACTGTTGTGGCCTCTCTGAGCACAGGCTCCGGATGCGCCGGCTCAGCGGCCATGGCTCACGGGCCCAGCCACTCCGCGGCATGTGGGATCTTCCCGGACCGGGGCACAAACCTGCGTCCCCTGCATCGGCAGGGGGACTCTCAACCACTGCGCCACCAGGGAAGCCCGGTCTTATTTATATTTTTAAATAATCACTTTGACTTTTCTGTGAAGAAAAGGTTAGAGAGTGGAAAGAGTGGAAGTCCTGAGACAAGTAAGGAGGACATGGAATCCAGGTAGGAGGTGACCAGAGCTTGGGCTTGGGTGGTTGTATTAAGGAGCGAGGGAAGGTGGTAGACCTACCTGTTTCTCGGTGGTGTAAATGGCAGGGCTGTGTGACCTTAGTATCTGCCTCTTCCAGTGCCACAGTAATTGCAACTCGCTGTCTGAGAATGGAGAGGTCTTACGGAAGATTCTTATTTCTGGAATCTTTTAAACTCTCTGTTGGCTTCTGAAAGTTGAATACTCTTTTCTTTCAAAAGACTTGAAAATGTCTTTGTACTCAGTTCCACCACCCACATTTGTGATGCACTGGTAAAACATTTCTGCAAACCAGGGCTAGTGCTCACACTGACTCCTGACTTCACGCATTTTGCAAATGCGCAGCTCAGTGAATGTGACTTCCTGCTGTTTGTGGTTTACAATGCTGCAAGGGATGACTTTCTATGAGGCAAAAACTGATAATGGTCTCCTGTTTTAAGTTACAAAGAATTGGGTGGTAAAAGGAGCGAGGAAGGAAACCCTAAATGCTTTGAATGAATTATTGGGTTTATAGCATCTAAAGTGACATTTCTTTTTTCTTTTTTAAATATGTTTTAAAAATTATTTTTCTCTTTTCTCAAAAACAATGAATATTTATTACCAGAAAATAGGAAACTACAAAAAAGAAGACCCACAATTCCACTTACCCAGAGATATCCCCTGTAATGCTTTAGTGTACATGAAGGTAACTTTTAAGCAATCAATTTGCTTTATTTTTACTAATATTAAAAATCAATCATGCTCATTATAGACAGTCTAAAGGATATAGAACATTACAAATAAGGTAATTTGTCATCCAAAGGCAGACATTGGTAACATTTTAATATGTTGTCAAGTCGTTTTAGTGTGCATATTTTTTATAATTGATATACCATCTATTTATTTTTCCACTCAATATTGCAACCAAGTAATTTTTCTATGTTATTACAAGCTCTTTATAATTATTGCATTTAATCACTACATAAAACTGCAATCTGTGTTTGCTACAATGTGCCTTGAATTCCTAACTGTAAAACAATAAATACGTAAAATAAAAATAATACCAACCTCACTGGATTGTTGTGAGAATTAAATGGGTTAAATGAGTTGATGAGCACAGAGCCTGATGCATGGTTAGTGTTTAATCAGTGTTAGCAGCTATCATCAATTTCTTCCTATGAATTTAGTCTACTTCATTTTTCATTGTTTTATGTAAATCCTTAGTGAAAATCTTGTCTGCAAAGCTCTTTCTGTATGGATGATTTCCATTTCTTTTAGAGTTAATCCCCAGAAGTGAATTTACTGGGTCAGAGGGTGGGCATAATGTTAAGAAATTTAACACTGTTTGCAAGTGTCCCCACAGGATACGTTGGACATATGGAGATTTGGATTTTGCTACAAGGGGCTGCCTTGTTGGCAATTGCTGTGTGTAGGTGGGTGGTATCACAGGAGATGACCTACAGGGTTAATATTCTGGATTTAGAATAATATTGATTCTCAGTTGCAACATAGAGGAGAGGGAGGCATGCCTTCCTAACTGGGTGTAGCAGAATCACCTAGGGAGCTTTTTAAAAATTTTGTTCCCTCTTCCCTCTTTTCAGCATCCTTATGCACCTGCCATGGCAGCATGGGGCATGCCTTTTCCTTCTGAAAAAAATCTCATCATCTTCTCTCTTCCACATCACTGATAAAATAACCACTTTACAGGTAGAAGTGTATCATTTCCTTTACATGTGTTAGACGGGAGAATTTTGAGAAACAATCAATGGTTTAGGTGATGGCAAGTAGTGGTTAGGACTTGGTCTGAAGCAAAAGAGGAGATTGTATCTGTCAACTTGGAGAAAGCTGGCTTGGTGCATGCCTGTGGCTGCCTGTAGTGGTCCACAGCTTTGTTCTGGGCCCCTCTAGGAGATTATCTGCTGAATTTAAAGTGTGTGGTGCTTAAGGCCGCTATGGAACCACAATTATCTTTTTGTTCAGATCTGAGATCAACTTTCAGGCCCTGGGCTGTTCCCTTTTAATTCCTACACCTCCACCGTGGTGGACTCCTTATCAAAGCTGCTGTTCCTCATCTTCCTCAGCCATCCTGACTATTGATGGCACACAGCTTTTTGTTTTCCACTTTCCACGCTGTTCAGTTAGGGCTTAGCTCACCCCAGCCCCAAGTCTGGCCAGACTCTTCCATCTCCTTGGCCACAGTGATTGGTTCAGAGGTGGGCACATGACCCAAACTGGAGGTTTTTTCTTGGGGCTATGAGGAAAGACAGAAAAGTCTTCCTCTGAGGTGCAGGCTATATGGATGATGTAAGTGCCAGCTGCTGGAAGCCACTGTGAAACTTTCTGCCCTAGGAGAGAATGAGGCCATATGCAAAGAGAGCAGAGGGAGAGGTGGAAGGAGAAATCGGGAGCTCAAGGACACTGCTTGAACTCCTGGTTTTAGTTGTGGAAACTACAGTCTCTTTTAATACCTTTTGACCCCTTTTTTGCATTTCATCCACTCCCCAGCCCCCAACTCTGACAACCACCAATCTGTTCTCTGTATCTATGAGCTTGAGATTTTGTTTTGTTTTGATTTTACATATAGGTGAGATCATACAGTATTTGTCTTTCTCTGTCTGACTTATTTCATTTACCATAATGCCCTCAAGGTCCATACGTGTTGTCTCAAATGGCAAGATTTAATTCTTTTTTTATGGCTGAATGGTATTCTATTGTATATATTACATACCACATTTTCTTTATCCATTCATTCATTGATGGACACAGGTTGTTTCCATACCTTAGCTATTATAAATAATGCTGCAATGGACATGGGTGTATATGTCTTTTCCAGTTAGTGATTTCATTTTCTTTGGATAAATACCTAGAAGTGGAATTGCAGAATTGTATGGTACTTCTATTTTAAATTTTTTGAGGAGTGTCCATACTATATTTTACAGTGGTTATACCAATTTGCATTCCCACCAACATTGCACAATGGTTTCCTTTTCTCCACATACTTGACAACACTTGCTGGTTCTTGTCTTTTTGATAATTGCATTCTAACAGGTGTGAGGTAATAGCTCATTGTGATTTTGATTTGCATTTACCTGCTGATTAGTCATGTTGAGCATCTTTTCATGTACCTGTTGGCCATCTGTATGTCTACATTATTTTACATCTTGATGAGTAGATATTATTCACACTTAAAATTCCTTGCAGGCATGGACACAGGTAGCACAAAAATTGTAAGTGCTCAAGAAATATTTGAGTATTAAGTATTAACTAAATGAGTGAATGAGTCAATGGCATAGTATCCTTAACCAATTTGGTTTCAGATTCCTTTCTTCTTTAGCTTTCTTCCCTTTCCTTTTGGGCAACTGGAGATAGCCAACAGAACCCAGAGTTCAATTTCCATTGCTTCTTTGCTTACTAGCTGTACACCTTTAGTCAACTTTCAAGTAATTGAAACTCTGAACTGTAGTTTTTCCATCCATAAAGTGGGAAAAGTAGTAGTGCCTCGAGGGGTTATTGCAGGATCAAGGGGACAAAGCACTTACGGCCTTAAGCAAAACACCCACTTCACTGTGAGGGTCAAATGTCGGTTCTCTTGAGAACTCTTATTTACCCCTTTTTGTGACATCCACATGGTCCCCAGGCAGAACTAGCTGCTTAATCCTCGGTGCTCCAGTGGCTTTTTCTTCTTTTTCCTACGAGAGCATTTGCCAGGGTGGGTTGAGATTTTTCTTTTTATAAGTTTCTCTTCCCTAGCTGGGCTGAGAGCTTTTCCATGAGCACAAATGTGCCACCTTTATCTCTGTATCCCCAGTGCCTAGCACAGAGTCTGGCGAACAGCAGAGCTCAATAAAAGCCTATAGAAAGTGGGGAATTCCAGTTCTAACGACACTTCTCCCATGAAATATTTTGATCCTCTAACTAGGAATAATTTTTCCCTCTGGTGAGAACTGAGTGCTCTGATCACCTTCTGCCTTGAACTGTAGTTATTTGTGAGTGTTTTTTTCTTTTTAATTTACCCTTGCACCCCCTCATGCAGCGCCCCAGTCATATGATTGCAGGAACTGCATCTTATTCATCTCTGAAACCCCAGCAGTGTCTGGCCCATGCATTCTATCATTTGTTTAAGATACAATTCTTGACCAAGGAGCAAGGGATATGACTCAAGCATTTAATATACAATACAGTTCTTGCCTTTTTTATGTAGACCTGTTCAGCAAACCACTTCCCCATTGCACAATGAATCTGAGGGTGGGGTTGCTTTCAATGTTAAAATCAGTCAGGGTTACCAGAAGTCATTCACCTACCTCTGAATAAAAAACATTAATTCACAACTTACCTCAAATCCAGCCCTCTCTGTTTTACCAAGAATGTCAGGATAAGAATCTGAATCATTATACATATGCAAAATAAAATGCAAACTCTGAGCAGGACAAGGGTTATTGGAACTGATGGGAAGATAAAATCTGGAATAAATGATAGGATTATAGTTCCCAAGGTCACAAAAGTTTTTAGAAAATTGTCTGACCTTAGTGGCAATTACGTTACACTACTACTTATGGCTATTTAAGATTAATTGCATTGGTTGGCATTATGTTATATTAAACTTACACTGTGGATATAGGACAGCTGAATAGAGATTTGCCAAAGTCCAGTAGCACCTTGGTGAATTTTTTTATCCATTGAACAAATGTTTACTGAGCTTCTATCATGTGCCAGCTCTATGGTAGAAATGGCTGATAAGAGGTAAATATGACAGACCCTGCCCTTGCTTTCATTTTTTTTCTTTCTTGCTATTAAGTAATCCAAGTTGATTGTATTTATCCTGGTCACTAAACTTGCAGATTTGCCATGGGGAATGAAGAGAATATTTATATAGCATTCAGATGTTTTGATAGGCACTATGTAAGAACTCTGTATGATTAGTCTCCAGCACAATATTAATGTGTTAAAATCAACCATGAAATTGCATTTCTAAGGCCCTTTTGCTTTTGACTTTAATATTTCTTAATAGACAAGTCCACCAACTCTCATTTGATTATCAGTTTTAAAAATTAAACTTGTTTTCACCATTTAACAGAGAAATAGTGTTTTGATTCCTCTTAGAATATAAATGCTCCACTCCGAGTGATCTTTCATAGAGTTGTTTTTCTTTAATATCCATATTTCCTCCTCAATCTCACAGAACATTAGAACTAGAAGGGTACTTGGGTATCATCTAACCTAATGCTGGTCAAACATTTCCATTCTTTGCATAATGTTTGAAAGTGCCTAGGGACTTCCCTGGTGGTCCAGGGGCTAAGACTCTGCGCTCCCAATGCAAGGGGCCTGGTTTCAATCCCTGGTCAGGGAACTACACCTCACATGCTGCAACTAAAGGTCCCGCATGCCGCAACTAAATATCCCGCTTGCCACAATGAATATCTCGTGTGCCACAACTAAGACCCGGAGCAGCCAAAAAAAACCCAAAAAACCTTTCCCAATTAAAAAAAACAAGTGCCTCTTTTCTGAAGACCCAAGGTTCTGGAAAATTTTTGCATACCAAACTGTATTTCATTATTAATTACTAATATTTCATTTTTCTCATTTTCATTAAAGATGTTACTGCCAATCATGGCTTCCAATTATCATGAGGCAATTAGAATTATGGCAGTGTGGCTATTGATTCTGGAACCCAAATTACTTGGGTTTGAATCTTCCCTCCACCATTCACTAGCTGAGCAACGTTGACCAAATTTCTTAACTCTCTGTGCCTCAGTTTCCTCATCTGTACATGAATGATAACAATAGTACGTTTCTCATAGAGTTGTGAGGATTCCTACATTATTGTAGCCCCCAAAAAGAAAAAGGCCCCTTTGTTATCTTGTCAAACCTAAAAAGGCTTCTATATAATATTAGGTTTCTAATAAAATATTAGAAATACTTTAGCTTGTGAATACTCATTACTACCTTTCAAGACTCCCACGGGGCTTCCCTGGTGGCGCAGTGGTTGAGAGTCCGCCTGCCGATGCAGGGGACTAGGGTTCGTGCCCCGATCCCGGAAGATCCCACATGCCGCGGAGCGGCTGGGCCCGCGAGCCATGGCCGCGGAGCCTGTGTGTCCGGAGCCTGTGCTCCGCAACGGGAGAGGCCACAGCAGTGAGAGGCCCGCGTACAGCAAAAAAAAAAAAAACAAAAAAACAAAAAAAAAGACTCCCACGAGTTTCTAGGGAATTGCTATTTGAGAATAAACTTCTCTTTAAAGATGAGGAACTTGAAACTCAGAGAAGTGAGCTGCTTGAGGACTCCCAGCTTGTTAGGGCCAGACTGGCACTGGAACCTGGAACTTCAGATTGGAGAATTGTGCATCTATCAGGCTAATTAGAAGCCTGTTCTTAAAGGTCACAAATACACCCAGATCATGTGGTGTGAAACAGACATAGGATGGGAACATTAGAAGCACTTACTGTCATGGGTTCTGTGCCCACCGAAAGCAACCAAGTATTGAAATTCCATTTCATTTGGAATAACAGAAGCCCCTTGACATCTATAAGGAATATCTCCAGAATTTGGAGATTCCAAATTATCAAATATCACTGCAGAATATAACTTCCTCCAGAAAATGCATTAAAGGATAACCGAGGAGTTGAATAACCCCATAAAACCCTTAATAAAGTCTATAAATATTAGACTTTTAAAATAGATACTGCCACAGAAATAAAGTTGACACTATATGCTAATATTATTACTGAAACAAAGCAAACCTTGAGCTTACCTGAATGTACAAAACTTCAGGGATGACGATGGGTGCCAATGACTGCTGCTGCCCAGTGAAGGGCTGATGGATGGAGCAGTGATCAGGAGTGGCCACACGGCAGGATGAAGTCAGCAAGGCCCTGTACAGAGCTCCCCCACTAACTGCAGACTCTGGGCCCTCAACTAGACTTACTTACTGGGTGCTGAGTGGCCTTCTCAGCCAGTCCCAACGGTTTCCCGTCCTGTCTCAACCTACTACCCATAACTACCTGTCATGAGCCATCTGGGAAGCTCCTGAGGAGTGGAGATTTGAGAATGATAAACCCAAGAATGCCAGTGGACTGTTGTACTCAGTGCTGCTTAATATTCATATATAATGCTGCAGGGACTGTAAATGGATACACTCTTTGGGAGGACAATTTAATATTTCATTATTATAAGTTTTAAAAAATATCTATTTCCTTTAATCAGTAAATCCACATCTAGAAATCTACTGTATGGGAATAATTAGAGACACGTGGACAAAGATATTCAGAGCTGTCTAGCAGCAGTATACTATAGCAAAATATAGGAAACAATCTCAATGCCCATCAACAGGGAACTGATTTAAAAAATTATTGTATGCTTATACAGTGGAAAACTGCACAGCCATTACAAATGATATTTTCGGGTAAAATTTATTGATGTGGGAAAATACTTATAACACCGAGTCAAAAAATCAGAATACAAATCTATACATGCACATTATGATCCCATTTATATGAAAAACTTTATGTCTTCAAATAGAAGATTGAAAGGGAATACACCAAAATATAAACAGTGGTATATTTAGAGGTGGGATTATAAGTGATTTTTATTTTTCTGTATATTATATCGTTTCTATACTAAGTATGTAGTACCTTTTATTTATTTATTTATTATTTTTAATTTTTATTTATTTATTTATTTTTGGCTGCATTGGGTCTTTGTTGCTGTGTGTGGGCTTTCTCTAGTTGTGGCAAGCGGGGGCTACTCTTGGTTGCCGTGCGCGGGCTTCTCATTGCGGTGGCTTCTCTTGTTGCAGAGCATGGTCCCTAGAGCACAGGTTCAGTAGTTGTGGCTTGCAGGCTCTAGAGTGCAGGCTCAGTAGTTGTGGCGCACGGGCTTAGTTAGTTGCTCCGTGGCAAGTGGGATCTTCCTGGACCAGGGTTCGAACCCGTGTCCCCTGCATTGGCAGGCATATTCTTAACCATTGCGCCATCAGGGAAGCCCTGTAGTACCTTTTAAATCAACTACCTTTATTAAATAATACATGTACATATTTACAAAATTAAATATGGAATGAAAAGAAATCCAGACACTTAGTTCCTCTTCACATAAACAACACTATTAACAGTTTCTTGTGTATCATTCCAGAGAGTCTATGCTGTAGGAGTGGGGTGTCATGTGTGGGTATATATATGTGTGTGTATTACATTCATTCCTTAACAAATGGAAGAATACTGCAAATACTGTTTTATATTTCACTTTTTTCACTTAGCAGTACAGTTTGGAGATCATTCCACACTAGTAAATATACAGGTACTCAGTTGGCTGCCTAATATTCCCTAGAAGGAATGGAAACATAATTGGTTTAATCAATCCTCTATTGATGGAGGATTTAAGTTGTTTACTATCTTTTGTTATTACAAACAATGTTACCGTAAACAGCCTTGTCTATGTGTCTTTAAGCACAGGTACAGGCATATCTGTACAGTGAATTCCTTGATATAGAATCATTGAGTCAAAGGCTTATACAGAAAAAATACATACTCAAATTTTAAACGTTTATTTAATGATCATAGCACATGATCCAGAAACAGTTTTTTAAAAAACATAAAATATAATAATAAAAAATATAATAATCCTAAATATCTTGTTTATTTAAAAATATGATTATTTTATTTCATTTATCACGATGTGTCTTTCCACTATAAAATCAACAGCAATTTGTTGCTGTTTACTGCAGAGGCTATGTCTATCTTGCCCGTTATAAGTACCTCCAGTATCTGAAATGGTGTCTGACCCGTCCTAAGTAATTCAACAAATGCTGATGGGATAAATGAATGAATGAAAAAATTTAAATGCAGTTTTCATTACTGGTCACTCATAATAATATCACATCCTTGTCTTAAGTCAAGTGTTCTAGAAGCAGAGCCTGAGACAGGGTTTTGGGTGTGAGGGACTTACTGAGGGCATGCTCACCACCCTGTCTGTAAGGGAATGAGGAAGCAGAATGCGACAAGCAAGCAGTCAGGTAAAGATGTCACTTCAGGTAAAGTCTAGCCTTGGCCTCACCCAAGGGGAGCTCTGGAGCATAAATCACACCACAGAGTTGGTCCCATCCTGAGGTGAGGTGCTGGATATTTTAACCCCTCATCAATCAGTTTTGGGGCTGCAGGCTGAGAGTGAGGGGAACATAACCTCCTAGGAGAGTCAGCTCCTGTGCTGCAGAGGGCAGTTTCTGGAGACAGGAACCATAGTAAGTCATTAGCAGTGAACATGCACCGCAGTTGGGGGATAGCCAGGCACCAACAGGACACCAACAGTGTCCAAAACACCAACTCAACCACTTCCTAGTTTTATTCACATAAAAGAATTAATTTGTAAATATACTCATTGTTCTTCCTAGCTATTGATTCTAAAATTCCTTACTCCTTATCTAATATACATATATGTGCAGGAAGGTAAGCAAATAAATTCATCATTTCCCCTAAATAATAAAGGTTGGCACAGTATTATCTTCTAATAAAATGTGCTTGCTTCCTTTAAAAAATATACTCAACACACAGCAAAATAAGTAAAATAAATTTAGCAAAAGAAAAAACGAGTTAAATTTAGTTCAACTTTTGGCAAAGAACTAAGTAACACTTTCACTGTGCTCAAGTACATATTTTCCTGATTTGGACTTCGTTAATGGATTGCGGTTGGTGATTGTGCTTGAATTTTGACAAATGTCAGTGTTTTTAAAAAAAATGTATTTTATATTGAGGTAACGTTGGTTTATAACATTATGTTTCATGTGTACAACCTTCTATTTCTACTTCTGTGTACACTACAATGTGCTCACCACCAAAAATTTAGTTTCCATCTGTCACCATTCAGTTGATTCCCTTTACCCATTCCCTGTCCCCACATACCTTCCCCTCTGGTAACCACTACTCTGTTCTTTGTATCTGTGTGTTTTTGTTTGGTTTGGTTTGTTCATTTATTTTGGATATGTTTGTTTTTTATATTCCACAAATGGGTGAAATCATATGGTATTTGTCTTTCTCCATCTGGCTCATTTCACTAAGCATAATACCCTCTAGTTTCATCCATATTGCAAATGGCAAGATTTCATCTCTGTTTATGACTTAGTAGTATTCTTTTGTAGATATGTATCACATCTTCTTTATCCATTCAACTGTTGATGGGCACTTAGGTTGTTTCCATTTCTTTGCTTTTGTAAATAATGCTGTGATGAACATAGGGGTGAATATATCTTTTCAAATTAGTGTTTTTATACTCTTTGGATAAATACCCAGAAGTGGGTAGTTCTATTCTTAATTTTTTGAGGCATCTCCATACTATTTTCCATAATGGCTGCACCAATTTACATTTCTACTAACAGTGTATGAGGGTTCCCCTTTCTCCACAAACTCACCAACAGTTGTTATTTTTTGCCTTTTTGATAACAGCCATTCTGACAGGAGTGAGGTGATATCTCCTTGTGGTTTTGATTTGAATTTCCCTAATAATTAGTGACATTGAGTACCTTTACATGCATCTCTTGGCAATCTGTGTGTTGTCTTTGGAAAAATGCCTCTTCATCTCCTCTGCCTCAAATGTCATTGTTTTACAGGTTTTCTTTTTCTGAGGTTTCTGAAATATTGGCTTCTAGTTTCAAAACGCTCCCTGTTTTGGCAGCAGTTAGCATAACTCCAAACACATACCAGAGGTGACTAATAATTAGAAAGAAACCTAAAGATTGATTAATCCAAAACTCTAAGTTTACAGGTATAGAAACTGAGGCTCAGAGAAAGGAAATGACTTAGCTAAGGCTGCATGTTGTGTTAGAGGTAGAAACAGGGTTGGACCCCAGTCATCTAGTTCCCCTTCTAAGCTCTTGAAATGTCTGACTACTGGTTCCCACAAAGGTACATTAAGCCACAGAGATGGGTTTAGCTTGGATTAAAACTTCTTGTTTCTTTTTTATAGCCTTGACAATTTTTTCCCAGTGACAATCAACTCTGGAAAAAAACCAACAACTTTGGGAACGCAAATTTTCTGTGTACCCACTACAGTGTATTCAAGTGTGAAATGGGACAAAGACCAGAACAGGTTAGACTTGGATGCTGTGTGGGGAAATTCCTTGACATCTGAGCATTTTGGATTATTCAGGAAATGACTTAGAGACTTGGCTTTCCTCTGTATTGTTGCTCTTGGAATTGCCATGAGGCCAGGGAAAGAAATGGGGCTCACACTAATTATTTACAACAACTTTCCAGGGGGATCAGCGTTTGTCCTCCGTGAACAGATTTTAAGATCCCAGCCCTTCTGCATCTTCATCCTAAGGAGGCAGGGCTCTGACAGGTTACTCTGTCTCAAGGGAGCAGTGGAAGTCTCAAGGTGAGATATCGACACAGAAGGGTAATTACAGTCTTCAGACAGAATAGGGTTATACTTAATTAACAGAGTTGCTTGGTTCCCAAAGGATCAACACTTGCACAACTTTTTCGGTGGATAAGAAGGAAGAAAGCAGACATTTCCAAGTCTAAGAGGATGTTTGGAAGTCTTTCTTGGGCCTATAATTTTAAGAGGGCTGTGTGGTTAAATGCAAATGTATGAGCTCAGCCCTCTTGAGCTCTGACCTTCCAGGAAGGAGGAAGAAGCTCATTTTATAGACAAAGCAACAGGCATAGAGGGGAGGTGACTAGCCAAGGCCACAGAGCTGGTAAACAAGTCAAACCTGAGCCATAAAACCTTAGCTGCTACTCTACTTCCAAGATGACCAAGATACATTTCCTAGTGTTTTCTTCCTTTCTAATCCTCTAGATAATAATAATCTAGATAAATCAAAGAAAGCATTTGGTATGACCAAAGTAGGAGTCTACCTTGGTTTCTTTAGTTTGTTTTATTGTGTTTTTTTTTTGCCAAAAGATATAAACCCATTTTGTTTTTTCCTATCCCAGGCAAAATAGGCTCCATCCCTCACATCTTTGCCAAAGTCCACCTCCTTGGGAATTTCTCATTCCACTGTATGCTAGGATACAACATTTTAAACATTCAGGTCATTTCTATGTTTATAAACTCCATATATGTATCAGACCTGCTCTGAATTTTCAGGGTCTGGCATTTAGTAAAGGCTCAATAAATGCTGGCTGTAATGAATTTAGGCTGACCTGAGCAGGGCAGTGGCCCAGTGAGCACCGTGAGACAGCAGAGTTCTCATGGGTTCAGCTGCTCTGGGAGGCTCCTTCCTCCTACAGCCCCTGGATCCAAGTGACATACCCATAGCTCAGTAGGGAAGAGATAGACAGGCCCAAGTCTCAGGCACAATACACAGGAGGCACGTGCCGAGCTCCTCTACTATTTCTGGGCAGGACAACTCTGCTCCTCCATGCTCTGTGCTGCCTGGAAACCCGCCAGCCAGTAATCATTCTTAGGTTTCAAGTGTATAGCTCTCGGTTCCCCTTCCCTTGAGAGGGCTAGGCTTGGTGCCTGGGGAGGACATGCCCCGTATTCTCTCTGAATAAAATAAAATTAATACCCTTTGCCCAATAGCATTTGCCATTTATCAATCCCTCCTTTTAAAATATATATTATTACATTTTCTTGCTATCTTTAAAATTACCCTGTGAGCTAATTTTGCACCCATTTTACATATGGGAAAACCAAGGGTTGCTGAGGTTAAATAATGTGCTGAAATACACACCCCGGTAAGAGCGAGGACTCAAACCTGGGACGTTTGACCCCAAATCTCATGTTTTCCCCACTTGGGAACAAGGACCATATCTCATGCACTTTGTAACCTATGTACTACTTCATAAAGAGTCCTATCCCTTACTGAATGGAATGAAAGGGCTTTCCTATTGATAGAAGCCAGCTGCACAAATCACACCCAAGAAGCACCATGAGAGGCGATTCAATAGGAAGGGGGTTGTGGACCAGGGCTTGACTGTATCCATTTTCTGTATGCCCACTGCTAACCTTCTGGGGCCAGTAAACCTTTCACCAATGATTCAAAACGAAGAATTTCCAGTTCCAATGGGACTATAAACCTCATCTGTGTGCTTAAGGCTGGGAAATCTTTTTCCTAAAATATTTGCACCTCACATTGAAATTCTTCCATTCCTTATACTTTATTTTTCCTCCTTTATTAATTCATTTTGTAAATATTTATTGTCTACCATGTGCCAGGAACAATTCTAGGCACTTCATCCCATCTCATCCTCCACCTTCCTTCATCCATTCATTCATTCCTTGAAGTCACTTATTATTAACTGTGTATAAGGCATGGATTTTCATTTGTTCTACATTTTTATTGAACTATCTCTGGGATAATTAGGGAAGAAAGTGAGAAATTTAGTGGCAGTTTTCCCAACCAGCTCCAAGTACCTGCCCCACGGAGATGGCAATGGGGAGAGAGGTGTGGTTAGGTCCAAATGCACACAGCAGTGAAAGGAGTTGAGTTTCAGCCATGCCTTTTACTGACTGTATGATGTGGGGAAACCACTTACCGTCTCAAGAGTCTTGGTTTTATCCTCTGCAAAATGAGGATTACACCACTTACTGCATAGGGCTGTGGAGGATCATATGGGAATTCAAGCAAAAGTGTCTATTCTAGCAAAGGGCTCAATGTGGCCAAAGTTCTCAGCACATGAGATGATGATGTCAGTCCCCAAGCAGCTTTCTTCCTGCCAACACCACCAAGCAGGCGGCTCGGAGGCATCTTGACAACATCGGGCAGCACATGATCTCCCCTAGTCACCTCAGAGAGGCTGTGAGGCAGGGTTACGTTAGGGCAAAAGACAGTCCAGTCACAGCCTTTGTCTTTATCAGCCTGAGCAGCAACACAGTCGTGGAGCACAAGGCAGTGACATTCCAATTCCCTGACTGAACACTCAAGGAAGGGGGTTCTTGGAAAGAGATGAGGGTGGGAGGGGGCTGACTGGCAGATCTGCAGCCTTTTCTGCTCCCCTTGCATTTCCCTTTTGGTAGTTGCCTGTTTCCCAGACCTCTTCAGAAGAGCTGAGCTGCTTTTGTTTTTGTGATTCTGAGGAACAGCTGGGGCACTGAGGGGCAGGTAGGGACAGGAGTAGTGTGTTTGGTCCCCTGCCTCTCCCTGGGGGATGTACTTTTTGCCTCACAGGAAACCCTATGCCTTCCACATGCATGGAGGTGGGCCAACTCCCTGATGTCTAGGACTCAGAATGGAATTTTCAGGAAAGCAAGGCATTCCTGCCCTTTGAAGCTCCCATCCTGTTTTCCATCTGTGTCCACCGCAGTGTGGGTGCTCAGTATGTGTGCTTTATGAATGGAAGTGTCCTCATCTGGGAAAAGTCACAAGAAAGAAGTCACTTCACCTACTGGCAGACACAATTGCAGCTTCCTTCTGGGCTAGTCTGGGATTGAAAATGTGTCCATTCAGTTATAAACTCACCCAGTAAACTCCATACTTAACAAACCATGAGCAGTGCACTCTGTCCTTGCCCTCAATGAGCTAACAAGACAACTATCTCCTAGAAGGGGTGGTCACTTTGTACTTCTGTAATGGAAACCTGCAGTCAATGGAAACTTCTAATGATGAGAACATCTTTCTCTTCCTCATGCCTGGGCCACTCATCCCATAGAGCTTGAAGCTCTCACATAGGTCTGTGGGACAGGGGATGGGGGAACCTGACCTTGAGCTTTGAGCTTTTTATCCCTCTAAAATGGGGCACAAGATCTCAACTCTGCTGGTCTCTCTGTGATCACAGCACAACTTTCTTGAGTCTCAGTTTCCCCATCTGCAAAAGGGAAATAGTAATACTAGTTTCACAGGTTTCAGGTAAGGATGGAACCAGGAGGGTGCCTTGTAAAATGCTCTACACATGTGGGTTATTAGCACTACGGCCAAAAAAACCCCACCTCAAACCAGGGACCATTTGTAGAAACTGCCCTCTATTGATTGGATGACCTTGAGCATGAACTCGCTGTGGCTCAGTTTCCTTTTTTGTAAATGGGAGGCCACTTTGTCTGTTCGAATGCAAGATTGAAAATAATGCCGTGGCATGCCCAGCACCGTGTCGGGTACATAAATGGCGCTCAGGCGGTGGTTCTCTCCCCCGCACCATTCCTTGACCTCATTTCCCCATGGAGGACTGAGTGACAAGCATTTTCCAAGTCTGCTCGACGCCCCCGCCGCCCCATCGCCTCCTGCCCTGCCCCCTGCCACATCCGCAGCTCGAAGAAATGCAGACTTGGAGAAACTTGCGAAGAAGGGAACCAGCCACCGGAGCCCGCGCACGCGTGCATGGGCCGCCGCCAGGATCAGCGCCTGCTAGTTACCTTTCACCTAGTTCGGCAGGCGAGCAGCGCGGGGTAACTCGAGGGCAGACGCGGAGCCCAGTGCGCCTGCGCGCAGCTCGATCCCAGCCGCCGCTGGGCGGCCAGAATGTCTATTTTTTGGTGGTTTCCGTTCCCCTCTGAAATGAAGGGTGTGGGCTTTGTGGATGTGCCCTAATTTCGAGGTCTGTCGAGGCTGGGCACAATCTCAGGCCGGCGGGGCGACTGAGGCCCCCTAAGCCGTCACCCCCGCGCATCCCTTTGCCTCGGACACCGCATAACTTCTCATCCCCCTTCTATCTGTTGTCTTCACGTTCCGCCTTCTTCCACAGCTGGCCGCGATTCAGCTCTGGCCTCTAGGCACATCGTTTTCCACAAAACGCGGTTATGAAAGGAGCTCCGGGCTTCCGAATGGAGCACACGCCCGCGGAAAAGCCACGTGGGCACAAAGTTAAAGTTCCCATTTCTGCCAGGGAGGGGCCCGGACTCTTAACGACGGGTTTGAAGTGAAAAGGAGCACATTCTCGGGGTTTTTTTGTTTGTTTGTTTTTTCTTCGCTTTTCAAATGGCTACGTTGAAGATAGCCGAGGCTGCCGCGCGCCTCGGGGTTACTGCCGGGCACCGGGCGGGGCGTGAGCGGCGCTGGGGGAGGGAAAGACTTCCTCGCCTTCAGACGCCGCAGTCACAGAAACGCTTTCAATCATCTGGCGAGGTTTTCAGTTCCCAATCACACAATGTCAACGACGGTTTTCAGGAGTCCTTGTTATCTCTTCTGCTTCAGGGTCCTCCCTCTCCTGACATGCCACCGATTTAGGGGCAGGGAACACGATCTAAGATACAGAATAAGAACCAGATGCGTGCAAAAGACATCCTTCTTCTTCCTGTGGCCTGTTCCCGTCTTCCTTCCTCTGGTTCCTGCAGTACAGTAACAAACCCAACCATCGACCAGAGTGATTTAGGGTAAGCCCTGTTCCCTCTCCAGGATGGGTATCTTCACGTGTAAGATGTAGGGGTTAGTACGGATGATCCCAGGCCTTTCAATGCTATCACCTAAACATTAAAGTTTAGGTGATGAATCCTAAGATTTTCAGTTTCATAATGTTATGTCTCCTCAATTTCACACAGGGCTAGCAGGGAATGCTGTTAAAGAGAATCACCATCAGACTTACAACGTTGTTCCGTGACTGGACATTTTGAGGTTTTCTAGGTTTCCTTGAAAGGTTGTGTAACTGTCTCAACACATCACATTTAAGGTTAAGTATATTAGGTCATTTTCCCAATGTACTAATAGACATGAGATCACCTACCCCAAATTATATTTCTTCAACTCTGCCATTGTCTCCAGCATGGTGTATAATGCAGCCAGTTTAGTCTCTTAATGAGTAAAGGAAAATTCGTGACTAGCAGGGATAGGGATCTTATGCTTTCATTTTAATATGAATAGATTTTTAAAACTCATGAGCAGATAAATATATCACGAGAGGAAAAAATGTGAAGGCTGAACATAGAGAAACCATTTAGAACAATGTTAATCTGATAAATCCTAAATGAGTCTATACATTTTAACAGAGATTAGTATAAAGTCCAGCACTTAGTTAAAAAATTTACTGACATACTTTATGTGGAGGATGGAAATAAAGTAGCAATAAATACAGAGCTTTTTTACATTTCTACCTTATGTAATACCTATGAAAATGCTGTGAGTTGAGTACAAAATAATGGTTTCCATTCTGCAAAGGAAGAAACGTGGGCTAAGAGAGGTTGAGCATCTGGCCCAAGGTCACACAACTAGCATGTGATAAACGAACTCTAGGGTTTCTAAGACCAGGCCTTCTGTTTGAGGTGAGTGCCTTCCAATAATGGGTTGGTGTGTGTGTGTGTGTGTGTGTGTGTGTGCGTGCTCAGGCGATCGCCGAGGTGGGAGCGTGCAGAAGTAGAGAGAACAGATTTGTCTGGAGGTGGGCAGAGGATGGGCATTTATAATTATAATTATTATTATTACAGCTGATATTTATTGAACTTTACAATGTTCCAGGTACTGCATTAGCACCTTGCATGCATGAAGTCATTTAATTCTTTTAACATCCTTATAAGGTAAATAATATTATTTTTTTCAAATTGGTAAGATTTTATTCTGAAGACAAAATATAAAATAAGGTTCCATATAATGGTAATATTCACGTGTCCTTGTACTGGATTTTTTTTTTTTTTTTTTTTTTTTGCTGTACGCGGGCCTCTCACTGCTGTGGCCTCTCCCGTTGCGGAGCACAGGCTCCGGACACACAGGCTCCGCGGCCATGGCTCGCGGGCCCAGCCGCTCCGCGGCATGTGGGATCCTCCGGGATCGGGGCACGAACCCGTGTCCCCTGCATCGGCAGGCGGACTCTCAACCACTGCGCCACCAGGGAGGCCCTGGATTTTTTTTTTATACAGCAGGTTCTTATTATCTATTTTATACATATCAGTGTATATATGTGAATCCCAATCTCCCAATTCATCCCACACCCCCACCCCACTTTCCCCCCTTGCTGTCCGTACATTTGTTCTCTACATCTGTGTCTCTATTTCTGCCTTGCAAACCAGTTCATCTGTACGAATTTTCTAGATTCCACATATATGCATTAATATATGATATTTATTTTTCTGTTTCTGACTTACTTCACTCTGTATGACAGTCTCTAGTTTCATCCGCATCTCTACAAATGACCCAATTTCGTTACTTTTATGGCTGAGTAATATTCCACTGTATATATGTACCACATCTTCTTTATCCATTTGTCTGTCCATGGGCATTTAGGTTGCTTCCATGACCTGGCTATTGTAAATAGTGCTGCAATGAATATTGGGGTGCATGTGTCTTTTTGAATTATGGTTTTCTCTGGATATATGCCCGGTAGTGGGATTGCTGGGTCATATGCTAATTCTACTTTTAGTTTTTTAAGGAACCTCCATACTGTTCTCCATAGTGGCTGTGTCAATTTACATTCCCACCAACAGTGCAAGAGGGTTCCCTTTTCTCCACACCCTCTCCAGCATTTGTTGTTTGTAGATTTTCTGATGATGCCCATTCTAACTGGTATGAGGTGATACCTCATTGTAGTTTTGATTTACATTTCTCCAATAATTAGTGATGTTGAGCAGCTTTTCATGTGCCTCTTGACCATCTGTATGTCTTTGGAGAAATGTCTATTTAGGTCTTCTGCCCATTTTTTGATAGGCTTGTTTGTTTTTTAATATTGAGCTGCATGAGCTGTTATATATTTTGGAGATTAGTCCTTTGTCCTTTGATTCATTTGCAAATATTTTCTCCCATTCTGAGGGTTGTCTTTTCATTTTGTTTATAGTTTCCTTTGCTGTGCAAAAGCTTGCAAGTTTCATTAGGTCCCATTTGTTTATTTTTGGTTTTATTTCCATTACTGTAGGAGGTGGATCAAAAAAGATCTTTCTGTGATTTATGACAAAGAGTGTTCTTCCTATGTTTTCCTCTAAGAGTTTTATACTGCCCAGTCTTTCATTTAGGTCTTTAATCCATTTTGAGTTTATTTTTGTGTATGGTGTTAGGGACTGTTCTAATTTCATTCCTTTACATGTAGCTGTCCAGTTTTCCCAGCACCACTTATTGAAGAGTCTGTCTTTTCTCCATTGTATATTCTTGCCTCCTTTGTCATAGATTAGTTGACCATATGTGCGTGGGTTTATCTATGGGCTTTCTATCTTGTTCCATTGATCTATGTTTCTGTTTTTGTGCCAGTACCATATTGTCTTGATGACTGTAGCTTTATAGTATAGTCTGAAGTCAGGGAGTCTGATTCCTCCAGCTCCATTTTTTTCCCTCAAGACTGCTTTGGCTATTCGGGGTCTTTTATGTCTCCATACAAATTTTAAGATTTTCTGTTCTAGTTCCGTAAAAAATGCCATTGGTAATTTGATAGGGATTGCATTGAATCTGTAGATTGCTTTGGGTAGTAGAGTCATTTTCACAATATTGATTCTTCCAATCCAAGAACATGGTGTATCTCTCCATCTGTTTGTGTCATCTTTGATTTCTTTCATCAGTGTCTGATAGTTTTCTGAGTACAGGTCTTTTACCTCCTTAGGTAGGTTTATTCCTAGGTATTTTATTCTTTTTGTTACAATGGTGAATGGGATTGTTTCCTTAATTTCTTTTTCTGATCTTTCATTGTTAGTGTTTAGGAATACAACAGATTTCTGTGCGTTAAGTTTGTATCCTGCAACTTTACCAAATTCATTGATTAGCTCTAGTAGTTTTCTGGTGGCATCGTTAGGATTCTCTATGTAGGATTCTCATGTCATCTGCAAACAGGGACAGTTTTACTTCTTCTTTTCCAGTTTGTATTCCTTTTATCTCTTTTTCTTCTCTGATTGCCATGGCTAAGACTTCCAAAACTATGTTGAATAATTGTTGTGAGGGTGGACATCTTTGTCTTGTTCCTGATCTTAGAGGAAATACTTTCAGTTTTTCACCATTGAGAATGATGTTTGCTGTGGGTTTGTCATATATGGCCTTTATTATGTTGAGGTAGGTTCCTTCTATGCCCAATTTCTAGAGGGTTTTTATCATAAATCGGTGTTGAATTTTGTCAAAAGCTTTTTCTGCATCTATGGAGATGATCATATTATTTTTATCCTTCAATTTGTTAATATGGTGTATCACCTTGATTGATTTGCATATATTGAAGAACCCTTGCATTCCTGAGATAGATCCCACTTGAACGTGGTGTATGATCCTTTTAATGTGTTGTTGGATTCTGTTTGCTAGTATTTTGTTGAGGATTTCTGCATCTATATTCATCAGTGATATTGGTCTGTAATTTTCTTTTTTTGTCGTATATCTGTCTGGTTTTGATATCAGGGTGATGGTGGCCTCGTAGAATGAGTTTGGGAGTGTTCCTTCCTCTGCCATTTTTTGGCAAAGTTTGAGAAGGATGGGTGTTAGCTGTTCTCTAAATGTTTGATAGAATTCACCTGTGAAGCCGTCTGGTCCTGGACTTTTGTTTGTTGGAAGATTTTTGATCACAGTTTCAATTTCATTACTTGTGATTGGTCTGTTCATATTTTCTATTTCTTCCTGGTTCAGTCTTCGAAGATTATACCTTTCTAAGAATTTGTCCATTTCTTCCAGGTTGTCCATTTTATTGGCATAGAGCTGTTTGTAGTAGTCTCTTATGATGCTTTGTATTTCTGTGGTGTCCGTTGTAACTTCTCCTTTTTCGTATCTAATTTTACTGATTTGAGTCCTCTCCCTCTTTTTCTTGATGAGGTTTATCAATTTTGTTTAAAGAACCAGCTTCTAGTTTTATTGATCTTTGCTATTGTTTTCTTTGTTTCTATTTCATTTATTTCTGCTCTGATCTTTATGATTTCATTCCTTCTACTAACTTTGGGTTTTGTTTTTTCTTTCTCTAGTTCCTTTAGGTTTAAGATTAGATTGTTTATTTGAGATTTTTCTTGTTTCTTAGGTAGGATTGTATTGCTATAAGCTTCCCTCCTAGAACTGCTTTTGCTGCATCCCATAAGTTTTGGATTGTAGTGTTTTCGTTGTCATTGGTCTCTAGGTTTTTTTTGATTTCCTCTTTGATTTCTTCAGTGATCTCTTGGTTATTTAGTAATGTATTGTTTAGCCTCCATGTGTTTGTGTTTTTTATGTTTTTTTCCCTATAACTGATTTCTAATCTCATAGCCTTGTGGTCAGAAAAGATGCTTGATATGATTTCAATTTTCTTAAATTTACTGAGGCTTGATTTGTGTGCGAAGATGTGATGTTTCCTGGAGAATGTTCCATGTGCACTTGAGAAGAAAGTGTAATCTGCTGTTTTTCAATGGAATGTCCTATAAATATCAATTAAATCTATGTGGTCTATTGTGTCATTTAAAGCTCGTGTTTCCTTATTAATTTTCTGTCTGGATGATCTGTCCATTTGTGTGAGGTGTTATTATTATTATATAATAATAACACTAATATTGTGTTACTGTTGATTTCCTCTTTTATGGCTGTTAGCAGCTGCCTTATGTATTGAGGTGCTCCTATGTTGGGTGCATATATATTTATATTTATAATTGTTATATCTTCTTCTTGGATTGATCCCTTGATCATTTTTTAGTGTCCTTCCTTATCTCTTGTAACATTCTTTATTTTAAATTCTATTTTATCTGATATGAGTATTGCTACTCCAGCTTTCTTCTGATTTCCATTTGCATGGAATATCTTTTTCCATCCCCTCACTTTCAGTCTGTATGTGTCCCTAGGCCTGAAGTGGGTCTCTTGTAGACCCCATATATATGGGTCTTGTTTTTGTATCCATTCAGCAAGCCTGTGTCTTTTGATTGGAGCATTTAATCCATTCATGTTTAAGGTAATTATCAATATGTGTGTTCCTATTACCATTTTCTTAATTGTTTTGGGTTTGTTTTTGTAGGTCCTTTTCTTCTCTTGTGTTTCCCACTTAGAGAAGTTCCTTTAGCATTTGTTGTAGAGCTGATTTGGTGATGCTGAATTCTCTTAGCTTTTGCTTGTCTGTAAAGCTTTTGATTTCTCCATCGAATCTGAATGAGATCCTTGCTGGGTAGAGTAATCTTGGTTGTAGGTTCTTCCCTTTCATCACTTTAAGTATATCATGCCACTTCCTTCTGGCTTGTAGAGTTTCTGCTGAGAAATCAGCTGTTAACCTTATGGGAGTTCCCTTGTATGTTATTTGTCATTTTTCCCTTGTTGCTTTCAATAATCTTTCTTTGTCTTTAATTTTTGTCAATTTGATTACTGTGTGTCTCAGCATGTTTCTCCTTGGGTTTATCCTGCCTGGGTTCTCTGTGCTTCCTGGACTTGGGTGGTTATTTCCTTTCCCATGTTAGGGAAGTTTTTGACTATAATCTCTTCAAATATTTTCTCGGGTCCTTTCTCTCTCCCTTCTCCTTCTGGAACCCCTATAATGAGAATGTTGTTGTGTTTAATGTTGTCCCAGAGGTCTCTTAGGCTGTCTTCATTTCTTTTCATTCTTTTTCTTTGTTCTGTTCTGTGGCAGTGAATTCCACCATTCTGTCTTCCAGGTCACTTATCTGTTCTTCTGACTCAGTTATTCTGCTATTGTTTCCTTCTAGTGTATTTTTCATTTCAATTATTGTATTATTCAACTCTGTTTCTTTTTTCTTTAATTCTTCTAGGTCTTTGTTAAACATTTCTTGCATCTTCTTGATCTTTGCCTACATTCTTTTCCCAAGGTCCTGGATCATCTTCACTATCAGTATTCTGAATTCTTTTTCTGGAAGGTTGTCTATCTCCACTTCATTTAGTTGTTTGTCTTGGGTTTTATCTTGTTCCTTCATTTGGTACATAGTCCTCTGCCTTTTCATTTTGTCTGTCTTTCTGTGAATGTGGTTTTCATTCCACAGGCTGCAGAATTGTTGTTCTTCTTGCTTCTGCTGTCTGCGCTCTGGTGGATGAGGCTATCTAAGAGGTTTGTGTAACCTTCCTGTTGGGAGGGACTGGTGGTGGGTAGAGCTGGGTGTTCCTCTGGTGGGCAGAGCTCAGTAAAACTTTATTCTGCTTGCCTGCTGATGGATGGGGTTGGGTTCCCACTCTTTTGGTTGTTTGGCCTGAGGTGACTGAGCACTGGCATCTACCCGGCTCTTTGGTGGGGCTAATGGTGGACTCTGGGAGGGCTCACACCATGGAGTACTTCCCAGAACTTCTGCTGCCAGTGTCCCTATCCCTGTGCTGAGCCACAGCAGCCCTACCTCTGCAGAAGACCCTCCAACACTAGCAGGTAGATCTGGTTCAGTCTCCTATTGGGTCACTGCTCCTTCCTCTGGGTCTTGATGTGCACACTACTTTGTGTGTGCCCTCCAAGAGTGGAGTCTCTGTTTTCCCCAGTCCTGTCAAAGTCCTGCAATGAAATCTCCCTAGCCTTCAAAGTCTGATTCTCTAGGGATTCCTCCTCCTGTTGCCAGAACCCCAGGTTGGGAAGACTTATGTGGGGCTCAGAACCTTCACTCCAGTGGGTGGACTTCTGTAGTATAATTTTTCTCCAGTTTATGAGTCACCCACCAGTGTTTATGGGATTTGATTTTATTGTGATTGTGCACCTCCTACTGTCTCATTGCAGCTTCTCTTTTGTCTTTGGATGTGGGGTATCTTTTTTGGTGAGTTCCAGTGTCTTCCTGTTGATGATTGTTCAGCAGTTAGTTCTGATTCCGGTGGTCTCACAAGAGGGAGTCTCTCGTTCGCCAGGATGAAATTTCTTCTGGACTCTGCTGTGTACCTTCCACTCTCTCTTCTTCAGAAATAGGACCTAAATAATATTATTGGCTCTTTTGAGCAGACAAGGAAACTGGGGCCTAAAAAAGAGAGGTGAGTTGTCCAAGTTCTCACAGGAAGTGGTGAAGCAAGGATTCACCCTGGGACTGATTCCAGAGCTCAAGGAGGACCTTTGTTCTAGGGGTTTCCCTTGGCTGAAAACTCAGGATGAATTAGCAATGAAGGTGAGCTCAAAGGGACCTCAGGTTGCGTGACTAGAAATACAGGGTAAAGAATGAAGTGACGTGTCCTACTCTCCTATGTGATGGTCAGAGGCCACCTGGGAGGCTGAGCTTAGATCTGGGCACCATCTATGAAGACATGGACACTTACCATAAGATGACAGCCAGGAGCTGGGGGTTATCCAAGAAGAAGGGCCCATGGAAGAGCTGCATTTGGCTCCTCCGACCTCTGCCACCACCTTGGGACACTTTACATTCCCAAGGCCAAGCACAATATATGAGGCAATGTGCTGTAGTGATAACAGCAAGGGATTCTGAGCCAGATCCACAGAGTTTTGACTCTGCTCATCCCTTCCCAGCTAGATCATCTTCGGTATATTCCTTAACTTCTCTGAACCTCAGTTTTCCCAGTTATAAAGTGAGGAGAATCAGACCTACCTTGCAGCATTGCTGTGAGAATTTATTGAGATAATGTATGTTTAGTAACCATCCTCTCCCTGTTTCCCACCCCCATGCAAACACCAAGCAAGGATGATTTTAATCTTTGGCCAAATAGTTTAATGAAGTCCTTAAAAAGGATAATTTCACATCTTCAGCAAGGTATTTATGAGGCTGAAGTGGTGATCTTTAAGGGTTTAGCCAGTTTTTTGGTTTTTTTTTTTTAAGTAGTGGACTGGAAAGAACTTAATGGGTTTGTCTGTGTAATGGAACAAGAATTGGAGTCTCAGGCAATCTGAGGCAAGGATTGAGGAGGAGAGATAGTATGGAAAGGGAAGAGAGAGGAGGATTTAGGATCCTGGAAGAAGGCTGAATCCTAAAATATGGATGTGGTCAAAGACATTATAAAGAATAGGGATGACTGATACTGAATTTAAAATTGATTGGGTGTTGTAACATAACCCTCCCTTTTCCCAAAGGTTCAGCAAAGTTTGCTACATATAGGAACACCTTGATAAACTTTGTGTGGATATTAATTTGAGTTAAACATTTGGGGACACAATGTATAGAACAAGAGTCCTCAAACAGAATAATTCTGAAGAAGCTGGTATTTAGAGCCTGAGCTAATGAAGAAATATAAGGTACTGTTGGGAATTCAAGGAACTATCAAAGTCTGTCTAGCTGTAATTGGCTTTACTTTGCACTGCCAAACTGAGGCAAGGCTGCTCCCTCTCCTCTGCTTGTAAGCACAATTCTAAGCTCATTGACCACTGGTGATAGAAGAGGTTCCCTCAGACCAGGAAGTTATCAGACAAGAAAGTGGAGAAGTAGCTTCAAGTTTGGAGGCTTTCTGCCCACGGATGAAGGAGCATGTATTGGTATGGTTAAGGAAGACCCCCTATCCCCAGGCTGTTTGTTCCCCATGTTGGAAATTCTCTCAAGGAGAAGGTAATTTGCAATAAGTGAGTGGTCTCCAAACACTGCTGAAACGTCCCAAAGGTGGTAGAAGTAAGAGAGCCTTTTGAGGGATAGTATGCTTAGGATGGGTGGAGGGCAGCACAGGGGCTCTAGGGGAACATGTGAGAGGGTGCTGTAGGAGGTGTGAGCTGCAGAGGAACCGGGGGGCACCAAGGACACAGGGTCCTCCAAAGCCCAGGAAAGCTATAGCTTAGCTGCTAGTAGGACTGCACTACTCTGTCCCACTCCTAGCACCCGCCCTCATTGCAGGTCCCCCAAAGCAACCTCAAGTGGGCTCTTAAGGCCTTTGAGAATTGTCGAGGGCCATGGAATGGACTTGGAGGGAAAAACATTTTTGAGACCTAGGGAATGCCTCCCCCCTCCCACCCCACACAAAGCCCTGGTGGCAACTGTAGCCGTAGACTGACACTTATTGGAGAGGTCAAAGAAAGGTAGTATGGTAAGACAGACCCGGGTGTGGATACTGCTATTAATTACCTTCTCTAAACCTCAGTTTTCTCAAGTATAAAATGAAGATAATGAAACTTAACTCACAGGGTTATTTGTAAGATAAAATGAGACATTGCAGGTGAGCATGTTTTGAAATAAATACACTACAGAAATGTTATTTCTATTGCTGAGAAACCGTTTTGGGGGCATTGTTTATAATCAGTCATCTCAATTTCCAGCTATATTTTGGTAGTGAATATCTAACATCACCTCAAAAGAGAAATCAGTAGCATCAGCTGGTTCACTATCTTATATATATATTTCATAATTTGTTACACTGAATCTTTCCACTGTGCTACAAGCCAAAAAGAGAGATGAGGTGAGTCAACTGGCCACTGGGGAAAGTGCTTTCTCATCTATTAAAGTATCTTCCTCATCCATCAAAAGGCTTACCTGCAGTTGGATGCTTTTTTCATTTGCTCCCCCTTTTCTTCCTCTGACAAGTCTCTCTGTCCTTCATTCAAATTGTAAATAATTTCCCAGATACAGACTACCATCTCTTGAGTCCTCCTCCACCCATCCCATCAACTCTTCTTTCAGCAGTGATGCATTTTTTTCCCTCTCACATTCTGGCACCCCCAGCTCCCAAAGAGATATTTAATAGCCATTCCTGCTCTATAACAAGAAATCAATATACTAAAGGAAAATATAGATTTCTGGGGTGGAACAAAAAGGTTCTAGGAAGCAGAACATCTGTCACCTTCATAAGCTGTGCCAAAGCTTCTCATAATGAGAAAATCAAAGTTGCTGTGCCAAAGCTTCTCATAATGAGACAATCAAAGTTCGTTGGCATTTTCCCTTGACTTCTTTCGCTTCATGAACATTTAAGGTAAAGAGCTGTGATGACTTGTTTTGTATTCATTTGCTAGATTCAGAATTACCAAATACATTTTTGGGAAATATGGGAACTTAACAATACGCAACTTGGAATCATCAGTCATGAACGCAGCATCATCAGAAGGCAAATTAATTGTACTCAGTGTGTAAAGACTGTGGGCCTGAGGAAGAGAGAGTATTCTTTTTAAAAATTAAAGTCGATATGAAGCCTATAAACTGATAAACACTCAAAACAGTTAGGGTAGTTTATTTCATTTCTCACTTTAGTACCACTCGAACGTGCTATTGCTTTAACTTCCACCCCATTCGAATCTTCCATCCATAACCAGACATAATAATAGATCTAGCTATTGAATATTTGTTTTCTTCTTGAGTATTGGGCTTATTTACTTACTGTAGCTCATTTAATCCTCATACCATTACACACATAAAGTATTATTTCTCTCAATCTTGAAAATGAGGAAGTGGAAGCAAGGGGATGTTAAGTAATTTCCCCAACGTCACCATTCTCATGAGTAGCAGGGCTGACAAGTGGACTTGGCTGGTCTGGCTCCAGAATCCTTGCTCTGCACCACTATTTAGAATTCCTTCCCTTGTTGCTGACACAAGATCGTCAATTTCCCCCTCCATATCTGGGTCTGTACTCCTCATTCCAATAAACTACTTTTGTAATACTGCTTTCCTCTTGAACAAACCCAATCGTTATAATAATAACAATATTAGTTATATTAAAAGGTCTACTATATGCCTATCATGGGGCCAGACTCTCACACAGTTAAAATCAGGTCTGGTGAACTCCCTCACTCCCATCCCTTCTTCATTAGCATTATGTGTAAGAAAGTCAGGAAACAAACATGAAAAAAAAAAATAGATCGAGAAAGTCCTGGAGTCCCTGAGCTGCAAAATTAAAATAAAAACCACTTTCTGTGTTCTTCACAGAGTCATTGTGAGGATTAAATTAGATAATGCATATAACAGTGCTTTGGAAACTGGCCAGATCTCTACAAAGTATTCTTGTAAGCTATGTAAATGTCTAGCTGTATGACCTTGGCAAGTCAGCAGCTCTAAACCTCCATTTCATCACCTCCAATGGGAATCGAAGTTCCTACCACTCAGGGGTGTTATGAGGATTAAGAGCTGCCTAGTGCACAATACAGGGTAGTTGAATCTGTATTTCACTGATACTCTTTTAAAGTGTGTTTTCAAGGCCACATTCTTTCCAAGTTTCTCACGCATCTCTTCTCTTCCCCTTCCATGTTCCCCTTTGCTGGCAGTCTCTTCCACTCACATCCCTGAGTCAAGTCTGAACCTTCAGTTCTCTGGCCTGCCTCTGCATTCACTTCCATAACAGGCTTGCCATGCATAGGAGCTCAGCCACCACTCTACCGAGAACATTCTCCCCTCTAGTTCCTGTCTTGTGCTACAAGTCTCCCCAGTTTCTCACCTTTCTCTTCTCTGAAATCTTCTAGTGCAGTGCTGGGGAGCATGTTAAAATGCAGATTCTGATTCAGTAGGGCTGGAGCGGGGCCTGAATGTGTATTTCTGAGAGGCTTCTAGGTGATGTTGATGCTGCTAGCCCAAGGACCAAGCTTTGAAAAGCGAGAATTTAGCTTGTGATTTACCCCAGAAACCACCTGACCAGCACGGCTCTGATCCTGCAGCCTTCGCAGCAGCTTCCTGAGTCTTTTCAGCTGGGCTTTAGGCCCCCAGCCCTGGCCCTCTCTGATGGAGGCTCTCCTATGTCCATTCTACCCCTTTCTCCCTGTGACAGAGCCTCCCCTCCCCGCCTTTAGTGGGTATCTGGCCCCGTGGCATGAAGACATGTCCTAGTCCCCCTTCCAGCTGTGTATGGCCGTGAGACTACATTCTGGAGGTGAGCAGAAGTGGTTTGTGTTACTTTCAGGAAGATTCCTTAAAGGGAGGGGATATACCCTTTTTCTCTCTTTCCTCCTTCTTGTTGGTTGCAGTGTAGTCATGGTGGCTGAAGCTCAACAGTCGCCTCAGGCCACGAGGCAGATGTGACATGCTGAGCATGGCAGAGCAACAGCAGAGAACCAGCCTGAGTTCCTGGTGCCATGGAGAGCTACACCGGCTCTGCACTGACTGCCCCCAGACTTCTTCCACATGAGCGGGAAATGCAAGGTGTGCTTGTTTAAGCCACTGATATTTGGCTTCTTCATTTCTCACAGTTTAACCCGAACTATTTGGTCCTGCTCACCACTAAACTCCCCTCCTTGCTCGTGTCGAGGGGCGGTGGCTGGTGTGCTCCACCTCAACCTCTGAGAAGTATGGTGGTTTCAGCCCCACTCCAGACTCTACATGGGTCACATCTCTGGAGGTCTTCTCCATTTCTGTTTTCCACTAAACTCGTTTCCCCTCCCGAACCCTGTGTCAGTGGTCCTCTAAGAATCCTGTGGTGTCTCTTCTTTGAAATACAGACTGCTGGGCCCATGCCTGGAGTTTCCAGTACTAGGCCTGGGAGGGGGCCCCCAGGAATCTGCATTTTAACATATACTTTCAGCGATTTTGGTGCAGGGCATTTATGGACTACATATTGAGAAACACTGCCCAAGTTTTGTTTTACTTTGCTAATTTATAAAATATGAAATATTTCAATCCCATACAGAAAAACAAAATGAATAATATAACAAATACAATGGAGCCTTGTTTCAAATTTTATTTATTTTAACTGTTGTAAAGTATTTCACACTTTTATAAACCAAAATTTATTCTTCTGTTGATGGACATTTAGGTTTTTTCCAAATTTTTGGCTGTTACAAATAATTCTGGAATGAACCTTCTTGGATATAGCTCCTTGTGCACACTTGGGGGAATTTAAAATACACTGTACATAAAGTTTACCACCTTCATCACAATTATAAAGGGGACTTTACATACATGGTTCTACCTTGAAATCTTATAACAACCCCAAGAGGCTGCCTGAAGGGGTAGTAACCTCCACGAAACCCTCCTAGCATCTTCCTCCAATTGTTCTTATCACCACTCGGCATGTTCCTTCTCTGCATCATACACTCAAGTGTTTCTGTAAATCACACTGAAAACAACTGGCATGGTGGATATTGCTGGTTCCTGTCTCATATCCATTCATCCTTCTTTCGTTATTACCAGAACATCAGTTTTGTTCGGGATGGCAGCATGCCCAGTTTAAAAAAATAAACAAACACATTACTCTCTATCTCCCTTGCAGCTGCGCTGGGGGCAGGGTTGGGGTTGGGGGGGACTCTGGCCAGTGAGGCTACTTGGAAATCTGCAGGGGAGTCTTCTGGGCAGCTACTGGAAAATCTTGCTTTCTTGATACCTGTGCTGTGCCTTTTCTCTTCTTTCTCCTCCTCTTCCTCCTCCTTCTTTTTATCTAAAACAAGGGTGAGAGGCTGGAGGTAGGGCCCATGCACTGACCCATGAAACTGAGGCCATGTGTGGAGTCTGGTGAAGCAAACAGATGGGGAGCCTGAGTACTTGATGGCATTGTGGAGCCTCCATACAATCCCAAGCACCCACAAGAGAAAGAAACATGTATTTGATTAAGCCTTCACTGTCAGCTTTCTGTTCCATGCAGGCAAATACAATCCCTAACTGCTACTTAGAATTTCACTTCACTTACTCATGTTTGCCCTATCTTTCTTTCAGTCTATTGTGGACTGGAGATCTCCCTTCCACTAGAACAGATTCTTGGAGTGTGCTGGTCTGAATATAGGTGATGATAGGTGAATGGTTTTGGCTAATTAACTAAAATTTGATCTTTATATGGTAAATTCCAGGCCATTTGAGGCTATCCCCAAACCATTTAATTGAATAATTCAGATTCTCTGTCACAAGAGATTCTAATTTTTACTTTAATCTGACTCTTAGAAAATAGCTCTGGTAAAGAATGCAAATGATTTCTTACACCTGAAATACTGATTTAAACATTGTCTTCATAAACTTAGACTTCTGTGCATTTAAGTTTTAAATAGAAACATAAACCCTAACACTTAAAGATCTAATATAATAATCTTATATAGATCATTTCGTTCAAAATTAGGATTCACTTCTAGGGTTGGAAATTCAAATAATTTGGAAAGAGCTTTTGATAGTTCTGCTGAAATGTATCTAGACAAACTGTGCCATTTTGAATAGTGTGCATTAGTGTCCACTGGCATTTCATTTGGATCCTATAAGCATCTTCCTGATAAATGCACACTTATTTTTCTGCTTGGCTTCAGTAATGCTGAGCTACCTCATAGGAGGGCTTTGCAGAAATACTAATGAATATGATTGTCATGCACTTTACAAATATAAAGTGCTACCACAATGCACAAAACAATGAGGTGGCTCCATTTGTCTGAAATATGCCATTCAATGCAACTCTAGAAGAGGCACTGAAGTCTTGTAAAATAGTCATCTAGCTATGTTCAACGGACACCCAAAGCCAAAAATCTGCATTGTGTTTTGGAAAACTTTAATTTTTCATTTTTTTTTTTTTTTTTTTTTTTTTTTTTTTTTGCGGTATGCGGGCCTCTCACTGCTGTGGCCTCTCCTGCTGCGGAGCACAGGCTCCGGACGCGCAGGCCCAGCGGCCACGGCTCACGGGCCCAGCCGCTCCGCGGCACATGGGATCCTCCCAGACCGGGGCACGAACCCGTATCCCCTGCATCGGCAGGCGGACTCCCAACCACTGCGCCACCAGGGAGGCCCTAATTTTTCATTTTTAATTGTTACTTTTTAGTGGTGTTTGGTATCATCTTACCTCTGATTTAAACAATAATTCACTTGAGAATATCAGGTTCATACTTACAGTAAGTCATTTATACAGAATGAATTATACTATTATAAATGAATTAATAGTTTAAAATTAGTAATAGATTACAGATGAGCTGTTATTCATGAAAATTTTAAAAACATTAAAATTCATCTTAAAAAACAGAAATTAGGGCCTGATCTCCCTCCAAATAAGGCATTCTTTGCTTTTCCAGTAACACAGTTCATTCATTAATTTGACAAATAGTTAGGTGACTACCATCAGCCAGACATAGGGACAGGAACTAAGGAGAACTATGGTGGGAATTAAATGGCACAACATATATGAAAGCATCTGGTACACTCTTGGTTGCTACTCAAGAGAACCAGTAATAGAGGGGCCTCAGAGAATAGACGAGGCAGTCTAGACTGAGGAGAAGATGGAAATAGTGCCATAGTCTGTTCTGATAAGGGCTTTGGAATGCAAGGTGAGAACTTGGGGATTGCTCCCTGTAACAGTGGTCAAGTCACTGCAGTGCCGGAGGAACAGAAGTGAGGCCAGGGAGGACTAGAACTGTAACAGTCAATGAGATAGAGGATTTGGAATAATGAATCAAAGGTGAACTTCCACCATGTTCGGTTTGCAAACATGATTGCCCAGTGACCACCTGCCCTGATCAAGAGGACTTTAAACTAACCCTGGTTGGGGAGGGAGAAAGGCCTAGATCAACCTGTTAATCAAGTTACCATGGAGTAGACACAGTATTGAGAGAAGAAAAAAGGTGTAGGAGTTTCCCAATGAGTCACATGAGAAAATAACTGGGGAGGAAGTTGGAAACAATACAATTCTTAGAGCTTCAGATATCCATATACCAATAGGATGTGCATAGGTAATAAACAACATGCAATTGACATGATAACACAGGACAGTAAATACAGTCTCTTAAGGTGCATTGAGCTGTGGTAGTATGGGAATCAACCCACTTGCTGCCAGTCCCTATTGTTAGATAAAAGGACTTCTGTGATGCTGAATGTGAATCATTTAGCACGGTGCCTAACGCAGGGTAGTTATTATTTGGAATAGAAAAAAAATAGCTATAAAACCCTTGTAAATTCCTGATCTTCTCTTCACCCTTACTCCCATCTCTGTAAATGCACCATAATCTATCCAGTTTTGCAAGCCTAGAAACCCAGCACCCTCCTAACTTTTTGAAGCACACACCAAATCTTGCTGACTTTATAACTCATAAATATGGCATCGGTGCATTTCTCTGTCTCTCCACTTTAGTACATCACCATCATCTCTGGGTCTATTCCAGTAGTTTCCCAGCGAGTCTCCCCAGTTCCACTCTTACTCCACTCCCATCTATTCTTTTTTTTTTTTTTTTTTTTTTTGCAGTATGTGGGCCTCTCACTGTTGTGGCCTTTCCCACTGCAGAGCACAGGCTCCGGACGCGCAGGCTCAGCGGCCGTGGCTCATGGGCCCAGCCGCTCCACGGCATGTGGGATCTTCCCAGACCAGGGCACAAATCCGTGTCCCCTGCATCAGCAGGTGGACTCTCAACCACTGCGCCACCAGGGAAGCCCCACTCCCATCTATTCTCTACCATGCAGTCAGGGCCTTCGATTTAAAACAAAATCCATTCATGTCTTCTCCTATGTAAAACCCTTCCCCGTTCCCCATCATTCAGGGTAAAGACAAAGATCACACTTTAACAGAGCCGACAGTGCCCATGTGTTCTAGCCTCTACTTGCCTCTCCAGCCCCATCTCTCTGTCCTTGTCCACCAACTTTCAGCTCCTAAAATATGCCAGGCTCCTTCTTTCCTTAAGATCTTTGAAGACGTTACTTTGTTTGCATAAGACGCTTTCCTCTGTCAGTTTGCCCAGTCCACTCCTACTTATCCTTCAGATATCAGTTTACCTGTTGATTTTCTCTGAGAAAGCCTTCCCTGACCACCGGGTAAGGGAGTTCTCCTAGAACACATACTTGTAGCATCCTCTGCTTTTCCTCACCACAGTTTGTAACTAGTTTTTATAAAATTATTTCTTTAATGGCTCTTTCTCCCACTAGACTATGAACAACATAAGGGCAGGAGCTATGTCTGTTTTGCTCACTGTTATAACCCTAAGACCTAGGAAAATGCCAAGCAAATGGTGAAATACTATGTATTTGATAAATAAACAAAGTATCTATGATATACATCAGATTTAAATATTAGATTAAAAATTATGGTACAGGATGTTGATAGTGGGAGAGGCTGTGTGTTTTGGGGCAGGTAAACAAGGAGTATATAAGAACTCCCTACCCTGAACTCAGTTTTGCCGTGAACATAAAACTGCTCTAGGGCTTCCCTGGTGGCGCAGTGGTTGAGAGTCCACGTGCCGATGCAGGGGACACGGGTTCGTGCCCCGGTCCAGGAAGATCCCACATGCCATGGAGCGGCTGGGCCCATGAGCCATGGCCGCTGAGCCTGCACGTCCAGAGCCTGTGCTCCACAATGGGAGGGGCCACAACAGTGAGAGGCCCGCGTACCGCAAAAAAAAAAAAAAAAAAACTGCTCTAAAAAATAGTCTATTAAAAATTTTTAAGCTATTTTGCAAAATTTCAAATGTATACAAAATTAGAGAGAATAGTATAATGAATGGATCCCCATGGACCCACCACCTTAGATCTTAGTATCATTTGAATGTTCAGGGTGACTAGTGAAATAATTTCTTTTTAAATTGACTTCAGATTTTATAACTGACATAAGAATAAAATGATTGACATTTATATATTCTGTGGAAATTATAAATGATAATTTTTAAAAAAGCATAATACATATGTCTTCACATTTGGGACTTTTTAGTCCCTAAGGGGTCCTAGTGCACTCTCACAGCTATCTGATTTCACAGATGTGCACATAGCATTGGCCACTTCACTATGTCATTTGGATATCAGAATACACTGGTCCCCTCAAGAGCATTTGAAATCAACATGAAAACCCTAAGTCATTCCAGTGACCACTCACCCTCACACTTCAGCACTTTTAGACAAAAGCAAAGACAATTAGCCACTGTGAGTTACACACACACACACACACACACACACACAGCTTTGAAAACAGAATGACTAAGATGTTTACCCAAAGAAATACATACAGTTTCTTGAATGTGTTGGGCTGCTTCCCACCCCCTAGGTCTTTTCACTTGCTGTATCTCTGTCTAGGTGATGGCCCTGGCTTGATCCAGTGGACTCCCACTTATCCTTCAGCTCTCAATTCATGACCCCTCCCCCGAGGAGCCATCGCTGATCTTCCTACTCTCCCCCTGACATAGATGGCCTTCTTAGTGTTCCAGTGTTATCCTTTGCTAACCTCTGACCCTATATTTGACTTACGTTTTCTGTCTTCCAGTTGTCTGTAGCTATGTGAGAACAGAACCATTGAACGGCATAGAAAAGCATTATAATGTAGGAATTAAGCAACAACATATAAGCGTCAGAGTTTATGAAACCTGGCTTCAGATTATGATCCCAGCGCCTGGGAAGCCTTATGCAACTGGCCGTGAAGCCTTAGGCAACTAAGCTGAGCCTTTGTGAGCCTATGTGAGCTTTTGTCACATTTTAAGTGATGATACTAATACCTACATTGCAGAGTTGTCATAGGGTTATGAGAGATTATGAACATAAAGCATTTAGAAGAATGAGTATCAAGGACATAGTTACTTCTCAATAAAAATGTTGAAAGAAAGAAAAAGAAGGAAAGGAAAAAGAAAAGGAAAGAGGAAGGAAGAGGAGTGAAGGCCCGCTAAAAACAAATGGATGAAAAATCCCCACATTTGTTAACCATTTTTAATCTTGAGGATTGCTCTCCTCTATTTAGTTATGGAGAAATTAGAGGGACTTTTACATTTTGAAGCTGAAATTCTTCCAGTGCACTCTTCCTTTTATGAAGAAAAACATGCTTTTTAATTCTTTTTAAGCCATTACTCTGAGGGGGAATGCACGGATTTGCCTTTCCATCGGCTGATGTGATTTCCATCTTTCAACTGCTCCTTTGTATCCTTGGGTTCATTCATTTTTGATGAGCTTCATAGCCTTTATTAATCTGAAAATTATATTTACTGGGCACCTACTAGTACAGAGAATTACGGCTAACACAATATTGAAACAACATGGTCTTTTCAACTTTGCTTTCTTATCACCCAGGAGTTGGCAACACTAAGTGTGTGTGAGGTGAAGTGGTGGGTTAGATGACCCAATGTGTGTAGCTCATGTACTTGGGCATCTTGTTTCTGGAACAGGGGCTCTGAATAACAGGTTTTTTTTTTTTTTTTTTTTTTGAGGCACGCGGGCCTCTCACCACTGTGGCCTCTCCTGCTGCGGAGCACAGGCCCTGGACGCGCAGGCCCAGCGGCCATGGCTCCCGGGCCCAGCCGCTCCACGGCATGTGGGATCCTCCTGGACCGGGGCATGAACCCGCGTCCCCTGCATCGGCAGGCGGACTCCCAACCACTGCGCCACCAGGGAAGCCCAATAACAGGTACTTTTATCTCTCTCAGAAAAGCTCAATTTTGAGCTCCTGCTATATGCCCGGTACTGCTGTAGACACGGCAGGGGACAACAAGGGAAGTAAGACTCAACTCCTGCCCTCAAGGAGCTGACTACAGAGTAGGGGGAATTAGACACAGAGATAAGAACAAGCTAAAGAAAATGTCACAGGAGAAACACAAGAAAGTGCTTGAGGTTTCAAAGGAGGGAAAGGGTATATCAGGTTGGAGATATTACAAAAGACTTTACTTGCTCATCCATTCATCCATTCAATTAAAAATATTTATTAGGTGCCTATTATAAGCCAGGCACTAAGGTAGCTATTAAGAATAAGAGATAAATGACCCAATATTCCTAACCTCAAAGACTTAATAATAAAGTGGGAGGGACACATATGTAAACAAACGATAACATTCCTCCATTCGTTCATTTTTTTAACATTTATTATCTGTTAAGTTCCAGGCTCAAGGATGAAATAAACATGGTCCTTCTGGTAAAGAGAACCATAATATAGTTCAGGTGATAGGCGTATAAACAAAAAAATTCAATCCAGTGTGTTAGGTGCCAATGTTAATTGTGAAATCAGAAGGTGGAGGGTGAAGGGACAGTTAATTCTTCCTGGGGTTAGGGAAGTCTGAGGGGAACACAGTGGAGGGGATATTAGAGGATGAAGGACTTCGCCAGGTAGTTATAAAGAGAGAGAAGGGTATTTGAGGCAGGCTGTACCAACCGGCTGGAATAAGAAGCAAGAGTCAAGATGTACTGGAGATGGAGACTAGATTGTGGAGGGCTTTGAAGCCCTGCAGCTAGAAGAATGGAATGTCAAGGAACTTGTTAGGAGACCAGAAAGATAAAAGCATTCAATTAGGAAGAAACAGCATTCCTCAGGAAGAAGTTTCCTCTTCTTGGATTTTGATAGGTGCAAATAATGGAGAGAAGGAATTCCAAGAAGAGAAAACAGCTTGAGCCAAAAGCAGGAAGCTCACACATACATACGACTCAAGAGAGTAGTGAAAGCCTATGGGAGCAGCTTTTCCTGTGTTGTCTAATTCCAGACATGCCATGTGTCTGGCCCTGACTCTGACCACTGTACAAATTAACACAGCAGGGATAGCCCCCATTCACTCCTCTCTCTTCTTCAAGGTTCAGTCTTGGGGATTCAGACTTTTTTGAAGTTAGGAAACCAAACTTGGTTTTTTAATTTTATTTTTATTTTTATTTTATTTTGCGGTACGCGGGCCTCTCACTGTTGTGGCCTCTCCCGTTGCGGAGCACAGGCTCCGGATGCGCAGGCCCAGAGGCCATGGCTCACAGGCCCAGCCGCTCCGCGGCACGTGGGATCTTCCCGGACCGGGGCACGAACCCGTGTCCCCTGCATTGTCAGGCGGACTCTCAACCACTGCGCCACCAGGGAAGGCCCCCAAACTTGGTTTTTAAGGCTGCCAGATCACATGGCTTTAGAGCCCTGTGACAGAAAGGGCCCTGAGGCTCCAATGCAGACTGACCTATACCAAAACCTCTGCCCTGCATTGGCGGCTGGGGAGGCCAAAAAGGAACATGTCTGTTTTCTCCTTCTGAGTTTGGAAGTGACTGAGAAATAAGACTAGGAGGCAGACCACTGGAGATCAAAATATCAGCTTTATTTATTGATAAAGCTGACCTGCAGCCAGCTGGGTTCCTGAAATGCCCCTCCTCATCTTTGCTTACCCTTCAAAGCTGGCTTAGCCACACTCACATGGCAGAACAGAATGCAGGTGTCCTGTGGACAGGCTGGCTCTAAAAGGATTCACAGAGAGAGAAAAGGCAGGGGCAGATTCACCCGTCGGGTAAGTCACCCCTTCCCTTGGGGCAGGGAGAAGCCGGAGAGTTCCTTCATACTTTTCCATTTCGGGGAATTGACTTGGAAATTCTTCTTTCTGTGGAATGTGAGAAGCAGGGAATAGCTATGGACGCCCCCCTGCCCCCCACATCCCACCAGACACACTCACACTAACTTCACCTTTTTTGCCTTGTGGGATTTTTATTTTCTACTGCCCGACTAAGCACTTAGCTATTTACTCCGAAGTGGGAAATCTTTCTCTCAAGTCTGCAAGCCCCTTAAAGTCAGAAAGCATCATCTGATGTTTTTTTAAAAAAAATCTCTTCCCTCTCATAGAGACTAGGAAGAAAGACAGAAGGGAAGGAAGGAGGGAGGAAGGGAGGGAGAGAGGGAGTGAAGGCAGGAGGGAAGAGTAGCCCTAGGCTGTGCTGACTCTGACTCGCTCCTCAGCTTTCCCAGCTCCAGCTTCCCCCCAGGCTCTCTGCTCCCACAGCTGGAGTCAGAGTCTTTTTTTTTTTTTTTTTGCGTTACGCGGGCCGCGCACAGGCTCAGCGGCCATGGCTCACGGGCCCAGCCGCTCCGCGGCATGTGGGATCTTCCCAGACCGGGGCACGAACCCGTGTCAGGCGGACTCTCAACCACTGCGCCACCAGGGAAGCCCAAGTCAGAGTCTTTAGCGCAGGCTTTGGGACCAATCCTGAGGGCCATGACTCCTGACCTAGTCTCAGGTCACCCTGTTCATAGAATGGGGCTCTTGCTGCCTGCAGCTCAGTCCCTGCCAAATAGTGTTGCTTACATTCTGCTTATTCCAAGTGACCCTTCTGGAGGTTGAGTTCTCTACCAGAGCCTTCACTTCACTCTTAAGGCAGAATCCTTGTTTCTGGCCTCCTGCGCTGCTTATCTGGGCTGATTCTGCCCCTGATAGGGTGATGCTCCAGCACCCTCTTCCCTCTTCCTAGGCTCCCCCTTCTTTTTTTTAAGATATTGTATTATGTAACTGCTACACTTCCACTTTTTTTTTTTTTTTCCCCCTGTGTTGGGTCTTCGTTTCTGTGCGAGGGCTTTCTCCAGTTGCGGCGAGCGGGGGCCACTCTTCATCGCGGTGCGCGGGCCTCTTACTGTCGCGGCCTCTCCCGTTCCGGAGCACAGGCTCCAGATGCACAGGCTCAGTAGTTGTGGCTCACGGGCTTAGTTGCTCCGCGGCATGTGGGATCTTCCCAGACCAGGGCTCGAACCCGTGTTCCCTGCATTGGCAGGCAGATTCTTAACCACTGCACCACCAGGGAAGCCAAGGCTCCCCCTTCTTGATGAGCCCTTCCCTGACCATTTGTACTATTCTCAGCAAGTCTTGCTGGGTTTTGAGCCCCCAACTTCCCTCTCTGATTTGGCCTCTTTGTTTTCGCTGATCCCTGGTTCTGACATCAGGAGGATGATTTCCTCGAACAAGCACAACAGCAGTAACACACATCCAAATTAGGGCTGTCATTTGAAGGAGTCACCTGAGAAGTTTGCATTACATGTCTAGTCCAGGGATTCTGCTATTGTTCCACTTTGTATGTGGGGACACTAAGGCTCCGGGAGCTTTGGAACCCACTGAGACCACACATCAAATTACAGGAGCAGGGCTTCCCTGGTGGCGCAGTGGTTGGGAGTCTGCCTGCCGATGCAGGGGAACGGGTTTGTGCCCCGGTCCGGGAGGATCCCACATGCTGCGGGGCGGCTGGGCCCGTGAGCCATGGCCGCTGAGCCTGCGCGTCCGGAGCCTGTGCTCCGCAATGGGAGAGGCCATAGCAGTGAGAGGCCCGCGTACCGCAAAAAAAAAAAAAAAAAAAAAAAATTACAGGAGCAGCTGAAACCTCCCCCTCTGCTCTCCTTCCACGTGATTCTCCTTCCGAGGAGCTTACAGGCCACAGAAGTGATCTTATAACTCTATAGCAGTAGTTGTTCATCTTTTTAAAATCATGGTGTCCTTGGGAATCTGATAAAAGCTAAAGACATGATCCCTCAGGAAAATACACATACACTCAAAACTTCCACACACACCAGGATGAGAACTCCTATAAACAAACAGACAAACAAACACCTTCCCCCAAATTTCAGCAACTATTATGCAGCATGATTGTCTTCCTCATCCTCTAGACTTTCATCCCAAATAACTTCTGGCTGTTCCCAAATATCAAATCCCTGAAGGAACGAGATGTTCCTTCCAGTGCTGAGGAGGTCCAAAAGAATGTGCTGTAAAACTCAAAAGGCATTTCCACAAAGAGCATTCCAGAGATGTCTGAAGAAAGCCAGGGTCCCTGGAAAGCACGGCTTCTCCAGATGACCACCTGGAAGAGGGTAGCATCTGTGTTCCTGTCCTAGTTGGCTCTTAAACAATCAGTCCCTTTCCCTGTCAGGCAAAGCTCACAGAGAAGGCTTTGGTGTGATAACTTCCCATCTGCTAAGTCAATGAGGGGCAATTCCAAAGCTTAGAGGATACTTCCTCCATGCAGCCTCAGGGGCCTCTCCAGGCAGTTACATGCTTCTTCCTTCCTGTCCCAAAGCTTTGTGTAAATCTGTGTCTCTACTCTCATCTCTACCTCTGCCAACAGACTTTGAGCACAGACCTGAATGGCAGACACTGGATTCATGCATGTAATCACTGGACCTTTACCAAGAGACCACCATGTGTTAGCACCGCAGACACCATGGTGAACAAAACAGTGCTGCAGACTCTCAAGAAAGGCAGACAAACAAGACGTAGCATGCCTAGTGCTATCCTCTGGGAAACACAGGGTAATTTATAGTTCAACCTGTCTTTGGGGAAGGGCACCTTGTAAGCTAAAATGTGATGTATATCTTTCCAGAGCCCAGCACAAAGTATGTGTTTAATCTTAAACATTTCCCTCAGCAAAATCCTCTGTTTGATGTAGGGCTCACTAGCTGAGGGCAACTGCTCACTAATTTAAGAGAGGCTGTGGTGAACCCAAGCTTGACCATTTGGAAAGGCAACTTGCATCAGGTTCAGCTGGTTACCTCCTTTAGCTGTTTGTGAGACATTTGTGAAGTGGTGGAAAAAGCAGTGGATTTAGAACTCCTGGAGGTTGTGGTCCTGAGGCTTTGTCACCAACTACATTCGTGAGTTCTTGGGTCACTCGGTGTCTTTTCGTATATTGATGTCACCTTCCAGAGCAAAGAAAGCTATGAAAGCCCTGTTCAAACTTAAAAGCGTTATCTTTCTATCTATCTATCTATCTAATGTATCACCTAGCTGGTTCCAGCTTTGCAGGAGGAGGACGGGGTGACTGAAAATTTCAGAGACCTGCTTAGAGCATTGCTTTGTGGGGCCTGTGCCTCAAGCCTTTTGCTGCCTCACATGACATGGATTTGGCAGGGAGGGGGCAGTTTGAATTCCAGGCGGGCTAAAAGGCCTTGGCTGAGAGGCTCTAACAGATTTCACAACACAGCAGGGAAAGGCTTCCCAAGGAGAGATGGGAGAGGGCGGGTGTGCGTGTGGCTACAATTCTGCACATTGGACAAGGGCAGGAGATGGGAGAGTCCCGAAAGGCAGGATGAGGTAGGGCGAGAAGACAGTCGTACGGATCCCCTTATCGCCCTGCTGACAACCGCGCTCCTGGAAGCCGTACCACCTCAAGCTGGCCTAGGGCCCTACCTCTGTCCCCTGCCCCCCAACGCGCCCGGAGAGGTGCGCGTGGAGCAGGCCGGCTTGCGCATGCGCGCCGCTGCGGCCAAACACTGAACAGAGCCCATCGCCTCTCCTTTTATCTCCTGTTGTGCCTCGGGCTAAAGCCACAGCAGCTTCAGAAGTCCGTAGGCGGCGGGACGCTGTGGAGGTAGGAAGAAAAGAGTCAAGAAACGCTTGGGCCTAGAACTACAACTCCCAGCAGACACCGGGTCGGCCACGCCTTCTTGTGGGCGGGCCCGAGGGTCCCCCGCGGCTTAAAGCGGCGAGATCTCCTCGCCGAAACTGCTGGGCGCTGAGCGCGCGCTTTCTGTCCTGAGCTGGGCAGAGTGGGGAAACGGTGATGGCTTTCCGTTTTTGCCACTTTGTACCCGAACTAGCAAACACCACAAAACAAATAAACTACAGTCAAGCGCGTTTAGAGGCTTCTCTCAGGTTCGGCAGCTTGTTGATCCTGCTTCACAAATTCTGAATTGTCGATTTAGCAAATGAGAACCTAAAAGTTAGCTCGTTTGTTAAATTTCTGTAAGATGAATTATTTTCCCAACCATGTAGGAGCAACTTTATTCTCTAGTTTGCAGGTGGCAGTGGCTGATGTTTAGTCTCACTTTTTTTTTCTTGTAAAGACTCAATAAATAAGAGGGGAGTCTTAAATCTTGCAGTAAATCATCCTGAAAAAGTAAAAGATTATTTGTTGATTGATAAATGTTCTACTTTAATTTTCTAAGTTTTAACTTTTGTAATGAAGTGTCTTTAAAATGCAGCATACTTGAAATTATGTTTTAAGGTGTAGATTTTAAAATGTACTTTTAATTGTAACCTAATCTTTGAATAGGATGTAGAGGGGTGAGGTTTAAAACTCCTACTCTCTGCTTCTTGCTGTAGGGAAGAGAAAAGTGATGACTGTTAGCATGAGGAATAGCTACCAGAACAGTGCTATTGGGGTCCTAGGTCCTCATGACTATACTGGGTTTCTTGAACAAAGTAGTTTCTTGTATTAAGAACTGACAGTTTTACTGGGTTAAGGCACTAAAATTTAAGAACTTTCCTTTTCTCTTCCTACCTCAAGTTCTAACCCTGATTTCTCACAGCCACTAATAAGCCACCTCCAAATGCCAACAATGAACTTTTGTTTTTTGCAAACAAATACATTTTAAAGGCCTCAAAGGGAATCAATTCAGAGCTTGAATGCAGAATAGTTTTAGAGTTTCTGGGGGGTAGGGGCATGTCTCAACTTCAGCCTGCTGAGATTTATGATTATCTTTTCAGTCTGTGTAGTGTGGCATTTGAGGATTATATGAAATTGGCCAACTTTGCCAAAAATTAACAATCTGTGTAATTTTTATTTGTTCTTTGTGTGGGGGGAGCTCAGCCATAGGCATACTGAAAACTGGTAATAATAGTTGGTGTATAGTGATTTTTGAGAAGACTAGAGTGTAGCTATTGTGCTCTAAACAAACCCTCCATACATTCTGAAACATTAAATAGGGGAGAAAGCAATACTCGTGATATTTGGTAATATTTAAAATTTCCCCAGATCTCAAATGTTCTCTTTATAGTCATGAACAGAACATGTTTTCTGGCTATCAGCTCTTCTATTAAACATTCAGTTTATCAAGCCTTAGCCAGCAGAATAAGACAAGAAAGCATAAGATATAAGACAGTGTTATTGTGTACAAGAAAATTTCAAGAGAATGTACAGACAGAGTATTAACACTTTTAAGAGAAGGCAGCTGGAAATAAGGGCAATATATAGTAATCAAATTTATTCCCATTGCCACCAACAAAGGACAAACATCAATTTGACAAAAGATGCCACTTAACAGTAGCAACAAAAACATTAGGAACCTAGAATAAATCTAAAAAAAAGATGTGCAGGATTTTAATGAAGGGAAGTATAATACTTTGTTGAAAAACATTAAGATAACATTTATAAATGGATGGATACATTGTGTTCATGGATGAAAGGACTCTATATTCTTAAAGCTGTCAATTCTCCACAAATCTATACATTTAACGTAACCCAAATCAAATTCTTATTGCATTTTTAGTGTATGTATGTTTACATACACTAAGTAAATATTTAGCATATTGAGAATTCTGTGTGTGACTTGACAAGCTTATTCTAAAATTTATTTGGAAGATCAATAGTTCATGAATAACAAAGTTTTAAAGAATAATACTTGATACTACATATCAAGACTTCTTATAAAACTGTAGTAATAAGACAATGTGGTATTGTTGCTGGAATAGGCAAATAGAGAACAGGTCAGGGCCTGTGCATATAGGAGGACTTATGTGATATGTCACTGGGAGAAGATGGACTATTCAATAAATGGTGCTTAGAACATTTAGTTAACCACATGAAAAAAGAAAAACTCTCTCTCAACATACTAACTAAATAAACAAATACATTCTGATGGATTAGAGACAAGTTTGAAAAGCAAAACTTTAAAAATTTTAGATGTTCTGCTATATATCTTTATAAACTTGGTCTAAGAAGGGATTTCTTAAACAAGCTACATAAAGTTTAAACCATAAAGGAAAAGATAGGTAAATCTGAGTATATTAAAAACAAGTAAGTGGGAATTCCCTGGTGGTGCAGTGGTTAAGACTTGGGCTTTCACTGCTGTGGACCTGGTTTTGATCCCTGGTCGGGGAACTAAGATCCCACAAGTCGCACGGTGTGGCCAAAAAAAATAAAATAAAATAAAAAATAAAAGCAAGTAAGCAAACAAAACTTTTGTACATTAGAAAACACAAGTGAAATGGCAAGGCACACACTGGGAAGACATTTACAACTCAAAGAGAGACAAAAGATTAGTATTCAGAACATTTAGCTACTAAAAATCACTTAAAACAAAGACAAATGTTACAGTGTAATGATACAATATAATAGTGAACTAAGATATGACTTGGCAATTCCCAGCAGAGGAAAACCGAATGGCTGATAGATAGTGAGAAGATGTTCAACCTCCCTGGTAATTAGGGAAATACTAATTAAAACAACAAGAAGACATCATTTCACATTTATCTGATTGGAAAAATTAGACCAATAATATCCAATGTTGTCAAAAATGTCAAGCAACAGGAACTCTCATTTACTGCTGATGTTAGTGTAAATTGGTTGAGTTTGACAGTATCATGAAAAGTCAAGATTACAAAGCAATTCCACTTTGGACATACATTCTAGAGAAACTCTTGTATGTATGCATAAAATGACATGTTGGAAAATATTCATAGCAACAGCAATGATGATAATCCAAAATAGAAAACAATGAAAGTGTCCCTCAAGAGAAGAATGGATGAGTAAGCCAAGTCATTCAATGGAATACTCTAAAGCAGTGAAAATGAATGAATTAGAACTGCATTATCAACATGTATAAATCTCAAAAAATATAATTTGTGCAAGAACAAGTTATAGAATGATGCATACAATGTCAGCATGTTACCATTTACAAAAAGTTTGGAACATATGAAACAATACTAGTTATTGATTATGGACACTTTCATATGTAGAGAAAGTATAAAAAATACGTAAGATTAATAAACACCAAATGCAAGGGGAAGGAAGGAAGTAAAATTGGAAGGAGCTTCAAATGTGTTTATAACATATTATTCCCTTATTTCTTGAAATTGTCCATTAAAAAAAGGAAAGAAAAAGATAGACTGACCTGTCTGGTGAACTGAAGTTACACTTACATTTTCAAATAACTTTCTGAGTTTCCTTTATAATTCAATCCAATGAACCATCACTCTCTCTCTGTAGGATCCCTTGGCATAGAGGACTAAGGCATGGTGGGGTCTTGCTGACAGCCATCTGCCCAGCTTTCTATCTCCACATTTCTACAACGCAGTGGGACTAGTGGAGATAACATGCTTAGCTGGCATTGAGGAGTTTAAATCTGGCTGAGAATCCTTATTCTAGGAGCAGGATGGGTGCAGCCTGAGAGCATGGCTCTCTACCGCTGATGTCTGGTGGATGCCGATAAAAGCTGCCGTTTTAAGCACTTAAACACCTCATCTCTCTGTAGGCATCTTCCAATCAAAATGGGCAAATTAATCTATTGAATCCCAGATGCTAGTGGGATGGCAGCTGAGCCAAATTCTTGAATGAGGGTCTCTTCCCCCTTCTTTAATTGGTTTTCAGTTTTAGAAAAGGTGCTTTTGGGGGTAGGCAAAGTGGGTGAAGGTGGTCAAAAGGTACACACTTCCAGTTATAAAATAAATAAGTCCTGGGGATGCAATGTACGGCAATGTATAGCTAATAATATCGTATTGTATATTTGAAGGTTGCTAAGAGTAGATCTTAAAAGTTCTCATCACAAGAAAAAAATTTTTTTGTAACTATGTATGGTGATAGACTTATTTGTGGTGATTATTTTGCAACATACACATATATCAGATCATTATGTTGTACACCTGAATTAATATTATGTTATCTGGCAATTATATCTCATTTTTTAAAAAGGTGCTTTTAGAATCATTTGTTAAAGGGTTGAAATGACAAGAAAGCCACCTGCAGAGAACATAATATACCTTGCTTTACTAAAGATACTTAATTGTGAAAATTCAATTTGGCTGAAAAGTTTTAATCCTTGTTTTCTTATTATTTTGGCAGCACACAGTCACTATCATTGGCTATTGAAAAGTGTATCCAGTCTTTTTTTGCCCAAAACAAGAGCACTTCATAGGACGTATTGGCTCTTTACCACCTTCACTTTCATACCTTGACTCACAGGTCCTCCTGGATTCTCAAGTGATGCATATGACCTTGGAATGCTTTTCCACTTATCAGCAAACAAAGCTTATTAATTAGACACCCACACTGGCACAATGCTCCACTGAGCACCTGATAGATAAGTTTTAAAAAGACACTGTCTTTGCCTCACAGGGCTATAAACTTAAGTAGTGCCAGTTGTACAGGCTGTTGGCTCTTCATCTTTGACCACACTGTCACTGCTCACCCCTTCCTAACCTCCAGATCGCTGGAGATGTTTGAACCCAGGACTGTAGGGTCTCCACCACCTCCCTGAGCCATGAAGCAGGCATTCACTAGATACTTTGGCTGAAGGTGGTAGGAAAGAGCTTCTCTGTCTTTAGGAAGAGTCTACTAAGCCTTTGCCATGGGCAATTGGCTTTTTACCTTCTCAGCTGTTTTTTTGTTTGTTTTTCTTTTTAGTATTTTTTACTTTTTTCCTTTTAATTTTTAAAGTATAGGTGACAGACAATATATTAGTTTCAGGTGTACAACGTAGTGATTTAACATTTCCATACATTACAAATAGATCACCAAAAGTCTAGTAGCCATCTGTCATCATACAAAGTTAGTACAATATTATTGACTACATTCCCTATGCTGTGCATTACATCCCCATGATTTATTTCATAGCTGGAAGTTTGTACCTCCTAATCTCCTTCACTTAGTTTGCTCAACACCCCACCCACCTTCTCAGCTGGTTTTAATCACATGGTTTTCTATGGGCAAAAAGCCAGCTATAGCTTGTTTCCATAGAGTTGCACCCAGGGAAGGGGAAGTAGTCCATTTTAGACCACAGTATAGAGCTCCACCAAGCAAAAGTCACAAAGGCAGGACCTGGAGCTAATAACCCCCCCACCCCACCCCGCACCACATACACACTTGAATTCATTTTATGGGGCTTTTTCCTGTAAGTAATAAAGCCACAAAGCATTCACCTGCATAAACATGATTAAGCTCTAGTATCATACAACTGAAATAAATACCAGCAGTTTAGAGAAAACATGTTCTTGGTTAACAGAGACCTGATAAACACAGTTTAATATGAGGATTCGATTTCCACCAAAAAAGGAGAGTGATGGTCTTTTAAGAGTGGGTTTCTATCTTCCAGCTTGTTACTTTAGTTAATCAATTTATAGCCCAGGCTGCCTCTCTCTTGGTGAGCCTGACTTCCATGGTTTCAGACTCCCAGGCAAGTGAGGAGAAGGACTTAGCTCTCTCGAGGAGTTGATGTGGTGGGCCTTTCTAGTTTGAAAGAACAGGCAGTCAGGCAACTGTTACTGATGGTCATGGTGACTTGTGCAGCCGTGTGTGGGGTTAGAAGGGGTCTGTCAGCAAAAGGCACTGGATGCCTCGTCATCTTCCCAGGAAGTTGTGAGAGTTCGGTTTTATTTCTCTATTTTTTGCTGGTGGAATGTAAAGTATTATTAGTCATCAGATGCCAACTCTCCACATGCATAGTGGACTCCATGGTGAATGGGGGAGGGGAGAATTTATGTCTTTGGTTTCATTCTCCCATTTAGGGAGCTAGGAAATTAAATGGGCTTCACAGCATGGTCATTTCTGATTTGCAAACACTCTATTCATGTGATATAAAAAAGAACAATTTCCTTCTTTCTTTTCTTCTTTCCATTTTTTCTCTCCCCTACTTCTCTCCCCCCACCTTCCTTCGCATTCACCTAATCATCCATCCATCCACCCAACCGTCCACCCAATATTGACTGAGTACTTTCTATGCACCAAGCTCCTTAGACCAGTAGTTATGGTCCAGGAATAGAGAGGGTGGAGGCCTATTCAAGGGCAGGGGCAGTGGGGATAGAGGGTATGGCAGAGAAATGAGGGAGCTGACAAGACATGACACCCAGTAGTAGGTGAAGGGTGGTGATGGAGTCAAAGATAACTTCTGACTGGAAGCCTTCTTCCCCCATTTTGCAGAGTTCTACAGTCTCTGCCAGTAACTCTGGAACTTGGGTACCACCTGAAACAAACAAAATGTGGTAAGTACTGCAGTCTTTCTACATGTAATTTATAATGCATAGACATGCCGCCCCAAGGTTCTGCTGGGCAAAGTTTCACTTGATATCTATAGTCAACCAATATGCTACCACACAATGATTGTGTATCAGTTTACATAATTAAAAGCTATAAGAAGCTTAAATGGCTGAAAAGTATAAATTTTAACTAAATTTTTGAACCCCCAAAATCATATAAGAAAAACTAGCAAAACACAAAACAATCAGATAGTCCAGGAGACCAACTCTAAAGACAGAGAACATTGATGAAAGAGAGAAGGTATTGGAAATGAGACACATAAAAATGCCCTGGGACCAATCATATAGAAATGCTGAGGACAAATCATGAGCAAACCTGGAAAAGCATTGCAATAAATATTTGTTATTACAAAGAGCACCTCAATGCAGGGGTTAAAAGTGTACACTAAAGATTGGCACAGTAGGAGGATTTCTCTGGACCGTCTGTTTGAGGCACTTACTCTATCATAAGAGCTTTTGCAGGAGACACAGGCAGAGCTCAGAGCTGCAGAGAATATGCACAGGAAGACAGCTCAGTACAGACATCTCTATGTGGCTGAATCTAATCACAAATAACCATAGGTTGCTCTCTCAAGAGCCTGATTATTGAACTCATTCAGTGCATTTAAGAACATAACTGCTAATTTTGCTTATAATGAAATGCATGAATAAATAAATGCATTAATACTCTAGTAAAATCTATTAAAGTATGATGGCTGGTGGAGGTGCAAAGCACCAGAGGAGGACAGGGAAGGGAGAGTATTCAGCTGGGAAGGGCTATGGTACCACACTGGTTGTTACCCTCCGTGTCCCGGGATGTGGCACAGATATTTACACCGGCCAAGGAAGGCTGACATTCTCCCCCTGCGTGTTCTGCTTCCTAGGGCAGGCACATCTAGTAATTTCAGAACAATTTCTAGTAATGAGAATGAAAGCAAAAATAACAAGAGAGGGGAATGCAGCTAGCCGAAGTGGAAGGTAAGTCACTGGAATCCCAATCCAGCAGTCTTCCTTCTACCTCACACAGCGACTTAAACTCTTGCTTCATTTATTTTTATATACATCAAAACTCACTCTTTTTAGTGTTCAGTTCTATAGATTCTGAAAAACACACAGAGTCATGCAACCATCACCAAGATTAAGACGCAGAACCGATCCATCACCCTCCAGAGTACCCTGTGCTGCCCCTCTGTAGTCAACCCTTCCTCCCACCTTTAACCCTGGAAGCCAGTGCTCTCGTCTCTGCTCTTTAGTCTTTTCCAGAGTGACATGCAAGTGGAATTATATAGTAGCATAGCAGCTTTTTAATTAGGGGATTTAAAACAAAGCGAGCCAACAAGAACAAAGCCAGAGCCTATTCCCTGAATATTCTAGTCAAGCAAAATTTACTGTGCCAGACTCCTCACATCTTCCTAATGCTTCTCAAAATATTTTTCCTGATTGAAGCAACTTTTGTTTCTCTTTCTCCTGGTCCCAACCCTCAGTTTGCTTAAGAATTTGGGGGCAGCTTTGCAGTTGTTTCCTGTGTGGCAATGATTGTGTGTTTGACTCTAAGAGGAGACCGGCTTTGCAATATTCTGTCTGGAAAAGAGGCAGTGTTGTGTTTTTCTAGAAATGTTATAAATTAAGTCTGAACTAAAGAGGAGAGCTCATTTCATGGATTTCCATTAGGATTTTCTTGAAAGAGCGCAGACAAGAAGGGTGTGGGAAGCACAGCGAAGCACGTAAAAATTATTAAAACTCTAAGGGTCCTCTTTTATGAAGGCCAACTTCATACATAAAGGTACATAAAATTCCTGAAACATAAAACTGTGAGGCATGCAAAGGAAAGCCAACACCTGTGGGTTTGTTGGGATGCACACAAACGCCATGAGGCAGACAGGCCAGCTCTAGGCACAGCATGAGTTCATCGCCTAACTCTCCATCACCCTCTCTACTCTGGTTCTTCATGATCCAGAACACATTAACTATAAAAACAGATGGTACGAGAGCTGGATTTTACCTTAAATTTCCTTTGGCTATTATTGGCTATTACTGGTAATAATAAATATTATTATTATTTATTAAAAATGGGTTCAGGGATATGGATTTGTTTTGTTCCATTCCATGAAGTATGGAAATGATAACACTACCTACTGGGGATAAGGATGGAGTGAAACATAGGCTGCTTCCTGTCTCCTCCATCTTCACTGGTAGTATTTATTGTGCATCCTCTCTGGACTAGGATAGTTGCTGTTTGGCTGGTGCTGTCTTAGTATAGTTAACTTCTTTCCATTATGTCACCTTGCTTTCCCAGCCTATTGTTAAATCATTTGCATCAAACCGCTATGTATGCCTGCTGGTTGGGGCTCCACCATTGTGCTTATCACCAGTATTAGACAGAGGAGCGGTGAAGGGCACCGAGGGAAACACTATATAAACACAGTGATGGAGATAGTGGCCTGGTGACGCATGGGGACAACATATGCATAAGATCCCTGTATTTTCTCAACTCTCAATTTGTGACAAAATCAAGGCCCCGACAAGACATTAATATATATTTTTATTTGTGAATGTATTATATACAAAGTCTTACCCAAATGTCTTATGGTTTATTAATAAAAGTAAAATAAAATTCAGTTCTGCATGCAATAAATCTAACTTTTAATATAGAAAAAAGTAAATTCATGAAAGTGATGGGTTTGATGTACAATCTCTGGCATCAGGTGGTGAAACAGATGGTTTGTAAGCACATAGCAAAGAAAACAGCATGGGTTTACTAAGAGCAAGCCATGCTAAACCAACCTTGTTTCCGATTATGATAGGGTTGACACCGATAGAAAGGAGAAATTCCTTAAAATCAGTGTATCTTGATTTCAGTAAGGTTAAAATGTTTCCTTGAGGACAAGATGGAGAAAAGGCACCTAGATGGTAATGCAGTAGAGCTGTTGCTGGTTAAACAAGTGGTTAATGAACCAGGGCACCCTCGAGGGAGGTATATAGTGGTATGTCATAGGACTCTGATTGTTCCCTGATTTTATCAATAACTTGAATGAAATCTGTACATACCTTTACTCAACGTTTTCAGAGATATTGAGTACAATGAATATCAACATCAAGATTTTTTAAGAAGAAAAAAGCAGACTGGAACAACTCCCCAAACTAATAAAAGATTTTTAATAAAGACAAATGTAAAGTCCTAAACCTGTGCTTTAACAAATGCAGAAGTATAGAATGGGGGTAATTTACTTCTTGTTAGTTCATGAAAAGAAGACATGGATATTTAAGTCAGTTTCAAAAGTAATGTGAGTCAACTGTATAAAATGGTTGCTGAATAATAGAAGAATAGTATTGGTATCAGATGGAAATGGCCATCCCACTGTACTTTCTTTTTTTTTTTTTAAAGGATTGGATTTTTAAAATTAATTAATTTATTTGTTTATTTTTGGCTGCATTGGGTCTTCCTTGCTGCTCACGGGTTTCCTCTAGTTGCAGCGAGCAGGGGCTACTCTTCATTGCAGCGCACGGGCTTCTCACTGTGGTGGCTTCTCTTGTTGCAAAGCATGGACTCTAGGTGTGCCTGCTTCAGTAGTTGTGGCACGCGGGCTCAGTAGTTGTGGCTCGTGGGCTCTAGAGCGTAGGCTCAGTAATTGTGGCGCAAGGGCTTGATTGCTCCACAGCATGTGGGATCTTCCCAGACTAGGGCTCAAACCCATGTCCCCTGCATTGGCAGGTGGATTCTTAACCACTGTGCCACCAGGGAAGTCTCCCGCTGTACTTTCTAATAGTCACACGCATCAGTAAAATTGTTTCTAGAACCATGTGTCTGATTTTAGGAAAGACATTAACAAACTGGAGCAGATTCTGAGGATCTGACTGTGCTGATTTGAGTCTGAAGATCCCATCATGGGACAAATAGGGGGAAAGAAGCAACATGTACTGAATGTCTACTTAGAGCATAAGAGAGAAGGCAAAAAGGCTGGAGGTAAAAAGGAGGATGGAATAAGAATAGGTGAGCTTCCTACGGGTTTAAATATAATAATAAGTAACCGTGTAGGAAGTGGCTCCAGAACACAAGTTATCCAGGACAGGGAAAGAGTCAAGTAGGACATTCTACTCCTCTCTTGCCCTGAATAAGGGTGAGGATTGTGTGTGTGTGCTCATGTGTGTGCACATGTGTGTGTGCTTGTGTGTGTGTGTGCAGATAAGTAGGTAGCTAGATGATGATGAGAGTGTATGTCTTAGGCAATTTGTGCTGCTATTACAAAATAACACAGACGGGGTGGCTTATAAACAACAGAAATGTATTTCTCACAGTTTTGGAGGCTAGAAGTTTGCAGTCCAGGTGCCAGCATGATTACGTTTTGGTGAGGGCCTCTGCCAGGTTGCAGACTGCTGTCCTTTTGGTGTACCCTCCCATGGCAGAAAGAGGGTGACAGAGCTCTCTGGGGTCCTTTGTATAAGGACAGTATTCCCATTCAGGAGAACTCCACGCTCATGACCTAATTACCTCCCAGAGGCCCCACCTCCTAATACCATGACCTTGAGGCTTAGGATTTCAACCTGTGAATTAGGGTGGGGTTGGACACAGACATCCAGTCCATAGCAGCATGTGCTCCTTGTCCCCTACTCCAATAATGGCTTCCCTCAGGACACTCCAAGTTGTCCTCATCATTCCATGTTCACTCTTGTCAATAATTTAGTGCCAAACCTCATGGTAGGAATTGGAGATACAAGGTTGAATAAATCCATTTTCTACATAAAATGAGCTCACAGTCTGGAGGGGAAAATGGGCATGGTGCCTGCAAGTCGGGCCACTGAGCTGAGAAGCCAAGTTAGGAGTCTAGGGTCACTCAGTCCTCAGGACAGTGACTAAGAGTCATCTGCACAGACTTTCAGAGCTGGAGAGGATTTTGGACACTTGCTTAGTGCATGGTTTTCAGACAGTGCCTGGTGGAATCCTTGGCCTTTTGCAAAGCATTCTTAAGGGTTGCTGTGTGTGAGAGGGAGATCGAATCAGAAGATGTCTGGCGTCCTCCCTTACTCACACTTCAAGTGGAGCAGCTCTACTTCTGTTTTATTTGCTCGTTATCCATAGATGAATTAACTTGCAGAAAGGATACTGCTACTGCTAAGAATTGAACCACACCCTAAGGCCACACAGGAGGAGTGAACAGCGGCCAACAGATATTGTGATTTGCTTGATGTGATTACAGAAATGTTTTTGTTGTATACCTACTATGTGCTTATAAAGACTATTCATTCAGTGGTTTATTGAAATACCTAATAAGCCAAGATCCTATGTGCTTCTAAAATTATCCTAAGATTTTTCCTCAGAAGTTTAGCTTTTTCGTAAAACGCCACACTACCTAAGGGCAAGAATTTTGCCCTACTCATTTTTGTTTCTCAAATGAACAACTCTGTGCCTGATACATATGGGCATTCCAAATGTTTGCTGAATATATGAGGAAGGAATTAAAATAATGTATTAATTGGACTCAGATCTTCTAACTGATCATGGAAAAATAAAATTCTGAAAACTCGATTCAATTTTCATGAACCTAATAAGCTGAAAAAATATATATAGATACATTACACTGCATTAGCAGTAACTATAGCAATCAAACTACATATTGATTGGTGTTGGGAAGACTGAACATTTGGCTCTGAAGCAGTGTCGTTTCTTTCATCTGTGTGTACCCAGTCTCCTGTCCCTTCTTAGTGAATCCTGGAATCTAAGTCATAAATAATAATAGAATTCTGCCAAGGATACTTCTCACAGGAGGGATATGTAACTTCCTTTCCTGTGATGCACTGACTCACTAAACAGCTACCCTTGTGAATTCCAATTAGCAACAGCTTTTGTTCTTTCTGGTCAGACTTTTTGGCAAATATAAAATCTTCAGGATTCCTTTAGCCATTTCTAAGTGTAGGCTGGAGGCATTCAGGCACACCCAGAGGCACTCAGTAACCAACTGATCCATGAAGGTCAGGCTTGGGCTTGGCCAGACGAAGCCTTGACATTGTGGTTCTCCTCCGAGAAGGTGCCTCTTGGGTGTGCCATAAAGACATCATGACTAGATAGTGCATGGAGAGGGTGCTTTTCCTAGTTTTACCAAAAGTGTTAACCTGTAAAGCTGCGACCTGTGCATACACACACACACACACACACACACACACACACACACACACACAACCACTGACATATTCATGAAAAGAATCTTTAGTAAAGAACAGAAGCCAAGATTTTATAGACCAAGAAGGGGACGGGTGATGTTCTTGGAAGGAAGTTGACAAACAGTAGCTATGAGTTATCCTGAGAAAGCAAGGAAAGGCCCCCAAAGCTATGGGAGCTATTAAGGGCCCTGCTTTTGCTTAGCAATTCATAACTCTTAAATTTTATACAGTCTTTTAAGGCTGCCCCTCTTATCTAGAGTAAATGGATTATTTTACAAGTTGTTCCTCAGACTCACATTCATACATTCTGAGACCGTGACTTTATAGGAGAATGTAATTTTCTTCATTCTGGGCAACTGAGTTCTATAGCTAAAGACACTGAGACAAACCTTTAGTCAAGTGTAGCTTGGGCATATTGCTTCTTCTCCCATGAATGTGAAATGGTGCTGGAAGCAGAAACCCACTTTTTGCCATGACACATGTCAATGGTACTTGTTTTCTTCAAAATAAATCCCAAGTCTCAGAGATGACCTCCATCTTTTCAGTGAAGTTCATCCTCTGAAACTGCTTTTCAGAATCTGGAACCATATTTTATTCTTTCAACCACATTCATTACATACGGAGCAGCTATCATATGCCACGTTCTGCAGATACATTAGTTAACTGACCACTGTCCTTATCTTCAAGAGGGTACTGGGAAAATTAACAAGTGTTTCTAGTATGTATTGATGCCTAAGAAGCCACCCAAAATTAATGCTGAAAACAAAACCAGTAATTTATTTTGCTCACAAATCTCTAATTTTGGCAAGGATCAGAGCAGGAGCTCATCTCTGTTCGACATCTGGGGAAGTTCAAAGGCCAGGGCCTGGAATCACCTGAAGATTTCTTCATTAACCTGTATGGAGGTTGATGCTGGCTGTATGCTGACATCCTAGCTGGGGCAGTAGCTATAGCACCACAATATGGCCCATCTGTATAGTCCTTCCACTTCTTCACTGCCTGGTGATCAGGCTCCAAGAATGAGCCCAGCAGAAACCAGCAGAAATTGCATGGCCTTTTCTGACCTTGCTTCTGAAGTCATACAGCATCACAACAGCATGCATTCTGTTCCTCCAGGCAGTGACAAGAGCTCACTCATGTTCAAGGGGGGAGAGGAATTAGACTCCAGCTCTTCATTGGACAAGTGTCCATATATAGACATGTTTTGAAACTACCACAAGAAAATAGACAATTACCATGAGATAGAAAAGTGGAAAGAGTAAGCACTGGGCTTGGGCAGAACCTAGGATTAACACCTAATTCAATGATGGAGGGGCAAGAAGGACTTCCTAAAATAAATTATATTTAATCTAATTCCTGAGGAGTCAGTTGAGATTAGTCAGGAGAATGGGGTAGCATGTTGGGAAGAGTGGTACATGTAGAGAAGAGTAATAAAAAACTGAGCAAGTTTACATAATTACAAGTAATTTTGGAGAGCCAGATGTAAAGTTTGAGAAAGAGTGACAAGGTATGAAGCTGGAGAGGTGACTATGAAAGGCCTTGTAAATCATTTTATCGGTCTGGACTTTATCCTGCAGGCCACGGAGGAGTCATTGAAGTGTTTCAAGCAGAAATAACATGATCAGATTTGTATTTTATAAAAAAAAAAACCTCAGCCGTAGTGTAGAAAATTTATCATAGAGGAGGGATGGGGGTAAGACTGGCAGTAGACGACCAGGTCAAAGGCTGTTGGAGTATCCAAATAAGAGATGATGATGGAGTAGGTTAAGGTCATCTTGATGGGGGTGGAAAAAAAGTGACAAAGTCAGGAGATCTGAAGAGTTAGAACTGATGGGACTTGGTAATTAATGGTTGGTTGTTGGGAGAGAGAGAAAGGAGTCAAGGGTAAGAACAAGATTTTTGCCTTGAGTAAGCAGGTGATATCATTCATTCTTATATGGGACACAAGAAGAGGAACAGTTTTGGGGGGATGGGAATATGGGATGCTCATGAATTCGGGATTATGGGATACTCATGTATTTGGAATTATGGGATGCTATTTTGAATTTGGAGTGATTGTAGGACATTCAAATGGAAGTATTCAATAGGCTGTTGGATATGTGAATAGAACTTATATAGGAAGACTGGGCTTTGAAAAAAAGATTTGAGAGTCATCAGCATATAGAATTTATAAATGGCAATTTCAGACTTGGATGAACATAATAAAAAGAAAGAAAAGAAGAAACCTTGAGGTTCACCAATATTTAAAGAATGGGGAAGAGGAAGAGAACCCCACAAAATGGATGGTACAATAAGTCAAGAAAGTAGCCAGATAGCCAGGAAGTGTGGCATCATGGAAGCCATGTGAAGATTGTTTCAGTAATAGAGGCTATAGAGAAGTCAAATAACTTGAGAACTGAAACAGCTCCTGGGTAACTAAGACAACTGGGCCCCTGACATTCTCTGTTTTCTCCTACACATTTTATGAGGTTAATCTCAGGGCAATGGGGTATCCCATGTAACTGTCAAAATCAACTCCAATATCATCAATAAGTAACATGGAATTTAACTGAAGATTTTGTGGGGAGGCGGAGCTGTAGTTACATACTACCTAGCAAAACTTGATGAAAATCTTCTTTATCCAGCTCTGTTCTTTCTCCAAAATTTCTCTTCCTTTACCTCTTCTCTCTTCTCTATGCACAAGCCTCTCCAGTTTCTTCAGTACCACCATCCTCCAATATTTTATCTCTTTTTTTATCTTGTCCTCTCTCCCCTTTGCACTTTGTTTTGTAGGGCCATTAGTAATAAACAATTTTTAAAGTGTAATGGTTACATTTAGAAACCTGGAGTTTCAAAACAAATTAGGCCAAGAACAATTTTAGTGTAGTGGGATGGAGGGCACATTACATATGTTAAAAATAAGTTAGACTTCTTGTTAAACATGTTAGACTAACCATATACATTTAACTCCATTCCCTTTTCAAACCTCACTAAAATGACAGCTGTGGCTTCCATGAAAATGTACTCTTCAGATTCCCTGCTCTTAGGAGCATAACTCACCAATGGCCTTAGCTGCTACCCCTCTAGATCCAACACTGCCTTGATGCCAAGGCCACACTTCCTGTGAGCTGTACCTGATGGTACATGGTAGGGATACTAATGCAAGCTCATTACCATGAGACTCCTCCAGTGGCAGACATTGGCTTGAAGGCTCTCCCTGGCCCGATCAAATCTTTCTTGGAATCACAATGTAGTTCTTGACTCTTCCTACTCAGTCCTCAATTCCTTCCCTCGTTCCCCCTGCAGGCATCCAAACGACATGGCAGTTGGAAGCCTCTGCTGCTCCCCTTTCCCCCAAATAAATCTCTTGTATATACAATCCAATCTTTTTTTTTTTACAACTTTATTGGAGTATAATTGCTTCACAATGGTGTATTAGTTTCTGCTTTATAACAAAGTGAATCAGTTATACATATACATCTGTTCCCATATCCCTTCCCTCTTGCATCTCCCTCCCTCCCACCCTCCCTATCCCACCCCTCCAGTCGGTCACAAGTCATCAAGCTGATCTCCCTGTGCTATGCGGCTGCTTCCCACTAGCTATCTGCCTTACGTTTGGTAGTGTATATATGTCCATGCCTCTCTCTCACTTTGTCACAGCTTACCCTTCCCCCTCCCCATATCCTCAAGTCCATTCTCAAGTAGGTCTTTGTCTTTATTCCCGTTTTACCCCTAGGTTCTTCATGACATTTTTTTCTTAGATTCCATATATATGTGTTAGCATATGGTATTTGTCTTTCTCTTTCTGACTTACTTCACTCTGTATGACAGACTCTAGGTCTATCCACCTCATTACAAATAGCTCAATTTCATTTCTTTTTATGGCTGAGTAATATTCCATTGTATATATGTGCCACATCTTCTTTATCCATTCATCAGATGATGGACAGTTAGGTTGTTTCCATCTCCGGGCTATTGTAAATAGAGCTGCAGTGAACATTTTGGTACATGACTCTTTTTGAATTATGGTTTTCTCAGGGTATATGCCCAGTAGTGGGATTGCTGGGTCATATGGTAGTTCTATTTGTAGTTTTTTAAGGAACCTCCATACTGTTCTCCATAGTGGCTGTACCAATTCACATTCCCACCAACAGTGCAAGAGGGTTCCCTTTTCTCCACACCCTCTCCAACATTTATTGTTTCTAGATTTTTTGATGATGGCCATTCTGACTGGTGTGAGATGATATCTCATTGTAGTTTTGATTTGCATTTCTCTAATGATTAATGATGTTGAGCATTCTTTCATGGGTTTGTTGGCAGTCTGTATATCTTCTTTGGAGAAATGTCTATTTAGGTCTTCTGCCCATTTTTGGATTGGGCTGTTTGTTTTTTGCTATTGAGCTGCATGAGCTGCTTATAAATTTTGGAGATTAATCCTTTGTTAGTTGCTTCATTTGCAAATATTTTCTCCCATTCTGAGGGTTGTCTTTTGGTCTTGTTTATGGTTTCCTTTCCTGTGCAAAAGCTTTGAAGTTTCATTAGGTCCCATTTGTTTATTTTTGTTTTTATTTCCATTTCTCTAGGAGGTCGTTCAAAAAGGATCTTGCTGTGATTTATGTCATAGAGTGTTTTGCCTATGTTTTCCTATAAGAGTTTGATAGTTTCTGGCCTTACATTTAGGTCTTTAATCCATTTTGAGCTTATTTTTGTGTGTGGTGTTAGGGAGTGATCTAATCTTGACATCTGCTTCTCAAAGGACCCAAACTAACACAATTGTAAAATTAAAAAGGCAGAAATTCACAAGGAAAAAGAGATAAGGTGACAGTAGGAGAGAAATGTCAACAAAATTCTGAAAGAAAGTTGGTAGATGAAAGGTAACTTACAGACTTACAGAGGAGAAAGATGAAACCTAGGTGCCAACAGAGGGGCTAGCCAACAAGAAGGCAGCTGACTTGAGTTGCAGAGTCTTCAAAAGGCTCAAGAATTAGAGGCAGAAAGCACTGGGGTGAGGCTGAAAATATAAAGAAATTGGTTGAACTAGATCACCAGATTCCTTCTTCCATGACAAGAATCCAAGTGAACTACCTCTCTTATTACCCCTGTAAGGAGACTGGAGATGCCAATCTTGGGAATACCAGACACAGTGGAAGGGTGATTAATTGCAGATCTACAAGCTGGTGAGAACTCCCCCAATCCCTAGCAACTAGCAGCTCTCTCCTTAAGAAAGACTCTCTGAATGTCGATAGCCAGGGTTATATCTCCCAGATAGGAGATTCAAGAATTCTTCTCTGGAGACACTCGTCTACCCCAAAGAAAATAACTAGTGATACTGTCTTTTGGAGTCCCCCAAACACAATCCCTGTGGCCAGGTACAATCATCATATAGCGAAATCCACCATTCCATATGCTGAATCTCCAAAAGACATAGACAAACAAACAGAAAAAGATAAAAGCAACTCAAAGGAAAAGAGAAACAACACAGCGGCAGGAGAAACATTTATGCATAAGCCTTTTAGTTACTAGCTTCAGAGAAATAAGAGTAGTTTTGTAACCATGAAACAAAAATAAAATTCTTTAAAAAAGGAAGTCAGAAAATAAAAATATTTTGGAAATTAAAAATATGAAGGCAGAAATAAAAAATTAAGTGGACAGTTTGATGAATACAATTTTGGAAATATCTATTAAAGTAAAATAAAAATTCAGTGAGATAAAAATAGGAGGAAAAAATAAGCAAAAAAAAAAAAAAAAAAGGGAAGATCAATCCAGACAGTGAAAATTTGAGTAAAAGCAACTTCCAGAAAAAGAACCAAAAAGAAGAAAGAAAAAAAAAAGAAGGAGGAGGAGGAGAAGAAGGGCATTATCAAATAGAAGAAAATATCCCAGAATTGAAGTCTATGTCTCCAGGATAAAAGGGCCCACTGAATGTCCAACATAATGAATGAAAAAAGATCTATACCAAGGCACATTTTGGTGAAATTTCAGGACATTGGCTCAAAGAGAAGCTCCTAAAATCTTCCAGTGAGAGAGGGAGAGGAGAAAGAATAAGAAATTGATCACCTACAAAGCATTAGGAACCAGAATGCCAACTAACATCTCAGCAGCAGCCCTAGACTTTAGAAAACCATGCAGCAATGTTTTCAACATTCTTAGGAAAAATGTTTTCCAACCTTAAATGCTATAGTCAATCAAACTACCAATAAAATATGAGGCTGGAATAAAGATACACAAGATCTTTAAAATTTTACTTCCAAAGCAACCTTTCTCAAGAAGCTACTGAAGGATATACTCCACCAAAAAGAGAGTAAACCAAGAAAGAGCTAAGTGGAGTGACTCAGTACAGGAGAGATGTGAGTCTTTGTATTTAGAGGCCTCCAATCAACTCACACCATCAGTTTAGACTCCCCTGTGTCCAGTTCCAGCATTGCAAATTTGAGACCCTAATCCTTACACAATTCTTTTATTAATGTCTAAATCCCTTCTTACTGTCAATCCACTATTATAATGACCTGGTCCAATAATTTCCTTAGTTAATTTATTAACTCACTCACTTACTGAGTGCCCACTGTAGTATAGCTGAATTTGAAGAGAAAATATGGGGGAAAAAATAGGCATGAACGATTCTTTTTTTCTTTCTCTTTGTATTTTTGTTAAGCCTTCCTTTCCCTGAGGTCAAGGTCTGATTTGAAAGAGGAACAGAAAGAATGTAGATAAAGGAATTTCTCCCACTTTGAATTTTGTATAAGATAGGTATATGCATACATATCATTTGCGAATCATATAGAACCCATTGCATGTGCCAAAGTCCTGGAGAGTAGGACTTTAAAAATAATGGCCTCTTTCGGGAGACGCAAGAGGGAAGAGATATGGGAACATATGTATATGTATAACTGATTCACTTTGTTATGAAGCAGAAACTAACACACCATTGTAAAGCGATTATACTCCAATAAAGATGTTAAAAAAAAATGGCCTCTTTCTTCCAAGGCAACCATTAAGACCCAAGTGATGCTGCAAATTATATTAGTTTTCTAAAGTTCATATATTTGAAACCTTAGATTTAGCATTTAAGTCCTGTACCTCTAAGTGCAGAATTTTTTTTGCCTTCAACCTGTTTTGGGTTTGAGAGATTGTCTGAGTTATAGGAGGCCCAAATATTGAGCAATATTGGGGTCTGCACATGAGTTTCATAGTTTTGATGTGTATTCAAGAAACTGCTGGCACTTGTAAAGCATGTTGCAGATGCAGTTGATGCCATGCTTCTAACCCCTCTGTCTACCTATGCTCACTGGCACCTGCTGTAGAGAGTTTCCAGAGCATAGACAGATTCCCACCCCGAGCACCTGCTTCCCTTTTCTCTGCATAGGGGCTTTCTTGGCACCATGAAGAGCTTGCAGAGCCTCAAACTGGCTCAGCCCAGAAGTGCAGGGGCATCAGCATCCCTGGGGCAGAGGGCAGTTCTCAACCAATGGGAGATGGAAGTCAGTGGATATATTCTTCAGTCTTCCCCTCCACCAGTGGAATGATACTGGGCAGGGCTGACTGTGCTTTTGCATGACTTGAAGTTGGCTGACCTTGGGTGCAGGGGAGCAAAATTTGCCACTCCAAAATGTGTCTCCTTGGCATGGGGATTATTTTAGGCTATTGTTTTTTTTTTACATCTTTACTGAAGTATAATTGCTTTACAATATTGTGTTAGTTTCTGCTGTATAACAAAGTGAATCAGCTATATGTATACATATATCCCCATATCCCTTTCTTCTTGCGCCTCCCTCTCACCCTCCATATCTCACCTCTCTAGGTAGTCACAAAGCACAGAGCTGATCTCCCTGTGCTTTGCACATGCTTCCCACTAGCTATCTATTTTAGAATTGGTAGCGTATATATGTCCATGCTAGTCTCTCACTTCGTCCCAGCGTACCCTTCCCCCTCCCTGTGTCCTCAAGTCCATTCTCTACGTCTGCATCTTTATTCCTGTCCTGCCCATAGATTCATCAGAACTTTTTTTTTTTTTTTAGATTCCATATATATGTGTTATGGTATTTGTTTTTCTCTTCCTGACTTTCTGCACTCTGTATGACAGACTCTGGGTCCATCCACCTCACTACAAATAACTCAATTTCGTTTCTTTTTATGGCTGAGTAATATTCCATTGTATATATGTGCCACATCTTCTTTACCCATTCATCTGTCAATGGACGCTTAGGTTGCTTCCATGTCCTGGCTATTGTAAATAGTGCTGCAATGAACATTGTGGTACATGACTCTTTTTGAATTATGGTTTTCTCAGGGTATATGCCCAGTAGTGGGTTGCGGGGTCATATGGTAGTTCTATTTGTAGTTTTTTAAGGAACCTCCATAGTGTTCTCCATAGTGACTGTACCAATTTACATTCCCACCAACAGTGCAAGAGGGTTCCCTTTTCTCCACACCCTCTCCAGCATTTATTGTTTGTAGATTTTTTGATGATGGCCATTTTGACCAGTGTGAGGTGATACCTCATTGTGGTTTTGATTTGCATTTCTCTAATGATTAGTGATGTTGAGCATCCTTTCATGTGTTTGTTGGCAATCTGTATATCTTCTTTGGAGAAATGTCTATTTAGGTCTTCTGCCCATTTTTGGATTGGGTTGTTTGTTTTTTTGATATTGAGTTGCATGAGGTACTGTATATTTTGGAAATTAATCTTTTGTCAGTTGCTTCATTTGCAAATATTTTCTCCCATTCTGAAGGTCATCTTTTCATCTTGTTTATGGTTTCCTTTGCTGTGCAAAAGTTTTTAAGTTTCATTAGGTCCCATTTGTTTATTTTTGTTTTTATTTCCATTTCTCTCGGAGGTGGGTCAAAAAGGATCTTGCTGTGATTTATGTCATAGAGTGTTCTTCCTATGTTTTCCTCTAAGAGTTATATAGAGTCTGGCCTTACATTTAGGTCTTTAATCCCTTTTGAGTTTATTTTTGTGTATGGTGTTAGGAAGTGTTCTAATTTCATTCTTTTACATGTAGCTGTCCAGTTTTCCCAGCACCTCTTGTTGAAGAGACTGTCTTTTCTCCATTGTATATTCTTGCCTCCTTTATCAAAGATAAGGTGACCATATGTGCGTGGGTTTATCTTTGGGCTTTCTAACCTGTTCCATTGATCTATATTTCTGTTTTTTGTGCCAGTACCATACTGTCTTGATTACTGTAGGCTGGTTGTTTTAAGAAACAGAAGACTCAGGAAATTTTTGTTGTTGTTGTTGTTTGGTTTACCTCCCCCTTAGCTGACTAAAAGAATTTAGATAAAAGGCCTGGTCCAGGAAGAACACCAGCACCAGAGATATTTACAAAGAATATGGGCTAAATATGGCAGAGCTTGGGGACCAAAGTCCTCTCCGTGTCCCATTGTTTCTGTGAGGCGTAACAAGCATATATTTACCAAACATTTGTTTTTCCCATATTCCTTTAAAATTGTTTTTATCTCCTTTGAGGTCCCAACATCCTACCCCCTTCTTCTTCTCTCAGATGGCATGTAAATCCAATTGCCTGACTTGTCCTTGGGCCTCATATTCTTATGGAGTTCCCATTTGTACATCAACTTGGTTTTTCTCCTGTAATCTGTCTGTGTCAGTTTAGTTATTAGGCCAGCCAGAAGGACCTAGAAGGGTAGAGGAAAAGTTTTTCCCCCACAAGAGTTGGCATAGCTGGCAGGATTAACTTCACTGGCTGACACTACTTGCTCTGAGGCTACTACTGCTAAAAGATCCAGCCAGAAGAATGTAAGAGTTTTTACCACGTCAGTCTCCCAAATCTCTGCCTACAGGGTCTGTTGGAAGCCAGAATGGTAAGAGTGCTTTATTTCCTTTTTCTAAATTTAGATTAGCAGGAGAAAATACTTGTGAAACTAGTTCCTTAGGTCACAGTGACTTTGGTAAAAGTTTGGTCAATGGCTACTCTTGATTTTTATTGATCCTTTTCCTCCCAAAGATGGTCACTGATTTTCTTTGTCTCTGTCTGTTGTGTTGTTTGTCTTGTTCTATATATTGAGATCTTAGCTTTATGACCAGTGAGAACTCTCTCTGATCTCTACCAGCTGGAAAACGCAGGTACCAGCATGTATTTGGTGGTCAGTCTAGTAGACTGGGATTCCAAACAGCTGTAGCCAGTTTGTCAGAACAGGTAGCAACCTGGGCTTGCAACTGGGGTCTCTTTTGTTCGACAGTGCTTGCTCTCAGAGGGAATTTGTCATAAGTCCAAAAGGGGACTTGTCTTCTCAACCTTTGTTGCCTTGTTAATGCTGGAAAAGTGTTATTCCAACAGTGCCTGCCTGCTGTCACAGATTAGTGGGTCTATGACTCATATTCTTGTGGGAAACCAAGGATAGCATTTGCACTGCACCGTTCTTAGCTCATGTGACAACAAGGTCTTTGCTTTCTTAGACTAATTCTGGGAGTAAACTTCCTAGATATTATAAGAGCTGCATCTTTTGCACTCTCTTGTGGGATGCCTCTTGCATCTTTGGTTAAACCATAAAAAGGTTTATTGGTTTGAGTTGCTATTTCAGATTAATATAAGATCCTACTCATCAATAGCCAGATAATGGATCCTTTGAATTGGCTATATTTTAAAGAAGAAAATAATTTTTTAGAGACCTCCCATTCTAAACAATTTTCTTACTGATATAACAGCTAGCCTTAGGGACATCCTTAATAAGGTAGAAGGACAGAAATTAGAACAAAAATAAAAGTTTACTTAGACCCCTTCAGATTTGCCTTCAGATATTTGCAGATACTGTGAAAAATCAGAACATTGGAATTACAATTGTCCTGTACTTAAGAAAAAGGAGAAAAAAGAACAAGAGGAACTATTTGGAAATTTGGGCAAATAAAAATAATTTTAAACATCTAAGAACTATGGTCTTAGAAGCTATAAATATCTACCAAAAAAAAAAAAAAAGATGACCAGACAAAAATGTGTGTTCCACCCCATTTGCCGCTGGATATAGATGAAGAGAAAATGTGGGTTAAACCCCAGTTGTAACTAGGGTCCTACCAAACTGCAGCCAGCCCTCAAGGAAATTACAACCTAGAATTATAATGGCCATTATGAGGAACATTCCAATTAGATAAGATCATTTAAAGGGTTCACTTAAAAGCAAGGGCTCCCAAATCAGACAAAGAGAATGGGATACATATTTTAATTGTATGCAGGAAACTTCAAAAGGCTTCTAAATTCCAAAATAGCTTTGTTGAAAGATTTGTTATAACAGGCAGAAAATAAGCTAGAAGTCCACTGGTCTGACTGAACTCATGACCATAGCTGATATTCAGAGCTAATAAAAAAAAAATGTAGGCCTCGTCCCCTGAGTTAAATGCACCCAGAGAGAAAGAAGAATATTCCAACATAAGTGGATAGATATGTCAGTCCTTTGATAAGCAACTCACCTCACAGATTTGTCTCAAAAGGCTTATAAGTATTCTGGTTTTAGGAAACCAAATTCTTTCTTGGAGGAACTTGCATTCCTTCCCTGTGCCTCTGAGATGTCAACATTCTACAAACTTCAGGGAGGTAATTCTTATGAGAAGAAAAACAAAAGGGGGGAAATTGTCATTTGAAAAATTAAATGAATGAAAATTCATATGTCTTCTTCACCAATATTAATAGTAAAAAGTTTTAGCCATCTGAGCAGATAAACTTAGCTTTTTCCAGTTGCCAAAACAAAATTTGCATCCAACTGTTCTTTTGTAAACCAGTAAGTTTTGTACTGTTGTGCCTGTCTCATGATTAAAATTTTTTTAAACAAAAGCTATAAGATCTATGTTTGTGTCTATCTATATGTTTATGTATGTGTCTTTATATGTATGTTTTAAAGGTGTGATAGTTTTCTAACTCTGGATGGTATTACTAAAATTAATTTGTAAAAGAGCTCTTTTAATTGGTTTAAACAAACAAGTGCTTATAAAAATTTCTGAAAAATGTAATGAAAAGTAACCCAAATGTTTTTCAAGTTCATGTGATCTAGGATTAATCTTTAGAAGATAAAAGTAAGTTTAAATTTATTGGTTTCATTAAAACAAGCATGTCTTTAGCATTATCAGCATTAAGTATGTTATTTTTATTCTACCTAGGTTTACTAAAAGACAAATAAGCTTATGTTATCTCTATCACAAAATTTCTCAGCCAGGAAAAAAAAAAAAAAAGCTTGAGTTGATGGTTGACTTTGTTTAATGTCTCATGAAGTTTTTTTTTTTCCATAGGTAATCTAAACATAATTGTTTAGAATAAATAAAATTAAATAGATGTAAGTAGGATAAATGTTTTTAGGTAAATTTTAAACAATAATTATGTGTTATGGTATATATACTTAAAAACAGCTTCCAGGGGCTTCCCTGGTGGCGCAGTGGTTGAGAGTCCGCCTGTCGATGCAGGGGACACGGGTTCGTGCCCTGGTCCAGGAAGATGCCACATGCCGCGGAGCGGCTAGGCCCGTGAGCCATGGCTGCTGAGCCTGTGCAGCTGGAGCCTGTGCTCCGCAACGGGAGAGGCCACAACAGTGAGAGGCCCACATACTGCAAAAAAAAAAAAAAAAAAAAAAAAAAAACAGCTTCCAAAATCTTTTTGGTTACTAGAAACCTTAGTGTTCTGCTAAGTTGAGTTAAATGATGAGTTAAGTTAAATTCCTTGAATATCTAAATCACTTCCAAATAAGATAAAATAATGAAACATTAATTGCTAAACAAGTCTAACTTTACTTACTTTTGACCTCTTATTAAAGAGGAACTAAAGATGCTTGTAAACCTGTTTTGTGCCAAATTGAAAAAATTGTGTTATGAGGAAACATGTTTCTAGAAATTATTAAACGTATTCATACATTTGTCAATCAAAAGAATGCTGGTATAACAGTTCACAGTTGCTTACTTCTTAGTTTTCACTAGAAACTAAGGTTTCTAAGGGTTAAGTATTCTAATTAATATACATGATTAAAGCTACTAGAAATAATAAGGGAAACAATTTTGCATGCAAGGAAAGTAGAATATATTTGGGGGTAAGAAAAGGTGTGAGGTATGGAGATACTTTCTTTGTTGAGAGAACTGTAAGCGATTTTGTCCTAAAACTGATTATTTCCAAATTGGAAAGAAAACAAGGGACAAACTAAAATGGCCATATAGAAAGTAGTAGAAGATTTGTGGAAAAAGGAATATCTGGAAAGAAATTGTATGTGTGGTCAGGTCTAAGATTGGAATGAATTTACTTAAGTAAATGAGATTTAATATCAAAAGTAATCTGTTACGAAATTAGAACTTGGTTTTCTCTATTAAAAGAACAAAGTTTTATTGGACTATTGGTCTACTCTTGACGAGAAATTGTAAAAGGCTTTTCTTTATTTTTTAAAATAACCTGCCTAGAAAACAAGGATTCTATGTTTCGTCAAAATAATTTCCTGTGTTTTTTGTCTTCATCAGGTCTTTGATTACTTAAGTAAACCAAATCTTCCTAATATTAAAAGAGTTAAATTTTGCTCAGAACTATGTAACTTTCTATATTTGCCTATAAAATCTTTGCCACTATGGTTAAATGGATAACTAACATTTTTCACAGTGATCTGTGATCCTATTTGACCAACTGTTTTAAAACCTTTTGATATTCTTGACAAACTTCCCAAAACCAAATTCTAAATGAAGTCTTTTTGACCTCAAACTAACTTTGAAATTTTCCAGAGGGTCCCTGGAATATTTCAAACGATGTGTTCTCTCTCCTTATAAAAAGGGACATGTTAAACTAATTAGTCTTATTTGGTATGTTAAACCATTGTCAAATAAGAAGCAATACTAAGCCTTCTGTATGTTTTATCTCTATGAGTATACGTTATGTGTTCCAGAAATTATGTGAAATTCCTAAAAATCTGATATGTCCTGGTATAATATTGTCATCATAATTTCAGGTATCTTATAATGTTGTACATCACAAAAATAACGACACTTCCTTATCAAATGAGCTCTAACAATAGGCATTTTAAGTCTTTTATTATTTATAGGCAGTTATTATTTTACTCTGTCTTGCAAATATGTTTCATCTTCAAAGAGATTCAAATATGTTTCATCTTCAAAGGGATTCATGGAAGGGACTCTTAACACATATTCCAGAATACAAGTTTCTGATGAACTTTCAGATTGTATCACTGAACTGGGTAAGAATTTACAGAACCCTAATGGAAAAACTGACAGCTTTCATAAAACTGCTAACAAAAGATCAAGATCAACAAGAATTAATTACATGGGGCTGAAGGAACTGATTATAATTTTTTTGTGATTTCTTTTTGTTTGAAATATTGCTGATTTTTAAAAATATTTTGTTTTCCAGATATAAGGAAGCCTTCCCTCGTAAGCTAACTATGACTTAGATCAATTTGGTAAATTATATCTTTATAAGTAGAATTGAGACATTTATCTTTTTCTCCCTACCTGATTCCTCCAGAATTCAGAAATTCTCCATGAGTATTCTTATTTTCATGGCAATGTAGTTATTTGCATAAGTTCAGTAAGAATCTGTTCTTCTTGAAACAGGACACAGTTGGAAACATTGGTTATATTACCAGGACTTTGACTGGAATGTCATAATTTTTTTTTTTTTTTTTTTGCGGTACGTGAGCCTCTTACTGTTGTGGCCTCTCCCGCTGTGGAGCACAGGCTCTGGATGCGCAGGCTCAGCAACCATGGCCCACGGGCCCAGCCGCTCCACAGCACGTGGGATCCTCCCGGACTGGGGCACGAACCCATATCCCCTGCATCGACAGGCAGACTCTCAACCACTGCACCACCAGGGAGGCCCTGGAATGTCATATATGAGAGAGCATTCATAGACTCAGATATGACCACACAGCTTTAAGGAACTAAGGTTGACTTTATGGAGCCAATAAAGCCCCTTGAAAAAATAGCCTAGTACCTTGCTTAGGGTTCCCAGCAGTCTTACCAGGTGAGTAAGGAAGGTTACTCCCTGGCAGGTGAAGGAACCTCAAGCTATTTTGGGGACCTCAAGAAGAGAGTAATTCAGCCAAATCTATAGGTATTGCAGGCAAGTCTAGTGGTGAATTCTTGGCTTGGCTTCCTGGCCTCAAGAGGCATTTAAAAGTGCAAAGTGAAATTCCTTATGAAAAATTCTAGCAAAGCAGATATAAAAGAGTCTATATGATCAATTACTATTCTTGCTGCACTTTTGAAAATGACCAGGTCAAGTTTATTGAAACTAGACCTATTTTTGCCAACAAATTAGTCTTAATTTGGCTGTCTTTGGTAAAAATGAGGGTGATTTTAGAGAGAAAAATTAAGTTTCAGTGATACGCTTGTAGATATTAGATTCTAATATTGTCTATTGTCTTTGAGGTTCGTTTTCTACACGTAAGCTGTTCTAGATCCTGAATTCTTCTAGTTGCCTCATATCTGGCTACAGCCCTCTCAGCTAACATTTCCAGTGGCTCCCGTCCTTTTAACTTGAAATCATTGAGAACTAAAACTGCCCTTTTTTCTGAAGTCCTGCAAACTGAAGCTAGATGATGATAAAAACTTCAGAGAAATCATCCCAACACTTCATGTTTAGACAATCTTCTTCATGCCTGTTGCTGTGTGAGCCAGTCAGAAAGTTTACCAGTACATTTGATGACATCATCAGAGACATTCAATCTATAAACCAGGAAAATCTGATTGCCACTGCCTGCCCTCATTCCATCTAAAATGCTTCAAGCTGGACATTTAGAAATCCTCTCAACTGGCTGCCTTCAGAAGGCTGAAAATGGGATTATGGTCTGCTCCAATCACTAACCATTGTTTTGTTTCCATAGAAATGCCTCTAATTAACCTGATTGCTTCTACCATAGACCTAACTTGGGGAGCCTCACTACATCAATGTCTCCTGAAATGAGTTTAACTGAACTAATCTATTGTCAGAACTAAGAGACTGATTCAGTAAGATGAAACAATCTACCAATTCAACTTTTGGACTGTGAAACTTCTTGGGGAACTTTCAGTGGTGGGACTGTAGGGGAATAAAATATCCCCCCCGCCCCCAAGATGTGTCTCTTTGTCAGGAGGATTATTTTAGGCTGGTTGTTTTAAGAAACAGAAGACTTGAAAAGTCTTTCTTTTTACCTCCCCCTTAACTGCCTAAAAGAATTTAGATAAAGGGCCTGGTCCAGGAAGGGCATTATCAATAGAGATATCTACAGAGAATATGGGCTCCGTGTGGCAGGGGGACCTTGGCAGGGCCTGGAGATCAAAGTCCTCTCTGTGTCCTATTGTCTCTGCACGGCATAACAAACACTTGTTAACCAAACATTTGTTTTTCCCATCTTCCTGTAAATCGTTTTCCTTCCCTTAGAAGCCCCAAACCCCTAACCCCTTCTCCTTCTCTCAGATGACATGTAAGTCCCAATTGCCTAACTTGTCCTTGGGCCTTATATTCTTAAGGAGTCCCTGTGCATACATAAATTTGGGTTTTCTCCTGTTAATTTGTCTTGTGTCAATTTAATTATTAGGTCAGCCAGAGGAACCTAGAAGGGTGGAGGGAAAATACTCCTCTTCAACAATAGTGAGCGGCCCCCTTAAATTTTGCACCCTGGCTGCCTTTTTCACTCCTCCTTGGTCCTGGCTCTGATTCTGAGGCAAGTTCCTCACAGTTTCTGAGAGGGTTTCTAGAAGGACTGAGCCCCAGTAGCTCACAGTTAATAACCTACTTATTAACATACCTTTTACTGATTTTTCTATTTTCCTTGTCACACTTTCCCTACTGTCTCACTGGTGCATCCTGGGATTGCCTTTCAAACCAGTACCTCCACTCATTTCCTTTTCAGCTCCCACTCCCGAAGGAACTTAAACTAAGGCAGACATTGCTTACAAATGGTGTTTCCTCTCCCTACCCCCACCCCACATACGATTTATTTAAGCTTATGATCAGCTTATGATATGATTCCATTAGCTGTAAAGGTTTGTCTTCTGTGAGACAGATCTGGGACTCAGATGTCCTGGTGCTCAGGGTTAGACAGTTACATCCTTCCAAAGACTTCTTTGTACACGTTCAAACACATACATGTGGGCACTTTTTGTTTTGGGTGATTGAGGAAAGAGGTGTTGGATGTTGTTGCTCCTGTTTTGTTGTGTTTTGTTTTGTTTTGGTTTTGGTGGAGAGGCATTTGGGGAGGTGTGAAGGAAGATAAAAACCATGGAAGGATAGGAAGGCAAGAATTGGCTGGATAATTTTCTCAGACTTTCCCTTCACTTGGGCCTATGGCTAAGGACCTGGCTGTGAGCCCCTGTGGGAATGATGCCAGGGCAAGTAACAGAGTCTGTGTTCAGACAGACTGGGAAGCTTGGAGTACACACAGTCCTGCTTCAGGACAAAGGTGGCCAAAGGCAGCACACAATGAGCAACACGTGCCCTGTGCCCTCCTTTCCCATCTCAGCCCCAGCCCCAGTCCCCAGACCACAGTACTTGTTCTGGCTCAGAGACCAGTCTGCAGAAATGCACAGAACTTGGTGGAGCCTCAGGGAAGACCCAGGGCAGGACATGGCAGCTGGACTAACAGAGAGTCTGCATCTCCCATAAGGGGCTGGTGGGCTGCAGCCTGTCTCTGAGCAGGACAAAGCACAGGACCCTGGGTAGGGAAGCCTTTGGGAGGGGGATAAATTCCTGAATGAGCAGGTAGAGGCACAGGACTGACAAAGTTTAGGAGACTTTAGCCATGTGACCTAGTTTGTACTCACAGGTAGGTGAAACCTGGGCTATTTAGCTAAGTGATGTTTGCTCTAAGCTTGCTGGCATCCACGTGATTTAATCAGCCTGTCCAGCAAAAAGCCTGGGAGTCAATTATCCTGGGCTCTAGCTCTGTCACTAACAATAATCTTGGGCACGTCACTTGACTTCTCTGTGCTTCAGTTTCCTTCATCTTATAATGACCTCATTGGGCAAGATGAATGCTTAGGTTCTTTTTGAATATTAAGATAACCAGAGTTCTTTCTCCAGAAATTGCTGTTGGACACACGGAGTCCTAGAGAATGTCCCACCATGTGACTCCTGCCTTGGAGTTCAAAAGGGGCCCGTGGGCTTGGGATCCTCTTTCTCTTACAGTGCTCTTGGGTAAAATGTCAGGTTATGGCCAGACACAGTGGAATTGAAAAGGAGTGTCAGCTGCAGCTTCTGTGAATGTCTTCTTTGGAACTTTATCTTAAATGTTTGAGAGACAACTCTTTTTTAAAAAAATTTAATTTTATTTATTTTTTTATACAGCAGGTTCTTATTAGTCATCAGTTTTACACACATCAGTGTATACATGTCAATCCCAATCACCCAATTCATCACACTACCATACCCACCCCACCGCTGCTTTCCCCCCTTAGTGTCCATACGTTTGTTCTCTACATCTGTGGAGAGACAACTCTTAAATTGGTGTTTTATTGTCCTTGAGACACCATACCTTTGTTGAGTTCATTGTAAATCATAAATTTGAGCATGAAACATAGGTTGCCAAACTGGCAACTAACTGTACCCATTTGTGTTTAGTTTGGAGAACTTGAAAATGCCATTATTGATACTATGTATAAAATAGATAACTAATGAGAACCTACTGTGTAGCACAGGGAACTCTACTCAATGCTCTGTGGTAACCTAAATGGGAAGGAAATCCAAAAAAGGGGGATATATGTATACATATTGCTGATTCACTTTGCTGTACAGTAGAAACTAACATAATATTGTAAAGCAACTATACTCCAATAAAAATAACTAAATAGATAGATAGATAGATAGATAGGTAAATAAATAGAAAATGCCTCTTGCAGCTGTCTGCTTATTCCCTGTCCAGCCTCTGATTGATTTCCGTCCCATGCTTATGTGACACCTTTTTATTATGTTTACTCCGCACAGAGTTGGCCAATTGTTGTTTCAGAAAGTTAAATGGCGTGCCTCCAGTGGAGGTGTGACGTCATGGTGTCCCTGCTCCCGAGAGCGGAAAGTCCACCTCCACAGTGCCATAATCTGGGGGCCCTAGGCTAAGACTTCTCCAAGTGAGCTGCCTCTCCTGGCCCAGGTTGTGATCTGGGTGGCACGGCTGAACTGACTGTGAACTGTCCATTTATTTCTGATTGGCAGCCAGGCTGGATAGTGATCAAACAAGACCATTCTGACAATACAACATGCTGCTCTGTTTCAGAAGTATTTTTAAGGAAGGATGTTGTCCTAGGGGTGCCCAGCAGGGCTGTTGAAAGCAAACAGAAATCACACGTGGTCTAATCAGAGGGTCAGTGAGTGGGAAAGTATACTTTTTTTTTTTTTTTTTTTTTTGGCGGTATGCGGGCCTCTCACTGTTGTGGCCTCCCCCGTTGCGGAGCACAGGCTCCGGACGCGCAGGCTCCGGACGCGCAGGCTCAGCGGCCATGGCCCACGGGCCCAGCCGCTCCGCGGCATATGGGATCCTCCCAGACCGGGGCACGAACCCGTATCCCCTGCATCGGCAGGCGGACTCTCAACCACTTGCGCCACCAGGGAGGCCCGGAAAGTATACTTTTAAAAGTATACTAGTAATTTCTGAATATGCCAATACAATCTAATAACAATACTATCTAATATTTATTGAATGCTGCCTATCAGCTATGTTCTGAGAATTTCTACATATATTAACTCATTAATCCTTACCACAAACCGGGGCAGGTCCTATTGTTATCCTCACTCTATAAATGACAAAACCAAGGCACAGAGATGTTAAATGACCACACAGCTACTGAAGAGTCAAGACCTGAATTTGAAACCAGACCATTTAGTTTCAGTGTTCACACTTAATTGCTCTACTTTTTTAAGAGTAAGGATGTTTTCATCTATGTGGCAAATATAGAAAGGAATGTTGTTAATTATATTTCAGGCCAAATTAGAAGTGGAGGAGACATAAGGAAAAAAACATGTTTTTTTTCTTTTTTTGTATTTATATGAGATGATGGCAGTAAACTAAACTTATTGTGATAATCATTTCACAATACATGTAAGTCAAGTCTGTATGTTGTACACCTTAAACTTAGTGCTATATGTCAATTATATTTCAATAAGACTGAAAGAAAAAAGAAAAAATAAGAAGAGAAAGAGAGGCCACAGTGAATCCAAGCCCTCTGATATGGCTTCTCAGCCCTCATGAGCTAGCCTTGGGCAGCCTCTGCACCTTGTATGCTGCCACCCCAACTGGGTGACTTTCCTGGGCCCCAGCCACAATAGGAGACCTTGCACCTATCTTGATTTGTTCAACTCCTTGTGCTTTTATGCTTTTACGCACCCTTCCTGGAAAGCTCTTCTTCCAAGTCTGGAGAAATCTTCAGCTTTTTAGACTCGACTCAAATGTTAACTCCTCCGTGAAACTTCCTCAGACTTTTCATGCTGGGTTTTTGCTTGTTTGTGCTTCCTCAACACCTGGCTTATCCCTTTGCCATAGCTTGTTAAAAAACAAAAATTCAGCCAAGTAAATGTGAAAATCGAATTGGCTTTATTGAGCAATTCATGAGTGGGGCAACATCCTATCTAGCAAGTAGATGGGTGCTCTGAGGGGTTGTACAAAATGGAAGGTTTTTATAAGAAGAAGGGTGGGATGAGGGAGCTATTAGCAAAAGAAAAGAAAGAATTGTTTTTAGGCCAGGACATCTTTCTGGGGGTGGGATGCAACAGCAAGTGTCTTATCATGCAGACTGATTCTCCTTCCTCTTGGGTGTGGAGAGGGCCGAAGTGGTAGATTACTTCATTGGTGCTGAATAGAAAATTCCAGACCAGTTGATTGATTACATTTCTGGTGTAAGTTGAAACTGCAATTATGTTAGGTATGAAATCTAGTTTTGGTATCATGGGCTTTAGCACAAGGGATGCCGTTTTGGGCCTGAGTTTTTTGTTTTATTTTTTTCATTAACAGCTTGCTTCAGGTAATATTGAAACTGTTTTCTCTCTCCTCACTAAGCTGTGAGCTCCTTCAAAGCGTGGTAGCATCTAGCAGAGTGTGTGCTTCATAAATGTTTCTTGAAATAATATTGAAACTGTTTTCTCTCTCCTCACTAAGCTGTGAGCTCCTTCAAAGCATGGTAGCATCTAGCAGAGTGTGTGCTTCATAAATGTTTCTTGAAAAAACTGCGTAAAGCAAGTATTCCTGTAAGCAGATAGAGTAGGGGATCCCTGGAGCAAGAGAATCAGTCATGGCTTTCTTTACATAAGAGAAGCCATTTTGGGCCTAAGCTATTTTGTGATCTAAGCCTGGCCACAGTGCTTGCCCTTGAACAGGTCTCAGTAATGAATGATATTAAGGGAAGTGAGGGAAAGCAGGGACAAAGGAAAAACAGTCAAGAAACCAAAGTTCAGCAGCAGTAAGACAGAGTCCTAGTTCCTCCTCAAGGCATATACATCATAATCTGATAAAGATCATTGAGTTCTGCAGGAACTAAGGCGCCCACGGAGGTGGAGAATGGTAACTACATGCTGAGATCCGAGACTGGTCAGAACCTAAGGAATAATGATGTTGACCTTTTCTGACCCTCCTGACTTCAGTCAACTAAAGCTTGGACTCTGTCAACCTTTGCCCCAATTCTATGCCAAATTCTCCTCTGCTTCAGCCCCTTCATGAATGTGCATGTACCCTTAGTTTAAAACTTAGCCAATTTTGCTATTCAGAGACATACTGCTTTGGGAAAGATCCCTGGTGTTCTCCTTACTTGCTGCAAGTAATAAATCCATCCTTCTCCCTATCTTTGGCTTGACACCCACCAAGAGGTGAACCCACTTTTTGGGTAACATTCCCATCATTAGGTAATAATGGGCACTCAGAGATTCTGTCTTCAGGCTTATGTAAAGAACTTTATTTTGGGTTCTAATTATCCTGATAATTTTTCAATCCTTTCACTTATTTTGGCTTGTTTGCATAAATTGTTGACTTTATAAACACTTGACTCTTTGATAATGAGAGTATACTAACATATGAATTAAGCAATCACTCTGATGATGGTGATGATGATAAAGTGTATACATACATGTGTTTATATGTATATATATACACACAAGTAACACCCTTATTTTCAGGGCCAACCATGACACCCTCCCTTTTCATTCTACCAGGTAGGCAGGTATTCAGGTGGAACCTGTTGGAAGATATGTTGTTTCTATCCTGGACATGGCAGGAGTTTGGAATTTTTGACACAACTAATGAGAATTGGAGGTTCTAAAACAGAGTCTTTCAAAGTGGGATTTGTTTGAGAATAATTTATAAAATATAGAGAAATCACTGCTTGATTTTACTAAAGAGTGAAAATCACAACTGATTATAATTTCTGCCTTTGCTGCAAGTATAGCTCTGCTTCTTCCCTAAACGGTCGCTGACCTGGTCAAGGACGCCTGGGTCCTTGTGGCTCAGGTCCCTCAACTTCTTTTATCTTTCCTCCTCCTTTGTCATAGAGCTTACCATCTCCTGCTGCAACGCTTTCATATTTGGTCATTTGTTTTGCTGCAGATACTTCCAGACTCCTTTTCCACTCATAGTTTTTCTTTACTATGTTCTTTTCCCTTGTTCAGTTTACTCTCTTGCATATTAATTTTTTTCTCTCCTGTGGTTTGTTTCCTTGATTCTCCCCAAAACTGGACCCCCAGCATTGCAGCCCTCTTCCTCTATGGTTATCCTTCAGATCACCTTTAAGGCCATCTCTGCTTAGCTCAGTGTAATCCTATTTACTCACTAAAACTGTCCTTTGGGGTGTGCGGCATCTAAATCAGGACTTCTAGTAATTAACTCTTGATTTTTAGAAAGGTCATTTTCTTGCTCTCTGGGCTTGGGTGAGAAGGGGAAGAGATGGAATTTTTAGCAAAGTTTCACGAGGGAGAGACTCTCTCCACACTCACTTCTATCCTTCCCCAATCAGAACAATCTCCTTAGCCATGAAATATCTTGGCAGTTTTATTTTAACTCTCAGCAGAACATTTTACATAATGTTTTGATGTGGTTGTAGAAAACTGATTCCTGCTGATAGAGAAACACTTTGAAAAAAGTTTTAATTTTCAAACAATGAGTGTAAGCTGGCTGCTCTTACCCTTACCCCACTTCTGAGACTCTCCCCATGGGCTGGGGTGAAGGTAACTGGTAAAAATAAAATTGAATGTTTACTAATGTATGCAAGTGTTTGAAGAAATTTTTTTGCATATTTCTATAATCTTGAAATGGAGAAGGAATCTGTAAACATCAAAGCCAGAAACCCTAAAGGAAAAGACTTATAGATTTAACAAAGTAAAAAAAAAAAAAAATGATGGCAATCTGGGTAAAATATTTGCAACACGTGTAACATTTGAGGAGTTAAAACACTTAGTTTACAAGAGTTTAACAAAGAAAAAGCTGAACACTTGGATTAAAAAGGTCAATAGACATATGAAAAGATGTTCAATCTTATTAGTAATCAAAGAAAATATAAATCAAAACAATAATAGTTAGATTGGACATAATTTTAACACTGATAAGAATATTGATAGAAAGATGAAAAACTAGATATATTCATACCAATAAACACCTATTAGAAAGGCTAAAGTAATGCTGACAATACCTAGTGCTGACAAAGATGTGCAGCAGTTGGAATCCTCATACACTGATGGTGAGAATGCAGAATAGAACAGCCACCATGGAAAACAATTTGGAAGTTTCCTGTAAAGTTAAACATACACCTACCGTATGACCTAGTACTCTCACTCCTGGTTATTTATGCTAGAGAAATGAAAACTTATATTCAAACAAAAAAACTGTATAGCAGTTTTATTCACAACTGCCAAAACCTGGGAAGCAATGTCCTTCAGTGGCTGAATGAATGAGCAAACTGTGGTATATCCATGTAATGAAATACTACTTAGCAATAAACTACCCCCCCCCCAGAACAATGAATGGAATCATCTTTGGATGAATCTCCAAAGCATTACGCTGAGTGAAAGAAGCTAGTCTCAGGATGTTTTAGATGATTCCATCTGTATGACATTCTTGAAAAGACAAAAAATTGTAGGGACAGACTAGATCAGTGGTGCCAAGGGTTTAGATGTAGGGGAGGGGAGTGTGCCTATAAAGAAATAGGACAAGGGAGTTTTTGGGGAGATGAAACATTTTTGTGTCCTGATTATGGTGGTGGTAACACAAATCTGTATATGTGTTAAGATTTATAGAACTGTGTCTCAAAAGAAAGAAATGTAAATGTTACTCTGTGATGATTAAAAAAAAAAAGTAGGCATTCTCACACCCTGTTCGTGAGAGTGCATTGTGCCAACTTTATGGAGGATAATTTAGCTATATGTATCAAATATAAAATATGTCTATTCTATTACTTAGCAATCCCACTCTTGCTGAAATATTCTAAGGAAAAGTGCAGCCATGAACATTCTTGTACTATCTTTGCACCCATGCAAGTTTATGACTGCAAAAAAGAGATACAAACTATAAGTCTATCTCTGGGGATTTGATTTCAAGTTATAATAATACATACAGTGGAATAGCATACATTTAAAATGGTATAATCTATACTTGTTTACATGGGAAAACGTCTATAACATATTATGTAGTGAAAATAATTTACAAATTATTAGTGATATGCAAATATGTGTGTTTATGTAAAGTATGTTTATGCAAATATGTAAAAACGTAAAAATAGTTTACAAATAATGTGTATGGCATGAACTTGTTTTTTAAAATGAGAAGTATATGTCCAAATTTATTCAATGAAAAAAAATCTGGAAGAATGTGCACCAGACACATTGACAGAAGTCATCTCTGGGTAGTGGGCTTATAGTGATTCTCACTTTCCTCTTTGTACCTTTTTCATAGTCTTTTTACCTGTATACTTTTGTTATAGTCTGAACGTTTGACTAGGAGCATGTATTACCTATGCACTTTTAACATTTATTTTGATTTTTACAAAAACCCATGTAAAGTTTGAAGGTTTGCGTTTTAGACCATGATAAAATTTTCCCAAGTCAAAACAGATGTATTCAAACATTATGTACTCCACAAAAATATCCTGTCCAAATCTACTATAAAAGAGAGCATTTAGCTGTTTATTGCTAGGACTGCAGACACCAGCAATATTATTTCCACTGTTGAACTTTTCACCCGCCAATATGTGTGGGCTACTAACACACTTCCTCATTTTTGGGGATTTGTCTTTGATATTTAAAATGTAATTCTTGGACTCAAGGAACATAACCTCAAGGTATTTATATGGTTAAAAATCAAATAATGCACCTTGTTTAGTATAAAGTATGATCCTATGGATATGGTGATTGGGAGGATAAAATGGAAAGGTTATCTATTACTAAATTTAGAAATTATGTCCTGATTGATGGTTGATTTAAATATAACTTCTTGTCAAGCATCTGTTTTTAGAATCAAATTACTGTGAGTCTACAGTTTCCTTGAAGTCTCAGAGTCTCAAATTTCTGTTTGCCTTTGTATGGTTTTAAGAAAATGAAGAGTGTGAAACTGCAAATTTAGTTTTCATTGTATCATATTTTATATGACACCCTGGTCATTTCATAGAAATATAAGGTGGCAAACAAATTGTCTGCAGAAGAAATCATTGTCATTATCTCATTGAATCCCAAGTCATTCAAAACCATCTCCCACACACTGAAGATTCATTTGAGAATGCTTTTGTCTCCCCAGCTGCCCACATGTTTTTCTGATCCACCTCTTCTCCAACTTTGCCTTATTGACCACCCCCTGTGGAATGCTGACTGTTTTTCATCTTGCTTCCTTTGTTTATCTCTAGGGTTTAATTCAATAAACAAAGTGGCTTGGATCAAACTTTGGGCTCTTATGGGTTTGGATGTGTTCTTTGGTCTCAGTTTTAGTTACCAGAAGGGAGTGTTGCTTCTGACCTCTTTGACTCTTCCCTGCTGATTTTACTAGGCCTTTGATACTAGTAAAGGGTGAGATTTTTGAGGAAGTGGTCTTGCTTTTGTTAGAGGTGGTAATGCCTTTTGTTGCTTTGTGACTCAAGTTGCACATTCAGTTACAATCACAAAGATGTGCCTTAAAAAAAATCAAATTCAAACTAGCAGAAGTAGAAACCCAGGGTTTTGATCTTCGAGGAACAATGTGACTCTTATTATTGATGCAAAAATAGCAAATAAGAACCCTCATCTAGGTTTGATTTCGCAAGATTTAGGTAATTCATTGCCTACTACACTCACACTCTCAGCCACTTCTCCCAACACATTCTCAGGATGTATAATGGACTACTGTGTCCACTCCCCCACACTCCCCCAAGAACTTCCAGGCCCAGGGCCCACAAACTCAGAAGGCTTTACAGGCTGAGCAGGTGGAACAGAAGAGTAAATCAGGCTGTTTAAGAAAAACGGATTAGTGGGGACTTGGCCAAGGTAGAGACAGCATGTTCCACCTAGAGAGAGCCTCTTTCCAGCATCGGCCAATTGTTGCTCTGTGGGAATGGGCCTCGGGTGGTCAGAGCTTCCACCCTTCCAATAGAAGCAAGAAATAAAGATTTTTGTTGTGACATTTCCAATCTCATCAACTATTTCCAATGAAATACCAACACACTTTAGCCCAAACCACGTGTCAGAGAGCTGGATGTGGCTATGGGCTGCCAGTGTGCAACTTCTGATTAAAAACTAAAGTGCATACATTTTGGAAGTCCAAAAGCAGGGTGCTGATGGAGGCTGTTCCGGGGTCAGGACCAGCATGGACACAATCCCAGCAGTGAGCAAGGGTATGTGGGACTTTGAGGCACCAATTAGTGGTACTTCAGTGGTACTGCTGTGTGCTAGTGACAGGGCAATTGGCTGCTGAAAATTAGAGGCTGACTGGCTTCTCTAGATCTCTGTGGAAGCCCCCAGGGCTCTTAGGCAGTCAGGATGAGGGAGGGGAGGAAGGAAATCTCAAGAAAGAGATATTGGATTTCCTGCTAATAGGTAGGCAAGTGGGGATTTGAGTAATTAAATAAAAGATGAAAAAGAGATATGACTGTATTTGAACTCTAGGCTGGCAAAGTAGTTTATACTGCTTAATCTAATTGAAAATATCAATTTAAAAATCCACAGATTGGAATTTTGGAAAAAAGTCATATTTATTAAGTTATTATTGGACATTGAGGAAAGGTTATATTGTTGTTTGGAATAATAGTATAGTAACATAATAAATGGCATTAATAATAACAACAGCAGTCTTTTATTTATTAATTTATTTTGGCCACGCCTCGGGGCAAGTGGGATTGGACCCGTGCCCCCTGCAGTGGAAGCACGGAGTCCTAACCACTGGACTGCCAGGGAATTCCCAACAGCTGTCTTTTTTTTTTTTTTTTTTTTTGCGGTACGCAGGCCTCTCACTGTTGTGGCCTCTCCTGTTGCGGAGCACTGGCTCCGGATGCACAGGCTCAGTGGCCATGGCTCACGGGCCCAGCCGCTCCTCAGCATGTGGGATCTTCCCGGATGGGGGCACGAACCCATGTCCCCTTCATCAGCAGGCGGACTCTCAACCACTGTGCCACCAGGGAAGACCCAACAGCTGTCTTTTATTGAGCACTTACCACATGCCAGGCACAGTACAAGCACTTCACATGTACTAGCTCATTTAATACCCATAGATACCCTATAAGGTAGTTTCTACTATTACTTCCATTTGATAGATGAGTAAACTGAGGCACAGAGAGGTGAACTAACATGCCCAAGGACACACAGACATCTTGTACAAATAAGGAGTTTTCACTTAGCAATGGCCTTCTAGGATTGGTTTAAAATTCTCTCACTTAAAAAAAAAATTTATAAACCTACTCACCAAAAAGTTCTAGCTGTCTTAACAATTTCATCTCTCCATATTCTCTTCTGTTCTTTGTTACTGCGCATGCATTCTTCTAAAATATGTCAGGTTTTACTGTTTCCATGTGGTGATTTATGGTTTGCCTTTCTGCAGTTGTGAACTATCCCTTCTCACTACTAATCTACAAATTCTCTTCTTAATGCCATTTTTCTTAGGTAAAAAATACCATATGCTTATCCTAGAAATTTTGTAAAATACAGACATGTATGAAAAAATTAATCCTAATCCCACCATCCACAGAAAATAGCTGTTAACTTTTAGGTGGCATTCTTTCCATTCTTTTCTATACACATATAGTCAATGAAAAAGACTACAAATACACTGCTAACTATTTTTACGGAATATAAATCATATATACACATAGCTATAGTTTTGCTTTTTTCAGTTAACATTTATCATGAGCTGTTTCTCATATCACTACCTTTGACAACATTATTTTTATTTTTAATGACTACATAGAATTCTATCATGAGTTTACCAGAATTTATTTTAGAACCTTAGATGATTAATAACCATTAACCATTAGATGATTTACTATTTTAAAAATGTTCACTCCTGGAAATAACATAGTACAAATATTTTGAATATAAGTCTTTGACCATATTTTTGAATATAAGTCTTTGACCATTATATTTGACCATGTAAGTCTTTGACATTTTGAATATAAGTCTTTGACCATATTTTTGAATATGTCTTTGACCAAATTCCTCCAAGTAAAATTACTGGGTCAATAGCTCTTAACACATGTTGCTACGTTGCCTGTCAGAATGTTGGGCCACTCACATGCCACTAACACCCTCAGTTTTTATGATCTTCACTTTTACATCACTCTCCTTTTTCCTTAACCTCTCAGTTTATTTCCTTGTATGTCAGGACTGGGCCCTCCATTGAGCTATCTTTTCTCATTCTAGTAGTGTGTTGAGGGCCTCCCATCCCCAGCAGTAAGCAGCCAGATGTGGGGACTTCCTGCTGAGCTTTGTTGGGTAACGGAGCCAATCCAGAGGAACCGGCTTTAGGGTCAGCTAAACTGACCTGTGGGAAGCCCCAGGCCTCTGGGAATGGAGCCCATCCCCACTAATTTACATACCGTGGATGATTCTTCACGGGTAGGTTTCCCGGACAAGTAACCAAGCTAAGAAATTGCTCAGATTTCACTGGACAGCATCAGTCACTGGAAGCATGGCAATGAAGAAGGGAAATGAAGGCCAGCTTCCATGGCCTGGTCACAGCACAACAGCTAGACAGGGTTGTCTTTGAGGGGGCACAAACATTCGTTCTATCAGGACAGTTTCAGAAGCTATGAAGGGCACTGGTGCAGGGACGAGTCAAACCAAAGAGTCAAGTCCCCCAAGGGGACAACAACAAAGGGAGGACCATGCACTACAGAAGGAATCGTCTCCACAATGCTGAAGAGGAAAAAGAGAGGCTTGCCTCTCTAGCGGCCCAAAAGAAAAGGGAAATCTGGAACATTTCCTTGGCTTTCTTTGTTTTTTAATGACTTATCCTCTTATTAATATGTCAGAGAGAAGGAGAGCTCCTGGCTAAGAAATAACAGTCCCTCATCCCAGAAATCACAGCCAGGAATATGGATTCTTAACAAGTGTCAGAAAAGCACTCTGAGTAAGGAGAGAAAAATGCAGATAAATCACTCCTGTTATAATAAATGCTTGATTTCTTTTAATCCCGAGTCCAATTATTTTCTTTTCAAACTTAAGGGTACTGTCTGCCCTATAAATTAAGGGTATTTGCCTATTAATTTGAGTACTTAAAAAATATCTGCCTATAATATTTCTCTCATCTACCCTCTACCCCTTTCCTTTTTATCTAATGAATTCTAATCCTCTCTCTTCTCTGTCCCTCCTGCTTCTTGAATAACAGCACAGCAGAGTTAGTCATTTAATCCCATCCCTCTCCTTCAATAATCTTACACAGGAGGACAGGGGTGGAGATGAGAAGAAGGATTTCCAAGTAGGGAAACTACATGAGCAGAGATGCAGAAAGTTTGTGGAAGGGGGGGTGGGTAGATAGGGATGGGGGGATGGAGGAGGCTTCAAAGGCCTTTTATGTCATGTTTGCAAAGGTCTTTGTAGGTTTTCTTAAGGGACTTTGAGGGATTGTTTCTTTGTAAGCAATGGAGAACCATAGGAAATTTTGAAGGGGAGAAAGATATGATTAGATACTTTTTGTTTTTGTGTTGGCTTGCTTAGCTTTTTTCCCTTCAAGCCAAAATCGCTCCATTGTGGAAGGAAAGATAAATAGGAAGAGGAAGAAACTAAAGGCAGGAATAGCAATTCGGAGGTTTCCCAGTCCTTTGGTTTGGATTTAGACAAGTGGGGATGGAGAGTAAGGGACAGATTTAAGAGATATTTAGGAGATTCAATTGGCCTGACTTGGGTGCTTTTTAGGATGAGAAGAGAAAGATGAGGTCAGAGAGATGAAAAGTCAAACAAGTATGACTCTGATTTCCCACAATGTGTGGATGAGGATGTCATTAAATGAAATTAAATCATAAGATGCATATGGAGGCCGGAGATTTAAAGGGAAGATAAAAAAATAAGTATGGGGTTTAGTTGCAGAATGTCCTATTCAGTGTTGTGGTGGTAAATGTTAAAATTGGCTTTCCAAAAGAAGAGAGAGAGAGAGAGAGAGAGAGAGAGAGAGAGAGAGAGAGAGAGAGAGAGAAAAGAAAGGAAGAAAGAAAGGAAGGAAGAAAGAAAGAAAGAAAAAAAGAAAAGAAAGAAAGAAAGAAAGTATAAAATAAAAGGAAGAAAAGAAAGCCCTGACTGTATCAGATTTCAATGGTGTTAATATTCCAAACCATGGGCTGATTTTAAGCTCACCCTGTGGAAGTCACTTAGTGCAGAATCGGGAAGAGATATACACACACAGTCAGGTGTTCTGAGCTGGAGCGAACACACCACTGGTCCCACTGGATGCCCCTCCATGTATGGGGGGCATACTGTCCCGGAGCCCAGCAAGGAGATGAGAGCTGGTGACACAGGGTTTACGTGAGGCCAAGGGGAGTGGATCATGTAAAAATAAAAAGAGAAAACCAGTATTAGGAGACATTATACAAGGACAGAGGAGTCAGGAAAAGAGTCGTTAAAGAGGCAGGAGGGTCAGAAGAGAACCAGATTTAGGAAATAAAAGAGATGAACTTGTTTCAGGAAGGAAGGTGTGGTGGGTAGTGTCAAATATCCAGAGATCAGGTAGCCCAGGGACTTAAAGGAGGTCATCAGCGTTACCCATTCAGCAGTCTTTCTGCACTTGAGGTATTTTTCTATTTTTCTACATGAAAATATTTTTTAATGATAAGAAAGAAAGCACATATACCCCTCTCTCTCTCTTTTTAAGGAGGTCATTAATGAATCTGGAGAGTGCTGGGGGCCAGAGTTTGCCTGAAATGGGCTGGAGAGCAAATAAAAGGGAGGGATAACAGATGAAATCTTTTCAGTAGTTTGGCTGTTAAAGGCAGGAGAGCTTGAAGGGAGGCAGGTTGGATGGCTGGCTTTTAAAAAGAATTATAGCTCATTGATCAACTAGTAATTCAGGGGAATATGTCTGTCTATAATCCAGACTAACTTGCTGATCCCAATGACAAGCAGAACAAACATCTTACTCAAGTCCAGAAGCAGTAATGTTTTTGAATCTTGCTACATGTCAATAGGAGTCACATTAATAAAGAAGGGGATTGCATTGGTCCAATTATATTGAATTTGTAGGTATTGAAAGCCTATGCAATACATGGTTTACTCCACAAATAATGGTGATTCCTTGTATTTTTTGTTTGTTTGCTTGAATATCTATAGCTTGAGAATTTGTTTCTAACCATGAATTGGAATTAAACTGACTCAAATATGAACTGTACGTCCTTTTATTCCACTTCATATGAAAGAAGGATTACCTATTTTTTTTCTTTAATTTTGAGGTACCTGTCATTCTCCAGGAATTCTCAAAAAGTCCAGCCATTAGGTCTTAATTGTAACAAATTCTGCTTGAGAAGTTATTTTTAGAATATTTTGTTTTATTCTTTATTGACTTCCTGTAATACTCTATTTTTTTCAGAGTTTCTAGGAATCAAACAGTATGCTATACACATGTGTGGTGAAAATCATTTATATTTTAAATAATGTGTGCATGTACATTTATGTAGACAAGTTAACAGATATTATATATCAAAGCAATTTCCAAGCAAAACCTTTTAGGTAATCCCTAATTTAAAAGTCTCAACAGAATGAAAATCTGTAGCTTCATGACCTCTAGCAGGGTCTCCAAGGCCACAGCTGCCTGAATTCTGTAGTTAAAAGATTCCAGGGTCATCTCAGAATAGAACTTCAAGACACCCAGGCTACATTGACAGAATCAGCTTCTCCAGAGCCACAGCAACAAAGAAGGGCCATTCCACTTGTTTGGAAAGGGTCACCTAGGGTGGGGACCTGGAGTGTTGGTGTTGGTGTTAGCAGGAATTGAAGGACTTGGAGGAAAGCTCGCTGAAGCATACTCTGGACCTGTGACATTCAAGGGAGATAATTCATGCTTTTACACTTTCTCAAGGGACACATTCTCTTAACCTCTAACTTTTGGAATTCAGTATTTTTGTCATGTGAACCTGTCGTATTTGCAAAGTGTGGGCTTGGTGTCAGCAGACTTAGGTCCTTGTGTCCCTTGGCCAAATCACTTAGACTCTTTTGGGGATTTGGGCTCTTTTACTGGTAGAAATCAACATGACTAATAAGCATATTTCAAACATTATGGTGTGTTCATGTATTCATTGCAGAGGTGAGCAGATTCTTGATACCATAGGTTGTTCTTAGTTAAAAATGATCGCATTTGGCGTTGGGGCCATAGACCTGTGTATTCAGAATCAGTGGCTGTCCTCTCTGGGGCTTTCATCTCCTTCTTGGCCTCATCTCCTTCCTCCAACAGTCTATCTTTGTCCCATTTGTACAGAACTTACTGTCACTCATTCCCCAAGAGAACAATCTGAAGGATTACTTTAGTAGGGGGTGCTCTTGGGAACTATAGCCTTCAGTTCCAGAAAGAATGCTTTGGTGGTGGGATTTCAAGCACTGTGATAGGTGGATGGTGGGGTGGGTGGGCAGGGAGTGGAGAGTCAGATAGACATAAGCACTTCCATAAGTCACACTTGGAATGGTAACACCTCCTCCAGGAGCTTTCCTTTATATCCAGAGGGTCAGAAAGATTACTTTGAGCTCTTGGCTAGACCTGGAGTTTTAAAATTTTGGCATGGGACAATCTTTATAGGCCATTTTCTGGTACCAGAAAATGACATCAATAGTCAGCTACCAACACCTTCTTTGTTTACAGTGCCATTCTTCCTAGGAGCTCAAATGAACAAAATGCGCTTTCCGAAAACCCCTGTGAGGCAGGGAGAGCATATATGTTCTGTTTTATGGACAAAGAAATGGAGGCAGAAAGTTGTGGATCATGTGGTTCAGTCAAATTTGACCCCAAAACCCATTCTCTTGACCAGGGTTGTCCTTTGACCCAGGCAAGAGGGACTCCTCTCGTGGGCCCTGGGCTGCAGAAGGCTTGGCTGTGGCCCGCCTCAAACCTCACCCCTTCCTAAGTGTGAAGAGTCCACAGGACCTAGGGGGCAGGCCACCACAGTTATGAGTTGCTGGGACCCCAGAATTCCTTGCAGTAAGGCCCCTAAGTGCACTGCCAGGGCTTGCATGGCCCCCCTCCCTGGATCCGTCCTGAGTGTTGACAGAACCACTGACATGTGGACCTGGGTTCAAATCATAGCCTGGACTGTAGCATGGTGGGGCTTGTGTAGCCAGGGGCCCACATGCACACCTGGAGGTTCTTCTGGAGTATGATGGAGCTGGGGGTGGGAAGAGAAGTTGGCTGGGGGCCAGCTCTCCCACTCCACCACTTTCTTGACAAAACTTAAGTCAAAGGGTGAGGAGTCTGAATGTGAATCCTCCCTTCCAGTTTGCTCCAAAGGTATCTTTGTCAGGTAGGAGAAACTTGTTTTACAGTTGGTTGGCTTGATTTATGAGTTAAATATTTAGACTTAAAGTATGTGGGCCTCCAGTTGTACTCTTGCTACTGTTCCTCAAATGTTACGGGCCGTCTTGCTCCTGATTGTCAAAGCCAAAGCCAGAGGAAGAAGGTGGAGAACTGGAATGGTTATGTAATTTTACAAGACTACGATTCTCTAGCTGCACTTTGCGAATCTGTAGAAACCTAAATACAAGCCATGTGTATCTATCACTGGGACGCTGACCAATATGATGAAAATAAAAATGGGGCTGGTCCACATTGCTCGGTTTTTTGTGGCCTTTCTCCTCCACCCAGTTTGCTAAGAGAAGGAGCAAGACGCTTTTCAGGGGTCCTCCTGGGGATCTGGGAGGCCCAGGCTGGGAACCCCAAAGGCAGTAAGTCGCCTCTTGAATTCCAAAGTCGGGGTTTGTCGTGGAAAACAACACCAGCCAATTGTCCAGAGGACTATCCACCCTCTCCCACACCCTGGGCACTTGAAAGGAAAAAAAGACCAAAGGGTTGGCATCCCGAGGGGTTGCAGCCTCGCGGTCTCTTCCCCTTCCTCCTCCTCCCTCCGCCCCCTAAGTCCCTCCGACTGAGTAAATGAACAAAGGAAACAAAAATTGCTGAAAGCAAGAGTTTAGAGGAAGCGATGTCCACTCGTGCTGTTGGCTGCCCTGAACCTGGATGAGAGTCTCTCTTAGGCGCAGCCCCAAGCCCGGCGTTTCCCGCTGGTCCTGGGCTGGCCGTCCGGGCAGGGGCGAGGGGCGCGGACCCAGGCCCGGGCGAGGGGCGCAGACCCCCACCAGCACCCTCCGCCCCCAACCCCGCGCGCTGCAGGACGTCGCCCGTTTAAGGGGCGGGGCGCGGCTCCACGTGCTTTCTGCTGAGTGACTGAACTACATAAACAGAGGCCGGGAAAGGGGGCGGGGAAGGAGGGAGAGAACAGGCTTTGACCGATAGTAACCCCTGGGCTCAGCGCAGCGGAATCTATAAAAGGAACTAGTCGCGGCAAAACCCCGGTAATTCTGAGGAAGAGTGAGTGCGGCCGGGGCCGGAGGAGCGGCGCCGACACCTCTCTCCCCGGGCGCAGGTGGGCAGAACAGGGGGCGCCGCGTGACCAGCGCCGCCACAGCCCATTTCTCGCGGCGCTTTGCTCCCTTTCCCCCACTTCTTTCCCAGAAGGGTTTTTCAAGGGGTGGGGGAAAGAGCCGGGAACAAGAAGTGGAAAATAGGTAAGAGGCTCTCCAGAAACTTGGGCTGGGATTATTGTTTTGTTTCAGGGCCAAGGGGACCTTGGGAAACGCTGGGTTTCGGGGACTTTAGTCCGAACCCCCCCCACGTCTCCACCTCCTGCAGCGCAAATGGGGCGGGGGTGTAAGGGGGGGAGACGTCCTAGGACGAGCTCTGGCGACCCAAAGACGCGGCGCCGCTGTGCTCAGGGTTCGCCCGGCGGTGGAGACCGGGGAGCATCTTTGGGCGCGGAGACCCGAGCGCAGTACCTGGGGCGCAGTGGAATCGGGGGCTCCTGGTGGTGCTGGGGGCGCTGCAGCCGGAGTGGGGAGAGTGGCAGGTCTGGCACTGAGCTCTTCCCTTTGTTTGGAAGCGCCTGAGCCGGCTGGAATCCTCTCTGGCTGCGGGTCGGCCGGCGCCCACCCGGACAAATGCTAGCCCTCAGTCTCCCCTCCGTTCTTGCGAGTTGGACTCTGGTCTGAGGATCGGTCCCCTGCGCCCCCGGACTGGGGCGGCGCGTTCTTGTTCTCCAAGAACGCGACTGGGAGGTGCACCAAACCGGGTCCATAGCGCTAGTGCTCATTTGAGGCCTCGGGGGCTTTGTTTGGGTCCTTTCTAGGTCTCCGTACGCTCCCCGGAGCTGGTATCCCTGACGCAGCTGGGGCGACGAGAGTTCTGTTTCTTTAAAAAAAACGTTAGACTTAGAAGGAGGGCCTGAGGAAACCTGGAGCTGAGGTGCCCATTCCCCTGTGCCCCATCTTCCTGCCCTTTGCTGCTTGTCTCCTGGGGCAGCCTCAGGCCGGGCACGGATGGGGAAGCTGGGGCGGGATGGTGTAGCGGAATGACCGAGAGTAACCCCGGCGGGCGGTGCAGAGCTCGCAGCTCCGCTGGCGGGCTGCGCTCCGCGGTGGGGGGAGGGATGGCTGGGCGCCGGCTGCGGGTGGCCACGGGGGGACTGATCCACAGCGCCTCCTGGCCGGGTGGCCTGGGAATCGGCTCGTTGGCCGGAGTGAGGCCGGGCTGTACGAGGCGTTGTCGCTCGAGGGTTCCGACCGAGATGCGGTGAAGACGGGTGTTTGCAGACTGGGAGGAAACCTGGGGAACAGGCGAAAGCGCGTCTGGTTCTGTTTTGTTACAATGGTTCCCAACTCCCAGAGCGTTGCTAAATGGAAGGTTCTTGGGGCGTGGGCCAGTGCCAGGGTTGTGTGTAGGTGCCTCTTTTTCAACACTTACCAAAAAGAAGGGAATAAACAAGATAAAAGAAAATAAGGAGAGAAAGAAAAAGCGAGAGAGAAAGAAATGGCACTACAAAAGCGATACCATCAGCTTTTAAAACCAACACTTTTCAGTGACACAACAAACTGAGCGAGTAGTATATACATTAATATAATAGAGGACAAATTTGATATTAAAAAAATTCTTTGGTGATGAAAATCAGCAAGTCACTTTCTAAGGCTCGGTCCCCACCTCCCCAACAAAGAACACCTCACAAAATTTTGCAAGTTCAAAAGCAGAGTTTTACTGGTTCTTTTAACAATAGTTTGGGACCCAAATCCAAGTTTTGATCTTCTTTTCAGAAAAAATTTAAATCCCAACTAAAAAAGTACTTAGTTTCTCATTTCCCCTTTTATTAATATTTCAGCCCATCTTCCTCATACCTATCACAAATTAACGGAGGCTTTCTTTTGTTCATATCTTTCTCTTGAGGCATTTCTCCCAAATGAAAGAAAGTGTGAAAGCACAGAGAAGTTTCCGGAGTAGAACCTCTTCTGATGGTATAATAATTTTCAAGTACAAAGTTTTCATTGTCAGCTTGTTCCCCAAGTGCTCCTTTTATAGGAGCTTTAATGCATTAATTTATGATAGAGTTTTGGGAAAACATTGGATACACAGAACACATTAGTATTTACTCGAGAAAAAGCAGTAGAATCAGAGTGACCAGCCTTCGATGACCACAGTTCATTTAAGGGGTAAGAATTTCTACTGTAGTCAGAGTAATTCATTAGCCCCCTTGCAGGGACCAGCCTAGTGTTCCAGAATGACATATCTGATTGTGAAGGGGATACCTGTGATATGTGTCTCCCCTCCAGATGAGCACTTGAAATCTCAACCCTCAGTTTACATCTAAATAGAGGCCTGTAAGGGACCCTGGACACCTTTTGACTTAGGGCATATTTACAGTTCATGTGAGACAGTGTAAGACAGTAGTTTAGGATGGAAAAGGGTTATTAGGGTTTGGTTGTTTTCAACCTCTGCTCTAGGAAACGTTAATGCTTATGTTATTAAAAATGAATGAAACCGAATGAAACTCAGCAACACAGCTTTTTATTATCTTCTGTAGTATTTACCTTATATGGAGAGAAGTTGGAATATTTTTCCATCAAAAATTTTTTTAGGGGATCTTCCTTCGCATAAACCAAGTTGCTTATGCTGTATTCAGAGTGACTGTAAATTGTTAATATCTTTGCTATTTTAATGTTTAGCTCCTAAGATAAATGGACATTACCTTAGACTCCTTAATTATGAACTTTTTTTAGAATCTAGAAAATACCAATAGACGTGTGGTCTTTACATTTCTAAAATACTCTCGAATCCAAATACATTTTTATTTACTCTCTGGATGTTAAAGGAATAATGAAAGTATAATGCTCCTTACGGTCAATTACCTCAGTATCAAATTTTAAAGATCTTGCTGAAAATTTGTTTTAATTTAACTATTCTGGGAGAGGGCCTACACTGAAACTGAAACCTTCTTCATATTTGCATGTGGAAATAATCATAAGTGCCAAAGTTATTGCAATATTTATTTAATAGACACTGTTAAATAGCACCAGGTACCAAGTACTGATACAAATGTTTTTCAAATACTATTTTAATTTTTACAACAAATCCACTTATTATCCCTATTTTGCAGACTGAAACAGAGAGGGTAATGAACATGTCCCCAGACACACACCTTGCAAGTGGCAGAGCTAAGGGTTTTTTTTTTGTTTTTGTTTTAATTTATTTTTGGCTGTGTTGGGTCTTTGTTTCTGTGCAAGGGCTTTCTCTAATTGTGGCAAGCGGGGGCCACTCTTCATCGCGATGAGCGGGACTCTCACTGTCGTGCCCTCTCTTGTTGCGGAGCACAGGCTCCGGACGTGCAGGCTCAGTAGTTGTGGCTCACGGGCCTAGTTGCTCTGCGGCATGTGGGATCTTCCCAGACCAGGGCCCGAACCCGTGTCCCCTGCATTAGCAGGCAGATTCTCAACCACTGCACCACCAGGGAAGCCCCAGCAGAGCTAAGTTTTGAACCCAGCCAGTGAGCCCCAGATTTCTTTGACTCCCACACTAAGCAGTGAGGTGGTACAATTTCAGTTGCTATGGGCAGAGGACTTTTTGAGGATGCTTGCTGAGTTCTGGTATATTCATCTGCTCTAGTCTTTATCAGAATCTGCAGCCTGTGTTATATTTCCCTTGTTGCTATGAGTGGGCCAGCCAAGTTCTCTTCAGCTTGTTGGGACATTGGTTGTGTAGGGATTGCAACACCATGGAAAGGACAGACAATAAAATTTGCTCAACTCTAATTCTTTACTTGGTTTAAAATGAAAAATTTACTCTCGTTTTAGTCAAGTATTTGTGAGTAGGTCTATGATGATCTCGAAATCTTTTCCTGTGTGATGCATAGAAAATGGATAGACAGAGGATTTGGCTATAAAAGGATAAGGAACAAAAGAAAAAGGGAAGGGATTTCCCTATGGCCCACTGGCTAAAACTCCGAGCTCCCAAGTTTGATCCCCTGTCAGGGAACTAGATCCCATATGCCACAATTAAAGATCCCGCATGCTGCAACTAAGACTCGGCACAGATAGATAGATAGATAGATAGATAAATAAATGAATGAATGAATGAATGAATGAATGAGAGAAAAAGTGAAGAGAACTATTAGTTAGCTGTCAGTCTTAATTTTGGTGATTTTAAAAAACTGGTTGTTGTACAATATGACTTCTGCTTGTTTTATCCCTAATTATGTCTTGGACCTTCTGAAATAAACCGTTTTTCTGTTACTGCCATTACTGTCTAGGAATCAAATTTAGCCTTTTCTTAAGGCATCTTTCTCTGAAAGAGAAAGTACATACAGTTTCAAAGTCAGCTTAATAAAAGTGAAGCAGGATGGAAAACTCTTTTTCTTATTAAATTGGTGTAGCACCTTAGAAATAAACTCTTAGGAAAGATTTCTTCTTGATAAAAAAATTACATTATTGTTGATTTACCTTATGCTGAGTGTTGTTTCAAGCATTTCACATGTAATAATTTAGTTCAGTCTCATGAGAACCATATGAGGTGGGTTCTTTTATGATCTGCATTTTACAGATGGGGAAACTGAGGTATAGACAGGGTAAGTAGCCTGATCATGGAGTTTGTAAGTAAGTAGAGGAGCTGAGGCTGCATCCCAGGCAGTCTGGTTTCCATGAGTTTACTAATAGCAGGGTAAGGACTTCATTAAAATATCAGAGTTTTGACAAATGAAATACTAGCAAAAGGCAAAAAATGAGTCTCACTTTTCATTTGGGTATTTCTGACTGCAAATAGTTCCCTGGGTAGGTAACCAGCTTAGGTGTTGTTAAAGAGGCACATTTTGGAAATATTTGAAGCCAGAGGAAGAAAATCTCATATGTAAAATTGCTTTCAGGTAGAGCCTTTGGTTGTTCTGCATTCTGTTGAGACGATAAGCTGTATTAAAGCAAAGATCATTTACTCTGAGGAGCATAAGACTTGGTTCCTAAAACAAAAGAAAATTTGAAATCCTGTCTTTTTTCCATTTTGAAAATCTCCTCTAAGAACTGATTTAAATGCCATCCTTCTCATAAGCTCTCCTGAATTCACACCTTCCTGCCAACACACAGTTAAAATTAATTATCCCCTTCTTTTTTGCTCCCATAGGATTGGATCACAGCACTATTCATGTCATGGGTTTAATTGCGTTTTTGTTGTTGTTTTCATTGTTGTTGTTATAGTTGACATTTATTTGTCTTCTTCTTGAGTGTGTGCTTCTCCAGGAGGGCTTTGATTCATTCTCCTGGTCCTTAATTCACCCTCCTTGATATGGAAGGGGATTCAATAAATGCTGACTTAAACAAGTCAAAGAGAATGGGGAACTAATGTTGGTTTTCTATATTCTAAAGATGAATTAAAATGATGGGATAATCACAGAAAAACTAGGGGTTCATTCTTTCCTTAGTGGAGTAAAGTGGAATGAGCCTGATGAAATATGGGACAGCAAAACTGTGGATTATTTTGCTTCAAGAGTAAGTAATAAAACAGTTTCTTGTGAGTTTTTGAAAAAGCATGAACAGAAATGGGAAGTAAATATAATTTGTGATGAAAAATGTGTCATTAATGAACTATTTAAATGGACAGCATGTTCGAACCTACAGAAAACAGTATTGCAAATGCCTAAGGTTGTCTCTCAAAAAGTGAGCCCTATGGATAAAGAAATGAAGAAAGGACGATCAAATGAGTATGAAGGTTCTATGATCCTTCAACCATCCTACCAACAGCTGGTTGGTTAATATTCCTTTTGAAGAGTTAAAACCTGGACAACTTGAAAAGGCTGAAATACTTTATGTTTCAAAATGTGGGACATTTTATGTGAAGTTATCTAAAAATAAAAAGATTTTATCAGATTTAACAGTATTAATTACTAAAGAAGTAAAAAAAACCCTCTTTTTTATCAATGGAAAATATTGAAAAAGGCTTAGAATGCTTGGTAGAATCTAAAAAAACTTTGAAGTGGTATTGATCCAAAGTAGAAAAAAAGTGTGTTGATGAGAAAGTACTTGTTTTTTTAGTAGATCATAGTAGGTATGAAATAGTGCCTATATGTAATACCAAGGTGCTTACTAAGGAAATCAGAAATATTCCAAGACAAGCTGTGCCTTGTAAATGGATTTGGTTTGAAAATTTTAGGAACATGCCATTTGAGTCCATTGTGTGTTTAGTTGCTCATTTGGAAATAAAGATTCTTTTTCTGAAAAAACAAAAAACAAAAAAAATTTTATAAAATGCTTTAAATTCTTGTATTCTAGAAATAGAATTATATGAGGAAAAACTCTAGTTAAGTTTAGGTTTATGACAGACTGAGAAATATTAGTATGTACCTAGGCCAGTTTACTTGTTGTAGAACAAACAATTCTGACTCCATTCAGCTTCATTTCTCTTCTTGAGGCAGCTGTGATTTGAGAAAGTGTTGTAGTCTGTGACATTTCACATTAAACTACTTCTATTTGCACATTAATTTATTTTTTAAAAATAAGAATGAGATAATTCACTAAGTAGTTTAGAATTTAATTACTTAAAAATAGAATTTAGTTTTTAAAAAACCCAAAATAACCTTTTATGCATAGGATCTTTTCTTTTATTCATTTTGTTTGTGTGTGTGTATTTGTTTAGAACTGCAACATTTTCTATGCCAAATCCAACTTCCAAGAAGCATTTGGAAGTCAAAACAGTTTATTTGGCTAGTCTTGAAGTCAAGATGTTTTATGATAACTGGTGTTTAGTCCGGGACACTTCCTAGGAAGAATTTTGTATATAAAAAACTAATCAGTGGCTATCAATTATTGGAAGAGGATTTTTGACTACATAGAGAATATGATGAAAGCTATGGTTTCTCTCTAAAGAAAAAATATACACAGGCATGTACACTCCAAATTTTACATATAATTACATACAATTTGACGTAATTATATTCTACATGTAATTTGAGAAACACACTAAGGAGTCATGTGACCCTGGGCAAGTCATTTTACTTTTCTGAGATATAGTTTCTTGGTTGATGAGATGAAAGCGGCTGAGTACATGACTTTTAAAGAGCCATTCAAGCTTTTACGTCCTCTAACTCTATGTCTGTATTCAGGAAAAAGGATGATTCTTTGATTGGAGCTGCCCAGAGAAATGTCCTGAGGGACAGGCTCAGCATTAGTGTAACAGATCGATCCTGTGGGTTTTGAGAGGTGGAGTGGAAATACCCAGGGAATGCATAAAGAGCGTTTTTGTTTGTTTTGTTTTGTTTCTGTTTTTTTTTTTAATGAGTGTTTTGATGAGAGTGATGATGGAAGAAAAGAAGATGGTGGGAGGAGAGAAAGGTAGAAGCCTGAGGGTGTTGGAATTGCCTATTTAATCTGCATTAGGTGGATGAAGACTTGAATCATAGAACCAAAAGGGGAGTTTCATCCGAAATGCAAGGGAAGGAGGGGTTGGTTGATCTCAAGAAATTTCAATGGAACAAACATGATGTAGTGAGACACAGTGAGACATTTGTCTCATTTCCGACTCAGCATCTGGAGAATCTCTCTAAAAGAAAATATTCATTTGAACTCTCCATCCTGGACATCTCCATTTTGAGTATAGGTTTTGCTTCTTATATTGCAGTCTTGTTAAGCCAATACATGATAGGAAAAAAAAAAGCTGACTTTTAAGACTCATTCATCCTCCAAGAAAGGATGAGAATTGGACTAACCTTATGAAAATATTTCTAAATATCTCAGAAGACCTTCACTGGGGGTCGATGAGCAAGACACAAAGTTTTCTAAAGCATTGCTCTGAATTAGTTGTTTCAGAGATCATAGTAGATTAGGACTAGAAGGAAGAAGAAGGGGAAAAAAGAAGAGCAAGAGTTTTCAGGATTGGGGCAGGCATGGGAGGAGGGAAGGAACTGCTAAGAAGTTGTTTGGGTTTCATATCCCTATTTACACTTGCTTTGCAAAATTTCTGTGGGATGCCCGGTTGGGAATAGTTTTTGCCAAGAGTCAAGCCAAGCTTGTTTTCTTGAAGAAGCAAGTCCCCAAGGGGATGACAGCTTGAATTCAATTGGATCTGGTATTTAGATGATCCAAGTTTGACATAAAAGGCAGCATTGATGGAAGCAGCAGCTTTCCTTGGAAAAGCAGAGAGAATGTAAAGGCCCAGACTGATGGCTTTATTTTATTTTTTTTAAATCTCTCTCTCTCTCTCTCTCTCTCTCTCTCTCTCTCTCTGTCTCTATTTATTTATTTTGGCTGCGCTGGGTCTTAGTTGTGGCATGTGGGATCTTTTAGTTGCAACATGCGGACTCAGTTGCAGCATGCACGCAGGATCTGCAGAGTCTTACCAACTGGACCACCAAGGAAGTCCCACAGACTGATGGCTTTAGATTGATCTGTAGACTCTTCTCCACTCTCAGATGCAGGGTCTTGGGATGGAAGTGGCAGTTTACCTTAGCTGGGGTGAGGTGTGATTTCTGGTACTGGACGAAGGAAGGAAGAAGATGACATAATATTTAAAAAATGTGTGTGTGTGTGTGTGTGTGTGTGTGTATATCTGTCTATGGCTAATGTACAAAAAATACCATTAAACTGAAATTCATTTCTTCAGCAAATATTTTTCAAACACCATGTAAATACCAGGTGCTGAACAAATGTCAAAAGACTTTAAGGATCTGCCACCATGACGATCTTTAGCTTGGCATTCAAGGCTCTTCGACATAAGACTGACCATTTTGACAGCTTTGTCCTGGACTTTAAGAGGCATCCACTGCTCTGGATTTTCTCACCAGTGATGAGCATGTAGTCTGACTCAGTAACTATCTGTTAACTGACTCTCCCTCTATGGGTTTTCCTCTTTTCTCTGATTTCTACTTTGAGAACCCCTTCCTGCTATTTTTTGGCTTCTCATCGTTCTGGAATCTCACAGCCATGCTTCGTGGTCGGCTTTTGTTTGCACTGTACCCTCTACTCTGATTCCTCACTGACGGAAATTTTGCCCCTCGACCGTGGGTAGATGAGCTCGGTGTGGGCTAGGCCTTGCCCTGCATTACCATATTTTCTCCTAACTGGATCCTGCGGTAGGCAGCGTGTAAGCCCCTCAGATTATTTCAATGGACTCACACTTCTGTAATCATCAATACATATATTTTTTAAAGTTAACTTTATATTGGTTCTCTAAATTGAAAACTGACATCAGTTGTCTCAAATAAAAGGTAATTTTTAAAATAATTAGAATGAAAGCAAATTATTTCTTAAACAGTCTGTCTATAAAATAAACTTGCTTTCTAAAGGCACTGACTCTGAGACTTGCTCTCACTTTGTTAAAAAAGGGAAATTAAGCACGTGTTAAAGAGACATTGAAGAGAAGATCAAACAGAAACTTTCTCCTTAATGTAATACAGTTTTTACAAAGGCTAAAGAAGTGCTGAAAAGAATGTTTTCTCATTGTGTGATTGAGTGTTTAATACTGTGCCTGTCCATCCCCTAAAATCCTCTACATGGAATTTAAGTACTGCTTAAATTCATCTTGTGTAGCTTTCCTGCATTTGGGGAAATATTGAGGTTGCCCCATTTTTCAGATGGTGCACCTGATACAGAGACTAGTTAAATAATTTGTTCCTGGTTCACACGCTTCGATAATGGCAGAGCCGGGGGTTCAAACTCGTGTCTGAAACCCAAGCTCCAGGCAGTTTTCTTAGACTCAGAAGACCTTCTACTCCAGTCTATTTATCATAAAAGCTTGTTTTCTGTTCTGTGGCTCAGAGTGGTAGAATGTCTTACCTAAATTGACTCCCCAGCAGTCAGTAACTGGAACTTAGAACCTTAGCTTCTTGCCTCTTTAATCCAGGCTTCTCGCTACTGTACCAGAATTTAGGGTAGTGTTTACAGTGTCCTTTTAGGAGAGAAAAAAGAAATTGGGTCTATAAGTCTGTCCTTTCAGCTTACAATGGACACTGAATCTTTGAATATTGAGCTGACCTCATTTATTCTGTCTGTTGGTCCAATTTGAATCTTAATAGGTTTTTCAACTGGATTTTTTTTTTCTCACTCCCTTAAATAAACATTGCTCTTTGGTTGTAATTTCCTTCTGATTTCCTTTCAAATCAGAAGGAAACCTCCACAGAAGTCCTAAAGGTTGAGTCTTTCCTGGGGACCGTTTCCTTTATGCAAAAGTATAAAAACCCTATGCTAATTTTGGCCATTTAGGATTAATTGTGATTAAAGGCAGTTTATCAGGTCTTTTTTCTTTTTTTTTAACTTTAATGATTGTGTTAATTATAGTAAGGACCTTGAGCTCAAGGTAAAGAAAGCCTTTGGTCAAGTAGTGTTTATTCATTTGTCAGTCCTGTTGCTGGATTTGCAAATTTAGTGGAATTAGTGCCATTTTCCAGTTTCCAACTCCAGTCCCATTTCACATGATCACAGTGTGGCTTTCTCCTTGGCTGTCTTACACTAGGTTCCAATGGCCTCCATTGAGGGGAGTGGATATGCCCCTGGAGGCTGCAGAGACCAGCAAGGCACTCTGTCCTCAGGTGGAGCTCCACTGGGGACTCTGTGCTCACCTGATGTAGACACTTAGCACACAGTCGCTTGGGAGATGAGAGTGTGTGCATTTTTAAATGCCATTGTCAACCGCAATTGAAAAAGAGGCTAGCAGGAGTTCCACTCAGTAGTTTAGTTTCATCTTTCCTTAAGCACTTTTTTATCTGGCACGTAAAATATTTGATTTGTGAAGATCTTAATGACAGTAGCACTTTCTAGAAGGAATACTCAAAATTATGATAATATTGGAATAATAGAGATCATTTTCCTCTGGGAGCATCCTCCCAGACCTCAAATAATGGAGTTCATGTTGCCATTATTTGTTTTTAAAAGGCTACCATCCTTCATTTTTTGTTTCTCAGAATCACAGGTAGGTGAATTTAAACTTGTGGTCTTATTCCTCTTTAATTCAGTGAGGCAGCCAGCAAAGTGGTTTGTTTTGGTTGTTATAGAGAAGGAGTTCATTTATGCAGCTGGAAGGGCAGGGCTCAGACCCTGTACCTCTGTGCCTGCCGTGGAGTCCTGATGACATCCTCACCTACCTGGTCAGCTGGTCCCCACTGGGCTGCAGGGACAGAGGCATCTCGGACACATGACATGTGCCTGCACTGTCTCAAGGGCTGGCTGGTGAAAGAGGAGGTTCTGGAGAAGGTTGCTGGGTTTGGTCACATACTCTACGAGCTAGAAATGGAAAAGAGCCTGGAGATAAGATAACTTGTTTTGGCAACAGTAAAAGGAATAAAGTGTTGAGGTGGAAAAATTATATCCAGGTGTTGATATGCTTCATTGAGTGAGTTCTTGACTTGAGTCTATGGGTTTAGAGTTCAAGGCACCTGAACAATGCTGACAGTCCTGTATCAGTGGCTGAGCCCCTAGGGGAGGTATTCTTGTTAGCTGGCATGTTTACTTGTTTGCTGCCATGTTTACAGGGGTTCTAGAGCCTCAGTCTGGCAAATTACAGATTCTCCTTTGGTCACATGAAGTCCATGAAAATGAATGTCCTTCCCAACAGATGAGAGTGGCTTTGGGGAGAACCAAATTAAATGTACTCCTATTTAACCTGTGTTTCTTTGAACACAGCTGGAAATTTTGTCATGGTTTTGGGCTACCTGAACCTGTACTTTCAATGACATTTCTGACATGTTACCGTGGTGAACCTGCTTTAACTAATTTTTCTCATCCCTGAGGTCTGACTTCAGAGGCTTTCAAATTCCACAAGTGTTTCCAAGCACCAAGTGGTCCTGGGCTCTGGGCTCAGTGTGGCAGAGGATGGTAAGATGTTGAGACACCGTAGCTTGCTGCACATGGCTTGCAGTTTAGCAGGGACCAGCTGAGAAGTTGGTACACTGGAGGAGATGGTAGGGAGAGCTGAAGAGATGGAGGAATTAGAAGGCCCAGATTGCAAATAGGTAATTCACCTGGAGGCTGGAGGAAGTGGGCTGGAGAATAAAACTGTGCTGGGTGCTAAAGATGTGGAGGACGGCGGCCTGCATGGAACAGGGGAGCTGACTGCCCCCAGAGTGGGAGAATAGTATAACTGGGTGGTGGGGTCCCCAAACGGGGGTTTATGGTACAACAATGGCAGAAGTGGCATGAGGATACCAGCATAACCCTTTCACATCTCCCACTGAGCTGGGCACTGCAGAGAGTTCCAGTGTGTTCTGGAAAAGCCCTTGGGGGAAATCATGCCGTCTGTGGACAAAGAAGGGAGAAGAGAGATTCCTTTAATAAACTGCCCATTTTGTGCCCCATCCTTGATGAATGCTTTACCCTGTGAAGTCAGCAGCACTAATCATTGTAAATAGCTGCCGTTTGCTGGATACTTCCTTTGTTCCCGGAACTGGCTAAATATTTTATATACATTATTTGTTCTATTTAATGGAGAGGATACAGGGACTCAGAATCCCTAGGGTCCCAGAGCAGGTGAGGAGCAGAGTCAGGATTCAGAACCTGCTTCCTCTGACTCCAAAACCTCCCTTCTGTCTACCGGGCCAGTTAATTCAAGAAAATAAGAGTTAAGGACGTCTGGGGAAGTTTGCTGCACAGCGACATTGGCCTGCAGGAAGTAGAAGGCAGTGAAGGGATTTGGGTTTGTCTGTCCCCAAGTCCTTTGAGCACTGTTTCGGGAGATTGGGATTGACATATATATACCAATATGTATAAAATAGATATAACTAATAAGAACCTGCTGTATAAAAAAATAAATAAAATTCAAAAATTCAAAAAAAAAACTTTTTAGCCTGGGAGAAGGTTGAGCATCTGAAGATGTTGACCCTTCCGAGATGTAAACCAAACAAAGCGGTCGTTTTGTTGATACAGTCACCAAGCCTTTTATCATAAAATTCTCTTGGAAAACCCTCCTCCAACAACAGGGAATATTACCCAGTCAAGTTTTTTCCGCAAATAAAGGATTGCTCATGGAGGTGGGCTTGCTTGTGTTTCTGTATCACTCAGGGTGTTTGTGACTTTGATAGTTCCTTCCCTGCAGGGCCCTCTTGCTTTGGCATTATGATTATGGTTGAGAAATTTCTTTTTTCTATGACATGTAATGTTGACAGGTATTTCATTGCTAGGAGAAAGGTTCATTTCTTCTATATGCTACACATCCCCAACCAGGGAAAAAGCAAATAGTTGTATTGTTTGCTGAAGTCTTCCTTTGAAGGTTGCTCTGTGTTTGTTTAGTGGAAATCAGCAGGGGAAGAAGGGTTATCTCCAGCATTTTGTCAGAATTCCTCCATAATTCTACAACAATGAAACAAGAACTTGGGGACAGGACAGATTTGCTTTCAGAAACCCTGGATCTTGTCAGTTTTAGAAGTCCTGAGATTGTTTAGCTGGTAACAACTGGACTGTTGAGAGTGATAAATAGGATCTTTGGTTGTCCAAATATCAGTGACGTGATAGAAATAGATTTACACTTTTTGAATCTCCTTTAAAATAGAATTGTTGACAGCATGAGGAATTATGCTTCTCAAAGGCTTGTTACAGATTTGTACAGTATTCATGTATCTCTTCTAGCTTTACATTTTTATGTATTCATGTCATAACTCTCATTTTGAAAATTAGCTATTAGCAAATACTTTTGTCCAGGTAATTGAATATATATTTCAGGGTGAAACAAGAATGTGCAGTTATCTATAAACTTATTGTTACTAATAAGTAAGTATGATACATTTGGTACTTTAAAAAATATCCCCTTGAGTTACAGATTGTTAGAATTGATAAAATTCATTGGATCTGTATTTTTTAAACAGGTATTGTGATAGCAGAGCCTCTTCTAGAATGACAGGAATCTTCGAGAATGATAGAATGGCTTCCTTTTATCCTTGACTTTTATCTTGGAGGATTTCTTACATCTTTTTTTCTCCTTAAATTTGAGTATTAAAATGTTATGGTTTAAGTAGGAACACAGTTTCAGGGGTCACTGAGTACCAGCCCACGGCCTTTCTGCAGGCCTCTAAGGGTCTAGTGGCAACTAAGGACAGTTTCACTGAGTTTCTGGGTCTGCAATATGGTTGGGGAATGCGAGGGGGTAGAATTTCAGGATTAGCATGAACGACCTTACAGGTAGAGAGCTCAGTGGCAACTGGAGACCGGAAAAGAAACTGAGGCAGTCAAATTAACTTCAGCCTTAATAAAACTGATGGCTCAGCCTGGGAGAGATCACGGGGCGACTCCACGGGGCGACGCCCCTTCTTCCACCACGGCAGCCGTGTCCTGTCTTCAGTCATGGGTGCAATGAGCCTGTTCCAGCCTGGTTTTCTGACTGTCAATAACTTCACCAGCCTTTTCCCTGAATGTGGCTACTGATCCAGAGACATATACTCAGAGAGGCAATTAAAGAACAGACCTTTTCCAAGCAAGCATGCTCTGGTGGGCTTACAGGTTTCATATCTTCATTCTTCAGGACCCTCTACATCTCTCTGGAGATGAGATGCAGCAACACCTGTGATCCTTGCATTTGCATCAGCATCTCATGAAGAGGCCATTCGTTGAGCTTTACCGCCAACACATTTACTACAATTCATATGTGATAGAGTTAAATCCTGCCATAAATCCACCTCCTGCTTTTGTTAACGGCTAGTTATTTATTGAGATAAGACATCTAGAAACAGTTTTGTCAGGAGAGATGCTGATCGCTGTTGTCACAGATTTCAACTTCTATCTCACTTCTGGTGACTGTGGGGAAATTTGTCTAACAAAGAAGAACACACACAAATTTATCTATTTATCTATCTATTTATTTGTTTAAAATTTAGAGAAATAGCTGTCATAAAACCACTGGTTTTGGAAGACGAAAATTAATTGCTGACTGCATATTTGCGTTGTATGAACTCTTTGGGTAGAACTGATAGGAAAAATGTGTTCAGAAGAAGAAGCAGAATTGTAGGAGGAATATAGTAGTGGGAAAGTGGGAACAGTTGTTGACAAGTTATTTCTTGAGAAACCTGGGGGCCAGCTCTAACTCTAGGGGGTGAGTCTGGGCAGGCCACTTGCTTTTTGGGGCCTTGGCTTCTCTATAAGATTGGGGTGTGGTGGGAGTGGGTCTCCAAAGCCACAGTGAACTCTTTCTATCAGCTGGGGGATGGCCTTGCGCAAGGTTGTCCTCTTCTGCTTTGTGGAGCCGACTTCTCTGCTCCAGTGAGAAACGGCAGCTGTGTGGTCCCCACTGGAGACCGTCCTCTCCTGGAGCAAGCAGGCTAGAGGGTTGGCTCCCACCCTTTGACAGAAGCTCAGTCTCACGTGCTCACAGCGTTCTTGCAGGAAGGAAAAAGACCAACCAACCCTTGGTTACTGCACAAACTAAGAGTTTCGGGTAGCAGTGTAAACACATGAAGTTTTTTCCCTTACTTTGTTTCTGTAGACAGATTTCATGCTCTAGGAGGGTAGAAGGCAGTCACGGGGGTGTAGTTCCTGTTTTCCTTTTGACTTCACTAAGTGGGAAAAAACCCTCCCACCTTGTCTTTCTAGCATGTCTGCCTCTTCCTCTTTCCTCCTTTCTTCTTTATATTTCTCATGCTCTTTGAAACTTACCTGTGAAGTTCAAAAGGGCCAAATGTTTTGGTGAGGAAGGGGGTTGGGGGAGCAGTGCAGTAGGTGCTGATTGGGGTCATCATTTCCCCCCATGGCACCAGGCTTCCTATGAACCTATATTTTTTCTTTCGCCAGTATCACTGAGTCTGTCTGACATTTCAGGTTTTGGTTTAGGGAAAAGTTAAAAGAATTCACGATCCCAGCTGTCACTTGGTGACCCTTTTGCCAGTAGCATATGGCACACTCTCATTTCACTGTCCTAAAGAAAGGAGTTACCCACCCCTCAGTTACTTTCTGCCTGCTTACTCTGCTTTATTTTTCTTCATTACTCCTATCACCCACTGCCTTAACAACACACTGTTATTTGTCTGTTTTATACCTCCTTGCTAGAATAGAAGGTCCATGCGAGCAGGAACTTTGCCACTTTTGTTCACTGCTGAATCTCCAATGTCTGGAACAGCACCTGCACATAACAGGCATTCAGTTAATATTTGCTGTGGCTAATGGCAGCCTTGCAGAGTTAAGGCTGCAGTTGTTTGTGGAATGAACAGGGGGTGAAGATTTTATTCACTGTTTACCTTCCTAGGGAATCACACAATAGTCAAGCTTTACACTATGCAGTACTTAGGTCTTCCAAGGCATGATTTGACTTGTGGAGTATGTTAATTATTGTCATAGAACACAAGTTTTTTGGGGAGAGGGAGATCAAATTATTGATATATAATTTACATACAGTTATATTTGGCCTTTTTGCATGTACAGTTAGATGAGTTTTGATAAATGTGTATAGTATATGTATAATCACTACCACAGTCGTGGTGTAGAATATTTCCACCACTCAATGTTCTTTGCAGTCTGTCCTCTCCCCCACCCCCTGGCAACCACTGATAGGATTTCTGTCCCCATTGTTTCATCTTTCCAGAATGTCATACAAATAGACTCATATGGTATGTAGTCTACTGTGTCTGGCTTTTTCCTCTTAGCATAAGGCTTTTGAGATTCACCCATGCTGCTGCATGTATTAATAGTGTAGTCCTTTTTTTTTATTGCTGAGTGATACTCCATTTTAATTTATTCACTAATTGATGGACATTTGGATTGTTTCCAGTTTTGGCTATTCTATATAAGACTTCTATAGATGTTCACATACAGGTCTTTGTGTGAACATATGCTCTCATTTCTTTTGGGTAAATACCTGGGATGGGATGGCTGGGTTATAAGTCTGTGCATAACTTTACAAGAAACTGCCAGAGTATTTTACGAAGTGCCTGTTCCATTTTTCATTTCCACAAGCAATGTATGAGAGTGCCAGTTGCTCCACATACTAACACTTTTCAATTTTAAAAATTGCAGTAGTTCTAGTGGGTATGCAGTGGTATCTCATTGTGGTTTTAGTTTGCATTTCTCTGCAACTAATGATCTTTGCTTATTTGAGAAGGTCATGGTTCAGCAGGCTGTGGTATTCTCTAGGTATCAATAATTTTAGAATATCAGTGGCACTTGAAGTGAAATTTTTTTTTTAAATTGGCCAAAGATTTGAACAGTCGCTTCCTCAAGGTCAAGCTGTACAAAAAAGGTTAGAGTATGGAACTATGTTGAATTTTGGCAAAGCATGATCCACCTGGGTGACTGATGCAAAGACCTAGAGAGGGAGCACCTAGGACTTGGCATGAAGGTGGGGAGAAAGCAGGTTTCATGGCTCTTCTGGCCTTGGGAGGGCCTTAGCTAAACCTGTTAATGGGAAGCCTAGCTAGATTCAGTTACACTTTCCCAGGTGTCCCAGGAGTCACCTGGGAAGCTCAGCAGTCCTTGTGGCCGTCACAAGTGTGTGGTGAACATAGAGCCCCCTCCCTAGGGACAATTTGCCTGAATCAGTTAATCAAGCTTGAGAAACCGGTTATCACGGGCCCAGGAATGCCACCACCCTTCCATCCTGAATCCCTATTTCTCATGCCCATCTTGTAGTTAATTAATTGAGCAAATATTCCCTGAGGGCTTACTCTATGCCTGATACTGTCTTGCATGCTGGGGAAAATTGCTATGAAGAAAGAGGTCCCGTGGACTCAGAAAGTGGCAGAAACGATGCAAGTGAAGACAGAGGCTGCCCTGGGTGCACCTAGGAGGGGCTCCTAACTGAGTGTGGTCAGGACAGGATCCTAAAGTTGAGGAGGAGTTGGTTAGGCTGACAGTGCTGGGAGCAGCAGCTTCAGGACTGGGAGTGCACAGGAGTCCCTGTGGTAGGAGAGAGGGCCGTCCATTTGGAGCCGTGGGTAGTTTTGCGGGACCTGGCTTAGGAGGTGGGGAGTGGTGAGAGAGGAGGCTGGAGTCATCGGGGAGACCAGCTAAACCAAGGTGAGGACTGGACTTTATCCTCAGGGCGGTGGGCTGCTGGCAGAGGTTTTAAGTGGGCGAGTGGCATACCTGGAACTTGGGTTTAGTGGACTAACTTTGGTGGCTCTGTGATGAATGGATGGAGGGGGCAAGACCGGAGGCAGGGAACCCAGGGAAGTGGCTGTTTTGGTCACGCAGGAGCCAGAAGAGGGTGGCCTATTGACTGGCCGTGATTGTGAAGTAGGACCCTTTCCAGCCAGTAACTGGAAATGTGGAAATGTGCATAAGGGCAGAAGCGAGTGTGCTACTAGCTTTGAAACATTGAGAAATCTAGTACATAATACGGCCTTCTTTTTGGTTTTGGTTTGTTTGTTTGCTTCCTTGGAAAACTGATGTAGAAATGTCCCTTGGGCTTCAGTTACCTGAGCAGGGGAATTCGGGCATTGCCAAACCCTCCTCTTTGGGCAAAATTGCTCCCAGCAGTGGTCACCGTGTCCTGAGGTGGGAGGAGGGGATTATGCGGGAGGCCGAGGGCTGGGTCAAGGTGGGCAGGGGAAGTGGGGCAAGAAGCCTGCCTGTTGGTACCCAGCACAGCCAGAGCAGGACCTTCTACTGCTGCTCCAGGCTACTTCTCGCTGACTTCTCTGCGTGTCTCCTGGAGGGTCTCTGAGGCCGGAATCCATGTCTGGAGACCCAGAAGCTCTGCTTTAGGAAAATACTCTCCAAAAAACCTCCTCCTGGCCATTCTCTTCTCGTGAACATTCTATAGAGGCGTGTCTTCTTTTCCTCTGAGATTCTCCACTCAGATTGAGGGGATTCTGTGTCCTTGTTTGGGCCTGGGGGTCTCTAACACTAGGCCATTCTGATTTCATCCTTCCTACTTTGCTGGAAACCCACATCGGACTTGCTAGAAATAATGGAGTAGAAAAGATTGTTTAGACAGGATATAACCATTTGTCTGTTAGAGGGTACTGATAGACCAGAGAAAGAAAAGTGGGGAGAAGGGAACTCGTTTCTTTGGCACTTACAGTGTGCCATATACTTTGTTGGGGACTTACTTATATTGTCTCATTGAATCTATTGAATATCATGCAAGGTAGGTGTTGTCACCCCCATTCTATAATGAGGAAATTGATGCTCAGAGAGCATAAAGATATGGCCAAGGGCACATAGTTCGGAAGCTGGGCCTAATTCCTGTCTAGGCTCTCTTTCTGCTAAGTTAATATTCCTTTTTTAATTTCAAACTTGTGTTTCAACCTCCTCATTGTTACTTTGGGGATCTGAAAAGATTCTTGTAGCTTCTAAATTAACTGAGTGATTCCTGGAGAGCAGCTTTTGCATGAGAAAAATATAGCTAATTATTTATTTCTGTGTTTCTGGAATGCAAGCCCTGTCCTAGGCCACTTTCAAAATAATTTGGGATTGCAAGCACGTAGCTCACAATCGAATTCTGGCTCTCAGCGCTTGGAGGCCAGTTGCCATCTTTAAACAACAAATTGTGGATGGACACAGTGCTGATTTAACTCTTCTTTTTGGAGTGAGAATTTTTTTCAGGGGGGCGGCATCTGTGTCCATCTAGAGGTTTGCTGAGCAAAGGATAAAGAAAAGAAATAGGGGGACTTCTCTGGTGGCGCAGTGGTTAAGCCTCCGCGCTCCCAATGCAGGGGGCCCAGGTTTAATCCCTGGTCAGGGAACTAGATCCCACAGGCATGCCACAACTAAGAGTTCACATGCCACAACTAGGGAGCCGGTGAGTCGCAACTAAGGAGCCTCCAAGCCGCAACGAAGGAGCTCGCCTGCTGCAACTAAGGAGCCCATGTGCCAAAACTAAGGAGCCCAAGAGCCACAACTAAGGAGCCCACCTGCCGCAACTAAGACCCAGTGCAACCAAATAAATACATCAATAAATAAAAAGAAAAAAGAAATAGGTCCTAAGACTTGACTATTTCAGAGGAATCCCTGATTCGTTGGCTTGTCAATGAATTAATTAAAATACGTAATAGTAGAGTCAGTCCTTCTTCTCAGACACTGCAGACTCCTTCCATTCCCTCTTCTTTTGCAGAAGTTTTTAATCCAGGTCCTTGTTGGGTGGGGACCAAGACGGTAAAATCCTGCTATAGATCACCCTTTGCATTGAGGTCTGTTTGGACCCACAGACGTTTAGTCCAATACTTGGTTTTGTATGCACAAGTGGCCACTACATTCTTAGCTGTTGTTGCTGTTTGTTCCTCAGGCCTAATATCCCACCTCTACTCCACCAGAGGCCACAATGATTAAATGAGCCATTTTAGAGGTAAAGCCGGTTTCTGATTTCTGCGAAGCGTTCATGACTGTGAAGTGGCATCAGGGCCTAGCTCTGACCTGTGCATCCCTCCCTTCTTCCAGTTTTCATTTTTCACCCTTTCCCCAACTTTAATTTTAGTATGACTACCTGGGATTATTCCAGAATTAAATGAATACCATTGTTGAGGGGGCAGCAGGGACACACAGAAGGTTGTATCCCCTGTTTATGAGAACCCCCCCACCCCCAGGATGGCAAAACCGTCCTCCAAGGAGGCACCTGTGACACCTGACGAGGAGTAGGTGGGCCCTGTGAGCAGGTGCAGGTGTAGCAAGGCCAGAAGTGTGCATATGTCTGGACAATGGGAGCTTGTCAGTTTCACGGGTGATGCTCTCCGTCTGCCCTAGCTGCCTTGTTTTTCTCAATGAGATGTTGTTTTCTTTCCACACACACACAGCACTGGTGTTGTCCTCATCACCCGGGAGCCAGGTGTCCATGGCATTTCCTTGGTGTTTACTCACACCATCTAAGACATCATCACATCTAAGACACGCTGTGACTTTTTCCAGATTAGGAAACTGCTTTATCGATGGTGCCGTTTATCACCAGAAGGACTCAGCTTTGGGGCTAGATGAAAGCGTAGTTTGCAGCAAATTTCAGGGAATAGCAGAAGTCACTCCAGGTTCAAGGCAAAATTTATAAATGCTGCTGACATTTTCTGAGAGGGGAGACATTTTCTTAGAGAAGGGAGGCAGGTCTCTGGGATTCCAATATGCCCTTTGCAATCTCAGGGTTTTGGCCACCTAAGGTTGCTCACGTGGGTCTGGCTTCATAAGTGCATTTTTCATTTCCAAATGATCACACCAGTGGAGCTCAGTTGATTGGGATAATAATGACTCACTCCCAGGCTACTGCCAGAAAACCTCCAGAATCCCTGTTTCCCAGAGACCTCAAGGCTAGAAGTTGGGGACTCATGCCTTATGGAGAAGTAGTCATGAGGCAGAGCTGGGTTTGAGGGCTCAGGTGAGAGGGCTGGTGCAACAGCCCTCACTGGCGTATAGCTTTGCAGCAAAAACTGACGGCGCTCTCCCCTCTTGCTTTATCTTTCAGTTAATGACCAGCCACAGCGTCCCCACTGTGAGCTCCAGCCACTTCCTCCACGGGCTCCCGAGCCTCACGCAGGCTCTGTGGTGTTGGCTGAGGTAACATGGCTTGTTGGCCTCAGCTGAGGTTGCTGCTGTGGAAGAACCTCACTTTCAGAAGAAGACAAACAGTAAGCCTGGGTTTCTCTGGGGGTTCTCTCATGCTTTTCTTCCTGATTTTGAGTTGGGAGGGGAGGAGGGGGGAAAGGGAGTCTTCTTGGTTTTCTCAAAGCGATTGAATGAATCTGGCCCCGGTGGACACGGGACTGTATGTAGGGTCCTGATCAAGCCCCGTCGCTTATCGTAGGGGGCAGATTGGCAACCAGGCAGAAATGATAGCTTTGGTTTGTGCTAGTACCCAGGCCTGAGTTCTGACCTCTGGAATCTGGCACAGAATTGCCCCTTTGCCATCTTCCTCTTAACTTTTGCTGCAGCCCTGGGGGCCACCTGGCTCTCCAAGAGTATCTAATGGTTTCTGGGCAGTGGAAATGAAGTGAGTTCGTGGCCCAGCTCTTAGAGATCAGAGGCTGGATCTGTTAGTGTCAGTGTGGACTCTTTCCTGTCAGCTTTGACTGCAAGGCTGGAGGAATATAAAACTGAGATTTGTTTTATTTCTGTGGAGGGTTCTAAGCCATTCACTTCTGGATGGGACAGTGATCCTTTCAGTAATCCCGAGAAGGACATCTTTAACTCTCAGCTGAATGGTATTTTTCCGTGAGAAGATAAAGGCTATAAGGCCCGGTGATCTCTCTGAAGCTCCAACATCAGCTCTTGGCTTCTCCCTCTCTGAACACTCTTAGAGTTCCCGTCCAGTCTCCTGGGCTTAGCTGCACCTCTCTGTAGTAGGCTTCTAAATGTCTGTTTCCTGCCCTGCCTTTTTTCCTGAATTCTAAACCTACATCCCCATTTGGCTGTCTTCATGAAGCTTAACACATCTGCAAGCAAAATGCTCATCTTTCTTAGACTCAAAGAGCTGTAAGGGATCTTGGATATAACTTAATTCAGTGTTTCTGAAACTAGACTAATGCTTGGCTGGCCCTTCTTTTTTTTTTTTTTTTTTTTTTTAATTAGTTTCTGCTTTATAACAAAGTGAATCAGTCATACATATACATCTGTTCCCACATCCTGGCCCTTCTTTAAAAGAACAAAAATGTCAAAAAAAAAATGAACAAAAATGTCAAGGTCCTCCTCTGTTCACTAAATTTATTTTTTTATTATAATGTTACTTAAATATGAACATATGTGAAACTAGATATAAACCCTTATTCTTACAGGCCATATGACCCATACAAACTTACAAATTAACTGCAAACAAAATTGCAAAACCAGGACTGTCAATGTGGTAAGGCAGCTGACACTGTATAGCTGAAGCCATATTATAGGTAACAATGTGACTATGGTAGTGAATCCTTATTCGTTTGAGTTTGGACAGTCTATATTACTATGTGCTAATGATTCAATTCTCCAATCATTTTTTCCAGTGACCTTCATTTGATATCATTTGGCTTTCATTTGGTCCAATCTCATCATTCACAAGTTGCATCTGCATCTGTGCCTTTCTCATTAGTCTGCTACAATTATATTGGTGCTAACACAGTCACAAACACAAATATAAACTGAGGCTTGAAATCTTGTGCCAGAACTTGGTTATAAAGTAAGCATTCAGAAAAATCCAGATATGTTTATTCACATTTGCTTAGATGACCATTGAAATGAAAACACAAAATTTTAAAATCCTGACGTAGAACTCATATATAATCCCTCATGGATATGTGTGTATACGTGTGCCTCTAGAGCTGGTTCTCTAAACCACTATGTCAGATTGCTCTTCAGTGGTATTATTATTTTTTCTATCTTCAGTCTTGAAGTTTCTAACCTCTTTCTTGCCTTTGCCCCTGCCTGCCATGGCTCTGCCCAGGTCCTGGTGTTCCAAAGACCTATACGTTCACCTCCTAGTCTCATTTCTTAGCTACTGTGTGGTCCAGGTCCCCTGCCTCTTCTCATCATGGTGGCAGCAGCCCACGTGATAGGCAACTGTCTCTGCTGTGCTGTGTCCATTAGCTGGCGAGTAGTGGAAGGAACTATATCATCTTAGTGATGCAAGGTCTCAAGGGCAGTCCAACCCAAGCCTGTCATTTTACAGATAAGAACACTGAGGCACAAAGCAGGGAAGGGATTTCCTCAAGGTCAACCAAGGAATCAGGAGCACAGTGTCCTGGAACAGGATTTGGGATTGGGCCATCCAGGCTGGGCCAGTCTTTACTAGTCTTGCTGCTTCTTGCTCAATATTGCTTATCAGTTTAAAAAGCATTACGAGTAGAGAGATAGGCGGGCTTAGTCAAAGGCAATTTTTGGCCTTGTGGCAGAGTTCTTGTTGAAAGAGTAAGAGGGAGACAGTATCCTGACACAAAAGGGCTTTTCTAGGTGTTAACACCTACTGCCTGCTAGCTTGTCCTCCCTTCCTGATTTCTACAGGAAATGTATTTTGCCAAACCAGAAACAAAGGGTGGTTTATTTCAGGTTGCACATGCTTAGGTTGTCAGAGCTGGAAAGATCTGACCTGCTTCTTGTACAGCTGATGGGATTGGGGTTTGGGGTAGGGGACAGGGGTCCAGAGTGGGTGGGTCATGGAAGTAGCACCAGAACCAATTTCCTGGTGGCCCTACAGGCACAGGCCCTTTTTGAGCAGGCTTTGCCTTATCTGCATAAAATATTTAATGCCCATGGATCTCAAGTGCTGGCTGTAGCTACTTCCCAATCCACCTGGCTTGGATCTCTAGATATATTGTTTTATAGACAGTTGAACCTGTTTAGGGTTTTGGTACCACTTTGTTAGTTCACACAGTCAGAACGAGCTCTGCCCAGTAGGCAGGGGAAGCAGTTAGCAGCTCCAAATAGTTCTTTCCCACAGTGTATGGGAAACCATTGCCTGATTTCCTCCTTCTGAGATCCTGGATGTACACACATGGCCCCAGAGCCTGGCACCGGGGATATGCTTAATAAGTATTTGCTGAACAGGGGGTAAATGCATTAAATGGGCCATTAGTTTACAGGTCTCAAAGAGGCTCCCCTGCTATAGGGGCCTTGTGTGCAGGGAGATGGGAAGAAAGATGTAAAAGCTGGGTGCTGAACAGTAAACCCTGAGCAACCTTTCTGAAAGGCGGCCGTTTGCCCTTTCACTCTGTGTCCTTGTTTGCTAATGAATCCTGGGGACCTCTCTCTTGTGCTCCCATTATGCAGACTTATGGGGACCATCAGCCAGGGGTAGATTTCCACTGTTCCTGTTGGGCAAAGAATACGTTGAAATTGAGTTGCATAAGTTGGGTGCAAAGCTCAGTTTGGGTCCAAAGTAACGGTTAACTTGTGTGGGTGGCAGTCACTGAGCACAAACAGGGCTTGGGACAGGAAGGGCGAGGGGCTTCAGAGTTCTCCGGATCCTCATCTGGTTTTAGGTCGAGCCAGAGGCCAAGGTCCCCACGGAACAGATGGGACAGAGTACGGCCATATGGCCTCTCTTTTTTGCCTTTGCCATTAATTTTCTCATTTAGATCTGTCTAGCTATGTGTCTGGGAACATAGATAATTCTAATTTCTGCGTATATCAATATTAAGAATATCAATATTTGGGGATTGTTTAATGACAAGGAATAAGCTATCAAATAAATAAAAATTAAGACTCCTCATTTAAGAGCCACTAGAGAATTTCATAGCATAGATGCAAACTTTCTGCACCTCCTCCCGGCTTCCAATTTCACCTGATACATTTCTTTCCTGTCCTTAGTCCTGGCCTGGCATTGCTGGTTCAAATCCTGATAAGAATTCTAATTATTATCTAATTCTAATTCAATTCTCATTCCAGCTTGGCCACTCTATGTCTCAATGGCTCAGGGAAACACATTTTTCCTGAGTTTTAGTTTCCACTTCTTTAGAATGAGGAAAGTTAGAACAAATAGCCATTTATTGTTTCCTTTGGATAGATATTTATTGAACATCTACCTGCACGTAAGATAGTGTACTGGGTATACAGGCAGGATCCCTGCCCTCATAGAGCTTACAGTTCAGTGAGGGAAGCAGATATGAAGCACATTATCACATAAGTAGAAATCTCGTAACAAACTGTGATAAGTGCTATGAAGGAAAAAAACCAAACTGTCCTGCTATGTTAGGTACTACCAGGCTGTGGATAGGGAGTTAATTTAGAATAGGAGGTCATGACATTTAAGCTGAGAGCCTTGAAGTTCGAGCAGCAGTTAGCCAGGGGAAGATCGGGAGCTCAGCCGTCAGGCCACTGGATTCCAGGCAGAGAGACAGAGGGTGTGAAGGCCACGGGCCTAACGCACGTTCTGGAGTCAAAGAAGAGGAAAGCCAGTGGCACTGAAGGAAGACTGGCTGGGGATGAGTTGGGAGTCAGCAGGGGCAGATCATGCAGCCATGGAGCTGAGCAAGGGCAGCTGAATTTTATTTTATGTGCAGAAGGAGTCCCTGAGGTAGATAGGTCATGATGACGAGGGTCAGAGGGTGTGGTCCTTGGCACTGAGGGGCTTGAAGGACGAGAGCCCAAGGAGACAATGATAAGCATTACATACATACATACATACCATTTTGTGCTCTGTTTTCCTCTTTCATTCAACATCATTTGGCATATATGTTGCCATGTCTCCAAATAATTTACATATTTATAATAATGATTCTTGATGTGTAGGCTGTGTTTTGTACTTTTGAAAGTATTTTTGTATCCGTTATCTTCTTGATTTTCACAGCAATTCTGAGAGGTATGCATTACAATTTCTGTTCCACAGGTGAAGAAAGTGTTATAAGTTAGTAAATCCCAAATCTGCCATGGGATAATGCCACTGACATTCCTGGTAGCGTTACAGTAATCCATCAATGCAGTTTTTATTTTGTAAGTTCATACCCTATTGCCAACATTCAGATGTTTCCCGTGTTTGCTGTTATACATAAACTACTATAAGGACTTTATACACATAGCCTTTTCTTATTTTTATATTATCCCCCTGAGGCCAAAATCTCAGAAGTATGATTCCTAGGTCCAAGGAAATGGCCCTTGACATATAGGATCAGATGTCCTTCTGAAGGATCAAACCAATTTAAAAATCCACCATCACCACATGAGACTTTACAGTTCTGGGAGGGCAGGCGTGGTTTTCAGATTTCTTTTTCCCTCCAGCATTTCTCTGATTTGATCTTTAAGATTTCACTTTAATTTTTCCAGACTTAATTGAGGTATATATCGCTAAGTATTTTTCATCGTGATGCTGATATAGCCTAGAGTGTGCTTCTGCTTTGATGAACATCCCGTTAACTGGGAAAATTCATTGTCTCACATTTTACTTTTTTAACCTCTCAGAATAGTCTCTCATATTTTCATCTGTTTCTTTTCCCCATTGAATTGTATTACCTTATCAAGTTCTAAAAGTAGCCTAGCACTATTTTAATGTCCCAAGGACATTGGGTAATGTCTAGAGACATTGTTTGGTGGTTACAGTCCTGGCCAGGGGTGGTTGGTACTGTTGGTTCTGGTGGGCGGAGGCCGGGGATGGGGGAAACATTCTTCCATTCACAGGAGGGCTCCTTACAACGCTTATCTGGCCCCAAATGTCAATAGTGCTGTTGAGAGAAACCCTGCTCTAGAAACGCCCACTCATATTATCCCCATGTTGTTGCTGAGGAATAACAAGGTGGAAAGTCCCCAGAGCAGCTCAGTGTAGCAATTTACTGAAACATCAGAATTTTTGTTTTAATACCCAACCTAAAAGAAGGCTTCTGAGTTTCTAACTTTGGTAAGAAGCATCTTTTGAACATGGTGTTCCTCTCCATCTCCTCTGCCTCATGGTGGGGGCAGGTGTGGAGGGAGGTGGGTAGGTATCATCAGACTAAGATTTAGAAGAGTTTTCTAGTTTTCTATAGGAGTGTGTAGCAGTAAAGCATCAGTCTTATTTCCAAGCTATTGGGTTGGCCAAAAAGTTCGTTTGGGTTTTCCCTCTGGTATGGAAGACCCAAACGAACTTTTTGGCCAACCCAAATATTTATGAGGACCTATTCTGAAGGAAAAGAGCTAAGCTTAGAGATGGGGGAGAAATCTGATTTTGACAATGAGTGGAGCCAGAATGGCATTCCTGGCAGAAGTCAAATTGGGTTTCTAGAGGGAGGCTATTAGGAAAAGAAGTACCTAGAACAGCCCCCTGAGTTTGGAAGGCAAATTCTATGTTCAATGACAGAAATAATTTTAGAGGTTCAGAGTAAAAGTGCACGGAGAGAATTGTGTGTCACAAGTTCTCTGGTTTGAGTGCTGGCTCTTGGATATGGTCTCTTCATTCATTCATACATGTTAGTATCTCAGCTCAGCCTGGCTTATAAAGATCAAGATCTAGGGCTTCCCTGGTGGCGCAGTGGTTGGGAGTCCGCCTGCCGATGCAGGGGACACGGGTTCGTGCCCCGGTCCGGGAGGATCCCATATGCCGCCGCAGAGCGGCTGGGCCCGTGAGCGGAGCTTGCGCGTCCGGAGCCTGTGCTCCAAAACGGGAGAGGCCACAACAGTGAGAGGCCCGCGTACCGCAAAAAAAAAAAAAAATAAAAAATAAAAATAAAAATAAAGATCAAGATCTAGATACTCTGGTATCTAGATGGGGCAGGGGGTAAGGAGGCTGGGGTGCATAGTGGCTAAGAACACACCCTTGAGTTGGACTGGCTTTGAATTCTGGCTCTGCCATTTACCAGGCTTGTATCTTTGGACAATTTATTTACTCTTTCAGCCTCAGTTCCCTCATCTGTGAACTGGGTATTATAATAGTGCTAATGGGGTTATTTGAAGATTAAATGAGTTCATCTATGTTAAGCACTTAGAACACTGATACATGGTAAGACCTATTTAAGTGTTAGCTGTCATGGTTGGCAATCTTTTCCTTACCTCTTTCCCTAGTCTGCTTACACGCACTGGCTTCAGTTGCTAAAAATGAGTTGCAAGATTTTCTTTGTGCTCTTTGCTATCAGTGCCGTGGGAAAGATCCATTCATTTTTTTTTTCAATCAATCAACATATTTTGATCATCTGCTCCCCTATTGGATCCTAGATGTGGGGCTACAGAGATGTCCAGGAACATAAACTTTGATTCATTGGGTCAGATCAGTGCCCAGGAGGGCTGGTGAGTGCCAGACTCCTCTTAAGTGGCCATCTTGTAAGGTATATATCTCATACATGGCTCTGTGAGAGGCAGGATGATGGGTGCAAAAGCACGTCGGGGTCAGTAGATCTGGGTTCAAACTCTGGTGCACTCTTTTACTAGGCTATGTATGGCCCATAACCTGCCCCAATCTTACTTTCTTCACTATCTAAATATTAGAGATGAGTTATATAAATCCCTGGTACACAGTAGGTGCTCAGGATTGGCTGTAACTATCATAAACCTATAGGCCATGAGCTCATTTTACCTCTGTGGAACCTGTTGGTATTTTTTGACTGTGCCGCCTAGTGGGGTCATTTCCTACCTAGGCCACATGAGTTGGGCAAAACTAGCTGCTAATCTCAACCCTGCCACTGACTTTCTCTGTGACTTCCCCTTCCTTGAGCTTTAGTCTTGCCACATATAAAATACAGACAATAATGGTTCCTACATCTCAGGGTTGTTTGCAGGCTTAAATGAAATAATCCATATATAATGTGCCTGCTACACACTTGACTCAAAAAAAGTAAATGGTAGCTACTATTTATCGCAAAAGTACACATAGTAGCTTCAGAGCTTCAAGGTTGATGACTATCTTACTCATACTCTCCATTTAATTTTGGTTTTGTTGGTTTTTGTTTTTTTTCCTATTTCATTATTCTTTTCTGAATTTATTCACAGTTAAACCGTTTTTTGGAAGTTTTACTCCCGTCTGTTAACATCTGTGAGTGATTTTATTTAGCTGTAAGCTTGAAATGCATACAATTTTGTGTTCCACTTTTTTCACTTAATATTATATGGTTAATAGTGTCTGTGTTTCATAAACCTTGTTGTAGTGACTGCATAATGTATTGTTGAGTAGATGTGCCATATTTAATCATTTCTCTATTGTTCTGCAATTAAGTTGTTTCCAATATTTTGCAATTACAGTGTTTGAATGAATGAGTAACTTAGTGCATATAGCTTTTTGGTATTTTAAACTTAGTTCTGTGGGATGAATTTCTAGGAATATTGTTTGGTCAAGGGGAATAAACATATCTTTTGAATACATATGGCCAAGTTGCTTTCCCAAAGGGCTCAACTGACTTACATTTCCATCTTTATTATTTTGTAAACTTCAGTTCATTCTCTCACTCAACACACATTCTTAAAGCCCTTATCATGCGGCAGGCTCAGTGAGAAGAAAGGGACACTGGAGGAGGAGCCCCTGCTATGCCCAGTGCTGGTAGAGGCTCAGGGTACTTGGGGAGCCCAAGGAGGGACTTGCAGCTCAACTGGTAGAGGAGGCTGAATGTCATTTGAAAGCTTGGAGATTTCACTGTGTGTTGCCTCTTTGGGATTATTTACAGAAATATTTAGCAAGACCAGCCCCATCTTTGGTCTCGGAGACCCCATTGACAGCATGCTTTCTTCCAAAGAAGGACCCATTTGTCTTTTTTTTTTCCCCCTGGTGTGCTATCTAGAGCAAATTATTCTTCATAGTTATATGGTAACAGTGGTTTTTTGTTGTTGTTGTTGTTCTACTAGAGAAGTAATACATGCTCGTTATGGAAAATTTAGAAAACATAGGAAGGTGTTTTAAAAAATCACCCATGTTCTTATCATCCTAGGACATCCACTGTCCTCATCCATGTATTTCCTTCTAAAAAGAAGATTTAAAAAAGAGTTTAATGTGGAACCATATCAAAGGTCTTTGGAATGTAAAATACCAGAAATCCAGTGACAAATAATAAACAAAAGCTAAAACCAATCTGAAGCAGAAAGGTTAAATTAATTATGATCTATTCACAGCGTGGAGTATCAAGTGGCCATTGAAATCCATATTTTAAGAGAGTATTTTATGTCATGGAAAACACTCCCAGTATGATGTTCAATGAAAAAGCAAGATACAAAATTATATATGCTGTATAATCTCAATTTTGTAGAGAAAAATTTATTATTTATGTATGAATAGGAAAAAAAGACAAAAAATATTAATGGAGAACCATTGTTAGCTTAATTTACTAGGGATTATCTCCAGGAAGTAGGATTAATGGTGATTTATATTTATTTTTTTCTACTTTTCTGTATTTTTTTTTAATTTCAAAATTTCCACAATAAAAATATATGGACTTGGGGATCAAAAAAAATTCTGTTTAAATAAAAGGAGGGATTTCATAGCAGTGTTCTCTTGGCTCTGAAGCCACAGTTGTAGTTACTCTCAATCACAAGGGCCCGTGACTATTCTGGGCTCTTTGGTGTTCATCCTAATTAGAACATCTGAGTCCAGAACTGAAAGGAATGAAAGAGGTGAGGCTTCAGGCCGTGGAACTAGTTGTCCGAACACCACAGGTTCAGTTAGATTATGTCTCATGATTTCCATCCTGTCCCTGTGCTTATTTATCCCCTGGTAACTCACTGAGGCAGGTTTTTCCTTTAGAGAAACCCCATTGCTTTAACTGGTGGATCACAGTTACATATGTTTAATGATCTTCTAACCCACTGGAGAAGGTGGTGACCAGATTTTGATGGATGGGGAAGGACTTTGCACTCTTCCCAGATCTTTCCAGTCCTGGGGGCACACAGGTCACTATGGAACTGCATGTGAATTTCCATTGTCCTTTGGAGCCCTATTCTCAGCCCTGCAGGGGGCAACTTTGTGTGTTCCTTTAGAGCCAAGGTGGTGTGTATTTAGCACAGCAGGTTGCCCTGGCCCTCTTCTTTTAACAAATGGTCATAACATACCTGACACTATGCTAAGGCTGGAGATGCAAAGATGACTTGATCCACTGCTTGCCTTCAGGGTACTCATATTGTAGTGAGGAAGTCAGTGATAAAAACATGATTTCAGGGGCTCAGGGAAACTGTTATGGGAGGAGGATGCATGGGTTACTCTGGGAGCACAGCAGAAGGGCTTCCAGCTCAGCCTGAGACTTTAGTAAAGGAAATTGTGCCTGGTTGAATCTTGAAGGATGAGTGGAAGTGAGCCAGATGAAGCAGGGTGGGAAGCATCTTCCCTTTTGTAGGGAAAACACAGAGGTATGGAATAGTAAGTTATAAGGTGAGAACTGCAAACAATTCAGTATTATCAAAGCTTAGAGAGTGGTAAGAGAGGCTGGAGAAGTTGATCAATTGTTTGTTTGTTTATTTATTTATTTATTTTTATGGCTGCGTTGGGTCTTTGTTGCTGCGCGTGGGCTTTCTCCAGTTGTGGCGAGCGGGGGCTGCTGTTCGTTGCGGTGTGCGGGCTTCTCATTGCGGTGGCTTCTCTTGTTGTGGAGCACGGACTCTAGGTGCGCGGGCATCAGTAGTTTTGGCACATGGGCTTCAGTAGTTGTGGCTCATAGGCTTAGTTGCTCTGCGGCATGTGGGATCTCCCCGGACCAGGGCTCGAACCCATGCCCCTTGCATTGGCAGGCGGATACTTAACCACTGTGCCACCAGGGAAGTCCTGATCAATTGTTTAATTAACTTTTTTTGTGGATTTCCCAACTCAATAGCATTAGGCTTCCATGTTGTTTTGTTTGTTTAATTCACGGTGCTCTGTCTTACTTCCCACTCAGTGTCAGCTCTTGCTGGAAGTGGCCTGGCCTCTGTTTATCTTCCTGATCCTGATCTCCGTGCGGCTGAGCTACCCACCCTATGAACAACATGAATGTGAGTATATGAGCATCCCGCCTGAGACTTAATGCTGGCAAGCGGAATCCAGGCAATGGGCATGGGCTAAATGTGACCTCTCCCAAGATGCTATCTTTAGGAAATAGTGCAAGTGGTTTGGAACAGAAAAGCTAGGCTTCCAATTGTTTGATGAGGCATGAGCTCAGGAAACGATTTTCAGTCCTAGTAGATGGTGATAATAGTAATTATAATAATAGCCAACATCTGTTTCATGCATTTTCAATCATGAAAGTAAAATAACCTTACTGATAGCTCAGAAAGGGGTAATTAAGAAAGCCCCCTGGGCTTCCTTGGTGGGGCAGTGGTTGAGAATCTGCCTGCCAATGCAGGGGACACGGGTTTGAGCCCTGGCCTGGGAAGATCCCATATGCTGCGGAGCAACTGGGCCTGTGAGCCACAACTACTGAGCCTGCGTGTCCGGAGCTTGTGCTCCGCAACAAGAGAGGCTGCGATAGTGAGAGGCCCCCGCACAGCGATGAAGAGTGGCCCCCGCTCACCGCAACTAGAGAAAGCCCTCGCACAGAAACTAAGACCCAACACAGCCAAACATAAATAAATAAATAAATAAATAAATTTTAAAAAAAAGTCCCCTAAGGCAATACCTTAATACCACTATCATCTGGTCCCTGCCGGGCTTTTTCATATGCATTATGTCTTTATCACACAGTTGCAAATCATGGAACATACAATTTTAAGCAGCATTTGTGTAGAACATCTCAGATTGACTAATATTATTTCATTTGATTCTCATAACAACCTTGTATAATGGACTTTATAATTGCTATCATTTGCTTTAATTTCTTGATAAGTAAATTGGGGCTCAGAGGAGTGCAGGGAATTGCCCGAGGTCACATATGTATCAAGTGACAGTGATGAAATAAAGCTCAGGTCATCTGACTCCCAATCATGTGTTTGGATGACGGCCTTTTCAGTGAGCATAGAGAATACAGTAGTGGCTGAGAACACAAGCTCTAGGTGTCAGGTTACCTAGGTTTGAATCCCAGCTTCAACACAGGTATGTCACCTTGGGCAAGTGGTTTGGCTTCTCTGCACCTGGGTTTTCTCATCTCTATAAAAAGGGAATAATAGGGCTTCCCTGGTGGCACAGTGGTTAGGGAATCTGCCTGCCAATGCAGGGGACGCTGGTTCGAGCCCTGGTCCAGGAAGATCCCACATGCCGCAGAGCAGCTGGGCCCATGTGCCACAACTGCTGAGCCTGCGCTTTGGAGCACATGAGGCACAACTACTGAGCAACAAGGGAAGCCACTGCAGTGAGAGGCCCTCGCACTGCAACGAAGAGTGGCCCCAACTCACTACAACTAGAGAAAGCCTGCATGCAGCAATGAAGACCCAATGCAGCCAAAAATAAAAAATAAATAAATTTATAAAAAGGGAATAATAAGACCTACCCCATATGGTTGTTGTGTTATCCCACAGTCACAGTCTTTCTCTCCTGGCTGGGCTTGCTGGATGGATTAATAGTGCAAAAATGTCCCAGTCTAAAAGATCAGCATTTGTGGGGGAGGTTTGGCTGGGACCTCTCTTCCATGGCTCCAGTGACTTTTCCTGTCATTAATCAGCTCTACCCACATCCCACCAGCCCTATAGGTGTGCAGGATACAGTTCTCCAGGGAAGAGGTAGGGCTGGGGTCACCTTTGAATTGTGTTCTTGGTCTGGTTCCGTGTCTCTCAGGGCACGTAGTGGCAGTTATTTACCTGCTAATTTGCTAGTACACATTATACATATTCAAGTTTTAAAAAACCCCACGAAACGTCAAAACATTCTACCAGGTGTGATTTTCTGATTTCACCAAAAAGAAAAAGAGCTTACAATGAAATACACACTCAGTTTGTGGGCCTGGAAGGTAACACTGCTTTCTTGTTTGGAACCTCAAAGATTGATGAACAAGTGTGTATTTGATTTTGTATAAGCATTACCCTAAGCCCCACTGAAGTACACATTTTAGGGAAAACTCAGCTTTTTCATCTGATAAGCTATTCTTTCTCAGCAATTATCACAAGCAGACAAGACGGTGTAAGGGAAATAGTGCAGACCTTGGTATCAGGCAGACGGGTTTGTTTGCATCCTGGCTGTGCCACTTGCTGAGGTTGTGATCTTGGGCAAGTTGTTAATTTTGACCCAAATCTCTCTGAATCCAGACCATCAATTCTCAGAAATGTTGTGAAATTCCTATACCTATGGAAGATAGATAAGACTTTTGCCCTCCATCTGTGTACTTACTGCAACCTTACTTCCTGTTCTCACCGCCTTCTAGGGACCTAGCTGGAAGGGCAGAGAGTTAAGGTGAGGCTTACAGAGGTGTCTTGTCTCTAGGAACAAAGGATAGGTATATAATTCTTCCCCATAAATCTTTCCCAGTTTGACCCAGACCCATCAAGGTCCTAATCACTTCCCTGGGTCATGAGACTCCATTAAGCTACTTGATTGTCATCCTGTGCACCAATGCCAAGTCCTCACCCTGCTTTTATTTGCAAATCAGGTGGGACATGACACACGAGGAAGGGTCTTTTCTTCACTCACCAAGGTTTAGACTGAAGCACGTTGTTGGTGTGCTGGACCAACATCACCCTGCCTTTGGTGCCAGTATTTCCTGGAGGTTAAAGGGGAGAATCCCTTGGTCCTTTGAGTATTTGGTTGGATTTACATAAATCTCCCCTGAATGAGGAGCCGCTGACTTAGGCAAGGGACCTTGTTTGGTTTTCCTTGAACTATTAACAGGGAGATAAGGGGATTAACTGAGTAAATGTTCAACAGGCCAGGGTCCCTGCAGAGGGTGGCCACAGAGTCCAGATCTTGGTTCATCCTTGCTTTGGATGTTGCCTCTCTTGTTGGAATGTGGATAGAAGAAAAAGAAAAGATAGATGGACCCCAATATTGAAATGCAAAGTGTAACAAGTCCTGGCTGTGGGTGAACTTCTGGGGAGACTCTGATAGCCCATTTGCATGAAAATAGTAAGCTGAATAAAACTGGGTTTCTGCCTGGGGGAGTGGGGGGGGCGCTGTGTGATGGAAGGAGTGTTCCTGGCTGGGCAAGAGCCAAGGAAGTACTACTGTAGGCTGACCACCACAGCGCCTCAGTAACCCTAACGGGCCCATTCACTGAGCCTTAATCTCTGCCAGGCACTCTGCGGCATGCTTTGCTTGTAAAAACTCACTGCAGCTCTGCGAAATCGGTTGTATTGTAACCACCATTTTATAGATGAGGAAACTGAGGGTTAAGGGGTCAGTGACTTGGCCAAAGTCACTGCTTAGCAAGTTGCAGAGACTGGATGTAAATCCCAGTTGGTTTGACCCTAAAGCCTGTGAAGCTATACGGCTCTTCACTACTCAGAGCCATGGTTCTTAATGGTTGTTAACTCTTTTGGGGTCACAGATAACCCTGAGAATATGATGAGCGTGGAGCCTCAGCCTTTCCGTCACAGGAATCCACACATGCTTGGTCTCAGGTTAAGAGCCCCTGGTTCCAGGACACATTTATCTTGATCCCCGTAAGCAGCCCCATGGTCTTTGACGTAGCACACCAGCTCCTGTACATGCAGTCCTGCTGTTTGTGAGAAGGTCCTCCGTAATGAAGGGAAGGGGACAGAGAGGAGATGGCCTGTTGGATGGGGCTCGGTGCTCTGATGGGAGGAGAAGCAGCAACAGCAACTAACATAGCTTCAGAGATGGCATCTGACCCCAAGTCAGCATGTTCATTAGGTGCCTTTGAGGACCTTGGGAGCTAGTGGAGAAGGTGAACAGAGGTCACAGAGGACAGTACCAGGGGCACTGAGAAAAGCTAGCGGATAAAGGAGGCCACAGGTGGAAGGAAAGGAGCATGACTGGGATCACAGAAATGTGGGTTCTACCCCTGGTCCATCCTGCCCACTGACTCCCTGAGTGTTCTTCATCAGCCACTTTAGCCGTGGTTTCCTCCTTCAAGTGTGAAGGAATTAGATTAGGTCCTCTCCAGGGCGCCTCTGTGTCTCTGAAAGGCAAGGTGAGTGGTAGAAGATGAAGGAATGAGGAGCCAGTACTTGCTGCCCTCCAGGCACCTTCTGTATATAAGTGACCTCTGGTCACTTCCCCAAGGCTGCTGTCATGAATCCCTCTCAACAGACTATAGCAAGTAGATTAAGAACCGCTATCTGATGCCACATTTCCAGCTCAGGGTCAGATTAGTCCAGGGTGGCAGGTCTCAGGGATGTGGGGAATGGGACAGACGGATTTGGGATGGAGCAATGTTTGGTGGAACCAAAAGAGATAAAGGTTCCTATCAAGTCCCAGATCCTTCAAAGAATTAATGTTTCTCCTTTTGTTTTTCTTCTCCTCGGTTTCAACAGGCCACTTTCCAAACAAAGCCATGCCCTCTGCAGGAACACTTCCTTGGGTTCAGGGGATTATCTGTAATGCCAATAACCCCTGTTTCCGTTATCCGACTCCTGGTGAGGCTCCCGGGGTTGTTGGAAACTTTAACAAGTCCATGTAAGTACCGGATCAGGTTTTCATTCCCAAACTTGTCAGTTAATACTTTTCCTTTCCCTTCTCAACCTCCGGGGAATTTTGAATGGCTGGGTTTGAGTGAAGCTTCTTTTGTGACGGTTTGTGTGATAAAGTCCAAAGAATGAGACCAGAGAGAAATGCCGCCAGGACGTAAGACTGTGTGACCTCACTTCGTGCATTTTAGGAGTAACGTTATGTAGATGAAAGTCCTGTGGTTGGGGGGCTTTTCCTCCAAAAACTGGCGGGTAAGTAGAGAAGGGAGACATAGCACATCAGCTTCATCCGTTAATGAGCAAACACTCAGTTAGCAAACACTTATTGTGTGTGGGAAACGGCTGGTCCAGGAGCTGGGGATACAGAGCTGTGCAGAGGGAGGGGCCTGTCCTCAAGGAGCTCACAGCCAAGGCTGGGAGAGTTTGGTCCTCTCTGCTCTCAGATCACCTCTCTTCCTCCATTGCTGACCTATCACACTGCAGCAGTCTTTCATCTGCAAGTCTTTCTCAGCCCTGGGTGTGAGCTCCCTGAGGGCCAGGATGCTGCTTTCTTCACTTTTGTATTCCTGGCTCCTGGCTCCAACAACAGACATTAGGGCTGAATAAGTGTTTGCCAAATGAGCCGTTGAAGATTCTTGGAAGGCACAGAACCATGGCATGAGTTAGAAAGGATTAAGAACTGCAGGAGATGTAGCAGGATAGTTTAGAGGACGCTGCCGCCAGGCAGTCAGGGCCACGTGATAATGTTCATGGACCTTAGGCTTTGTGGCTTTCATGAACCCCTGCTTCCTTGCAACAATATTAAAAATTTTATTTTATAACTGTGTTGGTATAAAGATGAGTATAATCCAGGCTGGATTCATTACCATATGCATTCATTCTGAATTTCTGAATTGTTTTTTTCTGATTTTAAAAGAAATTAAAAATTTTTGTGGACCCATAAGAGTATGCTGGGCCCTAGGCACTGTGTCTGCTGTGTCTTTTGGATAAGTTGGTCCTGGGGACCTGTGTGCGTGTGTGCGTGCGTGTGTGTGTGTGTGTGTGTGAGAGAGAGAGAGAGAGAGAGAGAGAGAGAGAGAGAGAGAGAGAGCTTCCTGGAGAGGCGGCAACATGGGCTGGCCCTTGACGGCTGGTAAGATTTGGTTGTGTGGACACATGAGGACGAGCATTTGGGGCAGGGTTGCTGGCTGGGTGGCTGTGAGCATAGGGTCTCAGTGAAGTTGGAGGAGGGGGCAGCAGGAGTGGGTCAGGGCCGGCCCCCGGAGGACCCTGCAGCCAGGCTGGGTCTTCCTGGCAGGTACTGTGTTCAAGCTGGAGAGACAGCTGGCCTAACCAGGGCTTTTCTACTTTTCTTGCACCCCCTGCAGTGTGTCTCGCCTGTTCTCAGATGCTCGGCGACTTCTTTTGTACAGCCACAGAGACACCAGCATGAAGAACATACGCCAAGTTCTAAGGACATTGTACCAGATCGAGCGTTCCAGCTCAGGTAAGCAAAAGCCTTCCGTGAATTGGTTCGTAATTGGAAGTTAACCCGCACCAGGGAGAGACAGCAGCCCAGGCGGCCTGGCTCTTGTTCCTTTTAGCTCTTCCCTGTGGGGTTTTCCTCCTCAGTGGCTGGGCTGTAAGGCCTCTCTGCAGGATGTATTTGAGAAGAAACTAGGGACTCAGTGAGTGTGCTGGCCTCCTCTGGGGACACAGAAGAAAACCCCCCAGAGAGGAATGGCACTGGCCTGGCGTTAGGACCGTTAGGGGGGCAGGTTGCTGCCAACCTCATTTTTTTGGAGTTGGCCATATGGTTGCCATGAATAAGAAGATTTACAGACGGGATACTTCTGTGCATGTAAGAGCAGTTAAAGTTGCAACTTGATTTGGAGAAGTGAAAGTTAAGCATTCATTTCTAAAAGGAAAACGCAATTCATCTTCCCCCAGATCATTTGATTTAGTCTGGTGGGTACTTGAACTCTGAGCTTTAAAAAGTGACACCTTGGGCTTCCCTGGTGGCGCAGTGGTTGAGAATCTGCCTGCCAAGGCAGGGGATATGGGTTCGAGCCCTGGTCTGGGAAGATCCCACGTGCCGCGGAGCAACTAGGCCCGTGAGCCACAACTACTGAGCCTGCGCGCCTGGAGCTTGTGTTCCGCAACTAGAGAGGCCGCGATAGTGAGAGGCCCGCGCACCGCGATGAAGAGTGGTCCCTGCTTGTCACAACTAGGGGAAGCCCTCGCACAGAAATGAAGACCCAACATAGCAAAAATAAATAAATTAATTAATAAACTCCTACCCCCAACATCTTCTAAAAAAAAAAAAAATTGACACCTTTATCTCTGATCCGGGGTGTGCCCGGGCAGTTTACTGCATGCCATCTAGGAAGCATCTAAGAGCAGGCAGCTTGCTGGCCGAGGCACTGGTTGCAGAAGTCACCATGGAGCAGCCTCCCAGGCCGCGGCCTACCACGTGGGGACAGGGGACGGTGGGAGCAGACCCCTGGGTGCAGGCCGTGTTGGCCTGCGTGGTCTGTAGAGAATTTAAAAGCAATAACGAAGCTGACTGAGAGTCAGTCTGCTTTTTATCATCTCCATGCACCGGTGGTTCTAAACAGCATGAATGATAAATTGCAGCCATCATCAGGAGTTAGCTGCTGCCACTGCTCCAGGAAAGTACTTTTTTTCTCAGTTTGGTGTTTGGGAGGAATGGGGTGGGCCAGCTTTTGCTGAGAGGACTCCCAGTTTGCCATCCACTTGGCGAAAGAAGAAATGGTATAAAGTGCTGGAGTTTAAGCCAGGCTTGGATTGGAACTTTCTCTTGGGAAGCCAGACTGTGCTTTCCCTGGGCAGGAAAAGAGGCAGTGAGCAGGGTGGGATCTGCCAACAAAGGAAGGCCAAGCAGTGTGGGGTGGTGCGGGGGAGGGGTCATTTCACATCAGAGACAGGTGTGACTGTGCTTGGGCTCCTGGGTCAGCTTCGAGGAGCTCCCAGCTGGACCACACTCCTGGATGCACAGTCAGGCCGGATGCTGTTTTCTTGCCCTATAGGCCCCCATCCTGCACACCTGTCTGTCTCAGCACAGGACACAGAGGGGTAGCAATCACCAATCAAAGCATTAGTCCTTCCTTATCTGCTGGGGGCCCCCTGCCTGGTGGACCAGAGACAGAGTCAGGGTTATTTCTTCCACTGCAGAGACAGTGTGACCAAGAGGAAAGAGTGCTACGATGTATTACTTTGTAGCTTGGTGACTTTGTGAATCAGTCCTTTAGACCCCTTTGGGGCCACTCTTCTCATCTGTAAGATGGAGACAATAGGAGAACCTAGCTCATAGGATTGTTGTGAGGAGTAAAGGAGATGAACCATTTAATTGCTGAAAGACCGCATCTGGCACATAGGAAGCACTTAGTGAATATGAGCTATGATTATTTTGGAGTGGTGCCGTCTTGGCCAAGCCATTTAACCTCTCTGAGCCTTAATTTCTTCAGCTGTAAATAATAAGTAACCTGCAATGTGAAATGTAACCCTAACACAGTTTCTGGCACATAGTAGGTGTTCAATAAACGGGAGCCAATATTACTCCTGTGTGTCAGTGATGCATTTCTGAGCACCTGGCCTTGCTCTTCTGCCTCTGCACTGCACGGCCAGAGAAACAGACTATGGGTGGGGGCGGGTGTTGTTTCAGATGGTGCTTCCTTAGACACAGAGCAACTAGAGACATGAGTCAGGGTAGAGAAGAGAAACCAAACCTGCATTCAAACAACTTTCTCTGCACAGCTCTGAAGAGAGATCTCTGAGTATGACTGTCTCCCATCCAGGCTTATCTCTCCATTCACCCAGTATGGTCTCTTATCTGCCCTGCAGCTACTTCTTAAGAGCTTCCACCTTTCTTTGCCTGTCTTGCAGCACTGAGCCAGGCCTCAGTCCAGAGGGAAGTGCAACAGAAATGGTGCTTCTTCCGAGGTGAAATCAGTAACTTTTTGCTGAATTTGAATAGCACTCTAGATTTCAGAGAGCGTCTGAGGCTGGGGTACGTTGGTGTAGATCCTGACTTGGAGACCTCTGTTTCTCTGCCCCGACACCCCTACTTACAGCGTGATGGGCTCAGCTCTCTTGCACTGTCACTCTGCGGATGGGAAAGATCCTTGGTTCAGAGTCCTGCCCTCATCAACCTTCTCTACCTAGCTGAGGAGGGAAACTGCCTCTCCCACGGCAGCTCATTTCAGGTATTGGCAGGATACCCAATATTAGAATACTGGTATTCTAATTATCAGAATCTATTCACTGGTCTGCTTATCTCCCAGAGAAAAAGGCTAATCTATTTCCCTTGAAGTGTTAAAAGACAGCTCTTCCCCCCACCTTCCTGAAATTTTTTGTTTTTCTAGGCTAAATGGCCTCCATTCCTCTTCTGGAATGTCACCACCACCCCCTTTTCTGCCTCTTCTCTGGTTGGTTGTGTTTCAGTGTGTCTGCGTCTTTGTTGAAGTTTATCAGAAATTACAACAGTCTTCCAACACAGAGTAGAAAGAGCTTTGTCTCCTTTGCTCTGAGCACCATATTTCAGTTAATGCAGTGAGCTTCTTGGCATCCACGTCACACTGCTGACTCATATTCCATGCGCAGTCAACCCAAACCACAGAGCCTTTTAAACATACAGTATTGCAAGTCACTTGTTCTCCATTTCTGAATTGTGCTGTTGGCTTCTTGAACCTAAAGGGAGAATATCTATCTCTTTTCTAGTTTACATTTTTAGATTCCCTGTGTCATCTCCTCCTACCCAGACCGTTTTAGATTTTGGTTTTGCCATATGTTATATTTGCTGCTGCTGCTTGTTGCCTGTCATGTAGGAATTTGATAAATAGCTCTCTTTGTTCTCATCCAAGTCATTGGAGACTGTGGGACCAGGGCTGGAGGCTTGGATCAGTCCAAGGCTGGAGACTGACAGCCCCTTTGGACAGTGCCATTCAGGCTGTTATAGACCTCCCAACCCATGTTGTCATCTGTGCTGGGCTACCGGGCTCCTGTGATCTGGTTAGAGGACTCATCTTGCTTTTTCCTTCCACTTCACCTGCTAAATCCATTGGCCTCTCCACTGATAATTTGTGGATAGGGGAGTGTCTGCTCAAATACTCTTTTCTAGTCCCATGGTTTTCTGGGCTAGGGCATTGTTTTATTTCCACTTATTGGACGAGACCTTAGAGGCCAGTTAGTTCATTTATAGACAAATGGGTTCATTGATTCAAACGTTCAGCCAGTATTTATTGAACATGTAATATGTCCCAACCACTGTTCTAGGTGCTGGGACACAGAGGTGTACAAAACAAATATGGCCTCTGTCCATACGGAACTTCTGTTCTAGAAAAGACTCTGATCCAGCAGCGGGGAGGGACTTTCCCAAGTTTGCACAGCCACCAGAGGGTTATTCTGGGAATTGAACACAGCTAAACCTCCACTGCCCCGTGCAGTGCTCTTTCTACAGAGCTCTCTTGTGCTGTTCTATTAATCTCCCAACTGGGAAGACCACCAGTTTTAAGAGTTAAGTCATAGACAAGTCTAATTATCCTTGAAACCATCCTCATAAGAAACGCATGTAGGAAGCTTTACAGAGGGGCCCCTCACTCAGTTTTCTTATCACTGGAACTTTTTGGACATTTTATTATCTTCTTCCTAAACCTACAACCACCCAGTTAAGTAGGGGCTAAATTAATGTTTGGGGGTCCAGGTGAGGAGCGTTCCTTCTTCTTAAGTCCCTGCCATGACTACAGTCCAATGGAAGTGTAAAAATTGCACAAATTCTCAAAAACTCTAGAACAAGTGACAGGTCTAGATTCTGTCTCTGTGAGATACAGTCTGGCAAGAGGAGTGTTTCTCTGAGTGAGTCTTTGTGTGGTATCTGAGATGATTTTGATCAGTACACAGATGAAAACTTTTCATTTTAACCCATCTCAAATTGCAATTTCATGGGTATTATTGCTTAGGAGGCTGTTAAATAGGAAAAAATTACTTGAAGTTAATTTAAAGAAGGCATCGTTTTATGTGGATGTGGTGAAAATTGTGAGAGTGGTTTGTAAATGCTGGAAGATTGGAAAATGCTGCTGTCAGAGAAAGCGTTTGGGGTTTTGTATTAAGATTTGTTTTGGGGGAGTGATGTCACCAAGATGGTGAAATAGGTCTTTGCTGACTTTGCTCCCCCCTCAGAAGGAGATTCCTTTGGAGAGCAAGTTCAGGCTCTGTGCCTCATTAAGTGTGAACCTTGGGCATGTTTTGATTCTTTCTGACCCTCAGTTTACCTGAAAAGTGGAGATTAGCTGCTCTGCGGGTTGTTGAGCATTAAATCAGATGACATTGTAGATGATTGATAGCGAGGTCACAGCACACAGTTGACATGCAATTAATCTGAGTTAGTTTACCTCCCCGTCTGCTCCTGGCTGCCTTTTGGCTTTGCCAGTTTGTTCATCCTCTCTGGGGCTCAGCTTTCCTTGCCTCGAAATTGGGACTCTGGCAAAACAACCTGAACGTGTTTCGTCTTGGAAACTTGGTCGGTACTTGGGCGAGGGATCACCTGGGACTGACTTGTGATGTGGGCCGTCCCCTGCCTGTAGCTCCTGGAGGGCAGGACTGGGCCTTGCTTGTGGCTCTGTCACAAGCATCAGCATGATAGCAGTACAATCAGGCACATGGTAAGCAACCAGTGAGTCTTTGTGGAATGAAGGTTAGAGATAATACCTGCCCTTTCTCCTTCACAGTGTATTCTGAGGGTCAAATGAAAGCACCTTGAAAAGTATAAAATCCCAGCACATGTCATTTCAAGTTGATCCACTGTGTGAACCCAAGTCACCAGGGGTCTCAATTACTAATAATGACAAAAGATCTTAAGCACAGCCTTGGCTTTCTTTCGTCTACAAGGTTTACCTTCCAGAACTTTGCTGGAAGGGCTGCCATGAACCCAGAGGCTTGAAGTGGATTTACTGAGAAGCTAAAGAAGTTTCACTTTCATAGCCCCCTTCCAAGGCGCTGGTAGGGATCTCAGCAATCAAAAAATTGCCAAAGTAGGATGTTAAAAAAAATATTCTTTTTCTTAAATAGAGTCCTCCAAACTGTGTCAGCCTCAGGCCTCACACAGCTGCATCTGCCCCTGCCAGAGGCTTGGGGGGACAGGAAGCACTGCCTACTTACTTGCTCTGCTTCCTCTTCCACCTGGCCCTCCAGGTTTGCTCACTACTCCAGCCCACTGCATCCTCTTTGGGGAATCTGGCATTTTCCAGTTGGGTGACCAGCAGGGAGGCCAGAGCTAAGGCCTTCCCAGTAGGGCCGGTGCTGCTCAGATCAGGACTGGGCTAGGGAAGGAGGTATCCCTTTGCTTTCTTACTGTTTACTTCCTGTAGAGCTACTTAAACGTGTTGCTTAGCGATACCTAATGGCTCATTAGCCTGCTTCCTGCTGGACATTTCAGCTCAAACATCCTGTCTGCCCCAGTGCCTTGCTCCTTCCCCAAATCCTGGAATCCAGACTACAGCTCTCCTTCATCTCTAGGTGGCATCATGGGCCCAGGCCCCTCTCGAGTTTGTATCGTATGTAGTGGTTGAAGACATCCCACATCGTTGAGGTCACGGGTTGGAAGGGGAAGGACTGGAGGAGAGATCTGGGGCAGCGCTGCCTGCATCCTGACACCCTGACTTGGGTCTTGAGTTTGTCCATCCCTTTGGTGACATTTTTGAGTGTCAGTGGAATGGCTGTCATTTTCTCTATACTCATGGTACAAATCTGGCTCGTTTGACCTTTTTGATGTGGCTCTGACCAAGACTTTTATGAAATAAGTCCTGAGGGTTGTGCTGGACTTTCCTTAGGGAAATGGATCATAACTTTCTGGCTGTTGGGTTTACTGGTAATACTGAGAACTCACTGCATGGACCTTTGATTCTGCTTTGATCTTTCAAAGTCAGAAAGACCTGATCCCCCGAGGGCAGGGCAGGCTTTGGAGACTGGCTGTGGCAGGGAGTTGAGGGAAAGGGTTGTAAAGTTAGCATCTTGTAAACATCCACTGGGGCAGTACAGTTTAGTATTAAGAGACTCAGCATACCTGGCAGCCAGACTGCCTTGGTTCAGATCTTGGCTCTGCTGCTTACCGGCTGTGTGACCTTAGATAATTCTGGAGCATCTTTGTGTGTCAGTTTCCTCAAAATGGGGATAACAGTCCTCTCTTAGGGCTGTTGTGGGGAATCCTGAGATAAGCATAAAGCATTTAGTACCGTATCTGGCACATCAGGAGCACCAGGCTTAGACTTTACTTCATTGCAGGACCATCACGTGAGATAGGGAATTTTGTTCCTTTTTGTGCACACGAAGGAGCTGAAGTTCAGAGAGGCTAAGTAACTTGCCTAAGGAAGCACAGCTGGCGAAAGGGAGGAATAGGACTAGAACTTCAGACTTCCATACTCTGCTAGTATGTTATTACAGCCTCAAGAGAGCAGCCCAGGGTAGCCAGAAAAGTTCCCAGGTCACAAGATACTGGGCATGGATGGACTGGGATCAGAGCAGAGGCAAGAGGGCTTCCGAGGGAAATGCCAGGCTTCCTCCATTTCCCAGCTTCGTGGTAACAGACATGGGCGGAACGTTCCCCAAAGCCCGTGTACAAAGAACATCCTGTGACTCACAGCCACTTCTTCCCTGCCTAAACCCCTTCCTTCCATTTGGGCAGCTGCTGAAGTTGAGGCTGCAGCCTCGAACTTTGTTTTCTGTCCTTGTGGGGCCCCCGTGGGTCATCTTGGGAGATCAGTTGACCTATGTGTCAACATTATGTCATCAAACTGGAAATTCCTTGAAATCTTTGGATGATTGCAATTCACATCCCTATGCACTTACCAGAAGTTCTAATTTGAAGCCTTAGAGTTTCATAGTTTGAAAGTTTCCCAGACCTGTCAAACCCAGGCAGCATCTCAAAGCCTAGGCTGTTGGTTTCCATCCAGTGTAGGGCTTGGCCCCAGCTTGGTCTGCCATCAGGGGGATTCAGTGCTGCACTGCTGTGTTGAAGTATTGCTTGAACTAAAGCAAATCAAGGACCTCCCTGGTGGCGCAAGTGGTTGAGAGTCCGCCTGCCGATGCAGGGGATACGGGTTCGTGCCCCGGTCTGGGAGGATCCCATATGCCGCGGAGCGGCTGGGCCCGTGAGCCATGGCCGCTGAGCCTGCGCGTCCGGAGCCTGCGCGTCCGGAGCCTGTGCTCCGCAACGGGGGAGGCCACAGCAGTGAGAGGCCCGCATACCGCAAAAAAAAAAATAAATAAATAAAATAAAATAAAATAAAGCAAATCAAAGGTCAGCTTTACCCAGACAAGAATAGAAAACACAGTTGTACATGATTCCAGGAAGGCATGTGCCACATAATATCAGGCTGCCTTTAAAGAGTTTGGGTTGTTAACCTCAACAGCAGTGTTTCATGTCTCTTGCTTTTCCAGTATGAGATTTATTTACCTTGTGGGTGGCAAAGAGCAGTTTGGAAGTCCAGTTTGTTTCTCCTTAAAATCTTCGCATTTCTAGCCCTCTCATCGCTGTTGCATTGAGGCACAGAAAGGCAATCTTAGAGTGACACTTTATCCAACACACTAAGCTGTACCAGGTTATGATGCCGTTTTACATTTAAATATGTTGTGACATTCAAGTTTTACAACAGCACCAGCTTGGTGTTATCGTCCCCATTTTATTGATGAGGAAACTGAGGCTCACAGGGTTACATCTTTTGCCCAAGGTCACAGAGTAAGGCTGTGAATTTAATCAGGGTCTCTCTGACCTCAAGGCTCAGCATCCTTGCACCATCCCATGCTGCCACTTCGCCTTATTCCAGTACCAGGACGCATGCGTGGTGTCACCAGCTTATGATGCCAAAATCATTATGAAGCATTTTAAAAGCATAAAATGATTCATTTAATTCCTATAGAGCAAAAAGAGCCAAAACTTTGTAAGCCAGAGCTGATTGGGTTCATATTTGCCACTTGCTTGCTCTGTGACCTTGAGCAGGATATTAACATCTCTGGGTCTGTTTCCTTATTTGAAAAATGGGAAAAATAATACCCTTCTCATAAGCTTATTTTAAGAATTGTAGACAATAATACAGGGACTTCCCTGGCAGTCCAGTGGTTAAGACTCCGGGCAACCAATGCAGGGGTCATGGGTTCGATCCCTGGTCGCACAACTAAGATCCCACATGCCGCACGGCATGGCCAAATAAAATACAATGGCTGTGTATTAAAAAAGAAAGAAAATAATACATACAATGTATCTGATGCTCGGTACACGTTAATCCCCTTCCTCTGCTGACAAAGCACTACCATGTCCCTTAATATACGTTTTATTAATTTTAAAAGTAAGAAAACTGAAGTAACTTATACCTTATATATATGAACAATTCTTCCTTTCCAACCCTGGAAAGAGCCCCTTCTCAGCCCCTAATTGATAAATTCATCTACCCTTCCTTTCCCATGTTCCTGGGCTTCTCACGGCCCTGCATGCTGATTCTAATCCCTAACTTGTTGTGTTAGGAGCCTCTGGTCTCATTTTCAGTCAGAGACCAGCTCGTCAGTGAGAACTGAATGCCTCCAACTCTCTTCTTTTTTCCCAGCTCTTTTTCTCTCTGCCCTTTCTGTTTGATGTGGTCTTTCCTGTTTCTAGACTCTCTTTCCTCTTATTTTGATCTCACCTTCTCTCTGTTCCTTGCCTCATCTGGGCACCCTCCCACACCTCTCCACCTTTCTGGCCTTCACAAAGGGGTCTCCATGTAGTGTTCTCCCAGCTGTTTTCTTGCTTTGTCTAATGATGGCTCCTTGCCTCTTCCTCTTTTCTCTTTAGGTGCCAAACTCACTGAGGCCAATGCTACCTCGCCAGTGTTATCTTTCTTTTCCTTCTGGGCTTCCCAAGCCAGCCCGACTGTGTCCACCACCTGCATTGCATTAGCAGAGCTCCTGGCCAGTGTGAACAGGTCACCTCCCCTTCTAGGTCCACGGTCTTCACTGGCTCTTTGGGGGCCTGGTTACCATTCAGCTTCTTATCAGCTGATGTTCGTCCTCATTCCAGGGGCTCCTGACCACCTCTCCCACCTTGCCTACTTCTCAGTAAGACACAGGTATGCTGTTGCCGTAGCAGATGGATCTGGGAAAGATGTGGCGTGTCTCTTCCCATCCCCCGATTTCAATGTTGACTGATTCTGGAGTGGCAGAGTGGGCTGGAGGCTCACGGCTCTGCTCACCTGACCTTCTGTCCACCTTCTCTTGGAAGGCAAGGGCAGGGATCCTGTCTTTATACAGCATCTCTTTTATTACAGGCTCCTGCCTTCAAGGAGTGCCAAGAAATATTGCTACTTGGAACCATAGCTCTAGCGTTTTGGGTTCAGTAGCCATTTAGAAGTTTGTTGAACTTATGCAAGTTCCATTCTATGTAGAATAAGGAACATGTGGTTGCTGAAGCTGTGATACTCCCATTGGTCTCAGGAGAAGACTCTGGCTTCCCGGGACTTGCCACAAAGGGTTCAGGAAGTGTGACCCTAAATATTCTGGTTTCTCTGTGGAACCCTTCACATAAGTGTCATCCAAGACTTTATCAACATTTGTTTTGAACTTGTTTAATTTTTCAGCTTGTATTTTCTCTTGCAGTGTGTGTGAGTCAGTATTCACTCAGTGTTGTTAGTGTTTACTTAACCCACCCCCTAGTATGGCCGATCTCCATTTATAGAAAAATGCAGGTTCAGAGAGTCGAAGTGACTTCTCCAAGGCCACATAACTGGAAAATTCTGGAACTGAGATATGAACCAGGTTTGCCAGACTCCAGAACCTGGGATCTTTCAGGGGTGTCTTGGTGTCCGTCAGCAAGCCCTCACTGTAGAGAAGGAAACTTCTCCTGGGTAGGGAACCCTGGGCCCAGATGACCAGCAGGGAAGTCCTGAGGCTGTGTGTACCCCAGGCTCCCGGCCTCCTCTCATGGGCCCTAAGGAGTCACTCCAGGAAGCAGCCAGGTTATCCTGCCTTACCCCCCTCTTCAGAGCCCTGAAATTCCCAGAGAAGCCCTGGTTTTCCCGGGGAGGGTCCAGCCGTCTCAGTGAAGCAGGCGGGAGCTATCCCTGAAGAAGAAAGTGGAGCCCTAGCATCAGGAAAACAAACCAAAACAACAAAAAATACCCCAGAAGACACCTGAGTATGTTTGTTCCCAGCCCTTTTCTGGCAGAGAAATGTTTTGGAGTCTTGTTTAGAAGGCCCGGCTTAGGCTGAGTCAAGCCAGGAGCGAGAATCTGGCCGTGGCCCCTCCAGGCTGTTGACAGGGTCAGGGCTGGGAGACCCTCCTGGGGTCCTTTTAAGAAGAGTATTTGGGCCTGGGAAGCTGATGCGATCTCTTTCTGGACTTCTTTTTTTTTTTTCGTTTGCCTCCTCCACCCACTTCTCAAGCAGCTGATCCTGTGGTTTCTTTTCATGTTGAACAAAAGAGACTACAGCGATCTTGAAACCGGAGCTGGGGACTGGAGGGCACTGACCGGGAGTAACCCCGCCGCCAGCTCTGCTGAGGGCTTCCCTCCTCCGCCTTCCGGGGCCGCTGCCCTCCCTCTTCCCTGCTCCCCTCCTTCTCCACGGCACGCAGGCAGGCTGGGAAGAAGCAGAAGGAACACTACGTGGCCATGAAGGTATCCCCCACCCCCGCAACGTTGCAGTGCCCCTCCCCTCCACACCCCTCTCTCTCCTGCCGTGGAAGCGTTTCCTTAGCCTGCCTGGCCCAGAGGACTGGCAAGGAACTGAGGATTCTGTCCTGTTTGTCCTCAGCCCACAAACACACACTTCACTTGTTTTGTTCTTTAGACTCCAAGCTCCTGAATTTTTTTTTTTTTCTCCTTTTCTTTGCCCTACCTCCCTGCACCCAAAGCAAAACTCTGTGGAAAAGGACAGGCCGCCGCTGGCTCCTCAAGTATTTTGGTCCATATCAGAGACACGGCAACAGGAAAGCTCTAGGCGCCTTTTGCCGGACAGGGACTTTTGGTCTTCTCCGCAGGCAGCAAGGACTCATGTATAGTTTAGTGACCTGTCCAGCTCCCTGATGACCATATTCTGTGACAGCATTTATATCCTCTCAGTTACCCTTGTAAACTCTTGAGGCCCTTTCCCTCCAGAAGAGTACTTTCACTTTCTTGATCTTGGTGTTCACAACAAGCTGTGAATAGTTTTAACCCTTCTTACACCTAAGGAAACTGAGGCCCAAGAGAGATTCAGAAAAGTGAGGTTCATGATTACACAGTTAGGAAACAGCTGAACTGGGACCTGAATTCACATTTTCTGATGCCATGTCCAGTGCTGATTTAGTTTTACCCCAAGTATACCTTTCAGTACCAACTTTAAGAAGACCTCTGAGATCATCTTCTACAACTTACACATTACAGATAAGAAAATCAAGGTCATGTCAGCTCATGTGGGCAAAGTTAAATGGCCAAGTAAGTGACTGTCTCTTCCATTGTGTTCTCTGTCTTGTTTCCAATGACTGGTTTTTCTTACTGGTCATCTTCCATCTATGCCCATCCTTGCAGTGATCCTGTAGAGGCAATCATTTCCGTTGATTCTCTGCAAAATGCTAGATTTATTTATTCTTTTCTAAAGCTTTGAATAGGCAAATTGGTTAGCTTTAACCTTTTCTTCACCTTATAGACAGTGTCAGCAGAAAGAATTCAATAGTTCTGTCTGACTCAGGAGCTCAGCCAGGCAAATACATAACACACATACACACACACACGTGCATATACCTTAGATCATAAATTCAGTATTGACTTAGTTGGCAAAGTCACTTCTATGTTCTTATCTATTCTGAAAGCATATGCTTTAGGATCAAACTAACAATGAAGCTAATGAGGTGTCTTTCCTGAAAGTGATGATGGTATTAGCCGTCCTTATTGAGAACTTGTCTTGGTTTCAGGCATTATGCTGGGACTTCAGGTGCATTTTCTCATTTAACCCCCAGCTCAGTGCAGTGACGTAGATGCTGCTGTCATCCCCATTTACCCTGTTATTGACACTTCCAACACTCTGCTTCCAGCTCCCACTCACCTGACTGTCTTCCTGACCTGGGCTGATGCAGCTGAGGGGGCTTAGAGAAACTCTTAACGCTATCTTGACCTGGTTTGTTTCACACTCAGGTCCTGTTTCACCCTTCCCTATCCGCAGCAGTCACCTCAGTTCATTACTTGATTCACTCATTTGTGTTCATCCATTCCTCCATCATCCACCATTGCCAGGTAGCCTTCTCTGTGCCAGGCACTGCTGTGCTTTCGAGTTCCAAAGTCCTGGCCCTCAGGCACTTCTGTTCTTCTGGGGAAAAAGATGTGGTCTCAGACAGCTGCAGCTTGGGGGAAGCACACTTAGGAGGCTGTTAGGGCACAGAGGATGGCCACCTGACTCAGCTTGAGGGCGGAACATCAGGGCAGGCTTCCTGGAGGAGGTGACTTATGGCCCAAGTCATAAAGAAGGGTAGGAGTTAGCTAGGCCAAGAGGAGAAGGGCCATTTCAGACATCAGGCTTTCTCGATATTCTTGGCCTCTCCACTCATTTTCCTGCCAACAACAAAATGGAGAAAACTGAGACCAGAGGTACAAAGCCACCCAACTCTGGCCTTATACTATACCTTGTCCTCTTCCTTCTCCCATCCTACTCCCCAAATCTTAGGTTTTGAGGAATCTCCTCTATGTTTATCTGCTTGTACATTTATTTATTCATTCAGAAACATTGAGAACCTGGTGTACACAGCACTATGACTACAGGGTATCCTGTCCCTGCCATCACGGGAGGCCTTCCTTACCCTCTCCTCACCAGCCACAGCCTCTGGAGACTTCTGGCTCCCTGTCCTTTTCCAGAATTTAGCTTCGGCCTGTTCAGCCTGACTTCCCCCTTGAAACACTTGCAGATGATAAGCCTCACCTGGGTCAAATGCTTCCGTCCGCTGCCTTCCTCTGGCTCTCTCATCCCTCTGCTTTCTCTGTTGATTTGCCTCTTCATCTCCCTTATCATCCTTGGAAGTTCCTTGAGGGCAGTGCCTGTGTCCTTACCTTTTCTCTACAATTCATGGTGGTACACTAGTAAAGGTGAGGGAAATAAACCCTCTCAATAATCACAAAATTATTATCATTTTTTGAGCACCTACAATGAGCCCGTTGCTTACTATTCATGCATTACACGTAAATATGTCTAATCCTCATACCTTCGAAAAGTGGGTACTGTTACCCTTACCTCTTAGGTAAGAAATCTCAGGCTCAGGAAGGCAAAATGAACTTCTCAAAGCCACACAGTTCATAAACAGCAGAGTCCAGCATCAAAGTTAGGTTATTCTGGTCCCACACCCCTGATCTTTTCACTGCACTATTGTTTCCCCAACTTGGCTGGAATCACCTTGGGGAGTGTTAGAAAATTCTGATGCCTGGGTCTCAGCCCCAGAAGTTCTGATCGCGTCTCCCGGGAGCCAAGGTTGAGAACCAGTGCGCCCCACGGCGCTGCTTTCCTGCGCACACATTGGCTGCAGCTTGGTGGTGGTGGTGTGTGAATCTGCATCCACATGTGTGGTATCCATGTGACCAGAATTCAAGTTCTTTGTAGCCAGGGATCTTTGGCCCGCCCTGCTGCCTTGCCGCATGGCGGCCTCACCACCACATGCACGTGCACTGTCAAAGGTTGTTGACTGGGCTTCCCTGGTGGCGCAGTGGTTGAGAGTCCGCCTGCCGATGTGGGGGACACGGGTTCGTGCCCCGGTTCAGGAAGATCCCACATGCCGTGGAGCGGCTGGGCCTGTGCGTCCGGAGCCTGTGCTCCGCAACGGGAGAGGCCACAGCAGTGAGAGGCCTGCGTACCTCAAAAAAAAAAAAAAAAAAAAAAAAAGTTCGTTGACTGTTTTATCAGCCTCTTGGTTCTTTCTCATTCGGAGGATTCAGTGAGAGGCAGTTGGAGTTTGATCACATCCAGCTGTTCTCATCCGCAGAGCCAGTTGACTTACCAGAAACGGCTTGTAAATGCACTGCGCATGCTCCCTGGTCTCAAGAGTGTTGCTCGTGACCTAGACCCATCTCAAGTGCAGTGGGGTCGTCCTCCCACCCTTCAGCAGCCCTGCTCCGGAGCGGGGAGGCTCTTCTGGACTTGGCTCAGCCCAGTGTCGAGTGCTGCTCCGGCTTTTCATTCTCAGGAGGGGTGTGGTACCCGCCTGGTCACTGAGGCTCAGCTTGTGTGTATATTCTGTTCTGTCCGGAGCTCAGAGAGGTTTCTTCGTCCCTCACTTGACAGGTGAGGCAGTGGAGACACAGCTAGGTGAAATAATCTGGCAAATAAATGGATACAGAGCCCAGTTTTCTGAGCCCCATTGTTCCACAGTGGTTAGTGTCAGGCTTTCTGTGCCAGACCTCAGTTGAAGCCACCAGCTTTCCTACCTTCTTCCCGTTTACCTTAGGGATACCTTAGGGATACTGGGACACTCAGGATGTCACTTGGCGTCTCTGGGAATATAGTTCTAGTGACTAGGAGTCCTGCTTACTGTTGGGATGCAGCCTGGGGATCATCCTAATACCTCTGGGCCCTTCTCGGACCTGTACAGCTGAAAGGAAATCTCCTGTGATGTTGCTCGGATACTTCTGGAATCTTCCCAGCCCTGATCCCATCTCCTAGTATTTATTATCCAGCCATCATTCACTGATCAGTAATTCTTTGCTTGATCTGGACACCGTGATACAAGGATAAAAGACACAGTCTGTGTCCCAGAGGCATAGTCTGGTGGACAGAATATGTAAATAAAACAACATTCCTAAAAGGATGGTCCCCAGACCCCCTACATTAGAAATACAAGAGATGCTTATTAAAATGTAGATTCTTAGGCCCCACTCTAGAGCCACTGTTTCAGAATCTCTGGGAATTGGGCCCAAGAAATTGCATTTTAGCATGTCCCTAAGTGAATCTTAGATGCTCTGAGGTTTGGCAGCTATAGAAGCGAACACGATGGTGAGAACGCAGTATCATATGTGTTAGGGAGCACCAGGCAGGTGTCAGCCTGCAGGAGCACCTGTTCTCACACGGGGTGCTGGGCCAGGACCAGCACCTGTTCTCACAAGGGGTGCTGACAGGGCCAGGACCAGCTTCTTGAATGTGTCATGAGGAATAACTAGGAGTTAGTCAAATAAGGTGTAGCCAGAGAATCATTTCTCTAGAGACGCGAATCATGCTTAGTGTATCCCTTCTATAACTCTGTATTATTAAAGTTTGCTTTAGCAGAACATGTCTGGATCAGGAAGCAGTGATGAGAGTCTGGTTGGATTTTGAGCCCTCCTTCTACTTTATCTCTGCACATCACCCCCATAGATCCCAGGATTAATTCCTGTCCTCTTTAAGCTCACCTCACAGCCCCACTTTCAGGTCAGACATCTGTTTCTCATCAGTTAAGTGATTTAGGTTTGCTAGGTTTGCCCCCGAGAGGTGGGTTCGTTCCTGGGCCTGTGGGCTAGTCTCTCAGTGATGTCTACCTGGTCATGAGGTGATGATGAGCTGGTTTTCTCTTTATTGAAAGAAGTTGGGTTATTAAGAGGGAGGGGCAGAAGGAGAAGTGGACACTCAAATGAAATACGGCAGGAAAATGAGAGCATTTCAGTAAGGGGGAGGACCTGCCAAGCATCTGGCCAGAAACCTCATGTTTGGGATGAAGAAGCTGAAATGCAGAAAGATGTGAAATACCCAAGTGATGCCACTAGGCACAGCCTCCAACTCTGGGGACTAAAATTGGATTTCTGGCTAGTGCTTTTTCCACTTCACTGCACTGGATTGGAACCTTTTCTAAATGCACCTGAAGGGCTAATTATTTAAAGGGAGTCTGTATGACACCCTGCAGCAATCCAATCATTTGGTAGCATTGATTTTTTTAAATGTATGCATATGTGTTTTCTTAAAGGACGGCAGACCTGGGTGTTGGAGGTCTGTATCATGTGCTCCACGTTTAGAACTGAAATGAGACCAAGTCTGTGAAACCGCTTTGATATGCATAATGTTCTACATCCTTGGTTCTCAAAGGGTGGGCCCCAGACCAGCCACATCAGCACCGCCTGGCAGCTTGTTAGAAAAATGCAGATTCTCCAGCCTCATCCCAGGCCGATGAATCACAAACTCTGGGGGTAGGGGACCAGTCTGTTTTCACAAGTCCTGCAGGTGATTCTATTGCCCACTCAAGTTTGAGAACCACTGCTCTGCATCAAGAGGAAACCAGCCCCCCGAGGCTTGTGGGAATAAAGGCTTTAAATATCTCTGAGTTTAGCTGTCTGAGATGGCACTGGGGAGACGGGAGCTGTGGGGTCAGGGTCACAAATCTCAGGTGGGTTGATTTTTTCTTTGAAAAGCAAGGAAAAGCTGTGTGTGTGTGTGTGTGTGTGTGTGTGTGTACACGTACAGCAGTGCCACACTCCACGGCTTCAGAAAGCAGTCTTTTCTTGTCTCTGCTGTTAAAGCGAAGCTCCCTGAACTTTGTTTCTCTGTGTGCTTAAGCCAGAGGCCTGTGGTTATCAATCGGTTTAAAACGAGGCAGTCAATATTATGATAGTTTGCTCCGTCATGCTTTTTATTTATTTATTTTTTGAGTTACTTATGAAATGAAAATAAAACGCTATTTCTCCAGCAGGCTTGAAGTTTCAGGACTTCCTGGTAGACAATGAAACCTTCTCTGGATTCCTGCATCACAACCTCTCTCTGCCAAGGCCAACTGTGGACAAGATACTGGGGGCTGGTGTCAATCTCCGCAAGGTAAGCTGCGACCGTCACTTTCCCTGGTGGGGCTGATGGCAGTGACATTGCTGGAGAGTGCCTGGAGGGAAGTGAATAAAATCCTGTCTTTGTAATGGCGCTGAAGGAGGTTGTTGGCTCCAATGCAGCTTCACCTATCTTTTCCTCCCTGCTCAGGCTGGCATTGCCAAACCATCCAGAGAGTGGAATGTACAACCTGGCGTCACGGGCCTGCTGGTTGAAATAAAACTGATTTCCTGCCCATCAGTTGGCATTTGTTGATAATGACTCCCTAAAGGGGAGATGAATTTAAGATGAATTAAACATTTTCTTTAAAATTTCACAGTTCTGAAACAATAACCAGGGTTGAGGATTATTACCTAGAGTATCTCTGTCTATAAAATCTAAGACAGGAGATTTTCAAAATGTAATGCTTCCTTTAAAGATAGACGAGAAAGGGCTTCCCTGGTGGCGCAGTGGTTGAGAGTCCGCCTGCCGATGCAGGGGACACAGGTTCGTGCCCCGATCCCGGAAGATCCCACATGCCGCGGAGCGGCTGGGCCCGCGAGCCATGGCCGCGGAGCCTGTGTGTCCGGAGCCTGTGCTCCGCAACGGGAGAGGCCACAGCAGTGAGAGGCCCGCGTACAGCAAAAAAAAAAAAAAAAAAAAAAAAGATAGACGAGAAAGATATATAAGCAGAAAATGCTTAATTTTTTTTCTTAAAATTATAAAACCAGGAAGTAATATTAGTGTTTATGTCGAATTTTAACCTTAGATTTTCAGAAACTTCCACTGGCATTATTAGATAATCACACTGCTCCTGTGTGGTGGACAGCAGACCCAGATTGCATGGTTATTGATTTTCAGAGAAGTGTCTCAAATTTATTCTCTGGCAGAAAGGGGAACTGCTTCCTAATTGTGTCTCATGTCTACATACTAGCTTGTCTTTGCAGTAAGCAGAAGTAGAGGAAATGTTTATGACTGAAAATAAGATCTTTGCTTTACATGATCTAGAATTTTAAAAATTCGAAAAATGTGCTTACTGCTTTCCCTTATGAAACTGGGAAAATATGCCTTGAGTTTACCAATTGTGTGGTTGGGAGATGGGCCAAAGGCAGCAGGCTTATGAAAATCGTTAGCATTATTTCCATTGCCCTCCACCAATTTCTTATCTGTCACATCTGATCAGTTTAAAATAAGGGACATCCTAAGTACAGAGGTGGTCCTTGCATGGTAATTAGTCTCTGTGTAGTCAGTGTTCTTAAACCAAATACTAAAGGTAGGCTGGCAGCAAGGGCTAGTTAGAGAAAGGAGGAAAAGTGAAGTGTACTTGAGTATCTGGCAGTAGGTGGAAACTTAATGGAAACCATGGCCAACCAAGTGTTCTGCAGGGTTAGAAAGCTGCATGGGTCTTGAAAGGCTTTTGGTCCATCACTCCCACTAGGTTGTACTACAAGCAGGTCAGGTTGCACTAATAGAAACAAACAGAGGAAATAGTAACGGAGCAATAAAGAGTCTGAATCATCCATTCATTCATTCAACAAATATTTACTGTCCATATGTTCCAGCACTGTGGACACAAAGAGAGCGAGAAAAACGAAGACCCTCATCTTACTGAACTTATTGTCTAATGGACAGTAAGGACCATATATGAAGAAATGCAGTTTATTTAGGTCCAGTAAAACTAATTAAATAAGATATGGCCAAGGAAAGGTTCTTTGCTGAAATGAATAGATAAGAATGAGTTAGGGAAGATTGGTTCAAGATGGCGGAGTAGAAGGACATGCTCTCACTCCCTCTTTCGAGAATACCGGAATCACAACTAACTGCTGAACAATCATCGACAGGAAAACACTGGAACTCACCAGAAAAGATACCCAACATGCAAAGACAAAGGAGAAGCCACAATGAGACGGTAGGAGGGGCGCTATCACAATAAAATCAAACCCCATAACTGCTGGGTGGGTGACTCACAGACTGGAGAACACTTATACCACAGAAGTCCACCCACTGGAGTGAAGGTTCTGAGCCACATGTCAGGCTTCCTAACCTGGGGGCCTGGCAATGGGAGGAGGAATTCCTAGAGAATCAGACTTTGAAGGCTAGCGATATGTGATTGTAGGACTTCGGCAGGACTGGGGGAAACAGAGACTCCACTCTTGGAGGGCACACACTAAGTAGTGTGTGCACTGGGACCCAGGGGAAGGAGCAGTGATGCCATAGGAGACTGAACCAGACCTACCTGCTTGTGTTGGAGGGTCTCCTGCAGAGGCGGGGGCAGCTGTGGCTCACCAAGGGACAAGGACACTGGCAGCAGAAGTTCTGGGAAGTACTCCTTGGCGTGAGCCTGCCCAGAGTCTGCCATTAGCCCCAGGAAAGAGCCCGGGTAGGCTCCAGTATTGGGTTGCCTCAGGCCAAACAACCAACAGGGAGGGAACCCAGCCACACCCATCAGCAGACAAGTGGATTAAAGTTTTACCGAGCTCTGCCCACCAGGGCAACAGCCAGATCTACCCTCCACCAGTCCCTCCCATCAGGAAGTTTCCACAAACCTCTTAGATAGCCTCATCCACCAGAGGGCAGACAGTAGAAGCAAGAGGAACTACAGTCCTGCAGCCTGTGGAACAAAAAGCACATTCACAGAAAGATAGACAAGATGAAAAGGCAGAGGGCTATGTACCAGATGAAGGAACAAGATAAAACCCCAGAAAAACAACTAAATGAAATGGAGATAGGCAATCTTCCAGAAAAGGAAATCAGAATAATGATAGCGAAGATGATCCAGGACCTCAGAAAAAGAATGGAGGCAAAGATTGAGAAGATGCAAGAAATGTTTAACAAAGATCTAGAAGAATTAAAGAACAAAAAAACAGAGATGAACAATACAATAACTGAAATGAAAACTACACTAGAAGGAATCAATAGCAGAATAATTGAGGCAGAAGAACGGATAAGTGACCTGGAAGACAGAATGGTGGAACTCACTGCTATGGAACAGAATAAAGAAAAAAGAATGAAAAGAAATGAAGACAGCCTAAGAGACCTCTGGAACAACATTAAATGCAACAACTTCCGCATTATAGGGGTCCCAGAAGGAGAAGAGAGAGAGAAAGGACCCACGAAAATATTTGAAGAGATTATAGTTGAAAACTTCCCTAACATGGGAAAAGAAATAGCCACTCAAGTCCAGGAAGTGCAGAGAGTCCCGTACAGGATAAACCCAAGGAGAAACACGCTGAGACCCATAGTAATCAAATTGGCAAAAATTAAAGACAAAGAAAAATTATTGAAAGCAGCAAGGGAAAAATGACAAATAACATATAAGGGAACTCCCATAAGGTTAACAGTTGATTTCTCTGCAGAAACTCTACAAGCCAGAAGGGAGTGGCATGATATACTTAAATTGATGAAAGGGAAGAACCTACAACCAAGATTACCCAGCAAGGATCTAATTCAGATTCAATGGAGAAATCAAAAGCTTTACAGACAAGCAAAAGCTAAGAGAATTCAGCACCACCAAACCAGCTCTACAGCAAATGCTAAAGGAACTTCTCTAAGTGGGAAACACAAGAGAAGAAAAGGACCTACAAAAACAAATCCCCCCAAAATTAAGAAAATGGTAATAGGAACATACATATCGATAATTACCTTAAATGTGAATGGATTAAATGCTCAAACCAAAAGACACAGGCTTGCTGAATGGATACAAAAACAAGACCCATATATATGCTGTGTAAAAGAGACCCACTTTAGACCTAGGGACACATACAGACTGAAAGTGAGGGGATGGAAAAAGATATTCCATGCAAATGGAAATCAGAAGAAAGCTGGAGTAGCAATACTCATATCAGATAAAATAGACTTTAAAATAAAGAATGTTACAAGAGATAAAGAAGGACACTAAAATATGATCAAGGGAGCAATCCTAGAAGAAGATATAACAATTATAAATATATGTGCACCCAACATAGGAGCACCTCAATACATAAGGCAACTGCTAACAGCCATAAAAGAGGAAATCGACAGTAACACAATACTAGTGTTATTGTTATATGATAATAATAACACCTCACACCAATGGACAGATCATCCAGACAGAAAATTAATAAGGAAACGCGAGCTTTAAATGACACAATAGACCAGATAGATTTAATTGATATTTATAGGACATTCCATCCAAAAACAGCAGATTACACTTTCTTCTCAAGTGCGCACAGAACATTCTCCAGGATAGATCACATCTTGGGTCACAAATCAAGCCTCAGTAAATTTAAGAAATTTGAAATCATATCAAGCATCTTTTCTGACCACAATGCTATGAGATTAGAAATGAATTACAGGGAAAAAACGTAAAAAACACAAACACATGGAGGCTAAACAGTACATTACTAAATAACAAAGAGCTCACTAAAGAAATCAAAGAGGAAATCAAAAAATACCTAGAGACAAATGACAATGAAAACACGATGATCCAAAACCTATGAGATCCAGCAAAAGCAGTTCTAAGAGGGAAGTTTATAGCTATACAAACCTACCTCAAGAAACAAGAAAAAGTTCAAAACAATCTAACCTTACACCTAAAGGAACTAGAGAAAGAAGAACAAACAAAACCCAAAGTTAGCAGAAGGAAAGAAATCATAAAGATCAGAGCAGAAATAAATGAAATAGAAACAAAGAAAACAATAGCAAAGATCAATAAAACTAAAAGCTGGTTCTTTGAGAAGATAAACAAAATTGATAAACCATTAGCCAGACTCATCAAGAAAGAGAGGGAGAGGACTCAAATCAATAGAATTAGAAATGAAAAAGGAGAAGTTACAACAGACACCACAGAAATACAAAGCATCCTAAGAGACTACTACAAGCAACTCCGCCAATAAAGTGGACAACCTGGAAGAAATGGACAAATTATTAGAAAGGTATAATCTTCCAAGACTGAACCAGGAAGAAATAGAAAGTATGAACAGACCAATCACAAATAATGAAATTGAAACTGTGATTAAAAATCCTCCAGCGAGGGCTTCCCTGGTGGCGCAGTGGTTGAGAGTCCGCCTGCCGATGCAGGGGACACGGGTTCGTGCCCCGGTCCGGGAAGATCCCACGTGCCGCGGAGCGGCTAGGCCCATGAGCCATGGCCGCTGCCCCTGCGCGTCCAGAGCCTGTGCTCCACAATGGGAGAGGCCACAACAGTGAGAGGCCCACGTATTGCAAAAAAAAAAAAAAAAAAATCTTGCAGCGAACAAAAGTCCAGGACCAGTTGGCTTCACAGGTGAGTTCTATCAAACATTTAGAGAAGAGCTAACACCCATCCTTCTCTAACTCTTCCAAAAAATTGCAGAGGAAGAAAAACTCCGAAGTTCATTCTATGAGGCCGCCATCACCCTGATACCAAAATCAGACAAAGATACTACAAAAAAAGAAAATTACAAACCAATACCACTGATGAATATAGATGCAAAAATCCTAAACAAAATTCTAGCAAACAGAATCCAACAACACATTAAAAGGATCATACACCATGATCAAGTGGGATTTATCCCAGAGAGGCGAGGATTCTTCAATATACTCAAATCAATCAATGTGATACACCATATTAACAAACTGAAGAATAAAAACCATATGATCATCTCAATAGATGCAGAAAAAGCTTTTGACAAAATTCAACACCCATTTATGATAAAAACTCTCCAGAAAGTGGGCATAGAGGGAACCTACTTCAACGTAATAAAGGCCGTGTATGACAAACCCACAGCAAACATCATTCTCAATGGTGATAAACTGAAAGCATTTCCCTAAGATCAGAAACGAGACAAGGATGTCCACTCTCACTACTATTATTCAACATAGTTTTGGAAGTCCTGGCCACGGCAATCAGAGAAGAAAAAGAGACAAAAGGAATACAAACTGGAAAAGAAGAAGTAAAAACTGTCCCTGTTTGCAGATGACATGATACTATACATAGAGAATCCTAACGATGCCACCAGAAAACTACTGGAGCTAATCAATGAATTTGGTAAAGTTGCAGGATACAAAATTAATGCACAGAAACCTCTTGCATTCCTATACACTAATGTTGAAAAATCTGAAAGAGAAATTAAGGAAACACTCCCATTTACCATTGCAACCAAAAGAATAAAATACATAGGAATAAATCTACTTAGGGAGACAGAAGATGTGTATGCAGAAAACTGTAAGACACTGATGAAAGAAATTAAAGATGATACCAACAGATGGAGAGATATACCATGTTCTTGGATTGGAAGAATCAATATTGTGAAAATGACTATACTACCCAAAGCAATCTACAGGTTCAATGCAATCCCTATCAAATTACCAATGGCATTTTTTACGGAACTAGAACAGAAAATCTTAAAATTTGTATGGAGGGCTTCCCTGGTGGCGCAGTGGTTGAGAGTCCACCTGCCGATGGAGGGGACACGGGTTCGTGCCCCGGTCTGGGAAGATCCCACATGCCGCGGAGCGGCTGGGCCCGTGAGCCATGGCCGCTGAGCCTGCGCGTCCGGAGCCTGTGCTCCGCAGCGGGAGAGGCCACAACAGTGAGAGGCCCACATACCGCAAAAAAAAAAAAAAAAAAAAAAATTTGTATGGAGACACAAAAGACCCCGAATAGCCAAAGCAGTCTTGAGGGAAAAAAATGGAGCTAGAGGAATCAGACTCCCTGACTTCAGACTATACTATAAAGCTACAGTCATCAAGACAATATGGTACTGGCACAAAAGCAGAAACATAGATCAATGGAACAAGATAGAAAGCCCAGAGATAAACCCACGCACCTATGGTCAACTAATCTATGACAAAGGAGGCAAGGATATACAATGCAGAAAAGACAGTCTCTTCAAAAATTGGTGCTGGGGGCTTCCCTGGTGGCGTAGTGGTTGAGAGTCCGCCTGCCGATGCAGGGGACACGGGTTCGTGCCCCGATCCCGGAAGATCCCACATGCCGCGGAGCGGCTGGGCCCGCGAGCCATGGCCGCGGAGCCTGTGTGTCCGGAGCCTGTGCTCCGCAACGGGAGAGGCCACAGCAGTGAGAGGCCCGCGTACAGCAAAAAAAAAAAAAAAAAAATTGTTGCTGGGAAAACTGGACAGCTACATGTAAAAGAATGAAATTAGAACACTCCCTAACACCATACACAAAAATAAACTCAAAATGGATTAGAGACCAAATGTAAGACCAGACACTATAAAACTCTTAGAGGAAAACATAGGAAGAACACTCTTTGTCATAAATCACAGCAATATATTTTTTGATCCACCTCCTAGAGTAATGGAAATAAAAAGAAAAATAAACAAATGGGATCTAATGAAACTTAAAAGCTTTTGCATAGTAAGGGAAACCATAAAGAAAAGGAAAAGACAACCCTCAGAATGGGAGAAAATATTTGCAAATGAATCATCGGACAAAGGATTAATCTCCAAAATATATAAACAGCTCATGCAGCTCAATATTAAAAAAACAAACAACCCAATCCAAAAATGGGCAGAAGACCTAAATAGACATTTCTCCAAAGAAGACATAAGAAGCACATGAAAAGCTGCCCAACATCACTAATTATTAGAGAAATGCAAATCAAAGCTACAATCAGGTATCACCTCACACCAATTAGAATGGGCATCACCAGAAAATCTACGAACAACAAATGCTGGAGAGGGTGTGGAGAAAAGAGAACCCTCTTGCACTGTTGGTGGGAATGTAAATTGATACAGCCACTATGGAGAACAGTATGGAGGTTCCTTAAAGAACTAAAAATAGAATTACCATATGACCCAGCAATCCCACTACTGGGCATATACCGTGAGAAAACCATAATTTAAAGAGACACATGCACCCCAGTGTTCCTTGCAGCACTATTTACAATTGCCAGGTCAGGGAAGCAACCTAAATGCCCATGGACAGACAAATGGATAAAGAAGTTGTGATACATATATATAATGGAATATTACTCAGCCATAAAAGGAATGAAATTGGGTCATTTGTAGAGATGTGGATGTATCTAGAGACTGTCATACAGAGTGAAGTAAGTCAGAAAGAGAAAAACAAATATTGTATATTAATGCATATATATGGAACCTAGAAAATGGTACAGATGAACTGGTTTGCAGAGCAGAAATTGAGACGCAGAAGTAGAGAACAAATGTATGGACCCCAAGGGGGGAAGGTGGCAGGGGGTGGTGGTTGTGGTGTGATGAATTGGCAGATTGGGATTGACATTGGGATGTGTATAAACTGGATGACTAATAAGAAAATAAATAAATAAATAAACGTTAAAAAAAAAACCAAAAAGACTTAGAACTGGACTATCAGTGAGGTAAGGGGCTTGACTTTCTAGTACTCTGCTCTGATACAAGTAAAAAGAAGAGTTCCACATTCTGAAATTGTTTGAACATAGTTCTTTGCATCAGTTAAATATCTGTATCTACAAATAAATAGTATAAATGCCTTTTTTTTCATAATTCAGCCCAACCCCAGGTTAAGATATCATGCATTCCAAAATAATGAGAATTTTCTATTTTCTTTAATAAAAGTGGTTTTAGGAGTTCAGACTCTAGATTCCTACTGGGTGAATCACGTGTCCCACTTTTGAGAAAAAGAGTTGGACTCAGGATTTCCCCTCACAAGGACAAGAGTGTGGAGGTGATAAGTCAAATGCCACATTCCAGTTTTAATGTCCTGTAGGATCATGCCTTGATCCATCCTAAAGTTCAGTAGAGACCCTATGCACTGGATAGAGTCCAGCAGTGTCCATTCTTCAAAGCTGTATTGATGTGAAGTCCCCCAAAAGGCTTCAAAGACCCTGCTTCCCATCTTTGTAATCCAGTTTTGCTTCTCTCTCTTTGCGTGAAACGCTTCCAGGTATTTTTGCAAGGCTACCAGTTACATTTGACCAATCTGTGCAATGGATCAAAATTAAGAGAGCTGATTCAACTTGGTGACCAAGAAGTCTCCATGCTTTGCAGCCTGCCAAAGGAGAAACTGGATGCAGCAGAGCAAATACTTCATTCCAACCTGGACATTCTGAAGCCAATCCTGGTGAGTAGGATTGCTGTGTGGAGAAGCTTCAAGCACTAATACTTTTGGAATGTGACGTTTTTCCTTGGGCAACATGACTTTGTTTTTGTAGAAATATAGTGCTGGCTGGGAGTTGGAGACATAATTTGGCTCAGTGGTATTGTAACTATCCTTTCAAACTTTTGGGCCACCTCCCCAAGAGTAAATGGGGGAAGAGTAAGTAGGGTGTGGCTCTGAGTCCAAGTCTAAGGTCCCTTGTGCCTGTTTCAATCAGAGAAAACCTCCTTTTTTATGGTTTTTAATATTGAAAGGGTTCATGTGAAGAAGGAATTCCACAGATTTTTAAAAAAAATTCTCAAAACCATTGATGGGAAGATGGATATCTATTCATTTTAAAAAGACTATCAGAAAGGAGACATCGAGATGTCTCAGTGGGAAAACCCTGGAATTGGATGGGAGCACACTCAATAATTAGCTTAATCAATGACAAAATTGCATTCACAGAAAAAAATAATCCCAACAAAGCCCAGTCATCAGCTGGGAATCACTAGTTCAGAGAAGCAGTCCATGAGAATACATCCAAGAATAGGGATGAGTCTGAGCATTCTGGTCATCTATGTGTTATGTCTTGTTCCAGAACAGGTATATTTCTTTGGGTTTCCTTGGAGCTCTGGTGGAATGCCCCTTGAACAGCATCCTTTAGCATTCACTGTTCAGGTTTCCTATTTACCATAGAGCTCTCCGATTTGTCAGTAGTTTCTTTTAAAACCGGGGAAAAAGCCCCAGAAGAAGGATGTGCCTGGAAAGAGATGTTCCTCATTTTAATAGAAAGAAATTGGAATCCTCTGAGACTTTGCACACCATGATTTCTCTAGAGAAAGATGGGCCCTCCTGGGGAACTAAGAAGGTTCTGTTTCTGGACCCTGTACCTGGATGATACCCTAGAATATTCCTTAGAAACACATGCCAGGGTTTACACTCTTGACTGACCATCAGGGAGTCCTTGTGTCCAGCTTGACTCTCTGATGCTATAGCTTCTGCCTGAGGTGAAGGTAGTAGTCAAACTGTGACTTTTGGATGCTTCTGTGGCAGGGTTGATGGTGATCCCATCAGTGTGAAGGGCTTAGGCCTAATGCTTAAGATCTGTTTTTGTTTTATTCCAGAAATAGTATTTTCTGTTTCAGTGGTTGAAAATGTACTGAGTTATTTTCATTGCTCTGTGATTCCACTGGTAATGTTTCTAGAGTATAATTTTAGTAAGATATGTTTCTGTATGGAGATGTCTGCAGCCCCAGATAACTGGTCTAAATAACCAGATAAGCTCATCTGTGAAGACACTTGCAGCCTGTCGGCACTTTTTGCATTGTGAGACAGAGGGTCAAGGTTGTTACAAATGGTAGACCATTTCCTAGCACTGTTTTGGCTGTTTTGCTTTATTTCACAACAAGATAGAAATGTTCACCCTTTCAGCTGGGATGATTCAGACTTTGGAAAGATAGGTGCTTTTAGAAGACATAGTAATTTATTCTGGTGCCCATTCATTGTTTCACTTCTGTTTAGTCATTAAACACCTATTGTGTGCACAACCCAGTAAAATCCCTCTAATTATATAATGTCTGAATTGTGCTCTAAGTAGAATGATAGTACAGCCTTCATAATCTGACAGTCAGCAGCTTAGGGTTCAACTTGAAAATCTCTCCCTAGTAGGGAAAATTAGTGTGATCGAGGACATGGAAATGCACTGTCAAAATTGTCAGCTACATCACAGCCCATCCTGTCATGCTGTGTTTGTGCCTTGTAGACCAGTTGGTTCACGGCGGGTGTTGATTAGGGTAGCTGCCATATGCTTCCTGCCCATCTCTTGGGCATAGGAGCATCTCAGGTTCTGCTCCTGCCTGTCAGCTGTTGCTGTGAGATCTTCCTAAAATCAGAAAATGGGGCTCTTGAATTAGAACATAATGAGTGGTCAGAATGGCTCTGGGTAAAGTTGTTTTAGGGGATACCTCTGGGATGAAGTGACTTCCAAACATTTTGAAATGTGACTCTTACAGCAGAGCCTTAATTGGAGCACTGGGATTGATACTTGATTTACATTAAGCAGCCTTTTGCTTCTGCCACTTGGGTGGAATTTTGACATGGGTGATGGTAGATGGGTGTTCCGTGAGACCTCGTTGCACGTGGGCAGTTAATTGCGCCAAGATATACAACAGGAGCAGCAACCAACATTGTGGGGGAGGGGAGAGAAACTGTTATGTCCGCCCGCGTTTCTGTACTAAAAGTGGATTTTGAGGAGAGACATGTTTTGAAACATTTCTCTTCTCTTTCTTTCTTTCTTTTCTTTCTTTTTTTTTTTTTTGATGTGGCTATTTCTCTCTTTTTCAGCCAGAGTATTCCGACTCTTTCTCCTGGGTCTCCTTCAGTTCCCTGATGACCACTTGGAGCCCAGTATTTTGACAGAAGTGGGGAAGTGTGTAGGCCTGGGGTCATCTGCATCTGGGTTCAAATTCTGCCTCAGCATTTTACCAGCTGTGGGACCTTGGATACATTAGATTCTGTAAGCCTCAGATAATGAGGCTTTTACCTACAGATAACGTAGTTTACCCTTGGTTGTGACTATTGCTCAGGTATATGAAGAGCCTGGCATAAGGCCTGGTACACATTAGATGCTCAATAAATAGAAGTTAATAATTTAATTGATATGAGTAATATAAATTATATGCTGAAAGCAGTGGCTGGTAAGGTAGAAATTTTCTTTTAGAAATCAGTGTTAGAAATCAGTCATACCAAGCAAAGTAATCCTGAAGAATGTTTCAATGAAAAATTGCATTCTTTGCTTAGGTATTGCCAAGGCTTCTTATCCTGTAGATTATTTGTTTATGCCTTGGTTATACCTTGCATAAAATGAAGGTATGAAATTTGCATATCAAGGTGTTCACAGGGCTGTATTCCTTTTTGGAGGCTCTGAACATGAATCTGTTTCTGAGCTCATTCGGATTGGTAGCTGATTTCAGTTCCTTGAAGTTGTAGGACTGAGGTCCCTGTTTTCTTCCTGGATGTCAGCTGGGGGCTGGTCTTTACTCCTAGAGGCTGCCAGCATTCCTTCTCGTGCTTTTCATATGGTCCCTCCCCAGCCACAGTGGTTTGAGCCCCTCTCATGCTTTAAATCTGATTTTTTCTTCTGCTACATCTCTCTGCTTCCAGCCTGAAAGTTTTTTGCTTTTAAGGGCTCGTGATTAGACTGAACCCATCCAGATAATCTAGGATAATCTCCCTATTTTCACATTCATTACTTTTTACATCTGTAAAGTGCTTTTTACCAGGTGAAGTAACTGATTGACAGGTTCCAGAGATTAGGGTGTGGACAGCTTTGGGGAGGGCATTCCTTCTGCCATAACTGCCTTTGGATTGGAACATATATTGGAACAATATTTCATTCTGTCTTTGAAGTGTTTCTTCAGTGTCCTTGGCTTTTTTTTATTAGTCCCGTTTCAGCCCTGTGTACTTTTTTGCTCATATTCTGAGAGGGATTCTAAAGTACAGTAGACACTACTCATTAAGGTTTGTAATGCACAAACCAAAGAGCAGTGACTTTGGGAAGCAGAGCATCTCTGAACAAGGCATGAGACATTCATCAATAGAACCAACGCATATTTACTGTCTGTCTACTTTGTACCAGGTACTGTTCTAAGGCACTGAAGGTTCAGCCATGAACAACGCAGACAAGGGCCACGTGGAGCTTTCATTCCATAGGGCACTGAGAACCAGCTTTAAGGCTGAGACTGGAAACTTGAGGAATTCTTCATGAGTTCTGGGTTCTGTAAAGTGAGGGCTGCCCTCCCAACAGCTCCCTGACAACAGTCTTGTCTCATATGGGACACTGTGAGCCCTAGTGAAAGTCTGTGTGGTTAAGTAGGCTTGGGCTCTAGTCCTGTCTGTGATGTGAGGATGGTGTCTGTTTTTTTTTTTTTTTTTGCGGTACGCGGGCCTCTCACTGCTGTGGCCTCTCCTGTTGCGGAGCACAGGCTCCAGTCACGCAGGCTCAGCGGCCATGGCTCACGGGCCCAGCCGCTCCGTGGCATATGGGATCTTCCCGGACCGGGGCATGAACCCGTGTCACCTGCATCGGCAGGCGGACTCTCAACCACCGCGCCACCAGGGAAGCCCGGTGTCTGGTTTTTGAGGTGAGGAAAAGGGTGTCTGATTCGAGTTAGCAAGGACAGGCATGCAGATTGACCTCCATCTTACTAACATCTTAGACACTGCACGACCATGTGGCTAGACTGCCTTGACTTATACTTTCAGCCGAAAAGGGAAAGCTCTATCTCCATGGAACAAAGTGTTCTGTTCCTGTGTCTTCCGATGCGTGTAACACATTCTTGCAGAGGCGGAACTCAGTTCATAGGGCAAAGGAGGTAAGGTGAATGGTGCTCTGAGGTGCCCAGAGGACTAGTGGGCTCACAGCTGGACTGCACAAGGATCGAAGGAGCAGGTGGAGGAGGAGTGAAGAGTTATCCTTGTCTTGAAGGGTCTTTGACTTGATGAGGTGAATATGAAACAGAATATATCTGAATTTGAATGACCTTTGAAGCAGCACTCACACCAGTCCATCTCTCACCCTCCTAATGTACTCTTCCCTTTGCTTTTCATTTTTCTTCCGTATTTATTAGACACCTAGTTATTATGTGCCAGGAACTGTGCTGGACACTGAGTTGAAATAAAACACCAGCTCAGAAATTAAAGTCAAATTGACTTTGCTAGGTTATTGCTTTTTTTTTTTTTTTTTTTAAGTTTCAGTCTTTTACAACTTAGTTAAACTAAGTTTTTGGTGGGGCACATGCTGCAGCGTATATAGAAATATAATGTGTATTATAGAATGTAGGAATATAATGTTGTACACATGAAATTTATATAATGTTATAAACCATTGTTACCTCAATTTAAAAAAGAAAAACATAAAATTCGTGTGGAAGGAAAAACCTAGTGAGGATAGAAAGAATATAATGAAGTCATTTATTAGGCCCAGAAAAGATGGCACAGTGGACTTGGTCATTCTCAGGCCAGTGCCCCAGAATGTCATGCTTTTAGGAAATGTTTCAATGTTGTGATTAACACATTTTGCAGAAATGGGTAGGAGCTTTTGAGTAATACTCATTTGTCTATTCTTCCATTAATGATAGTACAGTATCTAGTTGTGATCTAAAAATATTGAATAATACATGAATTCCTGTTAGCTTAACACAGAACATACAGTCTTCACCAAAGGTTTTATTTTCCCTCTTTTTCCCCATTTGCCTTCATACAAGAACATCTTGCCCCCTGTGGTCAATGGGGACCTGTATGAATTCATAGCCAAGGGAATGTTTTTGGTTAAGAAAAATAGTAGGAGGAATTCCAAACTGTGAATGGCTTACCAGAGCTCTTTGGAAATACTATTGGCAAGTTTTGTCTGCCTTTGTCCAGTAAGTATGAGCCGGAGACCTCAGTTAACAGTAGGTGCAGGCACATGGTTCTCAGACTTCATCGTGTGGCCTCATTTTAAGGCATATTGGCTGGGGTTAATTTTGTTCAAGGAAGTTAGATATCTTTCAGATCTGATACGTACTCAAGCCAACTTATATTCTTACCCTTCCTTCATTCCTGCCAATCTCCTTTCCTCCTCCCTCTCTCTCTCTTATCTTTCATCGAATTAAAAAGAAAATTATGAACTAGTTCAAATATATTAAAAGGTACAGAAATAACATAAAGAACGCTCATGTACCAACATCCATCATTTTACCATGCCTGCTTTAGATTCTTTTCAAGAAAGAAAACACTACAGATACAGTTTATGTCACCTGTGTATCCCCCTCTTTCCTCAAAGATAACCGTTATCCTGCAGTGGCATATTTTTATGCAACCATATATACATTTGCATTCTGTTAATAACAATATAGAGTATTGGTTTGCATGTGTTCATATTGTATAGGTGTGCATGTTGATTTGCAACTTGTCTTTATCACTCAACGTTATGTTCTTGAGATTTATCAATGTTGATAAATGTGGCATCTGGTTCATTTTAACTGCTGCATGGTATTCCATTTTTATTCTAAAAAATTTGTTTTAAAACTCTTCTTCCAGTCTTTGGCTTGTTTTTCCACATTGCTGATGGTATCTTTTTGTGCATAGTTTTTACTTTCAGAAGTTGAAGTCGTTAGTCCCCATTTTTGGTTTGGACTTCTGTATTTTAAGAAGGCCTTCCTTACCTTAGGTTCATAAGTACATTTTCTCCTCTATATCTTTTAAACTTTCATTTTTAGTTTTAGCTTTTCAATCTACCAAGAATTTAATTTTGTATAGTGGTATGAGATGGAAAAATTACTGTCTTTTTTTTAACATCTTTATTGCAGTATAATTCCTTTACAGTGTTGTTAGTTTCTGCTCTATAACAAAGTGAATCAGCTATATGTATGTATGTATATATATATATATATCCCCATATCCCCTCCCTCTTGCACCTCCCTCCCACCCTTGCTATCCCAAACTGATCTCCCTGTGGCTGCTTCCCACTAGCTATCTATTTTACATTTGGTAGTGTATATATGTAACTGCTACTCTCTCACTTCATCCCAGCTTACCCTTCCCCCTCCCCCTGTCCTCAAGTCCATTCTCTATGTCTGCATCTTTATTCCTGTACTGCCCCTAGGTTCATCAGAACCTTTTTTTTTTCAGATTCCATATATATGTGTTAGCATATGGTATTTGTTTTTCTCTTTCTGACTTACTTCACTCTGTATGACAGGCTCTAGGTCCATCCAACGCACTACAAATAACTCAATTTTGTTTCTTTTTATGGCTAATATTCCATTGTATATATGTGCCACATCTTCTTTATCCATTCATCTGTTGATGGACACTTCGATTAGTTCCATTTCCTGGCTATTGTAAATAGTGCTGCAGTGAACGTTGTGGTACATGTCTCTTTTTGAATTATGGTTTTCTCAGGGTATATGCCCTGTAGTGGGATTGCTGGGTCATATGGTAGTTCTATTTTTAGTTTTTGAAGGAACCTGCATACTGTTCTCCATAGTGGCTGATCTGATCTTTATGATTTCTTCCCTTCTGCTAACTTTGGGTTTTTTTTGTTCTTCTTTCTCTAATTGCTTTAGGTGTAAGGTTAAGTTGTTTATTTGAGATTTTTCTTGTTTCTTGAGGTAGGATTGTATTGCTATAAAATTCCCTCTTAGAACTGCTTTTGCTGCATCCCACAGGTTTTGGGTCGTCGTGTTTTCATTGTTACTCATTTCTAGGTATTTTTTAATTTCCTTTTGATTTCTTCAGTGATCTCTTGGTTATTTAGTAGCATATTGTTTATCCTCCATGTGTTTGTGTTTTTTACAGTTTTTTTCCTGTAATTGATATCTAGTCTCATAGCGTTCTGGTCAGAAAAGATACTTGATACGATTTCAATTTTCTTAAATTTACCGAGGCTTGATTTGTAACCCAAGATACGGTCTATCCTGGAGAATGCACTTGAGAAGAAAGTGTATTCTGTTGTTTTTGGATGGAATGTCCTAAAAATATCAATTAAGTCTTTCTGGTCTCATGTGTCATTTAAAGCTTGTGTTTCCTTATTTATTTTCATTTTGGATGATCTGTCCGTTGGTGAAAGTGGGGTGTTAAAGTCCCCTACTATGATTGTGTTACTGTCGATTTCCCCTTTTATGGCTGTTAGCATCTGCCTTATGTATTGAGGCGCTCCTATGTTGGGTGCATAAATGTTTACAATTGTTATATCTTCTTCTTGGATTGATCCCTTGATCATTATGTGGTGTCCTTCTTTGTCTCTTGTAATAGTCTTTGTTTTAAAGTCTATTTTGTCTGATATGAGAATTGCTACTGCAGCTTTCTTTTGATTTCCATTTGCATGGAATATCTTTTTCCATCCCCTCACTTTCAGTCTGTATGTGTCCCTAGGTCTGAAGTGGGTCTCTTGTAGGCAGCATATATATGGGTCTTGTTTTTGTATGCATTCCGCCAGTCTTTGTCTTTTGCTTGGAACATTTAATCCATTTACATTTAAGGTAGGTGATTATCGATATGTATGTTCCTATTACCATTTTCTTAACTCTTTTGCCTTCATTTTTGTAGGTCTTTTCCTTGCCTTGTGTTTCCTGCCTAGAGAAGTTCCTTTAGCATTTGTTGTAAAGCTGGTTTGGTGGTGCTGAATTCTCTTAGCTTTTCCTTGTCTGTAAAGGTTTTGATTTCTCCATCGAATCTGAATGAGATCCTTGCTGTGTAGAGTAATCTTGGTTGTAGGTTTTTCCCTTTCATCACTTTAAATACGTCCTGCCACTCCTTTCTGGCTTACAGAGTTTCTGCTGAAAGATCAGCTGTTAACCTTATGGGGATCCCCTTGTATGTTATGTGTTGCTTTTCCCTTGCTGCTTTTAATATTTTTTCTTTGTGTTTAATTTTTGATAGTTTGATTAATATGTGTCTTGGCATGTTTCCTCTTGGATTTATCCTGTATGGGACTCTCTGTGCTTCCTGGGCTTGATTGACTGTTTCCTTTCCCATGTTAGGGAAGTTTTCAACTATCATCTCTTCAAATATTTTCTCAGACCCTTTTTTTTCCTCTTCCTCTTCTGGGACCCCTATAATTCGAATGTTGATGCATATAATGTTGTCCCAGAGGTCTCTGAGACTGTCCTCAATTCCTTTCATTCTTTTTTCTTTATTCTGCTCTGTGGCAGTTATTTCCACTATATTATCTTCCAGGTCGTTTATCCGTTCTTCTGTCTAAGTTATTCTGCTATTGATTCCTTCTAGAGAACTTCTAAATTTCATTTATTGTGTTGTTTATCATTGTTTGTTTGCTCTTCAGTTCTTCTGGGTCCTTGTTAAACGTTTCTTGTATTTTCTCCATTCTATTGCCGAGATTTTGGATCATCTTTACTATCGTTATTCTGAATTCTTTTTCAGGTAGACTGCCTATTTCCTCTTCATTTGTTTGGTCTGGTGGGTTTTTACCTTGTTCCTTCATCTGTTGTGTATTTCTCTGTCCTCTCATTTTATTTAACTTACTGTGTTTGGGGTCTCTTTTTTGCAGGCTGCAGGTTCATAGTTCCTGTTATTTTTGGTGTCTGCCCCCAGTGGGTGAGGTTGGCTCAGTGGCTTGTGGAGGGGACTGGTGCCTGTGCTCTGGTGGGTGGTGCTGGATCTTGTCTTTCTGGTGGGCAGGGCCACGTTTGGTGGTGTGTTTTGGGGTGTCTGTGAATTTAGTATGACTTTAGGCAGCTTCTCTGCTAATGGGTGGAATTGTGTTCCTGTCTTTCTAGTTGTTTGTCATGGGGCGTCCAGCACTGGAGTTTGCTAGCCATTGGGTGGAGCTGGGTCTTAGTGTTGAGATGGAGATCTCTGGGAGAGCTCTCACCGATTGATATTACATGGAACCAGGAGGTCTCTGTTCCAGTGTCCTGGACTCGGCCCTCCCACCTCGGAGGCTCAGGCCCGACACCCGGCTGGAGCACCAAGACCCTGCCAGCCACACGGCTAGGAAGAAAAGGAAGAAAAAAAAAAAAAAGAACAGCTAGAATCCCAAACCAAATGGTAAAAGCAAAATCACACAAAGAAACATACACACTCAGAAAAAGGGAAAAAAGGAAAAAACAAAATAATAAAATAAAAAATAATAAAAATAGAAAAAATAATAAAAAATATAAAAAATTTTAAAAAGTAAAAAAAAGAAAAAGGAAGAGAGCAATCAAACCAATAAACAAATCCACTAATGATAACAAGCACTAAAAAGTAAACTAAGATAAACATAAAACCAAAAACCAATCAGACAGAGAAAGCAAACCCCAAGTCTATAGTTGCTCCCAAAGTCCACTGCCTCTATTTTGGGAGCATTCATTGTCTTTTCAGGTATTCCAGAGATGCAGGTTTATCAAGTTGATTGGGGGGATTTAATCCGCTGCTCCTGAGGCTGCTGGGAGAAATTTCCCTTTCTCTTCTTTGTTCTCACAGCTCCTGGGGTTCAGCTTTGGTTTTGGCCCTGCCTCTGCATATAGGCCACCCTCAGGCATCTGTTCTCTGCCCAGACAGGAGGGGATTAAAGCAGCAGCTGATGAGGGTTCTCTTGCTCACTCAGGCCAGGGAAAGGGATGGTTACGGTAGTCATAATTGGAATGGAGGGTGAGCCTGTGGCAGCAGACGGCAACATGACGTTGCAGCAGCCTGAGGCGTGCCATGTGTTTTCCCGGGGAATTTGTCCCTGGATCACGGGACCCTGGCAGTGGCATGGTGCACAGGCTCCTCGGGGGGTGTGGGTAGTGACCTGAGGTTGCACACAGGATTCTGAGTGGCAGTGGCGGCAGCGTTAGCGGTTCATGCCCATCTCTGGGGTCTGAGCTGATAGCCATGGCTTGTGCCTGTCTCTGGAGCTCGCTTAGGTGGTGCTCTGCCTTCTGTGGGCACACGGAGCAGGAATCCCCTCTCCTCACACACCTGGAAACAATGCTGTGTTGCCTCTCCAGCAGGTCCAGACTTTTCCCCAGACTCCCTCCTGGCTATCTGTGGCACACTAGCCCCCTTCAGGCTGTCTTCATATAGCCAACCTCTGTCCTCTCCCTGGGGTCTGACCTCCAAAGCCTGAGCCTCAGCTCCCAGCCCCTGCCCGCGCTGGGGGGTGAGCAAACCAAAAAATTACTATCTCATATGAGTAACTACTTGTCTCAGCAACACTGGTTGAACAGCCCATCCTTTTCCCATTAATTTGTAATATTAAATCTGATTTACATCAGTCTCCTCTCTGTATTTTATAGTGTCCAAGCACAAAAAAGTGAAATGGAGTCTTGAGCAAAATACCTGGATAATGTAAGATTTAAACTTGATGTTGAATTTGAATTGTGTGTGTTTTTAACCCTGTGATGTCAACCCACACCTATATGTGTAACTCCAATCAGCACTCCTTTGAAAATGGAAATTAGTTGGTACTGATTACAGGTTGCCAATACTTATGTTAATGAATTCTGAGCATTTAATCTCAAACAATGATTAGTGTAAAAAGGATCCAAAAAAATGGAATTGACTATTCTACTTATGATTTATGGATGGGTTTAGCCAGTGTTTTTCTCTTTGGGACCACAACCTGAATCAATCAATTAAACAAACAAACCAAAGTTCAGTCTATTGACAACAAGTTCATATAGTAAGATACGGTATTGCATGGAGTTTGAATATCTAAAGGTCTGAAATCCACAGTAAATTCAATGAGGTCTTTATGTTTATGTCCATGGTTAACTATATTCATGGGTGAGACAGCCATGCAGTAAGCCCTGCTGTGTGTGTGGAGTTTTGCTGAATTGTGTAGCTTCTAAAACAAGAAGAATAAGCTTGCTCCAAAGTTAAGACACTTAAATGGAAAAACCTGAAGGAAAAATCATTGCCCAGTGAAGATTTAAATTCATTCAGATGGGGAAGACATATACTCAGAACAACATGAACTGCTCATTGATTTGTCTCCTTCAGGGGAATGCTTGCTAGTGGGGACAACCGGCCAGTGTTGGGTCTGGGGGTTTAGAGAGCTAGCCTTTTGCACTTGGTGACTTGTGTACACAATTGGTGTGACGTACCTGTCTGCAGATGCGTTACCAATCAGGTAAACTGATTGGCTTCTTGTCACTGCTTCACAATCTGAAGCAGACAGCATCATGTGGACCAGATATAGAATGCACAAACAGCCACACTCGTGCAAAGAATACTGTGAAAAAGAGGTGTGGATATTGTCCAGGTGCTGTGCCTCAGTGGTTCTCAAACTTCAGCGTGCAAAAAATTTCCTAAGGATTTGTGGGTCTTACGTCTAGCTTTTCACTCAGGTCTCGGGGGCTGGGCGTGGGCACGCCTGACAAGCACCTCAGGTGGTTCTGATGAGGAGTTCCTGAGACCACACTGTGTTGGTGAAACCTGGTTATTCTCAATCCTCTGTCATGATTTAGGTTGTATTCAAGTGCAATTGGTTTTTAATTTAATATTTTCTTTTAATCAACTCATTTGTTTTGTATAAAGAAAAGGAAACTGAATTACTCCTATAAAAGTAAAATCAATATCACTTACTGTACATAGAGGGTATACATGAATATACATTAAGATAAAGGTGTGTGTGTATATATATATACATAATCATAGGTAATGATTTTGCTTCAGGTTTTTCCATTTAAATGTCAAGTTTGGGGAAAGTTTCTGTGTATATAGTATAAATATATACCAATATAAGTATATCTGTCATCCACTTAATATTATCTTTTGTTTCTCAGTTTGGCAAACACTAAGAAAAAGGGTTATAGGGGAAAGAGAAGCATTTGCCCTAGGCTGTCAGGAGTTAAGGATGAGGATGTCTTGGTTTTGTGCTGAGGACCGTTTATAATTTTAGAAATAGCACACTGGAGTGTGGCTGATATTCTTGCCTCGAGCTGACAACTCTAGCTGTCTGCCTCGTGGAGAAGGGCACCTCGACAAGAGGAAAAGTTCACCCAGAGACAGACAGAAGGGAGGGTGCACGTCCCTTCAAGAACTGGAAAACCCTGTGTGCAGAGGACTAGCCCTTCTGTTTTGGTAGTAAACTTTGGAGGAAGGGAAGAGAAAGGCAAGGATGGAATTGTTTATAATGATAAGGATCAGCAGTGTGCCAGGCACCGTGCAGGGACTTGCACATGGCCTCTGGTTTAATGTTTTGAAGGCGCTGTGACACGTGCACATTATCGTTTATTCTGCTGTGGAGTTGAGGAAGTGGAGGCATGGGGAGTTGAAGCCACTTGCCCAGGGTTCTGTGGTCACTCCGGGTCACCCTAGAGTGATACGAATCTTATTTCAATGCAGACTTGAAAAAGAAATGCATTAACTACCACATTTTAAGTTTTAAATGTTTACATTAATGTAATTTAGCATTTTTTGTTTTGCTGTGCAATCCTGAACATGTATCCTCTTGTGAGCCTCATGGTGAGCACAGAAACAGTTTTTACCTCCTGTGTCTTCCAATTAAGACCTCTCGTTATATAAAAAGTTTTCCTTACCAAGGTCTCTGTAGGTTCAACTTTTAGTGTGGTAGCCTTCGGGTGTAATGTGAACCTGAAGAGAGAAAGAAAAAGCAAACAAAAATTCCCCCACCTGTTTTCGCTTATAATTACTTCATGGAAGGAATGATCATTAACACATCCTGCTAGTTGTGTCACAGAGACCTACCTGAGTGTAGCATTTCACGGAAAGCATGGGCCCATCAGAGGGCTGGGAGTGTGGGAAGGTTGGTCTCTGGCGAGTGAGCCATTCTAGAAGAGCTCATGAATCAGGCTGGATGAAATCTTCCAGAGAACCTAGTAGACAGATTTTATCAGAAATGTACATTTGGGATTATGCTAGGATATTATGATGAGATCATGATACTAACTTAGCCTTCTGCATTTGGAGTTCTTTTTAAAGGGAAACATCCCAGGCTGCTGTTTCCCAGAGATAATGATGAGCTCCATCTACTTTCAGCCATCTTCCATGCAGGCTGCCTTATGATTTCACAGCAATCTTTGATATATGACAAATATCAAAATGGTTCAGCCTTCTCTAGATTTCTGAGGGTCTGATATTGAATAAAATGATGCCCATAGAAGCAACAAGGAAAGATGGGTTTTTCCCTGGAGACTTTTTCCCCCTATTTGACAAATAGGAGTGATGAAACTGACCCTGTGTCTTTTTTTCTTTGGAAGCCTGAAAACTCAGAAGCAGTTCTGGCCTCAGAGCCTGTGCATCATTGCTCTATTTCTTCTCTAGCTTAGGCTTTCTGCCCTAACCTAGCTTTTCCTTGGGCCTCAGTTATTTGCTTATATTTGCCATGCAGCTAGGCGGCATATTACGATTTGACTCAAACTAGACATAAAAACAAGTATTTTTAAATTATTTAAAATTAACTTTAATATATTAAAAATAAGTTAATTTCCAGTGTTAGAAACAGTGCTGACTTGAGTGGAATGAAAGAGAATTCCTTCTTTCCATGCTTTTGGCAACTTTGTACTGTCTTCATTTTTTGTGAGCCATCACACACATTTCTCAAGGCCATTCCTATGTTGTCTTTCTTGCAGAATCATAGACAGAGTTGGGAATTTATGGTCAACTTTGCATTGGACACACACACACACACACACACACAAGATATTTTTATCTCTTGCATATCAACTAGTTTAAAATACACATTTCTATACCCTTTAAAAGCATCCATCAAAGAATTAGTAATTCTTATCTGAGATGAACAACCTGCAAACATACAGTTAGAATAATTTTAGTGTCTTATTTTGATTAGGAGTGGGTTTCTTGTGTTTTAAACTCAAGATTGTGAATAGTTTTAATTAACTTGTTTATTTTTAAATACAGATTTCAGGTTTACATTGACCTTAGAAACAAAGTATTTTTTTTTCTCATTGCAGACAGAACTAAACTCCACATCTCCCTTCCCCAGCAAGGAGCTGGCTGAAGCCACAAAAGCTTTGCTGGATAGCCTTGGGATTGTGGCTCAAGAGGTAAGTCATTTCTTTTCAGCCCCAGAAGGCATATCATCCACTATCACTTTTTTCCACCCTGAGTTTGGCTCAGAGGGTCTTTTTGATTTGAATATCATAGGAACTGTAAAATCAGCTTTATATCCGTGATCTTAAAATTACCTGATTTGATCTCCTTACTTTAGAGATGAGGAAACCAAGACTCATAGATGTCTCAAGGTTAATTAGCTAGGGGCTGAAGGCCTGATATCTAGCCTAGAACTTTCTCTCATACTTACTCTTGGCCCCTAGTTAGTGACCCATTTGTAAAGAGGATGATTCCTCCTCATCCTTTGTGTACTGTATTTGTCTTACCAGCAACTTCTCCGTATTTATTTATCTTTTAAAATAAATTTATGTATTTATTTGTGGCTGAGTTGGGTCTTCGTTGCTGTGTGCGGGCTTTCTCTAGTTGCAGTGAGCAGGGGCTACTCTCCATTGCAGTGCGTGGGCTTCTCATTGCGGTGGCTTCTCTTGTTGCGGAGCATGGGCTCCCCATTGCAGTGGCTTCTCTTGTTGCGGAGCACAGACTGTAGGCATGCGGGCCTCAGCAATTGTGGCTTGCGGGCTCTAGAGCGCAGGCTCAATAGTTGTGGCTCACGGGCTCAGTTGCTCTGTGGCATGTGGGATGTTCCCGGACCAGGGCTCAATCCCATGTCCCCCGCAGGACTCTCAACCACTGTGCTATCAGGGAAGCCCATCCTTATTTCTTTTTCAGAAGCAAAGCAAGACAGTCTTTTTACCAAAACATTTGTTTGCTACCTGAAGGGAAGAACATGGTACCCCTAATTCAGATCTTTCCCTTATAAATATATGGGCCCTCAGTTCAACTATGGGAATGTAGTCTCCTGATAAAAGTTGAGTTTACCTTTCGGGTCCACATGTTTACAAGCGTATTAGAATAACCTTTGTCACAGGATCAGGGGGCCTAACTTACAAAAAGCAATTAACCATTCCTCTGCCTCCCAGTCAGCATGTGCTCACATTTCTGACACCCAGCCTTGTTTCACATTAGACTTGGAAAGGGGGAACCATTTGGAGCCAGGTGTGTAAAGAGCTAAGCTTGAGGGATGGTGGTCAGAAACCATGCAGGCCTTAATGTTTAAGACACTGGGTAGGAATAATTCATGGTGAAATTCTCTCAGACTTGGTCCAGTCTTATTATGAGTTGCTTCTCTAAGTCATTTTTTGGGGTTTGTATCATTTTCTTCAAATATCAAAGCTCACTTATGTCTCCTAAGAGTAAAGGCTTGCATGGTCACCATGGGAAATGCAGAACGTTTGGAAAATACAGAAAACACCGAGATTCAACACTGTTGATTTATTAGTGTTTTACTTTTGGGTCTGTTCTGTTTTTCAATTCTGCTCATGTGTGTCTGACTGGAGAGGCCTGGCTTTTGGGTCCCTTTCAGGAGGAGAAGCCCTGTTCCAGGCTGCCATCTGTTCTTCTGGTTATGTGACCGCTCTGTAGGTGGAGAAGCTGGGTCTCCCAGGGTTCTTCCAGGAGGCAGAATGAGAAACAGAACCTGCCCTGCAAGTCATTTCTCCTGGGCCCCGTTAGCTGACACTGATATGCCCCGTACTACTCTGAGGTCCCTGCCAGCCTTAGAGAAAGCAAAACAGGGACTCTAACATGGAAGGCTGCCTCTAAACTCACGGTCTGGTTGCAGCTGTTTCCTCTTACGTCACTGGCCTGCCTTTTGTCTGGGATAAAAAGAAAAATTGAAAGCATGTGATGCTTCTATTACTCATGTGGTAGAACCTCTCCAACTGAACAATATACATTTTTCCTGGCAGCTGCTTCCTTGTGCCCTGCTTGTTCCCTCGTCCTGGACAGCAAGGGCCACCTGTTCCTCTCAATGGAACACTAAGTCAAGTCACTTTTGCCACGAGTGACTCATTGTCTAACTTGCCGTTTCTCTGGGACAAATGGGAGAAGATAAGTAAATAAGTGCACTTGTTGATCTGCTCCATGTTTGGAAAGAAGGTTGGTTGTTTGACCAAAGCACAACCCTTAAAAGGAAAAGGAAAAGGGAGCTAAGCTGCCCTGGTTCATGCAGTTTCACCCAATTTCCCTGTGTAATCCACATGACAGATGTGAGTGGGTCCTCCTGTGCCCATTTTACAGGTGACACTGAGGCTCAGAAAAGCTAGACAACTTGCCCACAGTCACCTAGTAAGTTAATTGGCAAAACTGGGATTCGAACCCAGGACCGTTGGCCTCGAAAGCCCATGTTCTTGCTACTTAAGCCCTCTTTTTGTCTGAACCCTGATGGTAACTGGAATAAATAAAATAATAGATAAATAAATAGATAATAAATAAATAAATAAATAAATAGAATAAAAAGGAGACTCTTCAAAGAAAGAAAATATGGATTAACAGGGCTGGCAGTTGGCTGGGAATGGGGACTTCTGGAGCCAGATGAGTGAGAACGGACATGAGCTTCACATCTGGGTGACGGGAAGGTGAGCCTGGGGAGGCAGGGCAGGAAACAGTGTCTCCGTTATCTGCCCAGCACCCACCAGGTGCCTGCCACAGCCGGGTGCTGGGGACTCAGCAGCGAGCGCACTAACTTCCCTGTTCTCGTGGGACTGACATGGGGCGAGAGACAGAAATAAGCAGGTCTGTATATCATGTGACAGCAGGGATGCCTGCCATGAAGAAAAATAAAGCCGGGTAAGAGGCTGGAGGGCAATGAGGTGGTGTTTTAAAGGGGGCTGACTTGTGAAGTCCTCTCTGGTCAGGTGACATCTAAGCCTGAAGGGAGTGACACTAGGGCCTCCACTCCAAGCAGGAGGAACCGTAAATCCAAAGACACTGATGTAGGGCATGATGAAGAGATGTATGTAAAGACCAGGGAGAAGCTGGGACAAAGTGAGAGAGAGGCATGGACTTATATACACTACCAAACGTAAACTAGATAGCTAGTGGGAAGCAGCCACATAGCACAGGGAGATCAGCTTGGTGCTTTGTGTCCACCTAGAGGGGTGGGATAGGGAGGTGGGGAGAGAGATGCAAGAGGGAGGGGATATGGGGTTATATGTCTATGTATAGACGATTCACTTTGTTATACAGCAGAAACTAACACACCATTGTAAAGTAATTATACTCCAGTAAAGATGTTAAAAAAATAAAATAAAATAAAGACCAGGGAGGAGCCCAGCCGTGGCCAGAGCAAAGAGAGCAAGTGAGAGGGGAGTCAGAGGTAAGGTCACAGCAGGAGTTGAGTGCCGTGCAGGGCTGCCAAGGCTGGGTTTACACTGAGTAAGATGGGAGGCCAGTGGAGGGTCCGGAGCAGGGGCACCTGGTGTGACCTAGAGGATGAGGGTCGTTTATGGTTCGGCTGTTAGGCTAGGAGACTGTGATGGGGGTGAGGGCAGGAGGAGGCCATTGCTGCGGATTGAGAAAGTGAGTCAGCGGTTCTTCACTCCACAGATGACGATCAGACGCCACCTTCTGTGGGCTGGAGGGTGAGCGGCCCCCTTCCCTGTGAGGGGGAGCGCTTCACGGAGGAGGTGTGGAGTGGGATTTGAGGTGTAGAAGAACGAGTAAGAGTTTGCCCCTGAGACAGGTTCCGGGAAGAGCCCAGAGCTTGGAATAACTCAGTCATTTCTGGTGCTTCTGTCCAAAGATGTGCTGGCTTTAGGTGGGGAGCAATTTGTCCTTTTGATTGGGGGATGGTGGTGGTGAGAAAGAGAAGTGAGTGGCTCTTGCTGTCGTTTAAAAATCTCTAGGGGGCTTCCCTGGTGGCGCAGTGGTTGAGAGTCCGCCTGCCAATGCAGGGGACACGGGTTCATGTCCCGGTCCGGGAGGATCCCACATGCCGCGGAGCGGCTGGGCCCGTGAGCCATGACCACTGAGCCTGCGCGTCTGGAGCCTGTGCTCTGCAACGGGAGAGGCCACAACAGTGAGAGGCCCACGTACCACAAAAAAAAAAAAAAAAAAATCTCTAGGGCTGTTGCACCCACCAACGAAAGGAGAGGTGGTCTGACTACCTCTCCCCTCCCCGTCTGTATACCTCATACAGGTGTTGAGAAAATAAAGTCAGGAAAAGCGGGCCGCCTAACTGTGTTCTCCCGGTGTTAGGTGCTCCCTCTGGAGGGAGGCATCTTTGTGACCTCTGCCCGCCTCTGGGGCGCCTGGTTCCCCTTGCAGGCAGGAGGCAAAGGCGGGCTCTGTGGCGCCCAGGACCTTGTCACTCACTGGAGCCAGCAGGCTCTGTGAGATGGAAAACTGGGCCCTCGGAGTCCGAACCTACTCCACCCCCGGGGCAAGTGCAGGGTTCCTCAGGCACTCCCCTCTGCTCACCACGCCTCAGCCCTCCAGGCGGTGAGGACATGTAGTGACATGTCAAGGAATGTAGGGTTTTTTTAATGATTTATTGTGAAATGCGTGGAAATACAAAGTGCTCTATAAATATTGAGTTATAAGAGCCACTGGGCCAAGAAGTCCGCATGGCGCTGGAGTACGTTGGTGTGTGAGACAAAGAGCTGGTCACGTCGTGTGAGTCCCAGACTCAGCACCCCGCTGCCTGGGGCATCTGGGTCTTCTGGCAGTGACTGTTCGGTGTTGGGCCCTCTCTGTCTGGGATGTCAGATATCGTGTGATTTTCTCCTCGCCACACTGTTTTAGCTTCACCATCTTGATGGGAATTTGGGCCCTCAGAGAAGTGACTTTCCGAAGGCTGTGAGCTAATGAGAGACATAAGTGGGATTCAAACTCGGTCCCCCACCGTTCGGTCCCCCACCGTGCGCTCTTTCCATTGCCCGACACTCAGCCGAGATGAGGATGGGACTTCACACACAGCACCTCTTCTGCCTGGGGGCAGAGGGCCCCTCAGTTTCCTCACTGAAGTTTGAGGTGTTTTAGAAATGAGGCAGTGACCGAGGGTGTGAGCGGTTCCTGATGTACGCCTATGAACACACAGTCGTTCAAAGAAGGCATCCTCTTCTGTGAAGTCAGTGATCATCCAAATGAGATAAAGCCCATCACCAGGGGCTCCCCTGACTGCTAAGTGGTGCTTCTCAGTCTCTAATAATGTGTCTAGGAGTCACCCGGGCACCGCGTGAAAACGCAGATTTGAACTGTAGATAGATAGACCAGAATCTGCACCTCAACGGCCTCTCTGGTCACGCTGATGCCACTGGTCCCTGGACCACAGAGGAGTAGCAAGGCTCTGGCAATCCCATCACAGAGCGATGCCCCTCTGAGAGGCGACACCAGACGAGATATGTTCTGGGCTGAGGCTTTGGTGAGGTCAAGACATTAACCTGTTCATTCCTCTTCTGTGTCTTCAACCCGCCCTGCTCTTCCCTCTGCTCTTCCTCCTGATCTGCCCACCAGCTCTTCAGCATGAGAAGCTGGACTGACATGCGGCAGGAGGTGATGTTTCTGACCAACGCCAACAGCTCCAGCTCCCCCACCCAGATCTACCAGGCCGTGTCCCGCATCGTCTGCGGCCATCCCGAGGGTGGGGGCCTGAAGATCAAGTCCCTGAACTGGTATGAGGACAACAACTACAAAGCCCTCTTTGGAAGCAACGGCACTGAGGACGACGCTGGCACCTTCTATGACAACTCTACCAGTGAGTCACCTTCTATGACAACTCTACCAGTGAGTGTCTGTGCCGACCCAAGCCCTGGGCCCGGCCCGCCTCGGTTCCAGGCTCAGCCCCGCCTCCCCTGTGGCACCTGCTTCCTCGTGCTTATCCTCACCCTACATAGCAGCGGTGGGTGTGTATTTACCTGTCTGTTTGCCCCCCAGACTGAGCTCCTAGAGGAGGGAATCTTCTCCTAATCAGTGAACTGTCCCCGCTTGTGTGAACGGGGCCTGGCACATCCCTGGCATACAGTGTGTTTATCAAGTGAATGGATGACTGAAAGCCAGTCTCCTCAGTTTTCTGGGGGTTGTCGGAGGGTGGTTCCCAAAGTGATCAAGTATCTTCTCCTTCTTCTCCTCCTCTCCTTTGCCCCTCCCCTCTCCCCTCGCTCTCCTTGAGGTATGCTTTACAATACTTAACAATAACAACAGCAATACTAAAAGATAACATTTAGGGAACATTTCCTATGTACTACGCATTTTATTTAACTTATCTCATTTAACCCTTACAATAACCCTGCGAGGAAGGTTTTATAACCCCACATTTTATAGGCTCAGAGAGTTTCAGTGACTTGGTCAAAGCCACACCATAGTTAATCGGCAAGAGCCAGGATTAAGCCAGATCTGCCTGGCTCCATGCTTTTTTTCAGTAAACCACGTGGCCTCCAAAATACCTGTTCATGGTGGTGTGTGTGTGCCATCAGACTGGGACATGTGATCTGCTGTTTGTGGTTCTTAGCTGCAAGGTGACATTGAAGAACCTTGTAACTCCATATTTGTTTCCCACACTCGGGCAGTTTTGTGGGCATGTGTGTCCTGTGCCTGGTGGCAGCCAGGAGCCAGTGTTACAGTTTTAGACAAGGGCATCGTTTTCATTGAAAATATGATGCAAGTGAGCCTTTCTCCATTTCTAACTGCAGGTGTGCCTTTCAGACACTGAGTGAGGTGGCTTTTTGTGCGTTATTGTGACACAAGAACCTTTTATTCTTGTCTGGAGTGAAGCACTCCAGACATGGCAGGTTACTTTGTGAGCCTGAAGGGAAGGGAACTGTAGGCAGTTTTCTGAAATGCCATCCCCTCTGCTCCCTCACTTTGTGAGTCAACCCAAGGGAATCTTCATTTTCACAACAGATATAACTGTGAGAAAATCCTCTTTAAAAAAAAATTGTTTGTAGCATGTAGAGGATACTTAGTATCTAAAAGAACCCAGAATGAAGTTTTTTTTTTTTTTTTTTTTTGCGGTACGCGGGCCTCTCACTGCTGTGGCCTCTCCCGTTGCGGAGCACAGGCTCTGGACGCACAGGCTCAGCGGCCATGGCTCACGGGCCCAGCCACTCAGCGGCACGTGGTATCTTCCCGGACCGGGGCACGAACCCATGTCCCTTGCATTGGCAGGCGGACTCTCAACCACTGTGCCACCAGGGAAGCCCCAGAATGAAAATTTTTTAAAAATCAGGAATCCTCCTGGATAATCAAACCCTACTGTCTGTTATAAATTTGGATTTTTCAGTTTGGGATGTTTATTACATTTATTACATATACTTGTGATAAGACCTATTAATTAAAGGGACATTTAAAATTTCTGCTTGAAAACTAAAGTCTGAGTTCAGCTCTTTGTTTCCAATAAAAACAAAGTGGTGAGGACTGGTGCAAGCTATCTAGAGTTATAAATCTAGAGTTATAAAGGATTGTGCATAATAAAAAACAGTCTTCCATATTGTCTCAGTTGTGAGTTATCCATCATCAGTGTTACAATGAGCTATGATTATTTATCAAGTATTGTTCTAGGGGCTCCACAGATAGCATCTCAGTTAATCCTCTCTGCATCTCTGCCAAGTAGATGTCATTAACTTTATTTTTACAGAGTAGCCAACTGAGGCTTAGACAAGTGATGTTGTTACATAGCCATTAAGTGGCAGAGCTGAGATTTGAACCCATGACTGACCAGCTGGCTCCAAAGCTCTTGTTAGTTCCTACAAGTACATGAGCATGCATACAAATATTTGCCTTTCATCCTCTTCATAGCTCCTTATTGCAATGATTTGATGAAGAATCTGGAGTCCAGTCCTCTTTCCCGCATCATATGGAAAGCTCTCAAGCCCCTGCTTGTTGGGAAGATCCTGTATACACCTGACACTCCAGTCACAAGGCAGGTTATGGCTGAGGTAAGCTGCCTGGGCCCAAGAGGCGCTCTACAGAATCCTCCTAGAATTATGGACAAAATATAAAGGTGGCTTCAGATGGCGTGTGTTGAGTATACTCATGGCTCTTCTGGGATTTCCAGAGTGAGAACCTCCAGTTTGACTCAGGCCCAAGCTGACTGTTGAGGGCCAGCTCTCTCTCTTGGGTATTTGAATCACTGCTGCAGGCAGACACTTCTTGGGAATGGGAAGGACTGGAAAAGGGCTTCTGTGATGGAACATCTTTGCAGGGAGCAGCTGAGTTCTCATGTCTCTACCTCCCTCTCTCTCTTTTTTTTTTTCTTTTTTTTTTTTTTTTGCTGCCCTTGGCTCCCCGTTTGATTCCAGGTGAATAAGACCTTCCAGGAACTGGCTGTGTTTCATGATCTGGAAGGCATGTGGCAAGAGCTCAGCCCCAAGATCTGGACCTTCATGGAGAGCAGCCCAGAAATGGACCTTGTCCGGGTGAGTGTCCCTCTGATTACCGTGTACCTGATTGATGCTCTTTACTTTCCCAGAAGTCACTGAGATGAGGATTCTTTACATTGAACCAGTGCAGGCGTACTGAGCATCGCTCAAGCCACAGGCCCATCACTTGGCAGAGCTACAGGTGACGGTGCACAAATCACACCATTTCATGCACATCAGTATCAATGCATCTGATAGTCAAAATCAGATTTCCAAGAAACCTAGGGCTGGTATTTGGAGCAAGAGTTTGGTGATTACAGGACCTTGATTATTTTCATTTCTGACTCTAGAGCCACAGCATCTTACTTAGCCCTACTATGTCCTAGTGGGTCTCGGACAGAGGTGTATGTGAGCAAAGGTCTGGTCTGACCTGAGATACTCATTCCCCGAGGCACCGTGTGAGTGTAGAGCTGCTGCATGGAGGGGAATTGCACTTAGTGCTTCAGAACCACTTGAAAAGGGATAAATGCTCTAGAGACAATTGGATTCAAAAGCAGAGGAGTCTGAGCAAGAATGGAATGTCTCCTTTGCCTGAGCCTGAGTGCCATTTAATTGCATCATCCTGCCTTGGGCTGAGTCAGAGAATCATTAGACTATTTCCTCTCTCCATGGTGAGAGAGGCCTCTTCCTTTTTTTCCTGCTGCTATTAAGAAGCACGAATGGATTTTGCCAGGTTTCTTTTCTTGACACCTCATTGATGGGAGGGGCAGCTAGGTATTAGAGGAGGTATCTACCCTGAGAGGTGCTCTCCCAGGCTGAGGACTGTCCCTTGATGCCCTGGGAGGGACGATACGCAGGTGGTCTTCCAATGAGGGGAAAGCTGGAGTCATCTTTGTTGCGCTAGTCTTGCAATTTAATTCTTAAATTGGGAGCCTTTAAAAACCAAGGGACTTTAGTCAGAAAAACATGAACAATAATTTGTATGGATTGACTGAATACTTCTGACTAATAATGATAAAAACAACTTATGCCCTTCAAGGATGGATCTCTGTTGGACTCCAGTCTCTCCTCCAAAAGGGATTCAAGTGGTCCAGCCACAGACAGTGCCATAGACTTAGGTGTGGTCTCAGGTGTCTTCTTCTTGGTCCTCTCCTTAGAATGTACATTTCTACTTGTTGGACTTCTCTCCTTCTGCGTCTCAGAGGATGGTGAGGGTCCCTGTTGAAGGAACTCCATGAGTTTTAGTCTGTAGGCAGATAGATGCTTCCCCTACTCTTAAATAGAGGGTTTGGTTTGGATGCTCCAGCAGCTCACAGGCTCTCAGTTCTTCTGGGACAAGGCGCTTGCCAACATGGCCGTGGCATTCATTAGGAATCCTGCTGGAGAACACAGGATGTGTGACAGGAAATGGAGGAGCTGTGGCTGGGGAGAAAAGCATGGCATGTGGTTTGGAGAGCCTTGGGCGTGAAGCCAAGGACCTTTACTTTAAGCTCTGGAGCACCATGAAAAGGTGCTAGGCAAGGGGAGCTATTACTCTGGTTTGACAGGTAGATTGAAGAGGGGAAAGGTGGAAGGCAGAGTCCAGGGCGGAGGCTCTCCAAGTAGCTGGCCAAGGCATTGGCTGGAGGCAAAGCCTGGTGACTGCTTGATTGTGGAGGGGTGAAAGAGAGGGCAGCTTCAGGATGATTCTTGATTTCTAGCTGGTGGACGGTGGGGATGTCCAACAGGCCAGTGGGTATTGGGGCCTGGAGTGTAGGGGGCTGGTTAGGCTGAGACACCAAATGGGGACTCATCAGCCTGTGGGCGGAAGTCGAAGGAGCCTCCTCCAGCTGCTTTCTCTTCTCTACTGTTCACCCCACAAGCTTGGGCCACTCAGTCCTCTGTACCCCCTGCAGTCTTGTGTCTGGTACACAAGGCAATGCTTGAGACTTCTGCGTCTGTTGGGGTAGCTCTTTCTTTTTTTTTTTTTAAATTTTTTTAGCTTTATTGAGGTGTAATTGACAAATTAAAAGTGTATGTATTTAAGGTGTACAGCTTGGTGTTTTGATACATGTATGCATTGTGAAATGACCTCCATAATGGAGGTGAGTAACACGTCCCTCACTTCACACAGTTACCTCTCAGCAAGTGTCAAGTATACAGGACAGTATCATTAACTATAGTTACCACACTGTACATTAGGGCCTCAGAACTCTTTGTACTGCAAAACTGAAACTTCATACCCTTTGACCTCCCTGTTTCCCCCAGCCCCCGGCAGCTACCATTCTACTCTGTGGTAGCTCTTATCTTCTGCTGTCTCTGGCTCTGTCTATACCCGTCGCATCACCCCACATATCTGGAGGCGCTTCTCCATTGAGTCATGTAACCCACCGATATTAAACTGTTCTCCTTTCTGAGCTGCTGTTTGTCTCCTTCATCCCAAGCCTCTGCTTTCTCCCTGGCCACTGCTCCTGAGGGGGATCTTTGGTCTCCCGGCCCCTCTCGTGCCCTAGAACAGCCGTGTGATCAGTGATCTCACTGGGCATGTCACTCCAGCCTTGCTGCCCTCCTTGGCCATATTGCTGAGAGGCCATATTGCTGAGAAGCCACACTGGCCAGGGAGGGCCTCACCCCAAATGCCACGTGTCTTCACTCAGGTCTTATTTGCTCAGTTCAAGTCCCAAATAAGTCATTTCAGAATCACTAACCCATACCCCTGTGAACCTTTGTGAGGTACAGTTTTATACCTATTTTGTTAACAAAAACACATATCTTAACTGATGACAGTATAAATTGTTATTCCCTATAGGAAAACAATTTGGAATGAAAATTGTAAGAGCCATAAAAAATGTGCTATCCTGTGTATCTGCATTTCACACACCCTCAGGGATGTATCCCATACAGAAATAATTTTAAAGAAAGAAGTCACCATATGAGAGAGAATGTTATTGCTATAATAATTGTTATTGTGAGAAATTAGACTAAATGCTGTGGTATGGGAATAGTTAATGAAATTATAGTTTATATACTCTATAAAAACTATTATGCTCCCATTGTAATAATAAATATAAAGCCACATGGGGAAAAAACTTACATGTTAGTAGAAATAAGACTGATTTTAAAAATAGCAGAGTTTGGCCCCTTAGGGATTCCATTTCAGTAGAGCCAGAGCTTCATGTACATTCTCAAAGGTGTGAAAGGAGTTGCAGCTGATTCTCCTTTCCATGAGCTGAGGTTGAAACAGACCCATTTTTCTGGCAGCACATCTGTGCAGGCCTCTGCCCTGGTCCTCTGCACCTGCTGGTTGAGCACCAGATTGGTTTTCCTTCTCTTCCATGTTGACCCACGTGGAGAGCCAGCCAGCTAGGGAATAAGAAATGGAAGACAGGCCTCCTTTGCATCATGACCCATGCATCCTGCAACTGGAAAAGATCATATTGGTTTAACAGCAGAATTCTTTTCCCAAACTAAACAGCAAAAGTAGGTGTGTCTTAATTCAATCTAGAGATTAGGGTCTTTATGAGGAGTCATCAGCCTGGGTCTCAAAAGAGGAAGAAGATATAATGCAGTGGGAAGGTGCAGTAGAATCCGAGAGCCCAGTATTCTCACCTGTAAAATGGGTTACCTATCTCACAGTTTTCTATGGAGATTTTAAAGAAAGACAATGTATGTGAAAAGGTTTTGTAAACCATATAGTGCTCATCAAAACTTAGTTGGTGTTTACTACTTGTACTTTGTCATTGGAATGGCAGACGCTATTGGACAGCAGAGGCAATGACCACTTTTGGGAACAGCGATTGGAAGGCTTAGATTGGACAGCCAAAGATATCGTGGCATTTCTGGCCCAGCACCCAGAGGAAGTGCAGTCCACTAATGGCTCTGTGTACACCTGGAGAGAAGCCTTCAATGAGACCAACCAGGCAATCCAGACCATCTCTCGCTTCATGGAGGTGAGGAACTGTTCTGCGGACCACTTAGAAAAGGCTTTGGCTTCTTTCTCTGAGATGGTGCAATAAGGTTTGGATTGGAGTAAAGTTTAGAAATAATGTGTCATCTTATTTACAGTAGTATCCCTCCACCTAACACAGGGTGTAATGTACAAAAAGGTACTCAATGAATGTTAGTTAAATGACTGAATGAGTAAATCAACAGACCTAACCTCTAGCTTTATTCTATCTGACTCAAGAATGTCTCTATCCATCGTTTTCTAGGTTTTCCTGTGTTTTGATATCCCAATACCTAATGGCAACAAAGCATTCCCTTAAAAAAGCATTACTTACGAAACTTATCTAAAACCTAATAGGACCGATTACACTTTAAAAATTGAGTTCTAAAAATGATGTGACTTAATAGGGACAAATGAAAGGTTTTTTTGTTCTGTTTGTTTAGTTGTTATGAGTCAAAATTAACTAAGAAAACAGAAGCGAAAATGAGGTTTAAACCCCTTTCCCTCCACAAAAATCAGTATAGGTAACTTACCTCTAAATACTTCCAACATTTCCCTTAAATTGCAGTTAAAAACCAAAACAACCCATTTTCAATTGAGTATTGGAGAATGACTTGAGAGAGGAGTAGAGAGTGAGGATAAAAAAAGTCATGCACTTAGCGCTTCTCTCTTAGCATGGATTCTGCCTTAGCCACCACTTGTTTTCCTGGCCATCGGCGTTCTCATGATGGTTGTTCTTCCTTCAGTGTGTGAACCTGAACAAGCTGGAACCAGTGGCAACAGAGGTTCTGCTCATCAACAAGTCCATGGAGCTACTGGATGAGCGGAAGTTCTGGGCTGGGATCGTGTTCACTGGAATTGCTCCTGGCAGCGTTGAGCTGCCCCATCACGTCAAGTACAAGATCCGGATGGATATCGACAATGTGGAGAGGACGAATAAGATCAAGGATGGGTAAGTTGAATCCCCCCATCATACCAGCCAGTCTTGGGAAAGTCAAGAGCAGCTAATGTGAGTGGAGGTACTTCATTTTAACTAATAATTTGGTAAAAATTTCCAACAAAGTATAACTCAAATTGGTGGCATGATTTTGGTGTAACTGGCTCATTCATTGTGGAGACAACTATTTCAAAGGTCTTAAGATATTATTATCTTTTGGTTCAGCATTTCCATTCAAGGGAATTAGTCCTGAGGAATTAAATCAACAGGAAAAAAAGACATTAGGTTCTCTGTGCTAGCACTATCCCTTTCTATAAAAGGGAGCAAATAAGCAAGATAAAAGGGAATGGTTAAGTAAATTTTGGCCCATCTACTTGTTGCAATGTTAGGGAGCTAATGGAGGGGGGTGAAAACCCAAACCAGCAAGTGGTTTGCTCATTCTGATTATATTTAAAAACATGTGTACGTGTCAGCTGAGACCAGAAAGTAAGACACAGAAATAAGAAAAGTGGCTCCGTAATGGTGGTAGGATTGTGGGTGACTGAATTTTTTTATTGTATGGTTCTAAGGAATGCTTGATCGCCTGTGGTTTGATTTAAGGTACTGGGACCCCGGTCCTCGGGCTGACCCCTTTGAGGACATGCGGTACGTCTGGGGGGGCTTCGCGTACTTGCAGGATGTGGTGGAGCAGGCAATCATCCGGGTGCTGACGGGCACAGAGAAGAAAACTGGCATCTACATGCAGCAGATGCCTTACCCCTGTTACGTTGATGACATGTAAGTTACCAGCGAGCCACCACCTTTGCTTAACTGGTTAACACTGTCCCCAGGTGGTGTGTACACACACACACACGTCAAGGGAGGAAACAGAATGATTATATTTATTTTATATGTGTATTGACACGGGTCAAAAAATTGGTTAAAACAAGATTGCAGCTACTGCAAAAAAAAAAATGTTTTTGAAATTCTGTGCAAATTTCAGGAAATAAGGTGCCAGATGTAGGTAGCTGACAGTTTGAGCCCCATCACCAGTAATCCTCACTCCTTTCTAGTCCATGGTTACCAGAACTTTTATTTTTCTATACTCTATCCTTTCAGTCAAAATCAGCCCAATCTGCAAGTTTAAAATGTGTCATGACGAGCACATGCCAAACACATCCACACATCCTCACATCCTCACGTCCCCCAGACACAGAGGCACAGCGTTCTAGACCTATACAAGCAGACTTTGTGTCAGTTTTTCTTCTTCCTCTCTATAAGTGGTAAACCACATTTTCAAACAATGCAAATAAAACCGAACAAGGCCTTTTTATCTTAGACATTTTAGATAATCTTTTTTTTTTTTTTTTTTTGCTGTACGCGGGCCTCTCACTGCTGTGGCCTCTCCCGTTGCGGAGCACAGGCTCCGGACACACAGGCTCTGCGGCCATGGCTCGCGGGCCCAGCCGCTCCGCGGCATGTGGGATCTTCCGGGATCGGGGCACGAACCCGTGTCCCCTGCATCGGCAGGCGGACTCTCAACCACTGCGCCACCAGGGAAGCCCTAGATAATCTTTTAGTGCTTAGTCACTGTGCTGCCAGGTTCTCACTGTGGGGACTGTGCCTTTGGAGCCAGTGATTTCTTGTGAGAGAGAGAGAATAGGCAGAGGTGTAGTTATTGCAAGCATCTGAAATATGTCATGTCTCTTCTGAATTCTGGAAACTCTCTTATTCTCTGTTGTGTGAGGGAGAGTGTGTATGTAGAGATCAGAGTGCAGAAGGAGCAGGGTTCCTCTCCTTGTATTTCTCCCTGCTTTGCATTGAACAACCCATTTCCTTGCAAAGCTCACTCTAGCTCTTCTAGGTCACCTGGATTTATCTTGTTTTTCACCTTCAGAAAGATTAGCCAGTATTTTCCAAAGGAAGACTTTTCCAAAGACCCCCTAAACCAAGATTTACTCTAGAAAGGATATATTAAGATGGGAACACGATGAGAGGTCAGAGGCATTCAGAGCCTTTGCCTGTTGTCACGTAGCCAGTAAGTGCATAAGTGGTAAAGCTGGGACTTGAACCTTGAGTTTCAGAGTCCAGATTCTGTGTTCCTTCTACTTCACTGCATTTCCTGTTCTACTTTGGAAATCTGAAATATTACTGACAAGAGCTGCCTGAAGTGTATTTCTGCACCATCTGTCGTTAACAGTTATGCAAGGCAAGCTGATAGTGAGGTGACCTTGAAGATGTTGAACTTTCATGACAGAATGAGTCAGTTTTTTGGTTTTGTTGGGTTTGTGTTAGTACTTTAAAATCACCCCCATTTAGCTTAGTGACATCTGAGAGCTATCTGGTTACTAAAGCCAGCCCTCAAAGAAGTTTTCTTTGGCATCACTTTGTTAGTAGTTTCATCACTGCGTTACCCCACTCACGAAGCGTAACTGTCAGGGTGCACAGGTCTGCCCGTCTCGGGTGCAGTACTGGTGCTTTCTCTTGCACGCAGACCCAGAGGTGTTGGCCCAGGAGCCTGACTTACACTCACCTTTACTCCTCCCCGCCGCCCTTCCAGCTTCCTGCGGGTCATGAGCCGGTCAATGCCCCTCTTCATGACGTTGGCCTGGATTTACTCTGTGGCTGTGATCATCAAGGGCATCGTGTACGAGAAGGAGGCGCGGCTGAAGGAGACCATGCGCATCATGGGCCTAGACAACAGCATCCTCTGGTTCAGCTGGTTCATCAGCAGCCTCATCCCCCTGCTCGTGAGCGCCGGCCTGCTGGTGGTCATCCTGAAAGTAAGGCTGCCTCACCGGTCCCTCCCTGCCCGCCGTGGGCTATGTGAGCAGAAGAAAGGCACGGATTCTTTGGAAGGGAAGGGGTCATATGTGCTGTTCCCTGCAATTCCCTCATTTTATAGTTGAGGAAGGGGAGACTGAGAGAAGGGCAGCAACTTGTCCAGCGTCAACCCAGCTGGTTAGCAGCTAAGCAGGACTGAACCTAGGGGTCTTGTGTCCCAGGTGAGCACAAGCGTAACTACGCCATGCTGTAGGCAATGGTTCATGGCAGCATCTGAGAGTTACTCATTTTCCTAGATGTATTAGGTGGTAATTCTGCCAGAATTTCTAAAAACCATACTCAGAAGCATAGCATATTGTTGCACGTTAGGTTTCTCTGGAAGCAGAGGCTGAGGCAGAGTTTGGGTATGGGTATTTCTTAGGGATCCACACCTCTAGAAGGGATGGGGAGGATACAGGATTGAGCAGAGGGAGGAGTTGAACTGTGACGCATGGCCAACCCCCCGGGCACTCTTCCCGCGGAGCTGAAACATCCAGCCCTTTAGGTTACCCCAAGGCCTCCCTCCCTGACACCCCATAGACCCAGGCCCTTCAATTAGTCATTGGAAGGGTATGCCCCAGGGCCAGGCAGCTGTCGGCAGCTGGGACAAACCTAGAGGGGTTGACACCTGAGGCTGTCTGCTGACAGCCAGGCAACAAGTCCTTCCTTGAAGGGGACTCTGTACAGTGCAGTTCTGTGTCCACCCCTTACGTTAATAGGTTTAAATGCCATTTTTTTCCACAATCGTTTCATTTAAGGATGCATTGTTTAAAAAAATAAATGTTTTTAAAAGCGGAGGGGTACAAAGGGAAAGGAAGTAACATTTAATTTAATACCAGCTACTATTCATTACAAATGAGCACTTACTGATTGCCAAGCACTGTGTAAAGCACATACGTGTGCTGTCTTGTGATATCCTCACTAAATAACCCATTTAACATACAAGGAAATGAGGCCAAGGAAGGTTAAGGACTTCACTGGGGTCACCCGACACTGTGGCAGAGCAGTTCTTGCTCAAGTCAAGCCCCCCTCACGCTCTGATGTCTGACTGCCAGGGCTGAGCTATGTGGCTGGGGTGGAGGTCCTGTGGCTGGTGGGTGAGAGCCACTCTGTGACAGCTGAGTGCTGGTGGGTCCTGCTGAAATAGAACCAACTGCTAGAGAGACACTTGAAGAGTCCACAGAGTTTGGATGATTGTGGGGATCCAGAATCCATAGCAGGTTCTCATGGGGGATGTTAAGATGGCCTGACCATTTTCCATGGCTTTCGGAGGGAGAAGCCATGTGGGATGTTTTCTCCCACAATTCTTTCTTGGTGCCAAGAGTCCTAGTCCTTATAGAAGAAGGAGAATCCAGATGATACTATTTCTTGGAAAAACAAAGAATAAAATTGTCTGTTGAGATGAACCTTGGTGAATATCAAGCCTGGACTTTGTTTTGTTTCTGGCTCTACCATGACTTTGATGTGTGGTCTTGGGCTAGTCATTTCCCTTCAGTAGATTTCAGTTCACTCATCAGAAAAATGAACAGCACTGTTCCTCTGTATTGTCTTTAAGATGAGCAGGAATAAGCCCTGGCTGCTTCCCATAGATCATTGCTTATTGACAGTCTTATTGGGTCTCTTCCTTCCCAGTTAGGAAACCTGCTGCCCTACAGCGACCCCAGTGTGGTGTTTATCTTTCTGTCCGTGTTCGCCGTGGTGACCATCCTGCAGTGCTTTCTGATCAGCACGCTCTTCTCCAGAGCCAACCTGGCGGCAGCCTGTGGAGGCATCATTTACTTCATGCTGTACCTGCCCTACGTCCTGTGCGTGGCGTGGCAAGACTACGTGGGCTTCACACTCAAGATCTTTGCGGTGAGTAACTCTGGCCCTTATGCAGTAGCTGCAGTCACAGCCGCACCTGTTATTTCACTTCTGCTTTATAGTCCAAGCTGAGAACAAAAGATAGGAGATTCTCTTTCCAACGGGACTTGAACCTCAGTTCTGGATTCTATGCTCCTTGAAGGCAGGGACTGTGTCTCATTCAATTGTTTATTTTTAGTCCTCTGAGTGAACACTGGTTGAATTGAATCAAATGGTATTTTTTAGGGAGCCAGACTGCGCTGCATGCGGTCAGTGGCACTGGGGAATGCCTTTAGACAATAGAGGCCAGCTCTACCTTTTGTCTCCCAGCTCTGTTGGCCATGTTAAGCTCGCCACAAAGTCACAGCCACAGATAGAACTGAAAGCTCTTGAGATCAGAGATGGCTCCTTCTGGACTCTTGTCTCCCTCGTGTCCAGTATGGGGTTTCACTTGAGTAATATTTTCTGAATTTCAAGACTGAGGAGCAGGTGCTCCATCTCCCTGCAAATCCCGGACTTCACTCCCCTCCCTTGTACAGAGGAGGAGAGGCCTTTGAGGGTGTGCAAGTCCTTATAAGACTGAGTTGTCCTGAGTTTTTTGCAGGATGCTCTAGGTGCCTCTGTCTGGACCCGTTAGACATCAGCAGCCCCAGACAGGCTCCTATGACACTGAGCCATCACTGGCCGAGCAGGGAGCTTGAGAGGACCGTGTGTGTGTGTAAAAGGTACAGGATTGCTGAGCCCTTGAGGCATCTTTGGAAGCATAGAATTCTAAAAGTTTTACATTCCATCATACATGCATTTCTGAAATGTGTGAGCATAATGAGTGCTTATAAATAGAATCACCTTATATCCTGCCAGGGAGCCCACTCCCCTAAAGGGACTCTGTAGATAAATATTTCCATATCTTGCAATTGATCCATTTGGCAAATTCACCTTTCTCCAGGTGACGTTTACATTAGCAGTGGTAGGAAAATGAGAAACAAGGAGATGGATGAGTGACTTCTGCATCTTTCTCACAGAGCCTGCTGTCTCCTGTGGCTTTTGGGTTTGGCTGTGAGTACTTTGCCCTTTTTGAGGAGCAGGGCATTGGGGTGCAATGGGACAACCTTTTTGAGAGCCCCGTGGAGGAAGATGGCTTCAACCTCACCACCTCGGTCTCCATGATGCTCTTTGACACCTTCCTCTACGGGGTGATGACGTGGTACACCGAGGCTGTGTTTCCAGGTACACTGAGCTTCCACACTGCTTTAGACATCAGCCAGGGAAATGAAATTTCTAGCTGTAGTGCTTTCCTTCCTTTGTGCTGGAATTTCTGCAGGGCCTGGGTCTCCTTGGAAGGTGGTTAGGGCTTTAGACCTATGGCAAACACATAGTCTCCAAGGAGAAGCAGTTGATGTTAAATGTACAGTTCTTAGTACTGACATAGCTCGTTTCTTTTTTTTTTTTTTTGCGGTACGCGGGCCTCTCACTGTTGTGGCCTCTCCCGTTGCGGAGCACAGGCTCCGGACGCGCAGGCTCAGCGGCCATGGCTCACGGGCCCAGCCGCTCCGCGGCATGTGGGATCCTCCCGGACCAGGGCACGAACCCGTGTCCCCTGCATCAGCAGGCGGACTCTCAACCACTGTGCCACCAGGGAAGCCCTAGCTCTTGTTTCTTGAGCACTGTGTGCCAGGCACTGTGCAAAGTGTTTTATATACTTTGGTTCATTTAATCCTCAGAAGACTACTCTGAGGGAGTTACTGTTCTAGCCAGTTTTTGCAAATAAGAGAACTATGACCCAAAGAAGTTAAACAACTTGCCTGTGGCCACAAAGCTGGTAAGAGTAGGTGCTTGGAGGTGAACCCAGGTGGGTCACACTGGGTCGGCCAGCCCAGGAGAGTCCTCCCAATGCTGACCCAGGTCTCTAATTCTGTATCCCCTGAATTACACCAGCAAAGGTTCTGCTTCCTGAGTACAGCTTGCGAATAATAAGATACACTGGCTCTCAGCCCTTGCCTGTGCTTTAATCGAATTATTATTCATAAAAATTCATTTTTATACTTCCCTTAATAAATCTCCTTGACCAAGACCTGCCTTGGATACATTTTCATAGAAGATCAAATTCTGAGAGAGTGAAGTTTAACTCTTTCTGGTTTCACCTACTGATTTTTCTCTAAGGCAGTGTATGTGAAATGTTTTTTACGTACCCTACCTGAACTTCCCACATTGGATATGCAACTTTGTATCATACAGATCTGGGTTCAAATTCTGGGTCCTCCACTTTACTGGCTGAGTGATCTTGAGTAGGCTACTTATCCCTCAGTTTCTTCATCTCTAAAGTGGGGATGATACCTGCCTTGTGGGGTTGCTGGAAAGATTCAGAGAAGTGCAAGATGTTTGTCATACACAGGAGATCTCAGCAAATGTTAGTGCCTCTCCTCCCCCACCTCCAGTCCATTTTGTCCTGTCTCCAAAGGCTGTGTCAAGGAGAGAGTCAAGGAGGCTATGTCTGGCTGGGACACCTCGGGGATGCTGGGGCGTTGCTGAGCTTTGTTTACACCTGTGCTTTGCTTTCAGGCCAATATGGAATCCCCAGGCCCTGGTATTTCCCTTGTACTAAGTCCTACTGGTTTGGCGAGGAAAGCAATGAGAAGAGCCAGCCTGGTTTCAGCCAAAAGGGAACATCAGAAAGTAAGTTCTGCTGACCCGCCCTCCCCTTAACTGCAGTGCTGCTGCCCCTGCTGGCTGTGGGGGGCAAGGGGTGGCTCTCGGCCTGGAGAGCCTAAAACCACCTTAGGGGTGGAGAAAGCCCCTGAAGTGACCCTTTCCAAATCCTCCCATGCATTTGTGTCCAGTGCTGTTGACTTACCGGGGAGTCACTATCTGGGTTTCTAAGGGGCATTTCCTTTGTTCTCTTGGCTTCTAAATAAAGTGGCTCTTGATCTCTGCCTTCACCTCCGCCCACCCCATCCCCCCAAACACATATACACATTCTTTTCATACTATCCTGACAGCTAGAAAGAAGAGGTAAAGACAGCCGTGGTTATGGAGCCATAACCTTTCTGCCTGCCTTGTCCTGATGACAGACTCACGAGCCTGTGCAGGCTGACACCAAGTGGCTGCCACAGAGCTCGTTCTGTGCTTCTTAATGTTCTCACCCTGCATTACCCAGAGCGCACATCCTCTCCTGGCTTCTGACTGTAGGTAGTGATGCTCACAGTTCAGCAAAGGCTCTGCCTTCTGGGCTTGTTTGCTCAAGTTCTTGGAGGGGAACTCTTTTTTTTTTTTTTTTTTTTTGTGGTATGTGGGCCTCTCACTGTTGTGGCCTCTCCCGCTGCGGAGCACAGGCTCCGGACGCGCAGGCTCAGCGGCCATGGCTCACGGGCCCAGCCGCTCCGCGGCATGTGGGATCTTCCCAGACTGGGGCACGAACCCGTGTCCCCTGCATTGGCAGGAGGACTCTCAACTACTGCGCCACCAGGGAAGCCCTGACGAGGGGAACTCTTTGTGTTCAGTATAGCTTCCTAAGTCGTTCATAAGTCGCTCCCCTGCTGATCTCTTCTGTGCCCTTCCCCCAGTTGCCAGTGGTGCAGTATGATGTTCCTTAGCATAGCTCACGAGTTTCCTTACCACCCTCCCTTGCCCGCTGTGCCAGCTGCTTCTCCTGCTGTTCCTTCTCTTCTTCCCCAGCCTCCTCTCTGCACCTTTATCACTGTATTCCCATCACCAACACTAGTGCCCAGATAGGCCCTAGATAAATATTTGTTGCCTGTCTGCCTGAGAAACCAGAAATAGCCGTGGAGAGAGGACACTTGTAAAAGTGCAAGCACCGCCCCCTGAGTCTTGACACTCCACTCGTCAGTGTCTTCTGTGGGCTCATTTCCATCCTGTGTCTTCTCACAGTCTGCATGGAGGAGGAACCCACCCACCTGAAGCTGGGCGTGTCCATTCAGAACCTGATGAAGGTTTACCGAGATGGCATGAAGGTGGCAGTTGATGGCCTGGCCTTGAATTTCTATGAGGGCCAGATCACCTCCTTCCTGGGCCACAATGGAGCTGGGAAGACCACCACCATGTAAGAAGAGGGTGTGGCTTTCTCAGAATCAGCCACAGGAAGCTTCTGTCCTACAGTTAGAAATTCATACCTAAGAACACTGCCTTGGTTACCGGGCCGAGGGCAGAGCATATGAGGAATTGATGAATGTAAAAATATTATCTAATCACGAGAGTGCTTTCCAAATGCTGGTTTTTCTCTAGATATTATTTCTTCAGGTTAAAATAGGCTGGGGGCCTTTAGATGACCTTTCCCCTTCGGTTCTCAGAATTCTGCAGTGTTTTTGGAACCTAAGACTGTGACAAGTCTGAGAAAGGGTCTCCTTTGGAGTTGGTTTGGTCAGAACTGTGAGGCAAGAATGTGGGAAGAAAGCTTGGCTCTACTGGTGGGAGGAAGTGATTTCCAGGAACTCTGTCTCTAAGCAGATGTGAGCAACAGCTGGGCAGCTGGTTGGCTGTATGATTGCCTTCTCTGGGGCCTATAAGGACCTTATAATGGACAGCTTCAGAAGGGAGCACAGGCTATAAACACACCAGAGTTACCTCAGTGGCTTTCAGTGAGGTCCATCAGCCATTGCAGAGGGCATTTTGGTGGGGGAGGAGGTAATCTCTTCCTCCTGTTTTTCTTTTATATATTTTTAACACACAAAATCAATATATTATGAACATTGCAGAAACTCTTTAAAAGGTGCACAAAAATCCTAACTGCCAAACACACAAATTACTTTTATCTTTGAATCATTTGTTCTGCTTTGTCCCTTTTACTTGGACATGATTTTAAGCATAAAAAGTATATATGCTTTAAAGTGTACTTCCCATTGTAAATTGGAATCTTCATTTAAAAAATGCTTGTGCTGAAACTGCCATTTCCAACACATAGGCCCACTCCTAGCTGTTCAATGAAGCAGAGACTCCTTCGCTGTGTCGGGGTCTGCTGGAGTCCATTAGGAAGGAAAGGGGCTGGAGGGTTGCTGCCTCTGCCGTCTGCCCGGACGCTGCAGCCTGGAGTGGAGCTTCAGGGCAGGAGGGCCAATGCTGACTCCTGTACCTTAACGTTTTTGTCCTTAGGTCGATCCTGACCGGGTTGTTCCCTCCCACCTCGGGCACTGCCTACATCCTGGGGAAAGACATTCGCTCCGAGATGAGCACCATCCGGCAGAACCTGGGGGTCTGTCCCCAGCATAACGTGCTGTTTGACATGTGAGTACCAGCACACCCTCTTTGGAGGTGTGTCATGAGTCACGGGTAGAGTGAGGCTTCAGCCTTTTACCACCTTTGGGGGTAGCAGGCCTCACCTTCCTGGATGTGTTGAGACCAGGTCGTCCTTTGACGTTGGAAAAGTAAGAGAATTGTGGGGTGGGGGATGTTATATCAGTCCAGCTGGTGGATGGAGGCCTGGGAAACGGTGCTCTCCGTTCCTGTCCTTCTGGAGTAAGGACATCCTCTCTCCCCGCACACCCTCCCTGAGACCACCACAGTTCTCACCTGGCAGTACCTCAGGGCCCTTGATACATGGGTCCCATGTTTCCTGCTCAGAACTTTTGCCCCCGTTCAGCCTGCCCATCACCAAGCAGGGAGCTGCCATGGTGAGCAGAGAGAGACATGAGCTCTGTGACCTTGGGCGAGGGCATCCCCCTTCTGGGCCCCAGTTTCCTCTCATCTACAGTGAGCAGCCCGGGCTTGTGTCCTCCACAGGGGCCCCCCCTTCTCTCAGGGCTGAAGTCCTTCGAGGTTCAGGAGGGCTGCTCCAGGCTAAGGCCGAGGCAGCTTCTTGGTTGGTGGGGCCTTGGGGAGGGCGCCCTTTGAGGACCTGCCACTGCCTGATGCGCGGGGGCCAGGCCAGCGGGGAATCGGGTGGACGTGACCTGTCGCCTTGCTGCTTTGGCTTCTCAAGTAGCTCATGTGACTGCTCACTGCTGTTCTACCTTGAATCCTTCCTGGAGATTATTTTTCAGAAATTGATAAAGTTAGAAAAAAAAAAGTGGAGAAAGAAAAATGTGCCTGTCGTGTTCTGGGGGAGGAGGCACTGTGTTCTGTGTGTCCTGGGGGCCCGGAGCCGACCTGCCCCTCTGTCCCCAGGCTGACTGTTGAAGAGCACATCTGGTTTTACGCCCGCCTGAAAGGGCTCTCGGAGAAGCACGTGAAAGCAGACATGGAGCAGATGGCCCTGGATGTTGGTTTGCCGCCAAGCAAACTGAAAAGCAAAACAAGTCAGCTGTCAGGTGAGACCCAGAGCTGCCTTCCTCCTCCAGCGCACCCCCCCGCCCCCGACTACACACACACAAGAAATACAGCTACTGCTGTGTCCCCGGCTTCCTGGGGGAGTGGGAGGGTGGGTCAGAAATGTGTTCCGGGCTTGTCCCCAGGTGGGCACCTCCATCCCTCTTTTGCCACCTCTGCTGTCACTCACTGGGGCTGGCCCTGGATCCTGTCTCCTCTCTCCCATAGGTGGAATGCAGAGGAAGCTGTCTGTGGCCTTGGCCTTTGTTGGGGGATCCAAGGTTGTCATTCTGGATGAGCCCACAGCTGGCGTGGACCCGTACTCCCGCAGGGGAATATGGGAGCTGCTGCTGAAATATCGACATGGTAACTGATGTGTATTTACTCTGCCTTCTGGGCTGGGAGGGGGAGGGAGGGAGGAAAGGAGGGAGAGAGGGAGGGAGGGCCTCTGGAAGAGTATCTCGTGGCTGTTCCTGCTAGAGCAACAGAATTGCTTTCCAGGAAAACGTGGAGCTGAGCTCTGAGCTCCGCCCTGGTGTGCAAGTGGGAGGCCTGGTTTCCAAGACCCTTCAAGTTTACACTTCATTCCCTAGGGGCCTGCAAGGAGAAGAGAAATGGGGATAAAGGGCATCCTCTGTGGGCCCCCAGGGCTCCCTCCAGCCTAGAACTCTCACACGTATAGTATAATTATGGTCTCCTATAGGCTGAGATTCCCAAGAGCTGAGGCTGTGTTGTCCTTCATCTCTGGCCCCACGTGGTGCACTAAACTTGTGTGCTGACAGAGTGGATGAATACATGAATGCATGGGAGAGGTGCAGTCAGCTTAGAGGGGTAGAAGGTATGCAAGGTGGTACAGTACGAGGGGCACGGGTTTGAAGTCAGCTCAAGCTGGCTCGAGACCTTGGAAAAGTCATTTAACTTGCCTCAGCTTCTTTATCTATAATGGTGGGAGTGCCCACCTTATGGAGGATAAAGTTAAATGAGAATGCGCCTAGACCACGTAGCACACTGCTGGTATGTAGCAAGTTCCCAAATAAACATTCCCATCCTTCATTCTGTGAGGGTGCAGCAGCCGTCCTCACAGCACTGCCGTCCTGGGGCTCATGAGCACACAGGCCTCGGGGTCTTTATCCCAGGCTTTCCCCTGCTCGTATTTCTGTAGTTCTGGCCACTGCAATGAGCGAGGACAGCAGGCCTCACCTGTGCCTCGTCCCTGTGTTTGTTCCCGGCAGGCCGCACCATTATTCTCTCCACACACCACATGGATGAAGCGGACATCCTGGGGGACAGGATTGCCATCATTTCCCATGGGAAGCTGTGCTGCGTGGGCTCCTCCCTGTTCCTGAAGAACCAGCTGGGGACAGGTTACTACCTGACCCTGGTCAAGAAGGACGTGGAGTCCTCCCTCAGCTCGTGCAGAAATAGCAGTAGCACTGTGTCGTACCTGAAAAAGGTGAGTTGCAGCCTCATTGCTGGGCTGGTGCCGGGTCCGGGGAGTCGGGACTCATTGGCTGTGAGTGGCTTGTCCACATCTGCCCCATTCTGCCACCTTGACGCCACCATCTCCCTGCTCTGTGTCCCTTTGGAGTCACGTCGTACCTCCTACGTGGAAATCTCTGGAGACTTCTGTTCCCGTCGTGCTAGCTCTGTTGAATCCCATTTCCTTTTTCCTATGGAGACACAGTGAGTGATGGAGAAGGCCCTTAGAGGACTTAATTTTGTTGAAGAAGAAAGACTTACCAAGAGTTAAGAGCCTTAGCTGAAGAATGCCCTGCTGTGCCTGCTCACTACCTTTAAATCTTATTGACCTTAACTTTTAAACTACAAAACAGCAAATGTATATTGAGCACCGATTTCATGCCAGACACTCAATCTGGCAGACTCTGGCCATAAAAGAAAATCATGATAATAGTTGCAGCATTGTTGTCATTTGCAAACTTTTTTTTTTTTAATCTATCACCTCAAAGTACAGAGCAACCCTGGGAAGAAGGTATTGCAATTATTATACCAGATGAGAGAAGTGAAGCTTGTAGGGATTTAGTTTATTCAAGGTCACCCAGCAAGTGAATAACAGAGGTGGTACCAGAGCCCAATAACCAGGTACATTTTCCCCCGTGCTGCAGTACAAGGCTGAGATTTATTTGTGTGTTCAAACACTGGCACCCAAAACACTTACATCCCAACCTTGACCTCCTGTCCACTTATTTACCTTTTAACTAGTGTCTTGTGAGTCAAAGTTCAGTCTGAGACGAACAGCATCAGGATCACTTGGGAGCTCATTAGAAATGCAGAAACCTGGGCCCAACGCAGACTTACTAAATCAGAATCTGCATTTTAACAAGGTCCTCTGGTGAGGAAACACAAATTAAAGCTTGAGAAGCACCGAGCTAGATAACCAGGCAGGTAAATCCCATGCCCAAGATGGTTGAGGAGGGCCTGGTTACGGCACTCACTGGCAGGCCACAGCTCTTTTGAGAGCTCTGCTTCCCGTGCACACAGCCCACGTGTCAGATCAGACAGTGGCCTCAGAAGCCAAGGCAGCCCAGTTGCATGCCTCCCAGAAGAAGCTCTTTGCTCCAGTTCTCACACAATAGAGCTTCTCAGAAGCCCCCAGGTGAAGGTGGTGGAGCTGCACCTTGCTAGGTCCCTGACCCATTCTTACCTCCTTCTTTGCCATCAGGAGGACAGTGTTTCTCAGAGCAGTTCTGATGCTGGCCTGGGCAGCGACCATGAAAGTGACACGCTGACCATCGGTAAGGACTCTGGGGTTTCTTATTCAGGTGGTGCCTGAGCTTCCCCCAGCTGGGCAGAGTGGAGGCAGAGGAGGAGAGGTGCAGAGGCTGGTGGCGCTGACTCAAGGTTTGCTGCTGGGCTGGGGCTGGGCGGCTGCGGGAGAGGGTGCAGCTTGGTGGCGGATCGGCCTAACGCTTGCCGGGGAGCCTGGGGCTTGGTCTGGGAGCTGACAGGGCAGTGTCCCAGAGCGCTGAGATGATAGGGGGTTGGGGAATCCCTTAGGGGAGTGGGTCTGGCCGCACACTGGACACTGGAGACAAGGGGTGAGGAGCTGAGTAGCCGAGCTGATGGTGGAGGGATTGGGGTTCAGTGCCTAGGGAGGGTGAGTGCCCAGGAGAGGAGCAGCCCGCTGGATTTCCCTCAGGAGATGTGTATAGGAGGCCAGTGTCACCAATTACACATATGGAACAGAAGCCTTTACCCTGGCCATGTCTTCCCCATCCTAACAGCTGGCTGTTCCCAGGAAGGCTCTGGCTCTCCTTCCATGCCCTGTTTGATTAACCCTCTATTGAGGTAAATAGAAGGAGCCTCCTTTAAAAGGTTAGAGAAAGGTGAAGACTCGTTTACAGTTCCTTTAGTCAAACTTTCCATTGAAGAATCCTAACACTTAGGCAATAGCCACCAGGCTTTCAACCTCAGAAGGCCGTCCAGCCAGCCGGCTACCCACCACGCACTGAGGACCTACACTGTGCCTGGCTTTGGTGATACAAAGGTGAAGAAGACCCCGCCCCCGCCCCCAGGAACTCTCAGGCCAGAGATGAACACGTGGAATGACTTCAGTGTCTGGGCCATGTGTGTTGTGTGGGCAAGCGGGCTCCTAAGGAGTAGGCAAGGGAGAAGGTGGAGAGTGGCCGGCCCCTAATGGGGGGGCCTCGGAGTTGGCTGAGCCGCGTCTGTTCTTTGGTCCCTACAGATGTCTCCGCGATCTCCAACCTCATCAGGAAGCATGTGGCCGAGGCCCGGCTGGTGGAAGACATTGGGCATGAGCTGACCTACGTGCTGCCCTATGAAGCCGCCAAAGAGGGAGCCTTTGTGGAACTCTTCCATGAGATTGATGACCGGCTCTCAGACCTGGGCATCTCCAGTTATGGAATCTCAGAGACTACCCTGGAAGAAGTAAGTTCGGTGGCTGGCTGTCAGAATAGAGCAGGGCCAACGATCCCAGCGCCAGACAGGCAGCCTGCGTGCCCACTGGGAATAGGATCACCATGGACCTAGGCACTGAGTGCTTAGGTTGTTGGCATCTGGGTTATGTTGGTTCCAGTTAGCCCTTTAAGGTTGTAGTGGGAGATGTAGGAAAGAAGTATTAGGATTGCTCCCTGGTATGACTGTGTCATGACCATGCATCGGAAATGGCCAACATTTATGGAAAATCTACTTGTGCCATGTGCTAACCTTGGTGTGTTTTGTTTTTTTCAATCATTGTAACTTCATTTAATCCTCATAACAAGATGAGAAAGTTGACATTCAGGGACGCCAAGCAAGGATTCAGAATCAGGGGTTTGGGCTTCAAAGCTCATACTCTATTACTGTGTAAGCAGTGCCTCTCTTTAGAGAGACCTCAGGGGCTGGAAGGGGTATAAAATTGTCTGGCCCAGTAGTCTCCAGGTTTGATTGTGCAACAGAATCATCTGAGAATATTATTGACAATAAAACTTCCAAGGCTCAGCTCCAGGGTCTTTGAATCAGAATTTCTGGAGGTAAGGCCTTGATGTCTGTGCTTTTATTGCATGCTTCCTGGGCAGCGTCTGGACAGATCAGAGTTTGGGAATCATTGGTCTAGTTCAGATTGTTTTCTGATGTTGGAATCCCTGCCATAGCATTTCTAGTGATGGGAACCCCTCCTCTCTTGATCATCCTGTCTCGGATAACCTACCACAGTGCTAGCCTACTCAAGGATTTGGGGCCATAGACTTGGAAGAAGCCAGTTGGCTCATTCCCTGTAGGTTCAGAGCAAATTCCTCCTTCCGCAGTGTCCTCATGTCATAGCTTTAATTTGAATGATTGTCTGGATTGATAGCTCTCACCACTGGGGAAATGTTCTCTGGTAAAAACGGCTTCTCTCCCAAGTGACTCTGACAAAGTGTTAGCAATAAATGAGTCTTCTACGTTTTGTCTTTAGGGGCTAGCGTACCATTCAGTCATGTAATCATCATGGCAGTTGCTCTCACAATGTGGTGCTTATGACACTCTCACTCACTCTTGTTTTTCAGATATTTCTCAAAGTGGCTGAAGAGAGTGGGGTGGATGCTGAGACCTCAGGTGACCCTCCAGGGGGGCTGCACATTCTCTGGGCTCTGCCCCCTGTAGGCTGTCTTAGCTCACCAGGCTTGTGCCTTTCCCTTCAAATTGTTTTATGACATTCTTACTTTTAGTGTATAGATTTGTTACAGATTCAGAGTTTGTTTTGTTACAAATAAAATGAAACATAGGATTCCTTCCTTTTGCCTTCAGATGGCACCCTACCGGCAAGACGAAACAGACGGGTCTTCGGGGACAAGCAGAGCTGTCTTCGCCCATTTACTGAAGATGATGCTGTTGATCCAAATGATTCCGACATAGATCCAGGTCCGTTTGGGCAAGATCTTCATTCCGTTGCTAGAAAGTGAATTTCTCTCTTATGTTCTTCTCCGGTGTTATCTTTCGAGGTCCTTGAACCAGGATGATAGATGCCTACAGGGTCCAAAGGGAAGAGAGAGAATGGGAAAAGCCACTTTCCCCTTTTCAGGGTTGTGCATACAGTCAAACCTGAAAGAGCCTGTCCTCACCACTTCCTTCACTGCACTGAGATCACTCTCTCAAGATACACACACATCGGGCTTCCCTGGTGGCGCAGTGGTTGAGAGTCTGCCTGCCAATGCAGGGGACATGGGTTCGTGCCCCGGTCTGGGAGGATTCCACGTGCCGCGGAGCGGCTGGGCCCGTGAGCCATGGCTGCTGGGCCTGTGCATCCGGAGCCTGTGCTCCGCAACGGGAGAGGCCACAACAGTGAGAGGCCTGCGCACTGGAAAAAAAAAAAAAAAAAGATACACACACGTCAAAAGATGGCCCCTCAATCCTCTGAATCCATTTCTTATCTTTTCTTGCATTCATTAGGTGTTTAATTGTTGAATAAATGTTCTCTGAATGGACGGAAGATTTTGAAAGAGCGAGGTGAATTTGCTTTTAGAGTTAATTGGACCCTTAGACTTAGCTATTTTGGATGAGTGTGTCCCTGTCTATTTGACTGGGATGGAGAAGGGGGAGGCAGAAAATGAAGCAAATATTGGTAAGATGTCAAGCCACCGCAGTTAGAAATGGTTTGTTTAAGACAAGGATTTCTATAAAAATTTTTCGGAACAGAAACCTTCCTGACTCTCCCATCCCTGTGCCACGTGAGTGTGTGACTCTCATGTTCTCCCTAACTTCATACATCGTTAGTGCTTAGATCACTGGAATGTGTCCACCTTTTACCAAAAATACAATAAATGGGAGACAAATTGCTATTGTGTGTTCACAAGTATGTCAGCCTACTTACATGGCCTATTTTGTAGAATGTTCTGTAAGAAATTGAGGATGACTTGATTCATCTGAATGGCTTGATGTAGCACCATTATGTGTGAACATCTCTATCCAGCTGTCTCAAGGCACCTTCATTTTTCTGTGCTCCTCAGATAAGAACCCAAAGGCAGGGACTGCTGCTGTCATACGTTTGGGGTCATCACTTTTCCTTGGATGTGAATTTGTCACCAAGGCCCTTTACTCCTTTACTTTTACCTTCAAACGCAAGCCTCCAAGGTGGTTGCTGAAGATGCTGGAGGGAGGAGCATGGGATGTCAAAGATGCCTGATATAATAGGTGACCTTCAGTGTTGGCTTTCTGCAGAATCCAGAGAAACAGACCTGCTCAGCGGGATGGACGGCAAAGGCTCCTACCAGGTGAAGGGCTGGAAACTCACACAGCAGCAGTTTGGGGCCCTTTTGTGGAAGAGGCTGCTGATTGCCAGACGGAGTCGGAAGGGATTCTTTGCTCAGGTGAGAAGTGCTGTTCCAGGCCAAGGACTCAGGCTTCCTTGATGGGCTGCAGGCTCCCTGACCAGTGAAGACAGGGTAGCATCATTGTTATAAGATGGACACTGGAGCCAGATTATCTGTATTTCAATCCCAGTTCTGCTTCTTGCACTCACGTGTCTGTTGCAGGTTACTTTTCGGAGCCTCAGTGTCCTTATCTGTAAAATGGGAATAATAATAGTTCCTATGATATAATTGTTATGAAGATTAAAATGAGTAAGTGCTTAGAATGGACCTCACATTAGTGATTACCTTGTGTGTTAGTTTTATCGTAAAGGAGAGTATAACAAGGACAAAGTTTAGAAAAACTGTCTGGGCAAATTAAACTTTCATAACCTCAGAGATGATATGCCCAGATGCACTCAACATATGAACTTATTGGAAACTTGATTTTTCTCTAAGCTGATGTTTATCTGAAAACTGATAGAAAAGATAACCAGAGGTCAGACAAAAAAAAAAAATGATAAACAGAGAAGACTCATTACACTCTTGCCTGCATGTCAGTGTTTGCACGCTAACTTGCTGGGTTAGGAGGGATGAAATTATTCCACTCTATAAAATCAAGAAGTATAAAGAAGTTACAGAGATTCTTCTCTACAGACTATGTGAGTAATGCACAGAATATGAGTTTGGAGCGTATAGGCTTAGGTTTGAATTCTGGTTCTGCTACTTATTGTCTCTTTGGCCTTGGGCAAGTTACTTGGTCTCCCTGTGCCCCAGTTACCTTGTTCGTTGATTGGTGATAATGATATTACTACTTAGGGTTGTACTGATAATTAAATGAGATAATGCTCATACAGTTTTTTCCCCATGGAATTAATCACCTAGTGATTAATTTTCTGCATTGAAATGCGAGAACATTAGAACCAGGGGCATCATTTGGATCTTTTTTTTTTTAAACGGATAAATTACTCAGGAATAAATGGAAGGAGCTTAGAGTTTGCTTATAAAGTATGTACAAGTCATTGTTTTCAGAGAAGGTACAGGTGTAAAGTTTAAGGTGGTTTAGTAAGGATTTAGATTAATCATGCTTTTTGAGGCCATCGGGGGAAGAAATAGCTGCTGTTCCCTTTCCATGGAGACAGTGCTGTAGAGTGGTTTTATCAAAGTATGGGATCTGAATGGGTCACCTAGTCTGTCTGCAGATTACAAATGAGAAGACTGAAGCCATAGGGGATGTGACTTCACATGGATACACTTGTAGTAGAGACAGAACAAAACTGCAGGTCTTCTGGCTTCTGGTCCAGGCTTCGGCTCTCAGCTTTCGTCTGAGCTGAGCTGGGCTCATGGCCAGTGTGGTCTTTCTCAGGTTTTCAGGGAGAAGAGGGACCTGGTGTTCTAAGTCACCCTGACATGTGACCACTGTTTACTCTGAAGTTCTCAGCTCGGTGCCCCTGTCAGGGGGCCACAGCCTCTGGCCTTTTGTTGCCAGCTTCCAGAAATGCCCCGGAGGGAAGAGGTTTAGATTTCAGTCTCCATTGCTTCCAGCCTGCCAAGAATGCCTTGGTGGAGCTGCGCCCTGTGCACACTAGAGTGATGGCTGGTCTGAGAGGCTGGCTGGACTCACAGGGCCTTGCCCTGTGGCCTTCTTTCTAACCCTTGTCCTTCGCCTGCAATTTCTCTTCCCTCCTACCCCCTGGTTATAGATTGTCCTGCCGGCTGTGTTTGTCTGCATTGCCCTGGTGTTCAGCTTGATCGTGCCACCCTTTGGCAAGTACCCCAGCCTGGAACTTCAGCCCTGGATGTACAACGAACAGTACACATTTGTCAGGTATGCGTTTGCCTTCTGCGCCCAAGGTGGGAGGAGACCTCAGGCCGACCAGGTTTACTGTGCTGAGGGCCAAGGGGAGGGGGACTCGAGAGTTACACAGGGGCATGGATTTATCAGCTGTGGCTACAGCCCTCACACAAACTCATGTTAGATGCAACGGACCGCGGTGAACAAAACCTGAACTAACAGGCCAGTCCTCTTACCGCATTTAAACTCCATTCCTCTTTATACGCTGTTGTGAGGAACATATATGTGTTTTATGTAAGTAATCTGCCCTTGCAAAAAAATCTATGATTGAGCTATAATATATTTGGATTTTCATAGCTATGTCTTTATTCTGTAGTTGAACACATGGCTTCCATACACTCAGAGCATCGCACCTCCAGGTTCTTGTTTTCTGCATGATGCAATTCGTGTATTTATTATTTAGTCTTTTAGCTTATAGATAATAGCTAGCTAGCGTTTGTTTTTTAGACCAAAATACCAGCTACTCTGTAACAATCCAGCGCTTCAAACAAAAGGACAAAGAAATTTCTGCATCACGTTATGCAGGAGTTTTCCTCAGTCTCATAGTATTTGCAGATCTTTCGATCGGGGAAGTGTGTCAGTGATGTCAAAGGGAAGCTTTAAAGAAAAAAAAAAATATATATGTGAACATGTGAATCAATCTCTTTTTGTCTAATCCCATGCTTCCTTCCTATTTAGTGCAGGTTTACTTTCTTCTTTCCTTTCCAAGCTGCTGACCTTGTATTGCCCGGGGCTGTGGAACACATGGGCTTGTTTTGTGTTTGTAACCTGTACCCATCATTGTTTGTGTATTCCAGTTATCCGTGCAAACATTCAGCCCATAAAATCAGCCTGCCCTTTCCTAGAAAATCCCTGTTGTCTATGCCTAATGGATAATTGTGAAAGTACTTTTGAAATACTGATCTTTAATGAATTCATGTACTTCACATTAAAATATATACGTAAATGTGTGTATATATATGGGTGGGTGTGTACACATGCGTGTGCACATCTCTATACATATAACTTATTTACACGAACTCCACTTTGGAGTGCTGTATTTTACCTTGATAACAAATATATGGCCAGAGGCTGAGTTCCTTGTGGGTGGGTTCTGTGTTTTATTCATTTGTGTTTCAAGAGTTTGGCACACAGGAAGTACTTAATAAAGTGTTTAATTAAAAAAAAATCACCTTCCTCCTCCTGATTCATGGTTTTAATGAGTTGCTGAGCTGGCTGCCTCTCATGTACCTACAGTAATGATGCTCCTGAGGACGTGAGCACCCAGGAACTCTTGAGCGCTCTCACCGGAAAGCCTGGCTTTGGGACCCGATGTATGGAAGGAAACCCAATCCCGTGAGTGCCACTTGATCTGTGAGCCCCTCCGCGCTGGCTTCTTGTGCCTGTCACTTGGTTTGATCTCTACACTGCTTTTATCATATGTATGCCACATGATGACTACCATCATTTGCCCTTTGAAACATTTTTTATTTTAAAAAAGTTAATATAGTGATTTAATCAGACCATCTAGGAACAAACATAACAGACTAGGAGAGTCGTCTAGCATCTTGCCAGGCAAATGACTATAGACATTTGTTTACTGCTTTAGAAATGAATATTTAATTTAAATAGTACTTTATACTGATCCCTTTTCTCCAGCTCCTATACCTAAGTGCAGAGACAGGCTCCCATTATGTATAATTTGCAGTTTTGTTTATCAGCTTCTTCGCTCTAAAAGCCTGAAAAGATGGCATCATTTTTATAAAAATGGACATTTTCTCCTTTCAGAGTTGCATATTTTTATCATATTCTCCTTCAAAGTCCTTTAAAAAAAAGTAGGCAGTGTATAAATAAATTCAGTGAAATACCCATACGACTCTAAGTGTATATGGGAGGAAGGCATGGCCAGAGATCTTTGTGAGTAAAGACAATGAAGAGAGGTGATGAGCTTCCGAGAGAACCCAGTGATGGTAGAGACAGGTTCAAGCTTCCAGGCTCAAGTAGGTTGTTAACCACAGACTGAGGAATTATGGAGAGAGTGGGAAGGTGTGGAAAGATTGGAGAAGTCCTAACTTGAATTCCAGGTTTTAAAGGGAAGATAGTGAGCCTGCAGAAGACAGACCAGTGAGCATACCACCTGTGTGTGCAAGGTTTTAGAACAGATTGCTAAATGGATAGCCATTATGTACTTGTTAGCTCTTATCAGTTGAGTACTTACTGAACATTTGTTAGCATTTAATACTTGCTAAGTGATAAATCCTGACAGTATCAGTTCCTGAAAAACAAGGTGACCAAGGTGGAGGCGGTCAGAGATTTCACAGGACTTTTGATGAGATTCCACTTGGAAGTTCTCTGTAGGCTAGAGAGGAGAGTGAGATGAGGTAATAACACAGGTAGGTGGATTCATCACATGGCAGCTCAACAGTATGGACTCATAGATGGATGCCAGCCGAGGAAGGATCTGTAGGAGCCAGGTCTGCATTGAGAGGTGCAGGCCTGACATCACAGGCTCGCGGCCTGGGGGCAGAGCGCCCACTGACGTGTACTGGGGCCCGTCTGATGTAAGGGCCCCACCGTGGAGACTTTTAGGTTTTTCAGAAAGTAGTGAAACTGATCTCAGCCAGTGATCTTGTGAAGGTTTTAGAGCGTGAGCTTCAGGACGGCACCATCTTAGTCTGACTTTTCCATTTAGTCCAGGTGCTTTAAAGAGAGAACTAGCGGGCAATCCACAAAACTGTTCATTTGATAGAAGAATCGTCTAAAGACTGTGGCTCTGCTTCAAATTGTAGAGTTTTGAAAGGAAAGGGATGTTAGAAATGCCTTGTTGAAATGGAAGGGATGTTAGAAATGCCTTGTTGAAATGTGACTTATTGAGACAAGTCATTTCATACTTTTGTTTCACTAGTGGAGAAAATAGGCCCTGAGAGGGCAAGTGACTTACTGATGGTATCACAGTAATTCAGAGCTCAAGTCAGACGTAAAGGCCTGTCTTTAGTTACCTGAGATGCTTGCAAACAACCTAGCTCTTCATGGGCCAACAACTGTCACCCCTATTCATTCCCCCAAATTCTCTACTCATTTTGAAACGTAAAGTGAATCCTGACACTCTCCACCAGGTTTCAGCATATTGAGCATAAAATGCAGACTCCTTCCAAGCCTGTGTCCTGTGGCTCCTGCCTCCCTCTCCTCCTCATCTCCCATCACTCTCCCTCGTAGCTCATCACATTCCAGCCCCACTGCCTTCCTGTTGTTCCTTAAACGTAGAACACTCGGGACCTTTTCACCTGTGCTCGGTTGCTTCTGCTTGTAATATTTTCCCCCTGAATCCCTACCTAGCTTGTTCTCTCCCAACATTTAGGTTTTGGCTGAAGTATACTCCCTCTTCACATGGTCCTTTCTCACCAGTCACTCTGCCTTTATTTTGCTTCACTTTTGGCTATCTAAGATCATATGGTTTAATTGTTTGTTATCGAACTCTTTCCTGGGAATACAAACTCCATGAAGGCAGAGACTTTGTCATCTCACCCCAAATTCTCAAATATGCAGGACAGTATCTGGCACATAGTAGATGCTCAGTGAATGTTTGTTGAGTGAAGACATGGGCGGTAGATTGGATTGACTTGAGTTCAGTATATGAGTGTTTAGGCCCTCTTTGTGTTCCATCATCCTTCACTGTAAATGAGTTTGTAGCTTACAAGTCTGTGGGGCGGATCAGATAACCAAGTGATGAGGTGGTAGATGCATGTTTGCCGTTGTTATTAATTGGTCCTGTGCTCTGAGGCAACAGGAGAGGCCAGGCCCTCTTGGGTGATCCTACCTTTAACGTCCCTTTGCAGAGACATGCCCTGCTCGGTGGGGGAGGAGGAGTGGACCACCACCCCAGTCCCCCAGACCATCACGGACCTCTTCAGAAATGGGAACTGGACGATGGAGAACCCCTCCCCCACCTGCCAGTGCAGCAGCGACAAAATCAAGAAGATGCTGCCCGTGTGTCCCCTGGGGGCTGGGGGACTGCCTCCTCCACAAGTGAGTCATTTTCAGGGTGTGATCGTTCAGGTGAGGTACAGGGTGGGCTTGGAGAGAAGGAATGGGTGACCTGCCGTGTCAGGAGGGTCTCTTTCAGTCTTGATTCTTGTCATAGGGAAAAGCATGTGAGTTTTGAGAGGAGGGGGCTTGGAGCACATTGTTCCTGTATCTGAGGGAGCTTAGCCTGCTTCTCTCTTTTGAAGTCAGCCTAGTTTCCTTACTGGTTCGAGGTACAACCAGAATACAACACTCTGGATCAATGAGCTGTGGAAGGCACGCTGTGGACTCTCTGGTGTCACAGGGCAGACTGACAAGCTCAGCTTCATCTCTGCCTCTGCCACAGATGAGCTGGTGACCTTGGACAGGTCACGCTGAGTCCCTGGGCCTGTTTCCTCACTGCTGAATTAGGGAGGCTCATCCATAAAACTTCTGTGGGTCTTACAATTCTGACATCCTCTGAAACTCTGAGTGTGGGAAACAGTTCTGAGCCATTTTTTCTGAGAATGATTTCAGGAAAAGGCTTGCTTTTGATGTCTCTCTGCTGCCTTATCAGCATCCAGGTTGCAGGGTTAGGAGAAGGAATTTCAAATGGTGTTGAAAACTTAAAACAGTCCTTCCTAATTACATTTCTTTAAAATAAGAGCTCATCTCTTCATCAGTATAACTCCAATGAACAAAAGAATTCACTAGGCATAGTCAATGGTGCTGCTCCCTAGAAACCTTCTGTAACCATAAAGAATGATACTTCACGGTCCAACGCTTAGTTGTTCAGAATAATTTGCTGGGGCTCTCCTTGGCTTGCCATAAATAAATGGCCCTGCTGAGAGCAGAATGGACCAGACCTTGGTGGCTGGCTGATGGCAGAGCCTGGACCCTGTGGGCAGAGTCTGGTCACACTGTGGTACATGTTTGAGGGACATGTGTCATTGTTGTCCTTGATTTGTTTTCTATTCCAATTCTGGTCCATAAAGACACATGCACTTGGTTTTTCTGTGATAACAGAGAAAACAGAACACTGCGGACATCCTTCAGAACCTGACGGGAAGAAACATTTCGGATTATCTGGTGAAGACATATGTGCAGATCATAGCCAAAAGGTCATTATTTACTAAACTTGGCGCCTGCTTAATCATTACTGATCAGAGAACGTAAAAGCCAAAAAAAAAAATAGTAGATTGAGTAGTGGGGGAGAACATCACATTTTGACCTGATATTGTCTTTTGGAAGTTTAGGATATTCTTTCAAACTAGAAAAGATGATGGGAAGTATTATGAACATTCAGCTTCAAGACTGAGGTTGCGTGGTTCCAGGATGAAAATAAATCTGGATTCAAATTCTAATTCTGCTGCTTATTAGCGTTTCTGACCACGGGCAGCCAGTTATCCCATTAAAGCCTTAGGTTGTATAAAATGTGATAATAATGTTGCTCTTATTAGTTTGTCATGAGGATTAAATGAAACGATACATGTGAAGTACCTCTCATGGATGGAATGAATAATACTACATGGCATTATAAAGAGAGCCCTGGCCCAACTTAACGGCCTCTCTTGGCTGTGAGCCTTGGAAGAGCCATATAGCTTCCTGGGGCCTGGGATGGGAATCATTCCTTTGTCCAGCATATCCGTGCCACAAATGCTACCTGCACACGCCCTCTTGGTTATCAGATTGACTGTCACTGTATTACAGTACTTGTGTTCATGTAACCCTTATTTTACATAATAGTGGCCCTATTGACCTTCAAAGAAATTAACAGGAGACATAGGAAAAAACATAGTATATGTAGGGGTCGGTATTATCCATGGTTTCAGGCATCTGCTGGGGGTCTTGGAATGTATCCCCTCCAGATAAAGGGGGACTGCTGTATTTAGTTGATGCTCAGAAAATGTTTGTTCTAGATTCCTTCCTATCAGCTTGGTTAGTTGGGCCCCTACGTTAGGAGTTCTAGTGACTTTTAATGACAAGGGTATGCTTGAATGACAGTTACTGTGAGTTTCCAAGAAAGAGGCATAACCTCTCCATGTGTCATCCATAATTGACCTATTATTTTGAATTTTTAAAAGTTTCTAGTTTGATCACCTCTGTTGGTTTTTGAGCGGTTTTTAATATAAGGCATGACCTTCATATAAATCATAAGGTTTTAATATGGGGAGAAGGAAAGACATGCTGATTAGGACTTCTTTCCATTGGCAAGACCCTACAGCACCAGCCCGACCGCAGGGTTATTTCTGTCCCTTTGTTGTATCCTCAAGTAGATATTTACTCCTTTTGCATCATCAGGCATAGGATCAGTGTTTCTTTGGACTGATTTCTGGTTTCTTTGTCTTTGGCCTTCTGCAGCTTAAAGAACAAGATTTGGGTGAATGAGTTTAGGTAAGTTGACTTCGCTGTGCCTTCTTTTCATTTTCCTTGACTCCTAAAGTTCAGGAGGATGAATTTGATGTAGTTTTCTTGGATCCCGGGAAGTTGTTAGTTTAGGGATTGTTTTGCCGTTAGCATTTCTGCTCAGTGCCCAGCTGCCAATTCAGAGGGCTTTGGAATATTTGGCACACTGGTGTCCTTGAAGAGATTTAGAAGTTCCTTGTGGGTCTCTAGGGACTTGACAGGAAGCACGATGTTTTGAGGGAAAACCTATGCTAGTTAAACTTACCAAATCAAATTCCTAGGAGTCCTAGTGACTCAAGGACAATTTTTCAGGTCATTGGAATAACCAAGGAGGTCTTAGATGAAATAAGAGGCATCAAAACCATCTATGTTCATTGTATTTCAACTCATTTATCCCTCTGAGGTTTTTTTTTTTTTTTTTTTTTTTTTTGCGGTACGCGGGCTTTTCACTGTTGTGGTCTCTCCCATTGCGGAGCACAGGCTCCGGACGCGCAGGCTCAGCGGCCATGGCTCACAGGCCCAGCCGCTCCGCGCGGCATGTGGGATCTTCCCAGACCGGGGCACGAACCCGTGTCCCCTGCATCGGCAGGCAGACTCTCAACCACTGCGCCACCAGGGAAGCCCCTTCTGAGTTTTTTTAAAATAACAATGTTTCTATTAGAAAATAAAACCAGAGTTCCATCAGGATAGCAAGAATCATTCTCTCCTCTGCTGCAATCAGGCTGTCTCTGACCCACCCTCCACCTCCACGCCTGCCCGTATCCCTCTAAGTTTTGAAGGAGCAGATGGGACTGGGGAAGAAAAGAAGGAAGGATCCTTGAAGTCCATCAGTTCTCATGAGAAATGAGATACCTTACATGGTTGCCTCAAAACTTGGCTCTTTGTCCCTGCCTCCCATCTTCCTTCTTTGCCTTTTCTCCAAGAGCCAGGACTTACTGAGTAACTGAGCAGGGCGGATGCAGGACTTTTCCTGGTTCTCCTGCTATGGAAGAGCCACGGCCTGTCTCTAAACCCTTTTAGGCCTCTCTGGTCAGTGTCTTCACTGCTCATTCTGACTTCATATCTGCTTGCTTCGAGACCCAAGTTCAGGCCTGAGCCACCAGGGGTGAGAGGAGCATCTGTGAGATGAATGAACATTCTTTCCTCAACATCTCAGATGTCTCACTCTATGTGTAATCAGACCCAGGTCCCTCCCTCTTGGGCAGGAGACAGAAGAGTTAAGAGATTACCAGAATCCATTAGAGGAGGCCAAGGTGAAACTTTCTCTGAGCCTTACTCGGGTCCTACTTTGAACAGGCATTACATACTTAGGTGGTGTCTGCTGCTGAATGTTATTGGACCCCACACCACCTGTGTTTTAATATCAGGCTGTTCTTTTAGGTACGGTGGATTTTCCCTGGGTGCCAGTAATTATCAATCACTTCCTCCAAGTGAAGAAGTTAATGATGCCATCAAGCAAATGAAGAAACACTTGAAGGTGGCCAAGGTACAGTATCCATCCCAAGACATGTCAGACAGAAAATGAGTTGCTAGTACATGGGAGTAGTTGGCAGGTAGATGATCACCTGGCAGCTTATTGTTTAAGACTTTCAAATACAAAACCATCACTGGGCATTTAGTGATCTTGGGCCAGCCAAGACTGAGCTACTCAGTATGTTATTTACTATCTGAAAGTGCAGATGAAAAACAAATGCAGAGATTTTAAATCTCTCAATAACTTAAGCATAGCCAGTGGATAAATAAACTGGGCATCAAACATACTTCTCTGAAACAATCTCTGGTTAAACAGGAAATGAATCATTTTCTTTAAGCTGGCAGCTAGTTTTAGTACCTAATAAGCATTCACTTCATTTATCTGTATCTCAAGTTCCCCATTTCTAAGTTTGAATTGGTGGGGGTCAGATGATATGGCCTCTAGGGTCACAGACAGCAGGGATTGTCTTAGAGTCTGAATCTCTGCCCTTGAGGCACAGACCCCATGTCTGATGCATCTGCATATTGAGTGTAGTTCTGGGTCTTAGGAGGATGTCAAGGGAGCACCGTGAAGAATCCTCACCACCAGTTACAGCCAGACATCTACATCTTGGGACTTTGAGTCACAGGGTTTCCCTCTAGTTCTTTTAAGACCTGTGGCTCATGGCAACAACGCTGCTTTAGACTTCTGGTCCCTTGTTTCTCAGGAGCCAGTTATTCAGTGGCTTCAAGGTTCATTTCAATGAACAATGCAGTGGCAGTGTTGCCCTTCACAAGGTCCCATTGTCCACAGACTCCAGACTTCCTGTTGCCCTCCCCTGTGAACCATCCCGCTGAGGCAGCTTTCTATCATTCACAGGACAGTTCTGCAGATCGATTTCTCAGCAGCTTGGGAAGGTTCATGACAGGACTGGACACGAAAAATAATGTCAAGGTAAAGCCCTTTGTTCCAATAGCTTTTTTTTTTTTTTTTTTTTTTTTGCCGCTCCTTGGTGCTTGAGGGATCTTAGTTACCCAACCAGGGATTGACCCCAGTCCCAGGGCAGTGATAGCACCGAGTCCTAACCACTGGACCAGGGAATTCCCTCCAATAGCTTTTTTTTTTGCGGTACGTGGGCCTCTCACTGTTGTGGCCTCTCCCGTTGTGGAGCACAGGCTCCGGACGCGCAGGCTCAGCAGCCATGGCTCACGGGCCCAGCCGCTCTGCGGCACGTGGGATCCTCCCGGACCGGGGCACGAACCCGTGTCCCCTGCATCAGCAGGCAGACTCCCAACCACTGCGCCACCAGGGAAGCCCCCTCCAATAGCTTTTTGATGAACAATAATCCCTATGTTCCCCTGAAGTACTTTCAGCTCATGATAACATTGATTCATGACAGAAATATCTCTTAATTTTACTAGTGAGGCTGTACAATATGATGATGAAGAGAACTTACTTTGCCACCATTCACACCAGGGGAACTATTATGAACTTGACCGAGTTACTTAACCTATTTAAGCCTCAGTTTCCTAATCTATAAAATGCAGGCAGTAATCGTGGCTACCGCAAATCTATGGTGTGAGGGTTAAATGAGTTAAAGATAGCACAGTGCCTGGCCACACGGTCAGTTCTGGGCACACCCTGGCCGCTGTTACCTCTTTGCCATGTTCTCTGATCATGTTTTGTCTCGTGGTATGACTGGAATTCTGGAGTGCACATGCATGTTTTGTGTGTGTGCACCTACTTCTGGGAGCAGGGTTTGGGAGCAGTACCTTGCACCTGGTATGTTTTGTTTCAGGTGTGGTTCAACAACAAGGGCTGGCACGCCATCAGCTCTTTCTTGAATGTCATCAACAATGCCATTCTCCGGGCCAACCTGCAGAAGGGAGAGAACCCTAGCGAGTATGGGATTACTGCCTTCAATCACCCCCTGAACCTCACCAAGCAGCAGCTCTCGGAAGTGGCTCTGTAAGTATCACTGTGTCTGAATCGGGAGAGGGAGAGGGTGTTTGGAGGAATCATGGAGCAGGGGAAGGAAGTATGAAGCTGGTTGTAGAGTAACAGCTGGGGAAACAGGTTTGTTATGGTGTGTTTGGGTTGGTCCAGGCTCTGGACAGAAAATGATCAGTTTATGAATTGGCTGGGCAGGGATTAAACTGCAGAAGATATATGACTCTGATATATTAAAGCCATTATTACATTTAGTGAATTCACATAAAGTAAGTTAAATTGTTAATATAATTCTAAAATATTTTAACTCACCCTTAACACAATGTTTAATAAAAAAATCAGTTTCATTTGTTTTGAAATCACTATTTTTAAACTTGGCGAAACATGCTTTTGTCGGCTTGTGTTTAATTCCTTGAGTGTGTGTGTGTGTGTGTGTCTGTGTGTGTGTGTGTCTGTGTGTGTGAGTGTGAAGTTAAAACCCGTATAATCTAGTTCAGAGTGTATAGCCTTTGAAATCATAGAGATCTGGGTTTGAATCTGGTTTCTAAACTTTCCAGATGTATGGTATTAAGTGAGGCAATTCATGTAAATTGCCAAGTCCGGCCTTCAACACATGGTTGATATTCAACACACGTTAGGTTCCTTTTCTGTATGTGGAGCATGGAACAGTTATTACTTCTGCTTTACTCATATAGAATATCAATATATGTCACTAGGATCTTTATACCAAGCTTATATAACATTTATGCAGAGAAATAGTTGATATTATACCCCATTTAATGGACTTATAAGACTATTCTTATAATAAGGATCTGATGGAATTTTTGTATGTGTTAGGTTGATATGCCACGAGCTTTTGTTGTCAAACTTATTTACAGCCAAAAATTGTTGTTTGAATAGTTTCAAACTAATATTTCTGCTTTATTAAGTTTTCAAGCTACACTACTCCCTTATGTGTGAAAATTTACAACTTGTTGCTCATAGAAGGTCAATAATAGTGGAACAAAGTGAATGCCGTTAGGCCACTGTTAGACTCCCTTTAATAGTTTCATTTTGGCAGTAGACCCTTTTGACCTCAGTAGAATCAGTTTTGCATCTGAATTATCGAGTTTTTGTTTTTTTTTTCTTGAAAATAATCATCTTTAACCCTGAATAAAATATATGTGGTGAAGAGATTTTTTTCCCCTGGGCTATGCTTCAAATATTTGTGTGTGTATATGTCCCTGATTGAGTCCTCAGCTGCACTGTCTGTCTGTTTCAGGATGACCACATCAGTGGACGTCCTCGTGTCCATCTGTGTCATCTTTGCGATGTCCTTCGTCCCGGCCAGCTTTGTCGTGTTCCTGATCCAGGAGCGAGTCAGCAAAGCAAAGCACCTGCAGTTCATCAGCGGAGTGAAGCCTGTCATCTACTGGCTCTCCAATTTTGTCTGGGACATGGTAAGAATGCCGGTCTGCTGCTGCTATATAAACCTCCATCAGGGCTCTGGATTGGGTGGATGAAAGAGCTCCTGGCCATCAGCAGGAGGTGTTCTAGCTAGTCCAAAGATGAGCAAAAGAGGAAAAGGCAGGCACAGTTTTACACTTTCATGTGACCAAACACAGCCTTAAGCCCAGGACTGATCTCACACCAGAGGAAATCTGTCCACATGGACTGCAATTCATACCACCACCACCTCATTCCCTAAGTGACAACTTTTCAAAGAAACTGAGGTGGAAGACTTAGTCAAAACTCAAAGCCAGTGCCTCTAACTTGTCTGATAGAGCTTTAACCTCCAGAGTCAGGGTGTTCTTTGTCTTACTAGGAACTCAGTCTGTCATTTGAAAACTTTATATGTTTTACTGGAAGCTTATCCATCCATTGCAAATCTGTTTTCATGCCAGCTGTAATATATTACTTCTATTTGGACCAATACGGAGGACTTCAAAGAATTCTGAAGTTCTAATTTTTATAAAGTGGAGTTGAAATGTATCTCCCTGTGAGGTCCATTAATTTGTAGGCCACACAAAGGAAATTTAATTCTTCTCCCACTGGACAGCCCCTCAGACATTTGAAGACACCTGTCATTTATCCTAAGTCTTCCCCAGATAAGATGATATATGAGAACATACTTTGTAATCTCTAAATCACTGTACAAATGTGAGTGATGATGATGATGTCTGTGTTGATTATAGCAAGCCTCTCAGACTTGTCATTGTTCTGACCTGATTGCCTCTCTGTGGCCATGCTCCATATTGTTAATGAGCCATTTGAAAAGCAAAGCCCAGAATTAACATTATATTCAGGCTGTGGTCTGAATGTTTATGAGTCTAGAGGGAGTTGATCTTTATCCCATATTCCTGTTACTCAGCCCAAGGGTATTTCATCTTGGAAGCAGCACTGTCTTGTTGGCAACTTGGCAGTGAACCGTTTCACAGGTATTTTTTATGGGGTCTCTTTCACTGTATACTAATGCAATTGACTTTTTTGAACCTTTATATTTATGTACGAATCTAAAACTTGATATATATACATCAAACTTTATATATAGCTTTGTATATAAATATAAAGGTTGTTAAAAACATATATAAAATTTTATATTAATCCCCATTAAACTGAATTTTATGTAGTGTCCATTTGTTTTGGTTTTATCTTGATCCAGTAATTGCTTTATTGAGTAAGCACATACATACTGACTGCTCACTACGTGTCTGACTCTGCCAGGCATTGCAGATTCAGAGATGAAAAGATCAAGTCCCTGACTCAAGAATATCACTTATCTTCCTGTGTATTATCTGTCCCTCACTGCTTTAGAACCTCTGAAATTTGCTGTAAGCCTGTCTTCATCTAAGTTGTTTGAAAAGCACATTTGAGTAGGATGAGACTGAGATGGAGAGCCCTGTAGTCTGAAGCTACAAATACTTCTAATAGCTGACAAGCCCACTACCACCTCCCTGCCTCTGCTCTGCTCTGCCAGCTATGAATTCCTGTAATTGTCCTGTGGTCAAGTCTTTATTTCTGCATTTTAATGCTTGAGACACTGTCAAGACAGACTTTAAAATTAGTCTCAGTGTGATGAAACAGTTCTGACATTCATGTTATGAGTGCTTACCTCATAAATAGATCACAAATGAGCTTGAACTTGGGCAGACGATAATACAGCATTAATGATGAAAGAGACACAGTCGTCTTTGGGAAGAATAACAGCAGCTTACTTGCTACCTGGGAAATGGAAATTACTCTGACTGGGAATCCACCGTTCAGTAAGTTTACTGAACGTGGCACCTTGGCTTATCTGTTGGAAAGACAGAAAGGATGTGCAGTTTATAAAATCAGCCGGGGGTAAAATGCTTGTCAACACGTATTGTCCAGTATTTTGATTAATAGTTCTTGTGGCTTCATTAATTCAAAGTTCTTCTTCAATACGTTTATCTGCCCTTTCTTGTCTGATGATGATGAAGACCTGAGATGTGTTGTACCTTTGACTTAGGGGTGACCTTGATTTCCTCGTTTCACTTTTAGTGCAACTATGTGGTCCCTGCCACGCTGGTCATTATCATCTTCATCTGCTTCCAGCAGAAGTCCTACGTGTCCTCCACCAACCTGCCTGTGCTAGCCCTTCTACTGTTGCTGTATGGGTAAGGCACCTCTGGATGGGGCCTATGGTATCAGATGTCAGGGGGAAGGCAGGGGACCCCCAGTGGACCTGTGTTTCTGTGCCTCACCAGGTGGTCCATCACACCTCTCATGTACCCAGCCTCCTTCGTGTTCAAGATCCCCAGCACAGCCTACGTGGTCCTCACCAGCGTGAACCTCTTCATCGGCATCAATGGCAGCGTGGCCACTTTTGTGCTGGAGCTCTTCACCAACAATGTGAGTTCTGCAGAAAGGGATGCTGGGATGAGCGTAGTGCTTAGTCATGATCTTATTTTGCTTGCCTGCGGTGTTGACACCAGGGACCACTCTGTCCTTTTGCAGAGTCTGCAGAGAGATGGGTTTGCATACCATCTCTCGCTTATCCTTTTCCTTATATGTCTCTGATCACATTTTTCTGTTTCCTTTGACATGTTCTTGTATACTCCTTTCTGTTTAAATGTTGCTTTCCCCAGTATTCAGTTCTCTGGCATCTTGTTTCCCACTTCAGGAGCTCTCTCTGGGCGATGGCATTCATGCTGCAAGATTTCACCACCACCACTTAGTGCCCCATGTTGTTCTCTCTCGCATCCATGCATACCTTTAGCCCCGACTCTCCTTTTGAACTCTATGTCCTCTCTTGCCCAGTGGATGGCTCCATTTAGATTAACGGAAGGACACCCCAGACTGGCCATGTCCTGAGTCATCTTCCCCTCAGAACCCAGTATTTCTCTTGCCATTCCTGTTATGCTGGATGGCGTTACCATCCGCCCAGTCACCCCAGCTGGGGCAATATTAGAGCCATTTTATATGCTTTGCTTTTGCTTATTTCCTACATTCAGATGGTTACCTTGCCAGTTCCTCCCATTACAGATCTCTTAAACAAGGTTCCTTGTCCATTCTTGTTGTCATTGCCTTCACCCAGACATCTTAACTTAGCCCACAAAGCCTTTCAGAGGTGTACAACCCTTCCTTGACAGTTCCCACCACATTCTTTCCCAAGACATGGTAAGCTGTGGCCGAGCAGTTCCTTCAACCCTCCATGCTCCTGTAGGCCTGGTTCAAGATCCCCAGCACAGCCGACGTGGTCCTTACTTGCATGAACCTCTTCATGGGCGTCAATGGCAGTGTGGCACTTTGGCGCTGGAGCTCTGCACCAACAATGTGAGATACTACCCGATTCTGTGACTCCTCTGTCACAGAATCGGGTAGTATCTCACTAACCCTTCATGACTGAGCTTGAATGTGAAGCTTTCCACACCTGCCTTATGGGAGGTGCTCTCTCTTCCCTGTGCTCCCAAAGCCCACACAGTTCATGCCTCCAGTACAACACATCCAATTATGTAGTAATTTCCTGTTTCCATGTTTCTTTTCCTCAGAGTAGAGACGAGACTATTTCTTATTAATCTCTGCCTCTCCTGTGCCCTGCCACAGTGCATCCAGCACATAGCAACTTACTCAGTTGTTGGGTATTTGGCCACTGCTGGATTGATGTATTCGAGAAGAATTTTTTTAACTCCAACAAAATCGTGAAACTGAAGTATTGACCCAGATATGAGCAATTTGCTTTTAAAATGCTAAGCAAATATTTTATGATGGATTAGCTTCTGATTAAATATAATCATGTTTCTAAACTTTGCTCATATTTCTCCCATACTCATAGCATTATTCCAAATTTTCTAAAGAGCAGAATTTTATTACGTTATATATCATCCTCTATGGCTACCGCTATTTATTGGTATCTGAATTCAAAGATTCAGTTTGACCTCAGGGAATCAAAATTTTTTTCACTTCCATATTTTAGACTTTGGTAAATTTTTAGCCTGAATCATGAAAGACAGTCTCTCTCTGTCTTATTTTTTAGAAGCTGAATAACATCAATGATATCCTGAAGTCAGTGTTCTTGATCTTCCCACATTTTTGCCTGGGACGGGGGCTCATTGACATGGTGAAAAACCAGGCAATGGCTGATGCCTTGGAAAGGTTTGGTGAGTGACAGTAGTGGCTGTAGGATGTTTTAATAGAGATGGCAGTTTGCATGGGCCTTGGTACTTTGGCCTTTGTTTTGGAAAGAGGGTGGTGACTGGGCACAGGACTTCACTGATAGGGCTCATGTCAGTACAGCTGGTTGTGACATGGGTCATGTGACACAACCATTTGTCTGAAAGATGAGACAGTAATTTTGGAGGTGAGGAAAATATTGGCTTAAGCTTGGACCCAGTGCCTGATACCACTGGTGGGGTTTGCCAGAGTCATTGGAAAAGTCAAACCACAGCTTTGAGAATTAGATACAGGCCAGAGAATCAGAAGGAAAGATGCAAACTTCGGCTCTATTGGGAAAATCATGGACCTGCAGATGGGGTCATATATTACCTTTTACACAGTCTATAAAAAGGTAATTTACTGCAGCTCTTTCTACATTTAGAGTCTTTAAATTTATTTCTCCTGTGGCCACATTACTGTTCTTTATTGACTGGCTCATATAGTTAGATGGGCCATGTTATTTAATGGGCATAGAAGAGGGACTTTTTTTAAACTTGGAGGTACAAGGAGATATATAAGGATTTTAAGGAATATTTACATAAAACCAGATGAGTTGAGTCACCAGGTTACATTATATGCTATTGAAAGGGGCATCTTTTAAATGTGCTTTCTAATCTTTCTTAGTGAAGCTTATAATTTGTTAAAATACTGACCCTAAAAATTACCCTAAAAATTACCCTGGATTGTTTGCCTTTTTACAAAGGATTTTTGGCATATCTCATTAAAATGGAAACATTAGGGACTTCCCTGGTGGTGCAGTGGTTAAGAATCCGCCTGCCACTACTGAGTCTGCGTGCTGCAACTACTGAAGCCCACGTGCCTAGAGCCCATGCTCCACAACGAGAAGCCACCGCAATGAGAAGCCCGTGCACTGCAACAAATAGTAGCCCCCGCTCGCCACAACTAGAGATAGCCTGTGCACAGCAATGAAGACCCAACGCAGCCAAAAAAAAAATAATAATAATAATAAATAAGTAAATAAATAAATCTTTTAAGAAAAATGGAAACATTAGATTTCTTAGATGAAGTTACAGTTCAAATACATGTTATCTCTGAAATTCTGATTGATACTGTTTCACAGTATGTTTCCCCAAAACCTTACCCTAAATCGGATTTGGAAAGTGGTGACTCCCTTATTTTTTCCTCCTGACCACGGGCCATAAACATTGGTATTTCTAGGAATGCAGGCCTGAATTTGAGGAAGGGCCATGGTCTCTGGTGCCTCCATTCTGACTGGATCTCTGCATTATGTCTACCAGGGGAGAATCGCTTTGTCTCGCCACTGTCTTGGGACTTGGTGGGACGAAACCTCTTTGCCATGGCCGTGGAAGGAGTGGTGTTTTTCCTCATCACTGTGTTGATCCAGTACCGATTCTTCATCAGGCCCAGGTGAGCTTTCTCTCAGAACTCACAGAGTACCTGGTTGATGGTCACGGAGGAGGAACACAGGGAAACACTCGCCGGTGGTGGTTGGATTGACTTGAACTCAAAGCAGATAATCAAACTGATTTTCCTAACGTGGGCATCTCCCGGCCCCCAGCACTGCCGACAACTCTGGAGTATGGATTTTACAGGACTGCTTTAGAAACTGGGTCTTTGACTTAGAAAATAACTTGAAAAGTTTATTTTTTTTTTTCTTAATCTTTCCCCCCTAAGACCTGTAAAGGCAAAGCTTCCTCCTCTGAATGATGAGGATGAAGATGTGAGGAGGGAGAGACAGAGAATTCTTGATGGCGGAGGACAGAATGACATCTTGGAAGTCAAGGAGCTGACTAAGGTGAGGCAGTGAGGACAGGCTGTAACAACTTGTCTTCAATGTTTTCAGCTTTATCTGTTGGAAACTAGCATTTTGCTGACTCAATAAAAAGAGCATGCTTCCTAAAATGTGCATCTGTACCAAGTTTCTGTCAATTAAATTTTATTTAAAATACACCATGGGGACTTCTTAATTAAAGAAATCCTACTGAACATAATTATACTGTGAATTCTCATTCTTGAGTATATTTGTTTTTCACACATTTATGCATTAGTTATTAAAACATCTAATATTGTGTATCGAGGCAAAGCTGAAGTTGATAGAATAATGATTGATTTTGAGTTTCATGGTCCAAAAAGCTGGTAGATCTCCATTGCTTAAGAAGAGGGTCTGTTTCAGCCCTTTCTAGGTGCCAGAATCCCAACAAATTCACTTTTTTGTAATCTGTTCAATATTTGCAATGTTTTGATAACAAATTATTACCCTGTAAAATTTAGTTTTTAAAATATCTACAATGTCTTTACATATTAAATGAAAATTACATAAATATTAATGACCAATATATTTTTTAAAAGTCTGACATTAGATTAAAAAATAAAAAGAAATTCACTTGTATTTTGAGCTTCAAGGTCGTTCAGAAGCCAGTTGCCACAGAGACAGACCAAGGCTTTAGCACATCACATGTGTGACTTAGTCTTATCGATGAGTCTTATTTTGTGGTGTGTTTAGGTCATAATTCCCTCTTCCACAGTTGCCTAGGACAGCTGTGAGTCACTGCAGCTCATGAATTTTTGCATTTTGTTTGTTGCAGGTATATAGAAGGAAGAGGAAACCTGCGGTGGACAGGATTTGCATTGGCATTCCTCCTGGCGAGGTAAAGACACTTTGTCTACCTTGTGTTTGCCCCTATTAATTCAGACTGTCTCTACTGCAATCAAACAATAATGTCCGTAAGGGGTTAAAAGTGGTTTTAAAAGGCTTCTCCATTTATATCTGTGTGGAGCAATCAGTCATTGAAAGGATGGGGGCCCCATATATCAGCAATTTGGGATAATCTCAGGCAATGTAAGAAAAGTATGCACATCCAAAATGTGATTTTGTGATCCATTTCAGGTGATAATGAAATTCAAATAGATTTTAAAAGATAGATTTTCTCCTTTCTCGTTTATGTGGGTATTCTTGCATGCCCTTTAGCCAGATTAGATGGTGAAATTTGACTTGTTGGCTTTCGTTACTGTTTTTCACACATTAACTTTGGTCTTAACCTGATGACTCAAATAATATTTACAAATACACCCACACTTTAAATGGTTTCATTATAAAACATATGTTTAAATATCTATATGAGTTCTTAAAACCAAGAAAATAGTTGACTCTTCATTAAGAAGGATGTTTTAGGATCATGTTACATGAAAATGAAGCTGAGGTGACTATTTTATAAGGGTCATTTATATTCAGATTTTTAGTAGTTTACTTATACAACTTACCCAATCTTTTTCAGTGCTTTGGACTTCTAGGTGTCAATGGGGCTGGGAAATCATCAACTTTCAAGATGTTAACGGGAGATACCACTGTTACCAGAGGAGATGCTTTTCTTAACAAAAATAGGTGAGAAAAGAAGTCTTTGTTTTGCCACAGACTTTTTTTAAACCTTATTTAAATGAATATGTTGTTATTTTTCTGATTATAACAGTACTGTGTAGTTTCTAAAAATGTTGAAATATAGTAAACTGTAAATAAGAAAATAAAAGTCATCCATAGTCCCAGTACCTAGAGATAACTACTATTTACATTTCATTTTAGTGTCACTCTGTTGTTTTTTAACAGTTTTATTCAGGTATGATTTACATGCCGTACAATTTACTTGTTTTAAGAGTACAACAAATGACTTTTAGGCAATTTACAGAATTGTGCAACCATTATCACAATACAACTTTAGAACATTCCCATCACCCCAAATCTCTCTACTTTATATACACATATAAATATATTATAAAATTGATATCATACTACATCTAGATTTTTAAATTAGTTCTTTTGTTGTTAATGACTGTATTATATTTCCCAATGGGTTACATAGTCTAAGATGTAGAATTTTTGCTGCATAAAATGCATCTATGTACATGTACCTATAGTTTATTTCACCAATTCCTTATTGTTAGACATTTGTTCCTGTTTTTCATTAAATATGTCCTTGTATTCATCTTGATTGTTTCCTCAGGGAAAATTCCTACAAGATAAAAGGTTATCTATATACTTGCCAAGTTGCCCTTGCTAAAGGGTGTGCCAGCTGTTGGTGTCACCATGGGCTGTTATCCGAGAGTGCACAGATCACTAAGCAGTCTGATCATAAGGGGTACAGTACACTTTAGAGTCCTGTTAGGCAATGTTACGCTCGAGCACTCGAAATATGTGGGACTTCTCTGGACTTTTTATATGGAGAGACGGTACAAGGCAGTGGCTTTCAAACTCTTGATCATGATCCATAATACCAAAATCAATACATTTTACCTCTCAACCGAGTAAATACACAAAAACACATAAACAGGCATGTAGCTTAAATAAAAGTTTTGTAAAACATTACCTACTTTTCCTGCTTGCCATGCACTCTGATATTTCTTATTCTACTCTCTACCACACTATTTAAAAAATACTGGTTGTGACCCACTAAATTTATTTCACAATGTACTAATGGGTGGTGACTCACAATTTGGACAAGGGGATGCTAGCCAATAAAATTGAAAAGAGCAAGGAACTTAATGTACTCATGGCTCTCCTCTGCATCTTACACGTTTTTTCAGTAGCAGTGTAAAGGAGGTTTAAGAGGACAGAATTTCTAGAATAGTTGGCCTAAGGGTACACACCTGCTTTCCCCGTCTTGTTCCTAGTACCAGGCTCCTGGGGCACATAGCAATGGCAGCAATAACTGGCCCAGACTAAGGTGCGTCACAGTGCCTGGCTCTGAGAGCTGGTGTGGGCAGTGTAGCTGTGAGGTCCAGGCACAGGGTCTGTGAGCGCCTCAATCATAATTCTGGAAAAGGCTGGATCTGGGAGTACTAATTTATATGCAGAGAGGAATGAATACTGCTGATAGGCCAAACTCGTGGTTGTCCAGAGGTGGCTAATCTGCAGCTATCAGACTGGATGTGACACTGAGCTTTCTCCTACATTAGGGATCCTTAACCCGAGAATGGCTTCATAGGGCCTAAAAACTACCCCCACCAATATATGTAAAAGTGCGTCTGTAGGTATATTTTTTGTTGTCATCAGATTCTCAGAGGGTCTGTGATCAAAAAAACCTTCAAAACCAGGAAGATTCCTGGGTTGAGTATTTAGTGGGACCAAGGGGTCTGGATCATGTTATGTGCAAGTCAATGTATGGGCAGCAAAAAGCAGAGGAAGTCACAGCGAGTTGCTGAGCCTCCTCTGACATGAATGGAGCAACAGAGCACATGGTGCATATGACTGGGCCACAGAATCAAGTCAGGGATGGACACTTAGTGTTAAAGTCCCAGGATAGTGTGACTAAGGCTGTTGATAAAGATGGTGCCGCAGCTGGGATGGACTTGGGAATTCTGAAATGGGACTGAGCCTGCAGATTGAGGTGCTGGGGGAGCCAGGTGCAAGGACTGGGCAGAGTGTAGGCCAGAACCCTGACTTCCAGGAGGGGCTGGCATCCTGGGGGCAGAAAGGCTGTTCCTTCAAGCTATAGCAGGTATGCTCGCTGGTATGTTGGTCATGCACAAGCACTCTTTATAGGAATATTAGGCAAGATGGTCTGATCAGAGTATCTAAATGCTTAAAAACCTGACCAGTTTTGTTTTTCTTTGCAGTATCTTATCAAACATCCACGAAGTACATCAGAACATGGGCTATTGCCCTCAGTTCGATGCCATCACAGAGCTGCTGACTGGAAGAGAACACGTGGAGTTCTTTGCACTCTTGAGAGGCGTCCCGGAGAGAGAAGTCGGCAAGGTACCATGGGCACCGGAAAGCCAGGCTGTCTCCCTTGGCATCCTAACAGGGTACCTTACGGCTGTGACCTTCACACATGACCATCGGCTTCAGGCTGTTCTTCCTTGTGGATGCAGCAATATGAAGTGCTGGCTCTTCGCAGCTCCTTTCAGGGTGGGAAGCCGTGGTGGCGGTAGGACAGGGATAGGTGAACTGGCTCACACCGGCGGGCAGAGAGGGAGTGTGCCGCTCCTACCCACGCGAGTCCCTGCCCCCCTGCTGTTGGTTCCTCCACACTTGCCAGGTCGTGATTGTATAGAACCTGGTCCTACTCAGTGAAAGAGTTTTCATACGCAAGTGTAAGAAAGCATGATAAAATTCCCAAACCCAACAAAGGTCAAGATGCTTTTTATCACCCTTAGGTTGGTGAGTGGGCAATTCGGAAACTGGGCCTCGTGAAGTATGGAGAAAAATATGCTGGGGACTATAGCGGAGGCAACAAGCGCAAGCTCTCGACGGCCATGGCTTTGATTGGCGGACCTCCCGTGGTGTTTCTGGTGAGTGTGACTGTGAATGGAAAACTTTGTTCTGGACTGAATGGAAGACACCTCTTTTCTAAAGTCCTCGATGTCCAGGCCATGCATGACTGGCTTGGCAATGGCAAGCCCCCCTCCCCCGACGAGGAACAGCAGGGCAGCCTCAGAGAACCAGAGGAAAGCTCCCTCTCCCCTCTCCTTGACACACATTGGGGTGGCTCTGACATGCCCTCAGATGCTCCAAAGGAGGAGATACTCCAGACACCTTGTTTCTCTAGCATGGAGAACCCCAACAGGTGCAGCTGAGGCTGGGTGTGTGATTTGACCTTTCTCTGGACCATTCTATATGCCATCTATGTGTTCATCCCCTGAAGACTGAGAGTGTGGATACAGCTTCAGGATCCCCAAGGTAGCACCTGGGTCATAGTTCCTTACATACAGATAAATGGAAAACAGAAGGTCAGACTGACAGTGGCCCTTGACCCTTTTTCTTCTGTAGAGGAGACTAGCACTGAAGTTATTACAGGAAGAAGCCTTGGGCTGAGACTTTAAAGTTATCCAGACTATTTGGATTTGGAATTTGTTTCTCTAAAACTAGCAAGTACAGTATAACTGGCTAAGCCAGAGTGAACTGGAATTTAAAAAAAAGAAAAGAAAAGGAATTCTACCCAAACCTTAAACTGACTTCAGTATCAGACAAAAATAATTTTTAGTATATACTTGTCAGTCATGAAAAGATGGTTGAAACTAAATGACTTTTCCCCTTCCCTTTCTGTTTATTTGGAGAAATTTCATTTCATAAAAAATTAAATTTGAGTTTTCTACTTCAGTGACACATGTGTAAAAGTGAACTGGTTGCAAACAGTATGAAATATTCTTGTATGTAAGGTCTGGTTCTTTGATCCATCAAGAAATAAATAGAATGGTAAGTTAAAACTTAGGCTATTTCAGAGATGCTTCTGAATTTAAAACCAAACCTATCTTTGATTTTTTTTTTCCCAGCACATAATAGGGCTTATTTTATTCTAATTACAGGATGAACCGACCACAGGCATGGACCCCAAAGCCCGGCGATTCTTGTGGAATTGTGCCTTAAGTATCATCAAGGAAGGGAGATCAGTAGTGCTTACGTCTCATAGGTCTGTAGTGAAGACTTAGCTTGGCTTTTTTGTTGTGTAACTTTTAAGTTTTCCAAGTACTATATATGATCATTGTATAAAAAATAGAAAACACAGAAAGGCAAATAGAAAAAAAAATCATGATCACCTGACATTGCATCACTAGTAGACAACTATTACTGTCATCGAGCAATATATCTTTGCAGAGTTTCCCTATGCAAATCTATACACAGTGTATGTTTTTTACAAACAAAAATGCAAGCTTTAGCATATATACTAAGTTCTTTTTCCCTTAACAATACTGAGAACATTATTCCAAGTCAGTTAATTTAGATGTGTCATCATTTCTTATAGCTATTAGTGAATAGTATTCCATTAGGATATACCCTAACTTATTTAACCATTCCCCTTTTGTGTAGACATTTGGATCATTTCCAACTTTTTTCACGATTATAAACGGCACAGCAGTGAACAGCATTTTCCCTACATCTTCATGTATTTGTAACAGGATGCAGTTACGCCCTAGGAAGCCGGGGATCTGTTTCTTTGAAATGCCAAATGTCATGGTGATGTTCTGATGGTTATAGGAGCATCTCTCTAAAACTAAGCCTCATTCTGTTTTCCCACAGTATGGAAGAATGTGAAGCTCTTTGCACTAGGATGGCAATTATGGTCAATGGGCGGTTCAGGTGCCTTGGCAGTGTCCAACATCTGAAAAATAGGTAACAAAGATGATATCTTTGGGATCCCACATACTGAGAAATTGTGTATTTATTCTTTTGTGAGTGTATACATGGTGGCTCTAAAATAGAGGGAAATAAACTGAACAAGATGGTATAGTGGAAAGAATGAGGACTTTGAGGTCAAGCAGAGCTGCGTGCAAATTCTATCTTTACCTTTTATGGGTTGTATGCACTTCGGCGAGTTATTTAACCTCTCTGAGAGGCAGTGTTCTAGAAGTATCTACTTTCTAGCTTTGTTATAGAGGTGTAATGGGAAGATTTATATGTGTCAGTAAGGTTAGAGCATAGGCTCAAGCACAAGTTGGGTCCACACCCTGGCCCTACCATTTCTGAGCTACGTACCACGAGCAAGTGACTAACACTCTCGGTTTCAATTTCTCTGTAACATCTGACAGACCTCATAGGTCTAGGTGAGGATTAAATGAAGTCATGTCTAAAGCCCTCAGCAAGGCAGCTCACATAGAATAGGTATTCAGTACATGACCACTGGTTCCTGCTCTCTGAAACTTATTTCTGGTTCTGGCAGGGACCTCTCTCTTTCATGGCCCAAGTGGGATTCTGAGTTAAATATCTTTTGAGAAGTTTCCCGAGGGTCTTCCATTTGGACTTTCTTTTTCCTGCTTTCAGGTTTGGAGATGGTTATACAATAGTCGTACGAATAGCAGGGTCCAACCCTGACCTGAAGCCTGTCCAGGAGTTCTTTGAACTCGCCTTCCCAGGAAGCGTGCTGAAGGAGAAGCACCGGAACATGCTGCAGTACCAGCTTCCCTCTTCACTGTCTTCCCTGGCCAGGATTTTCAGCATCCTTTCCCAGAGCAAAAAGCGACTCCACATAGAAGACTACTCTGTCTCTCAGACAACACTTGACCAAGTAAGCTTAGAGTGTCAAAAATAGATTTGCTTTTCAGGGTGAGGCTTCCTGCCACTTCTCCACCCCCTGCCCATTGTGGGCCCTAGCACAGTATAGATGAGCTGAGCATGAACTCCTGATCTTCTACTACTAGTTATGCTTTTTACCTAACCTCCCTGAATCTGAAAAGGGAGATGATACTACCAACTTCATAGGGTTAATGTGAGAATAAATTGTCATAATAATCATAAAAACTGTAGTTTTTTATTGAGTATCTGCCATGGGCAGGTATTATGCCAGGTGCCTTATCCCATTTAAATTAGATAACATCAGGTACCAAATAGATCCTGGCACTTAGTAGGTGTTCAGTAAATGTTAGTTTTCAACCCTCTTCCCTTTAATCAGGCCTGTATGAGTCAAAGTAAATAGATGATTGAGCAGTTGGTGATTTGGGGGGCAATAATAGAAAGTGAGTTTTTTAGGTTAATGCTTTGTTAAGTATTCCCCTCTCCCTCCCACACAAAATTTTCTAGTTAATCTATTTATTCTATTTATTCAATCTCGTATTCTCTAATTTTCACGTGGGGAAAAATGCAACTAGAATAATGAGAGGAAGTTAGAGCTATTTATAAAGGTCCACCTTTATTTTGACAGGTATTTGTAAACTTTGCCAAGGACCAAAGTGATGATGACCACTTAAAGGACCTGTCATTACACAAAAACCAGACAGTAGTGGATGTTGCAGTTCTCACATCTTTTCTGCAGGATGAGAAAGTGAAAGAAAGTTATGTATGAAGAATCCTGTTCATACAGGGTGGCTACAAGAAAGGAGGAACTAGACCTTCCTTTGCACTATGTGAAGTGTTCCAGAGGAAAGAGCTGGAAGATTTTGTGGGAAGAGGTAAACTGGATACTGTACTGATACTATTCAATGCAATGCAATTCAATGCAATGAAAACAAAATTCCATTACAAGGGCAGTGCCTTTGTAGCCTATGTCTTGTATGGCTCTCGAGTGAGAAAGACTTGAATTTAGTTTTTTACCTTATACTTATGTGAAACTCTAGTATGGAACCCAGTGGACATATGGGTTTGACATACTTTTTTGTTCCTTTGTATTCTAACTGGGGTTGCAACAATAATTCATCAAGTAATCATGGCCAGTGATTGTTTATCAAAATCAAAAGGCATCCTCATTCATTAAGCCGTGCCAAGCCAGGAGACTGGTTTCCCTGTGACACAGCCTGTACCGGCAGTGAGTGCACTGGAATGACTAATGCCAAGTTGCTCAGAAAGCCCGAAGCACCATGGTGTGTCATGCACACTTTTGTGAAAGCTGCTCTACTCAGAGTCTGTTGACATAATCAAATATCAGGTGACAAAATGGTTCCATGTGTGGGGAAAGACCTGCTTTGATTCCCTCTTTGATGAGCTGCTCTGATGGTGGTGACATACAAATTGCAACATGCAAATTGCATGGTAACGTGCAAGAGTGAGGCTTGGTTTCGTTGTTGTCCTTGCTTGGAACCATGAGTCTCCAAGGTTATCTTTCTGGGACTCTTTAAGTATACTTGGATCCTGGTTAAGAAGCAAAGAATCAGCAACCGCATTGTTGGGGCCGCAGGCTGTGGAAGCCAGGGCGTGGCATGAAGGAGATGATGCGTTCAAACCAAGGGAGGCCTGTGTCCATTTGTCCTGATTGTCTGCTAACACGGTACAGTGCATCTCAAGATCTTGTTGTTTGATACAAGCATAGTATTATTTCTGGCTTTTTGGATTAATCTAGAATATGAAAAGATGGAGTTGTATTTTGAGAAAAAAAATCTTTGTACTTTTAATGTTATTTGGAATTGTAAGTTCTGTCAGTGACTTCTGAAACCTTAGAATGGCCTCTTTGTAGAACCCTGTGGCACAGAGGAGTACAGCCACACTGCCGCGCTAGCTTTATTTTTTCATGTAAGTTTGCGAATGGATCATCTAATGCCTAGTGACTAGAAAACAGTGTGATGGCCAAGATCTCATGACAACATTGTATTTAAGTTTCTTTAAGATCGTTTAGAATACTTTTAGTATCAGTGCATTAATCAAGTATTTTTCGAGTGTATGCTATAACTGAGTGTGGATGGATGCGGTGAGGAGATATTAACTCTCAGTAGATTTCCCGTGCCATGTTTGTCAGCTAGCTGGTTTACAAATACAGGTTTTGTTGTGGTTGTGGGAACCCACTGAAAGAATATTGGGCAGCCCACTTTTTGAAAATAGCAACAATGCAAAAGCCAAGAAAGTTTAAATGTCATAAGGATCACAAGACTATATAATGAATACTTTCACAGAGAAGACGGCTGGCTTCAAAGCTTGTTGAATAACATAAAACTGTGCTTATGGCATTTAGTACCTTTGAATAATTGACTTTGAAAATCTCAGATACCCCATTGTGACAATCCCAAATTTTTCATCTCTTCAATCACTAACCTATCATGAAAACAAACAAACAAACAAAAAACAGCAAATGCCCCCACGTGAAGATTATCTCAGACTTTTCTAGCCCAGTTTAATTTTTTTAGTCAGTAAATACTTGTTAAAAATAATATTGCACTAATGCTTAATGTCATCTGTCTTGAGGCAACAAAATTATGAGAGAAATACTGTTTGGTAAAGTCATCTTTTAATATCATTACTAGTGTCTTCTCCTTTTAAAAAATTTTAGATATTAACTCTAAAGGTGCAAGATTTCAGATCTATCCAAATCTGTATTTTTTTCTTTTAAAATTTACTGTATGTTATCATGCAACTTGTTGCTTGGAAAAAGAAAATGACCTTTAGGGGACTTCCCTGGCGGCCCAGTGGTTAAGACTTTACCTTCCAACGCAGGGGGTGCGGGTTCGATCACTGGTCGGGGAGCCAAGATCCCACATGCCTCACGGCCAAAAAACCAAAACAGAAAACAGAAGCAATATTGTAACAAATTCAATAAAGACTTTAAAAATGGCCCACATCAAAAAATCTTTAAAAAAAAAGAAATGAATGCTGATATTTTCTAAAATGATAAACCAGTAATGAAGGCATTTTCCCAATAACTATTGGCATGAGCTCATATTTTATGCTATCTTTAATGATATAAAATTCATAGAATAATTGTTTCTCCTTGTTCAGTATTTTTCAAAATCAAACTTCTGTTTTCCCATTTCACTAGAATCATGTTCTAAATCTGTATTATATTAAAACCATGAGTAGCTCCTTTATTTGATTACTTCAAGGCCATATTTTAAAAAATCAAAAGATACTGTGAACTACTTTGAAAAAAATGCAACATTTCAATATAGATTTAAAGGTTCTCTTAAGCTAGAAAAAGTCTACAGCTACCTATCTACTTCATTAATATTGTTACCTTTTAGACTATCCAAACAGCAGTCTTTTAAATTTTTCTGTGTAAGCCTAATTATAGTAGAAATTTTTACAACCTTCTGCTCAGTCAGGTAAAATTTCTATATAATCCCTGTGGAAATGTAACCATGTGAGTTTCAGAAATTTTCAAAAGTGTTTAAAGATTTTGGCTTTTGCTTCTTTTGGACACCTTAAACCTTATTAACTGTGAATGTGAAAAATACAAAAGAAAACAATAACAAAGCCCTCTATATGTAAATGCCAGCATAGGTCACTGTTAAAAAACAAATAACCAAACCTCAAACTACTGTATTTCAATACCTGTACTGAAGGCATATGCATTGTGACTATTAAATGTTGCACAGCATTCACTGTATACTAATCATTGACTAAAGGGATGTGTCTGTTTTCTTCTCGTGGTTGTATATATCAGGTAAAAATTTTTTCCAAAGAGCCATGTGTCATATTATATTGAACCACTTTGACGCTGAGATATTAATTTCTACCCTTGTTCCTATTTACTAGTAATAATATAGTGCTATAGTCATATTGTTGTAATTCTCTTCAGAATTGTTGCATCCCTTTTTATAGAATGTTTAACCTTCCATAAGGTTTAAGTATTCTGTTCTCCCGTCTTACACCCTACGATGAAGCTATGTTTTTGTGCTTTTTCTTTTATCATTGGCCCTTCATTCCAAGCACTTTATGCTGTCTGTAATGGGATCTATTTTTGCACTGGAATATCTGAGAATTGCAAAACTAGACAAAAGTTTCACAATAGATTTCTAAGTTAAATCATTTTCATTAAAAGAAAAAAAAGAAAAAAATTTTGTATTGTCAATAACTTTATATGAAGTATTAAAAAGGCATATTTCTATGTTGTAATAAGTCACGAAATAAACCTGTGACAGTTCTGTTGTGGTCTGTACTAATTTATTTTCGTGCATTCATAGCACCACCTACTGTTGGAGCTTATAAAGTCATTACAGAAGTAAGAAATGTCTGCTTATAGAAGGGAAGACGCTTGGACCCAAAGTAGAAATTTAGAAAAAACTAAATGTCCTGTTAATCACAAAAGAAAATCGAGGGGACTACTTGAAAATAAAGGGTGTTTTGCACTTTCATGGTTCAGTTTTGGTAGTAACTGATACTAAGTTTAAGAGGTTTTAGATAAACTTATTTTGCTTAATGATTATGAAGCTGTAGAGATCTCTGCAAATACTCTGTAGCTAAGCCATTTAATAAAAACCTCATTACTTCATTTGGCACTGAGGAAGCTCAAAGGCAGCCTTCAGTGCTCTTTTGTTTATTCAACCAAAATACAAGGACACAGTGTGGCAGGTGTACCCGCAAGATGCTGGCAAGAGTGAGCATGCAGGAAAAATAGGCAAACGTGGGAGGAGAAACGATACTAATGTTGGAGGGGCCTTCCCTTTCTTCTGTCAAAAGTGCTGTGCAGTCTGCACCCAAGATTATGTAGTGCTATGATATGTGGGTACATTTGTCATAGCTCATAAGCATTGTTTCTGAGACTGACTGCTATCTCGGTCCTTGAAGAACCCCTGTCAAACAGGCCCTCTTAGGCAGCACAGTGGAGTCGTGGCTCTACTTGTGACCTCCTGATGGCCGCGACAGGTAGAGAGCAGTCCTTTGCTAAGGTGTGGATCTGAACTTTGCGGGCGGAAGGATTGTGGCTTTGCGACTGAGCCTGGTTGACTGCCCAGTATCAGCATCACAGTTATGTCTCTCCCCCTTGAAGTTCACATTATAGTCACTTCAAGGAAACGACAGAAAATTGTGTTTGTGAAAAATGACAATTGAGGGAGAGAAAAAAATACTAAAAAATAAAAGGCAGTTAGTTAAGATAATATGTTACTTATGAGTCTTGACCAAAATATTCTTCTGTCTAGGAAAAAAGCCTGTATAAACATTTACAGGTTCAAAAAAACCCTGGAAACTTTGGAATGCTAATGTATACATTGAATAAGAAAAAGCTTGAGAAGATGAGCTACCTTTTTCAAGGGTTTAACTGTGTTGTCAGGTATTTCATTTAATCCTCAGAACCTGCCGTATGAGGTAAGTAGTACCATTTGACATATGAGTAAACTGACTCAGAGAATAAGGAACTTGTTCAAAGTGACACAGCTAGTGACTGGCAGAGGGTTCTTTTGGTGAAGTTGGGTATCAGTTAAAATTGTCTTTATAAAATCAGTTTGGCATCATTATGCAACAATGTAACAAATACTTCTTGAACTCTCTCATGCACCAGATACTCTTCTAGGTTCTGGGGATACAGTGTTGAAGAAGGCTGAATTCCTGCTCTAATGAACTTGAATTTCAATGGAGAAGTTATATTCATATTCACAACAGATGTGTGGGTAAAGAAATATAATAAATTCAGACAGCACTAAGTGCTAAGAAGAAAATACAGCACAGTAACAATAACCACAGAGAGGTGTCAGGCCTCTGCGGAGTGACATATGAGCTCAGATGTGAATAAAATGAACAGAAGCCAACATTTGAAGGTGGGTAGGAAGAATGTTCCTGGAAGAAAGAACACTCGGTGCAAAAGCCCCAAGTGGGAAAAATCTTGGCAAGTTGGGGAGCAAGGAGAGACTTCCAGTGTCTCTGGAGTTGTAGGGAATGGAATCAGAGATGGCAGGAACCAGAACTTGTGGAGCCTCGTAGTCCAGTGTAAGGTACCTGGATTTTATTGTTAGTGCAATAAGGAGCTGCTGGAGAGTTTTAAACAAGGAAGTGGCTTGATCTATGTTTCAGAAAGAACTTTGCTGGTTATATGGGGAGAAAGGACAGTAGGGAGGCTAAGTAGGAGAGGATGGTAGATTGGGCCAGGATGGTAGCAACAGACATAGGAAGGAATTGTAATGCTGAGGATCTATTTTAGAGATACAGCCAACAGGACCTGCTGATGGGCTGCAGAGGGGATGAGGGAAAGAGAGATATCTAGGTGACTTCTAATTTGTGACCCAAACTAGGAAGATGGTTGTGTTCAAAAGGCAGTTAGTATTTCAGTCTGCAGCTCAGAGGCAAGGATGGGAAAAAAGATAAAAATGCGTGAATCATCGGCACATATATGGTACTTAAGCCTTTGGACTGAATGAGCTTACCTAGAGAGAGGGAAGAGAGAATATTCTTGAGGCCTGAGACGCTACCCACATTTAGAAGACACACCAGCAAAGAAAAAAAGGACTGGCCAGTGGGGAGGAGGGAAATCTAAGAGTGAGATGCCTTGTATTAAAGCTCAGAATCAAGTGTATTTGGGAAGGTAAGAAGTGGTCGATTGTGTCCAACATGGCTGAGAAGATGAGCAAGGTAAAGGCAGCAGAAGACCATTGATTTTGGTAACAGAGATCCTTGGTGACCTTCAGAAGAATCATTTCAGCAGACTGACAAAGTTGCAGGCCTATCTGGATTGGTTTCAGGGAAGAATAAGAGGTAAGGAAGGGAAGACGGTGAGTATACACAACTCTACAGAGAGTTTTGCTTTGAAGGGAAACAGAAAACACAACAATAGCTGGATTACAAAACTTCTATTTGGATTCTTTTCTTGCCTGTTAATAGTATAGGCTGCACCTGAGCACCATCTCACCTTTCCCTTCTGACTTTTTGTTTGTTTGTTTTTTAATCCTTTAGACATTTCTTGTATCAGGAGCCTAACACACTGTACCTTGTTTTCCAAATTCCCTTTAGACAACTAATTCATAATTTACTATATGTTTTAGAAATGTAAAATAATATATAAGTATAGACTACAGTATGTTTTAGAAACGTAAAATAATACAGCTATAAATTTATAATATGTCTTAGAAACGTAAAATATAGACTATCAAAAGAGCTTGGAAATACAAAACCTAGTGTTAGAAAGCAGAGGTATACAACTAAAATGGAAATTAAAGGTGTTTCAAGGAAAACCCTAGCGTATCTGTGGTGGTACTGAAGAAACCTTCCTTCTGGGATTACTATCATGCTATTTTCTTGATATAACATAATGTTTACAATAAAGTTGGTAAATTATTACTGTGTCACCATCCTATAGTAACACAGTAAAAGCTCCAGATACGATTATAAATATAAAATGCAAATTAAGAAAAAAACAAAATGGATATGTAGGCTTTTATTAGGGCAAGCATTTCCATAAACATAAAGCTCTCCTTAAAACAAATAGATGTCCCAAGGATCTTCGTTAAATAGTGATCCAAAATGAACAAAAGTTAATAAAACTGTAAACACATTTCAAGTCTTTGTGTAAACACAAAACAAATCTTCTGAAGTTTTTAAAAAATTATTTTCCAAGTGAAAGTTATAAGTAATTAATGTGAAAACCATAATTAAAACAGGTGACACAGGTTATACTGTACTTTCCTAAGGTAAAGAAATATATTTGATATAATATTCTTCTGAATTCCATTTGATATCACAAAATAAACTTTACTGGGCAAAAATGTTTTTAAAATCTCAGATAACACAGACATGATTAAAAGATAGACACTGTATATAAATAATTTAAAGATATTGTCAGTCACAGAAATGTAAAATCATTATATGAATATAAGAAATGCTATAGAGCAAAATATTGTTAAAATAGAGAAGAAGAGATATTCTGAAACAAATGAAAAATCAAGATCAAGCAGTAGTGGCAACTACATATTTCTAAAGTATAATAGATACTGAAATGCCAAGGGGAAAATGAACAGAACTATCCTGAGGTGGTAGTGACAATGGACAGAACTGGCTTTTAAAATGCTAACCATTAGCAGACACATCTTATGGCAGTTCATGAAATGCTTCATATTTCTGTGGAAAAACTATTTCAACAGTGAAAATGATATAGGAATCAGAAGCATATTCTTCTGAGACACTAGGTAATTGACACTTTCTCGAACTGAAAAAAGTTCATAAGGTATATAAAGTTATTGACTAAATCAAATTTGTTCTAAGAATAACTTGTGCCTACTGAAATAGCCTACCAGCTGCTACAACTCTGGGATCCTCATGAGACTGATGTCTCCCAGCTGCTCGGCCATCTGCACTCTCGTTCCACCATAGAACATGAACTGCAGAAATAAATAAACCAGAAATAGATTCTAAAAACTGTGGCATTACTACAAATAAGAAAGACAGAAATATTCATCAGAAACTGAAAGTCCTATTCTTTAAATCAAAATAGTGAGTATCAACAAGGTAACACTAAGTATGTTAGTGATAAGATTTCAGAGGGGTCAGAGATTTGGGAGAGAAAGTTATAAGATAATTAGTCAAACTGGTTTTATAGAAGAAACAGAAGGCTTTTACTTTACTTTAAAAAACAAGACTATAAAAAAATTGTGTTTTCTACTGAAAATTTGGCTGATACAAAGAATATAAAAAGTGCCATAATCTTAACCACCTAGAGAAAACCTCTTTTAATATTAATATTTAGTATAGTTCCTTCAAAAAATATGAGTAAAATAAAATTAGGGTCTTACTGTATATTATGCTTAGAAATAGATTTTTAAAAATCAACAATGAGTATTTTCTTTGGCAGTGATATTAAGTTTTAATGGCTCTGTGAATTCCTCCTTATAGATATAGCAACTTTTTATCCCAACACATTATTGTTGTTATATTCAAAATATATATTGTTGTTATATTCAAAATAGTGTGGTATTCTACAAAATACTCAAATAAGTGTTCTTGTACTTATTTAAATTTTTAAAAAGTAATTATAAGTAATATGTGTTAGCTGTATAGATTTTGGAAAATGCAGTTAAACAAAAAGAGAAAACAATAATCATTTCTAATCCTACCAACCTGAAATAACTACTTTTCAATTTTGGTGTATCTTTTCCATATTTATGTATATATGTATTTATTTTTATATGTTTAAATATTTATATACACACAGAATATATGTTTATGCTTATATAAGATACATGATGTATATGATTTATGTGTGTCTATTTGTGTATTACAAGTATATTATATACATAGGGTCATATCACATTGTTTCTAAAGTTTCCTTATCATAAACAATGCTGACAAAAAACTTCCTTAGAGCAGCACCTATCATGTATATTTATAAAAATAACAATGTCAAAGACAAATCACTACTTATATTTATTGGGTGCTTCCTATGTGCTAGGCCTGGCTCTAAGCGTTTTTCATGTATTAACTCATTTAGTCTTCACAAGAATCCTAGGTGGTAGGTTATGATTATCATTATTTTATCAATGAGCAATGTAAGGCACAGAAAGGTTAAGTAACTCACTCCAAGTCACAGTTAGTAAGCGATGGAGCTGGGATTCAAACCCAGGCAGTCTGGATCTCATTATTTCCTCAGTATAATCTCTTAAAATGAAAACTGAGAGAACCAAAGGGAATATCTTATATATACTTACATATGTACGGTGTACATATTATAAATTGTCACGCAGAAACGATGCACTGATTTATACTCCACATATTACTCTTCCCTTTTCTCCACTGACAATGAATTTAAGATTAAAAAATGTGCCTACTCATTTTCAATTTTTTCTTATAAAAGTTATATATGTCAATTATAAAAATTAAAATACTACTTAATAAATATTAATTTCATCATTCAAATGACCACTATATGTTTTACAATCTTTCAAATTTCCTTCCTGTGTAACTGAACACACCTATACAACTATGCATATTTCCTAGAATATTGGGGAAAATAATTTAAAAATTAAGGCTTTTAATTTATATCACCAAATTTTGTGGAGGGGAAAGGTTAAGCCAGTGTACCCTACACAGTAGGGGTACTTATTTTTCCCCAGCCTATTTAGTACTATATTTATAAAAGTATGTCTTTATTAGGTGAAAATGGCTCTCATTATTGTCTTAATCTGCATCTTCTTTAATATATATTCAGTAGGCATCTGTACATCTACCTTTGCATAAGTTTTTATGTTTCTCTTTGCTTTTGGATTTTATTCACGGTGTTTTGGGGCATGCAGAAAAATTGAGCTTTTTTATAATAAAATCATCAATTCATTGTTTTTCCTTCATTGTTTCTTCATTTGTTTGTTAGTTTGGCTTAAGACATATAGTTGTCATTCATATTATTAAATAAATTCATCTATATTTTATTAGTAATTCTATAACTTTTTTCTACACTGAAATCTGTAACCCATTTGAATTTTATTTTTTAGCATATGGTATGAGATGGACATCTAATAATTTTCATAATTTTTCTCCTCTTCATGTATTTTCCAATTTGAAAATAAATTTTTCTGTATATTCTGATAATTTTCTTAGGATGTATTATTAGAAGTTAAATTTCTTGGTAAAGATCAGAAGCTCAGCTTTGAATATGTTAGGTGTGAGATGTCCACTGGACATTCAAGTAAGGAAGTTGAGGAGGCAGATGGATATAATGTGTCTTTCAACTATTTTATTAGCTATTCTTAGTCATTTATCCTTCCAGGTAAACTTTACATACATTTTTTTAGTTTGCCACAAAAAATGCTCTGAAATTCTGACTGCAATCACTTTCAACTTTAAAAGTTAAATGCCCCAAATAAGTGTTTATTAAATAAGTTAAGTTATGTATAATTATCTGTCTGCTGTGTATACTTGACTAGAGTGTTAGGAAGTAATTGTTAATCATGCACATGCATTATTTCTAATATACATATACACACATATATGTACATGTACATACATACACATAAATATATGACATTTTGGTCTCCTTTTTCTCATGTCATTCATACACACACACACACACACACACATAAATGGAATGTTGATGGAAATATCCCTTAAGAACCATTAGTTCTTTTTGTATTAGAGGTATGGTCACTATATAAATTTTTGCTGTGTTTAATCTTCTGAGTCTTAGTGAACTTAACTTTAGGTAGGAAATTACCTGCCAGAAATTATCCCGTGAATGCAAATGTGTGTGTATGTAAATACGTATATGCACACATGTATACACACACACTCATATGGCATTTGTGTTTACAATTTCATGTTATTGTAGTTTTGGATATCATGTGCCAATTCCTGAAGCTGATTAATCAGAATTATCTAATACAAATGTTGGTACAAACAAAGCTATGGACAAATTTGGGGCTTATGTTGACCAGCTGGTATGTCAAATGAAACCAGTAGGCTCCTTTCTCTGACATATTTTTGGTTATAACACACAGTTGCCTATGTATGTGATTTAATTGTGCATAATGTCATATTTATAATTATCTACTTGAGTTCATTCCACTCATGTCCCCTATGAGTTATATTCCTATTGCCCAAGTGTCTAAGCTTACAATGAAAGCAGGTATTCCCACCAAAAACAACTGCAGCTACTCCTACTTTTGGTGGACATGTTTTTTTGTGTCATTTTAACCAAATTCTAATAAGACAATATTACACAAATAAACAACTGCCTGGTATAATAGTTTAATAAGTATTATAAATAATATATATCAGAAAATGAGCCAGTGGGGTATTTGTAACAGTTGCTTTTTTAGTTGATTTTTCAGGAATTTGTATTGATACTTGGAAACAAGTATGTGGTCAAGGCACATAATTTTGTTATCTTCCATAAGAGAAAGAAACAAGTAACAAAGGAAGCCCAGGGAAAGGTTAAACAGCAGTTGAGATAAGAATGTGTGTGCTGGGGGGAGGTGATTTTTGTTGCAGGGCAGAAACTAGAACTGTGCTGGGAGAAGAATCATGAGTACTTCAAGCTCCCTTATACTCGTGTCAGGGCTCATTTTCAGCAGCAGTAACTTCCAAGTCACCTATAAGAGAGCATTTGATCGACATTTAGTAAAGTCAAAGTTCAGAATAAAGTTGTAAGGAATAATTTTGGTCCTGCCCCGGTAGAGAGAATCAGTATAAAGGCTGTATTGCTAATCTTGAGTGATGGAGCCATTATGGCTCCTCTTTAGTCTTTACAGAAAGTCAGTCTGTACGTAAATCCCCTTCCTGGCCTATCCCTTGAGAAAGGAGTACAAACCTAAACAACAAAAGGAGAAAAATCTTTGGTTAGATGCGCATATTAGACCAATTCCCGTCAGTTAAAGCTGTCTATTTGTACATTTCTCATTAAGTTTAAATGAGGCTGTCGTCCTATGTACTGTGAGGTTCCTTACCCTACCTGCCTGACTTGGGCACTGACCTCAGGAGACAGTAGCAGCTGGGAGGCTGCTTCACCACCGGCACCCTGGGCCCCTCTTTAAGGTTCTCTGTCTGCAAAATGCTGGGAGGTTGCGTATTTCGTTAAAAAGGGGGAGGCCAGTTCTGTTGCTAGCTGCTGGTTGACCTTTTCCTCCTTCCCCCTTCAGCCTGAAGGGGTTTGTCAAAGGACAAATCAAAGAGAGGCTGGACCACCGCCTGGCATAGACCCCAATGCTGAGACAGCAATCGCGCGGGGCGGCAAGAAGGCAGCAGCTGGCGCTTCAGGGGTGTCCTCACGGCTGCCTGGCACCTAGGCTGCAAAAAGCCCCCCGTCCATGGCTGTTCGCGAGCCGGCCGGAGGCAACCCTGGCAGTGGGTCTTCCCCTAAGGGCACGCTTCCTCCCCCAGCGTGTCCCGGGGCGGCAGCACCGAGCTCGCAGACCTGGGCTCTTCGGTCTGTAGGCGCATGCGCGGCCAGCGCGCTCCCAGCAGTCCCCTCCCCTCCCCTCCGCCAGGAGACATTTTGGGCACGCCCCAGCAGCAGGTCCCCGAAGAGCCAGTGTACGAGCGGCCAGAGCCCTAGTCAGGCTCCTTCGGAGGGCAAGCATGGCGCGGCTTCGAGCGCTGCGAAGGACAGCGGCCGGTATTCTTCCTTAAATTCCTTCTGTGGCTTCTCTACTGGTAGGGAGCAGCTCCTACTGCGGCGGGGGTGGGTGGGTGGGGGAGGGGGTAGAGGGGGTGGACAGCCCAGTCAGCGAGGCGTCCACCACCTGCCGGGCCCGTTAGGTGTCAGCCTTGACCCTTCGGTGCACTTTTGTTCCCTCAAGAGATCTTACCCCCAATGTCAGCTGTGACATTAGTTAGTTAATTTAACCTCATCTCCATGCACACCTGCATACACTTCGTAAAAATTCGTGTGTAGAATGCGAGTTTGTGTGACCATTGGGAAGGCAGTATGGATGCGTGCCTGTCGTGCTTTGCATTTAACTCGTGGACCTGTTTGCCGGGGTTAATTTTTACTCTGGTGATTTACATGTAGCTAAAGACCAGTGAGCCTTCACTCTTCTTTATTAAGTGCATTCTCTCTCCCTGTCGCCACCTCCAGCATGGCCTTGTTAGAGAGAGTATTTCTTAGTTGCTCAGAGGAATGGGGGCACTGAACTAGATAATGGAAATTCAAATTTAAACAAACAAATCAGCAGACTTCTGATCTTGGCTTCTTATTCTTGATATTGGTCCCAGAGTAACCGCTTTGAACATTTTCAGCTGTTTCTTCTAATGCTTGTTTCCCTTTTTCTGAGTTATATACACTTTCTGGTGCTTCTTGATATTTTCAGTTACAGATAGTATCTATTGCTTGGAAATTGAGGATATAGGTCTGTTAACATACCATTCACCCAAAATACACTTCCTTTCCCTCATCTGATAAATCACATTAAAATAGTTAAAATTTACACTATATTGATCTTTATGCCTTTATCACTAATTACATTACCTTCTTACACACATAACTACACACACAACACATAACTAAACCCAATTACACAGTAGTTACATTCGTGCACACACTGAAGTGATATTGCTTATACTATTAAGGCTAGGGAATTATTAGAGGGCTCTCATCTGTGGTTGTATTGGTTGTGCCTTTGCAAAGACTTTTGAATCATCTGCTCAGAGGAAGGGAGGCTTTTTAAAGTTAGTAATTCCAGAGGTAGTGAGTCAGTTTTTCAAGTTGATGGGCGTCCATATCTAACCAAGCAAGACAAAAAAACATCATCTGTGCCTGGACTGGATCTTTATGTTTAAGTTTATTTTCTTAGACTTTTTCTCCCTAGAATTTACAATTCATACCCTCATTCAACCCGTATTAATTAAACTCCTTTATGCTTCAGGCACTTTTACAAAAACTGGGGTGCAGAGGTGAACAAAAGTCAAAGTTCGTGTTCTCTTGGAACTTCCAGGTTAGGGGAAACAGGTAAACAAATGAAGGAAAAATATGTTAGGGATTGATAAATACAATGAGGAAAAACACGTAGGATATGGAGAATAGAAAGTGCTGGAGGGAGGTAGCAGGGACTGCTAGCTATTTCCCAATAGCCATTCTTCTCCCACCCCACCTTTTTTGAAAATTAGCCATAGAACCCTTGCAGCTTAGTGCAGCCATGTGACTAAGTCCTGGCCAGTGGGATGTGTTAATGCATTTATGACCTACTGTAAGTGGTCTTAAAGCAGTTTAGGTTGTTGCCCTCTTTGTTTCTTTCTTATTTCTGCCTGCTGGAATGTGGATGTAATGGCTTGAGTTCCTGGACTATGAGGTAGAAACCACATGCTGAAGATGGCAGAGCAAGAGAGAAGCAGCCAGAGTTCTGACACCATGGAGCACCATACTAGGAGCCCTGTATGAACTCCTTTTTTACTTGAGAAATCATTTTCTAGTGGCTTAAACCTATGATCTTAATGAAAAGGAGAGTATTTTCTCTTTTTCATTTGTTTCTATTATTTTCATTATACCTATCACTTATTAATCACCAAATTCTTTGCCAAAAGAATAAATTTCCTCTCAGTATGATTAAACCCATTAATCAGCTTAGCAGTTTCATCTTCTGGCATTGTCTTTTGGGTGTCTTTTGTTTTCTTGCTCCAGTGTGGACTAATTGTTCTCTAAGATAGCATGGTAGTAATTCTGGGATCTCCTCTCACTGATATCCTGGGGGTCTCATTTGCCTTGTGTTGGACCTCCTGTTGCCAGGATTTTGTAGCTTTTTTTTTTTTTTTTTTTTACTCCTACATTTTGGAGAGGGTGCGTGGGAGTTAAACTTTTGAGACTTGCATCTCTAAAAATGTTTTATTCTGTCAACCCTCTTGATTCATATGTTGGTTGGGTATATAACCCAAATTCTACATTGGAAATAATTTTTCCTTATATTTTCAAAGAAATTCTCCAGGGTATTATAGCTTCTAGTAAGAAATTCATAGCGTTCTGATTCCTAATTCTTTGTATGTGACTTGTTTTTCTTTCTCTTTTTGGAATCTTTTATGCTTTTTTCATTTTCCCTGGGGTTCTGAAATTTCACAATTACTGAAATTTCACAATTACATGCCTTGGAGTAGGCATTTTTTTTCATCCATTTTTCCTCACTCAGTGTCCCCTCTTAATCTGGACACTCTTCAATCCTGAAAAATGTTTGTGTTTCTTGGAGTTTTTTCCTTCTCTTGTCAATCTCTGGAACGTCTGTTTTTCAAACATTCTGCCTCCACTTGATCTTCTCACTTTCTTTTTCTACTATTTTACATCTCTAAATGTGTAGGTTTTTTTTTGGTGTAGGTTTTCTTGGGGTTAAGTACCACAGTTTTTTCTTTATTTTTTATTTTTTGCGGTACGCGGGCCTCTCACTGTTGTGGCCTCTCCCATTGCGGAGCACAGGCTCCGGACGCGCAGGCTCAGTGGCCATGGCTCACGGGCCCAGCTGCTCCACGGCATGAGGGATCTTCCTGGACTGGGGCACGAACCCGTGTCCCCTGCATCGGCAGGTGGACTCTCAACCACTGCGCCACCAGGGAAGCCCTAAGTACCACAGTTTTATCTTCTAACTTATCTACTGAATTTTAAACTCCTACTTTCACAGTATTTATTTACAAGAGCTCTTTTTTATCCCTTCCCCAGAATATTTTTATTTTTAAAAATAATATTCTCTTTCTTTTTCATGGGTTAAATATTTCTATATCTGTGGACATTCATTACAGGTATTTATTTTAGTCATTGTTTTAGGTCTTTTTCCTGTATTATTTCTTTTTCTTTCAAGTTTTATTATATTTTCTCTCATTTGATTCCTTTTCTCTCTTGTTACTAGGGTTTTTCCTATAATATTTTTATGTTTGTGATCCTTGACTATCAGATCATATTTTGGAGAGAGACAAAAAAAAAAAAATTGACAGCTCTTTGAGTACCTGGAGGGGTGGCTGTCAAACAGTGGTCTTCACTGTAGGGTTTTCTGACTGGGCTGTTTCATCACTGGGGAAATTGCCCCATTTGCTACCATGTGTAAGTCATTTCTCTTAGTTACCCCTCTGAGGAAACTTCCAGGATTCCATTTATGAGTTATAAGCCTTACTGCCAGTTTCCTATGACTGAGGAGGGTAGCATACTGAATATCTCAGTGTTTGGTTGGTAGTCATTCACATAATTTATTTAAGACTGGTTTTGACACTTTCCGCTGTATCTGGTATTCCTGAATGTGGTTCAACCTTTCAAGAATGTATTAAATAGGTTAGGCTAAAGTGCTGTAACAAATAGACACCAAAATGTATGTCTCAGACACAGTAGGATTTTTTTTTTATGTTCCAATACAGCTTTACTTATAGACATTGAAATTTGAATTTTATATAATTTTCACATATCGTGAAATAGAATTCTTTTAATCTTTCCCAACTGTTTAAAAATGTAGAAATCATACTTAGACCATGGATTGTGTAAAAACAAGGTGATAGAGCAGATTTGGTCCACAGCTTATAGTTTATAGACCCTTTTTTTTTTAGTTTCTGCTTTATAACAAAGTGAATCAGTCATACATATACATCTGTTCCCACATCCCTTCCCTCATGCATCTCCCTCCCTCCCACCCTCCCCATCCCACCCCTCCAGGTGGTCACAAAGCACCGAGCTGATCTCGCTGTGCTCTGCGGCTGCTTCCCACTATCTATCTACCTTACGTTTGGTAGTGTATATATGTCCATGCCTCTCTTTCGCTTTGTCACAGCTTACCCTTCCCCCTCCCCATATCCTCAAGTCCATTCTCAAGTAGGTCTGTGTCTTTATTCCCGTTTTACCCCTAGGTTCTTCATGACATTTTTTTTTTTACATTCCATATATATGTGTTAGCATACAGTATTTGTCTTTCTCTTTCTGACTTACTTCACTCTGTATGACAGACTCTAGGTCTATCCACCTCACTACAAATAGCTCAGTTTCATTTCTTTTTATGGCTGAGTAATATTCCATTGTATATATGTGCCACATCTTCTTTATCCATTCATCCGATGATGGACACTTAGGTTGTTTCCAGCTCCGGGCTATTGTGACTAGAGCTGCAATGAACATTTTGGTACATGTCTCTTTTTGAATTATGGTTTTCTCAGGGTATATGCCTAGTAGTGGGATTGCTGGGTCATATGGTAGTTCTATTTTTAGTTTTTTAAGGAACCTCCATACTGTTCTCCATAGTGGCTGTACCAATTCACATTCCCACCAGCAGTGCAAGAGTGTTCCCTTTTCTCCACACCCTCTCCAGCATTTATTGTTTCTAGATTTCTTGATGATGGCCATTCTGACTGGTGTGAGATGATATCTCATTGTAGTTTTGATTTGCATTTCTCTAATGATTAATGATGTTGAGCATTCTTTCATGTGTTTGTTGGCAGTCTGTATATCTTCTTTGGAGAAATGCCTATTTAAGTCTTCTGCCCATTTTTGGATTGGGTTGTTTGTTTTTTTGCTATTGAGCTGCATGAGCTGCTTATAAATTTTGGAGATTAATCCTTTGTCAGTTGCTTCATTTGCAAATATTTTCTCCCATTCTGAGGGTTGTCTTTTGGTCTTGTTTATGGTTTCCTTTGCTGTGCAAAAGCTTTGAAGTTTCATTAGGTCCCATTTGTTTATCTTTGTTTTTATTTCCATTTCTCTAGGAGGTGGGTCCAAAAGGATCTTGCTGTGATTTATGTCATAGAGTGTTCTTCCTATGTTTTCCTCTAAGAGTTATATAGAGTCTGGCCTTACATTTAGGTCTTTAATCCATTTTGAGCTTACTTTTGTGTATGGTGTTAGGGAATGATCTAATCTCATACTTTTACATGTCCCTGTCCAGTTTTCCCAGCACCACTTATTGAAGAGGCTGTCCTTTCTCCACTGTACATTCCTGCCTCCTTTATCAAAGATAAGTTGACCATATGTGCGTGGGTTTATCTCTGGGCTTTCTATCCTGTTCCATTGATCTATCTTTCTGTTTTTATGCCAGTACCACACTGTCTTGATTACTGTAGCTTTGTAGTATAGTCCGAAGTCAGGGAGCCTGATTCCTCCAGCTACATTTTTCGTTCTCAAGATTGCTTTGGTTATTCGGGGTCTTTTGTTTTTCCAAACAAATTTTGAAATTTTTTGTTCTAGTTCTGTGAAAAATGCCAGTGGTAGTTTGATAGGGATTGCATTGAATCTGTAGATTGCTTTGGGTAGTAGAGTCATTTTCACAATATTGATTCTTCCAATCCAGGAGCATGGTATCTCTCTCCATCTATTTGTATCATCTTTAATTTCTTTCATCAGTGTCTTATAATTTTCTGCATACAGGTCTTTTGTCTCCTTAGGTAGGTTTATTCCTAGATACTTTATTCTTTTTGTTGCAATGGTAAATGGGAGTGTTTTCTTGATTTCATTTTCAGATTTTTCATCATTAGTGTACAGGAATGCCAGAGATTTCTGTGCATTAATTTTGTATCCTGCTACTTTACCAAATTCATTGATTAGCTCTAGTAGTTTTCTGGTAGCATCTTTAGGATTCTCTATGTATAGTATCATGTCATCTGCAAACAGTGACAGCTTTACTTCTTCTTTTCCGATTTGGATTCCTTTTATTTCCTTTTCTTCTCTGATTGCTGTGGCTAAAACTTCCAAAACTAGGTTGAATAAGAGTGGTGAGAGTGGGCAGCCTTGTCTTGTTCCTGATCTTAGTGGAAATGGTTTCAGTTTTTCACCATTGAGGACAATGTTGGCTGTGGGTTTGTCATATATGGCCTTTATTATGTTGAGGAAAGTTCCCTCTATGCCTACTTTCTGCAGGGTTTTTATCATAAATGGGTGTTGAATTTTGTCGAAAGCTTTCTCTGCATCTATTGAGATGATCATATGGTTTTTCTCCTTCAACTTGTTAATATGGTGTATCACATTGATTGATTTGCGTATATTGAAGAATCCTTGCATTCCTGGAATAAACCCCACTTGATCATGGTGCATGATCCTTTTAATGTGCTGTTGGATTCTGTTTGCTAGTATTTTGTTGAGGATTTTTGCATCTATGTTCATCAGTGATATTGGCCTGTAGTTTTCTTTCTTTGTGACATCCTTGCCTGGTTTTGGTATCAAGGTGATGGTGGCCTCGTAGAATGAGTTTGGGAGTGTTCCTCCCTCTGATATTGTTTGGAAGAGTTTGAGAAGGATGGGTGTTAGCTCTTCTCTAAATGTTTGATAGAATTTGCCTGTGAAGCCATCTGGTCCTGGGCTTTTGTTTGTTGGAAGATTTTTAATCACAGTTTCAATTTCAGTGCTTGTGATTGGTCTATTCATATTTTCTATTTCTTCCTGCGTCAGTCTTGGCAGGTTGTGCATTTCTAAGAATTTGTCCGTTTCTTCCAGGTTGTCCATTTTATGGGCATAGAGTTGCTTGTAGTAATCTCTCATGATCTTTTGTATTTCTGCAGTGTCAGTTGTTACTTCTCCTTTTTCATTTCTAATTCTATTGATTTGAGTCTTCTCCCTTCTTTTCTTGATGAGTCTGGCTAATGGTTTGTCAATTTTGTTTATCTTCTCAAAGAACCAGCTTTTAGTTTGGTTGATCTTTGCTATCGTTTCCTTCATTTCTTTTTCATTTATTTCTGATCTGATCTTTATGATTTCTTTCCTTCTGCTAACTTTGGGATGTTTTTGTTCTTCTTTCTCTAATTGCTTTAGGTGCAGGGTCAGGTTGTTTACTCGAGATGTTTCCTGTTTCTTAAGGTGGGATTGTATTGCTATAAACTTCCCCCTTAGAACTGCTTTTGCTACGTCCCATAGGTTTTGGGTCGTCGTGTCTCCATTGTCATTTGTTTCTAGGTATTTTTTAATTTCCTCTTTGATTTCTTCAGTGATCACTTCGTTATTGAGTAGTGTATTGTTTAGCCTCCATGTGTTTGTATTTTTTACAGATCTTTTCCTGTAATGGTCGGAAAAGATACTTGATACAATTTCAATTTTCTTAAATTTACCAAGGCTTGATTTGTGACCCAAGATATGATCTATCCTGGAGAATGTTCCATGAGCACTTGAGAAAAATGTGTATTCTGTTGTTTTTGGATGGAATGTCCTATAAATATCAACTAAGTCCATCTTGTTTAATGTATCATTTAAAGCTTGTGTTTCCTTATTTATTTTCATTTTGGATGATCTGTCCATTGGTGAAAGTGGGGTGTTAAAGTCCCCTACTGTGAGTGTGTTACTGTCGATTTCCCCTTTTATGGCTGTTAGTATTTGCCTTATGTATTGAGGTGCTCCTATGTTGGGTGCATAAATATTTACAATTGTTATATCTTCTTCTTGGATCGATCCCTTTATCATTATGTAGTGTCCTTCTTTGTCTCTTCTAATAGTCTTTATTTTAAAGTCTATTTTGTCTGATATAAGAATTGCTACTCCAGCTTTCTTTTGATTTCCATTTGCATGGAATATCTTTTTCCATCCCCTTACTTTCAATCTGTATGTGTCTCTAGGTCTGAAGTGGGTCTCTTGTAGACAGCATATATATGGGTCTTGTTTTTGTATCCATTCAGCCACTCTGTGTCTTTTGGTGGGAGCATTTAGTCCATTTACATTTAAGGTAATTATTGATATGTATGTTCCTATTCCCATTTCCTTAATTGCTTTGGGTTCGTTATTGTAGGTATATTCCTTCTGTTGTGTTTCTTGCCTAGAGAAGTTCCTTTAGCATTTGTTGTAAAGCTGGTTTGGTGGTGCTGAACTCTCTCAGCTTTTGCTTGTCTGTAAAGGTTTTAATTTCTCCATCAAATCTGAATGAGATCCTTGCTGGGTAGAGTAATCTTGGTTGCAGGTTTCTCTCCTTCATCACTTTAAGTATGTCCTGCCACTCCCTTCTGGCTTGTAGAGTTTCTGCTGAGAGATCAGCTGTTAACCTGATGGGGATTCCCTTGTGTGTTATTTGTTGCTTTTCCCTTGCTGCTTTTAATATGATTTCTTTGTGTTTAATTTTTGACAGTTTGATTAATATGTGTCTTGGTGTATTTCTCCTTGGATTTATTCTGTATGGGACTCTCTGTGCCTCCTGGACTTGATTAACTATTTCCTTTCCCATATTAGGGAAGTTTTCAACTATAATCTCTTCAAATATTTTCTCAGTCCCTTTCTTTTTCTCTTCTTCTTCTGGAACCCCTATAATTCGAATGTTGGTGTATTTAATGTTGTCCCAGAGGTCTCTGAGACTGTCCTCTGTTCTTTTCATTCTTTTTTCTTTATTTTGCTCTGCAGCAGTTATTTCCACTATTTTATCTTCCACCTCACTTATCCGTTCTTCTGCCTCAGTTATTCTGCTATTGATCCCATCTAGAGTATTTTTCATTTCATTTATTGTGTTTTTAATCGATGCTTGATTCATCTTTAGTTCTTCTAGGTCCTTGTTAAATGTTTCTTGCATTTTGTCTATTCTATTTCCAAGATTTTGGATCTTGGAAATAGAATCTTGGATCAGCTTTACTATCATTATTCTGAATTCTTTTTCAGGTAGACTGCCTATTACCTCTTCATTTGTTAGGTCTGGTAGGTTTTTATCTTGCTCCTTCACCTGCTGTGTGTTTTTCTGTCTTCTCATTTTGCTTATGTTACTGTGTTTGGGGTCTCCTTTTTGCTGGCTGCACATTCGTAGTTCCCGTTGTTTTTGGTGTCTGTCCCCCGTGGCTAAGGTTGTTTCAGTAGGTTGTGTAGGCTTCCTGGTGGCGGGGACCAATGCCTGTGTTCTGGTGGCTGAGGCTCGATCCTGTCTCTCTGGTGGACGGGTCCACGTCTGGTGGTGTGTTTTGGGGTGCCTGTGGCCTTATTATGTTTTTAGGTAGACTCTCTGCTAATGGGTGGGGTGTGTTCCTGCCTTGCTAGTTGCTTGGCATAGGGTGACCAGCACTGTAGCTTGCTGGTCATTGACTGAAGCTGGGTGCTGGTGTTGAGATGGAGATCTCTGGGAGATTTTTGCTGCTTGATATTATGTGGAGCTGGGAGGTCTCTTGTGGACCCGTGTCCTGAAGTTGGCTCTCCCACTTCAGAGGCACAGCACTGACTCCTGGCTGCAGCACCAAGAGCCTTTAATCCACCCGGCTCATAATAACAGGGAGAAAATGTAGAAAGAAAGAATTAGTAGAAGAAAGAAAGAGAGAGGGAAAGAAAGGAAGAAGGGAAGAAAGGAAGGAAGGAAGGAAGGAAGAAAGGGAGGGAGGGAGGAAGGATGGAAAGAAAGAAAGGAGGGAGGGAGGGAGGAATGAAAGCAAAAGGAAGAGTGAATGGAGGAAGGTAGGGAGGGAGGAAGGAAAGAAAGAAAGACAGGAGGGAGGGAGGGAGGAAGGAAAGAAAAAGAAAGTGGGAAGAAGAAGGGTGGGAGGGAGGGAGGGAGGAAAGAAAAAGAAAGAAGGAAAGGAGGAGCGGAGGGAGGGAGGGAGGGAGGAAGGGAAGGTAGGAAAAAAAGGAGGAGGTAAAGTAAAATAGAATAAAGTATGAAATATAGTAGCGTTATTAAAATTAAAAAGTAATTATTGAAAAAAAACCGACAGATAGAACCCTGGGACATATGGTGGAAGCAAAGCTATACAGAGAGAATCTTACACAGAAGATTCTACATACACATTCACTAAAAGAGAGCAGGGGGAAAAATCAAAAATCTTGCTCTCCAAGTCCACCTACTCAATTTGGGATAATTCGTTGTAAAAAGAGGAAAAGGGCGAGAAGTCTGAAATCTTGCTCTCTAAGTCCACCTCCTTAATTTGGGATAATTCGTTGTAAAAAGAGGAAAAGGGGGGAAAGTCTTAAATCTTGTCCTCAAAGTCCACTTTCTCAATTTGGGATGATTCGCTGTCCATTTATGCACTCCACAGACGCAGGGCACATCAAATGGACCGTGGAGCTTTAATCCGCTGCCTCCGAGGCTGCACAGAGAGATTTCCCTGTCTCTGCTCTCACAGCTCCCGGGTCTCAGCCTTGGACCGGGCCCCGCCTCTGCGTGTAGTTCGCCGGAGGGCGTCCGTTCTTCGCTCAGACAGGACGGGTTTAAAGGAGCCGCTGATTCGGGGGCTCTGGCTCACTCAGGCAGAGGGGAGGGAGGGGCGCACAGTGTGGGGCGGGCCTGCGGCGGCAGAGGCCGGCGTGATGTTGCAGCAGCCCGAGGCGCTCCGTGCGCTTTCCCGGGAAAGCCGTCCCCGGGTCCCGGGACCCCGGCAGTGGCGGCGTGCACAGGCCCCCCGGAAGGCGGGGCGGACAGTGACCCGCGCTCGCACACAGGCCCCGCGGCGGCGGCGGCAGCAGCACCCCCAGCGTCCCACGCCCGTCTCCGGCGCTTCCCCAAGCAGCCCTCTTAATGCTCTCTCCTCGCGCACCAGGAAACAAAAGGGAAAAAAGTCTCTTGCCTCTTCGGCAGCTCCAGACCCTTTCCCCGGACTCCCTCCGGGCTAGCCGTGGTGCACTAACCCCTTCAGGCTCTCTTCCTGCCGCCAGCCCCAGTCCTCTCCCTGCGCTCCCACTGAAAGCCGATACCCGAGCCTCAGCTCCCAGCCCCGCCCGCCCCGGCGGCCAAGCAGACAAGCCTCTCGGGCTGGTGTGTGCCTGAGGGCACCGATCCTCTGTGCCGGAATCTCTCTGCTTTGCCCTCCACACTCCTGTTGCTGTGCTCTCCTCTGCTACTCCGAAGCTTTCCCCCTCCGCCACCTGCAGTCTCCGCCCGCGAAGGGGCTTGTAGTGTGTGGAAACCTTTCCTCCTTCACAGCTCCCTCCCATTGGTGTAGGTCCCGTCCCTATCCTATTGTCTCTGTTTATTCTTTTTTTCTTTTGCCCTACCCAGGTATGTGGGGAGTTTCTTGCCTTTTGGGGGGTCTGAGGTCTTCTGTCAGCGTTCAGTAGGTGTTCTGTAGGAGTTGTTCCACGTGTAGTTGAATTTCTGATGTATCTGTGGGGAGGAAGGTGATCTCCGCGTCTTACTCTTCCGCCATCTTCCTCCGGGCCACAGTAGGATTTTATTTCTTGTTATTTTATTTTATTTTTTTTTTGGCAGTACATGGTCCTCTCACTGTTGTGGCCTCTCCCGTTGCGGAGCACAGGCTCTGGACGCGCAGGTTCAGCGGCCATGGCTCACGGGCCTAGCCGCTCCGCGGCATGTGGGATCTTCCCAGACCGGGGCACGAACCCGTGTCCCTTGCATCGGCAGGCGGACTCTCAACCACTGTGCCACCAGGGAAGCCCTATTTCTTGTTCTTTAAGATCTAAAATGGGTTTTCCTAATTGGCAAGCAGCTCTTCTGTATGTGGTGAATTAAGGACCCAGGCTTCTCGACCCTGTGGCTCTGCCATCCTTAGAGCCCCACCATCAACTGTATCTAGTCATCAGAAAGGGAGTGAGAATTTACAAGGGGAAAGTACTTACCAGATAGTGAAGAGTAAAATGCATGACTGTAACTTAGAGAGGGAAGACATTGCTAAGTGCTGAGATAATTTCCTACTCACTTTCTCACAGGTTTTAATTATCTGCCAAACGCTGTGAGTTAAGCTTTATCTCCAAGTGAGAAAGGTGAATTTCTGAGAGAGAAGTAAATTTCTCAGGTTCACTGCTGCTCAGCGGCACATCCAGGGTTTAAAGCCAGATTTTAAAACTGGTTCAGTTTACCATTTATTTTAAATCAGTTGAGTAATCAATTCACTTTTTAATCTCTTTTAGCTTTACTTGACCATCATGGATTGCTTTTACAGCGTCTTTATAATTTTTTATGCGTTAATTATTCTCAACATTGTATTGAGGGCCACAGCATTAGTGCAAGGGGCTGATAGGCTTGTTCAAACCCATGGGTCCTGTTGTCTCTTTTGCCCCTTTTTAGGTCCTTCAGGATAGTGCCTAGGATTTTCCCATACACACTTTATGATTGAACCTCACGTCCCTCTATCTCTTATGAAGGTCGACAGACACATGGTTTATAGCAAATCAACACTACACAGATTAATATTCCTTCAGAAAATCATTCTGTGTTGTCTTTGCAAGATAGCTTAACGACATTAGTTGAAGTAGTCTTCATATTCAAGATGATTTTCTTCTTATATAGACACTGGATATTAAAAAACACAGCTCCCAATTTTCCCACTCTGTTGGAGTCATTGGAAGTTCGCACTCAGCACAAAATAAACATTGAAAATAGTTAGAGAAAAGTCGTAATTTTACAGGCCGCCTTAGTATAAATTCTATTTCAAAGTATATTTCATTGAATAAGGGTCCTGAGCCTGTGAGTGTTCTGGAATGAGACCTCTTGGTAGATTCATGTGACTAGAGTCTCGTTTGTGATTACCTCTTCAATGAGAGCTAGGCCCTCATTTGGTTGGTTAATTCTTTTCTCATTCCTGTCTCGCTGACCTTCTCGTTCTTAAGAGGTTCTAATAAACATTGATTATTCTCAAATCATATATCCTATTCCTCTCTCTTTCAGAGAACATCAATGATACCTATTTTGCAGACAAGAGAATATCAGATTCTAATGTGCCTGATACCATGTAGGAGCTGTCGTGTATATTAATGTCTTTTACTTAATATTTTCTTTCTTATTCTCTTTCATTTCACTTTGTGAGGTTCATATTTCCATTTTACAGATTAAAACAAAAACAGCAACCAAGAAGCTCAGAGAGATTAAGAGACAAAGGTAACAAAGTAAGTTGTTCAGATATGGTTCATTCATTTTAATACTCCCCAATAATCCAGTGTTTGAGTATACTGTTGGCCTGTATCTGCGGATTCTGCTTTAGCGGGTTCTGCACCTGTGGATCAAAAACATTAAAAAAAAATTCCAGACAGTTCAAAGAGGAAAAAACTTGAATTTGCTGCCCACAGGCTACTATTTACATGGTATTTACATTCTATGTACAGCTATTTCCATAGCATTTGCATTGTAGTAGGTATTGTAAGTATTCTAGAGATGATGAAGTATAAGGAGGATGTGCATAGATTGTATGCAAATACTACACTGTTCTCCATAAGGGACTTGATCATGGCAGATTTCGGTATCTGCTGGGGTCTTGGAACCAATCCCCTGAAATACCAAGGAACATTTGTACTATAACTTTGTTATTTCTTCCCTATTGATTTTTAAGTGTTTCCATATGTTTATTTTATAAATAATGTTTCAGTGAGTAACTGGTACATGGGAGTAGCTGGCAGGTAAACATGGTCACCTAACAGTTTATTGTTTAAGACTTTTAAATACAAAGCCATCACTGGCACTTAGTGATCTTACATTAGTCAAGACCGAGCTCCAGTTAATACTTGAAAATGTAGATCCCATATGTGGAGCATGGCAATTATTGTTTCTGCGTATCTCCTATAGTGTATCAGTATAGGTCACTAGGAATTCTATATGACCCTGTATAATGGGTGTATAAGACCGTTCTTATAACAAGAATCTGTTAGAATTTTTGTTTCTGTTAGATTAATATGCTATACATTGTTGTTTTCCAGTTTACTTACAGCCAGAAGAATTTAACATATTTGAGTAATTTCACACTAATATTTCTGCATTTATTAAGTTTTCAAACCAAAGCAGTCCTTTGTGTGTGTGAGAATTTACAAGCTGCTGCTCTTATAATGTCAAAAACTGAACCAAAGTGAACCCCGTTAGGCTATTCTCAGACCATTTTTAAATTAAATTAAATTAAATTAAATTAAATTCCATTTATTTATTTTTGGGCCAGGCCTTCCCCGACCAGGGTTTGAACCGAGGCCCCCTGCTGTGGAAGTGCAGAGTCCTAACCACTGGACTGCCAGGAGATTCCTTCTCAGACCTCTCTCAATAGTTTCATTTTGGTACCAGACTTTTTCATGAACTCAGAGAAATCAGTTTTTCATTTGCACTGTCAGTTTTTTTACCTCAATGATGTTTTAACTCTGAATAAAATAATTTTATTTTATTTATTGAACAGGTATTTTTCCCGGGGCTATTCTTCACATTTTGCATGTGTGCATGTGTGTGTCCACCTTGAGTCCTCAATTGCATCAGTGAACGCTCAGATTCTCACTGACTTTCTCTTTGCAAGAAGAACATGTTAGTGGACGTAATTACGTCCATCTGTGTCATCTCTGCGATGTCCTCTGTCCCGGCCAGGCTTGTCGTGTTCCTGATCCAGGGGTGCGTCAGCAAATAGAAGCACCTGTAGTTCATCAGCGGAGTGAAGCCCATCATTCTACTGGCTCTCCAGTTCTGTCTAGGACATGGTAAGAATGCTGGTCTGCTGCTGCTTTATAAACCTTCATCAGGGCTCTGGACTGGATGGATGAAAGGGCCCCTGGCCATCACCAGGAAATGTTCTAGCTAGTCCAAAGATAAATGAAAGAGGAAAAGGCAGACCCAGTTTTACACTTTCATGTGACCAAACATGGCCTTAAGCACACAGCTGATCTCACGCCAGAGGAAATCCATCCACACACACTGCAATTCATACCACCACCACCTCATTCCCTAAGTGACCACTTTTCAAGAAACTGAGGTGGAAGACTCTTAGTCAAAACTCAAAACCAATGCCTCTAACATGTCTGATAGATTTTAGCCTTCAGAGTTAGGGTGTTCTTTGCCTTACTAGGAACTCATCTGTCCTTCAGGTTCCTGAGGATCAGGTAAGTGAGAGATGACCGTGCTTCCTATTTTTCAGGTTTCCCATAGATAGTTAATTCATAATTTATTGTTTTTGCAGTGTGTTAGAAACATAAAATAACATAGCTGTAAGTACAAGCTACCAGGAGAGCTTAGAAGTGCCAAATCTAGTTTAAGAAGGCCGAGGCACTCAACTAAAATAAAAACTAAAGTTGTTTGTAAGAAAATCCTAGTATGTCTGTGATGGTACTGAAGAAATTCTTGTAAGGTTACTAGCAGGCTATTTACTTGAGGTGACAATATTTACAATAAAGACACTACATTATTACTGTCTCATTACCTTATGGCAACACAACAACAGCTCCAGAGATGAGGATAAAAATATAAAATACAATAGAAAGAATCAGATTGTATATGTAGGCTTTTATTAGGGCAGACATTTCCATAATTATAAATCTCATTAAAACAGATAGATGACCTAACACAACATTGTAAATCAACTATACTTCAATTTAAGAAAAACCAAATAGATGACCAAGTATCTTTATTAAACAGTGATCCAAAATGAAGTAAAAATTAGTAAAATTAACTGTAAATGAAGACACTGCAAGCACATAAACCAATGAGTTATCAATGTGCTTTAATACCAGGACCTAGGGCTTCCCTGGTGGCGCAGTGGTTGAGAGTCCGCCTGCCGATGCAGGGGACACGGGTTCGTGCCCCGGTCCGCGAAGATCCCACATACTGCGGAGCGGCTGGGCCCGTGAGCCATGGCCGCTGAGCCTGCGCGTCCGGAGCCTGTGCTCCGCAGCGGGAGAGGCCACAGCGGTGGGAGGCCCCTGTACCGCAAAAAAAAAAAAAAAAAAATACCAGGACCTAATAACATTATTTTCCAAGTAATTGATTAATTATTAATGTAAAAACCATTATTAACATAAATGGCACAGATGATTCTGTACTTTTCTGTAGTAAAGAAATGTTTAATGGATTTTTTTTATGGATCCCAATTGGTATTATATAGAAAATCTTACTGAACAAAAACTTTTATAATCTCAGAAAAACAGACATGATGAAAACGTTGATAATTTATACATACAATTTAACTATACTATCACAGGTATGGAAATGTAAGAATCATTTGTATGTAAGAAAATGGTATAGGGCTTCCCTGGTGGTGCAGTGGTTGAGAATCTGCCCACCAATGCAGGGGACACGGGTTCGAGCCCTGGTCTGGGAGGATTCCACATGCCGCGGAGCAACTAGGCGCGTGAGCCACAACTACTGAGCCTGCGCATCTGGAGCCTGTGCTCCGCAACAAGAGAGGCCGAGACAGTGAGAGGCCCGCGCACCGCGATGAAGAGTGGCCCCCACTTGCCACAACTAGAGAAGGCCCTCGCACAGAAACGAAGACCCAACACAGCAAAAATAAATAAATTAATTAATAAACTCCTACCCCCAACATCTTAAAAAAAAAAAAAGTCACTGGAACAGGACTTTACCATTAAAAAAAAAAAAAGAAGAAAAGAAAATGGTATAAAAGCAGAGGGTTGTCAAAATAGAGAACAAGAGATATTCTGAAACAAATGAAAAATCAAGACATTGTAGTAATGGCAACTATTTTTAATGTGTGACAGATACTGAAATACCAAGGGGAAAATGAACAGACTGTTTCCTGAAGTAGTGGTGACAGTGAATGGAGAGTAGCTTTTAAAAAATGCAAGGGATATAGCAAATTAGCTTACCACCTCCTTCAAATAAAAGTGAGAATCTCTTGGAAGAATTTAAGCACCATTAACAAACACATCTTATGGCAGTTCATGCAATGCTTTGTATTTCCGTGGAAAGCTATTTCAATGGTGAATATGATGTAGGAATCAGAAGCATATTTTGCTGAGACACTAGGTAATTGACACTTTCCCGAACTGAAAAAAAAATTCATAAGAAGGTATATAAAGTTGTTGACAAAATGAAATTTGTTCTAAGAATAACTCGTACCTAGTGAAATAGCTTACCAGCTGCCACAACTCTGGGATCCTCATGAGACTGGTGTCTCCCAGCTGCTCGGCTATCCTCACTCTCGTTCCACCAAAGAACATGAACTGCAGAAATAAATAAACCAGAAATAGATTCTAAAGACTGTGGCATTACTCAAATAAGAAAGACAGAAACATTCATCAGAAACTAAAAGTCCTATTCTTTAAATCAAAATAGTGAGTATCAAAAAGGTAGCACTAAGTATGTTAGTGATAAGATTTCAGAGGAGTCAAAGATTTGGGAGAGAAATTTATAAATTAATTAGTCAAACTGGTTTTATAGAAGAAGAAACAGAAGGATCTTACTTTATTTTGAAAAAGCAAGATTATAAAAAAAATTATGCTCACTACTGAATATTTGGCTGATGCAAAGAAGAAAACTGAAAGTAGCTGAAACTTATCCACCCAGAGAAAACCTTTATTAATATTTATTGTATTTCTTTTAAAAGATGAGAAATATAAAATTAGGGTCTTACTGTATATTATACTTTGTAATTGATTTTAAAAAGTCAACAATGAGAAGTTTCTATGACAATGCTATTAATCTTTAACATGTGAATTCTGCCCCATAGATGTAACAACTTTTTACACCAGCCCCTTATTGTTGATTTTTTTTTTTTTTCCTGCAGCACGCGGGCCTCTCACCACTGTGGCCTCTCCCGTTGCGGAGCACAGGCTCTGGACACGCAGGCTCAGTGGCCATGGCTCACGGGCCAAGCCGCTCTGCAGCATGTGGGATCCCTCCGGACCGGGGCACGAACCCGCGTCCCCTGCACTGGCAGATGGACTCTCAACCACTGCGCCACCAGGGAAGCCCTATTGTTGATTATTTATATCACTCAAAATAGTGTGGTATTCTACAGAATACTGAAATAAATGTTCTTTTACTTAAATTATTTAAAAATTTAAAAATAATTACAATGTAATACATGTTGGCTGTATAGATTTTGGAAAATGCAAATAAATAAAAAGAGAAAGCAGGAATAGTTTCTAATCCTACCACCCAGAATTCACCACTTTGCTATTTTGGTGTATCTTTTCCATATTTATGTATATATATATGTATTTTACATTTTTATGTATTTATAGACACACAGCATATATGTTTATGCTTATATGAGATGCATGATATATATGATGTATATGTGTGTCTGTGTATTACAAGTATATTATATACATAGGGTCATACTACATTGTTTCTAAAGTTTCCTTATTGTAAACAATGCTGACAAAAACTTCCTTAGAGCAGCACCTATCATGTATATTTATAAAAATAACAATGTCAAAGACAAATCACTACTTACATTTATTGGGTGCTTCCTATGTGCTAGGCCTGGCTCTAAGCGTTTTTCATGTATTAACTCATTTAGTCTTCACAAGAATCCTAGGTGGTAGGTTATGATTATCATTATTTTATCAATGAGCAATGTAAGGCACAGAAAGGTTAAGTAACTCACTCCAAGTCACAAAGTTAGTAAGTGGTGGAGCTGGGATTCAAACCCAACCAGTCTGGATCTCATTATTTCCTCAATGTAAACTCCTAAAATTAAAATTGAGAGAACCAAAGGGAGTATCTTATATAGGTACAGTGTATATACTATAAGTTGTCCAGAAATGATGCACTGAGTTATACTCAGCATATTACTATTCCCTTTTCTCCACTGAGAATGAATTTAAGATTAAAAAGTGTGCACACTCATTTTCAGTTTTTTCTTATAAAAGTTATATATGTTCATTATAAAAATTAAAATACCACTTAAAAATTATTTTCATCATTCAAGTGACCACTATATATTTTATATTCTTTCAAATTTCCTTCCTGTGTAACTGAACACACCTATACAACTATGCATATTTCCTAGAATATTGGCAAAAATAATTTTAAAATTAAGACTTTTCATTTATATTGCTGAATTTTGTGGTGGAGAATTATTAAGCCAGTATATGCTACACAGTAGGGGTACTTATTTTTTCCCAGCTTCTCTGGTACTATATCTATATAAGTATGTCTTTATTTGGTGAAAATGGCATCTCCTTATAGTCTTAATCTACGTCTTCCTAAATATATATTTAGTAGTCATCTGTACATCTACCTTTGCATACGTTTTTACATTTCTTTTTGCTTTTGAATTTCATTTCTGGTGTCTTAGGGCATGCAGAAAGATTGAGTCTTTTTATAAAAAATTAATCACTTGATATTTTTGCCTTCATTGTTTTCATTTGTTTTTTGGTTTAGAAATATAGTTCTCATCCATATTATTTTAAAAAAGCATCCAGGGGGACCTCCCTTGTGGTCCAGTGATAAAGAATTCATCTTCCAATGCAGGGGATGCAGGTTCGATCCCTAGTCGGGGAATTAAGATCCCACATGCCGTGGGGCAACTAAGCCCGCGCATCATAACTACTGAGCTCACATGCCTCAACGAGAGAGCCCAGGTGCCGCAAACTACAGAGCCCACGCGCCCTGGAGCCCTCACGCCACAACTAGAGAGAGAAAACCCGTGCTCCACAACTAGAGAGAAGCCCGCGAAGAGCCCGCGTGCCGCAACTAAGACCTGATACAGCCAAAAAAAAAAAAAAAAGCATTTATATTTTATTTTAGTAATTTTATGACTTCTTTTCTTCTACATTAAAATCTATAATCCATTTGAATTTTATTTTAGCATGTGGTATGAGATAGACATCTAATAATTTTCATAATTTTTCTCCTCTTCGTATATTTTCCAGCTTGAAAATATTTTTTTCTGTATATTCGGATTCTTTTCTTAGGATATGTTACTAGAAGTTAAATTTCTGGGTAAAGATCAGACGCTCAGTTTTGAATGTTAGGTTTGAGATGTCCACTGGACATTCAAGTAAGGAAGTTGAGGAGGCAGATGGAAATAATGAATTAGCTATTCTTGGTCATTTATCCTTCCAGATGAACTATACATGTATTTTCTAGAGTTTGCCACAAAAAACTGTGAAATTCAGATTGCAGTAACTTTCAAATTTAACGTTAAAAGCCTCAAATAGGTGTTTATTAAGTAAAGATATGCACTATCTATCTGTCTGCCATGTGTTACTCTCAGTGGAGCGTTAGGAAGTCATTAATCATGCATATGCATTATTTTTAGCATATATATGAATATGAATATATATGTATACACATATATACATTCACCTACATATATATGAATGACACAGGAATAGAAAGTCCAAAATGTTAACAGTGTTATCTCTAAGTAGTGGAAAATGGTTTTTTTCCACCTTTGGTCATGGCCATGATATTTAGTCTCTGTAAAAATATGTATTACTTTTTCATTCAGAGACAAACACTCTATCCCAAGTAATGTTATTTTTAAAAGTCAATAAAAAATATATTTAGAGGATAAAAACGATGAAGAACAGATTTTTCTTAGGCTCCTTGCAGTTTTTTAATTTTATCATTTTGATGTATCATGGCAAACAGGAGTTCAACATTTGGAAAAGCCTTCAGAAGTGGTTAACATTCTAAATAAATGTTACGTAAAACAGGTATTTTCAACCCTTAAAATGACAAAAAACCCTAAATATTTGGCAATAAAAATTAAATACATGGCATAATCAAAAACAGTGACAAAATATTGGAGGAACTTAGTAGGTCACCAGTACACTTTAAATTTCATAGAAGAAATGGACAACTATACCTCTGTTGAGTGCTCCATATTCTGTATGGAAAACTCCAACTAGTTTTGAGTAGCCTAGAGTGACATGGGCATTAACTGCTCTTTTAAATGCGTCACCCCACAGAGCTGGCCCACCAGGTTTCATCTGAAAAGTTACCAGCTCGTAGACTCCTGGAATAGGGAGAAAATAATTTATAAAAGATATTCAAGAAATTTCTCATCAGGTTAGCGTGGTTCCAGTGGAAGGCTAATCTACATATACAGATTTGGAGGATCGAACATAAAAATGTTTATGTACACATATTTATGATTTCTTTGCATTTCTTGCATTTTTCCTAGCTTTTATGTTTAGAAAGTCTTTCTCCATGTTTAAGGGTGAGCTATTAAGCTTATCATAGAGAACAAAGAAAAAGGAAGCTATATTAAGCTATTATCGGAATGATTTTTAATCTATAAAATTAGTCATTTAAACAAATAATGAGAATTTATGACAGGATTAGGATTTTTGAGCTGCCTGAGTCTAATTCTAGGTAAGAAATGAATAAGAAAAGTATTTTCTGATCTCATATATTTCCTTCTTCTTTCCAATTCTGAGAGGAAACACTTTTTTGTTTGTATAATTTCCCCCTACAGGTTTCCATTTCTAACAGGAACAGCCAGCAAACAAAGGACCCAAAGTGATATGTGAGATTTTGAGGGGAAAAAAAATGAAGAAGGTGGTTTTATTGTTCCTAAATGTCCAGGTAAACACTTGAAAATCAGTTTACCTTCTGGTCAGAAGTATGGAGCAGGTAGAAAAAAAGAAACTAGGGAACAAGTAGATTTGAGAAGTAAAAGGAGAAAAAGTACAAAGCAACTAAAGAATTATAAACAACATAGAGGCAGATAACCAAGATGTGACACTGTTCTAGGAGCCACTAAGTTCATGTAGACAGTGCTGAAGGCTGAGGGGAGGTCCAGGTGGATAGGATCCAAATAAGACATTTCAAATCTTTTGTCATCTAAGATACACTATGAAGTTGGGATTATGGGGGAAAGAAAACTTAGTGTATGCTTTTAAAAAGTCTGCCTTTTTAAAATTAGGTTGAGGTAAATATTTCCCTTAAGTCAGTAAGAAAGTGAAATCAGTAAGAAGATAAATCTTTAATAATTATTTTCAAACTGAGAAATAAGAGGAAAACAAAAAAGTTAAACTACAGTAATTCTGCTTAACAGTTTAAATTAATCCATTCCCCCCAGTTTTACAAGCAAAGATATACTTACTGTTTTTAGATTAACTGTAATCTGTGTAAAAAAAATACTAAGTTATGAGAAAATATCATACATTTTCCTTTACCTACCTATACATGTGTTCTGTGTTCTAGATCCCCAACTTCTCAACCTTTCTTCCCATGTAAACTTTTCATATTCATACCTAAACTTTAACAGTTTTTCCAAATTGGAAAAAATTTCATTATTTAATGCTCATTGTTTTAATTGTAAGCAAAGAGCTCAAATTCATTTTTATCTCTATAATCACAATATATTCTGATATAAAACAAAGGATTACTTTTTCCTACGGAACTTTAGTTTTTATAGCTTAAAATCTTCAGTATGTTCTTCATTAAAATTCAGTGTAATTTAGAGAGACGAGCTTACCTTCTTTGGGTGGTTTTTCTAATTTGCACCATGGCACCAGATAAGTAATTTCACTCTCTTGTTTATCAGTAAGACCCAAAATTGGAATGAGTAATTGTTCTCGCCATTCCTTATCATTGGCCAAGGCTTTCCGAACTTCAGTTTGATGAGCAAAATTGTCTTTGGGAATAACAGGAGTAAGAAAAATAAGTTATTTTGGTTTAAAATCACCTGTACACCTTTAACATATATAATATTGTATATCAACTATACATCAATAAAAAAATAAAATCACCTGTACTATTTCTGGGTTTCATTCAATTTAGCAAATGTTTATTGAAGCCACATAAGGACAATATGTTATATCACTAGAGATACCAACATAAGTAGTTGCTCATGGCCTAAAGGGGGAGTGGCAATGTAAACAACCAATGATGTCATATAGTAATGGGCTTTATAGGTGCTACCATTTAGTAGGTAGTTGTGAGACTTAGGTAAGTTATTGAATCATTCTGTGCCTGTCTCTTATTCTGTGAAATAGGGATAATGATATAGTATCTACCTCCAGGGCTGTGGTGAGGATTAAAAGAATTGGTACATGAAAGGAGCTTAGAACAATGTTTGGCACCAAGTGAGTACTCCGTATATATTATTTATTCTTATTACTTGAGGCATTTAAGTTATAGTGTTAGTTTAGAGAAAGGCTGTTTCTTCAGTAGTGCTGGTGGTGGGTAGTCAGGTCAAGGTACAACTGAATTAAATTTAACATAAATGAAATTAAGATTTGCTTTTTCAGCCTCTTTGAACAAACAGCTTCCAAAGAAACAGTGCTAATTCTTACTTATTGACACCCATTCTTTTTACCCAGTACTGTTTCTCTTCTGTTTGTTACCCGAACAGGTATATACATTTAATAACATATAGGCCTAGTACTATATTATTAGAGCCTAAGGTTAATGGTAAAAGAGTTTTCTATGGTTTATGCTAGAGATAAGGAATAACATCTGTCTTAGAGCTTAAGTAAGTTATATCACGATCTTACTAGTAATTTTCTTAATGGGACATAATTCTTCTTGTTGCACATTAAAGCATAAATTGTGTTTTAATGGGGTTTGTCCTATTACAACAGGGAAATCCTCTAAACTATGGCCATGTTAAATATAGAATGAGCATTTTTCACAATAAAGTATGTGATGAATATTAACTTTGGACACTATTATGACTCTTAACTTGATGACCAGACACTAAATGAAATTATTAAAAAGTTCTCTGGATATCATCAAGTCCTATGTGGACTTCAGAAATTAGACACTGGAGTAACAACCTGGGGATTCCTGTAACCTGTTCTTCATTGTCTACTAAACCAGCAGTAAGTCAGCTTCAATATGGGGAGAATTCTAATTCCTTTGCCTTTACTTCCCTAGAGCAGCGTAATGATAGTGAATTCCCTGAAACCTTGGGGTATACGAACAAAAGTGGTTCCCTAAATTTAACAAATTATTCAGTCTGAGTCGGGTGAGGCCTGGAAGTTAACTATTATCCCCATGAACCTCAACTAACCTAAATTAGAAATATTGAATTGTTTCTACTAAAATCCTGATATCCAGTTGCAGATTCAACAATAAGAAAAAATAACTCTCCCTTTTATGATCTCTACCCACTTGGGCTCTTGCAGTCAATGCTTTAAATTTTTCATAAATGATCTATACAATAAACCATTCTATGTTCTTTCTGAGCATTAAAGGCTAGTTCACAATTTCATGATTTGAAATATGAGATGTCACACTTTCCCAAGGATGATACATAGGAATTTGGGCAAAAGTTGTTAGAGGTACCAGTGGGAGGAGTAATCACTGAATTCATTTTTTGTTGTTGTTGTATTTGTTGTTCCTCTCTTTAAAAGTTGAATTTAACCTGTGTGTATTTATAGTAACATAGACCCAAGAGGTAAGTGTCATGTAACATTTAAAAGAGTGAGAATCTGTACTGAATACTTAAACTGGAAAAATCATACCATACTTCCAAATATGAAATACTTTATCGATCCTGCCTCCACATTCTACACTCCAGAATCCAACCAATTCAGAGTGAGCTGTCTGAAGATGTATGTTTTTCTTAACATTTTCCAGAAACTCATTCATCTTTGAAGGTTTAACGCAGTAAGTACGAAACTCATAGAATGTTCCATCATATTGTCTGGGGCCTGTAGCAAAAGATGAACACACCTGAAGAAACATAAGGCAAATTTAAGTATTTGGGGAACTTACGGCTTATAATATCATGTTACAACCACATCTAAATCTGCAAGAAGGGACACTCATTAGACTCACACTCCATGTTTGTACCTCTGTTGTCATCTCTCCTTAGAATTTGCTGAGATGTTAATAAAGGTAAGTACTCTTAAGCGTGCTGAATATACAGCTACTGCTTCCTAGCAGGGGTCCCTTAGCCACCTTTTCATGAAAAGTTAATCATAAGAAGCACTAGGGTCTTAATGAGAGTCCTTTATCCAAGAACTATAACTAGGATTCTAATTAATTACAAATGGTTTACCTTATTTATCCAATATTCTATCTTTAGTCAATACTATATGTTACAGTTATATATTTAAATGAACTTTATAAAATATACAGGTGTTCTGGCAGTAATGATGGAAATACGTTTACCTGCAGAAAGATCTTCTTTAGGTTTTTTTTAAAAATGTAAGTTTCAATTCAGGTTAAAGTATTTTCCAAATTCAGGGAAGTACATCACTGGTAAATAACAGAACTGGAATATAACTAATGTTAAAGGGAATCCATAATCTATTAAATTGCACTATAACATGGTGGTAGACTGTATGAATTCTATAAAGGAAAATCAACAGGTCAGAACTGTCTGAATCATTATTAGGTTTAATTATAGATGCAGTGTGAAGAAGGGCATTTAATCCACCCAATTATACTAGGTTGATGGAAATATCCCTTAAGAACCATTAGTTCTTCTTGTATTAGAGGTATGGTCACTATATAAATTTTTGCTGTGTTTAATCTTCTGAGTCTTAGTGAACTTAACTTTAGGTAGGAAATTACCTGCCAGAAATTATCCCCTGTAAATGTAAATGTGTATGTAAATACGTATATGCACACCTGTATACACACGCTCTCATATGGCATTTGTCTTTATAATTTCATGTTATTATAGTTTTGGATATCATGTGCCAATTCCTGAAGCTGATTAATCAGAATTATCTAATACAAATGTTGGTACAAACAAAGCTATGGACAAATTTGGGGCTCATGTTGACCAGCTGGTATGTCAAATGAAACCAGTAGGCTCCTTTCTCTGACATATTTCTGGTTATAACACACAATTGCCTATATATGTGATTTAATTGTGCATAATGTCATATTTATAATTATCTACTTGAGTTCATTCCACTCATGTCCCCTATGAGTTATATTCCTATTGCCCAAGTGTCTAAGCTTACAATGAAAGCAGGTATTCCCACCAAAAACAACTGCAGCTACTCCTACTTTTGGTGGACATGTTTTTTTTTGTGTCATTTTAACCAAATTCTAATAAGACAATATTACACAAACAACTGCCTGGTATAATAGTTTAATAAGTATTATAAATAATATATATCAGAAAATGAGCCAGTGGGGTATTTGTAACAGTTGCTTTTTTAGTTGATTTTTCAGGAATTTGTATTGATACTTGGAAACAAGTATGTGGTCAAGGCACATAATTTTGTTATCTTCCACAAGAGAAAGAAACAAGTAACAAAGGAAGCCCAGGGAAAGGTTAAACAGCAGTTGAAATAAGTATGTGTGTGCTCGGGGGAGGTGATTTTTGTTGTAGGGCAGAAACTAGAACTGTGCTGGGAGAAGAATCATGAGTACTTCAAGCTCCCTTATACTCGTGTCAGGGCTCATTTTCAGCAGCAGTAACTTCCAAGTCACCTATAAGAGAGCATTTGATCGACATTTAGTAAAGTCAAAGTTCAGAATAAAGTTGTAAGGAATAATTTTGGCCCTGCCCCGGTAGAGAGAATCAGTATAAAGGCTGTATTGCTCATTTTGAGTGAAGGGACCGTTATGGCTCCTCTTTAGTCTTTACAGGAAGTCAGTCTCTATGTAAATCCCCTTCCTGTCCTATCCCTTGAGAAAGAAGTACAAACCTAAACATCAAAAAACAACAAAACATCTCTAGCTTAGATTCACAAAACAGGACAATCCACGACAGTTAAGGCCGAATCACAAAAATCTATTTTGTACATTTCTCTCTTAACTTTTTAAATTTATTTAATTATTATTATTTTTTATATGTCAATGCCAATCTCCCAATTCATCATTTCTCATTTAACTTTAATGAGGTTGTCATCATCATATTTTCTAGGAAGTTCCCGACCCTGCATGACTTGGGCACTGACTGCAGAAGACAGTGGCAGCTGGGTAGATGCTGCACCACCTGTACCCTGGGCCCCTCTCTGAGGTTCTCTGCAAAATGCTCATAAGTTCTACTTCATGTATAAGCCCGTTCACTTGCTAGCGTCAGGTTGACCTTTTTCTCCTTCACCCTTCAGTCTAGAGGGGCTTGTGGCTTGTCAAAAGTCAGTAGAAGAGGCTGGACCAGTGCCTGGCATAAGGACCAGTGCCTGGCATAGGGACCAGCACCTGGCAAGGGACCAGCGCCTGGTACAGGGACCAGCGCGGTGAGCCCAAAGGCGCGGGGCGGCAAGAACGCAGCAGCTGGCGCTTCAGGGGTGGCCTCAGGGCCGCCGGGCACCCAAGCTAGAAAAGCCCCCCATCCATGGTTGTTCCCGAGCCGGCCGTAGACGAAACAGGCAGCCGGTCTTCCCCTAAGGGCACCCCTTCTCCTGCGCGCTCCAGGGTCCTCGCTTCCAGGTGCTGGGACTTGCTCTACAAGTACGCAGCAGCACAAGGCTCCCAGGTCAGGGAGCACGAGCCGGGTGGTGCGCCTCCCGGGCCCTCCCCTCCCCTTCCGTCTCCCAGGGATCATTTTGGGCGCGTCCCCGGGGCGGGTACCTGAGGCGCCAGGGTCCGAGCGGCCAGGGCCTTAGTCAGGCTCTTTCCGAGGGCAAGCATGGCGCGGCTTCGAGCGCTGAGAAGGGCAGCGGCCAGGATTCTTCCTTAAACTCCTCCTCCTGTGGCTTTCCGACTAGCAGGTAGCGGCGCCTGTACGACTGCCGGACGCAGGCTCGGGGCGGGGATCCGCGGGTCAGCTCCGCCTCACGCCCGGGGTTGGGCCGCGGCCGGAGAGCGCAGTGCGTAAGGCGTCCGCCCGGGGCCGGCCCCAGACGCCTTTGGTGTCACCTTTGACTTCCTGGCTCCTTTGTTTCCCCAAACGTTCTTACCCACATCGTCAAAAGTGATATTAGAATTAGCTGAATGCTGAGGTCGTTCCTGTACCACCTGTCTGGACATATCGCCTCATCTCCGAGAGCTCTTGCATACAATCAGTAAAAGTTCGTGTGTAGAAGGAGAGTGTGTATGACCATTGGGAAGGCAGTATGGATGCGTGTGTGCGTCATGCTTTGCATTTTAAATCGCGGACGTGTTTGCAGCGGTCGGGTGATTCACGTGTAGCTAAAGACTAGTGATTCTTCCCTTTTGTTCATTAAGTGCATTTTCTCTCCCTATTGCCACCCCCAGTATGACCTTGTAAGGCTCCTAATAATATAGATTGTATTTCTCAGGAGCTCAGAGGAATGGGGGCCCCCGAACTAGATTCGAAAATTCAAATTTAAATATATATAGTTTGAATCAAATAGTTTTTAAACCTTAAAAGCAAAACAGCAGACCTCTGATCTTGTCCTTCTTATTCCTGAAACTGGTCCCCAGAGTAGTTAACTTTCAACATTTTCAGCTGTTTCTTGTAGAGCTTGTTTATTATTATGTAAATGTCATTATATGCCTTTTCTGGTGTTTCTTGATATTTTCGGTTATAGATAGTGTCTGTTGCTTGGAAAATGAGGATTTAGGTCTGTTACATACCACTACCCCAAAATACACTTCCTTTCCTGCATCTGATAATGCTTACATTAAGAATAGTTAATTGTAACGTTATTAATTTGATTATATTGATGTTTACATAATTACTAATTACATTACCTTCTAAACATATAAATACACACACTAACTAAATCCAATTACACAATCATTACATTCATGCACACATTGAAGTAATATTGCTTATACTGTTAAGACTAGGGAATTATTACAAGGCTATTGTCTGTGGTTGTATTGGTTGTGCCTTTGCAAAGACTTTTGAATCACCTGTTGAGAGGAAGGGAGGCTTTTTAAAGTTAGTAATTCCAGTTTCTCTAGTGGATGGGTGTCCATTTCTAACCAAGCAAGACAAAAAAGCATCATCTGTACCTGGACTGGATCTTTATGTTTAAATTTATTTTCTGAGGCTTTTCCCCCCTAGAATTAACAATTCATTCCCTCATTCAACCCATATTAATTAAACTCCTTTATGCTTCAGGCACTTTTCCAAAAACTGGGGTGCAGAGGTGAACAAAAGTCAAAGTTCGTGTTCTCTTGGAGCTTCTAGGTTAGTGGAAACAAAAACAAATGAAGGAAAAATATGTCAAGGCTTAATAAATATGATGAGTAAAAACAAGTAGGATATGGAGAATAGAAAGTGCTGGAGGGAGGTAGCATAGACTGCTAGCTATTTCCCAATAGCCATTCTTCTCCCACCCCACCTTTTTTGAAAATTAGCAATAGAACCCTTGCAGCTTGGTGCAGCCGTGTGACTAAGTCCTGACCAGTGGGATGTGTTAATGCATTTATGACCTACTGTAAGTGGTCTTAAAGCAGTTTAGGTTGTTGCCCTCTTTGTTTCTTTCTTATTTCTACTTGCTGGAATTTGGAGTAATGGCTTGAGTTCTTGGACTATGAGGTAGAAACCACATGCTGAAGATGGCAGAACAAGAGAGAAGCAGCCAGGGTTCTGACACCATGGAGCACCATACTAGGAGCCCCGAACTGCCTATCTCTGGACTTCTTTTTTACAAGAGAAAATTTTTCTAGTTTAAACCACTGCTTTGTGGCTTAAACCTATGATCTTAATCAATAGGAGAGTGACTATTTCTTTTTCATTTGTTTCTATTATTTTCATTATACCCATCACTTATTAATCACGAAATTCTTTGCCTAAATAAATTTCCTCTCAGTATGATTAAACCCATTAATCAGCTTATTAGTTTCATTTTCTGGCATTATCTTTCGGGGGTCCTTTTTTCTCTTGCTCCAGTGTGGGCTAATTGTTTTTTAAGACAGCATGGTAGTAATTCTGAGATCTCCTCTCACTGATATCCTGGGGGATCTCGTTTGCCTTGTGTTGGACCTCCTGTTGCCAGGATTTGGTAGCTTTTTTTTTCGAGACTTGAATTTCTAAAAATGTTTTATTCTACCAAACCTCTTGATTCATATGTTGGTTGGGCATAAAATTCTACATTGGAAATAATTTTTCCTTATAATTTCAAAGGCAATTCTCCATTGTATTATAGCTTTTAGTAAGAAATTCATGGCATGCTGATTCCTGCTTCTTTGTATGTGACTTGTCTCTCTGTCTCTCTATAAAATCAAGGGAAGGAGTCTGCATAGATTCTTCTTGACAGACTGTGTGAGTGATATAAAGAATATGAGTTTGGAGCATACAGGCCTGGATTTGAATTCCGGTTCTGGTACTTATTGGCTGTGTAACCTTGGGTAAGTTACTCAGTTTCTCTGAGCCTCTGTTACCTTGTTTGTTATTGGTGATAATTAAACTCCTACCTAGGGTTGTAAGAATAATTGAGAGAATCTCATTATGGTACTTTCCCATAGAATTAATAACTCAGATTAATTTCTGCACTGAACCCCCAGAATATTAGAACCAGGGGCATCATTGGAATCTTTCACTTTTCTAAGGATAAATTTCTCAGAAATAAATGCATTAAATTGTATAATTTTGAAACTGAAAGGGACACTAGAAATACTTTGTTGAAAGAAGTAATTTTACATTTTTATTTTGCTAGTGGTGAAAATAAGCTCCAAGAGGGCAAGTGACTTGTTGATGGTTACACAGTAATTTAGAACTCAAGTCAGGCATAAAAGCCTTGTCGTTGGTCACCTGGGGTGCTTGCAAACAACCTAGCTCTTCATGTACCAACAACTCTGACCCCTACTAACTGTGCCCCTCCCAATTCTCTACTCATTTTGAAACATAAAGTGAATCCTGACACTCTCCACCAGGTTTCAGCACATTGAGCATAAAATGCAGACCCCTTCCAGGCCTGTGTCCTGTGGCTTCTGCCTCCCTCTCCTCCTCATCTCCCATCACTCTCCCTCGTAGCTCATCACATTCCAGCCCCACTGCCTTCCTGTTGTTCCTTAAACGTAAAAGCTCATTTCTTTTGTGGGACTTTGTACCTATACTTTCTATTGCCTTTGCTCATAGTGTTCTTTCTCCCCAAATCTTTTCCTGGCTTATTTTTCCTAATCATTTATGCCTTGGAAGAAGTTATCACCTTCTCAGGGAGCGTAGTCACTCTTCTCCTCATGCACTGCTTTATTTTTGGCTAAGTGATATAATTATTTGTTTACTGTCAAATTTCTCTACAGGATTGCAAACTCCTTGAAGGTAGGGACTTTTTCTTATTCACCCAGACTCTCAAATATGCAGAACAGTGTCTGGCATATAGTAGCTGCTCAGTGAATGTTTGTTGAGTGAAGACATGGGTGGTAGATTGGATTGACTTGAGTTCAGTATATGAGTGTTTAGGCCCTCTTTGTGTTCCATCATCCTTCACTGTAAATGAGTTTGTAGCTTACAAGTCTGTGGGGCGGATCAGATAACCAAGTGATGAGGTGGTAGATGCATGTTTGCCGTTGTTATTAATTGGTCCTGTGCTCTGAGGCAACAGGAGAGGCCAGGCCCTCTTGGGTGATCCTACCTTTAACGTCCCTTTGCAGAGACATGCCCTGCTCGGTGGGGGAGGAAGAGTGGACCACCACCCCAGTCCCCCAGACCATCACGGACCTCTTCAGAAATGGGAACTGGACGATGGAGAACCCCTCCCCCACCTGCCAGTGCAGCAGCGACAAAATCAAGAAGATGCTGCCCGTGTGTCCCCTGGGGGCTGGGGGACTGCCTCCTCCACAAGTGAGTCACTTTCAGGGTGTGATCGTTCAGGTGAGGTACAGGGTGGGCTTGGAGAGAAGGAATGGGTGACCTGCCGTGTCAGGAGGGTCTCTTTCAGTCTTGATTCTTGTCATAGGGAAAAGCATGTGAGTTTTGAGAGGAGGGGGCTTGGAGCACATTGTTCCTGTATCTGAGGGAGCTTAGCCTGCTTCTCTCTTTGAAGTCAGCCTAGTTTCCTTACTGGTTCGAGGTACAACCAGAATACAACACTCTGGATCAATGAGCTGTGGAAGGCACGCTGTGGACTCTCTGGTGTCACAGGGCAGACTGACAAGCCCAGCTTCATCTCTGCCTCTGCCACAGATGAGCTGGTGACCTTGGACAGGTCACGCTGAGTCCCTGGGCCTGTTTCCTCACTGCTGAATTAGGGAGGCTCATCCATAAAACTTCTGTGGGTCTTACAACTCTGACATCCTCGGAAACTCTGAGTGTGGGAAACAGTTCTGAGCCATTTTTTCTGAGAATGATTTCAGGAAGAGGCTTGCTTTTGATGTCTCTCTGCTGCCTTGTCAGCATCCAGGTTGCAGGGTGAGGAGAAGGAATTTCAAATGGTGTTGAAAACTTAAAGCAGTCCTTCCTGCTTACGTTTCTTTAAAATAAGAGCTCATCTCTTCATCAGTATAACTCCAATGAACAAAAGAATTCACTAGGCATAGTCAATGGTGCTGCTCCCTAAAAACCTTTTGTCACCATAAAGAATGATACTTCATGGTCTATTCTGATACTTCATAGTTGTTCAGAATAATTTGCTGGCGCTCTCCTTGGCTTGCCATAATGGCCCTGCTGAGAGCAGAGTGGATCAGGCCTTGGTGGCTGGCTGATGGCAGAGGCTGGGCCCTGTGGGCAGAGTCTGGTCACACTGTGGTACATGTTTGTCATTGTTGTCCTTGATTTGTTTTCTGTCCCAATTCTGCCCCGTAAAGACACATGTGCTCAGTTTACTTTGAATTTAAAAAGCTTCTAGCTCAGTCATATCTCATTAAATAAGGTTGTTTTTAATTAGTTTAATCCAAAGTGTGAGTCTCATATCTTAGTTACACTTTTCTCCCAAATCAGATTCATAAAGGGTCCTACGGATTTAAGGACAGTTTCTCAGGCTTTTTACATGGTCCCACGAAGGACTTGGATAGAAGAAGTGGTATGAAAACCATTTACTTTCACTGCTTTTCAACTCATTTGTCCCTCTGAGTTTTGAAGCAGTAGGTGGTACTCAGACGAAAAGAAGGAAGAATCGTTGAAATCCATTCATACCTTCAGGAAAATGAGCTAACTTACATGGCTGCCTCACAACATAGCTCTCTGAGCAGAGTAGTCTGGGACATCTACAGTGGCCCTCATGCAGGGAGAGCCAAGGCCTGTGTATAAGTCCTTCAGGTCTTTCTGGTCAGTGTCCCTCACTGCTCGTACTGACTCCTCATTCGTTTACCCTGCGATCCAAGTTCAGGCCTGAGCCACCATAGTTGGAGGAGCATCTGTGAGATGAATGAGTATTCTTTCTTTAACATCTCAGATGTCTAACTTTGTCTATAATCAAGCCCAGGCTCCTCCCCTTCCCCATTTAGCTTCTATTAGCCCCCTGGGCAGGAATAATAGGAGTTAAGAGGTTGCCAGAATCCAGTAGAGGAGATTGAGCCATAACTTTCACCAAATCTAACTTTAGACTTCCTTTAAAGAGGGAATTCATCTAAATGAAGCATGTACAGACTCATGCTATATCTGCTACAAAGCGGTACTGTGTTCATATTCTCAGTGTTCTAATGTCAGGCTGTACTTTTAGGTATGGTAGGTTTCTCGGGGTGCCAGTACTTCTCAATCATGTCCTCCAAGTCAAAGTTAAGGATGCCATCAAGCAAGTGAAGGAACACTGGAAGCTTGGCAAGTAACAGTATCCATCCCAAAACATGTCAGAAAAAGGGGCCCAGAGTAGTTGGTGCATGGGAGTAGTTGTCAGGTAAACATGGTCACCTAACAGTTTATTGTTTAAGACTTTTAAATACAAAGCCATCACTGGCATTTAGTGATCTTAGGCCAGTCAAGACTGAGCTCCAGTTAATACTTAAAAATGTAGATCCTATATGTGGAGCATGGCAATTATTGTTTCTGCTTATCTCCTACAGAATAATTACATAGGTCAATGGAAATTTTATATAACCCTGTATAAAGCATGTATAAGACCATTCTTATAACAAAAATCTGTTAGAATTTTTGTTTCTGTTAGATTAATATGCTATACATTGTTTTTTTCCAATTTATTTACAGCCAGAAGAATTTAACTTATTTGAGTAATTTCACACTAATATTTCTGCATTTATTAAGTTTTCAAACCAAAGCAGTCCTTTGTGTGAGAATTTACAACCTGTTGCTCTTATAATGTCAAAAACAGTGAACCAAAGTGAACCCCATTAGGCCACTCTCAGACCTCTTTCTTTTTTTTTTTAATAATTAAATTAAATTCCATTTATTTATTTATTTATTTATTTATTTTCGGGCCAGGGCTTCCCTGACCAGGGATTGAACCAAGTCCCCCTGAAGTGGAAGCATAGAGTCCTACCCACTGGACTGCCAGGAAATTCCCTCTCTGACCTCTTTCAATAGTTTCATTTTGGTACTGGACTCTTTCATGAACTCAGAGAAATCAGTTCCGCATTTGAACTGTCAGGTTTTTGACCTGAAAATGATGTTTTAACTATGAATAAAATAATTTTATTTTATTTATTGAGCCAGTGTTTTTCCCTGAGCTATTCCTCAGATATTGCATATGTGTGTCTGCCTTGATTGGGTCCTCAATTGCATCAGTGAACGCTCAGATTCTCACTGACTTTCTCTTTGCAAGAAGAACATGTTAGTGGACGTAATTACGTCCATCTGTGTCATCTCTGCGATGTCCTCTGTCCCGGCCAGGCTTGTCGTGTTCCTGATCCAGGGGTGTGTCAGCAAATAGAAGCACCTGTAGTTCATCAGTGGAGTGAAGCCCATCATTCTACTGGCTCTCCAGTTCTGTCTAGGACATGGTAAGAATGCTGGTCTGCTGCTGCTTTATAAACCTCCATCAAGGCTCTGGACTGGATGGATGAAAGGGCCCCTGGCCATCACCAGGAAATGTTCTAGCTAGTCCAAAGATAAATGAAAGAGGAAAAGGCAGACCCAGTTTTACACTTTCATGTGACCAAACATGGCCTTAAGCACACGGCTGATCTCACGCCAGAGGAAATCCGTCCACACAGACTGCAATTCATACCATCACCACCTCATTCCCTAAGTGGCAACTTTTCAAAAAACTGAGGCGGAAGACTCTTAGTCAAAACTTAAATCCAATGCCTCTAACATGTCTGATAGATTTTAGCCTTCAGAGTCAGGGTGTTCTTTGCCTTACTAGGAACTCATCTGTCCTTCAGATTCCTGAGGACCAGGTAAGAGAGAGGTGACTGTGCTTCCTGTTTTTCAGTTTTCCCATAGATAGCTAATTCATAATTTATTGTTTTTGCAGTATGTTAGAAACATAAATAACATAGCTTGTAAATACAAGCTACCAGGAGAGCTTAGAAGTGCCAAATCTAGTTTAAGAAGGCCGAGGCACTCAACTAAAATAAAAACTAAAGTTGTTTGTAAGAAAATCCTAGTATGTCTGTGATGGTACTGAAGAAATTCTTGTAAGGTTACTAGCAGGCTATTTACTTGAGGTGACAATATTTACAATAAAGACACTACATTATTACTGTCTCATTACCTTATGGCAACACAACAATAGCTCCAGAGATGAGGATAAAAATATAAAACACAATAGAAAGAATCAGATTGTACATGTAGGCTTTTATTAGGGCAAACATTTCCATAACCATAAATATCTCATTAAAACAAACAGATGGCCAAGTACCTTTGTTAAACAGTGATTTAAAATGAAGTGAAAATTAGTAAAGTTAACTGTAAATGAAGATACTGCAGCATATAAACCAATGAGTCATCAATAACTTTTAATACCAGGACCTAATAACATTATTTTCCAGGTAAGTAATTATTAATGTTAAAACCATAATTAATACAGATGACACAGGTAACATTGTACTCTTCCATAGTAAAGAAATATGTTTAATATTTTTATGAATCCTATCTGGTAGTATAAAATAAACTTTAATGGACAAAAACTTTTAAAATCTCAGAAAAACAGACATGATGAAAAGGTTAATAATGTGTACAAATAATTTAAAGATATTATCACAGGTATGGAAATGAAAGAATCATGTGAATGTAAGAAAATGCTATAAAAGCAGATGGTTGTCAAAATAGAGAAAAAGAGATATTTGGAAATAAATGAAAAGTCAAGATCCTATAGTAATAGCAACTATTTTTAATGTATGACAGATACTGAAATGCCTAGGCAAAAAGGAACAGACTGTTTCCTGAAGTGGTGGTGATAGTGGACAGAGGTAGCTTTTAAATATGCAAGGGACATAGCAAATTAACTTACCACCTCCATCAAATAAAAGTGAGAATCTCTTGGGAGAATTTAAGCACCATTAGCAGACACATCTTATGGCAGTTAATGAAATGCTTCATTTATCAGTGGAAAACTATTTCAAAGGTGAAAATGACATAGGAATCAGAAGCATATTCTGCTGAGACCCAAGGAAGTTAACACTTTCCCGAACTGGAAAAAAATTCATAAGAAGGTATATAAAGTTATTGACTAAATCAAATTTGTTCTAAGAATAACTTGTGCTTAGTGAAATAGCTTACCAGCTGCCACAACTCTGGGATCCTCATGAGACTGATGTCTCCCAGCTGCTCGGCTATCTGCACTCTCGTTCCACCAAAGAACATGAACTGCAGAAATAAATAAACCAGAAATAGATTCTAAAGACTGTAGCATTACTCAAATAAGAAAGAAACATTAATCAGAAACTGTAACTCCTATTCTTTAAATCAAAATAGTGATTATCAACAGGGTAACACTAAGTATGTTAGTGATAAGATTTCAGAGGGGTGAGCGATTTGGGAGAGAAATTTATAAACATTGTTTCCAAAGTTTCCTTACTATAAATAATGCTGACATAAATTTCATTAGAGCAGCAGTACATGTATATCTATCATAAGAGCAATGTTGATGACAACTTCTACTAACATTTATTGGGTGCCTACTACGTGCTGAGCCTGGTTTTACATTTTGTGTGTATTAACTCATTTAGTTTTCATAATAAGCTTCAGTGGTAGGTTATTATTATCATCATTTTATGGATGAGGAAACGAAGGCACAGTAAGGTTAAGTAACTCACCCAAGGTGACAGAGTTTTAAGTGGTGGAGCTGGGATTCAAACCCAGGCAGTCTGGATCTGATTATTTTCTTAACATAAACTCCTAAAATTTAAATTGAGAGAACCAAAGAGTATCTTACATATATACTTACAAATGTACGGTGTATATATTATACACTATCCTCCAGAAGTGAAGTACTGATTTATACTCAGCATATTATCATATTCCTAGTACACTGAGAATAAATTTAATATTAAAAAGTGTGTGCACACACATTTCAGTAGTTTTTTTAAATAAAAATTCTATACGTCCATTATAGTAAATTAGAGATTTAAAAAACCTTTAATGTCATCATTCAAATGTGATTATATATTTTATATCCTTTCAAATTTCCTTCTTGTATAAATAAAAACATGCATATTTCCTAGAATGTTGGCAAAAACAGTTGAAAAAATTAAGCTTTTTATTTTATTGCCAAATTATTAAGGGGGGCAAGATTAAGCCAATACAGCCCTACATAGTACAACAGTACTTGTTTGTCCCCAACCCCTCTAATACTATATCTATATAATATGTTTTTATTAGGTAAAAAGTGGCATCCAATTATTGTTTTAATCTGCAACTTCTTTAATATATATTAGTCATCTGTGTCGTCTTTGCATAAGCTTTTATTTTTCTTTTTGCTTTTGGATTTCATTTATGTTGTTTTGGGTATGCACAGAAATTTGAGCCTTTGTACAATAAAATCATCAGTTCTTTTCTCTCCTTCATAGTTTCTTCATTTGCTTTTGGCTTAGAAATGTTGTTCTCACATATTATTAAATAAATTTATCTATATTTTGTTTCAGTAATTCTATGAATTCAGTTTTATAATTGATATTTATAATCCATCTTGATTTTATTTTAGTGTATGGTGTGAGAAAGGCATCTAATAATTGTCATAATTTTTCTCCTCTTCATATATTTTCCAACTTAAACAAACATCTATTTTTGCACAGTCCAACTTTTTTTTTTACAATATATTATTAAAAGTTGAATTTCTGGGCAACGATCAGCTCAACTCTGGATATGTTAGGTTTGAGATGTCCATTAGACATGAAGTGGAGAATACGAGGAGGCAACTGGATATTATGGGTTTTCAAATATTAAAAGTCTTAGTTATCCTCTCAGATAAACCTTATAAGCATTTTTCGAGTTTGCCACAAACAAACAAACAAACAAAAAAACCCTCTGAAATCCTGACTGGAGTATCTTTCAACTTGAAAAGTTAAATATCCCAAATAGGTGTTTTATTAAATAAATCAATATGGTATACATACTATGTATATATAAGTAGTGAGAAATGGGTAATTTTTTTCTTTGGGCTTGTCCATGTTTTTAATACTTACAATAACTATATATTACTTTTCACCCCAAAACAACCCAAGTAATATTATTAAAAAAAATCATAAATGGTACAACAGTACAAACTTTCACATATAAAATAAATAAGTTGCTGAGAAGCTTAAAAGTTCCCATCACAAGGAAAAAAAAATTGTAACTATGTGAGGTAATGGATGTTAACTAAACTTATTGTGGTAATCATTTCACACAATAAATACATATATCAGATCATTATGTTGTACACCTTAAACTCACACAATGTTATATGTCAATTATATTGCAATAAAAGTGGAAAAAATCAATAAAACTACATTCAGAGATTATGTAGATTATGAAAAAAAGATTATGAAAGGAATAGGTGATTTCTTGAGGTTCTTTCCAGTTTAAAAAATTTTATCATTTTGATGTATCAGAGAAAAAAGCAGTTCAGTATTTGAAAAAGGCTTCATAAGGTATTAATATTCTAAATAAATAAGATTTAAAACAGGTTTACTCAACCCTTAAAATCACAAAAAACAAAAAATTTGGCAATAAAAAGTAAAATACACTCAATAATGAGAAGAGAGACAAACTGACCCAAGGAACTTAACAGTAGATCACCAATATACTTTGCAATTTCATAGAAGAGATGGACAACCGTACCTCTGTTGAGTATTCCATATTCTGCATGGAACACTCCAACTAATTTTGTGTAGCCTTGATTGACATGAGTATGAACTGCCCTTTTAAATGGGTCACCCCACAGAGCTGGCCCACCAGGTTTCATCTGAAAAGTAGCCAGTTCATAGACTCCTGGAATAGGGAGAAAAGTAAGTATTTTACTGAACACATTCAAGCAATTTGTAATCCTGTCTAGTTTGGTTCCAGTGGAAAGCTAATCTATATATAGATTTGGAGGATCATACACATATACATGTTTATGTAGACATATTTATTAATAATTTGCACTGTGATTTTATGTTTAGAAAGTCCTTGACCTACTTTAAGAATGAGTTGTTAAGCTTATAGAGAACAAAGAAAAAGGGACTGGAAGATATAGGTAAGTTATTATCTAAAATATTTTTAATCTATAAAATTTATCAATAAAATAGAAAATAACGGTATAGGACTTTTTAGCTGCCTGCATTTACACTTTTATAATAGAAATGAATAAAGTATTTTCCAATCTCTTACAGTTCTGTTCTTCTTTCCAACTTCTACTACTTTTTTGCTTTATATAATTTCCCCCTATAGGTTTCCATTTCTACCAGGAACAGCAAGCAAACAATGGACCTGAAGTGACTGTCTCAGAGTTTTTGAGGCAAAACAAACCCTAAAGGAGGTGGTTTTATTATTCCAGGTATATAATATCCAGGTAAATACCTGAAAAGTACTTTACCTTCTGGGTGGAAGTATAGGGTGGCTGGACAGAAAGAAACTAGGGGACCAGTAGATTTGAGAAGTAAAGGAAAAAAATGCAAAAGTTACTGAAGAATCATGAATAACATAGAGGAAGAGAACCAAGATTTGACATTGTCTTTGAAGCCCACTAGTTCATTTAGATGGTGCCTAAAACTGAGGGGATCTAGGTGGATAAGGATCTAAGTAAGACTTTTCAAATCTCTTGTAATCCAAAATGCACTACAGAGTTGGGAATAATGGGGGAAATAAAATTTAAATTAGTTTATGCTTTTTCTAATCTGACCTTTGTTTAAAACTGGATTGAGGTAATAATTTCTTTAAGTCAGCAAGAAGTGAAATCAGGAGGAAGACAAATCTTTAGGAATTATTTTCAAACTGAGAAATAAGAAAGAGGAAGACATAAAAGTTAGACTACAGTAATACAGCTTGGCAGTTTCAGTTAATTCATTCCCCGCAAACAGTCAAATTTTATAAGCAAATTTGTACTTAATGATTTGAGATTAGTAGTAATTTATGGAAAAATACTTTTATATCTAAAAGTTTGTCATATTTAAAAATTATGACAAAATATCATACACTATCCCTCATCTACCCACATGTGTTCCCTGCTCCCAAGGCCCAACTTCTCAACCTTTAGTGACCATGTCAACTTTTTCTATAATATAGCTAAACTTTAAGTATCAGTATGATACCAATTTGGAAAAATACTCCATTATTTAATGCTCAATTTTTAAGAATAAGCTAAGAGCTCCAACTTATTTTTATCTCAACAATCAACATATGTTCCTATATTATGCAAAAGATTAACTTCATTTTTTTCCAGTAGAACTTTAGTTTTTATAGCTTAAAATCTTTAATATTTTCTCCATCAAAATTCAGGGACTAAGACGGAAGGACTTACCTTCTTTTGGAGGTTTTTCTAATTTGCACCATGGCACCAGATAAGTAATTTCACTCTCTTCTTTATCAATAAGAGCCAAATTTGGAATGAGAAATTGTTCTCGCCATTCCTTATCTTTGGCCAAGGCTTTCTGAACTTCAGTTCGATGAGCAAAATTGTCTATGGGATGAAAAGGAGGAGGAAAAATAAAAATGTTTGATTTAAAACCACCTGTACTTTTTCTGGGTTTCATTTAGTTCATCGAGGCCACATAAGGACTATGTTATATCACTGGAGATACCAACATAAGTAAATGTGACACCTGTCCCCAAGTTGTTCATGGTCTAAAAGGGGAGTAGGAATGTAAACAACTGATGTCATATAGTAATGGGCTTCATATGCTCTACCACTTAGTAGGTAGTTGTGAGGCTTAGGTAAGTTATTGAATCTTCCTGTGTCTGTTTAACTCCAGGGCTGAAGTGAGGATTAAATGAATTAGCACATGAAAAGAGCTCAGAACAGTGTTTGGCACCTAGTGAGTACTCAATATCTGTTAACTATTCTTATTAATTTTATTGAGGCATTTAAATTATGGCACCAGTTTAGAAAAAGACTATTTTTCTTTGTCAGTGGTGATGGTGATGAGTGGTCAGGTCAAGGTATAACTGAATTAAATTGAACATAAATGAAATTAAGATTTGCTTTTTCAGCCTCTTCTTTGAACAGCTTCCAAAGAAATAGTGCTCATTCTCTTACTGTCATCCATTCTTTTTACCCAGTACTATTTCTCTTCTGTTTGTTACCCATATGTTACTAACATATGGGCCTTGTGCTAATATTTACTAATAGGGCCTTATAAGACTAATGGTAAAAGAGTTTTCTATGGTTTACGTTGCAGATAAGGAATAACAGCTTTCTTAGAGCATTAGTAAGTTATATCAGGACCTTACTAGTAATTTCTTAATGGGACGTGATTCAGCTGGTGGTGCATTAAAGCATAAATTGTGTTTTTTTAAATAAATTTGATTTTTGGTGGCGTTGGGTCTTCGTTGCTGCGCGAGAGCTTTCTCTAGTTGCGGCGAGCGGGGGCTACTCTTTGTTGTGGTGCTCAGGCCCCTCATTGCGGTGGCTTCTCTTGTTGCGGTGCACGGGCTCTAGGCGTGTGGGCTTCAGTAGTTGTGGTTCACGGGCTCTAGAGCGCAGGCTCAGTAGTTGTGGTGCATGGGCTTAGGTGCTCCGCAGCATGTGGGATCTTCCCAGACCAGGGCTCGAACCCGTGTCCCCTGAATTGGCAGGCAGATTCTTAACCACTGCACCACCAGGGAAGTCCCATAAATTGTGTTTTAATGGGGTTTGTTTTATTACAACAGGGAGAACCCCTAAACTATGGCCACGTTAAATACAGAATGAGTACTTTTCATATTAAAGTACTATATGACTATTAACTTTGGACACTGATGACCAAACACTAAATGAAATTATTAAAAGTTCTTTAGATATCATCAAGTCCTGATGTGACTTCACAAAAATTTAATATTGGAGTTAAACATTCTGGGGATTCCTGTAACCGTTCTTCTTGTAAACCAGAGGTTGGTCAACTTCAATATTGAAAGAACTCACTCATTTCCTTTCCTTTACCTCCCTAGACTAGTATAATGACAGTGAATTCCTTGAAACTCTGGGGGCAGAAAAAAACCCAAAGTGGTCCTGAAATATAACAAAATTATTAAATCTTAAGGATGGGTGAGGGCTTCAAAGTTAACTGTCATCCCCTATCAACTTCTATTTCCCTAAAGTCCCTAGATGTTTGAATGATTTCTGCTAAAACATTGATATCCAGCTATAGCTTCAATATAAAGAAAAAATAATTCTACTTTCTTTTATGATCCTAACCCACTCTGGTTCTTGCATTACCTGCTTTAAATTTTTCATAAAAAATCTTTACAATAAGCCATTCTAAACTTCTTTTTTTAGAATTAAAGTCTAGTTCAGAATTTTATGACTTGAAATTGGAGATGCCACATTTTCCCAATATTGCTTCCCATATGATAATATAAAGGTTCCAGCAATGGGCTGTTAAGAGGTATACTGTTGAGAAGAATAATCACTAAATTAATTTTTTTGATATTGCTTTTTTAGTTTTACTTAACCTGTATGTATTTATAGTAACATAGATCCAAGAACTAAGTCTCATGTAATATCTAACTGAATGAAAATCTGTACTGAATACTTAAGCTGATGACTCATACCATACTTCCAAACATGAAACACTTTATTCATTCTGCCTCCAAATTCTACAGTCCAGAATCCAACCAATTCAGAGTGAGCTGTCCGAAGATGAATGTTTTTCTTAACATTTTCCAGGAACTCATTCATCTTTGAGGGCTTAACATAATAGGTACGAAATTCATAGAATGTTCCATCATATTGTCTGGGGCCTGTAGCAAAAGATGAGCACACCTGAAGAAAGATAAGGCAAATTGAAATATTTGGGAAAGGTAGTGTTTATAATATTATGTTACAAACAAATCTGAGTCTGGAAACAAGGAACACTCATTAAACTCATAATCTGTTTCGACTTCTGTTGTCCTCTCTCCACTGAATTTGTTTAGAGATATGTCAATAAAGATGCCTGCTTTTAAACATTCTAAATATATAGCTACTGTTTCCTAGCAGGGGCTCCACCTTTAGTCACTTTTCCATGAGAAGTTGCTCATAAGAAGGCACTGGGGCAGTCTCTTTACCAAAGGACTACAATTAGGATCCTAATAAATTTTACAAATAGTTTATTATCCCTTATTTAGCTAATACTCCATCTTTATTGAATAGCATATGTATTAGACTTAAGCATTTAAAACAAACTTTTAACATATACAGGTATTTTGGCTGGCACAATGACAATGTGTTTACTGGCAGAAAACTCATTTTTTTTTTTAGGTTCTTAAAAGAATGGAAATTGCTGGTCAGATAGAAGTATTTTCTAAATCCAGTGAAGTGGACAACTAGTCAAATATAGGACAGGAGTGTAACTAAAGTAATAGGAAACTATGACTTAGCCAATTGCATTGTAATATGGTGATAGCCTGTGTAAATGCTAGAAAAAGGAAACATCAGTAAGTCAGAATTGTCTGAATAATTATTAGGGTTTAATTACAAATGCAACCAGCAGAAGGGCATTTAATCCACCCAATTATAGCAGGTTGATGGAAATATCCCTTAAGAACCATTCATTACTTTTGTAATAGTCATATGCTCACAATGTAAATTTCTAATTGGGTTCTCTGAGTAAACTTAACTTTCAGTAGGAGATGCTTTGTGTATGTATATGTGTTTGTGTATATATATATATATATGTATATACACACATGCGTATACATATACATTCATATAGCATTCTAGTTTACATATCCATCGTACGTAAGTTTGGTTAGCATGTGCACATTTCCTGAAGCTGATTATACCAGAATTATCTATTAAAGTAGTTTTGGTACTTATAAGGCTATTGATGAATTTTGGGCTTATACTGACTACCTGATATGTCAAAGGAAAGCAGTAGGCTTCTTCCTCTGACATATATTTTGTTTACAAAACACAGTAATGCATATATTTTACTTGTGTTTAAGGCTTAATTATAATAATCTCTCTTGAGGTCATTCCATGTCTATGATGCCCAACTAACTTAAGCTTGCCATCAAAAACAATTGCAGCTGCCCCTGTATTTGACAGATATTCTTTTTGTGCCATCTTACTAAACTTTACTAACAGAATGTTAAGCAAATAAAAACTGCCTAGTATTTATAGTTAAAAAATATTATAAATAAAATATAAGTAGATCAGATATCAGAAAATGGGCTAATAGGGTACTTGTAACAATTGCTTTTTAAGTTGCTTTTCAGGGAATCTGTATTTGGAGATCAAAACATGTGATCAAAGGCACACATTTTATTATCGTTGGCAGAAGAACGTGTCCTCCCTGTATCCTCAAGTCCATTCTCTACGTCTGCGTCTTTATTCCTGTCCTTCCCCTAGGTTCGTCAGAACCATTTTTTTTTCTTTTTTTTGGTTGACATTTAATAACGTCAAAGTTCAGAGTAAAATTCTAAGGAATAATTCTTGGTCCTGCCCCAGTAGAGAGAATCAGAATAAAGACTGTATTGCTAATCTCGGGTGAAGGGGCCATTAATGGTTCCTCTTTAGTCTTCACCAGAAAGTCAGTCTCTAGAGTAGATTATAATCCCCTTCTTACTGCTCTTTGAGAAAGAAGTAAAAGCCTAAACACCAAAAGGAAGAAACCTCTAGGTTAGATTCACAGAATAGGCCAATTCCTGACAGTTAAGGCTGAATCACAATAATCTATTTTGTACATTTTTTAGCCAGATTAAATGAAGTTGTCATCATCATATTTGCTACGAGGTTCCTGACACTGCCTGACTAGGGCACCAACCTCAGGAGACAGTGGCATCTGGGAAGGATGCTTCACCACCTGCACCCTGGGCCCCCTCTTAAAGGTTCTCTGCCTGCAAAATGCTGGAAGGTTGTGTATTTCGCTTAATAGGGGGAAGCCTGTCTTATTGCCCCTTCAGTCTGGAGGGGCCGGACCAGTGTCTAGCCCAGGCCCCAAGGCGGCGACAGCAACCTCGCAGAGCCGCAAAAACGCAGCAGCTGGAGCTTCATGGGTGTCCTCAGGGCTTCCGGGTACCTAGGCTAGAAACGGCCCCTGTTCACGACTGTTTGCGAGCCGGCCGGAGGCGACCCTGGCAGTGGGTCTTCCTCTAACGGCACCCTTCCTCCTGCCGCGCATCCTGGGGTCCGCCGCCTCGTGATTCCGAGACTTGTACTAGAAGTCTGCTCTGCGGCAGCAGCACCACGTTGGCAGGTCTGGGCCCGTAGGCGCATGCGCGGCCCGCGCTCTCCCCGCAAACGCCCCTCCCCGCCCCTCCCCCAGGGAACGATTTGGGCGCGTCCCGGACGGCCGGTACCTGAGGCGCCTGCGTCCGAGCGGCCAGAGCCTTAGTCAGGCTCCTTCGGAGGGCAAGCATGGCACGGCTTCGAGCGCTGAAAAGGGCAGCGGCCGGTATTCTTCCTTAAATTCCTCCTCCTGTGGCTTCCCGACTAGCAGGGAGCGGCGCCTGCACAACTGCCGGATGCAGATTCGGGGCGGGCCAGCTCCTCCTCCTGCGTTGGGGCCGGGCGCGGGGGGGTTGAGGGGCGGCCGGACCGCCCAGTCTGCCAGGCGTCCTTCGCAGCCTGAGCTCCAGACGCGTTTGGTGTTAGCTCTGACCCTTCCTTCCCCGTTGGTTCCCTCAAACGTCCTTACCCCCAGCGTCAGAAATGACATTAGAATTAGCTGAATGCAGAGGTCGTTCCCGTACCACCTGTCTGGGCCCATCGCCTCATCTCCTTGCGCACCTGCGTACAATTCCTAGAAGTTCGTGTGTAGGATGCGAGTGTGTACGACCAAGGGCCTTAATTTTTCTGTTCCAAGTGCATTCTCCTTCCCCATTACTGCCCACAGCGTGAAGTTGCAAGGCTCCTAATAACTTACACTGTATTTTCCAGGAGCTCAGAGGAATGGGGGCACCGAGCTAGGTATGAAAAAATTCAAATATAAACATACGTTGTTAAAATTCTGTGATCCTTAAAAGCAAAACCTCTGGTCTAGTCTCCCCTATCCCTGATTATTGCTCAGCAGAATAATCATCTTTCAACATTTTGAGCTATTTCTTCTGACGCCTGTTTCTGTATTTTTAAATAATAGGAATATTCTGCTATTTCTTGTGTTTTTTGTTTGTTTGGTTTTTTCTTTTCGGTTTAGATAGTATCTGTTGACTCCCTCTATGGAAGAAGAGGATTTATGTCTCTAGTATAACACTCCCCCCAAATAATTTCCCTTCCTGCGGCTAATAATATTTACATGAAAAATAATCAGTTAATTGATTACATCATTAATTTACATTATTCACATCATGTTAATGTTTATGTTATTCTTGCTAATAGTTACATTATTGCAAACATTAATGCAATATTGCTTATATTATTAGGACTAGGGGGTTAGTTGTACCTTGTACAATGACTTGAATCATCTGTTCAGAGGAAAGGAGGCTTTGTAAAATTCCAGAAGGGCGAGTCATTTTTCCCAGATGATGGGCATCCATTTCTAACTAATGAAGACAAAACAAAGCATCATCTGTGGCCAGACTGGATCTTTATATTTAAATTTATTTCCTTAGACTCCCCCCCCCGCTGGAATTAACAATTCATTCCCTCATTCAACCCATATTAATTAAATTTCTTCTATGCTTCAGTCACTTTTCCAGAAACTGGGGTGCAGAGGTGAACAAAAGACAAAGTCTGTGTCCCCTTGGAAGTTCCAGGTTAGGGGAAACATAGACAAATGAAAGAAAAGTATATCAGGGATTAATAAATACGACGAGGAAAGACAAAGTAGGATATGGAGAATAGAAAGTGCTGGAGGGAGGTAGCAGAGACTGCTAGCTCTTTCCCAATGCCATTCTTGTCCCAACCCCTCTTTAAAAAATACTAATAGAACCCAGGCAGCTTGGTGCATCCACGTGACTTAAGTCCTGGCCAGTGGGATGTTTTAGCGCATTTATGACCTACTGTAAGTGATTTTAAAGTTGTGTAGGAGGGGTTATTTTCCTCTTTGTCTTTTTCTTATTTCTGCCTGCTAGAATGTGGATGTAATGGTTTGAGTTCTTGGTCTTTGAGGTAGAAGCCACATGCTGGGGATGGCAGAACAACAAGAGAGAGGCAGCCTAGGTTCTGACACCATGGAACACCATACTAGGAGCCCTGGACTGCCTGTCTCTGGACTTCTTCCACAAGAGAATTCATCTTCTAGTTTAAGCCACTGCTATGTGGCTTATGTCTATGATCTTAATCATAGGGAGGTGACTTTTTTTATTTCTCTTTTTCATTTGTTTCTCTTCTTTTCCTTACACTTATTAATCACCAAATTCTTTGCCAAAACTCAAAATAATTAAACCTGTTAATCAGTTAATCAGTTTCATCTTCTAGAGATATCTTTCAGGAGTCTTTTCTCTTGGTCCAGTGTGGACTAAGCGTTCTCTAAGGTGGCCCTGTAGTAATTCTTGGATCTCCTTTCACTGATCTCCTGAGGAATCTCGTTTGCCTTTTGTTGGACCTCATTTTTCCGGGATCTTGCATCTTTTTTTTTCCTCCTAATTTTAGGAGATAGCACATGGGACTTAAACTTTTGAGACTTGCATCTCTAAAAATGTCTTTATCAACCTCCTTAATTTATAGTTTGAGTGGATATAAAACTTTACATTGGAAATAATTTTTCCTCATATTTTTAAAGGCACTGCTCCATTGCATTATAGTTTCTAGTGAGACATTCATCCCGTTCTGATTCCTGATCCTTTGTATGTGACTTATTTCTCTCTGGAAGCTTTTATGTTTTTCTTGTTTTCCCTAATTTTCTGAAATTTCACCATAATTTTCCTTGGGATAGATATTTTTTCATACATTGTGTCTCACTCAGTTGACCCCCCTCAATCTGAAAACTCTTAAATTATGAAAAATTTGTTATGTTTCTTGGATTTTTTTCTTCCTCCTCAATCTCTGGAACTTCTTTTGTTCAAACATTATGCCTCCACTTGATCCTCTAATTTTCTTTTTCCTCCTAATTTTTTAATCTTTCTTTTTTGCTTTTTTCAGGGGGGGGATCATGAAATGTTCCAATTTTATTTTCTAACTCATGTAGTAAAATTTAAATCTTCTAATTTCCAGTGTTTATGTCCAAGAGCTCCTTTTTACCCCTTTTTCCAGAATGTTTTTTTCCCCACTCTCTTCAGAAATATTATCCTCTTTTTGTTTCATGAGTTCAATATTTCTATCTCTCTGGGGACATTGATTATAGGTGTTTTCTTTTTAAATATTGTTGTTTTAAGTCGTCATTTGAGTTTTATTTTGTTTTCTATCTATTTATTTTTTCTGTCTCTGGTACTGGAGTTTTTCCTGAAATGTTTTTGTATTTGTCTATCAGCTCATATTTTGAAGTTGGACTATAAAAAAGCTCTGTGAGTATGGGTGGATCTTCCCAAGTAATGGGCTTTAGTGTAGGGTGATCTGACTGGGCAGTTTCCTTCAGTAGATGCCCATCACCCCACTGTTATTATCTATAAGTTATTTCTCTTGTCTAGTCAGTTTTCCCGGCAAGGAAACTTCTGGTGTCCCACCTGTGAGGTCTAATCTTTGTTGCCAGGTTCTTGAGGCTAAAGAGAGAAGGAGGCCAGAGATCTCAATATTTGGTAGTATCTTTCAAGCATATATATAATATATATATACACACATACATATATATATATATCATTTAGGCTAATTTGCTGTTACAAATTGACACCAAAAGCGTATTATGACTCAAACACTAATGAATTTTATTTTTTATGAGAAACCAGAGTTCATTTACCTACTTGGCAGGCAGCTCTTCTATACAGGATAAGGACCAGACTTCTTCCACACTGTGGCTTGGCCACCCTCTAGAGCCTCATCATTAACTGCATCCAACCAAGAGAAAGATAGAGGAAACGTCCAAGAATATTTCCAAAAGGAGAATGCTTACAAGATAGGAGTAAAATTTATGGCTACAACTTAGAATTAGGTAAACATTTTTAAGTACTGTTAGGTGCCTAAGGCAATCTCCTATTTATTTTCTCACAGGTTTTAATTATCCTCAAAATGCTATAAGTTAAATTTTGTCTCCATTTTATCAGTGAAAAAGGTGAAATTTTGAGAGATTAATTTCATCAGGTTCACTGCTGCTATGTGGCCCAGCCAGGACCACTTTTTAATTATTGCCATCTTGTCCAATGAGTGTGAAAATGCATTTTACACTGTATGTAAGAAATAGGTATCAGTTAAAGTGTGGAGGAAATTATATGAGGTGGGGAAAGGCAACAATCCACTTGATGATGTCTCTGCTTGGTTTTGTCCAAAGGTCAGCCTCATCAAATCTGCAGAAGGAAGTGGGAGAGATGGATCCAACGCTGGCCCAGCTGCATAGGAGGGCAGTAGCTCTACGTGTAAACTCCAGATGCTTGTACTTTGGTGACATTACTGGTAAGTACTTTCTTTGTGCTGCATCATTGTGTGGCCACTAGGTGGTGGTATAAACTAGTTTCCTTCATTAGGCCTCCAGTAGTGTGCGCTATTTTTGTTATTTTTAAGTTCCTGTAAGTTAACCTGTAGGTATTTAGAGTGGAGTTGTCTTACAGTTCTTCTTTTTTTGTTATATGGTATTATGTATAAAAGAGAAAAATTTCAGTAAAGATGAATTACTTTCAAAACTTTTATGAGTTGCTTTATTATTAATATAAATAAATGGTAATAAAGTAACAAAATTTCATTCAGTGTTTCTTAGCAAGCATCCTACTCATATCAGTGAATATGTATTAAGCACCTGTTGTGTGTTGAGTATTGAATTAAATGCTGTGGGGAAGGAAAAAGACTGGATACCTCTTCTTGAGATTGTCAATGTCTTGATATTTCTGTATAAGCCTCTTTGCTGCTAGCCTTCTTAGAATTAGTAGGAAAGACTTGTGAGCAGCCCAGTATTACATATAATATGAATTTATTTAACGCTGTTTCTATTAATAAAATAAATTGTTTTTTATTACTAAAACACATAAACATATGAGTTTAATATATATCCATTATATACCTTTTTAGATATCCTCTATTAATTGGCTTTCTTTATGTTTTGCATTTGAAAGTGAATTCTAGTGCCAATGACATTTAAAAACCTGTCAATAATAAAAGCAATTATTTCCTGAAATAGGCTTGGCATGTCTATTCCTTTGAATAATCCTTGTGCCTCACAATTGGAATTGGGGGGAAACGTTTGGGGGAGGTATTTCTGGACCTTTTGCTAATTGTTTTGGATTTTTATCATGAAATATGGCTGATTTCTTTCCTAGGTGTAAGTTTAAACACCTTTTACCTTTAGGCACTAGTGCGCTTAGTCTGTGACACATTTTTCCATGAAGTTCCTCTTTCAAATGAACACGCATTATCTGATGCTCTCCAATGGAATTCTCTTCCTCTCTGCAAGTTGTCATAGACACCTACTAGCTGAGTAGTCAACTCACTTTTTCATCTGTGTTAGCTTTACTTGACCATCTTTACTTGACCATCTTTAATTGCTTTTGCAGCATCTTTATAATTTGTTTTTTTTTTTTTTTTTTTTTGCTCTACGCGGGCCTCTCACTGTTGTGGCCTCTCCCGTTGCGGAGCACAGGCTCCGGACGCGCAGGCTCAGCGGCCATGGCTCACGGGCCCAGCCGCTCCGCGGCATATGGGATCCTCCCAGACCGGGGCACGAACCCGTATCCCCTGCATCGGCAGGCGGACTCTCAACCACTGCGCCACCAGGGAGGCCCTATAATTTGTTATTTTAAAATTTATTCTCAATATTGTATTGCGGGCCAGAGCATTAATGTAAGGGGCTTGTAGGATGTATCCAAACCCAGGGGGCCTATTGGCTCTTCTGTCCCTTGTTAGGTCCTTCAGGATATAGTTTAGGATTTCCCCAAATACACTTTATGATTGAAGCTCAGCTGTCCCTCTATCTCTTATGAAGGTTGACAGACACATAGCTTATGGGAAATCAGCATTATTCAGATTAAAATTTCTTCTGAAAAATGTAAGTTGACGTCTCAAGACAACTTAATAGTGTCAGCTAGAAGTGGGCTTACTAGAAGTGGGGTTACTAGTTCCATTACTAGATGTGAGCTTCATATTCAAGGTTATTTTCTTCTTATATAGATACTGAATATTAAGAAATATGGTTCCCAATTTTCCTACTACCTTGGTGTCATCAGAAGTTCTCACTCAGCACAAAATAAAACTAAAACTAGTTAGTGAAAAGTCATAACTTTACAGGCTGCTTCAGTATAATTCCTGTTCCATAGTGTTTTTCATTGAATAATGGTCCTGAGCCTGTAAGTGTTTTGGAATGGAGACTGTTGGTAGATTCATGTGACTAGAGTCTCGTTTGTGATTACCTCTTCATTGAGAGCTAGGCCCTCATTTGGTTGGTTAATTCTTTCCTCTTTCCTATCTAGCTGCCTTTCTCATTTTTAAATGGGTTTTAATAAACATTGATTATTCTCAAATCATATATCCTATTCCTGTCTGCCTCTCTTTCAGAGAATGTTGGTGATACCTATTTCACAGACAAGAGAACATCAGATTCTAATGTACCTGATATTTCATAGGAGCTGTTATATATATTATGTCATTTACTTATCTCTTTCTTACTTATTCTCTTTCATTTCACCTTGTGAGGTTGATTTTCCATTTCATAGATTAAAACAAAAATAGCAAACAAGAAGCTCAAAGAAGCTAAGTGACTGACAAAGGGTAACAAAATGAGTAGTTTAGAGCTGGTTCACTCATTTTAATTACTCTCCTATAATCCAGTGTTACAGGATACCATAACTTAGTTATTGATATTTAAGTGTTCCCATATGTTTATTTTATAAATAATGCTTCAGTGAATAACTCTGTGTGGATCTCCTTGGTCATATACCTGTAAGTGGAATGAATGAGTCAACTTCATATTTTTTTGTAGATTTTTAAATTGATTTATATTCCCACTGTCAGTGAATGGGATTTCCTCTTTCTCCATATTCTTGACAGTTCTTGTAACGGTTTAATATTTTTGTATCTCTTGGCTGAGAAATATCTCATTGATTTAATATACATTTCTCTGATTTCATGTGAATTGAGCCTCTTTTCATAATTTTATAGTCCATGCTGTTTTCCTTTTCTTTGAGGTCCTGTTTATATCCTTTGCCCAATTTTCTGTTATGTTGTTTATCTTAGTAATCTGATAGCTTAAAAAAAAAACAATCTGGATACTAATCCTCTTTTGTAGTATTTGTTACTGATATAATCTTTCATTTGTGTTAATATTTAAACCTTCCTAATGATGCATTTTTGCCATATAGATGTTTCTAAATTTGAATTAGTAGTTTTTTATGTTTTATGGGCTCATTTGAGATAACACTTTTCCTATCCCTGTGTATGAAGACATTTTCCTGTAGATATTTTACAGTTTTGCCTTTGGCATTTGATTTGTCTCAAATTTATTTTGGTCACAGTGTGAGGTGGAGGTTTAATTTGATCTTTATTTTTCCCTTTAATATTAGTAGTCCATTACCAAAGCACAGTTTATTAAATATTTCATCCATTCCCTACTGATTTGCAATGCCATATTAAGTATCATTTATTTAGGATATAAATTTCCACATATGCCCAGGCTATTTCTGAATACTCTATTTCTTTGACATATTTATGTTTACTTGTACCAGTGCTATGCTATCTGAATTATTGTAGTTTTATCATCCATCTTGACATTTAATACAGTAAATTTGTAGCTCTTATTCTTACATTTTCTTGGCTATTCTTGTTCTTTACTATTCTAGTTGAATTTTGGGGTAAACTTAAGAAATTTAAAAAAAATCCTAATTTCATTTTGATTGAAATTATACTAACTTTATAGAAAAATTTGGGCTGAATTGATATAGTTATTCTTGAATTTCTTAACATGAACAAAATAAAGCTCCCCAATTTGTGGGAGGTTTTCTTCTATGTGTTTTAAAGAAGAGTTATACTTTTCTTCAAAAATTCCTTATACAGGTTTTATAGATTTATTTGTGAGCACTTTATACTTTTGTTGGCGTTGTGAGATGCTTTCTAAAGTACATTTTCTAACCAATTATAACTGCTGCACAAAATACTATTGCATTTTGTATATTGATCATGTATTTAGAAGTCTTGCTAGATCCTCTTATTCATTTAAATTTTAAGATTTTCCTTTTATAGATTTTTTCTTACTTCCTATGTAGACAACCTTATTTTCAGTAAATAATGATAATTTTGTTTCTCCCTTTCCAATATTCATACCTCCTCTCCTTCCCTTCCTCCTTCTCTCCCTCCTGCCCTTTCTTCTCCCCTTCCTTCCTATTTTTCTCTTTCTTTTCTTTCTTTGCTTTCTCCCTTCCTTTCTCCTTCTCTTCTCTCTCTGCCTTTCTCTCTCTCTCTCTTTCACTGGGTAGGATTTCTGTGCAATGTTGAATTTGTTTGGAACTTTAAGGGAACTTGTTAGTTATAAGTTTTTTGATAAATACTTTTTATCGGGTTAAAGGAGTTTTTTTTCTGTTTTTAGTTTACTCAGTTTTTAATTTTTAAAAAATTGTGAATGCCTGTTGAATTCAAAACTTTTCCTGAATTTGCTAAAAACATCATTTGTTTTTATTCTTTAATTGATATTGTGGTGAGTTACATTAACATATTTTTATAATGTTAAGACTTCCTTACATCCCTGGTATAAACCCTGCTGAGATGTTAGGTATTATTATTTTGTACATTGTTAGATTCTGTTTGCTATTATTTTATATAGAAATTTTCTGTCTGTGTTTGTAAGTGTGATTGGCTCATAATTTTTCCTTTCTCATATTGTCATTCAGTTTTCATTTCAGTGTTATTTCAGGCTTATAAAAAAGAGTTGGGCGAGGTTCCCACTCACTTTTTATATTTTATGAAACAACTTGCATATGATAAAGGCTACCTGTTTTTGGAAAGTGTATTAAAAGTATCCAGGGAAATGGTATGAGCCTGGTAAAATTTTAAACTACTGGTTTGGTCTTTACCTGTCTTTGGAGTTTTTCGTTTCTTCTTTTTATAAATCTTTGGGCGGGATTCTTAGTGTATTAATTTTCAATCATTTTTTTTTGAATTTCTGAATTTTATTTTATTTTTTTATACAGTAGGTTCTTATTAGTCATCCATTTTATACACATCAGTGTATACATGTCAATCCCAATCTCCCAATTCATCACACCATAACCACCCCCCCCTGCTGCTTTCCCTGCTTGGTGTCCATATGTTTGTTCTCTACATCTGTGTCTCTATTTCTGCCCTGCAAACCAGTTCATCTGTACCATTTTTCTAGGTTCCACATTTATGCGTTAATATACAATATTTGTTTTTCTCTTTCTGAGTTACTTCACTCTGTATGACAGTGTCTGGATCCAACCATGTCTCAACAAATGACCCAATTTCGTTCCTTTTTATGGCTGAGTAATACTCCATTGTATATATGTACCACATCTTCTTTATCCATTTGTCTGTTGATGGGCATTTAGGATGCTTCCCTGACCTGGCTATTGTAAATAGTGCTGCAATGAACATTGGGGTGCATGTGTATTTTTGAATTATGGTTTTCTCTGGGTATATGCCCAGTAGTGGGATTGCTGTGTCATATGGTAGTTCTATTTTTAGTTTTTTAAGGAACCTCCATACTGTTCTCCATAGTGGCTGTATCAACTTACATTCCCACCCACAGTGCAAGAGGGTTCCCTTTTCTCCACACCCTCTCCAGCATTTGCTGTTTGTAGATTTTCTGATGATGCCCATTCTGACTGGTGTGAGGTGATACCTCATTGTAGTTTTGATTTGCATTTCTCTAATAATTAGTGATGTTGAGCAGCTTTTCATGTGCTTCTTGGCCATCTGTATGTCTTCTTTGGAGAAATGTCTGTTTAGGTCTTCTGCCCATTTTTGGATTGGGTTGGTTGTTTTTTTAATATTGAGCTGCATGAGCTATTTATATATTTTGGAGATTATCCTTTGTCCATTGATTTGTTTGCAAATAGTTTCTCCCATTCTGATGGTTGTCTTTTTGTCTTGTTTATGGTTTCCTTTGCTGTTCAAAAGCTATTAAGTTTCATTAGGTCCCATTTGTTTATTTTTGTTTTTATTTCCATTTCTCTAGGAGGTGGATCAAAAAAGATCTTGCTGTGATCTATGTCAAAGAGTGTTCTTCCTATGTTTTCCTCTAAGAGTTTTATAGTGTCCGGTCTTACATTTATGTTGCAAATCCATTTTGAGTTTATTTTTGTGTATGGTGTTAGGGACTGTTCTAATTTCCTTCTTTTACATGTAGCTGTCCAGTTTTCCCAGCACCACTTATTGAAGAGATTGTCTTTTCTCTATTGTATATCCTTGCCTCATTTGTCATAGACTAGTTGACTATAGGTGCATGGGTTTATCTCTGGGCTTTCTATCTTGTTCCATTGATCTATATTCTCTTTTTGTGTCAGCAGCATATTGTCTTGATGACTGTAGCTTTGTAGTATAGTCTGAAGATAGGGAGTCTGATACCTCCTACTCTGCTTTTTTCCCTCAAGACTGCTTTGGATATTCGGGGTCTTTTCTGTCTTCATTCAAATTTTAAGATTTTTTGTTCTAGTTCCGTAAAAAATGGTAATTGGTAATTTGATAGGGATTGCATTGAATCTGTAGATTGCTTTAGGTAGTATAGTCATTTTCACAATATTGATTCTTCCAATCCAAGAACATGGTATATCTCTCCATCTGTTGGTATCATCTTTAATTTCTTTCATCAGTGTCTTATAATTTTCTGCATACAGGACTTTTGTCTCCCTAGGTAGGTTTATTCCGAGGTATTTTATTCTTTTTGTTACAATGGTAAATGGGAGTGTTTTCTTAATTTCTCTTTCAGATTTTTCAACATTAGTGTATAGGAATGCAAGGGGTTTCTGTGCATTAATTTTGTATTCTGCAACTTTACCAAATTCATTGATTAGATCTGGTAGTTTTCTGGTGACATCTTTAGGATTCTCTATGTATAGTATGTCATCTGCAAACAGTGACAGTTTTACTTCTTCTTTTCCAGTTTGTATTCCTTTTATCTCTTTTTCTTCTCTGACTGCCGTGGCTAGGCCTTCCAAAACTATGTTGAATAATAGTAGTGAGAGTGGACATCCTTGTCTTGTTCCTGATCTTAGAGGAAATGCTTTCAGTTTTTCACCATTGAGAATGATGTTTGCTGTGGGTTTGTCGTATATGGCCTTTATCATGTTGAGGTAGGTTCCCTCTATGCCCACTTTCTGGAGAGTTTTTATTATAAATGGGTGTTGAATTTTGTCAAAAGCTTTTTCTGCATCTATTGAGATGATCATATGGTTTTCATTCTTCAACTTGTTAATATGGTGTATCACATTGATTGACTTGCATATATTGAAGAATCCTTGCATCTCTGGGATAAATCCCACTTGATCATGGTGTATGATCCTTTTAATTTGTTGTTGGATTCTGTTTGCTAGTATTTTGTTGAGTATTTTTCCATCTATATTCATCAGTGATATTGGTCTGTAATTTTCTTTTTTTGTAGTATTTTTGTCTGGTTTTGGTAACACGGTGATGGCAGCCTCATAGAATGAGTTTGGGAGTATTCCTTCCTCTGCAATTTTTTGGAAGAGTTTGAGAAGGATGGGTGTTAGCTCTTCTCTAAATGTTTGATAGAATTCACCTGTGAAGCCATCTGGTCCTGGACTTCCATTTATTGGAAGATTTTTGATCACAGTTTCAATTTCATTACTTGTGAGTGGTCTGTTAAAATTTTCTATTTCTTCCTGGTTCAGTCTTGCAAAGTTATACCTTTCTAAGAATTTGTCCATTTCTTCCAGGTTGTCCATTTTATTGGCATAGAGTTGCTTGTAGTAATCTCTTAGGATGCTTTGTATTTCTGTGGTGTCTGTTGTAACTTCTCCTTTTTCATTTCTAATTTTATTGATTTGAGTCCTCTCCCTCTTTTTCTTGATGAGTCTGGCTAATTGTTTATCAATTTTGTTTATCTTCTCAAAGAACCACCTTTTAGTTTTATTGATCTTTGCTATTGTTTTCTTTGTTCCTATTTCATTTATTTCTGCTCTGATCTTTATGATTTCTTTCCTTCTGCTAACTTTGGGTTTTGTTTGTTCTTCTTTCTCTAGTTCCTTTAGGTGTAAGGTTAGATTGTTTGAGATTTTTCTTGTTTCTTGAGGTAGGCTTGTACAGCTATAAACTTCCCTCATAGAACTGCTTTGCTGCATCCCATAGGTTTTGGATCGTCATGTTTTCATTGTCATTTGTCTCTAGGTATTTTTTGATTTCCTCTTTGATTTCTTTAGTGATTTCTTGGTTATTTAGTAACGTATTGTTTAGCCTCCATGTGTTTGTGTTTTTTACGTTTTTTTCCATATAATTCATTTCTAATCTCATAACGTTGTGGTCAGAAAAGATGCTTGATATGATTTCAATTTTCTTAAATTTACTGAGGCTTGATTTGTGACCCAAGATGTGAACTATCCTGGAGAATGTTCCATGCACACTTGAGAAGAAAGTGTAATATGCTGCTTTTGGATGGAATATCCTATAAATATCAATTAACCCTCTTATTTATTACTATTATTATTATTTGGTGATAAGAACTCTTAACATAAGATCTATCCTTAGAAAAACTCAAAGTATGCAATACAGAATTGCTATCTATTGGAACTATTGTCAGTGTATCTCTAGGACTTACTCATCTTGTATAACCAAAACTTTGTACCCTTTGATTAATATCTCCCTGTTTTTCCTTCCTTCTAGCTCCTGGCAACCACTCTTCTATCCTCTGCTTCTATAAGTTTGACTATTTTAGGTTCCTCATATACATTGTATCATGTAGCATGTATTTATCCTCTCTGACTGGCTTATTTTGCATAGCATAATGTCCTCAAGTTTAATCCATGTTGTTGCAAATGGCAGGATTTCCTTCTTTTTAAAGGCTGAATAATATTACATTTAATTATATACCACCACATTTTATTTATCCATTTATCCATCAATGGGCATTTAGGTTTCTAAGTCTTGGCTATTGTGAAATCATTGCAATGAACATGGGAGTGTAGATATCTCTTTGAGATCCAGACTTAAATTCCTTTGGATATATACCCAGATGTGGGATTGCTGGATCATATGTTAATTCTATTTTTAGTATTTTGAGGAACCTCCATACTTTTTTCATAGTGGATGCACAAATTTACATACCCACCAACAAAGTACAATGTTTCCCTTTTCTCCACATCCTTCCCAACAGGTTTTCTTTTTTTCTTCTGGTAATAGCCATTGTCACATGTGTGAGGTGATATCTTGTAATTTTAATTTGCATTTTCCTGCTGATTAGTGTTGTTGAGCACTTTTTCATCTGTTGTATATCTTCTTTGGAGAAATGTGTATTCAGTTCCTTTGCCCAGTTTTATTATTATTATTTTTTTTTGCTGTACGCGGGCCTCTCACTGTTGTGGCCTCTCCCACTGCGGGGCACAGGCTCCGGACGCGCAGGCTCAGCGGCCATGGCTCACGGGCCTAGCTGCTCCGCGGCATGTGGGATCTTCCCAGACCGGGGCACGAACCCGTGTTCCCTGCATCGGCAGGCAGGCTCTCAACCACTGCACCACCAGCAAAGCCCTGCCCAGTTTTTAATTAGATTATTGTTATTTTTTGCTATTGAGTTGCAATTAATCCTTTATCAAATATGTGGTTTGCAAATATTTTCTACCATTCCACAGGTGGCCTTTTCATTTTGTTGATTGTTTCCTTTGCTATGCAGAAGCTTTTTAGTTTGATATAATCCCTCTTGTCTATTTTTTGCTTTGGTTGCCTATGCTTTTGGAGTCATATCGAAAAAATCATTGCCAAGGCTGATATCCAGAAGATTTTTCCCTGTGTTTTCTTCTAGGAGTTTTATAGTTTCAGGTATTAGGTTTAAGTCTTTAATCCATTTTGAGTTGAATTTTATATATGGTATATGGTATAACATAAGCATCCAATTTGATTCTTCTGCATGTGATTATCCAATCACTTGTTGAAGAGACTATCCTTTCCCCATTGTGTATATTGGCACCCTTGTCAATCAGTTGACTGTACATATGCATATATGTATGTATATTTCTGGGTTCTTTATTCTGTTCACTTGGTCTGTATGTCTGTTTTTATGCCAGCACCATACAGTTTTGATTATATAGCTTTGAAATATAATTTGAAATCAGGAAGTATGATATCTTCTGCTTTCTTCTTCTTCCTCAAGATTGCTTTGGCTATTTGGGTTCTTTTGTGGTTCCATATTTATTTTAGAATTGTTTTTCTATTTCTGTAAAAACTCTGCTGGAATTTAGATAGAGATTGCATTGAATATGTAGGAACTTTGGGTAGTATGGACATTTTAACAATATTAATTCTTCCCATCCATGAATATGGAATGTCTTTCCATTTATTCATGTCTGCTTTAATTTCTTTCATCAGCATTTTATAGTTTTCAGTATACAAGTTTTCTACCTCTTTGATTAAGTTTATTCCTAAGTATTTTATTCTTTTTGTTGCTATTGTGAATGGGATTGTTTTTTAAATTTATTTTTAGATAATTAGTGTATAGAAACATACTGATTTTTTTTTTTTTTTGCGGTACGCGGGCCTCTCACTGTTGTGGCCTGTCCCGTTGCGGAGCACAGGCTCCAGACGTGCAGGCGCAGTGGCCATGGCTCATGGGCGCAGCCGCCCCGCGGCATGTGGGATCTTCCCGGACCGGGCACGAACCCGCGTCCCCTGCGTCGGCAGGCGGACTCTCAACCACTGCGCCACCAGGGAAGCCCCCCATACTGATTTTTTTTTCCATTGATTTTGTATCCTGCAACTTCGCTGAGTTTGCTTATTATGTTCTAACAGTTTGTTTTGGTGTGTGGAGTCTAGAGTGTTTGCCACATAAGGTCATTTCGTTTGCAAACAGAGATAATTTTAATTCTTCCTTTCTTATTTGGATGATTGTTATTCCTTTTCCTTGCTCTGGCTAGGACTTCAAATACTATGTTGAATAGAAGTGGTGAGAGTGGGCATCTTTGTCAGGTTCCAGTTCTCAGAGGAAAAAGTTTGCTGTCCTTTTGCCAGTTTAGATTGGTTGTGCCTGCCTCAAACTTTGTGCTCTAGTTCTTCATACCAGAAATTTACTTATTTTTACTTTTACTTTACTTTTACTTTACTTTTATTTACTTATTTTTAGCCTCAAAAATGTGAGTAGATAGAGGGAGATGTGAGGTAAGGGGATATATTAATTAGGATTTATATGGTTGTAAGTGGTAAAACCCAACTAAAATTAATTTTGCATAAAATACTAATTTGACTCATAAATCAAATGAACACAGGTGACTCTGATTTTAGCCATAGCTGGGTTCAGGAGTTAAAATGACATAATCAGGCACATTCTCTATCTCAGCTCTAATCTCCTTGGTTAGATTCTGCCACATATTGGCAAAGATGACTATCAGGAGCTCTGGGTTTACATTCTTCCAGTTTAGAGATCATTGCACAAAGAGCACCCTTTTTGCTGACACTGGGGTAGCACTTCTGGGATTGAGTCTGATTACCTTGACTCAGGTCAGTTGCTATACTATACCAGTCACCATGACTAGTATTTTCTTTTCTTCATGGTAGTTTTTTTGTTGTTGTATTCAGCACTTTAAAAATAAAATAAATTATTCATAATTCCCAGTTCCCATTCATCTTTTCCTTTCTGGAAATATCTCTTCTCAACTTTGTCCTTATGTTCCCTATTAAATCTTCAGTATAGGATCCTCAACTTCACCATTTGCAGTAGATAGCATGGCTAATTGGGGTTTCAGTTTTCATAACAAGGAAAACATTCTTTCTTTTTCATCAGTGTTTCACTAACTTCTTGTGACAGTTGCTGCTCCTCCTCAGTGAATGACTTCTTAGTTTTCCTTCTAGAGCTATAGCCATGCTCTAGGGCTCACAGTCAAGTATCCCACAATCACAGACAACTATTAGTAATGGTGAAGGAGAGGAAAAAATAAAGCTTTCTGCCCAACAGAATGTCATGTTATAAATTTGTATGCAATAGTAAACTAACATGTCACATAAATACTTTCCTACCTCTGAGCCCTAAATATTTCCAGAGGCTCCACAGTGGTTCTGATAGCCAATTTAAATCCTCCTTTGTTTTCTTCTAAGAGACTCTATAATCCCAGAAGTAATTTCAAGTTGAATCTTTAAATAATATAGAAGGTAGTAACTTTTAGATACCTTAGGGTTGATGTCTCAAAGAACTGATTATACCTAACTTACTAACATTAATTTCCCTTCTCCTCTGAATTATTATTTCCCTGGTTATACCAATAATACATATTCAGTATAGAAAATTTGAGAAGCTCAGGAAAACCCAAAGGAAGAAATGAAAGTCATTCATAATTATAGAATAAATATTCATATTTTTATATATACCTATTTATATACTATATTTACACACCCGAGAGCACACTGTATTTCTTGATCTACTACCTGCTTTTTTTTTTTTTTTTTTTTGCGGTACACTGGCCTCTCACTGTTGTGGCCTCTCCGTTGCGGAGCACAGGCTCTGGACGCGCAGGCTCAGCGACCATGGCTCACGGGCCCAGCCGCTCCGCGGCATGTGGGATCTTCCCGCACCGGGGTACGAACCCGTGTCCCCTGCATCGGCAGGCGTACTCTCAACCACTGCGCCACCAGGGAAGCCCACTACCTGCTTTTTTATAATTAACAGTATAGTGTATTTTCCCATATCATTTTAGTAGGTAATTTTAATTAATTTCATAATAATCTTTAAATGGTAAATAGGAAAAAGTATGTAAGAATGGAAAAGAAACAGTTTTTTGCTGGATTCTCAGCAACTTTTCACTTTTTTTTTTGCTTTTTGAAGGCTGGAGGACTGAGATCAGAGATTCCCTTCATTTTATTCCCTGTGAGTAAAAGCCAGTTCTCATTGTCAGAATGTACCACAAAGCCCATTTTATAGAATGGAAGATCAGTGTGATGCACAGTTTTTCTTTTCCAGGTGAAGCAGATATAAGGGTGTGGTAACCAAAGCTGTCGATGCACAGCCTCAAGGAATGTCCAATACCCTCCTGCTGTTTCTTCCCAACTGTCCCCTCTCACTCCATTTATCTTCTATTGACTTTCTGTCCCCTGACCCTGCTGTGCACTTCCATATCTTAGTGTTTTAGCTCCATCCACACTTACATTCTTCCAGCACTCCAGAATTGTGTTGGCCTTAGTTAGAAGATCACATTTCTATTTGTATTTTAAGATCCAAATATGTGCCAGGCCCTCTGCTCAATTTTGATGCCAGGTGTGTTTACTCAGTGTTGCAGGATGCATAAAGGGGAAAAAGACTCTGCCTCTTGATCAGGGGACTAGCAAGGTTTCAGAAGAGCCTGTTGGAGTAAAAATATTTCTGTGACTATTTGCGGAAATGGAATATTCCACAAGTATTTATGTTTTGCTTTAGCAGGCAGTACTTTGACAGGACTCAGATTTCAAACTTGTCTTCTCTGAGGTGGGCAGCAACTGAAATCTCTGTTCAGGTCTTTTAGCCTTAACTCTTCTTATGTGTAGTTTAGGGATCAGCCAGTATTTGGGCAGAGTTTATATAGAAATTTGGGGCTCCCACTCTCTGGCTGTATTTGACTGTGGTTTTCTTTTCTAGATTTTCAGCTGCTGTTGTCTTCCTGAACTCTGTCCTCTGTTTCTTTAAGTCAGTAAGATTGAAGTTTTCCATCTGAATTTTAGGCACCCTGTAGTGGTGGTGACTGTCCTTCCCTTATCTTAAAATCCCTAAAAGGGAAACTCACCCAGTGCCATTCCTTCTTATAAATGTTGACTGCCCCCATTTCATTTTCTGGATGCTTTTGGCCACTTCAAGAAGGTTTTGTTTTATTTTTTTATTGCGGTAAAAACTAACGAGATATAACCCCGCTTAACAAGACTTGAAGTGTACACTACAGTATTGTTAACTATAGCACAATTTGTACAGCTGATCTCGGGAACTTATCCATTTTCAATATATGAAACTTTTAGATGTCCTTTGGGGTTAAGAACCATGGTTAGAGAATGTATCCAGGAGAGGAATTTTTGTGTCATAGTTTATACACATATTTATCTTTTTTGTAATTTTTTTGTTTAATAAAAAAATTATTGGTTTGATTTTGGGATATATATTCATCTTTACTAATTTTCCAAATTTGTAGCTTAACAGAAGTGTATGAGGGCCCCTTTTGCACCATATTCTTGTCAATGCAATCTAATCTGGTTAGTTTGGAGAAGCGTTCTTTCAACCTCACATAACAATGGATATCATTTGAAGGGTGTTGGAAATTATATAAGATAGACATGAGAAACACTCTGCCTGAAGATATTTCTACTTGGTTTTGTCACAAGGTTAGTTAGGTTCATGCAAATCTGCAGAAGAAAGCAGGATAGATGGAGTCAAATACTGGCCCAAAAGGGCAGTGAGGGAAGTTACTGCATATATAAACTCTGCACATTTATAAGTTGTTGCTGCATCCCTGTGCATGTACTTTGAGAAGTCCTTTGTAAACCCTGCTGAAGGAATTATATTTTCCATTATATTCTGAGGCCACTAGATGGTGGCATAGACTAGCTTTTTCTTCATCCTTTCTTTGAGTACATACCTGGAAGTGGAATTAAGGGATTAACTTTACCTGATCTTGCTTATTTGCTCTTCAAAGTGTTAATTCCTATTCCCCGTGGCAATTAGATTTTGTGTTTCTCCATATTACTGTCATAATTTACTGATTGACTATTTTTGGGGTATGCAATGTCTCATTAAAAATTTTTTTGTTTCTCTGATAACTTGTGATTTGATTATTTTTATATTTTTATTGGTATTGGGGTTCCTTTACATTGTAGAAATTTCAGTTTTTTATTGGATTGTTTGTATTTTTAGAAACATACTCTGGACTAATCCTTTTTTTGTTTTTGTGTACTACAGATAATTTCTCCCATTTATGTCTAGTATTTAAACTTTCTTAATGGTGTCTTTAGTCATATAAAACTTTTAATTTTAAGGAGGCTGAGTCTTAAATTACCTATTTTTTGGTTGCATAATATTTCATTGAGTTGATGCAGGATACTTGGCTCATTCTCCTCCTATCTTTCTCATATTTTGATATTTTAAATAATGAAAATTTCTGTATGCTTTAATTTTTTTTTTCTTTTGGCTATATCCCTTGGATAAAATTCTAGCTGACTCTCAGGAATGAATAGATTGCTGAGATTTTAAATAGGTAGTGTCATATTATTTTTCTGAAGGGTTGAACAAATTTTTATCATTTAAAATAAAATTTTACTGTTTTGTTAAGTGTATTTCTTTGACTAAATAGTTTTTAAACCTGAAAACACATCTGAAAAAAAATTTTTTAAGGAGGCTGATTTTGTCATTCTTTTCATTTACTTTTTGTTTTGTGTCTTATTTAACAAATGTTAATACTATTCCTGCCCATATGCCGTAGAGATATTTTCCCACAATTTTCTATAGAAGTTTTAGAATTTTGCTTTTTAGAATTTGGCTATTTACTCTTTATTAAATTTATATGTGGTGTAGTATCAGGTAGACATCTATCGTTATCTTTTTTTGTCAGTATTTGGTCTGTACTGACTTACAATGCCATATCAGTCATCAAACTGTCTATAATATCTGTTTTCAAACTCTTTTAGATGCCTGGGATGTTCCTAGACTTTCTGTCCTATCCTGTTGATCCATTTGTCTGTTTATCTTCACCAACACTACATTATCTACATATCTACAACTTATAGTCAGTCTTGATATTTGGTATAGTGATTACCATATCCTCTTTCTTATTCTGCAGTATTTTCTTGGTGACTCTTAGTCTTTTATTCTTTCTGTAAATTTTAGGATCAACTTAATGATATCCAAAGAGGGGAAAGAAAACCTCACTTTGTTTGACTTTTAATAGAAATTGCATTAAATTTAGGTTGTTGGGGATAAATATTTTTGAATTTCTTAACTATATTCAAAATATAGCTCCCTGTTTACTCAGGTTTCCTTATCTGTTTTTTTAAAATAAAGATTTATAATTTTTTTTCTGATAAAGTACTTGTGCTTTTTTTTATTAGATTTATTCATAGGCATTTCACATATATGTTGCTATTGTGAATGAGATTCTTTTTAAGATACTTTTTTAACCAGTTGTGATTGATACAAGGAACACAATTGATTTTTTAATATTGATCTTTGACTTGCAACCATTATTAACTCAGATGATTTGTTTATAACTTTTCTTCATTTTCTTTGTAGAAAATTGTATTGTCTGGGATAATGATAATTTCATTTCTGCCTTTGTAATCTTTAAATGTCTTATTTCTGCTTCTTTATACAATTGGATTCTAGTCCAGTGTTACGGAAGAGGCGAACCCAGGCATTTAAAAAATCTCATTTTGAACATTACAATGAATATATTTAATATTTCATTATTAACTATGATATTTGCTGTGGGTTTTGGATAGGTATCTTATCAGGTTGAAAAAGTTTCTTTCTGTTCTAATTTTCCAAGATTAAAAAAATTATAATTGCCTGTTGAATTTATCAAATGATTTTCCTGAATTTATTAAAATGGTCATTTTTTTCTCTTTAAATTGATACTGTGAATTTTTGATATTGTGTGAAAATGAAACATTTTCTAATGTTAAAATTTCCTTGGTTGCCTGGGATAACTCCTACATGGACACTAGGTATTATTACTTTGTACATTGCTGGATTATGTTTGATAATATTTTATTTAGGATTTTTGTATTTATGTTTGCAGTAGAGTGACATTTTTTTCCTTCTATTCTTCTAATGCAGTCTTTTTTTTTAATTTAAATTTTATTTATTTTTTTATACAACAGGTTCTTATTAGTCATCCACTTCATACACATCAGTGTATACATGTTAATCCCAATCTCCTAATTCATCACCGACCCCTAACCACTGCTTTCCCCCCTTGGTGTCCATATGGTTCTTCTCTACATCTGTGTCTCTATTTCTGCTCTGCAAACCGGTTCATCTGTACCATTTTTCTAGGTTCCACATATATGCGTTAATATACGATATTTGTTTTTCTCTTTCTGAGTTACTTCACTCTGTATGACAGTCTCTAGATCCATCCACGTCTCTACAAATGACCCAATTTCATTCCTTTTTATGGCTGAGTAATATTCCACTGTATATATGTACCACATCTTCTTTATCTATTCGTCTGTTGATGGGCATTTAGGTTGCTTCCCTGACCTGGCTATTGTAAATAGTGCTGCAATGAACATTGGGGTGCATGTGTGAATTATGGTTTTCTCTGGGTATGTGCCCAGTAGTGGGATTGCTGTGTCATATGGTAGTTCTATTTTTAGTTTTTTAAGGAACCTCCATACTGTTCTCCATAGTGGCTGTATCAACTTACATTCCCACCCACAGTGCAAGAGGGTTCCCTTTTCTCCACACCCTCTCCAGCATTTGCTGTTTGTAGATTTTCTGATGATGCCCATTCTGACTGGTGTGAGGTGATACCTCATTGTAGTTTTGATTTGCATTTCTCTAATAATTAGTGATGTTGAGCAGCTTTTCATGTGCTTCTTGGCCATCTGTATGTCTTCTTTGGAGAAATGTCTGTTTAGGTCTTCTGCCCATTTTTGGATTGGGTTGGTTGTTTTTTTAATATTGAGCTGCATGAGCTGTTTATATATTTTGGAGATTAATCCTTTGTCCATTGATTCGTTTGCAAATAGTTTCTCCCATTTTGAGGGTTGTCTTTTTGTCTTGTTTATGGTTTCCTTTGCTGTACAAAAGCTTTTAAGCTTCATTAGGTCCCATTTGTTTATTTTTGTTTTTATTTCCATTACTCTAGGTGGTGGATCAAAAAAGATCTTGCTGTGATCTATGTCAAAGAGTGTTCTTCCTATGTTTTCCTCTAAGAGTTTTATAGTGTCTGGTCTTACATTTAGGTCTCTAATCCATTTTGAGTTTATTTTTGTGTATGGTGTTAGGGAGTGTTCTAATTTCATTGTTCTACATGTAGCTGTCTAGTTTTCCCAGCACCACTTATTGGAGAGACTGTCTTTTCTCCATTGTATATCCTTGCCTCCTTTGTCATAGATTAGTTGACCATACGTGCATGGGTTTATCTCTGGGCTTTCTATCTTGTTCCATTGATCTATATTTCTGTTTTTGAGCCCGTACCATATTGTCTTGATTACTGTAGCTTTATAGTATAGTCTGAAGTCAGGGAGTCTGATTCCTCCAGCTCTGTTTTTTTCCCTCAAGTTTGCTTTGGCTATTCGGGGTCTTTTGTGTCTCCATACAAATTTTAAGATTTTTTGTTCTAGTTCTGTGAAAAATGCCATTGGTAATTTGATGGGGATTGAATTGAATCTGTAGATTGCTTTGGGTAGTATAGTCATTTTCACAATATTGATTCTTCCAATCCAAGAACATGGTATATCTCTCCATCTGTTGGTATCATCTTTAATTTCTTTCATCAGTGTTTTATAGTTTTCTGCATACAGGTCTTTTGTCTCCCTAGGTAGGTTTATTCCTAGGTATTTTATTATTTTTGTTGCAGTGGTAAATGGTAGTGTTTCCTTAATTTCTCTTTCAGATTTTTCATCTTTAGTGTATAGGAATGCAAGAGATTTCTGTGCATTCATTTTGTATCCTGCAACTTTACCAAATTCATTGATTAGCTCTGGTAGTTTTCTGGTGGCATCTTTAGGATTTTCTATGTATAGTATCATGTCATCTGCAAGCAGTGACAGTTTTACGTCTTCTTTTACAATTTGGATTCCTTTTATTTCTTTTTCTTCTCTGATTGCCATGGCTAGGACTTCCAAAACTATGTTGAATAATAGTGGCGAGAGTGGACATCCTTGTCTTGTTTCTGATCTTAGAGGAAATGCTTTCAGTTTTTCACCATTGAGAATGATGTTTGCTGTGGGTTTGTCATATATGGCCTTTATTTTGTTGAGGTAGGTTCCCTCTATGCCCACTTTCTAGGGAGCTTTTATCATAAATGAGTGTTGAGTTTTGTCAAAAGCTTTTTCTGCATCTATTGAGATGATCATATGGTTTTTCTTCTTCAGTTTGTTAATATAGTATATCACATTGATTGATTTGAGTATATTGAAGAATCCTTGCCTCTCTGGGATAAATCCCACTTGCTCATGGTGTATGATCCTTTTAATGTGTTGTTGGATTCTGTTTGCTCGTAATTTGTTGAGTATTTTTGCATCTATATTCATCAGTGATATTGGTCTGTAATTTTCCTCTTTTGTAGTATCTTTGTCTGGTTTTGGTATCAGGGTTATGGTGGCCTCATAGAATGAGTTTGGGAGTGTTCCTTCCTCTGCAATTTATTGGAAGAGTTTGAGAAGGATGGGTGTTAGCTGTCTCTAAATGTTTGATAGAATTCATCTGTGATGCCATCTGGTTCTGGACTTTTGTTTGTTGGAAGATTTTTAATCAGAGTTTCAATTTCATTTCTTGTGATTGGTCTGTTCATATTTTCTATTTCTTCCTGGTTCAGTCTTGGAAGGTTATACCTTTCTAAGAATTTGTCAGTTTCTTCCAGGTTGTCCATTTTCTTATGCAGTTTTCGTTTCACTTTATTCTAGGCTCAAAATATTAGTTTGAGAAGCTCTTCATATTTTCAGCTTTCTGAAATTAATGCATGCGATAGAGTTTTTCTATTCTTTAACGTTTATTAGACTTTTCAAGGGGAATTGTTTTGGCCTGGCAATTTTTTAAGCAACTTATTCACTACTTCCTTGTCTTTGTTTGTTTGTTTTTTCTTTATTTTTTCTTAGTGTTTGAATTGAATGCTTAGTGTATTAATTTTCCATTTTTCTTATTTTCATATATGTATATATGTATGATATGTATATATGTCATATATAAAGATTGAAATATCTATTTATTTATACCTATAAATTTCTTTTTAGAATTAACCTACATGAACTGGTTTTGTTGTTATTCTGTTGTGTTGTAACTAGAAATTGTGGTCGAGTGATTTTAACTGTTCAGTATTTATTAATACTTGCCTTGTATTTTAAACATATATGCTCTAGTGTTTGAATATACATTTTTATAGACCTTACATATTATGTATTTCATATATTATTGTCTATATCTTACATTTTTATATATTTTAGTTAATCTTATTTACTGTCGAACTCAAATCTTTTATTTTCACATTTCTATAGCAAACAGTTTGAGAGAAGTTTGTATTAAAATCACCTACTCTTATTTAGTGTCTTCACAAAACTAGAGTCTTTTTGTAATTCTGAAGATTTTTGTTTTCTTTATTTTTCTATAAAGGCTATTTTATAGATCTCTTCATATATTTATTAATTTTTTGTTAACTATTGCTTTCTTTCTTTTTTTCCCCATTCTACTCTTCCATTTAGGTTGAATTTAATTCTTCCTTAGGTACATTCTTTAATAGCTAATTCAGTACATTCTTTGAATGATAAAAATCCCTTAGTCTTTATCTGAAAAGTAATTTATCTTCAGTCTTGAAAGATAATTTAGCTACTTTACAGTTTACAGTTATCTTGTTCCAGTAATTTGAAGATATGATTCCATTATCATCTACATTCTATTTTGTTGATGCCATTTATATTTTATTCTTTCATGCATATAACAAAGTACTCTTAAAATTTAATAAGATTACTTATTATTAAAAGCTGATTGTGCTTCTTTTTTTAAAATCTAAATAAATAAATGCTGTGTATAAATCATTATGACTTCTTTTTACACCAACTTCCATGTTTCATTATCGGCACTAGCTTTGCTAACATATTTTGCATTATTATAAATATTAGTGCTCACTTATTTAATATCAGTTAAAAACTCTTTATATGTTTTAAAATGTGAAATGTAAATGTTCCTGCCAAATCATAAAGTGTGAACTATATGATACACACAAAAGAAAAAGCAGAAGGAGGTCTTCTATAGCAACTATGTATAGAAACATAGTCTAGTCTAGGGTTTGTTACTTTGCTCTCTATCTTATAAAAGGCAAATAAAAAAATTATGTATTTTGTTTTGAAAAATGAGAAGATATGTTAAGGGAAAATACTAACAGGTTATAATAAACTTATTGAAAGATAATGTTAATTCTGCATACACTATACTGTTACATAATTGTACTTAGAATTTATTATGATTTCATCATTGTAGTTAACATAGCTTGTCAAATGTCCTACCTTAGACAATGTACATACTTAATTAAAAAATGCTAACCATCAATTGAGCTTTCACTGACTCATAATCTCTTTGCTGGCAGAGAGTCTTGCCTCAGTGTTGATGGCTGCTGACTGATCAGGGTGGTGTTGCTGAAGGTTGGGTGGCCATGGTAATTTCTTAACATAAGACAGCAGTGAAGTTTGCCTCATTGATGGACTCTTCCTTTCATGAATGATTTCTCTGTAGCATGCAATGGTGTTTGGTAGCATTTTACCCACGGTAGGACTTCTTTCAAAATTGGAGTCAAATTTCTCAAACCCTGCCGCTGCTTTAGCAACTAATTTTATGTAATATTTTAAATCCTTTGCTGTCATTTTAACAATCTTCATAGCATCTTCACCAGGAGTAGTTTCCATCTCAAGAAACTACTTTCTTTGCTCATGTTTAAAAAGCAACTCTTTATCCATTAAAGTTTTATCATGAGAATGCAGCAATTCAGTCACATCTTCAAGCTCCACCTCTAATTCTAGTTCTCTTGCTGTTTCCACCACATCTGCAGTTACTTCCTCCACTGAAGTCTTGAATCCCTCTAAGTCATCCATGAGAATTGGAATTAACTCCTTCCAAACTCCTTTTAATATTGATGTTTTGAATTCTTCCCATGAATCAGGAATGTTCTTAATGGCATCCAGAATGGTGAATCCTTTCCAGAAGGTTTTCAATTGGCTTTGCCTAGGTCCATCAGAGGAATCACTGTCTATGACAGCTATAGCCTTATGAAATGTATTTCTTAAATAATAAGACTTGAAGGTCAGAATTATTCCTTGACCCATGGACTGCAGAATGGATGTGTTAGCAAGCGTGAAAACAACATTAATCTCATTGTGTATCTTTAATATTTTGAAAGGAATCTCTTTTTCTGAGCAATAGGTCTCAACAGTGGTCTTCAGGTATTCAGTAAACCATGTTGTAAACAGTGAGCTGTCATCCAGGCTTTTTTGTTCCATTTATACAGCACAGGCAGAGTTGATTTAGCATAATTATTAAGGGCACTAGGATTTTTGGAAGGGTAAATGAGTATTGGCTTAAACCACCAGTTGCATTAGTCCCTAGCAAGAGTGTTAGCTTGTCCTTTGAAGCTTTGAAGACAGGCATCGACTTCTCTCTACCTGTGAAAATCCTAGATGGCATCTTCTTCCAGTATAAGAGTGTTTTGTCTACATTGAAAATCTGTTGTTTAGTATAGCCACCTTCATTCGTTATCTTAGTTAGATCTTCTAGGTAACCTGCTGTATCTACATCAGCACTTGCAGCTTCACTTTGCACTTTTTAATTATGGATGTGGATTCCTTTCTTAAACCTCATGAAACAATGTCAGCTAGCTTCAAACTTTTCTTTTGCATCTTCCTCACTTCTCCCAGGCTTCATAGAATTGAGGAGAGTTAGGGCCTTTCTCTGGCTTAGGCTTTGGTTTAAGGGAATGTTGTGGGTTTGATCTCTTCAGACCACTAAACCTTTCTTCATGTCAGCAGTAAGGCAGTGTGGCTTTCTTATCATTCATGTGTTCACTAGAATAGCATTTTTTTTTTTTATTGGCTGCGTTGAGTCTTCTTTGCTGCACGTGGGCTTTCTCTAGGTGTGGAGAGCGGGGGCTACTCTTTGTTGCGGTGTGCAGGCTTCTCATTGTGGTGGCTTCTCTTGTTGCAGAGCATGCACTCTAGGCACACAGGCTTCAGTAGTTGTGGCATACAGGCTCAGTAGTTGTGGCTCGCGGGCTCTAGAGCTCAGGCTCAATAGTTGTGGTGCACAGGCTTAGTTGCTCCGCGGCATGTGGGATCTTCCTGGACCAGGGCTCGAACCCATGTCTCCTGCACCGGCAGGCAGATTCTTAACCACTGTGCCACTAAGGAAGCCCTGGCACAAAGATTTTATGAATACTGGCAAGTATTAGTATGGCTGGACCAGTGATAGATAGCTAATATTTATTGAGAACTAACTCTGTCCAGGTGCTGTGATAAGCACTTTATTCAGTCATTTAATATTCATTGCGAGCCTATCAGTATTACATATAATAATAGTACGAGAAACAATTATTATCCCCATTTTACAGAGCAAACAGGTAAAGGGAAGGTAAAGTAGCTTGCCCCAGATAATATAGCTAGAACCAGGATTTAATAACTGGCAATCTGGATCCAGAGTCAGTCCTCTTAACACAATACCATAGTACCTATCACAGATTCTCTTCTGATCCTCTGAAAATACTACACGGCGTTTAGGTGTGTTGAAACGAACATTCCTGCCTTACTTGCTTTTTCTAGCCCACGGTGTATATCATGAGTTCCTATGATATACAGTGTTAGTACATTATGAAAACTCAGCTGTTGCCCTAATTGTTTCATATTTGTCCAACATGATGCCCAGGAAACTGTAGATTTTGGATGTAAGTACTGTGCCTTATACTATGCTGTATTCCTGTATTCCTGTGATAGATTGTTTTCATTGGGACCAGGGCAGCAGAGTGAGAAAATGTCTCATTTTTTTCTGTCCTCCAGCCTGCAACCAACCATTTGCCCTGCTTTCTCTTTCTGGAGCACAGAAGGGCATGATTCCTTGGCTTATTCCTTGGCTGGTCACATAGGGCAGCCTTCCTGGCTTCCCCATTAACTTTCTATATTTTTTCTCTTCCTCCTAGTGAGTTACCACCTAGATAATGGTTTGGGAGAGATTTAAAAAGAGATCATGGTACAGTAGTTTATTAACAGAAGAAATTCTTTTCTTCCTGCTCTTCCTTGCCTGTCTCTGTTCACGTTGGCACATGGATCTAACTTCAAAAGTGTGAGTTGAGGCAGTTTTGATTTGTTTGAGCACAGCTGCTCTAAGTAGAAGGAGGAGGAGAAGGAAGAGAAGAGGTTGGAGGAGGATAGAAGGAGCTTATTATTCTGTTACAAATGAGCACTAAACTAAGCACTTATATCTTGAGAGAGTGGGTGTTGAGAAAGAAATGAGAAGAGAGTGGCTCCTTTTCTTTGCTCAAAGAAAAAGGCCCAGATGAAGGAGACCATTTAAATACTTACGACAAATAAGAGAAAGTGGAAAAAGTCATCTCATTAACACTGAGTTAGCCCATCATAAAAGGCCCACTTTAATCTCTCCATCTTCTTTTATGTCATTTCCATATTTCCCCACACCACGAATGTGTCAAGGGAAAAGATACTGGGGGAGGATTTGCTTACCCATAATCTTCATCAGTCTTGCCCCCAATGTCAGTCCAATATAACAGTAGTAGAATTTGAGATAAAACAATGTAGTTGTTATATAACATGGCTTCAAGAAAAGTTTCCCACAGTCAGGTCATCACCCCTAAATGCTAATGTATAAATTTTGGAGCCACTACTGATCCTTCTTCTTCACGTTCTGTAATAGCCATGCTGAAATCCTCGCTTAAACTGGAAAGGCCCCTCCTAGTTAGTTAATACCTTTTCCTAGGAAACTTTCCTGAATTTCTAGTTTGGGTAGGATGCCCATTTAAGTGCTTCCATAGAACCGTGCTTACCTCTCTCCTAGTATCTTTCATTTATTCGTTTAGTAAACACTTAGCATAATAGGTTCTGTAGTATTACCAGAGATTCAACTGGGAGAAGGATAGACACTGATCCTCAAAATGAACATTGGACACAGATTACTTAGTAAAGCGTTAATTTATACTTTCAAGAAACAACCTCTGTGGTACATAAATAGTTTAATGTCCAAAAAATTATGGAACACTTCATAAATCATTTTATCAGACTAAAATAACTTTTACACCCCAAATTGTCAAAGATAGAACAAAACTATGGTTCAGTCTCATTTGAACATATATGTAAAATTTGTAAATATATTCAAAACAATTCCAACTGTATATTAGAATAATTTCATGAATGCAAGACATTCCGAATATTATTTAGATATCTATCAACATAATATACCAAACAAATAATAGCAGAAACCCCTATATGATCATCTAGTTAGATATAAAAAAATCATTTGCTAGAATTTAACATTCTTGATAAAACTCTTAGTAATTTAGACATGGGCCAACTTGATTTTAAATGATGAAACTCTGGAGGTGTTTCCCTAAAAGTCAGTTAAGGATTAGTGTTATTGTCATCATTATTATTACTTAATATTATTTTTCTGAAATAATCGATAGACAGTTGTAATTTTTTTTTCTTTAGGATGCTGAAAATCTGGTATGTAGTGGTGGAGCATGTTATGATATGTGAGAAAACATACCTTCATATGTTGTACCACTGAAAATTGTATTCTTGCAGAGGAGTTAAGACTAAGGAAAAATGCTCATGATATATTATTATATGATAAAAGCAAGTTACTTGGCAATGTAAATAATCACAATTTTGTATATGTGTAGCTGGAAGAAACAAAAATATTAACTGTGGTTTTCTTTGTCAGATTGGGTTTGAAGCATTTAACTTTTCTTAATTTTTTTCATATTTTCCAATTTTTCTATGCTAAACCTATATATTTTAATTGTAAAAATAAGAAAAACAAATTTTCTTAATAGGGAACTGCCCTGGGCCAAAGGTTAGCATCTCTGTGTTCTTTCTAATGATTAGGAGAAGCCAAAGAGGCCAGAAGGTCCAGGCATTTGTTGGCTCCAGCTGTCTCTAAAACCCAAGAAGGAAAAATAACAGTCAATGGATTGGAATTGACTTGAGATTTTCTGTTGCTTTTTTTCATAGACTAATCCAGGCCATTTAATGTTCCAGTTTCAACCAATCTCACAAATATATCCACTCTGAGAAGATGTACTGACACAGCCCAATTCTTGCAAAAAAAGATTATAGAGCCCACCATTTAGAATGTGATCAAGGTTAGCGGTACAGATAGGATTCATTAAAAAAGCAACAATAGCATCATATAGTAAAGAGAAAGAGGAGATACCTGGTAGAAAGGCAAGACCTTGGGGAAGCAGTTGGGGGCCTCTGTTACTTTTGCTTCTTTCTTTTTCTCCATAAAATGTAGTTTCAATTTCTTGGCTCCCTGAGCTTTATCCATCTCCCGAAAGACCCTGTTCTTAGATTATTTTTCACCATTGGGCACCACCTATGCAAGGAAAGAAAACATCGAGACTCACAGATCATGTGCATCTATCGTCTACTTGTATTTGCCAAAGGAAGTTTGTCTGTAAATCGTATAAATTCAGCCGGTGTTTCCTATTTTGCCCCAGGAGCCTCTTATATCGCGCTCTACCTCAGCCATCCTGGAAGGCTTCCTCAGGAGTAAGTTTCCAGCACTAAGTATTGAATTCTAATTTCAGAGTTATCAGGTTTCCCCTTTTGTTGGTAAAACGACTTTGTTCTTCACAATATGAAACATCCATCACAGGAGATCCCCAGTGCTTGTGTGAATAAATAAGCTCCTGTGAGCCCCCAAAGGAAACATTAGTGAATAAAATGGAGTGAGCAAAGGCAAAGGTAAAAAAGAAAGGCCTTTTCTCCTTTTTCTACGTGGTATTGATAATTATTCTGGGTTTTTCACTAACATTTCTGTGTGGAAACCAAGTGCAATTTTTTTGTTGTTGGAAACACAGCAACAGCCTTTAACTCTTATCTAGTGGGAACATCTATCTGAACAACAGGCTCACTCCTGGAATTGATTCACCTTGCTTATCCTGAATGCTCTCACCATCTCCAAGACTGTGCTCTGGAAGCCTACTGTGCCCTAATCCTTTTATCCCTTTGCCGAAATGCTGATAAGATTTTTATGAAAAAGTACCATGTCTTAATGCAAACAGCAGTTGGCTAGGAGTCAGAGAGCTTAGAGTTTAATCTCCACTCTGTGGTTTCTTAACTGTACAAATCTTGTGCAAGACACAAACTGTCTGAATGTGATGTGCCATCTGTAATATTAGCCTAATAGCACCTATTTTGTAGAATTGTTGTGAAGCAAGTATGTGTGACATGTGATAGTCCTTGATACAGAGTAATTGCGCAACCTGTGTTAATTTAATCTGGACTTTCAGGTTCACATTTTTTTCCCCTTTTTTCATAGTAAGAAGAAATGATAATTTAAAATGATGTTTATAGATATTCAAGATATTTCCTTAATTTAATAATTCTTTTTGTCTATATTTCCTTTTTAATTTTTTTATTTAGAGCTTTTCAAATTGATAAAAGAAAAAAGACTGAGGAACTGTCACAAACTGGAAGAGACAAAGGACAAATAACAATTATATAGAGTGTGGGACCTTGAAAAGGATCCTAGAACAGAAAAAGACACTAGTGGAAAATTGGTGAAATCTGAATAAAGTCCACAGTTAATATAATGTACCAACCTTAATATCTTATTCTTGATACTTGTACTATGGTTGTGTAAGATATTGACATTGGAGGTTAGTTGAGAGATGTAAGGGAACTCTTTGAACTAATTTGGTAAATTTTCTGAAAGTTTAAAATCAGTTCAAAGTAAAAAGTTTAAAAATATATAAAAAGTAAATTATTGAGAACTTATTATTTCCATTTCTCTTTCTTTTTCTGAAACAAATCTTTACAACTCTGCCCCAGTACTTCCTATTTAATTTTTTGTGTAGGATTCTTACCTTCTCCACACCCAATAGGTAGCATGTCCTGTTGGGGCTTCAGTTTCTAAAAAAGGATGTAGTGTTAGACACAAGCACACTCATCACTATATATCATTCCTTATTCTATTCCAGTATTTTACCAACTTCTTGGTAATAAATTCATAATAAATTCATTGTGGTTGCACTTCCTCAAGCTAGTTGACATCTTAGCTCTCTTCTTTTTTTGAGCTGTTTGGTAAGGCTGTCATTCTTACCTGGATGTTCTGTCTTGAGTTCGTATCAATAGTAAATCTTACAGATATTCCCCAATCTCTGAGCCTTAAAAATTTCCTTAGGACCCATCAGTGGCTCTGATAGCAATTTAAATCCTTCTTTGTTTTCTTCTAAGGGACTCTATAATTTCAGAAGGGATTTAAATAGTATCTCTAAACTATTATGTGGAGAGTAATAGTAGTTCTTAAAGCTTTAGGGATATTGCCTCAAAGATCTAATTAAATCTAACTTATTAAATGATTATTTTTTAATAAATTAAAAATGTATTAAATTAACATATATACACTACTATATATAAAATAGATAATCAACAAGGACCTACTGTATAGCACAGGGGACTCTACTGAATACTCTGTAATAACCTATATGGGAAAAGAATCTGGAAAAGATTAGATATATGTATATGTATAACTAAATCACTTTACTGTACACCTGAAACTAACACAACATTGTAAATCATATATGCTCCGATATAAAAAAAGATAAAAATAAAAATTTCCTGATTAAATAAATAATACATACTTATTGGAAAAGATCTGGGAAATTTGGAAAAATTCGAATGAAGAAATTAAATTCATCCACCATTTCAGTTATAGTAACTATTAATATTTTAATATAGTCATATGCATATACTATATATAATAAACTCAAGAGCATAGTGCATTTCTAACTTTCTAACCTACTTTAAAAAATAATTGTATATTTTGAATTGTTCTGTGTTATTTTTTCAGGCAATTTTAACTGATTTCAAAATATCTGTAAATGGAAAATAGGGAACAAAAAATAAATGGAGAGTGAAACAGTAATTTTCTACTTTTGACAATAATGACAATGGTGAAAGACTAGGCTAGAATCAATGATTCCTCTTTATTCCCTATTCCTAATGAGTAAAAGCCCATTCCCAGCATTAAATGTTAGGATTTTTGTAGAATGGAAAATCCAGTGCAATATGGTTCATTTTTCCTTGGTGGAGTAGGGAGATATAAGGCTGTAATAGCTGAAGGTGTATATGCCCAGCCTCAAGAGAATGGGCAACACGTTACTGCCATTGCTTCCCGACTGCTTCCTCTAACTCCACTTACCCTGTTGGTTGGCTCTCTGACTGTGTTGTGATAGCTCTTATTTTAATTCCATTCACATTTATATCATACCAGCACCTCTAGAGTATATATATTAGTAAGAGGGATGTGACTTTAACATGGAGACCCAAGATCATTTGTAAAAGATAAACCATGAAAGAAACAAGAACAAAAAACCCAAAAAACCACCACCACAACAACAAAAAAGATAAACCATGAGGCAAGAAGTTAGTGTGAATAATTTGGAAAAAGTAATGGACAACAGTACTTTAATAACATTATGAACATTTGTTATATTTCTTTTATTCCTATTTGAGATCTGATTATGTGAAAGATCTTTCACTAAATTTTGATGTCAAAATTGTGAGCATGTACAGAGATGAAAAAGCAAGGTTCTTGCTTTCAGGTAGCTAATTACATAAACATAAGACAAGGCAAAGTGAAACTTGTTCCATAAGGTTAAAAACAAAGAACAATAATTTTACAATATTTTTCTGCCTCCATGAATGTTATTACGTGATATTTCTTTTTAATAGTATTACTATAATTTTACTGTTTGATTTTTGAATGTTAAACCAGTCTTACATTTCTAGAATTAACTCCACTTAATTGTAAGCTATTGTTCCTTTTATATAACACTTCATTCAATGTACTAATTGTTTTTTGAGGACTTTTTCCAACTGTGTTCATGAGAGCTAGGCTCTTAATTTTCCTTTTAAACATAATCCTGTTAGTTTTTGGTATGAAGTTTATGCTAGCCTCATAAAATGAATTGGGAAACTTTCCTGCATTTTCTATCTGTGAATAGATTGTGTAAAACTGAATTTATTTCTTTCTTAAAAGAAAGAAATTTCAATTTCAATCTTTCTTAAAAGATTGAAATAATTCATGGTGGAGTTATTTGAGCTAAATATTTTTTAGGGAAGATTATAATAATGAATTCACTTTTTAAATAGATATAGGACTTCTGGTTCCAAACAAGTTGGAACAGACGCTTCTCCCTATTCTGTTAAATACAGCTAAAACTCTGGATATTATATATAAAAAAGCCTAAGAAGACTGCGAAAGGTAGAGAGAAAAAAGACCAGCTAGTGCCTTTGGGACCCAAGCAACCAAACGGCAGTGGGTTTCCTGGATTTCCTTTTTGCCTTCTATATATCTCAGACTGAATTCTAGATACGCCTACAACTTGGAAACACCAATGGGAACAAACAAAAAAAAGCACCAAGGAAATCTTACTCTCTGTAGCCAAAGGATCGAGAGGAGAGTAGCTTAGCAGGATAGAAAACATTTTGGCAATGCTTGCCATATTGCAGGCAAACACCAGAGAAAAATACTGTAGCTCTTCACCCTCTTCTTCAGCTAATATCAAGTAGGAAGCCTAGACTTCCACCCTCTTCCAGCTGTAGCAGGTGCCCTTCCCCTCCAGACAGGATTTCAGAAGAGTACTAGTGGGAAGTCAGGGCTTTCCCTACATTCCATTGGCAATGGATTTTCCTATCCCCATTGTGTCATGAAGGCCATGCGGTGAACCTATACTTCCACCCCATCTGGTATGAATGAGGTAGTGACCCTTCCCTAAAGGGCATGGTTTTAGAAGATGGCTGCTAAAACAGAAGATTTGAGTAAGATCCAGATTCTCACAGTACATAAAATATCCAGGATAAAAATGAATATCACTCTTCAAACAAAGAATCAGGTATCTCAATGTAAATAATAAAAGACAATCTCCAGATGCAGTGACAAGATGAACATCTGTTGGAATTATTTTACAAGCAATTTAAAGCAGCATTATAAAATACTTCAGTGAGCAATTATGCATACATTTGAAACAAATGAAAAAAATAGAAGGCCTAAGCAGAGAAATAGAAAGTCTTGGAAAAGAGATGGGAAATATAAATAAGAACCAAAAGGAGATTTTGGAACTGAAAAATACAGTAATGTAAATAAAAAATTCCATTGATAACCTCAATAGCAGAATAGATGGGGTAGTATGGAACATGTTGGTATGATTTTCTGTTCTTTTTTTAAACTTGGAGATAGAATCTAAGATTATTTTCTAATAAATATATTTGGGGCTATAAATTTTCTTCTGATCACTGGCTTTAGCTGGATTCCATAAGTTTTTAGTAGTATCTTCATTACAATTTGATTCAAAACAGCTTTATTTTTTGTTGTGATTTCTTCCTCGTACTATACGTTATTAGGAGTCCATGTGTAAGTTCCTAACATTTTGGATATTTCTAGTTATATTTTCTTTTTAAAAATTTTTCTAGCTTAAATCTGTAGGGTCAAAGAACATTCTATGAATGATTTAAATTACTTGAAAGTATTTGAGGCTTATTTTAATGCCTCATATAGTTATAGTTTTCATTCTGCTATGTATCTCATTTATTGAGTTTCTTATTTCAACTGTTAAATGTCTAATACCCAGTATTACCATATGATTCTTTGCTTGGTAACTGCTTATTTCTGCTTTATGCCATGAATATACTTCCTTATCTCATCAAGGATATTTATTTTGCTCTTTCACTAAATTTTGATGTCAAAATTGTGAGCATGTACAGAGATGAAAAAGCAAGGTTCTTGCTTTCAGGTAGCTAATTACATAAACATAAGACAAGGCAAAGTGAAACTTGTTCCATAAGGTTAAAAACAAAGAACAATAATTTTACAATATTTTTCGGTTCGTGCCCTGGTCTGGGAAGATCCCACATGCCACGGAGCGGCTGGGCCTGTGAGCCATGGCCTCTGAGCCTGCGCGTCTGGAGCCTGTGCTCCGCAACGGGAGAGGCCACAAGTGAGAGGCCCGCGTACTGCAAAAAAATAAAATAAAATAAAATAAAAATAAAGGTGATTAGCAGATACTTTATTAAGAACAAGTATCATTTTGACCTAAGTGTCACAGATTACTGCTACATCTTTCCATCAGATACAGTTAATTCTAATTTCTATGTCTTGACTATTTTACCTGGAGAGCAGTTCTAAATTTGGTCTTCCCAGAGGTGTAAGGTCAGAAGATTTATTTGTTTTGTGAGTTCCACCTTAATTAAATTGTATTAACAACTTTGTTTTAATTACTTCTAAGGGACTTCATCCCAAAAGTACTAGAAATTTTCTAAATTCTATCCAAACTACATTGTGAACTTTAAATTGCTTTTGGGATTAGAAATATCCTTAAAGCAGCAATGACTTTAAGTTGGTGCTCCACTGGCTAATCCTTTAAGGGATCCTCTATTAGTGAAATGACTGTAAAAAGCCACAACTTTCTTTTTTTTTTTTCCTTTTTGCGTTATGTGGGCCTCTCACTGTTGTGGCCTCTCCCGTTGCGGAGCACAGGCTCCGGATGCGCAGGCCCAGCGGCCATGGCTCACGGGCCCAGCCGCTCCGCGGCATATGGGATCCTCCCAGACCGGGGCACGAACCCGTATCCCCTGCATCGGCAGGCGGACTCTCAACCACTGCGCCACCAGGGAGGCCCCGCAACTTTCATTTTACTGGAAGTCAGTTCTATTTTGCTAGTGGTTAATTTCTTTTTTTTTTTTTTTTATTTTACAGTGTAGCAATGACAGCTACTTGATATTAATGAAAAGTGAGAAGCAGATAGTTCTTCTTATAGTTATCTTACTGAATTTACTGGGATGGAATTTATGAGACCTGCAATCTCATTAAAAAGTAAGGCTACTTCAGTTTCTGGCATTTTAATATAGAAATACTCTATATTCCAGTAAGTGGGGATACAGATAATTGTAATGTATTGCTAATGCTTAAGAATATTTTTGAATGACTCACCCCTCTCTTTTATGGGTTTTCTGAATATGCTTGAGAGGAAGAGCAGCAGAGCAGCTGTTAGAGCAGAAGCAGCTGATTTCTATGCAGGGAGAAGATAATATGTATTTTCTCATACCTGGAGGTAAAAGAGTAAATCCCCTGTCACTTAAATTTCTTAGTTTATACATTTATTTTTGTTTTGACTGTAGATTGAGACATGTGCACTAGAGTTTTCTGAGATCAATGTGTCATTCATTATCAGGCAGGACAGTAGAGTTACCTACATGTCTCAATTTGTACTGGAAAAGACTAAGAAGAGTAATTTTATCTAACTATATTTCCTTTTATATTACTAATGCCTTTGATTAATATTCTTAGGATATCAGAGGTTTATATTTCTCCCCAAATTAGAAATAACCAAACATCCTTTCTCTAAAAATGTGTCTTTTCAGTTTGTTCTTCTAGCCACAAAACAATGCTGCCACTGAGGTTAAATTACTGTTGAATCAGGATTTACATCTAACCATTATGTTTTAGTAACTGCAGAACAGTTATTTTTGCTAAGGTTAACATTAGTTGTGTTTTGGATTGTTTGGTCAAAATGTTATGGTGACATTGCATTCACAATAATTTCGAATTCATAATGTAAGTGAGATACACAATTCTAACCCAGTTGTATGTGTTCTGAATCTGTTTTCTAACAAGGGCATATTTTTCTGGAGTTAAAGCCTCCTTCATGTGTTCTAAAAGTCTAACTGAGCTTAGAGGATTGTAACATGTTCTTATGCTATCTATGTATCCAATTATAGGTCCACATTACCCATAAGGGAAGCCACTTAAGGGTGCAAACAACTCTTACAAACACTGCAGTAACAGATGCACATGTATTCTGGCTGCTGCAGAATTCCTTTTGGTGAAAGAAAATATTAACATGGGAAAGACCAATCAGTCTTCTGTTACAGAATTTGTCCTACTGGGGCTTTCTGGCTACCCAGAGCTTGAGGCCATTTATTTCTTGCTGGTGCTATTTATGTACCTGGTGACCCTGCTGGGAAATGGAGTCATCATCATTGTGTCTGTGACTCTCACCTGCACACCCCCATGTACTTTTTCCTCAGTAACTTATCATTTTTGAATATTTGCTACACCAGTTCTTCTATTCCCTTATTTCTCAGCAGGTTCTTAGCTTCAAAGAAAAACATTTCTTTCTCTGGGTGTGGAGTGCAAATGTTTCTCTCCTTTGCTATGGGAGCCACAGAGTGTGTCCTTCTAAGCATGATGGCATTTGACTGCTATGTGGCCATCTGTAACCCTCTGAGATACCCTGTCATTATGAGCAAGAATTTGTATGTGCCTATGGCTGCTGGGTCCTGGATTGCAGGGGGTGTCAATTCTGTGTTGCATATGTCTCTTGCCATGTGGCTTCCTTTCTGTGGTGATAATGTCATTAATCATTTTACTTGTGAAATCTTGGCTGTCTTAAAATTGGCCTGTGCTGATATTTCCATAAATGTTATTAGCATGGTTGTTGCTAATATGATTTTTCTTCTGGTTCCAGTACTTTTCATTTTTGTTTCCTATGTTTTCATTCTCTCCACCATCCTGAGGATTCCTTCTGCAGAGGGAAGGCACAAAGCCTTTTCCACCTGCTCTGCCCACCTCACAGTGGTGATTATATTCTATGGAACCATCCTCTTCATCTATGCAAAACTCAAAACTAAAGACTTCTCTGGTGCAGACAAAGTACAAGTCACAGACAAAATCATCTCTCTCTTCTATGGTGTCGTGACTCCTATGCTCAACCCCCTTGTCTATAGTTTGTGGAACAAAGATGTGAAGGCAGCTCTGAAGAATATACTCTGTCAGAAATGCTCCTCAGAGGAAATGTGAATGTTGCTTTTTTTTAAAAAAAAATTCATTTACTCTGAATGCAGGACTAGTTCTCACCTGGAGTTCCAAAGTAAATGTAAGGGTTGATAGTATCATTAATTCTTGAAATACTTATTTTTCTGTTCCCAACATCTAAATGTGAGAGAAATCTGGGGCCTATATTCTTCATGACTGGCTTAAAGAAAAAAAGGGAAAGAAATCTATGTGTAAAAGGATTCTCATCCAAACCACCCACCTTCACAGAATTTATTATAGTTTAACTCTGGAATGATGAGTTCTGTAATCTATATGAACAGAAGTACCTTGTAACTAGTTTAACTTCTTATCCTCTATTTGCATCAGTTTTCTAGTCTCATATCTTTCTTAGGAAGGTAAAGTAGAAAGTGCCTTGTTAAGTGTCAGAGTGCTATATAAACTCAACATTAAATAATTCATAACAGGGTAGTGTTTGACCTTAGAGAGGGATGACCACTTTTGGCTATGTATACATTATAAGCAAGAGTAGAAAAAAATGATGCTACTTTTCCTAGGGCTGATATCCTTCTGGCTGCAATCTGGCAAGCATACTTCTGTGCAGAGGTATCTGAGGCAATGTGAGCCTTAGTGCAGATGCCCCATCTGATGGGGGAATTTGGTCTATCTTGTGTTTCAACAGATGAGCAGTGACATCTTTGAATGAAAATGATGATTACTGATAAGTGACATAAAAATTACTCAGTTTCTAGAGAATGTGGTTGTCCACTTCTCTGAGAACATTGTGATATGGGTTTAGAGTGTCACAGATTAAGTATTTTTACAGTTACATGAATTTCCTGTAAATATGAGCTTTCCATTCATTCACTGAGTTATCTCTTCCTTAATTCAATTATTCAATCAACCAGTATCTACTGAATATCTGTTTTGTTTCAGGCATTATGCTACCTATTGGCAATACCAAAACAGCTAAACAACATGGAAACAAAAACAAAAACATGACCAGAGGTTACACAATCTTGTGGAATATAGACTGACATGAACTTGGGATGAAATATTAAAGAATATTCACAGCTTTTCCATCTCCACTATCTTCTAAGCTGGATCCTTTGTTTGCATTCATAGTATGTTGGGTCTTTATTGTGCTGAAAGACTATGGGTAGAATAGGACATTCCAATAAGTCAGGTCTCTGATATCCCTAACCCTCTAGCTAGCTCTGCTTTTGTCTGTTTTATATGCTCTGAGGTTCCACATAATATTTTATTTGGAAAAAAAAAGTTGCTAGGAAAAGCTTTAAAACCACTAAGGTGGACTATAGAATACAGTAAGCATTATAAGAAAGAGATTGATGCTTTTGGATTGGTGTTTTAGAAGGATCACTTTGGCACTGGGGAGGATTAAGTGGTATACCTCTTGCTGATAAATTCCCAGGGCAGTTTCACGTTTCTTGGCCAGCCACTAGCCCTTATCTTGTTTTCCTTCCCGTAGGTTTCAGATTACTGAGACCTACCCAGTTCCTTGGGGTTTTAATTCCCATCCTGATTGGTTATGGAACAAGTTTTCTCAAATAACTTTCATGATCCTTTCATTTAAAGTTTTACTTTAACTAATAGAGGCAACAGAGAAGGAAAAGAAAGTAACATGAATGGCAACATTCCACGGGTGTAGAAAAACTTCCAGGCTTTACCAGCAGCTGGCTCATAGGAAAGCCTCATTGCATTTTATTATTTTTCTTTTTTCTATCTGACTTTTTCGTCTCTATTTACCCCTTGTCTTCCCATGTCCATTCCCTCCTTCATTAGGTAAAATGAAGGCTGAACTCCAGAGTTTACTTCCTTTAGCCACCTCATCCTCTTTGATCACTTCCTGCTAGTACTTCCTCCTTTTCATGCCTTTTTCAAATGTAACCGCCCAGGAATTCATGATTAACTACCTTATTGTCCAAAACTGAGAGAACAAATGAGGAAGATAAGTGATGGGATGAGAAGGAATATTTAAATAATGCATACTGTGTACATAAAGTATACTAGGTAAAAAAAAAAAAAGGAGACATATATGCTATTTTAAAGTTCCTTTTAATTAATTAATAATGGTAGAAAGTGCAAAATATGATTGTCCCTCGCTGTCTCATTCAGATACAGACACCCAGGAATCCTTGCTTAATTTCCTTGTTTTCAAAAACCAGAGAGCAAATGAGGAAGGCAGTAGATGGAAGAGGCAGTATTATTTAATTAATGTATAATATATGCTATGTGGTGTGCTAGGTGTCATATATACACTATTTTAAAAAATGTTTTCATTAATTAATAATGATAGATAGTGTTGATTTGGGGTTGATTTCTTCTCTCATTTCTTCAACACTGTGTATGTGCTTGGTATAGGCTGGGGATTCATTATGGATATGACATTTTCCCTACTCATAAGGATTATCTCCAGATAATTTTGTAAGGTAGATGAGAAAATTTAGGCTTGTATAAATATCACATAGGTCATAAATGGCGGCCAAGACTTGAGCCCACTGTATATCTCTATTTCCTGTATTACTTTTAGGATACATTTGAGGAATAAGTTAAATATCAAGAGATATTTCAGGAGGACAAGAAGAACTGTGAGGAATTCTTAAAAAGTGAAAAAAAGGTTGTCTATTAGTTATGCTTCCATTTCTGTGAAGGAGGATTACAATCTTGATTCTGAATTTTGATTTTGAATCAGGGAAATCTTTCCATTTGTGCTGCAAACTGAATTTCTTTTGTGGCAAAACAACAATAAAAAAATCTTTATGGGGCCTCCCTGGTGGCGCAAGTGGTTAAGAGTCCGCCTGCCGATGCAGGGGATACGGGTTCGTGCCCCGGTCTGGGAGGATCCCATATGCCGCGGAGCGGCTGGGCCCGTGAGCCATGGCCGCTGGGCCTGCGCATCCGGAGCCTGTGCTCCGCAACGGGAGAGGCCACAACAGTGAGAGGCCCACATACCGCAAAAAGGAAAAAAAAAAAAAAAAAAAAAAATCTTTATGCTCCAAGGAATTTTGACATCATTCTTAGCAGCAGCGTATATGTGTAGTTAATGTAAAATCTGTTCTTAAAAATAAAACCTGAGTTTATAGTGCAGAATTTGAGCAGAAATATAAAATCAGAGGGTCATTGAGATCTTAAGAAACACTACCATGTATTACAACTCACTAGTTACTCAAAGGGAACATTTTTATGACCTCTTCAGTATATTCTAAGTCCTTTATCTTCCCTTGTTTTCCCCTACATTTAAAGATTAGGTTCTATTTTACAAAAGTATTTGGAATTGTGGTTTGGGGGATGAAATAATATATAAAGTCCATGTCTCTTATTTTCCTGTGTGGTATTTCAGATACTTGGACTTATGGGTTTTTTTTACTATTTTTTCCATTTTAATTAATTAATTCAACAGTTAATGACCTCACACTATTTTCAATTAACTTGGCATTGGACTTCATACAGAGAACAGTGAGCAATAGGGTGCCATTGGGAAGATTTCAGAAACTAACAAGTGGTTATAGCATAAAAGAAAAATTGCTGCAGTAGGTAAGGGTCAGGGAGGCATAGAGGAGGGAGTAACTAACTCAAAGGAGTATTGGAAGGCATTACAGAGGATGTAACACTTGATCTATTTCTTGTTATTGCCGAGATTTCACTGGAGAAGAAGAAATGTACCAATGCAGAGGAAATAGTGTGTGTTATTGTCCTTAGGTGAGAAAGAACATGAAATAATTGGATAACTTCACAGTGAATGTAGCACAGTATGTGCTAAGGAATGGGGGCAATGTGGGCAGGAAACAAGAAGGTGAAATATGTAGTTCAAAATGTAGGTTGGGGCCAGATGAGTTCTCTGGGGAAAAAAAATAAGCAAATAAATATATCAAAGGTATTTCAAATAAGGGGTACTGAAAACATATATGTGTTGGATTTTCTTGGAAAGACCTAGTTTTAAATATATTTTTGTCTTGTCCTCATAAGTTTACTTGCATTTTTCTTAGACTACTTAACCCTACATTTTTATGAGATTACAGTTGTTTTCAGAATGTGATATAATTAGACTTGTGATGTTGAAATTTCTAACTCTGAAATTCTATGATTCTATGTATGACTTTCTTTTGTTCTGTTTATATTTAAAATCCTTGCCTTAAAATATGTGAGCTTGTTTTGTGCATGAACTCAAAGATGTCAATTTCTTATCATTTTCTCCAGAGCCAGTATTAACTCAATATTTTTCTCATAGCACTTCCTTGTTCCTCAGGCTGTAGATGATAGGATTGATCATGGGGGTGACTACCCCATAGAACAGGGTAATCAGCTTCTTCAAAGTCATGTCTTTGGAATTTAGCTTTATGTACATAAAGAGGATTGTCTCATAAAACACAGTCACCACTGTTATGTGGGCTGAGCAGGTGGAGGAGGCCTTTTTCTTCCTTCATCTGAATTGATTCTCAGTACAGCATAGATGATGAAAATATAGGAAACAAATTAGCAGTAATGGAGCAAATGAAAATATTACATTGCCAAACAGTATTATACTCTCATTCAAGAAAATATTTGTGCAGACCAGCTTTATTAAAGTCAGTACTTCACAAAAAATGATTAATGATATTTCTTCCACAAAAGAGCACTCATAATATGAGTACATTTTGTGCCAACCCTTTGAGAAAGTTTAATCCCCAGGAGGTAGCTTCCATCTAAACACAAAGTTTCTAGTTTATGATGATGAATTATCTTAGAAATTTACTGATGGCCATATAGAAACCATATGCCGTCACTGCCAGGAACACACACTCTGTGGACCCCATTACATAAAGAGATAGACATTTAGGTAATACAAGCTACGAATGAGATACTTTTTTTTTTTTAAATAATAGGAAGAGGGGACAAAAGAGGATGTGTACCAGATATCCAGCAAGGAGGGGCTACCAAAAAAAGAAGTCCATGGTGTCCATGGTGTGTGGAGGTGGGATTCTTGGAGGGTTAAGATGACTAAGGTGCTGTTCTCCAGGAGGATTACCAGACACATCACTAAAGACATGACAAAAAGAAATTTTTGTCAATTCCTTGGTCCTCAGAAAGGTCTCTCAGAGTGAACTCAGTTTCAGTTGTCCAATTGGTCCTTTCCATTTTTCTTTTTCATTCTTTAAAGGATCCAAAAGAGGAAATAGCACATGAGTTAAATGAGCAGTTCTATGTTACATCAAGTCAGAGGTAATTGAGGTAGAAGGTCTAACAACTATATGAGCACTAGCTGGAGTAGTGCTAATAGCAGTGAGATCAGCTCATGGGATTCCTCTTCTAGTGCATAAAACAGCTGAGTGACTCTGGTAACTTATTAAAAATGCAGGCTTCTGTATTCCATTTCCTGGGATTGTGATACACAAAGTCTGAGGCAGGGAAGAATGATTTGCATTTTAAAATAAATATCTGGTATGAGATAGGTTAAAAAATAGTAACTAAAATTTCTCTGTCAAAAAAGTAAAAGAATATTTCCATTTTCTTGAAACACTGTTCTGATGTGACTTATTTGAGGACTTCACTTAAGTAATATTGGACATAGGATTTTGAGGACCCCTTGTGTTTTGCAGAGAAGAAAAGAAGAAATGGTTAAAAGAGCTCTGTTCTTGGGAAGGAAGCTTAACCACAGGACCTATTAAGATGTTCAGAAAGCAATTCTTTGTAATCAGGTCAATGAACTTCAGAAACAGTGATGTTGGACATCCAGTTTTAACTACTTTCCTGTCCAGTGCTGGGTTTTTTCCTCCATTATCTTCAGACTTCTGGTCAAAATTCGTTTTACCTAGGTTAGTGATTTTTGTGGTGAACAAATTGTATTCACTATTTGGGTGAAGCAGTTCAAGGAAAGGTGAGCACTGCCTGCAGAAGTAAAAAATGGCTGAGGGCACCTGGAATACACACACACACACACACACACACACACACACACACACACCCCATTACCTCCTAATTGTGTAAATTAGATAGGTGGTGACTGTATGTCAGTTAATCTGGGTATATCTATATATTTAGGTAAATTCTTTGGAGATGCTTATAGTATGGAGTGGGATTGAGTTACAAATTAAGTTGTAGAGTTACAATAAGAAAACTGAATAGCTTGATGACTTATAGGTTTTCATTACATGGTTTCAAACGTCTGAATTTTTTGTGAATTTCAAAATGCCACTCATATTCACATAGCATATGTTTCTGAGTTTCAGAGCCAAATGCAGTAATTATTAGAAAATATTGTACAATAAAACCCTTTTTCTCTTTATTCATTGATTAACAAATTAACAAATTTGATTTGTTAACAAATTAACAAATTTGAATTAAATAATAATATATATAAAATTCTTACAAGAATGCCTAGAAATTTGTGTATTTATTATTATTATTATTATTATTATTAATAACTAAGAGTTATTGTGGCAAAAAGAGGTCTTTCTGCTATATTATTAGTAAGACATAGTAGGATAAACAAGGGTCTGGACAAAAACCATCAGAATATGTTTGGATTAAGGATTCCAGAAATATATGATAATAGATTGCGAATGGGATAAAACACATTCTCAAGACTTCTGATTGGTTATTTGAAATACAGTAATGGATCTAATATAATTAAATCTTTAGGACATTATTCTTGAAGTTTTCAAAAGTTTTTAACATCTTTTCCCTGAAGCGATTTAAAGTTATGGCTTAGAAAATTGCATGAGTCCCTGAGAGGAAGAAATATTTAAATTGACTTCCTGAGCCAAGAGAAGATTCTTTAGAGAATTTCCTGGGTCTTCACAATGGGGCAGTGTTTCCACCTGGGCTTGAAGGGCAAATGAAATATTCCATATTCTCAAATATTCATTTTCCTCTTACTTTTGTACTAGCAGAACCAAAATATACTCCCTTTGTAAACAATCTTATTTGGCTCTAATGAATAGAAGCTTTTAAAACAATTTTGAAATAGTACCTTTGCTATCAGTGTTTTCCAGAAAAGTCCTGTGACATTATGGCTCCTCAGTGTTAACACCTTCAGAAATTTATCAACGCCGTAGAAAATTTTGTGCAGTGGACTGCAAATAGAAGACCAGTGCAACAATCTGCTGTGTGTTGCAACCTAGGAGGCAAGTCGACCTTCCATTTAAGGCAATTGCTGAAAACGTACTAATAACACAAATCCAAGGGGATATCAGTTCAGTGAACTGAGTTGAATATTGAACTGGTGATAGAATATTTCTTATTATGAAGAGTCTATAGAGGATAGGAATTTAAAAAATTCTAAGATGATATTGTCTTTGATATACTGAGAAAAAGGAGAAAAATGAAAAATATGACCCAAAGTGTAATTTGAAACTGGAAGTAATTTGAATATCCAAAAAATATGGATATATAGGTCAAGAATTTATGTTACTGGGAATAAAGTTTTATTTAGCCAGAATATAGATTCCTGGTCCGTGATTCAGTGTAAGTGCCTACATGCCTACTGGTGTCATTTCTTATTGGTCCAATGAGGAAAAATAGGCAGCAGATGTGCACTCTTATCCAGAACATAAAGTAGGCTGGTGTCACCAAAGTTGCGATTCTGTAACAGTTTATCTCATGGCACCAATTCAGTTTTCTTTGGTTTGGTCTACAAATGTTTTTCTAGCACTAATCATGAACAGACAGATGGTCCCTGTCCTGGAGCCTCTCACTGGGGTGCTATTTGGAAAACTTTATTACTTGTTTGAATACATATTTTGGTTTGTGTAAAAGGAAATGAAGAGGAACAATGAGTCCTTAGCTAACAGGAAAGAATTTTGACTTTCATAGTTATGTGTGCATGAATATTTGGGGAATTGTTTTGAGAACTTTTAATTACTTTGTTGTTGTTGTTGATGAATTCCTGTGGTAACTTTAGACATAATATTTGTGACCCAACCCCCCACACTCACATACTCTCATTTAACTTTTAGCTAAATGAATTGAAATAGCCGTTAAAAAAAAATGTCAACCTGTGAGTTCCTTGTTTTATATGGCGTTGGCCTTTGCTATAGTGATATAACACTCTTCATTACAAAGTGAGTAGAGTTTGGCATCAATATCATATCAGGTATGATGAAAATTTGTATGTTGGTTGGGTAAGAAGAAACCAGATAACTGACCAGTTTTGATTGATAAAAATTTAAAAGTATTTTTTTAAGAGTGAAAACTGGGGAAAGAAACGTGGAAGAACTTGAAAAAAATGAAGTCAGTGGAAGATGAAGGAAACCAAAACAGCATTTACCTTATGCCAGATTCTTTATATGCATTTAAAAATGTTTTCTCCCAAGAACACCACAATGAGACTATTAAAATCCCCACGGTATAGGTGAGAATATTGAGATACAAAAGTTAACTAAATTGCCCAAGGTCACACAGCTAGTACCTGGACCTGTTAGCAGAGAGGATATGGATGAAGGACCCTAGCCCTGTGGTCACTGCTGGCCAAAGACAGGCTTAATCCATACAGAAATCATGTCTAGTGTGTGTTCATATGTTCTTCACAAAGACAGAGGCTTGTCATCGAGCCGGTCCACTCAGAAAAGGGTTTCAGTGAGGCCTGAGTGGAGCAGCGTGGACGGAAGCTACAGCTTTTAGTGGGTGTGGGCCCCCAGGTGGGATAAGTTTGGGAACAGTGGAAGCTGGGAAAACAGGAAGCGGAGGCCAGTGTGGCTGTTTCTGCAGCACAAACTTGCCACAGGCCCTCTCACTGGGTAGCGCTTTGAGCTTCTGCCTGTCCACAGTGCAGGCCACGCCACCTCAAAGCCCGTTTCCCTCCAAACTTGATAGCCACCTCCTCCTCTCTGTGGCTGGGCCTCTGGAGGGTGCAGTCGTATACATTGTGATGTAATATTTTCAACATCTTACGACTTCATGCTAGAAGTTTTCTATTGTTTGTAGAACCTTTTTATAGAAATACTAAAGCACACCTGCATGTCAGTAAAAATCTCAACTTCATACCAAAAAATGGATATTCTTTCCAGTAGACAAAGTGACCTTACAGCATAAAACTGCTTCTCGATCATCATGTACTGGGTAATTGGGACTTGAGGGCCTTTATTTATCACCTAGCATTACGAAGGTGAATCTGGGACTCAGAGTAAAAAAAGCATATATCTTTGGGGTATAAAAAAGAGGGAAGAGATATGGGAACGTATGTATATGTATAACTGATTCACTTTGTTATAAAGCAGAAACTAACACACCATTGTAAAGCAATTATACTCCAATAAAGATGTAAAAAAAAATCCACAATCAATAAATGCTGGAGAGGGTGTGGAGAGAAGGGAACCCTTCTACCTTGTTGCTGGGGTTGTAATTCGGTGCAGCCACTATGGAGGACAGTATGGAGATTCCTTAAGAAACTATAAATAGAGCTACCATATGATCCTGCAGTTCCACTCATGGGCATATACCTGGAGAAAAACATGGTCTGGAAAAACATGTCATGGACCCCAATGTTCACTGCAGCGCTGTTTACAATAGCCAAGACATGGAAGCAAGCTGAATGTCCATTGGCAGAAGAATGGATAAAGAAATATGGTACATATATACAATGGAATATTACTCAGCCATTAAAAAGAATGAAATAATGACATTTGCAGCAACATGGATGGACCTAGAGATTGTCATAGTGAGTGAAGTAAGTCAGAGAAAGAGAAATATCATATGATATTGCTTATATGCGGAATCTAAAAAAAAGATACAAATGAACTTATTTACAAAACAGAAACTGACTCACAGACTTAGAAAACGAACTTATGGTTACCAGTGGGGAAGGGTACAGGGGAGGGATAGTTAGGGAGTTTGGGACTTCATGTATACACTGCTATATTTAAAATCAGTAATCAACAAGGACCTACTGTATAGCACAGGGAACTCTGTTCAGTATTCTGTAACAGCCTAATTGGGAAAAGAATTTGAAAATGAATAAATACATGTATACGTATATCTGAAAAAAATAAAATTAAATTTAAAAAATAAATAAAAATACATTTTAGAGGGGAGTTATAGGTCATAAGAAGAGATTAATTGTAGAACCACTGTCCTTAAGTACTCCCACCTCTCAGAATACATGTACATGCAAATCCTTATAACACATGGGTGAAGGATGCAAGTACATCCTTATCTCCTTATTTTTTATTGAAGTATAGTTGGTTTACAATATTTATTAGTTTCAGGTGTACAACATTGTGATTCAATATTTTTTAGATTATACTCCATTTAAAGTTATACATAATAATGGATATATTTCCCTCTTCTGCATAATGTATCCTGTTACTTATTTATTTTATACATAGTAGTTTGTGTCTCTTAATCCCATATCCCTATCTTGCTCCTCCCCACTTCTCTCTCCTCACTGGTGACCACTAGTTTGTTCTCTATATCTGTGAGTCTGTTCTGTTTTGGTACATACATTCATTTGTTTTATTTTTGAGACTCCACATAGAAGTGGTAACATAGAGTATTTTTCTTTCTCTGCCTGACTCATTTCACTGAGCATAATATGCTCTAGGTCCAAATTCTGAAATAGATATTCCAGAAAATATAACACTTAATTGTCTTTGATTAGGTGGCTAAGATACCACCATAGCAGAAATATAATGGGGATGAAGTGACATATACTATTGTCCTTAAGTGTGAAAGAACATGATATATTTGGATAACTACATAGTGAATGCAACAAAGTGTGTGCAAAGGGGGTGGGAGATACATGGGGACGGATAGAAGAAGGAAAAATATGTACCAGCAAAATTAGGTTGGGGCCAGATCAAGTTGTTGGGTAAGACACAAACCAATAATAGAAAAAATGTGAACTCAAATAGTTCTCTCAAAAAGGGGAGTGAAAAATATACGTTTTACTTGTTAAGTAGACATGAGCACTGGATTTTTTTGGAAAAACTTTATTTCCGTATTTTTCTTCTTTCTAAAAGTTTACTGTCACTTCTTAGACTAGTTGTCCCTACATTTTTATAATTTATTTTCATAAAAGATAAAGTTAGATTATTACCTTGAAATTTCTTTCCAACTCTTATCTTTTTTTAAAACATCTTTATTGGAGTATAATTGCTTTACAATGATGTGTTAGTTTCTGCTGTATAACCAAGTGAGTCAGCTATACGTATACATATATCCCCATATCCTCTCCCTCTTGTGTCTCCCTCCCACCTTCCCTATCCCACCCCTCTAGATGGTCACAAAGCACCCAGCTGATCTCCCTGTGCTATGCAGTTGCTTCCCACTAGCTATCTATTTTACACTTGGTAGTGTATATATGTCCATGCCACTCTCTCACTTTGTCACAGCTTCCCCTTCCCCCTCCCTGTGTCCTCAAGTCCATTCTCTACATCTGCGTCTTTATTCCTGTCCTGCCCCTAGGTTCTTCAGAACCTTTTTTTTTTTTAAGATTCCATATATATGTGTTAGTATATGGTATTTGTTTTTCTGACTTCACTCTGTATGATACACTGTAGGTCCATCCACCTCACTACAAATAACTAAATTTCGTTTCTTTTTATGGCTGAGTAATATTCCATTGTATATATGTGCCACATCTTCTTTATCCATTCCTCTGTCGATGGACACTTAGGTTGCTTCCATGTCCTGGCTATTGTAAATAGTGCTGCAATGGACATTGTGGTACCAACTCTTAAATTCTGTGATTTTCCATATAACCTTTATTTCCTTTGTTCTTTTTATATTAAAAACTTTGCCTCCAATATAAGAGCTTATTTTGTGCATAAACTCAAAGATGTAAGTTCCTCATCCTTTCCTCCAGAACCAGTCTAGCTGCCAATTTTCTCATAGCTCCATGCACCTCTGTATTCCTCAGTCATTGAGCTTGATAGGATTGAGCATGAGTGTGACTACTCCATAGAACAGGGCAATCAGTTTGTCAAAGGCAGAGTCTTTGGAATTTGGCTTTATATACATTAAGAGGATTGACCCATAAAACACAGTCACCACTGTTATGTGGGCTGAGCAGGTGGAAAAAGCCTTTTTTCTTCCCCCAGCTGAACTGATTCTTAGTACAGTAGAAAGGATGAAAATGTAGGAGATACCAACAGTAATGGAGCAAACAAAAATATTACATCGCTCAACATTTTAGTAATCACATTCAAGAAAATATCTGTGCAAGCCAGCTTGACAAAAGCCAATATTTCAAAAACAAAATGATTGATGACATTTTTTCCACCGAAGGGCAACCGTATTGCCAGAATTGTTTCTGTCAATGAGTTGAGAAAGCCCAATCCCTAGGAGAGAGCTGCCATCTGAATACAAAGTGCCTTGCTCATGATGATGGTGTATCTCAAAGGGATGCAGATGCCTACATAATAGTTATATGCCATCACTGCTAGGAGCACACACTCTGTAGACCCCATAGTGTAAGAGACAGACATCTGAACAACACATCTAGTGAAGGAGATGGTTTTTTTCTCTGATAGAAAGTGTATCAGCGATGAGGGGATAAAGGAGGATGTGTACCAAATGTCAAGGGAGGAAAGATACCAAGGAAGAAGTACATAGGGGTGTGAAGGCAGGAATTCAGGAGAGTGAGGATGATCAAGGTGCTGTTCCCCAGGAGGATTACCAGGTACCTCACCAAGCACATCACAAAAAGGAGTTTTTCGGCTCTTGGGTGCTCAGAAAGTCCCTGTAGAATGAACTCAATCTCTGTCCAATTGGTCCTTTCCATTTTACTTTTTCATACCTGGAGTAATCCAGAAGAGATGTGGGTTTAAGGAGTCTATGTAGTATTATCATACAAAGTAAGAGATAATTGGAGGTAGGGCAACAAGTGTGTCAGTACTAGCTGGAGTGGGTTTACAACTGAGTTTAGCTTTTCAAATTCCTCTTCTAGCTCATAAGTTAGGGATAGAAGACATGCAATAATTACATTGGTAGTTTATTAAAAATACAGACTCCTGTATTCTATATCCTGAGATTGTGATGCACAAGTTCTGAGTCAGGGAAGAACTATTTGCATTTTAATAAACATTTGTTATTTCTGATTCAGTTGACCCACAGACTTACTTTGAATATCATTATTTTGGAGATATTTGATTTTATACCATGCCAGTCATTAACAATAACATTGGTTTAGGGTTTTACAATTTATGAATAAGCTCACACATATTACTTATTTTATCATCACTATAATTCTTTTTTTTTTTTTTTTTTCCCGTACGCGGGCCTCTCACTGTTGTGGCCTCTCCCGTTGCGGAGCACAGGCTCCGGATGCGCAGGCTCAGCGGCCATGGCTCACGGGCCCAGCCGCTCCGCGGCATATGGGATCCTCCCAGACCGGGGCACGAACCCGTATCCCCTGCATCGGCAGGCGGACTCTCAACCACTGCGCCACCAGGGAGGCCCATCATCACTATAATTCTTTGAGGAAAATAAAGTTAATAGAAGTAAAAGTATTTTAAAACACAATAAGTGGACAAACTACTATTCAAATCTACATTTTCTGATTTACATCCCCCCTTTTTTATTTGCACGGTTATTGCCCTCCCAAAATTATGCAAGTTTTCTAAGGAGTGGGAATAAGGCATCTTTTAAAATAATGCTCTCCAGATGTTTCTATTGTGCAACTTTGGAAGAGAACCACCCATCTAGGGGAGTGTTTCCAAATTTTAGTATACAGATGAGTCACATGGGAAATCTTTGAAAAAGATTCTCATTCAGTGGTTCTGAAGTGAGTTCTAAGATCTGAATTTATTAACATGTCTCCAGATGCTGCTGATGCTACTTGTCTATAAGCACATGAATAGCAAGGCCTTTTAGACCATCTCTCTCTGATACCATTGGAGCATGCCATTGGTGTTTCAGTTGTATGTAGGATTGTAATTGAGTAGCAAACAATGCAAAACTAAACATTTTGGTGAGATTTCGAGGTGAGACTTCTGTGTAAGCGTATATTGCAATTAGCTTTGGGTTCTTTAGATTTTAGAAATACAAACAACCAAATTACACACAGAAGATCTGGCCTTTTATCTGTCCATATGAAAGTCATTCCTCTCCATTTGCTGAATTTGCAATTAGGCTTAATATTTTCCAAGAAAGGAATTTGATATCGGTTCAAGATCTGAGTTGTGTGCCATAGAGTATGGAGAAAATGATTTTAATATGAAAATATTTAAAGAGTAGATATTAGTAGATGACCTTCTTCTTTATAATAAATAAGTAAAAGAGCATAATTTTGAAAACACCTCTTCATCCTCAAAATATTCTATCTAGCTTAAAAAATATCCCTAGAGGAAAAAAATTGATCCAATGGATGGGTTTCTACTTAGGGTTTTAAAACAGTAGCTATGTTTCTGGTATAGGATTGGCCATTTCTCTCTGTGATAGTCATTTGCCAACAGGTTATGCTGCTTTCTGTGAAAACTCCAGTTCACAATGGTGAGACAATTCAATCAGCATAATAGAATATTTATATATCTATTGACTATGGAAAGGAGGACTCTCATCCAATTCAAGCTGTACCCTAATTTGTAGGTATACATTTCAAAGAAGGTAGGGAGTGTTGGGTAGGCTGGGATATACTTTTACTTGGTATTAAGATTGGAATTTGATTGACTGTAGTTGCACATATCAACCTACTCTTTCTCTGGGAATAAAATTCTGATAGAGGCTTTAAAGAAACTTCAGTCATCTGGGGTCTGTATGTACTGAAGTTTTGAGAGTAAAGATGTGAATCAGGTCAAATGCCCCCTCTTTTCTTTTCTAGGAACATCTTCTAAAAGCTGATTTCTCTTTGGAAATTACTTATAGAAAATAATTATGGTGTACACTTGGTATCCTAACAGCCCTTAGATAGTTGCTGCAAAAAATTTCACTTGCAAACTTTTTAAAGAGATACTACCAATCGGCTGTAACGCTTTCAAATGGCGGGGCGGGGGGGCGGGGAGGAAAATGGGTAGTAGAGAGGGAATTGTTTTCATTTTCATTACTCTTGCTATGCTAGTGTACCTTTTAAGAAGCAGTCAACAAACACTCTGTTGAATTGCATTGTGCCTGAAATGTTTTCCCCATTTAGCTTTACTTTCCTAAATGGATTCCCAGAATCTGGGAACAAGGGAATGAAGGTTTTTAAAAGATTTTTGCTAGTTTCTAATAAAATCGCTTTCCATGGTATCTGTATATTGGGTAATTCCATTTTTACTAGATCCTTAGCGTTATTGGAAGTTATCTTTTAAGAGTTTTTCATTCTTGTCTAATGCTAGGAGAATTGTTAAATAATTATAGTACATTCATTTGGTGGGCCATTATGCATCTATTAATATGATATTTGTGAGAAATTTATACTAACCCAAAAATGATAACTTAAATTATTTTAAATGATTAAGTGAAAACAGAAACAAAACAGTTATAACATTGTTTGCAAAACAAAAATCTAAACCAAGATAACCTAGACAGAACAGAAAGACTGGAAATATCCAAAACATTAATGGTTATTTTAGGGACCTTTTTTCTACTTTTCTGAATTACTCAAACTTCTAAAATAAATATGCAGAAAGGAAAATATAATTTAAAAAAACGTTGAAGCAGGTGTCCCAATAATGTTAGGAAAATTAATGCAGAGCAAAAAAATGCTAAAACAATTCAAACAGTGCAGTGATTGTCTTAGGTGTCTAGAGACTACACGTTGAGGCTGAGTTGTACTGGTGTGCTTTGTCCAGTTATGCATAGGAACCCCCTATTTCTGGTAGACCTAGAGCAATTATAATCCCTACTCTGAAAATCTTGCAGGTTAACAGTGTTTATTGTTTTTAGGAGGTAAACCAAGATAAAGAACTTGAGTTCTTAACTTAATCGTATAGTCTCAAAAGAGATAGCAGACCATTCGTGCCTAGAACAGAATTGTCAGTAGAAGGTGAAATTCTTATTTGTTAAGGCTCTGAACTGGCCTGGATCCTAGCTGTCCTCTAATCCCTCTCACCCAACTCCTGTTCTTTTAGAAGTAATCACTCTGTGGTTCAGTGTTGTGGGACTTCATCCAGGCACCATTTTAGTGTTGTAACAGACCTAAAGGAAAGTCTGTGACTTTTTTTTATCCAAGCCAGAAGTCAAGCTGTGTAATTTTCTAGAAAGCCTCTAACTTTCTAGAATTTTTTTTGCTTTGTTTTATTGACTCGGCTACTTAAAGATCTAATATTTAAAGTACTAAGATTTTTCAGTGAAAAACAGATAACCATCTATACTCTAAATTCTCACTAGAGGAAATAATTTTGTTATCCTGTCCAGTTCTTCTAAAAAGATCAGTTAAGACAATTGATATTTTGCCAAGATAAATGGATTTGCCAACTCTCAATTTATAGATTTTATAAACTGTAATCTTCAATTAATATACCACAAGGAAAGATGTATTATTTTAGCTCACAAATAGAAGAGTAAGTGAAAACATGTGAGGTCCTAGTCTGTATTAGGCACTTCATGTAATTTTTATCATTTAACTTTCAGAATAATCCAAGTATTATTATGAATTTTTTAACAATGAAGAATTTATTTTGAGATTTTAAAGGTCAAGTACAACTTTCAATATCTTATAGTTGGTAAATACCAGAACTATTATTTGAACCCTTATCCTTATGATCCCCAAGCCCCCATTTTTACCACTAAGTCACAATGTTTACTTGTTTATAAATTTTTAAATAAAAATCACAATTTAATATGATGCACTCAAGGACCCATATGATAATTTAATACACATTAAATATGTATTTGCCTCTTTTGAAAACATTGAAGACATTCATTGACTTCCACTTATGAAAACATTATCCCAATAATGAATTCAAATGAAAAACATGCCCAAAATTTCTTTCAGATTTAGTGTAGAGAATTAAGATCTAGATTGTGGAATTTGATTAGTTATATAAATGAGAGCTCAAAATTTTTTAATATATTTTCTTTTGCTTTGGCCTTCTAGGGCTCAGACTAACACTCATAATTAATTCTGCCCTCTGTTACATACTTTTTGTTTCTAATCCTATTTTTACCATAAACATGTTTATCTAATGTATCCTCAATCTCTTACTGAGCATAGTTTATGTGTGAATAATGTATAAATCACCAGGGGCTTTTTCTCCAGATACTTTTTTCTTAAGATTTTAGTGAACTTGATACTTCTCAATACTCGAATATAGTAGCCATTAGCCTGTTATTTATAAGGGTCTGTTGCATTGCAAACAGCTTTCTTTTCCTCACTAGTCTCTTCCATGGAATATTTTGGGATTTAAAAAAATTAAGTGGTATCCTGGTCTTGGAGATGTTGCCTGGGTTTTTATCTTTTTTTCCTTTACACATATATAAATATATATATGTATTTTCATAATCTCACTAGCAATGGTCACCTTAACTCAAAAGTTTTTATATTTATTGATAAGATGTTTTTCTTGTGACATAATTTAAATAAAAACTTCTCTCTTCATTTACCTCCTGACTGAGTTTTAAAGTCATTTAAAGTCATTCACACCATTCCATTCTATTAAGTAATAGAAAAAATTCCCAAGAATTTGAATTTCATTTGCATTTTTCAAATAAGACCAGAAGATTCTCAACTTGAAAAACTGTTGCTCCTTCCTAAAAAGAAATGTGAGAAAGAACAGCCACAATCAGGCAATTTGTCTGTACATGAATATTCTTAAGAGGCATGAGGGAAATAAAAGATATTAAAAGATCAATGATGCAACTCTAGTTTCCCAAGATTTGTCTTAAAGTTAACACTTACTCAAGAGACTCAGCTTCTTTTGGAAGCTAATTTAGCACTGGTTTTTATAAACTTCTTTAGTCCCTAAGGTTGTGAGTCAGAAACTTAGGAGTCTCTAGAGATAAACTTCCCTACTTCTGCTTGTTCCAAAAACCCAGTTATCCTGAGTTAACAAAAACCTTACCCAGCCATACATTTCTTGGAATAATCCTTGAACTATTTGATGACCTCAACATATATTGGGGCTTAAATCAGAATATGTCCAATAGTTCTCAAAAAAGTTAAACTCTCCCCAAGAATTTGTTTTTCTTCTTATTCCACAAATAATACTAGTTCAATCCTAATAAAATCCTAAATAAGTCATTCTACCTCTTTAAACTATTTTTGTCATCCATATTTTTGTTAATTCTCAACCACACACAAATGATTTTTCTTTATACCAGTATGGATAAATTTTAATTAGAATTTTCCATTTTAAATCAATAATTTTCTGTGACTTTTCAGTCTTTTTTACATTCCTTTTTAACATTTGAAGAATAATCAAGACTTTAATTTTAATATTGTTCGAAAATTTAATTTGTTTTTAATATTTTGAGATTTTGTTATAATGACCATTGCTATCTGTGTATCAGGCAATCTAATCTGCTTTTCCTTCTACTGGAAATAACTTAATCTCTAGAGATGGGATTATAGAATGGAAAGATATGAATTGAGAGAATTCTTCATACATATGAAAAATTATTTTTCCAAACTTTAACATTTTATCACCCTGCTACTGTGGTATTTGCACACACCATTTTTAATATATTTTCTAGAACAAGAGAAGGTGTTTATTCTTTTCTATTTGTATAAAACATTACTTTGTTTTACTTTTTATTCCTATGATTGGTAGTTAGATTGACTATTTCCTTTATGTTCATTTATTATATTTTCCCTTTTATTATGCATCTGTACTCTTTGCTTAACTACCTCTTGGTATTTTGATAGTTTTCCTCTTAATTTGTATGAACTCTTAATAGAGTAACATTTTTTAAATTTTCTGCAAATTTCCAATTTGTGGTTTTCCTTCTTATTTTTGACATGCTATTTAAATTTTCATTAAGATTGTCATATTATCCCTGAAAAATATGAAGGAAATTTTCTCCTCTGGTTATATTTGGTTTTGTTTTACCATAACAATGTTGTTTTATGTCTAATGCATGGAACAGATTGATATTTTAAAAATATTAACTAATCTCTCCAAAATACTTTATTAAAAATATGTCATGCTCTTTTCCCATTTTTCATTTACCAAGTATTTTTTGAGCACCTGTTATTGGGCAGGCACTATGATCAACATTTGGATGAACTTGGACATAGTTGATAGAAAAAGACAGTTTCAAAAATTTTAAAGATAAACATGGGAAGCATTATATTATAGGTCATAAAATTTCTATGTTTATCTAATTTACACCCTCTTACATTTAACATTAAATCATAAGCATTTTTTCACATATCATCAAATACTCAGGGAACATGATTATAATGCCTGTATATTACAGAAGATGTTATGGAAAAACCCAAATGAACTTTTTGACCAACCCATAGTGTTATATTATATTCACGTTTCAAGATTTATTTAATCTGTTTTCAAATAATGGACATCTACCTTGCTTTCATTTTTTTTCATGTAAACAATGCTGCAATGACAATCCTAATTTATTCTTTAAGGGGAATGCTATATTTCATTTATTTTGGAATAATCTCAATCAAGGTAAAGATAATTGAATACATACTCTTATACAATCATACTAGTGGAATAGTCAAATTCTAAATGATTGCATCTCAGATTTGGAAATCATCTTAAAATTAATCTAGTTCTAACCCTTAGGAGATTACAGAAACACACCTATAGTGTGGTTGATGTTCATTTTACTTCTGCCCCCCAATCCAGTGATGGTTAGAGCACTTTATGAGGGCACTCAGGTTAGTTTTGGACAACTCTCATTATTAGAAAGTTCTTTACATTTAACTATATATATAACTCTCTGTATGCAACTCTCACCTTTCCTTGTGGAACAAGAATAAGTATATGCTCCTTTTTCATGACAGCTTTTTGAGTACTTCCAGATTGCTGTTTCTGAGTCTTTCTTGTACCAAACTACAATATTTTAGTTCTTTCAGGCATTCCCCATGTGTTTTGTTAAAATAGTTAAGAACATGTATTGCTGAAGAGAATATTTTAGGGTTGTGAGATTCTCTGTGATAAATAGGACCTCACCTATGCATTATACTTCTGGTTACTGGTTTTGCCTGATTCTACTGGAGTAAAGCATTTTCTGTCATTTAAGAGGCAGAAGAGTGAGATGGTTGAGAACATTGGATTCTGGAGTTAAACAGTTCAGCTTTGTCAGGCACTCTCTCTATGACCTCAGTGAGGTCACTGTACCTCTCTAAGCCTCAGTTTCAATGTCTCTAAAATGAGGAACTTAAAAATACCTGATGATATTGTTATTCTGAGAATTAATGAGGCAGTACATATGAAGAATTTAACATAGTTATGGATGCATAGTAGGTATTCAGTAAGGGTGTTTGCTATTCTAATTATACGTATGATATATATATGCATCTTTTAATTATAAAAAGAGAATGGCTATGGAGTTAGATACACTGGATCCCAGTTTCCTGACCTGTAGATTGGTGATCTTGAATAAGGTATTTAAGTTGTAGAATGAGTATTATAACTACCTTGTAGGGTTGGTATGTGATAGAGTACTTATGATTCTTCATATTTAATAGCATTCCATAAAAGACAGTTGACATTATTATATTTGATTACTGGTCAGTGAGTCTGAGTATAGTTTGCCTACTGTTGATGTTATAAATAATCACTTTCAATTGGTTTGGGTAAATAAAACAGACATATAATCATCCTGTTTCAGTAAGCTATAAAAATCAATAGAAAGAGTATCAAAATGAATCACTACTGCCAAAAAATGGAATCTATTCCTTGATGAATTGGGAAAAATATGAATTGCTTGTATAAGATAGAACTATATAACTTATTGAATTTAATTACACAAAATTTTGTGAAGTCATTTAAGGTAATTCCATCAAAATTAGAGGGGCTTATTTTTCTTGATAAGTATATTTAAGTCAGTTTACCTCAGCAGGTACATTGGCAGACCAAAAAGCTGTGGGAGAAACAAAAATGAGTAATGCATAGTTCTGATAAGCCACGAGCTCCTGAGTGAAGTGGCATTTCTGCAACAACTTCCTAACTGGTCTCTCAGCTTTCACTCTTGCCTTCCTTCAATATATTCCCAGACAATGGTATGGTGGATCTTCTTAAAATGTGATACAGATAACACCATTACTCTGCTTATCACCTAATATGTCATCCCAGCTGGGTTTCTATTCTGATTCATTGTTGCCTACGCCTTACTTGTCAAATATTTTTTTTTAAATATCATCCCTTGTCAGAGCCCGGTTTCACATTCATACGAAACTGGGAAATGGCCATTACTGGATATCTTGTGAGGGCTATCTTGTAGACAGTGAAATTTATCTCAAGATGAGAGAAGATGCTGCTGCAATACGACTACATGCTCTCTGCTTTCACGTGCTGCACAGGTTCTTATAAAACAAAGTGAAAAACTATTTACAAGAAGCAGTGCTCATATTTTCAAGGGTTAGAGCTGTCCCTCCCATGCTCATATTTGGGTGTTTCATTTGCATTCAGGGCTGAGGTAGCACATTCTACTTCTCCTGAGGCTTTGGGTAGAGTAGGGGTGAGTGAAGTACAGGGTATGGCAGGAATATAGGAGTTGGCAGGTCAGCATGGCCCAGTTCCCTTCCCACTGCAGATGCGTGTGTTGAATGCCAGAGGGACAGTTATTGATCAATTTTTAGTTGTGATGAGTGATAGGTAATGTTAAAAATGATATATTTATTTGAGACTTTCAAATTTGAGTCCTCTAAAGCTACTTGCAAATTGGAACAAAGCAAAGATAAAGTGGTTTGATCAACCCTAGTGCCCTTGCTCACATTTGCATTATATTTCATAAAAATAATTCTCTCAGTGGATCCTCTCATGGATATCTACCATGTAGCTATGAAACCTTGGGCATCTATGTATTAAACTTTCTGTAATAGATGCTTACATATCTAGGTGGTTTGTTCCTCTGTATTTTCCAAAAAGGAATGCTGATTAGGTTGCACACCTTTATTACTATTTTTATTTATTATTAAAATTTCATTTATTATTTTATTATTGTTGTTATTTACTTACCATTCTTTGTTTATTTGCCATTTATCTCTAATTTCCTTTCTTAGAGTTTGGATATTCCCTTTTAGGCATCATAAGGCTCTCCCTTTTGTGATGCTGGTGACTCTACAGAACCATGCCTCTCTTTCTACCTTTTGAATGGCTACTTGCCTCTGCTTTTAGTGGTTCTACTTCTTTCTTCCCTAAAAAATTGGGTGCAGTTAGTAATGGTTGTTCAGCTTTTCATATATACTGCATAGATATTACCTATAATATCCACATCAAAAATTTCACCGTCTGCAGCCTCACATTGAATGCCCATCTGTAGTGTTTAAATTTGTATCTTCGTATACTAGCTAGATGCTATCAACCTGGTGATCTACTATCATCACAAAAAAACCTGGTTATAGTTGCACTCTTGCTATTCCTCCAGTTCCTTGATTTTTTAAAACTAAGACTCTTTCTCTAGAGTGAGAGAAGTGCTGTAAAATGTGGATAAATAAGCTAGTATATTTAATCTTCACAACACATGAGAAAGCTGAGGTTCAGAGAAGTTAAATTACTTGTATAGGCTATAGATTGGTAAGGTAGATATGGACATGAGATTCCAATCTAAAAAGTTTGGCTGCACATGCAGTCTCATAACCAGTAATGTTTTCTGCCTCCCTTGATAAACTAAAAATTCTCACACCCTAAAAATTCCCCTTCCTTAAAGTGCATCACACTGAAAACCCATGACCCTAGGTTTATTCAGCAGTTTTCTGGTTATTTAAAACACTTTGTTCCTGGTGATTACTGTCTGTTACTTGTAAGTACAAGGGTATCAGCGAGTTTCCCATGAGCATGATGCTATACTGGGCTCAAGACAAAGTCAAGTATTATCCACTCTTTTTTCATGGCCTTTGCCATAATCACTGAGGACTTGGTCATCATTGTCTCCTGAAATCACCTATATATCCAGTTAACTGCTTTGGAGAAATTACAAGGTTAAATCCATTTAGAATATTTTAACTTTCTTGCTCTCTAATATGTTTAGATTAATTCTTCTGATTTAGATACAACTGGGCTTCAGAATATTTTCTTCTGACTAGTAGGCAATAGAGGAAATAATATGTCTCTATAGTAAAGACCGTGGTTTGAAAACTAGCTTTCCCACTTAGAACCTGTATGATCTTAACTTCTATGAATCTTAATCTCTTCACCTATAAATTAAGAGCAAGGAGATATACCTTTTAAGATTACTGTGAAGATTTAGTAGGAAGTAATAAGATGTGATATATAGCACAATACCTTGCATATTGGCATCTTATTCAAATTCTCTAGATAGTTCCTTATCTCTGTCTTCCTTTTTGTTTTCTTCCTTCTCTCTTCCTTATGAAGCCAAGTTTCCTAAACGAATTCTAGTAGGAACATCTCCCTCAAAAAACTGTTTTCTTTTCTGTATCTAGTGAATTTTAATTGCAGTGTTTAATTATATTTCATTTCTTAGCAAGGTTGATATTGAAAATATTTTACAAAGACTATGGAACAGCTACCAATTAATCAGAATGGATACTAATTATAAACAACTAGTACAGTTATACCAGTGGGTATAAGCTCAGGTCTGGTTTTATGAGGTTTTAAGTTTTTGGTTGTAATTTTTTCTCTGATCTATAAGCAGAGCTAAAATTTAGCTGGCATATTACTATGGCCACACTGATTATTTATGGTAGGCATTCATTCTGATTTAATGGAGCACTTTCCATAGACATTGTTAAATATTTTGAATTTCAGTGCTACTCATTAATCATTTAGAAGTGTGTTTTAATTATCTCAGTCAATGGAGCTTTTTAATTAATTAATTACTTTTAATTTAATTGAGAGAATATGGACTGTATAATATAATTTCACTGAAATTTGCTGATTCTTGCTCTCAGCCTAACAAAATATCAATTTTTGGGCTTCCCTGATGGTGCAGTGGTTGAGAGTCCGCCTGCCGATGCAGGGGACACGGGTTTGTGCCCCGGTCTGGGAGGATCCCACATGCTGCGGAGTGGCTGGGCCCGTGAGCCATGGCCTCTGAGCCTGCATGTGCAACGGGAGAGGCCACAGCAGTGAGAGGACCGTGTACCACAAGAAAAAAATATATCAATTTTTATACGTGTTCCACATGTTATTTAGGATAATGTGTATCCCATAATAGTTGGGTTGTTAAAGTTTGTTAATCATTTTATTCAAATGAAAAACTTTCCACATCCTGATTGTGGCTTCAGATATTCTACCTTTCTGGAATCAGGTATTCTGTAAAGTTGGGGAAATAGTAGCTCCTTGAAGAATTTTCATGAGCATTCAATAATATGATCTTGGTGAATTGTTTTGGAAACTATGTACCTTTCTGAAGTTATTTCTCCCATTAATTTATTTATGCATTAATTCAACAAATTTATAGAAATAGCCTACTCTGGTGCCAGGTATGGAATTTAGGTGGGTGCTAGGTATGTGTTGGTAAAAGAAAAGAGTTATTTTTTTTTTTTCTTTCTCTCAAGGTCCTAAGTTTATCCCTTCTCACATGTATTTCAGGATTTGGTGAACTACTCAATGTTTTCTTTTCATACAGTCATATGATAATCATTATTTGTCATTTTAGAGCATACTAAAGAGGTTTCCATAATCTACATTTAGACACAAGGAGGGAACTGTAAAGGAAATGCAAATCCCTTGCCCAATACCTGTTATTTAATTGTGTATGGAAATGACAATCTGACCAAATCTATTGCTGTGCTCCATCTGATTCACTACATTTCTCAAGCAGAGAATTGCATATTTTATTGTTTTTAAAGATACCTCAAGACAAAGTAAAGACTTAGCAGGGCTATTTATTTACCAGAAGTAAAAGCTGAGTGACAGATTCAAATCTCTGAGGAGGTGGCGCTGGTAGGCTACTGGTTTTGGCTTATAGAAAAGAAGAAATAAATACTGAAACCAATACTGGAAGCAGCTAAGGATTTGCCATTGTTGTGGTGAAGAACCATAGCTGGGGTAATGCTGACATGAACAGAAAGCTAATAGGGAGGGTCAAATCCCTTAATCCTCATCCAACGTTCCATTCTCTTGCTAGCAACTCTTTGGGAAGAATTTAACAGAAGCTGGCTAGCAAAGAAGAAATGTGGTTTTCAATGTCTCAACCCTAACTCACAAAGAAAAGCAAATTTGAAGCTGAGAGACAGTAGTTTAATAGCATCAAAATTACTCTGTAGGGCTTCCATGGTGGCGCGGTGGTTGGGAGTCCGCCTGCCGGTGCAGGGGACACGGGTTCGTGCCCCGATCCCGGGGGATCCCACATGCCGCGGAGCGGCTGGGCCCGCGAGCCATGGCCGCGGAGCCTGTGTGTCCGGAGCCTGTGCTCCGCAGCGGGAGAGGCCACAGCAGTGAGAGGCCCGCGTACAGCAAAAAAAAAAAAAAAAAAAAAAAAAAAAAAAATTACTCTGTAAAAAAGTAAGGATGAAAATCTTGTGTCTACTCAAAGCTTTATGATCTATTAAAGTACACTGAGCATTAATAAAAAATCACCAATGTTTATTGGATATTTAGGGTGTTCTAGGCACTATTTAGTGCTGAGCATGAATTAACTTATTTAATATTACGAGGAAATAGTAATTACCTGTTAGCAAGAAAGGAAAATATTAAGGGCTTACTTTTACAATTTAGAAGTAGTTATAGTCTTTTACTCTAGATGTGTGTTCTATATTTCAACTCTCATTGACTCCTCAAAGGGCTAGAAGAAAGGAGTGCTTTCTTCTATTGACATATCTGATTAAATTCCTTCAATGGAAATGGGGTTTCCATTTCTCACTTTGGCGCCAATACAATGGCTACACTCTTCAGACAATAGAGATTATCTCAATTTGGGGCTATCTTTCTTTTATCCTCCAATGCCCAAAACCCTGTAGCTCTTCAGTTCATTGAACAACTTGACTCTATTTGCCACTTCTTATCCTCTTATTGAAATTGTTGTCAGTTACCAGTTCTATCTAGTTCTCCTTCCGCTTAGAAGCTGTGTGATCCAATGCAGGGTAAGAAAGAAGTCCTTATTATGACCTGGTCTCTTCTCAAAATCCAAGAGGAATTCTCTGCTACCATGTCACCTCTATTTTATTGGGTTAAAACTTAGGGTGCATTACTAGGGGACTTTCAAATTAATCTCATTATGTACCAAATCCAGAAAAGTTATGGTATATGATAAATAAAACCTCTTCCTCTACATTATGGTACACATTATATAAAAAATAAAAGGTAGTAATTTATGAAGGGAGATCGTATGACAAAATGTCAATATAGTTAACTTATAAAATATTATATTGAATTAGATATCTTTTTGAAGAACCACTGTTACCTCAGATATGACAGATATACATTTATTTCTATGTTTATACATGATGTGGTTCATTTATTTATTAAAAATATTTATTGAGCACCTATTATATGTCAAGTCCTCATCTGTGTCTTTGAGGTGTTGTAGGGTAATAAACAAACAAGTTCTTACTCACCATATAAGAGAGCTTTATGTCTTGGTGGACATAAATAGTAAATAAATGAAAAAATTAAAAGTAAATATATGATATATGTGCTCGTTGATAATGACTTTGCAATGCACTAAGTAACAAGTAATATTAATAATCTGCATTTTAAATATTTTTATTAGCAGCAGCAATTATAAAATAATAATATATGTATTGATTACTTTATTCCAGTTACATTTCTAAATGCTTGTATTCATAACAATCCAAGGAAGTAAGGACTATTATCGTATGACATATGGGTTATCCTTCCTTAAATATTTGGTAAACATCAGCAGTAAATCATGATATCAGTGGACTAAAGAAAATCAAAAGCAATTATTTCAAGATATGTTGGAAATAAATTTGGTGAAGATCAATTCATAATTTTTATATAAACTATTTGAAGTTCACAAACAGGAGTTAACTTCCTAATCTTGAAAGGAAACTTTCAATACCAATATACCAAAAATCTATAGGAAATTACTATTCACTAATAATTAATTGAGACAGTTTATACATTCTCATTAAGATCTGGATTAAGATAAGAATACCTACTCTTATAGCTACTAGTTAGCATAGACTTAGTAGTCCTGGTCAAAATCATAAGACAAGAAAAAGGCAGAAGTAACAATAAAAAAAGATTTAAAAATTTATAAGACCTGATGAAAAAATTAGTAAGAAATGTAGATGTAAGATCAATGGAAAAATCAGTAGTTCTCTTTATATTAGTAATAAATGATTAGCAAACATAATAGAAATAAATACAATAAAAATAACAAAGTATAAAACATCTGAGTTTTATCCTAACAAAGCATGTACCAGACCTTTACAGAAGCCATTTAAAAACTAAGATAAACAGCATATCAAAATATGAGTAATTCAAAAGATATGTTAAGAGACGGGATAAAAATATAAGACTGCCATTTTTTCCCCAAATTAGCCTATACATTCAGTTAAGTACATTCAAAAGTTTAGATGGTTTTTTTGAGAAATATGATTAACTGTTCTAAAATTTATATGGAGGAATAAAATTGTACAACTTGCACACAATTTTTTAAAAGAAAAGTAGGGGGAAAATCCATATTTGAAACATACAACAAAGCCACTGTAATAAAAATATAATAATGCCTCAGGGACATTTAAATATTGCAATAGAAAAGAGATCTCAGGTATAGACACATGTTTATATGGGAATTTGAAATATCATAAAACTGTCACCCTAAACTAATGGGGAAGTGATAGCTTAGTAGGTCATGTTAGGAAAGTGTCTTTATATATGAAAAATCTAGAATTTGATCCTTGGATTATCATATATACAGTTGTAAACCAGATATATTAACAATTTATATGTGAAAAATTATTAAATTAATAAAAGAAACAATATAGAAAATATTGGGAACTTAGAGGAAAAAAACTTTTAAAACATAAAGGCTTAAACTAATAGAAAATTGGTCAAAGGATATGAATCAGTGATTCATAGAAAGGTTTTCCTAAGTGGCTGACAAATACATGGAGAGATTCTAACACTTAGAAAATCTGAAAAATGCTCATTAAATGTTCAAAGTCAGAAAAATTATCATTAAGATAGCCATAAAATATTCATTTTCTTTAGAAAGTAGATATCAAATGTTGGCAAGCATGTGGGGAGGTAGAACTCTGATGGGAGTGTACACTGATAATACTGGAAAAGTCTCTGGCTGTATTAAAATTGGGTGGGACCTAGTGATTCCAGTCCTGGGAATATGTCTCAGATAAGTTCTTGCCCAGGACTGTAAGGGGACAAGCATGAGGATGCTCATCATTGCATTGTTTGTGGCAAAAGGAGGTTGGAGGCAACCTTGATATCCATCATCAGAGGAATGGTTCTGCCACACATGAGTAAGCATCATGGAACAGTTTGCAGAAGTGAGGAGCAAATGAACTAGATGTCCATATAGCAACATAAATAGATCTCTGAAAAAGTGTTGAAAAAGTAGGCAATGTTGTGATTTATAGCACAGTAAAATTTATATACAAATTTAAATCCATATTTTACAAGGGTACATGCATTTTTAGGGACAAAGCAAAAACATAGTTGTCAGGTGGGAGGAAATGTTAGTGGAATCAGTGATTATGGGAAAATATAGGTGGCTTTTTAAGGATTGAGGAAAATAATATACAGAGGAATAGAAAATAAAATACAGAGGAGCATGATTAACTAAAGCCTAAGTATAAAATGAAACAGACAAAAACACATATAAAATCAGAGAGAGCAATATAAGGCATATGCTAATGAAGGAGCTCTGATCAGAAATGTAGTTCAATAGAAGGGACTATCATAAATGTAAAAGAAAAGGAAAATGGAGTTCTCACACCATAAAAACAACACATAATGGATTGGAAGACAAAAATGAAGGCACTTAAAAGAAAAAAAATAGGTTAGAGCTTAGTTAGATAAGGCATTTTTTTAAAAATAGAGTTTTTAATCTAGTTAAAGAAAAAAAAATCAGTCATTAAGTGGTTGCTTAGCACGGAGAATGAAAGGGACCCTGGGAACTTCCTTTCATTCAGTGCTCATCCAACAGATTTTTAAGTCAAGTATAACCTTGGAGAGGTCATACTTAATGTAGAGATTGATGAATCTGACATTCCTTTTAGCCTGATTCCAGTAAATATGCTATTCATGTAAGTAATCCCCGTGATTTGACCTAGTTTTCCCCTTCTGATGAGAAGCAGACATCCAGGTCACCTGTATAGAAGGAAAGAATGGACTGAGCAAAGGAATGAAGTGGCTCTTCCACTTTGGCCTATGTTAAGCATTGTAAAGGATGGCACTCTGCTTCATAATAGTATCTGTGAGCTAGTGTGAATCAACCCTTGTGAACGAGATCTAGCTTCTTGTTTTAACAAATCAACTTTGAGTCTTGTAGGGCTAAGGAACAGAATGTGGACCTTAGTTAAAAAACAGCAGCAACAACAACAAAACACACAGTATTGCTGTCTGGTGAAGTCTGTTGGCAGGAAGCCCAACAGCTTCTCTTGGGGGAAGCCTCTGAATCACTGTACATGTTTTATTCAAACTCTAAGAGTAAGTACAATCAGCCTTCAAAGAAAGGGAGATCCTGTGAGAGAGGGCTAAGGCAATATTTCATTGCATCAATTGAGTTTGACCTTGATCAGCTGAGGAGGAATAGTCTTAGGTAATGGGCTGAAACCAGAATGCATCAGTGGGGCTTCTAGACAAGAAAACAATGTGCATGGGTGCAATAGACAGAAAAATAAAGAAAAAGAGGAACAAAGGTTTGCCAGTTTGTGAGGTATATTAAATGGAGTATTCAGGAATTATAATTTATTCTCCAGGAGATTTGGAACCTTTCGAATTTTGACCGAGGGAGTATAGAAGATTAAAACTCAGAAAAAAGGTTAATATAGAGGCATTCTTCAGGGTCATGTGCTTTTCTCACCAATATGGAACTGTGACCTGTGCTTGGTGGGTCTGTAAACATTGTTTTTCAGGACAATCATTGGCTCCTCCTCTAGCTTGTAGAGAACCTGAATAAAAATTCATCTTTGTATGGAACTAGACAAATAGCAGTTCATTTTAGGTCAAATTTGGTATCAAAAAGTTTTAATTCCCTTGGCAAAAACAGTCCTCCCATTTCCTGTGGGTTCTCAGCTCAGTCCTGTAACAATCTGTGAAAATTAAAGTGAATCCAGCATCAGTCTGAAGTGAGACTAAAGCTCTGTTGGGTCCTTTGCAGCTAAGTCTTAACTGATTGCTTTAGTTATTAAAGTAATCAAAGTAATAATAACTGCTTCATTCTGTCTGGGTTTTTCAGTTTTGTTTTTGTTTTTGTTTTTCACTTCCAAGAACGAAGGGGACTTCAACAGATACCCAAAGAAAAAGAAAAACATCTCCATTTATAAGTTGAAAAATTGATGTCCTGGGGGCCATAGGAACCTAACCCTTCTACTATTCCTGCTTTTGTTTTGTTTTGTTTTTTTTAATAGCTTTTACCCCCTACCCCTAGAAAACTTCTCTTCTAGAAGTAGTGAGTTTATGGAGGTATTGCTCACTGGGTGAAAAAAAACATGTTCATTTTGTGGTCAGTTTTCCTCCATATGCCCTAAGATATGTTGAACATTATAAGCAATAGTAGCCAAATGTACATGAGCTTAAAAAAATTGGCTACATCTCTTAAGAGCTCTGTGACATTATGCTCACATTTTTAAGCTTTTCTCAGCAACTGTCGGCTCACCTATATAATGGAGCAGCCTGTTCTGAATTTAACTGTTACCACATATACTAAGTTTATGGCTTAGATTAGGAACTTAAAACACATTTGACTCTTACTGGGGTCATAATTAGTTGTAATTAAAAGAGTATGAGGCCCAAAATTACATTCTTAGGAAACCTAATTTCAAATTCTAGATCTTTCTCATGCTAGGGAAGTGAGGGCTGCACTACTTTTCAGAGTCTAGGTTTACTCATCTGTAAAGTTACCAATAGCTTCTTCATAGATTCCATGAGTGAATCCAATGATATCATATGATGAAAGCGCTTTGCAAGTGAAATGCAATATCCAAATGCTTGTTCATTAATTCATTCAACATATATATGGCAATGGCTTAGTGTGTGCCAGGCAATATAATTAGGGATGGTGGTGAGCAAGTGAAGTCATTACAACATTTATTTTTCTCAAGACCAAAGGATATTTCTCTATACAGATATTTTAGTATATTTGTTAAACAACTTTCATATGACTTTACAATTTGAAGCTTACAGGGAATTTTCCCAAGCTACTGCCTTATCATTTTAGAAACAAGGAAAGCAATTCTGAGAGAAGGTAAATTACTTGCTCAGTGTTCTGTGCCTAATTAATTGTGTGTAGGAAGCAAGTGTTGACTGGCTCTAAAGCTTACACTCTTTCCAAAACACTGTGTTATCTCAGACAGGAAAAGTTGTGCTGTGTTAATCTTACTGGTTTTAATGGCAATTGGAGAGAGGCTAAATTAAGTAAACTTGGAACCCAAACAGAATGGCAGATGTATGGAGAACGGGACGGCCACAAATTTGTTCCACTAAGCCGAATTTCTCCTACAAATTATATCACTTGGCACAATGTAGGAATAGATGGAATAGATGCTCTTTTTTTTCTGGAACATTTCTGTCATACAAAGTTAGTAGATTAATCCAGGTCACAAATAATCAAAACAAGAGATAAAGGGCCTATGGTGGATTTTTGCTTCTACATAATTTATTCTCTGGAGTCAAAGCTTACTCTGGAACTCAGGGGCACTAGGATAAAGAGGTACTGATTACAGTGATCCTGGCCCAAGGAGCTTCCCGAAAGGGTTCATGGAAGAGGTGGTTTTTGTTTATTCGTATTTAGAGGGTTAGATATAGGAATCATATTTTTGTCTTAATTAATTTGAATTCAACAATTATTTTGAGTATAATCATTTAGGTGATATGGTATCTCAGCTACATTTAAAAACGTTTTAAAAATATATTTTTTTATTACAGTGGTCATAGCAACTGCTGATGATGGTCAAATGATTGTATTGCAGTTCCACACATTTGGGACAGAATTAATTTTTTTCAGCAGATTATAGGTCCAATAATAGCATTCAAATTGTTTAGATGCTAAAGAAAATAACAGATAACACATCTGTTTTGCAATAATTTCTCTAAGATCACCAATTAAAGGAATCTAATGCTCTCATTCCATCTGCTCTGGGGAGGGGAGGAGAGGCAGAATAAATGTTTCTGAAGAGGCAGATATAGCAAAGAGCACTGAATTTTATTTTAGAGTACCTAGATTTGAAACTGAAAGATTTGGAACTTCTTTTTTTCTCTTCTTTAAATGAAGCCAATTCCTACCTAAGATCTTTATTGTGAAAATTACCCAGTAAGGGTCTAAAATATAACACGAAGCTTTATGACACTAAATAATGAAAACTTGACAAATGAGAAAATAAATATATCCAGTTAAAGCATATAAAATCGATATCTTACCCTTAATTTGAAAAACCACATTTACAACAGAAGAATATGGAACATTATGACATTTATGTAACTCTGAGCCTGAGGAATGGTTTCCTTTCCTTGATTTGAGATCAATATTCTTTTGCTTTACAGCCTCAAGAAATGCTTTCCATTTTATGTAATAATTTTCAGGATAAAGAGAGGGGTTATTAGTGAGCATTGGATAAAAAGTAAGGTGCTGTAATTATTTTCTTCAAGTTTTGACTTATCATTAGTTTATTCCTCAGGTAAAACTGATAGATGAATCTATTTAAAATATTCTGACTCTCAGGTCCAGAGTTTCTAGTTCAATCTCAGAAAAGAAATATGTAAGATAACCCAGAGATTCTTGGGGCCTTTGGGGTTATCTAACTGCTCCTCTACATTTTGAGCTCCAGAAATGTCCTCCAAAAGACCAACCATTAGCATAGCAAGGCAGTTTAAATGCATTTTGGGGCAAGCCAGGGAGGGGTCCAATATTTGCAACAAAGTAAAATTAGGAATGTAAGCATGGAGGATTATAAACTTCCCAACACCCCAGGGGGAATGTAGTTAGACCCAATTATATAATTGGTATGTTCCTTTTGTAATATGACTCAAACATGAAACATATATCACTGTCTACCTTCTCACAACATTTGAAGATTTAAGACCCAAACAGAAAAAAGTCTTTAATAAGTATTGCTGTTTTTTGGGGGAGATTATCTGAAAACTATCCACAATTAATTGTGTAAATTGCCTTCACTTTTATAGTGCTTTCAAATATCTAATGTGTTTCTCAGAATACTACCATGAGTTAGTACAGTTATTCCTATTACACAAATTTAGAGCCTCAGACTTTGAAAGTTGAAATATTTTGCTGAAGTTTGTCCAGCCAGTATATGAGAAGGTAAAAAAGACCTGAAATTCAGCTTTTGTGACTCTTGCCCCTGCAATCTATTTGCAGCACTGCCCCATCTTGCACTGATAAGAGCCTGAAATGAGCTGTTAGAATTTTGCATCCCCACCCTGCAATGGATGCAGGAAAGTTAGGTTAGAAGGATGTAAACAATTGAAAATGACAAATGTCAATAAAAAATTAAAACTGAACTTTATTTTCCCTCTAGGTCCAGGTCAGAGTTGAAGCATATGGAACAGAATGTAACCTTTTATGAAAAACAATTCCTCTTTGACTTTAATAACAAAGATTTGCACTCAAACTCAACCTTTGCTCCCGAAATGAATCCTCCTTTCTCAGTAACTTTCTGTTAAAGCTTTTTCAGATAAGCCTACTTTTTCAAATTGGTAATTTCTTCTTAACCTACGTATTTTTTCTAAATTTAGTTCACTCTAAATGCTATAATTTATGCTGCACAGGCATCTGACATTTAATACTAGAGAATAATAAATAATACTAATTGAGTTGGGGGCAAGGAGCATTTTTCTATGCACTTTTCATGTATTTCACTTATCTGATCCTTATTACAATCTTATGAGATATATGCTATTATTATCTTCATTTTAACGGTTGAGTAACTGAGGAACAAAAAGATATTATCATTGACTGTGAGGTGTGTGTATGTGTGTATATACGTATATATATATATATAGATATATATGTGAGATATATATATATATATATATATATATATATATATATATATATATATATATATATATATCTCACATATATATCTATGCAACAAGTTTCCCTAAAGGGACTGAAAAATACTTAGGGCAGAAAACTTTCTATTTTACTTTTCTGTATCACAGAACTATCTGAAGATGTGCCTTGAGAATGGTGGACACTCAGAGTATATACCTGTAAACAGATAGACAATTTTTCATTTAGTTCCTCAGATGCTGTCTATAGTTTGTATATTATGAAGTTATATGTTGCTTTACTATTTATAGTTACTGCTTGCAGTAGTAATTTCTACTAAAAGACCACCACAGGAATAAAGGATGTTGAAAGGAGGCAGGACTTGAGTCCTCTTTCCCAAACATCTTTCTCTCTGTTCAACCTGAAAAACTCAAAATCTATATATTTTATGTGCTATTCTGCATTTTTATTGACATATAATTGACATGTAACATTGGGTAAGCTTGAGTATGTTGATTTGATACATACATATATATATATATATATATATATATATATAGTAATAGCAGTACCACTTAGCATTAGCTAACACCTTCATCCCATCACATAATTATGTTTTTTTGGTGGTAAGACATTTAAGATGTAGTCTTTTAGAAACTTTCAAGTATATAAGAAAATATTGTTAACTATAATCACAATGCTGTGTATTAGATTCCCAGAATGTATTCCTCTTCTAACTGTAAGTTTATATGCTTTGACCAACATCTCCCCAGTTCCCTCACTCCATAGCCTCTGGTAACCAACTTTCTAATTTCTGTTTCTATTAGTTCAGCATTTTTAGATTCCACATGTAAATGATATCAGACAGTATTTGTTTTTCTCTGCCTGATATCTCACTTACCATAATGCTCTCAGGGTCTATCCATGTTGTCCCAAATGGCAGGATTTCCTTCTTTCTCATGGCTGGATATTATTCTATTTTCTGTATATACCACATCTTCTTTATCCATTCACCCCTTGACAGACACTTAGGTTGTTACCATATCTCGGCTATTGTGAATAATGCTGTAATAAACATGCAAGTACAGATATCTTTTTGATACCTTGCTTACATTTTCTTTGGAGGTGTACCAAGGAGTGGGATTGCTGGATCATATAGTAGTTTTATTTTTAATTTTTTGAGGGATCTTCATACTGTTTTCCTGGTGGCTGAAGCAATTTATATTTCCACCAGCAGTGCACAGGCCTTTCTTTTTCTCCACATCTAACACTTGTTCTCTCTTGTCTTTTTGATGGCAGCCATTCTGACCGGTGTGAGGTGCTATCTGATCTTGGTTTTGATTTGCATTTCCCTGATGATTAATGATGCTGAGCATCTTTTCATGTTGTCCAGTTGTATGTCTTCTTTGGAAAATATCAATTCAGTTCTTCTGCCCATTTTTTAATTGGACTGTTTACTTTTTGTTATTGAGTTGTATGACTTAGTTATATATTTTGGATAATAACCACTTATCTGATATATTGTTTGCATGTATTTTCTCCCATTACATAGGTTGTATTTTATTTTGTTGTTATTTCTTTTGCTGTGGGGAAGCTTTTTTGTTTGATGTAGTCCCACTTGTTCATTTTTGTTGTTGTTGCTTTTGGTGTCATATGCAAAATATCATTGCCAAGACCAATGTCACAGAAATTTTTCCCTATGTTTTCTTCTAGGAGTTTTATAATTTCAGGTATTATGTTTAAGTTTTTAATCTATTTCAAGTTAAGTTTGTGAGTGGTGTAAGATTGGGGTACAATTTCATTTTACTGCATATGGTTATCCAGTTATCCCAGCACAATTTATTGAATAGAGTATACTTTCCTTATTGAGTATTCTTAGCTCCCTTGGCAAATATTTTTTGACTGTATATGTGGGGGTTTATTTCTGGGCTCTCTATTCTATACTATTGGTCTATGTGTCTATTTTTATGCCAGTATCATACTCTTTTGATTACTATAGTTTTGTAGTATAGTTTGAAATTGGGAAGTGTGATGCCTTCAGCTTTGTCCTTCTTTCTCAGGATTCCTCTGTGTTTGGTCTTTTGCGGTTTCATACAAATTTCATGATTTTTTTCTACTTCTGTGAAAAATGCAATTAGAATTTTTATAAGGATTGCGTTGAATCTATAAATGACTTGGGTAGTATGGATATTTTAACAATGTTAATTCTTCTGATACATGAACTTGGAGTATATTTCCAATTGTATCTTCTTCAATTTCTTTGATTTCATCAAGGTCTTGTAGTTTCACTTTCTTGGTTAAATTAATTCCTAAGTATCAATATTTTATTGTTTTTGATGATACTGTAAATGGGATTGTTTCACTTATTTCTTTTTCAGATGTTTTATTGTTAATGTATAGAAATGCAACTGATTTCTGAATGTTGATTTTATATCATACAATCTTACTGAATTCATTGCTTAGTTCAGTTTTTTGGTTGAGTCTTTAAGATTTTTTTGTACATAGGATGATATCATCTGCAAATAGAGATAATTTTACTTTTTCCTTTTCAATTTGGATCTATTTCTTTACTTGCTTGATCTAGATAGGACTTCCAGTACTGTGTTGAATAAGAATGGCAAGAATGTGTACCCTTGACTTGTTCCTGATCCTAGTTGAAACACTTTCCACCTTTAACCATTGAATGTGATGTCAGTTATGGTTCTGTCATGTATGGCCTTTATTAAGTTGAGATATGTTCCTCTATACCCAATTTATTGATGATTTTTTTTATCATGAGAAAATGTTGTTTCTTGTCAAGTTCTCTTTTCTGCTTCTATTGAGATTATCATGTGATTTTGATCTTTTATTCTGTTAATGTGGTGTATTGCATTTATTGATTTTTATATGTTGAACCATCTTTGCATCCCAGTGATAAATCCCACTTGATCATGGCATATGATCCTAATGTGCCATTGAACTTGGTTTGCTAATATTTGGTTGAGAATTTTTGCATCTATATTCACCAGGGATATTGGTCGGTAGTTGTTTTTTTTTTTTTTTTTTTTCTTGTAGTGTCCTTATCTGGCTTTAGTATGAGGGTAATGTTGGCCTCCTAAAATAAGTTTGGGAATTCTCCTTCCCCTTTAATTTTTTGGATGAATTTGAGAAGGATTGATATTAATTCTTTAAATGTTTGGTAGAATTTACCAGTAAAACCATCTGGTCCTGGGTCTGTCTTTGTTGTGAAGTTTATAATTTTGATTTAATTTTCCTACTCATTATTGGTCTGTTCAGATTTCCCATTCCTTCATGATTCAGTCTTGGTAAGATATTTATTTCTAGGAATTCATCAATTACTTCTATGTATTTCTTTGCTATCATTTGTAATGTCTCTTCTTTTATTTCTGATTTTATGTATTTGAGTCTTCTCTCTTTTTTCCTTGGTTAGCCTAGCTAAAGGTTTTATAAATTTTATCTTTTCAAAAATCCACCTCTTAGTTTGTCAATCTTTTCTCTTGTTTTTCTGGTCTTTATTTCATTTATTTACACTCTGTTCTATGTGTTCCTTCCTACTGGTAACTTTGGGCTTAATTTGTTCTTTTTCTAGTTCCTTGCAGTTAAAGTTAGGTTATTTGAGAACTCTTTTTTCCCTTAATATATGCATTTATCACTATATACTTCTCTTTAAGAACTGCTTCTGCAGTACTTTATAGGTTTTGGTACATTGTGTCTCTATTTTCATTTATTTCAATATATTTTTACTTCCCTTTTGATTTTTTTCTTTGATACTTTGGTTACTCATGAGTGTGTTGTTTTGTTTCCACATGTTTGTAAATTACCCAGGTTTCCCCTTGTTGATTTCTAATTTCATACCATTGGGGTATGAAAAAAAGATACTTGGTACCTTGGTATCTTTAAATATGCCAATACTTGTGTTGTAGCTTGTGATCGAGATGTTTTGTGATCTATCCTGGAGAATGTTCCATGTGCACTTGAGAAGAATGCCTATTCTGCTGCTCTTGGATAGAATGTTCTCTATATGTCTGTTAGGTCCATTTAGTTGAAAGTATGATTTAAATCCAACCTTTCCATATTAATTTTCCATGTGTATGATCTATCCATTGCTGAAAGTGGGATATTGAAGCCCCCTACTATTTTTGCGTTACTCTCTATTTCTCCCATCAGATCTGTTAGAATTTACTTAATATATTTAGGTGTTTTTGATGTAGGGTGCATATATATAATTGTTATATTTTCTTGATGAGTCCACTCCTTTCTCGTTATATAATGACCCTCTTTGTCTCCCATGATAGTTTCTGTCCTAAAGTCTATTTTATCTGATATGAGAATGGATGCCCCTAACCTTTTTTGGTTTGTATTTGCATGGAACATATTTTACCATCCCTTTAGTTTCAGTTCATATATGTCCTTAGAGCTGAAGTGAGTCTCTTGTGGGCAACATATTGTTGGGTGTTTTTTTTTTTTTTTTAATTCATCCAGCCACTCTGGCCTTTTTTTTTTTTTTTTTTTTTTTGCGGTATGCGGGCCTCTCACTGTTGTGGCCTCCCCCGTTGCGGAGCACAGGTTCCGGACGCGCAGGCTCAGCGGCCATGGCTCACGGGCCCAGCCGCTCCGCGGCATATGGGATCCTCCCAGACCGGGGCACGAACCCGTATCCCCTGCATCGGCAGGCGGACTCTCAACCACTTGCGCCACCAGGGAGGCCCCACTCTGGCCTTTTGATTGGAGATTTCAATCCATTTATTTAGAGTAATCTTTGATATGTAAGGACTTACTAATAACCATCTTATTAATTACATTATGGCTGTTATGTATTTCCACTCTTCTTTTTTCCCTCTTGCTGCCTACTTAAATGGATGGTGATTTTCCCTATGACATGCTCTGATTCCCTTCTCTTTACCTTTTGTGAATTATGATAGGTTTTTATTTTGTAGTTACCATGCAGGTCACGTAAAACATATAACCGTCTGTTTTATGCTAATAGCAAATTAACTTCAGTTGCATACAAAACTCTACCCTTTAATTCCCCCCTTTTATGTTTTTAACATGACAATTTACCTATTTTTATATTGTGTATTCATTAACAAATTATAGTAGCTATAGTTATTTTTAATGGTCTTTTCCTTTAGTCTTTATAGTGTAGTTAAGTGGCTAACATACCATCTTATTATAGAATTAGAATTTTATTACTGACTATGTATTTCCCTTACTAATGTGTTGTCTGTTTTTATATGTTTTCATGTTACTAATTATCATCCTTTCATTTCATCTTGAAGAACACCTTTCAACATTTCTTATAAGGTGAGTCTAGTGGTGGTGAACTACTTCAGCTTTGTTTGACTGGGAAAGTCTTTATTTCCAAAGTTCAGTGTTACTATCTACAATATAACTCAATAGACTTTCCTAAGACACTTTAATTCGATGATGAATTATTACCTATCTGAATTCACGCCTTCTTCCCCTCCTCCTCTTCCTCTCCTTCGCTTTTATCCCTCCTCCTCCTCCTCTTCTTCTTTATTTTTGTGGCCTTAAACATATGAATTCCCTTTTGTCCAGTGAATTTATTTATTTTATTGCTTATTGGTATCTCTTTTCATTCCAAAAAAGGTGATGCCTTCCTGAGCCAAATTAACTCATATAAAAGGATGAGTATAAAAAAAGCAAAAATGTTAAATGAATGCATTTAATTCACAGCAAATATCTGTTTTATTTCATTTATAATATCTAGATTATTTTCAATTCAAACATTTCATTTTGGTAATTATCATCTGAATAGTAATTCCTGACTTTGAATTAACTTTATTTTGGTAATCATAATTTGAACTAAAAAAGCTCTCACATCTCATAAAGTTACTTTGGTGAACATTTGCCCCTGTTTTCATATGTTACATGAGTAGGAGAATGTCATTTCTTTTTGGAGCTTTAGTTCAGCCACAGTTTGTTCCCATCACCATTCTTAATTGTATCTGTGGGCCACTGTCCCTAATGTACCAAGAAGTTTCTCCATTCCACAGGTCTCTCATTGCAAGTTTAAATTGCTTTGGGAACTGGGGAACAATTAAAACTGTTGCATAACAAATATTTGTTCTTCCACATCTGTGGGATCTGGCATTGTTTGTTGAACTTGACCTTAATTCATAATGCTGACATAAGTACGAAAAAGGAAGTAATGGGTTCTTTTAGGAGGTGGAAATAATTTATCTGTGTAATGGTAAGTGTTGAATATCGTGAAACTGTACCTTTTCAATCTATAGTTAAAGCTATTATTCAGTATTAATTTGTAATGTGAATAACCTGATGCAATATAGGTATCAATTTATTATCACCAAAATACATCTGAGAATCATTATAATTATTATTATTTCATTATTATTTGTACAATGTCTGTTAATCCTTAAAGTAATTTCCATATGGTATCACATTATTTCTTTAAAATCTCCCTGCAAGGAAAGTAAGGCAAGTATCTTTATCACTATCTTACAAATTAGAAGACTGAGGCTATAAATTAGAAGCATAGAACCTCAAACGAAAGACTTTGATTCTAGTCTGAGATACTTTTCCACTACGCTAAACCTGTGTCAATAAATGTTAGATGATCCTCTGTACTTATAATGCATAAACTGGTAATTATTTGTATAAGATGGCAGCTTGTTAATATAACTGAAAGATATTTTAAAAAATTAAAGCCTGCTACAGATGAACAAATGTGACATATTAAAGTTCTCCTGATAATTAATCCACAAATGCTGCACAGGGAAAATGCTTCAGAGTTTAGAAAATAAGTCTTCACCTATTCAGTCAGAACCCATCTATTATGTGCTATTAGGCTTAGATGTAGAGGGATGAGCAAGACAGGCAAGCTCCTTCCCCCATGTCTCTTGTTACCTCACAGTATAACAACATAAACAGTTTAAAGCGCTGGGAACAGAAGTAAACCAAAGGTAGCAAGACAAGCCTGGGTCAAGGTGGGTTTGACTTAGTGAGGGGATTCCTTCCTAGGAGGGAAAGGCTTGGAGCAGACGGCAAGGAGAAGCAATTCAGGTAGCCTCAGATGCATTGTCATTGCAGTTGTCTGGAAGAGGAAGCCAACAGGCTCTGTAGTCCTGGACCCAAAGGGCCTGGCTAGAACATCTTCATGTGTCCTGGTAAATCTTGCTGTCTTCTTCCATTTGCACTACTGACTGGTCTGATCAAGGGTGCTTATGTCCCTTATCCAGTACATCCTCTGACCAATTTCTGAGCCCTCTTGGGGAGAATTTTTATTTGTCATAGGAAGTAGTGTAGAGTAAGTATTGAATCATTGCCTCCTTTCTCTGGGCACTGTTGAATGAATGTAGTCTTTGTGACCCTTACTTCTCTAAGGTTCTCACTAACCATTCCCTGCTGTTGACACATGATTTCTATACAAATTTCAATGTTACCAGTTAGGCAGGGTAGTAATGTAAAGACAATGGACTTTGGATACTTCCTCTTCCTGTTATTAGTCATGTGACACCAGCCAAGTGAGCTAATTTCAAACCTAAAATATGGCACATAAGATCCTGAAGTAAGATTAGGCAACAAAAATGAAGATTTCTCCTCCCTCTTTTCTTCTTTAAAGAAAGTTCTGGGGCTTCCATGGTGGCGCAGTGGTTGAGAGTCCGCCTGCCGATGCAGGGGACGTGGGTTCGTGCCCCGGTCTGGGAGGATCCCACATGCCGCGGAGCGGCTGGGCCTGTGAGCCATGGCTGCTGAGCCTGCACGTCCGGAGCCTGTGCTCTACGGCGGGAGAGGCCACAACAGTGAGAGGCCCGCGTACTGCAAAAAAAAAAAAAAAAAAAAAAAAAAAAAGAAAGTTCTGGTCTTAAGATGAATAAATAAAAATTTACAATCTCATTTGGGCTAAAGTTTTCACCTCCAAAATTGTGATTTTATATTCCCTTATTGTCTTTCTCTTCAAAGTTGTGATATTTCTCTTGTGTATTCTTAATTAAATAATTCCTGTAGTGCAAATCCCTCCTTTGAGCTGGACTTTAGACTCTAAGTAATATCTGCTCTACAGTAATTTCCCCAAACTAAGTGGCAGAGTGGGGGAAAATTGGCTGTAATGAAATTCTTAACACTGTTAGCCCACGTGAGGGCTAAACTTGTGATTTTGACCAATGTCAAATGTGGTGGTGATTATGGAAAGGTCAGTTTTCACATACAATCAGTAATGTGACAAACCCATTAATCTAAATATCTTAATTCCTTGTATTATGTTTCTGCTAAAAATCTCATAAAATCCTATAGTGTGATGTAAAATTTGGCGGGTACTAACATCACAGGATCCAAGCGTTCAACCCACGTTCTGTGCTTTCTAATGATAGACTCCTTCCCCACCAAAAGACGTGCCAACATAGCACAGAGAGATCAGCTCGGTGCTTTGCGATGACCTAGAGGGGTGGGATAGGGAGGATGGGAGGGAGGCTCCAGAGGGAGGGGATATGGGGACATGGCGTATGCATATGGCTGATTTGCTTTGTTGTACAACAGAAACTAACACAATATTGTGAAGCAATTATATTCCAACAAAGATCTATTTAAAAAAAAAAAAAAAAAGACGTGCCAAATTCTCTGACTTCAGAGCCTCTCTGTGCACCTGCCATACTTTCCTTCTGAGATGCGCTTGCCACCACTCCACCACGGAAACTCCCTTGTCCGAAAAGGAGGTGCTGCCAATCCATTTACTCCTAACTTTTGCTCACCTTCTCACTTTTTGAATACTCCCCTTCTTTTCTTCCAAACTTGTCTACTTCTTTCCCTGCTTCCAGATCCAGCCCATTTCTGAAACTCTTCCTGAATTCTCCCTGGCGTGATTTATTTCTCATAAACTTTTTCCTTATGGGAAAATCTATAAATTTTACTCAAGCTACATAATGTCATTATATTTATAATATATTTTATGTGTACTTTTCCTATATCCCTAAGTGAATTGTGAGCTCGGTAGTGGGAGGCACTTTATTCTTTTATTTATCCTTACTGTGCTTGGAATATGACTGGGTTCAAGATAGGCTGTCAGTAATATTCAAAAGCTATTGTAGTCTGGCACACATTTAACCTGCTTTAAAAAATGCTTCCAATAATATTTTTTCCTTAAGACTATTTAACTCTTTCAATAATATTTTTTTCTTAAGAGTATATGAATATTGAATTTTCTCTAAAACACAAAAGGAATATGTTCTTGTCATTTTCCAGTTTGGTATGCCAATCCACATAATAAGGCAAAAGAAAATCCATTTGTATCAGAAATATCTGGATAATCTGCCAGCTCAGTGTAGATTAAAGACTTGCTACTCAAATGCTTTCAAGACGTGTTGCATAAGTATAACCCTGGGCTGTTACGAGAAATGAAGGCTCTCAGGAGCTGCCCCCAAAACCAAAACAGAATCTAAAGCTTTTCAAGATACCCAGATGATTCATGTGTATGTAAAAATGAGTGACGCTGTGAACTACACTTGATCTGAGCTTTGAGCTCTACTTCACTGTTTACTATGAGGTTAACCTTGGAAAAATTTCATGTTTTAATATTTGAAAAAATGGGAGTAATATAAACAATGATTATATTTTGTTAACCATAAAGTAGTAGTACATATACACATGTGTATACCTATTTATATAAAATATTTAAACCTTCCTGCTGTTTTCTTAGGTTGACTTAAGTGAGTAAATTATGAAGATACACTCTGAAGCCACAGAATAAAAATAAGAGACTATGTAATACTCTCCAAAGACTGTGTGTGACATTCATGTGGATCTGATCTATGCAATGGTCTTGTCACAGGAACAGTCACTCAAGATACTAAGAGGAGCTGGAATGAGATCAACAACTATCTACATTTAAACAGATGTTAAATTTCAGTTTATGCTATTCAATTTATTATTATTAATATCTATTAAAAAATTAAAGTGCCTAATATAGAGTATGCAGTGTCAGGCGTAGAAAGAAATATGCACCAAAAACATCAAAGTTGCTGTGAAGTTTTGACCGTCATGAATTGCAGAATCATATTTCCTGTTGAGTAGTCTCTCGCCATCTCCACTGCTTACTTTCTGGGGCAGATGAAGTCAGGCTTATAGTTGCTAATTAGTCAGGAGTTTTAGAAACCTCAACCAAGGAACAAGCCTTCAACAGCAGGAAAGGTTACTTCTGTATGTTTGCTTGATCATAGGTAGATCTTCACATATTGGCAATGGGCATAGGTACTGCCATCCTTCCCAGTTTTATTGTATTCTAGTCATACACATTGTTGAAGATAGCTGGATGTCAGAGTTTCAAGCAAACACTCCTTATAATACATTCTTAAAAAATCAGTTGTTCAGGTAATATGTAACATGTAACATTTGTTTCTTGGCAGTGAATATATTTTATATTAGATCTTCCTTTGACATACTGAAAGTGGATGACATGGATAAAATTAACCAGACATTTGTGCTAGAATTTCTTCTTCTGGGTCTTTCTGGATACCCAAAGATTGAGATAGTTGACTTTGTTCTAATTCTAATTATGTATCTAGTGATTCTAATTGGCAATGGTGTTCTGATAATAGCCAGCATCTTTGATTCCCATCCTCACACCCCAATGTACTTCTTCCTGGGAAACCTCTCTTTTCTGGATAAGCTTAATCTCAAAGAAAAGGAACATTTCCTTCTCTGGATGTGCAGTGCAGATGTTCTTAGGATTTGCAATGGGGTCAACAGAATGTTGCTCCTTGGCATGATGGCTTTTGACTGCTACGTGGCCGTCTGTAACCCTCTGAGATACCCCATCATCATGAGCAAGGTGGTGTATGTACTGATGGCTTCTGTGTCATGGCTGTCCGGTGGAGTCAACTCAGTTGTGCAAACATCTCTTGCCATGTGATTGCCTTTCTGTGAGAATAATGTTATCAATCATTTCCCATGTGAAATATTAGCTGTTCTCAAGCTTGCTTGTGCTGATATATCCCTCAGTATTATCACCATGACAATATCAAATATGGCATTTCTAATTCTTCCACTGCTGCTCATTTTTATCTCCTACATGTTCAGCCTCTACACCACCTTGAGAATGAACTCAGCCACAGGAAGACGCAAGGCTTTTTCTACCTGTTCAGCATATCTGACTGTAGTAATTATATTTTATGATACCATCTTCTTTATGTATGCCAAACCCACGTCTCAAGAACTGCCTGGAGAAAACAAGTTGCAAACTTCTGACAAGCTCATTTCCCTGTTTTACGGTGTAGTGACACCTATGCTAAATCCTATGATCTATAGCTTGAGGAATAAGGATGTAAAAGCAGCTGTAAAATACTTGCTAAATTGAAAACCTATCCAATAAGTATTTCAGAAATTGCAGATCTTTGTGTAATAGGCACAAAGATGGACTTATAGCTAAATCAGTAAGAAGCTTTGAGGAAACCATGGTTAAGGAGAGATGTTTTTATTTTTCCCTTCACTAACCTTACTCAACTAGAATTACTGAGAACTGTAGTTTGCTATAAACTCAGCTTCCAGTATTTTCAGATCTCACACGTACAATGAATTTCATTAAAGTCTCATCCCAGGTGGTATCTGAAATGAGTGTTTCTGGTGTACTGTACAGAAATGTAGTAGAAAACATTACACATAACTTGGGAGAGTGGCAAGAGTACCAAATCTTCAGTTCCACAAACTACCTAAATGACATTGGATAGTCTATTCTTTGTAAATCATAGACTTGTAATAAGGAAAGAGATAAAACCAGGTACCAGTGTTATTATAATTTCAATAAGTTGGAGAAAGCACCTAGCATAGCACCAACTTCATAGTGTCCTAAAATTTCAGAATTAAAGCTGGCTCCAAATTGAGGACTAAAAGTTACTACTGAGTAGTACCTCTTTTACCCCAAGCTAATATTTATGAGAGCTAGATATCTCCCTCTAAAGGTCACTCTGTTAATATAAGTCACACCCTCCTTGCCCCTCCCCCCATATCTACATAAAGAGAAGTTTGGGCCAGGGGAAGAAATAATCAAGGGAGTGTTCTGCCTTATGTAGAGTGTACAGTGCTTGGTGGGAGGTGTTGCACTACAGTCCCTGGGGAAGAATGGGAACGTTTTTTGTTCTAATCCAAGCCAAGTGAGATGGTGCTGCAAAAGAGCTCTTAAGGTTTCGGGTGCTTGCAAAGAAAGAGAGTCTGGCTCCTGGCTTGACTGGCTTGATGAGTGGAGACCTGCTGAGCTCTTGAGGCTGCAGACCAGAAGAGGAGTTAGTGTAGAGGAGGAAGGAAGGTGGGTATTCTAAACCAAAAAATAAACAAAAACATTTCAAATCTGCTTGAGATGTTCTTACAGGCTCAGAAGGAGTGATAAAATCCATGACTGGGGAAATTAAATCAGTTCTTGTCATTCTCTAATGAGTTGAAACTCCTTAGTAAATCTATTTTTTTTTTCTTTTTCTGTAGAGTCCTTGTCTAGAAGGCCAGTGCCTAGCATAGGGTGTCTTTGGGCCACACCATCCAGCTTCCCCATGGTCTCTTAGCTCATTTTGATAGCTGGGTTTTGATGTTATTTTCCTACCCAGTCTTCCTTTTTCCTACTTGTTTTAGAGCATATCTCCTATTCAGAGGCTTCATTCTTTGCCAGTCTACTTCCTTCAGGTTGACCCAGGTTTCTGCCTAGATGATCTGGTCACTAAATTCTGCTCTTCTGCCACTGTCCCACCAGAATGAGTGCTGTCACTGCAAAAAACCTCCAGATGCTGTTCTCTCTCCTCTGGGTTGGATCACATTGGTCTTGCTTTTGGTTCAGAAAGGCATGTACCCGACTCTGTGGCTGACAGCTTTTGAACCTCTAGTGCTTCTCCTCTACCCTCTCACTAGAGGCCCTGCATTTGTATCTGATCCATGCTTAGTTCTCTTTAACTTTTGTTCTGTGACAATGTTTTAGGCATATAAAAATATTATTTATATTGTTTTAACCAACTCCTTAGCACCTTAATTTTTAATTTTTTCCCGCAATACCAAGAGTGTCAACATCTAATATGCAGGCTTATATCAAGTTGAACTCTTCACCTGCTAAAATATTCCATAGGTATATAAAAGTGGGTGCTATAGGGCTTTGATATAAACAAGCGTACTCATGTTAATCAATGATCAGAAAATTGACAGATTTGATAATAAATGTCTTTCCCTGGAAAAATCAGGAAATCTCCAATAGATTATTAGGTGTATTATTTTCTTATTAATAAATAAATTTTAATTAAAAATATCAAAAAGTATAAAAAATTGTCACTATGGTCATCTCCTAAAGCTACCATTTAAAATATTTCTTCTAGTTACTAGGAGTCATACATTCAACATGTTTGTATTTTGATTTATCACTTAATACGCTATGAACCCTTGAGGTTAAAGGGTTTTTTTTTGTGTGTGTGTACAACACCTATGGTTTCAGAGGATAAATTTTAAGAAGTGAAGTTAATAGAGAAGGTGGTATGAATATTTTCAATTTCTAGCTAAATTACCCTCTACCCACCCTTAATACCATCATAGGAGTTTTCCCAAATATGTTTACAGCTCTATTTACAAACATACATACATACATTTATATCTCTATTTATCTATATATACACACACACTTATGTATTTTTTCTTTAAAACCTACTTTTAGAAATACTTATTTTCAAATACTTAACAGAAGAGCAAGAGTAATTTAACAAAGTTCCATATACCATTCACATGGTTTAAAAAAATACCAACACATGGGCAGCCTTCTTTCATCATTATGTATCTTCCTCATCCAGGTTTTTTTTTTTTTTCCCTGCGGTACGCGGGCCTCTCACTGCTGTGGCCTCTCCCATTGCGGAGCACAGGCTCTGGATGCGAAGGCTCAGCAGCCATGGCTTACGGGCCCAGCCGCTCCGTGGCATGTGGGATCTTCCCGGACCGGGACACGGACCCGTGTCCCCTGCATCGGCAGGCGGACTCTCAACCACTGTGCCACCAGGGAAGCCCTCATCCAGATTATTTTGAAACAAATCCTAGGCATAATTACATCAGTTTATCTATCTATAAATATATATATCTAGTATATATTTATAGATATATACATGTAATGTGTAGACATACACTAAGTGACAAAAATCCAAGTTCCACTATTCGCATGGTAGTCTACAAGAATGCACCTCCTGGAGCGCATAAACTGTAAGATAAATGATGCTCTCTCCAGTTTAGCAATAGGACGGTGCTGGTGATGACTGTAAGCCACTAAAAGGGCACATGAGCCATGTAAAATACATTATTTCTCGACCCAGTGGATTGTTGCCATGAGATAATACAGGCTGTATACTACCTGACTTTCTAAATTTCAAGGGAGCCCAGTTTTTAAAATTAAACACTGCAGCACTTACCCAGGGTTGGACATTTTACAGAACACACAAGGATTCAGTGTACACTCATGTAAGGCTAATGCTTCCTATAACAGTATAGGCTATGGTCCCACAGGAGGAAGGAATTTCAGGCCAAAAAGGAGAGTTCTGAAACTTCAATTGTACCTGCTAGGCCAATTTTGAGGAACTGTCTCTTAGAATGTTTCAGTTAATGTTGGTTTATATACCCAACATATTGCCATTAACTGCTTATTGAGTTTGAGTACATATTTTGAACCCAAAATGTTTATTTCTCCAGGATGCTATCATATAGATAGTAGTAATCTCCAAATAGCTATAGCATGCCAAAGAGCTTCCCATAGGCTCACTTTATGTCAGCAATCACTTTCCCTTCTTTCCACCTTTCATTAATTTTTACCCAGATTATCCTCTTTGGGGTAGAACTGTTCGCTTCAGCAAGAGGACTGATCCATAAAGCTAGCAGCAATTTAAACATGGTCAATGATTTCCCCCTTTATCTTGTGTATTATATAGAACAGGGTTGGATAAATACAAGCATATTGGCTTGCCTCATTAACCAGGTAAGAGAGAAACAGAACCTATTAATCCCATTTTTAAAAAGGGTAAATAAAGAATGATCTGTATTATTTTAGCAGTGTGGGCAGTAGTACCTAGATGTGTTGTCATGGTATCATGTTCAGCAACTGATCCATGTCCCATTAAAACAGGATCAGGCAAAGAAAAAGAAAATTTTTAAAACTATAGAAGTTTCTATAAAACGCCTGTATCATTCCCACAATTTTCCCCCCAACACATCTCAACAATATGGTCAATAGTGATCTTCCTTTAAGTCCACATATATCATGTTTTAACACACATTGATTCAGCCTTGAAAACCATCTTTTTAGTCTCCTATCACCCTCCAGTTTTGTAAAAGCAGGGTTTAAATTATCCATTTCAATTTTCATTAGTCCACATTTTGTGGATGGGGATGTAGATGATGTCTAATGGTCTGTAACTTGTTGGATTTAACTTTGACTTCCTTAATTAGATGACCAACATCCAAATTCCTCTTGCTGTAGGCCTTAAGTAGTGGTTGAGGTATTTGCATCATTTGCCAGGTATGCAAATCCAAGAACAAACAAGAAGAAAATGTGTGTCTCTCTTAGTCAAGACTCATTGTTATTTACCCAGAAGGAAGGGTAATGAGCCAATGTAATCCACTTGCAACTGAGACTAAAAGTAACCTTTTCTGCTGACAAGCATAAAAATTGTTAGGTACATATACAGCTCCCGAGGGAATCAATGAGATGCATATTTTTTGCACACATTACTGCATTGCTTGAATGCCTCCCTGCCCTCTTATCTCCTGTTCCCCAAAAGGCCTCTTCCAAAAAGAGAATAAAGGCTTCCATTTGTTATTTCTAGTCCTTTTATGAATTTGTAAGGAAAATTCATATCTATGTCTGTGTGATAGACATAGATATGCCCTGCTTTGATTATCCCTAAAGTCCATAAAGTGTCCCGTAACATACAACCCCATATAGGAGAGCTTTATCTTCCAGTCATGTAAGGCCTATATTTTTCAGACCATATTGCTAATCCATTAGCTTCTGTCTGAAAATAGGTAAAAATTCATATTATGTCATTGTCATTATCTGGGTCCTCTGATGAATAAGGAAGACTTTTTAATTCTTCCTAATTAAATACTAACAGTGACTTTGGAATATTATTTCATCACTTTTACCTCAGTTTACTCATTCATAGACAGGGAAGTCTTACTAAACAATATTGTACAGAGTTTTCCAGCTCTAAACTTCTGTGATCTTATTAAAAAACCCTAACATATTTCCACTTGAATTTAATGTACACATAGTATGGTTTGTGGTGTGAGTGTGTGTGAGTGGAGAGTTGTGTGTGTTTGTGTCTGTACACATGCATAAATACTGCTCTTTTTTTCTTAAGTAAATTTTTATTGCTCAGAATCCAAATACTTTATTAAATTTTTTTCAGCTTTATTGAAATATCGACAAGTAAAAATGTATATATCTATTTAGGTTGTACAGTATGATTTTTATGGTGTATAACATGAAGAGTTAATATATGTATACATTGTGAAATGATTACCACAGTCAAGCAAATTTAAACATCCACCACCTCACATAGTTACTTTTTGTGTGTATGTGGTGAGAACACTTAAGATCTACTCTCTTAGGAAAGTTCAAGTATACAATAGAGTATTCCTAACTGTAATCAGCATTCTGTAAAAGATCCCCATAACTTATTCACTTAATACCTGAAAGTTTGTACCCTTCAACCAACATCTCCCTATTTACCCCACTGCCCAAACTTTGGCAACCAACATTCTACTCCCTGATCTTATCAGTTCTTTTTTTTTTTTAGATTCCTATCAGTTCTTTTTTTTTTTTTTAAGATTCCACATGCAGGTGAAATCATACAGTGTTTGTCTTTCTGTGACTGATTTATTTCACTTAGCATAATGTCTCCAGATTCATCCATGCTATCAAAAATGGTACGATTTCCTTCTTTTATATGGATGCATAATATTGCATTGTTTATGTGTTTTTATATATACATATGTATATATATGTACATATATATCATATTTCTTCATCCATTCATCAATCGATAGACACTTAGATTGTTTTCCATATCTTTCCAATGGTGAATAATGCTGTAATGAATATGGGAGTGCAGATATCTCTTCAAAATACTGATTTTATTTCCTTTGGGTAAATACCCAGAAGTGGGATTGCCAAATCATGAGGTAGTCCTAATTTTAATTTTTTGAGGAACATACGTATCATTTACCTTAATGGCTGTACCAATTTACATTCCTACTAGCAGTGTACAAGGGTTCCCTTTTCTCCACATCCTCTCCAACACTTGTTATCACTTGTCTTTTTGGTAATAGCATTATAACAGATATGAGGAGCTATTGTGGTTTTGATTTGTATTTCCCTGATGATTAGTCATGTTGAGCACCTTTTCATGTACTTGTTGGCCACTTGCATATCTTCCTTGGAATAATGTCTATTCAGTTCCTTTTCCCATTTTTTAAATTAATTTTTTTTGCTATTCAGTTGTATGCATTTCTTATATATTTTAGATATTAACCCCTTACCAGATATATGGCTTGAAAGTATATTCTCCCTTTCCATAGGTTGCCTTTTCATTTTATTGATAGTTTTCTTTGTGCTGAAGAGATTTTTAATTTGATTTAGTCCCACTTATTTATTTTTTGCTTTTGTTGCTTGTGCTTTTGGTTCACATACAAAAACTCATTGCAAAGACCATTGTCAAAAGATTTTTTCCTAAGTTTTCCTTTAGGAGTTTTATGGTTTCAGATCTTAAATATAAGTCTCTAATCCATTTCAAGTTATTTTTTATGTATGGGGTTATTATTTGCATGTGGATATCCAGTTTTCCCAACACCATTTATTGAAGAGACTATCCTTTCCTCAAGCAGTATTCTTGTTGTCCTTGTCAAATATTAGTTGACTGTATATACTTGGGTTTATTTCTGGACTTATTCTGTTTCATTGTCTGTGTGTCTGTTTTTATGCCAGTACAATACTGTTTTGATTACTAAAGCTTTGTTATATAGTTTGAAATCAGGAAGTGTGATGCCTCCAGCTTTGTTCTTCCTTCTCAAGATTGCTTTGGCTACTCAGGGTCCTTTGAGGTTTCTATGAATTTTGGATTGATTTTTCTGTTCCTGTGAGAAAACCATTGGAACTTTTATAGAGGTTACATTGAATTTGTAGATTGCTGTGGGTAGTATGGACATTTTTAACAATATTAATTCTTCCAATCCATGAATATGGGATATTTTCCCATTTATTTTTCCAACTCCTTTCATCAGTGTCTCATAGTTTCCAGGGTACAGATCTTTCACCTCCTTGGTTAAATTTATTCCAAAGTATTTTATTGTTTTGATGCTATTATAAGTGAGACTATACTCTTAATTTCTGTTTCTGATAGTTCCCTGTAAGTGTACAGATATTCAATTGATTTTTCCTGAAACATGGCTGAATTAATATATTAATTATAACAGCTTTTGGTGGAGTCTTTAGGGTTTTCTATATATAAGAACATGTTACCTGCAAGCAGGGATAATTTAACTTCTTTCTCTCCCCTGGAGAAGAAGCATTTTGTTTCTTTTTCTTGCCTGATGGCTCTGGCTTGGACTTCTGGTACTATGTTGAATACAAGTGACAAGAGTGGGCACCCTTGTCTTATTCCTGATCTTAGAGGAAAAGCTTTTAGTTTTTCATTGTTGAGTATAATGTTAGCTATGGGTTTATCATATATCCCTTTATTACATTGAGTTTCCTTCTTTTTATACCTCATAATTGAGAAATTTTTTAATCATGAAAGGGTACTGAATTTTTCAAATGTTTTTTATGCATCTGTTAAGTTGACAGTAGAGTTTTTATCCTTCATTCTGTTAATGTGGAGTTTTACATTTATTGATTTGTGTGTGTTGAACCATCCTTGCATCCCAGGGATAAATCCCACTTGATCATGGTGTATGAGCCTTTTAATGTGCTGTTGAATTCAGTTTGCTAATATTTTGTTGAGGACTTTTGCATCTATATTCATCAAGGGTATTGGTCTGTAATTTTCTTATAGTGTCCTTATCCAGCTTTGGTATCAGGGTCATGCTATCCTTTTAAAATGAGCTTGGAAATGTTTCCTCTTCTTCAATTTTTCGGAAGAGTTTGAGAGGGACTGGCATTAATTCTTTTTTAAAATTTTGGTAGAATTCACTACTGAAGCCATCTGGTCTAGAGTCTTCTTTGTTGGGAGGTTTTTGTTTATTGCTTTACTCTCCTTACTCATTGTTGGTCTGTTCAGATTAACTTACCACAATCAAATACAGAAATTTTACACTTTACCCTCCCTTCCCCCACTTTATGTAATTGATGTCAGGTTTTACTTGTTTCTATTAGCAAATTTCTGTGGTATTACTTATTCTTACTAGTTCTGTCTTTTAATTTATATACTAGTATTAAAAGTGATTTACATGCCACCATTATAGTATACAATAATCTTTGTTAGTATTTATATTTATCTTTAGCAGTGAGAGTTATATTTCATATACTTTTATGTCTCTGGGTGGTTGTAATTGCCTCCAGGACCTTTGTCAATATTTCTGGTGCTAGGTCAAGGGTTAGCTTCATTGTTTGAAGACAGCTGGCCTATTATAAGATGCATGGATGCATGTAGTTCTCTGTAGGTCCTTGGGGGTCTCCCATTATATCACTGGGCTAGTCCCTGGATGGGGGACTACTCCCAGACCATAGCTGTGAGAAGTGGAAGCCAGTTTATAGTGCCCTTTCAACATCTGCAGTTGGATCAATGTCAAGTGCCTACCTCCAGAGACACAGACATATGTGTCCCTTGGCAGGTACCTGGGTGAGCAGGAATTCTCTCTGATTATGACTGTGAAGCGTTGGAGCTGGGTTACAGGACTGCTTCAAGACCTGTAGTCAGACTGAGGTTGGCAGGTACCTCCAGGAGCTCAGATGAGCATGTCTTCAGGCAGGTTCCTGGGTGGGCAGGGAGTTCCCAGCCTGAAGCTGCAAGAGACTGGAACAGAATTATAGGGCTGGTTAAGGATCTGCAGTCAGACGGAAGTTGGAGGGCTTGCAGTGGGGTACAAATGGGCATGCCTCCTACCTGGTCCCTGGATGTCCAAGACTATTGTCCAAGAGCATCTGGAGTCAGGTCATGGGTCACCTAAGGGTCCACAGCCAGGATTAAGGTGGGCGAGCCCTGTTACCTGGGGCTTGGAGTGGTGTGATTCCTTCTGGGTCTCTTGGCAGATGGTGCTAGTGGCTAGTTCAAGACCAAATAAGGCTGTAGCCAAGTCCAAAAGGGCACAGGGCTGTTTCTGGGTCAGTAGCTGGCACCACAGTCCGCCAGCAGCAAGTCTCCTACTTGAGCATGGGCCTGCCTTCTAAAAACAATTCTCCAGAATCCAAATATTTTACAGTGAAATGTAACATCTATTGGAAAGTTAAAGTCAGAATCTAAGCGTTGATATCTATAATGTAGCTTAACAGACTTTCTGAAACACTTTAATACAACAGTGTGCTATCTGTGTATCTGAATTTGTGCCCCAAACTATCCATTCAGGACTTTTAAATCTTCTTTCTGGCCTCGAACATATGAATTCACTTTTATCCTATAAATTTATTTATTTTATTTCTTACCTGTCTGTCTGTCTTTTCCTTTCAAAAAAGGTTGGTATTAATATCCTGTATGAAATTAGCTTATCTAAAAGAATGAAGATAAGTTAAAAAAATTAAATGACAATGCAATTAATTCACAGAAAATGTCTATTTTATTTCATTCATAATATCTAGATCATTTTTAAGTCTAGCATTTCATTTTGGTAATTATCATTTCAATTAAGAACTTACTTTGAATTAACTTCACTTTGTAAATATATTTAAACTAAAAAGGTCTCACATTTCATAAAGTTAGTTTGGTGAACATTTGCCCCTGTTTCCAAAAGTTGCATGGGTGGGAGAATGTTATTTCATTTTTGAGCTTTAGTTCAGTCACATTATATTCCCAACACCACTCTTAATTGTGTATGTGGGACACTGTCCCTGATGCATAAAAAGTTTTTCCATTCCACAGATCTCTCATTCCAACTTTAAATTGCTTTGGGAACGGGGGAACAATTACAACTGTTGCATAACAAATATTTACTCCTTCACATCTATGGAATCTGACATTGTTGAACCTGACCTTAATTCAGAATGCTGGCATAAATACTAAGAAGAAATTAACAGGTTCTTCTAGGAGGTGGAAATAATTTATCAGTATAATGTAAGCCTTGAATATCATGACACTATACCTTTTCATTCCATAATTAAAACTATTATTAAATATGGATTTAAAATATGAACAGCATGAGGCAGTGCAGTTACTAATTTTTTATTACCAAATACAGCTGTGATTTGTTATTCAGCATACTTTGGGAGTTTATTAGAAATGCAGAGTCCCAGGGCCTGCACCAGACTTAGTAAAAGAAAATCTACATTTTAACAAGATACCCAGGAAATTTATATACATATGAAGAATTTGAAAGACTGAAATAATTGATTCTTCATAAATCCACCAAGGCCAAAAATTCTGGGTAGTTCTTGGTGGGAGAACGTGGTATAATAACTTTTGGTGTTGTAGCCCAAAGAGCTCTAGACTTCATTGGCAAAGATCTGAGCTTCAAGCTCCTCTGTTTACTTATAGGCTGGATTACTTTGGCCATATTCTGTCTTTCACATTTGAAAAAAAAATAGAGATAATGAGAAGATTAATTTTTTTTGTAAAGTATAAAGTGCTACACACACATACACAGATATATATTTAAGCATTATTACTGTTTTCTCAGGTTCACTTAAATAAATAAATTACGAAGAATAACTTTGAAGCCACAGAATAAAGCAAAAGAAGAGAGACTATTTTTCTTCAAAGATCTCCACTGTATACTTGCAGAGTTAGTTTACACACTGGTCTTGTAATGGGAAAGACTACGAGATCAACAACTAACTAGACCTTTGAACAAATGTTAAATTGCTGTGTATGTGGTTCAGTTTACTATGATAAAATGTCTGCCTATAAAAATACGCAATTTAACAGACTGGATGGAGATCCAGGGTGTCAGGCAGACAAACAAAAATGCATAAAATCAAACTTGCTTTAAAATTTTCAAAATTTCTGTTAAACACTGAATCAAAATTCCAGTCCTTGTTGAGTTGTCTTTTGCCTTCCCCACCACTCTGTCACTGAGCCTGACTAAATGAAGTCAGGTTTGTCATCTGAAATATTCTAAGGCTTTTAAAAAACTCAACTTAGGGTGTCTTCAACAGTGGGGAAGGTTGCTTCTGAATTTGCTTCTGATCCTAGGTAGAACTTCAAACATTAGACACAGGGCATTGAAGTCTCAATTTCCCAGTATCATTGTATTCTAGGCGCAGACATTCTTGAAGATAACTGAATGACAGAGCTTCAAAGAAAACATTCTTTCTGTTTCACTCTAGAATAATGCCTATCCAAGAAATTTGTTACATTTGTTGTTATTTGGCAGTGAAAATGTTTTATGTTGGTATTCCTTTGACATCCTGAAAGCTGGGACATGGATAGAATAAATAAGACATGTGTGAAAGAGTTCATTCTTCTGGGACTCTCTGGTTACCCCGAACTTGAAATTATTTTCTTTGCTCTAATTCTAGTTATGTACCTATTGATTCTAATTGGCAATCATGTTCTGATCATAGCAAGCGTCTTTGATTCCCGTCTTCACACTCTCATGTACTTCTTCCTGTGCAACCTCTCTTTTCTGGATATCTGCTATACATCCTCCTCTGTTCCCTCAACTTTGGTGAGCTTAATCTCAAAGAAAAGGAATATTTTCTTCTCTGGATGTGCAGTGCAAATATTCTTAGGATTTGCAATGGGGTCAGCAGAGTGTTTCTTCCTTGGCATGATGGCTTTTGACTGCTACATGGCCATCTGTAACCCTCTGAGATACCCCATCCTCATGAGCAAGGTGGTGTATGTACTGTTGGCTTCTGTGTCATGGCTGTCTGGCAGAATCAACTCAATTGTGCAAACATCTCTTGCCATGAGATTGCCTTTCTGTGGTAATAATATTATCAGTCATTTCTTATGTGAGATACTGGCTGTCCTCATGCTAGCTTATGCTGATATAACCCTCAGTATTGTTACCCTAGCAGTGTCAATTATGGCTTTCCTGGTTCTTCCCCTGCTGGCCATTTATTTTCTCCTATATGTTCATCCTCTACACCATCTTCAGAATGAACTCAGCCACAGGGAGACGCAAGGCCTTTTCCACCTGTTCAGTGCATTTGACGGTGGTAATTATGTTTTATGGTACCATCTTCTTTATGTATGCCAAATCCAAGTGTCAAGACTTCCTTGGACAAGACAATTTGCAAGCTAGAGAAGGACTTGTTTCCATGTTTTATGGGGTAGTGACCCCAATGCTAAATCCTATAATCTATAGCTTGAGAAACAAGGATGTAAAAGCTGCTGTGAAATATTTGCTGAGTCAGAAATCTGTTAACCAATAAGACCAAAAGGAAATGTGGGTGTTTAGTGTATAAAGACTAGACATGGCATCATTGGGCAATCATGGACAACCTTCATGGACAAAGCAAAGTTATATATAGAGATTTTTTTTTTTTCGGTATGCGGGCCTCTCACTGTTGTGGCCTCTCCCGTTGCGGAGCACAGGCTCCGGACGCGTAGGCTCAGCGGCCATGGCTCATGGGCCCAGCCTCTCCGTGGCATGTGGGATCCTCCCGGACCGGGGCAGGAACCCGTGTCCCCTGCATCGGCAGGTGGACTCTCAACCACTGTGCCACCAGGGAAGCCCCGAGATTTTTATTCTTTGTTTCCACTATCTCAGCTTAGCTACAATCCCTGAGAACAGTAGTCTGCTACAGACTCAGATTCCAATAGATTCTGATCCATATTTCACAAAGGCAGTCACTTTAGAATCTTATCCCTGGTGATATCTGAAATGAGTGGTTTTTGGTGTACTGTCTGGCAACACAGTGGAAAATATCACACATACTCTTTAGAAATAGTGAGGCAGGAGTATAAATTCTGTTCCATCACAAACCACTTAATACTGGGAAAGTTATTCACTTTTTCTAAAATGTAGTTCTCTTATTTGAAAAAAGAGAGCAATTAAACACTGCTGTCAGTGTTACTGTAAAGATTGAGTAAGTTGTACAAAACACTGGGCATAGTGCCAATTCATAGTAATTCCCTTTGTAGAGGATGTTGTTTGACTTTTTCTGTTGACCCAGAATTTAAGTATTGAAGTGGAGACTCCAAATTGAAGATAAATGACACCAAGTAGTGAGTTTTATTTTTTAAACTACCAATTGTTAGAGTCAGGCATCTCTCCCTTGTTTTCCTACTGGTATCAACCACCACTCTTCCTTGCCTCCTCTCCCCACATATCTATATAAAGTAAACATCAAGAAGGGGGAAGGTAGAATCAAAGGAGATTTATACATCATGGGAAGTGCTCAAGGAATGGTGGGAAGTGTTTCACTACTGTTCCTATGAAAGAGTGGGAAGACTGTTCTTATCCAAGACAAGTAAGGTAGTGCTGCAAAACCTGTTGAGGTTTTGGGTGCCTACAAAGAAGAACTGACATCTGGCTTGATGAATGGAGGCTTGCTGAGCTTTTTCTCTCTAGGCTGTGGACTAGCAGAAGAGCTGCTCTAGAAGAGGGCTGGGGGGGTGGGTGTCTTAGGGCTGAAAATAACCAGAAAGTTTTTAGTTTGCCTGAAATATTTCTTTTGACTCTGAAAATCTGAAATTTGTGACTGGGAAGAGAAATTCATTTCATTTTATACTCCAGTGAGTTGAAACTCCTCAGTAAACCTATTATAGGCTTTTTGGATGGTTGGGTTTTTTTTTTTTTCACTTTGTGTAGATTATTTTTCCATGGCTGAGCACAGCATATAATTGGTCCATATCACCAGCCATTGTGACAGCTGATTTCAGCCTTATGGTACTACCTAAATTTTCTCTTCCCTATTGGTTTTGGAGCCATAGTATGACCCCAGACCTCCTACCTGAGAACTGTACTCCCTGCCAATCTACATCCTTGGGTAAATCCATGTTTTTGATCTATGTGATCTGGTCACTAAAATCCTGCTACCTGTCTTCTGTCTCACCTGGGTTGGAGTGTTGTCACTGCAGCAAACCTCTAACTGTGCGTCCTCCCCTCTGGCTTGTATCACAGTGGGTGCTGCTTTTGGTTCTATGTAGACAGGCATGTACCAAAACCTTTAGGTGAGGCTTTTTAACTTCTCCCTACTCCACTGGGATGAGCCCTACATTTCAGTCTGATCCAAGTTTGATTCTTTTCAAACTTTGACCTATGCTACCAAGGTTTTAACACATGTCTGTATGTTCATGGTTCTACTTCTATTGTCCCAGCCAATTCATTAACACCTTAATTTTCCCCCCACAAAGCAAAGGGTGCTAGCATCTCATATGCATGCTTACATCAAACTGAATGCTTTATTTACAAAAATTGATTAAAATTATTCTTTCCATTGCTATATAAAAAGTTGGTGCTATGTTGCTTCAATTTTGACAAGTTCTGCTCATGTTGATGAATGCCCAGAAAATTAACAGTTTTAAAACTAATCTGCCCTCCCAAGAAATTGAGAAATCTCAAAAAGATTGTTACATGTATTATTTTGTGATAAATAATAGATATTTTAGAAATTCAAAAAACTACGGAAGACTATAAAGAAGAAAATATTGTTACCACTGTTGCTACCTCCTACAGGTGACCACCATTAACATTTTTATTATTTATCTTATTAATCATTTTAATGTTGACTTATTTTGGTGCACTGTGGTACATTTCAAGTTGCTATTTTGAAAGTTTTTTTTTTTTTTTTTTTTTGCTGTACGCGGGCCTCTCACTGTTGTGGCCTCTCCCATTGCGGAGCACAGGCTCCAGACGCACAGGCTCAGCGGCCATGGCTCACAGGCCCAGCCACTCCGCGGCATGTGGGATCTTCCTAGACCGGGGCACGAACCCGTGTCCCCTGCATCGGCAGGCGGACTCTCAACCACTGCGCCACCAGGGAAGCCCTGAAAGTTTTTTTAATGTGTGTAGAACTCATTAGGTTTCACAGAATAAATTTACTACATAGAAAATGAATTTACTATAGCAGGTGATTTGATTTTTTAATTTCTCTTGTTAAATTATATGCCCCTCCCCGCAAATCATATTACCTGCTGTCAGTGTCACTGTACATGTTTCCTCAAACTTTTGCAGCTCTGGTCTGTGTGTGCATGTGTGTGTATACATATATAAACTTTTAATTTTGGAAAATTTCAAATAACCATAAAAAGAAAGCTATATAATGAAACCTCATATACCAATCACTCAGTTTAAAGAATTGCTAGCTCGTTGTTTCACCGATATCTATACCTACTCACTCCCTTTTTCCAGATTTTTAAGCAAGTATTGGATATATATGTGTGTGTAAATAATTTTTATTTTGAAATAAGTTCAGACTTATGGAAACGTTGCAAGAATCATAGAAAGAATTTTCTTTAAGCCTTAACCCAGGATCTTCAGATATTATATCTTACCACATTTGCCTTATCATTTCTTTATATATATATATATATATGTAAGTATATTAATATATATGTAAAGAGAGAGCTGTTTGACAGTAAGGTACAGATACTATATCTCTTTACCCCTAAATATTTCACTCTGTCTTTCTTAAAAGCATTCAAAGACTTTTTTTTTTTACCATAAACAGAATATAATTATTGACATGAAGAAACAATACTATTTAATTTAGCAGTCAGCAAAAAATGACCCTGGGCCTTGGCTTGCTACCTATATTTGTGTGCTCCATGAGCTAGGAATGATGTCTACATTTTTAAACTGTTGAAAAAATTACAAGAAAAATAATATTTCATGGCATCTGAAAATTATTGGAATATCAAACTTGAGTGTCCATAAAATTTTTAAAGACCTTTTATTTGGTGTTAAGTATAGACTCATAGAAAATTACAAAAATAGTATATAGAGTATCATGTACCCTTCACTCCACTTCCCCCAATTTTGATACCTTATATTATAGAAGTACAATATCAAAATCACAAAATTGACACTGGTTCAGTACTATTAACTATACTACAAAACATATTCAGTTTTCACCATTTTCCATGTATTCATATGTGTGTGTGTGCATGTGTGTGTGTAGTTCTATGCAGTTTTATCCTATGTACAGATTCTTGTAACCACCACCATAATCGAAATATATACCTGTTCATAACTACCAGGAAACTCCCCTTTTGCTACCCTGTGATGGTTAATTTTATGTGTCAATTTTGCTAGGCTATGGTACCCCATTGTACATCAAACATCAGTCTAGATGTTGCTGTGAAGGTAGTTTTTAGATGTGATTGACATATAAATCAGTAGACTTTGAATAGAACAGATCACCCTCCGTAATGTAGATGGACCTCATCGAGTCAGTTGATAGCCTTAAGAGAAGACTGAAGTCCTCAGAAATGGAAGGAATTCTGTCTCCAGACTGTCTGCAGACTTAAGACTGCAATGTTGACTCCTGCCAGAATTTCCAGCCTACCAGCCTTCCCTGTAGATTTTAGACTTGCCAGCCCTGACAATCACATGAGCCAATTCCTTAAAATCCATCTCTCCCTCTCCGTACCCGCCCCCTCTTACTTTCAGTGACTCTCTTTATCTATCTATCTATCTATCTATCTATCTATCTATCTATCTATCTATCTGTCTATCTATCTATCTATACACATCCTGTTGGCTTTGTTTCTCTGCAGAACCCTGATGAATATATACCCCTTTATATTTGCACCCTTACTTGAGCCTATCCCCTGATAAATGCTAAGTTTCTCTTCTCCTTCTCAGTAGTCATAAATAAAGTTTGAATTGAACATAGCATGCTCATTTATTTACATAGTGTCTATCACTGCTTTCATGCTACAATGACAGAGTTGAGGAGTTGTGACAGGAACAATGTGGCCTCCAAAGCCTAACGTGTTTACTATATATTGCTATATAAAACCATGAGTTCATACTGATACCTCAAATTCAATGCAACACTAGTAGTTGCACTCTGTCTTCCCTTTTTTATATCTGTATCTTCTACCTCTAGCAGTGAGATACTTGCAGGGAAAAAGAGTGCTGAGGAAATAAAAATCACCAGTGAATATAAGCCAAGAAATTACCAGAGATCACATAGGCCTGGGGACCATTTTATTTCCTTCCAGTCAGAGTAGAGACCATGTCTTTGGGGTGTGGCATGCTCAATGGAGTGCCACAGGGGTAACATCTTGTGGGGCTAAAGTATCCTTATAATAAGGGCTATTTTAGATTTGTCTTTAAAACTGTTTTTAATAGTCTAGAAAAGATGAAGCTAATCTACAAGTAACTTAACTGGCTACCAGAACAAAGTAAAACATTCTAACATCCTTTAAAGGAATATGACAAAACCCAGCACTCAACAAAGTCAATTTCACAATATCTGGCATCCAATAAAAAATTCAAGTTATGCAAAGAAGCTAGCTAATATAACCTAGAAAAAATTCAATCAATAGAAAGAGACCAAGAAATGGTAGAGATAATGGAATTAGAGGACAAGGAATTTAAGCGGGCTATCATAAATATAATAAATGTGCTAGATTTAAAGGAAAACAGGAATATAATGTGGAGGAAAATGAAAAAAAAAGACCAAGCACCATTTCAAGAGATAAAACAAATAGTGACTTAAATTTTTACTGGATGGGGTTAATAGAGTAGAAGCTGCAGAAGAAATGATCAGTGAACCTGAAGACATAGCCATAGAAAATATCCTAAATGAACCACAGAAACTGAAAGGACCTAATACAAGGTGAACAGAGACTCAGTAACCTATGGAAAATATCAGACAATCTAACATACATGTATTTTTAAGTCCCAGAGGAAGAAGAAAGAAAGAGGAGAACAGAAAAAATATTTGAAGAGATAATGACTGAACATTTCCCAAACTTTATGAAAACTATAAATCCAGAGACCTAAGAACCTCAGGATGACAAAGCAGGAATATGTGAAGAAAATCTTAACAAAAAACATCATCACATTGCTGAAAACCAGTGTTACTCAAAAAAATGTAAAGCAGCCGGGGGGAAAAACACACAATAAGTATAGGGGAATAAAGATAAAAAAATAATGCAGACATCCTGTCAGAATTTATGCAAATCAGAAATCAACAGAATGATATCTTTAGAGTGGTAAAAGAAAAAAAAGTCTGTAAACCAGAATTCAGTATTCAGTAAAAACATCTTTCAAAATTAAGCCAAAATACTTTTTCAGAAAAGATGTAAGCATGTTATATCTTTTTCCATCTTTATAGTTTTAATCTATCTGCATCTCTATGTGAAAGTGGGTTTTGGGGGACAGTTTTTTACTCCAGTATGACAATCGCTGTCATTTAATTGCTATGTTTAGAATATTTAAATTAAGTGTACTTATTATTTATTATAAGTTAGTTATACCTGGAATTAGTCTACCACATTTCTATCTCATTTTCTTTGTTTCCTTTTTGCTCTTTTTCCTACGTTGTTTTGGATTATTTTTATATTTTTGTAGGATTCCATTTTATTTTTATTGTTACCTTATTACCTATGCATCTCAATTTATAGTTTTTGTTGGTTGCTCTAGAGGCTGAAGTTTACATTTTAAATTTATGACACTCTATGGTCTAATAATTTTTTTTTTTACCATTTCATGTATAATGTTTGAAGGTTAAAATGGTATACTGTCATTTCCCCTCTCATTTTTGGTGCTATTTTTGTCATATTTTTACTTCTCTCTATATATTTAGACCACACAATTCTTAGTTATCATTTTTGTTATGAATGTGTCAAATTAACACTTGTTAAGTGGAACACAGAGTGCCAGATGGTGAGCCATGGTTCAGCAAAAGACCACAAGAGAAATGGAAACAGAGAATTTTACTACTCACAGGTCCTGGAAGTCTTGCTCAGTATGCCTTGAGGAGCCACATATGGAGGTCAAGGCAGAGTGTAGAGAAAGAAAGAGATAGGACCCAGGCCCATGTGTTTATTAGGGTCCATGGGTGAAGTCTTTTGGGGTTCCCAGGCTAAGGCTGGATTGGTCAGTTCAAACAAATAGCTGGGTTTTGGTAAGGCCCAGGAAGGTCTTATCTAAGGGTCATTCAAAGGGAAAGTGCTGGGAGAGAGGGGAGACTATTAATCACAAGGGCCATTAGGGAAGTTATAACAAGAATTTACATTTGTTTGTGATGCTGCATGCTATTACCTAGGGCATGCACTTGAATGAAAAGGGACTAGTGTCAGTTTAGTGTCCCTGCAGGCTACTTGGCCAAGCAAAATGGAAACCACGGCAGCAAACAATGGAGTAGCTGAGCTAAACTCAACACTTCTGCTTTAAATAGTCAATTATTTTTATTTACTTTTTTAACATCTTTATTGGAGTATAATTGCTTTACAATTTGTGTTAGTTTCTGCTGTATAACAAAGTGAATCAGCTATATATATATCCCCCTATCTCCTCCCTCTTGCATCTCTCTCCCACCCTCCCTATCCCTATCCCACCCCTCTAGGTGGTCACAAAGCACTGAGCTGATCTCCCTGTACTATGCAGCTGCTTCCCACTAGCTATCTATTTTACATTTGGTAGTGTATATATGTCAGTGCCACTCTCTCACTTCATCCCAGCTTACCCTTCCCCCTCCCCGTGTCCTCAAGTCCATTCTGTAGTCTGCATCTTTATTCCTGTCCTGCCCCTAGGTTCTTCAGAACCTTTTGGTTTTTTTTAGATTCCATATATATTTTAAAGAAATATAAAACCATGAGAAAAAAATTCTATTTTGTTTACTCACATATTTACCATTTTCAACACTCTCCATTCTTTTGTGCCAATTTATGTTTTTATATGATGCCATTTTCTGTCCACTGGAAAAACTATTTTGTTAAGTGTAGTTCTACTTTTGGTAATTCCTTTCAGCTTTTGTCCAAAAAATTCCTTATTTTACTTTCATTTTTTAAAGAATATTTTTGCTATACATAGAAATTTGCTAAGAGATTTGGTTTTCTTTCAGCACATTAAGGACATTGTTGCATTTCTTGTGGGTTGCATTACTTCTACCATGATGTATGCCATCAATATTATCTTTAATCCTCTAGATATAATGTTTCCCTTATTTAGCTATTTTAAAGATTTTCTTTTAGTACTGATTTTCACCAATTTAACTGGGATGTGATATAGCTTTTCCTATGTGTGTATTTGCCTGTGTGTGTTTTTTTCTGTGTGTGGTGATTATATTATTTGTAGTTTTGTGAACTTCTTGTACCTGTGGGTTTCTTTGAATTTGGAAAAGTTTTGGCCATTATTTCTTTCCATTCTTTGAGTTCTCCTACTCTCTTCTTAGCTACTGAGATGCCAATTCTATGTATATTGAATTGCTTGATATTTCCCATATTTCACGGAAGCTCTGTTCATTATTTTTTTTCGGTTTTCTTTTCTCTTTATGCTTCATTTTGAATAGTTCATTGCTATGTCTTCAAGTTCACTTATTTTCGTCTGCACTCTATAATATGCCATTCATCCTATATAGTAATACTTCTGTTTTACAAATTGCATATTCTAGTTCCAGAAGTTATTTTTTAAAAATAACTTTTATCTTCATTATGTTCTTCCTTTTCTCTAAATTGTGGGTAATTTGTAATAATTCATCTACCAATTTCATCATTTCTATCATTTCCCAAACTGTTTCTATTGAATGAATGGCTTTTATTTTTTCCTGGTTATGGGCCAGATTGTCCTGACTTTTTGCATTTTTTTGTTATTTTGGCTTGTATGCTAGTCATTTTGAACTTAATCTCATTGAGTGTTGGATTTTGGGGTCTCCTATTAAAGTGTGTTGCATGTATTCTGGCAGGCAGTTACTTGCAGATTACCTTGACACCTTTGAGGCAAGTTTTTAAGCTTTATGAGGGTATATCTAGATTTGCATTTACCCTAGATCAATGGATGTGATTTACTTTGGAACTGTTAATAATTTTGCCTCTGAGGGGACATTAAGCAATGTCTGGATAAAGTTTTGGTGGTCACAACCTGCGGTGGGGGGAGCACTGCTACTGAAATTAATTGGGTTGAAACCAGGGATGTTGCTAAACACCCTACAATGCATAGGACATACCCCCATAGCAAAGAATTATTCAGCCCAAAGTGTCAATTGTCCTGCACTTGAGAATCCCTGTCCTAGAGTTAGTTTAGCGCTACTGCTAGCTAGCAATTCACAGGTCTCTAAATGCTCTGGATGTTCAGTGAAGATATTTTACTCTTGTTGCTTGGGACTCAGATGTCTCTCAAACCTTTGTGAGCTTTGGGAATGGTTTGGTTTATAACTCCCCATTGGTTCTTCTTTGCCTGAACTCATGTTATTTCACTGTTCTGCATGTGTGCTTTAGTGTTCAGTAGCCAATTTGATGGAACCCCTCTGATGGTACCTGGAGCTATTTCTTTGCTTATATTTTTAGTCTCCAGAACTCTGCCCTGTAAAGCAGCTGCTTCAGCCCCTTTAACTCTTTTCTGACTTTGCTCAATTTAGTGAGACCACTGTAATCTGTTTGGGATCCTCCTCCATAAACCAGAGTCTAAAAAATAATACTAAATTGGCTTTAATTCTAGTCTCTTCTTCCAGAGGTCACTGTCCTCCCTGCCTTGCTTGTTCAGTATCTAAAAACCATTTTTTCATCTATTTTGTCCAATTTTTTAAAAGTTCATGGTGAGATTGCAAGCATGGCTGTAGTTAACTTATTATTGTCAAAGGCATATGTTCCCTCTTAGCTTTTCTGGTTGTATAATTTTTCACTTTTTCAGAACATATACTATTCATATATTATTCTGGTGTCTTCATTCTCACCTATATTTTATTCTTAGACTTATAATTAAATATTTTAAATGCTCACTGCTTATCCTTTTACCCAAGTTTCCCCATTCATCTTTTGTTTGAATGGAGATTATCCTCTCATCAACTATAAAAGGGGATTATGCCTACAGCATTCCTTGGGTCTTATGTGTTTAAAACCATTTTTCAATATCATGGATATTTGAAGGATAGCTTGACTAGATATAAATTACTTGGTATGCATTTTCTTTCTTGAGTGTTTTCAAAATGCAATTCCACTGTCTGATCTTTTTCAGAAATCTAATGTTGGACTAATTTGTTTGCCCTTATAAGATGTTAACCATTTTGTTTTAAATATTTAAAGATTTTGTATTTTAAACTCCAGTAGCTTTACTGAGATACCTATCAGAGTTGATTATGCTGAGCTTATTTTTTCCCAGCACCTGGTAGACACTTTCAGTACTTTATTTACAAAAAGTTTTTCTAGACTTAAGTTTTAAATATTAATTTTATTTTATTGTTTTATTTCTTTTTTAGAGACTCAAATTTTATTTATTTGTAAAAGTAACAATATTTCTTCTTTGCCTCTGTTTCATTGGATAGATTTTCTTGATCTTATTTTCATTTTGTTGATTGCTTCCCTTTCTTCAATGCCCTTATTAAATTTCATTCTAATCTATTTTACCTTGACTACCTTTATTTTAGTCTTCTATTTAGTCTTTGAGATGGCTTTGTCTTTTACTTATTATTTCCTGAATTCAACCAATTTTCTTTTCATTTCTTCCTGATACATTAGTTGAACAATTTCTTTTTAATTTTTGAATTTCTGATTCAGGTGTTTTCCTCAAATGCTTGTTTGAGGTTACTGGTATTGATTTGTAGCGTTGTTTTACAGTTTTAATTTTCTTCTTCTCCTTCTCCATCTCCTCCTCCCCTCCTCCTCCTCCCCCTCCCCCTCCTCCTCCCCCTCCCCCTCCTCCTCCTTCTTCCCCTCCTCCTCCTCCTCCTCCTTCTTTTCTTCTTCTCCTTCTCCTCCTTCTCCTTCTCCTTCTTCTTCTCCTCCTCCCCCTCCTCCTCCCCCTCCTTCTTCCTCTTCCTCTTCCTCTCCTTCTCCTTCTCCTTCTCCTCCTCCCCCTCCCCCCTCCTCCTCCTTCTCCTTCTCTTTCTTTGGGATGAAGGGCAGAAGTTACCATCAGCTGAGGCATTTTGTTTCTCATTTTCTATCTCATTTTATAATAGTTTTGAATATAGTCTACTTTCACTATTTATTTCATAATTTGGATTCATTTATATGATTTGTAGGTCAAGAGTGTCCTCATCTGTCTGTGTTTTGAAGTAGAATTTCCTTAAATAATTGCTTTGACTCTCTCTTCCCCTTCCCCTTCTGCAGAAATAGAGAGAGAACCTTATAACAGCATTAGCTTGCTAAATCCACTTTACCCTTGTCCTGAGGGCTCTCTGGCCCTCCTTGTCTTTTTTTCTCCTTTATCTTATCTAAGTAGGAAGGAATTGTAGGCCCTCCGATATTTTAGAACACTTTTTAAAACTATTTTATTTATTTATTTATTTATTTGGTTGTGCCAGGTCTTAGTTGCTGCTTGCGGGCTCTTTAGTTGTGGCTCACAGCTCCTTAGTTGTGGCCTGCGAACTCTTTGTTGTGGCAAGCATGTGGGATCTACTTCCCTGACCAGGGATTGAACCCAGGCCCCCTGCATTGGGAGCGTGGAGTCTTAACCACTGCACTGCCATGGAAGTCCCTATTTTAGAACATTTTTATTTAGCATGACCCCAATTTTCCTTTTTGCTTCTTTGCTCTTTTACTTCTAAATCTCCAAAGGTGACTCTCCCTTCCTTTTCATTTACTTTTTACCCCAAATCTATGACTTTAGAAGACAGTCACCTCAACTTATACACACTTTTGTGTCCCACCTGTATTCAGGGCTGTGTTTTGGTTTTAGGTCAATCTTAAACTTGCTGCTTGTATCCCCCTTCTCTTTTCCATGCTAGTCTCTGCTCTGTGAAAAGATTCAGTGAGAACATGAGAGATGCTACGATTTAGTGTTAAATTTTGTGCTTATCGGTACTTCAAGGTTGGTCATGTTCTGTCTTCTGGTTTTGTGGGTTTGAATAGCTTTATTTGTTCTTCTGTTATTCTGTATTGTTTTTGGAGGATATGTAAGGAAATGTGGATTTAAGCAACTGCCATTATCATCAGTTACCCATAAGTTTACATGCATTTTTAATTGATTAAAATAACATTTCATTTCTGAATTTATTAGTGTTTAATTGCATGAGTGAAACTAACCATATTTTCATGTATGAATTTTTTATTCTATATCTCAGTTTGTGACTTTTCCTTATTATTTGATTATCCATTTTCTAATTGGGTTTCAATTGGAAATTGTGCAAAGTAAACGAATTGGAAATTCTTTTTATTTTTATAAGAATTCTTTCTATATTAAGTTATCACTACCTCATATAAATTACAGGTTTTTGATATTTCAATATTTTTAATATGTTTTTAATATTTTATGTTTATTATGTTATTTGACTTTTTGGTGATAATTTCTAAGCAATTTTTATTTATAGAGAAGCTATTAATCTTATATATTATTATTAAGTAGCCAGGTAACTAATTGAATGTTTTTACTACTTATAATAGTCTTTTTTTTTTTTTTTTTTTTTTTTTTTTTTTTTTTTTTTTTTTTTTGCTGTACGCGGGCCTCTCACTGCTGTGGCCTCTCCCGTTGTGGAGCACAGGCTCCGGACACACAGGCTCCGCGGCCATGGCTCGCGGGCCCAGCCGCTCCGCGGCATGTGGGATCTTCCGGGATCGGGGCACGAACCCTTGTCCCCTGCATCGGCAGGCGGATCCTCAACCACTGCGCCACCAGGGAAGCCCTATAATAGTCTTTTTGGTTGATTCTATTTTCTTTTTTAAAAATGGCTACTAGTACTGATAACTTCCTCTTCTACTCCTATACTTATACTCCTAAGTTTGTATTTCATGTATTTGCATAAGCTGGATTATTCATAATTAATGCTAAATAACAACAGTTTTAGAAGCTACCCTTATCTTGACTCTGACTTTAACAGGAATGATTCATGTGTTTTAACACGGAGTGTGATATGACTGTTGGCTCAAAAATATATTTTTTATTATTAAAAAATCTTCCATTGCAACAAGATTTTCAAATTAGCTAGTGCATTCATAATATTAATAACATTTTTATAACATTTTCTCCTCTTTTTTTAATTTTATTTTTTATTGAATTATAGTTGATTTATAATGTGTTAGTTTCAGGTGTACAGCAAAATGATTCAGTTTTTTATATATATATGTATATGTGTATGTGTGTGTATATATATATATATATTCTTTTTTAGATTCTTTTCCCTTATAGGTTATTACAAAATATTGAATATAGTTCCCTGTGCTATACAGTAGGTCCTTGTTGGTTATCTGTTTTATATGTAGTAGTGTGTATAAGTTAAACCCAAACTCCTAATTTATCCTTCCCCTCTTTCCCCTTTGGTTACCATAAGTTTGTTTTCTATGTCTGTGGGTCTATTTCTGTTTTGTATATAAGTTCATTTGCATAATTGTTTTTAGATTCCACATATAAGTGATATCATATGATATTTGTCTTTTGTCTGGCTTACTTCACTTAATATGATAATCTCTATGTCCATCCATGTTGCTGCAAATAGCATTATTTCATTCTTTTTTATGGCTGAGTAATATTATATATATGTAATATTATATATATGTAATATATATTACATATAATAGTAATATATATGTAATATAATATTATATAATAATAGTAATATAATAGTAATATTATATGTGTGTGTGTGTGTGTGTGTGTGTGTATACACACCACATCTTCTTTATCCATTCATCTGTCAATGGACATTTAGGTTGCTTCCATGTCCTGGCTATTGTAAATAGTGCTGCAATGAACACTGGGGTGCATGTATTGTTGAGAATTACGGTTTTCTCCGGATATATGCCCAGGAATGGGATTACAGAATCATATGGTAGCTCTATTTTAAATTTTTTAAGGTGTTTCCATACTGCTTTCCATAGTGGCTATACCAATTTACAGTCCCACCAGCATCTTCAGGAATAATCTCCCAGATTGTCCTGAAATTGAACTTGAAGATATCTCCTTCTTGTACCAGTAGTTTAAAATAGGTTAATTATTAAAAAGTATAAAAACACAAAACCTAACTATTTTAAGGAAAACTATACAGAAAAAATAAAACTAAGGAAAGTGGAAGAAATTAAAGGCTTCTGTTTAAAATGGCATTTATTCAAGACATTTTGAGCAATTGATTCAGTTTTATTTTTCATGTCTTCTGATATAAGGGCTAAGAAGGGCAAAATAAATACATACATCTCAATAATTACTTTAAATATAAATAAACTAAATGCTCCAATCAAATGACATAGAGTGGCTGAATGTATACACCCATGTGTATGTGTGTGTGTGTGTGTGTGTATATATATATACACACACACACACACACACACACACACACACACACACACACACATATATATACTGCCTACAAGAGACTCACTTCAGATCTAAAGACACACAGATTGAAAGTGAGGGAATGGAAAAGTGTTATTCCATACAAATGGAAACAAAAAGAAAGCTGGGGTAGCAATACTCATGTCAGACAAATAGACTTTAAACAAAGACTGTAACAAGAGGTAAAGAAGTATGTTATATAATTATCAAGGGACCAATCCAACACGAACTTATAAACAATTGTGAATATATGTGCACCCAACATAGAAGCACCTAAATACATAAAGCAAATATTAACAAACATAAAGAAAGAAATTGACAGTAACATAATAATAGTAGGGGACATTAACACCCCACTTAAATCAATGGAAAGACCATTCAGAGAGAAAATCAATAAGGAAACACTGGCTTAATGACACATTAAAGCAGATGACCTTAATAGGTATATATAGAGCATTCCATACAAAAGCAGCAGAATACACATTCCTTTATTTATTTATTTATTCTTTGTGGTATGCGGGCCTCTCACTGTTGTGGCCTCTCCCGTTGCAGAGCACAGGCTCCGGACACGCAGGATCAGCGGCCATGGCTCACAGGCCCAGCCGCTCCACGGCATGTGGGATCTTCCCGGACCAGGGCACGAACCTGTGTCCCCTGCATCGGCAGGCGGACTCTCAACCACTGTACCACCAGGGAAGCCCTACACATTCCTTTTAAGTGCACATAAAACATTCTCCAGGGTAGATCACATACTAGGCCAAAAACCAAGTTTCGATAAATTTTAAAAGATTGAAATTATATCAGGCATCTTTTCAACCACAACAATATGAACCTAGAAACTAACTAGAAGGAAAAAAACCTGCAAAAACACAAGCAGGTAGAGTCTAAACAATATATTACTAAACAACCAATGAATCACTGAAGAAATCAAAGAGAAGTTAAAAACAAAATACCTGGAGACAAATGAAAATGGAAACACAATGATCCAAAATAAAAGGGACATGGCAAAAGCAGTTCTGAGAGAGACATTTATAGAGGTACAAGCCTGCCTCAAGAAACGAGAAAAATCTCAAATAAAAATCTATTCTTTCATCTAAAGGAAGCAGAAAATGAAGAACAAACAAAACTCAATATTTATTATTTCTATTGTAGTAGCAGAAATAATAAATATCAGAAAAGAAATAAATGAAATAGACTAAAAAAAAGGAAATATCAATGAAACTAAAAGCTACTTTTTTGAAAAGATAAATAAAATTGATAAACCCTTAGCCAGACTCATCAAGGAAAAAAGAGAGAGGGACCAGTACAATAAAATCAGAAATGAAAGAGGAAAATTTACAACTGACACCACAGAAATACAAAGGATCATAAGAAATTCCTATGAACAATTGTACATCAATAAAATGGACAAACTAGAAGAAATGGATAAATTCCTAAAAATGTACAATGTCCAAGACTGAATCAGGAATAAATAGAAAATATGAAGAGAACAATTACCAGTAATGAAATTGAATCAGTAATTAAAAACTCTCAACAAACAAAAATTCAGGATCAGATGGCTTCACAGGAGAATTCTACCAAATATTTAAAGAAGAGTTAACACCTATCCTTCTCAAACTATTCCAAAAAATTGAAAAGGAAAGAATGCTTACAAACTCATTCTATGAGGCCAACATCACCCGGATACCAAAACCAGACAAAGATATCACAAAAATAGAAAATTACAGGCCAGTATAACTGATTAACATAGATGCAAAAAATTTCAACAAAATGTTAGAAAACTGAATTGAGCAGTGTATTAAAAGGATCATATAATATGATCAAGTGGGATTTATCCCAGGGATGCAAGGATGGTTCAGTATCCACAAATCAGTCAACATGATACACTACATTAACAAGTTGAAGGAAAAAAACCACATGATCATCTCAATAGATGCAGAAAAGGCTTCTGATAAAATTCAACATTCATTTATGATAAAAACTCTTAACAAAGTGTGTATACAGGGAACAAACCTCAACATAATAAAGGCCATATATGACAAACCTACATCAACATCATACTCAACAGTGAAAAGCTGAAAGCATTTCGTCTAAGATCAGGAACAAGACAATGTACACTCTCACAACTTTTATTCAACATTTGATAATAATAGCTCTAGCTATTATTCTATTTCCTATTATATATGTATTTTCAAGTCTTAGAGGCATGCCCAATTCTTCTCAAATTCCCCACTTCATCTGAATACCCACTAATACCATACTGAAGATACTATAAAGCTTTTCTGTCAAGAGCCATAAAATTATTCATTGCCTTTGATGAAGTAAACCCACTCCTGGGAATTGATTTTAAGATATAATAAAAGATAAGTGAAAAATCAAACATAGGAATGTGTTCATTTAAGCATTAGTTATAATAGGCAGTGATTAGAAACAATCTTGAATAGAGGAATGATTAGGGTATATATTTTCAAATCCATATGAATAAATATGTAGCTAATATAATGATAATTAGATACAGAATGGCAACTGTGTGGAAAGGGTGGACAGTAGTGTGCCCAGATCTATAATCAGACATAGAGGATGAAGAGGTCACACTATCATCTGTCACTCCTGCATGGTGACAAATAAAAATCTGCAGTACTGCATTTTGCTGATATGATGTTCCGGGGCTCAACCTCTTCTCTTTTATTGTCTATATTCACTACCTTAGTGATCTTATTGATTTTAAATATCATCCATATGCTAATGGCTCCCAAATTTGTATCTCTAGCCCAGACTTCTTCTCTAAACACATGACTTGTATATTCTTCCATGTAGTTGTCATATTTAATAGATAGTTTGAACCTAACATGTCTAAAATGAATGCCCGGTATTCTCCCACAGATCCACTTCAATTACAGACTTTCTTGAATCAGTGAGTCATAGCTGTATCCTTCTCACTTTTCAGTCTGAAAACCCTGAAGTCATTCTTGATGCCTCTCTTCCTCTATCACCCATATCCAGTCCTTCTGGAAATCCTATTGCCTACCTTTTCAATATATCCAGAATTTGACTATTTCTCACCATCTCCACAACTATCACTCTGGCCTGGAATAACATCTTTTCTCCAAATTACTACAGTAGGTTTCTAAAATCTTCCTGACTCTAAAATTATTCCCCACAAAATGATCTTAGCACAACATGTGATGATTTTTTAAGAACTTTTAATAATACTATGATATGTGAACATGATTCACATCTTAAGGAAGAGAGCTATCGATACCAAATTAAGGTCTCAGACTCTGCTTTTCTCACTCTGGCTTCTAGGATCATTCTGTTGTGCTTGTCTTTTACTGATAGGAGGTCTCACTAGAGTGATTTATTAAAAAATAAATTAAGCATATTTAAATGGCCTTTAAATATTTCTTCCTTCTAGTATATATAGAGTGTATTTGTAAATTAAATTGATTAACTTGGTTTTTACTTTTTTCTCTACACAAATGAGAGCTGCAGCGAATAAGACAGAATGAAACCTTGTATTTATCCAGTTCTTCTTTGAACAGAGTCCCAAGGGTTGTGTACTCAAACTTTTCACATTATTAAATGGATTCTCCCTTCCCCTAACACTTTATAACAAAGCTCTGCATATAGTTTTCATAAATTCTGATCAGTTCTGAGCTGGGATATTCTCATCTCCTTGACACTTAATATATCCCCCACCCCGATTCTAAAAGCATTAAGTAATAGGGTTCAGTCTCTTCCATTTAATGCTCTGAGTCAGAGTTCCCATAATTCTCACATAATAAGAATTGCCAGGTGTTACAAAACATACAGATTAACATATATCTCCTCTGGAAATTCTGATTTGGATCTAAGTTGAACATTTGCATGATATTTTTAGCAAGCATTCCAGGTGATCCTTATTTTCATGATGATTTTGGAAAGTTTCAGGATAGCTTAAAACAAGTAAAGTAGCACAGGTATTAGTATGTTCTCAGATTGTGGGAAATTAGTGAAATGGAAAAAAAAGACCGTATCAGAAATCATGTAAAATCTTATTCACCTGAAGAAAAGAAAAGCAGAGATATTTAGAAAAAGACTTTAATAAGACATTCAGGAATCTCGTGACATGGTTAAGTTCCCATTTATTGTGTGATTGCAAAGGCAAGCATTTGTTTCCTTTGAGTTCATATGACTATATTTGGAAATGGTACTTGGGAGTGGGTCACAGTGAGATGTTCCTTAAGACCTTGAATCAAAGTTGCTCTCTTAGAGTTAAAATATTAAATTTCCCACAAGGGGTTGAAGTTACTCATCTGTTGAAATTAATCACCTGTGTGAGTGAACCATCTAAGGATGCTGAATGTAAATATTGCAAAGTGTGATGTGGATGGTACTGCAGAGAAGCAGGACTGAAATGTGATACAGTTTTGTAAACTGCTTTTCAATGAACTGTTTCCTCTATTGATAAAGAATGCTGTAACAGTGGAGGTTGCTCATAATGAAACACAGAATGATAAAGAAGTAATCAAAATGCAGTTCAGGATTACATATACAGTTCTATCCTTGGAAGACAGAGCAAAACATATTTGGATGATTCAGAAATTTATGCCATCCTGGATCTAGTTGTTTAGACAAGATGACTCTTGCTGAAGCACCTGAAATCTGAGGACCCTCTCTAGGCCTATGATGATTCAGCCAGGCGGGTTAAGAGCCATTTTATTGGGTTTTGCCTCTGGACAGCTGGTTGGCCTCTCAGGCAATAACTAGCTCATCCATATCCCTTTAAAACACTTACAAAGTTGTTGAAGATGATAGCACATGCTCACTAGAGCTGATGAGGCATAAAACTACAGATTTTATTTTCACCCACATAAATAAGATGGATATTTATAGGCTCAATGTTTGTGATTACTTGAAATCAGGTAAATGTTTTGTTGTAAGTGATTGTAGAGATTGGGTGGGTAATAGGGTTAACAGTTCATCCTCTTCAACCAAATAACATCACACCATGGTCGTTGTCGTCTGGTAGTGAAATGGAAGTAAGGGCACAAATCAGAATAACTGTTTTGCTTTTATTATGATACAAATCCCCAGTCTCTACCTTTGGAGAGATTCTGAATTAATAGAACTGTTCATCTAACACCTGAGAAAGAAAAAATTTTCTCATGTATACTAAGGGTACTTGGATTAAGAACACCAGCACAGTTCCTATACATTGAATTCTTTCCTCCGACATGGTTACTTCATCAATCCATTCACCCTCAACTGAATCATTCCTTGCAAGTTCTGTCTTGTTCAGAATGGGACCTTTTGTTATAATTATCTATAATTGTCTCACCTTCTCTAAGTCTAAAATTTAAGGGGATTATGTCAATGCTAGCAAGAGTCACCTTCTCCATAGAATAAAGCCATCATCCACATATACCCCAAAGACATCTCTCTGATAAAGAGGAAGTAATGTACATGCATTGGCCTCATAACTTCCCAGCTCCAGTGAGGGTGGAAAAGACAAGGATAAACTGGTTAATATGCAATATTGGTGTAATTATAATTTATGTAATTTTGCTCACATATGTCAAATATATCCATGAATCTTTTCACACAATATGTGTGTACATTAATAAATAATTTCTTTTGCAGTATAATCTCTACAGGGTAGAAATCTGTTGTTTCTTAGCCATAATTGCTCAATTCAGCATGCTCTAAGAAAAATAAGTAACATGGTGTGTGTTGTGTGTGTGTGTGTGTGTTGATGAATTCACTTAGACATTCAGAGCACAATATGAGAGTACTTTGACCTTATAACCATGGATACTTTAAGATCTCCTGAATGCTATTCCTTTACTCCACTTTATATACAGGATTACAATGCACAAATCCTTGTCATGATGTCTTTGAACATACACAGATATTTACCCATCCCCCACATATACATCCTAAATAAACAAAATCATTCATTTGGTAGTTTATCAAATCTAACAGATTTCACATTTTAACATTTAGAGTAGGAAAATTTATAAAATTAACAGTGTCTTGGTTTTATGAACTGATATACCTCGAACTATATCCACACTTACATAAAAATACTATTTCTTCATAATTTCAGACATAATTACAAATCATATGAGGATAAATTATTTCAAAATATACTAGGCTTAATATCTTACACTCTTGGTATATTAGTTATTGTCATGGTGCTGCTAGAGTTGAACACTTAGATGATATAGCAAAATATGAAAAAATAAGCAATCATCTAATTTTAATGTTATATTAATATTCAATGAATGCTAAATACTTCTGCAGAAACATGATTCATTCTACCTAAATTATTTATTAATATCAAAAGTTTTATTTACAAGGTAAACCAAGATATTGGACTTAATGTTGAACTCCTATCAAAAATGAGTATTTTCCAGGGTTTGGTTTATTCCAACCACTTTGCAATTTTCTGGATAATGTTGGAGATTATCCAGATGAGTGTTCTTGCTCCCATATTATCTGAAGATAGAAATTAAAACATTACCAAAGAATTTCTAAACAACAATTTTTTCAAAGCTGCTTTCACCTCTTTGTTTCGTAGACTATAGATTATAGGATTCAACATGGGGGTTAACGCACCATATACCAAAGTCATAAATTTATCTATTTCCTGTGAATCTACAGATGAGGGCTTCAGGTACATGGAGAGAGCTGTCCCGTAGAACAAAACCACCACAGTCAGATAGGCTGCACATGTTGAAAAGGCTTTGCTTTGACCATCCACTGAGCTGATTCTCAGGATGTTGGAGAGGATGAAAGCATAAGAGATATAAATTAAAAGCATCAACATAGGAACAAGAAGTACGGTGATCACCAGCAAGATTAATTGCACCATGGAGGTGTCCACACAAACAAGTTTTAAGACAGCCAGAATTTCACAAGCAAAATGATTGATGACACTACTACCACACAGAGACAGCTGCAATACAGACACTGGTTCCACCAGGGCAGTGAAGCAGCCTGTCACCCAGGAACCAGCTGCAATCTGCATACAAATCCTCTTGTTCATGATGATGGGGTGTCTCAGGGGGTTGCAGATGGCCGCATATCAGTCATATGCCATCATGGACAGGAGCACACACTCAGTGGAGTGCATGGCAAGAGAGAAGTACATCTGAGTGGCACACCCTGAGAATGAGGTAGTGTTTTACCCTGAAACAAAGTTTATCAGCATTGGAGGGAAAGCAGAAGAGGTGTACCAGACATCTAAACAAGAGAGATTGCTGAGGAAGAAGTACATGGGTGTGTATAGGCTGGAATCCAGGATGGTGATGGAGATCAGCATTATATTACCCAGCAAGGTGATCAGGTATATCAGCAAGCACAGCACAAATATGATGACCTCAACTTTGGGGTAGTAGGAAAATCCCAGGAAGAAAAAAATTGTTACAGATGTCAAATTTGCCTGGAACATTTTATCATGTCATGGTCATTTGCATATTTGCATAGAGTGATTAACATTACATATTATATATAAAACATAAGATCCTCTCCCTTTATATTTTCTGGTATTTTTTCTTCACATCAACTTGTAGTCTGTGCTTAAATGCTTCTCTAACTTGGTGATAGCATTAGTAATATATATTTGAAAGAATTTGTCATCATCAATAAGGAAAATTTCAATCAGGAAGTCAACAAAGTATCTTAAAGGTGTTATTTTTGCTGCAAGACTTTTTAAGGCAATGTTGGGGAATGGCAAGGTTTATTTCGTAAATATCATGAGAGACTGAGGAAAGAAACAATCTTATGGGGTCTTTCTTTTTCCAAAAGCACATTTGTAACTGATCTATGCTGAAGACATTTATTTACCTCTGAACCCTTGGAATGATTTTCTTCCCCTAGTTGGGTAATAGTCTTCTTACTTAGGAAACTCTTCTGCTTTCCAAGTTCAGTATCTTCTGCCATTTGTAGGGTTCTGTCCAAAATAATTTGGGAGATTCAGTTAGTAAAAAAAGACAGATTTCTTCAACCACAGATTAATTAACTGAAAAGCCTGAAATTTAGACAAGGCCCAGACTTTCCATCTCAAACCCATGAAAATGCTGATATTCTCGTGATGGGACTTATAGCCGAGATTTCCTTCATATGGCCAGAATTGTCCTGGCATATGTGCTCCAGAAACATCCTCCAAAGGACCAGCCATTCACACTGTAAGGCAATTTAAGTTTTTTGTTGCTTATGAAAAGTTTCTAATTCATGCAGCAAATTAAAGTCAGAAATCTATTTGTACAGTATTAAAAATTCTGAGACTCCAGGGACAATCTCCCATAGATCCAATTATAGTCAGTAGCTGATCTGTTCTAATTCTTGTGTTATTCAAACAAGAAATTACCTTTTTCCTGTCTGTGCTGACTTTGGGAAGGGGAACTTTGCTCTGCTCCTAATTGTGTTATTAAATCAGTCAATCTGGTTTTTAATTCTCACTGTTTCCCTCTTTGTTTGACTATGGCAATGTCCTTGCTTTTCTTTCCTCATTTAGACAAGATTCACTGCAACCATAATACAAATGGTTGACCAAAAGGGAGAAAAGGGGTTGACTGACATCGGGCCCAGAGTCCCATTTCCAACTCACTTGTTCAATTCCTGTAGACCAAGGCTTATATGGCTGGAAGTAAATCATTTAGGTTGACCTGATTATGCCTAGGGGGAAGGGTCAGAAGAGAACTGTACTTTAAGAGATACACTCACAAAGTTAAGATGGAGACAGTGGGACTTCCTTGGTGGCGTAGTGGTTAAGAATCCGCCTGCCAATGCAGGGGACATGGGTTCAAGCCCTAGTCTGGGAAGATCCCACATGCTGTGGAGCAACTAAGCCAGTGCACCACAGCTACTGAGCCTGCACTCTAGAGCCTGTGAGCCACAACTACTGAAGCGCGTGCACCTAGAGCCCGTGCTCTGCAACTAGAGAAGCCAATGCAATGAGAAGTCTGTGCACTGCAACAAAGAGTAGTCCCTGCTCGTGGCAACTAGAGAAAGCCCGTGCAGCAACAAAGACCCAACGCAACCAAAAATAAAAAATAAATGAATGAATGAATTAAAAAGAAGATGGAGGCAGTGACTAAGACTGAGGAAGAAGGTTGCCGACCTGACTCCCTACTGTGTTTAAAGCACCAAACCATACTTCTGCTTTGGAATTACCTTGAAGCACGCTGAAAAGAAGAGAAATTCAGAACCTCCATGATATTTCCTGTCTGAAAAAGAGATAGCCAAAATTTTAACAAGTTTCCTGATGCTTATGAGTCTATTCTTCCCTATCTCCAATAATAGCAATAGCATTTACTCACATACTTAGGCCATTAATCTAGAAGTAATTCTTGATCCTTTCCCCCACTCTTATTCCATACCCAGCTCAGAAGGAAGTCTGTCAGATCTTCCTGAAATGTATATCTTAGATTTCCAACTTCTAGTAACGATGGAGTATCTTGTGGCAGAGTAGCTTAGATCAGACTAACTCTCCTGCTACTAACAATTATAAACTCTGAATCAAATATAAAAAATGACTGTTTTATGACACTGGAGAGTGATCAAAAGCAGGCAGAACAGGAGGGAATCCAACCCCTGAAAGATGTGAACCAGACTGAGTGAGATCAACAGGGCACTCCCGAGTCCATATAGCAGATGATACTCAAGCAGAAAGTAGCAGTCTTGATCTGAGGAATCAGATTAGCATTTGGGGCTGCCAGAGCATTTGGAAATTTAGGGATACATCCTGGAAAAGAAGGAGCCATAAAGGAGGAAACTAAACTCTATGTAAAATCTCTCATCAAATCCTTGACTGACCACTGAATTGGGCATGAAGAGAGTGAGACTTCTTAGAACCCAAGGGAAAGTGACAATTGGAAGGCTAAAGAGTTGAACAGAGATTTTAATAAAAAGTTCACAGCTGGGGCCTCCCTGGTGGCGCAAGTGGTTGAGAGTCCGCCTGCCGATGCAGGGGATACGGGTTCGTGCCCTGGTCTGGGAAGATCCCACATGCCGCGGAGCAGCTGGGTCCGTGAGCCATGGCCGCTGAGCCTGCGCGTCCGGAGCCTGTGCTCCGCAACGGGGGAGGCCACAACAGTGAGAGGCCCGCATACCGCAAAAAAAAAAAAAAAAAAAAAAAAGTTCACAGCTGGAGAGACAGAGTTTGGCATTCAAGTCCCACCAAAAAGGAGGGCTTGGTAAATACTTCTAGATTTCCATTGAAACCCAGGTTGTTCTTCCATGCATTAGACAGGCATATTGGCCCAAATAATGGGTGTGGTCTTAAGTGAGATTTGCAGTTACCTCACACAGAGCATTTAAGTTAAGAAGCATCTTAGTTTATACCCCAGCTATTGTGTAGCATAGGAAATATTCTTCAGGGAGTCATGTATTATAGAAGAATCTATAACCACAGAAGGGTTTATTTACTGTAAGTGATTTTTATCCAGGGACACTCTGGAAAGGGCATTGAGTATATATGGTCAGTTCACTCCCTCAAACATCATTAGTCTCTGCTCAGAAATCCAGTTGATAAAGGGCCTATACCGGGAAACCTGTCTTTTTTTTCTCTTTCTCCTAGGAGACTCCACCTGGTAAAGAAAGTGAATGGATCACAGGCCAGTTGCTTTAACTCCTTCATCCTTGGGCAGATAGAAAATTCCTATCATAAGGTTTTTACACTTTACATTAAGTGATTTAATATTAATTCAACAGAGTGAAAGAAATTGAGGAACCATACTGTAAACCCAAGAGCAACCACTATAAATCCTAAAAATAAATTTAGCTTAAAAGCTAATAAAGGAGATATAATGAAATAAAATAATAATAATTTAAGACTTCATTAATCCAAAAATACAGAAATAAAAAAACAAGTAAGAAAAATGGAGGGGACAAATAGAAAACAAATAGTAAGATAATGGATTTAAACCAAAACATATTGATAATTGCATTAAATATAAATACTAAAAACTCCAATTGAAAGACAGAGATTGACAGACTGGATATAAAAAGGGAAGATACAACTTTGTTGTTTTAAAAAATACATTTTGGACAAAGATACATAGAGGTTGAAAGTAGAAGGATGAAGAAAGATATAACAATCAAAAACTAAATAAAAGCCGGAATAGCTATATTAATTGCAGGCAAATTCACTTCAAGAAATAGAATGTCACCAGAGATAAAATGATAAGAAGGTCAAAGCATCAAGAAGACATTAAAATAAAAGCTAAATGTATATGTAGCTAATAGCATAGCTTCAAATCTATGAAGCAAAAATCGACACAACTAAAGGGAAAATAGACAAATCTATAATTATATCGGGAAATTTTTAACACCCACCTTCAATAATTGGTAAAGTAAACAAGAATTCAGTGTGGATTCAGAAGATTGAAAAATACTATCAAACAAATTGATTTGTTAACATTTGTGAAACACTATTCAACAATTACAGAATATACAGTTTTTTCAAGTGAGTATGGAACATTCACCAAGATAGAGATATGCTGGTTCATAAAACAAGTCTCAATAAATTTCAGAACACTGAAAACATACAGAAAATGTTCTCTGACCACAACAGAATGAAATTTTAAGCCAATATCAAAATAATAATTAGAAAATTCCAAAATGCTTGTAAATTAAGCAGTACACTCCTAAATAAACAGTGTGTCAAAGAAGGAATCACAAGGGAAACTAAAACGTATTTTGAGTTGAATGATCATGGAAATAGAATGTGTCAAAATTTGTGGGATGCCGTAAAGCTGTGTTTAGACAGAAAGGAATAGTGTTAAACGATTATAGTAAGATAGAAGGAAAGTTCTTAGTCAGTTATCTAAGATTTCAACTAAGGCTGGAAAAAGAAGACTGAAGTAACTCAAAGTAAGTAGAAGGAAATAATGAAGAGCAGAAGCAAATGAATTAGAAAACAACACACAAAAAAACAGAGAAACGAACAAAGCCAGAAGTTGGCTATTTGAAAAGAATAATGAAATTGGTAAACCTCTAGCTAACTCATTAAGAAAAAAAGTGAAACCACAAACTAAACATTTCAGGAATGAAAGAGGGAATATTACTGCAACAGAGACAGCTTTGCTAGTGAATTTTGTCAATTTAAAGAGTAAACAGTATTAATCTTACAGAAACATTTATATGAACTCAGAAAAGAGGATAAACTTCCATATCAGGAGAGAACACCTATGAACCTTTTTTATGAGGCCACCATAATCTGGTACTAGCAAAACCTGACAAGAATATTATGACAAAAGAAAATTATAGACCAGTATCACTAGTGGATATAGACTCAATAATTATTAATAAAATCTTAGCAAATAATATCCACCATTATATCAAAAGGGTATTATATCATGAACAAGTGGGTATGATACAAGAAAGGAAAGATCAGTTTAATATTTGAATATCAACCAATTAATTTTATCACATTAACAGAATAGAGGGAAAAATTCTATGACCATGTCTATAAATGCAAATTTAAAAATTTACAAAAATTCAAACCCTATTTATGATAAAATACTCTCTGTGAACTAGTAGTAGAAGGATACTTTCATAAGGACATCAGCAATATAGTAAAATAGGAGTTTCCAGAGCTTGTCGCCTCACAGAAACATCAGTTTGAACAACTATCCACAAATGAAAATACCTTCACAAGAACTAAGGATTCCAAGTGAGAAAGATGGGTAAAGACTTCTGGGTTTTCGTTGAAACACAGCACAAAAATAAGAAAAGACCCATTAAAGAGGGTAAAACAATAGTTTTGCATTACCCATGTCATCCTTCTCCCAAGCCCGAGCAGTGCAGTTCATAGAGAGACTTCTACTTCATGGAGGAAGAAGAGTGTGGTGTGTACCCTACTTCTTCATGAACCCCAGCACAAGGCTTACCCCAGTGAACCCTGGCACCATGCTAGCACCTGTAATCCCAGGCTTGCCCTTCCATATCTAGGCTCCTGGCTGCCACAGTGCCAGTCCAGGCCTGAAGGCCCCAGGGTCCAGGTCAGCCCCCGTGGACCCAGGCTCAATGCCTGCCTCAGTGACCCAGCTTCCAGGCCTGCAGCAGGGTTAGGTTGGCACCTGAAGCCCCAGGATCCAGACCAGCCCCTGCTAATAACTTCAATAGATGCAGAAAAATGTATTTGACAAAATTCAACACAAAAGTTTCTGATAAAACTTTTGACAAATTATAAGAAATATACCTCAACATAGTGAAGGCCATATATGACAAACCCACAACTAACTTCATATTCACAGATGAAAAGCTGAAAGCTTTTCCTCCAAGATCAGAAACAAGACAAGGGTTCCCACTCTTGCCACTTCTATTCAATATAGTACTGAAGTCTTAGCCAAAGTAATTAGACAAGAATAAGAAATAAAAGGCATCCAAATTGGAAAGGAAGAAGTAAAATTGTCTGTGTTTGCAGATGACATTTTCTTATATATAGAAAACCCTAAAGCCTCCAGCAAAAAAGCAGAATTAATAAACAAATTCACTAAAGTTGCAAGATACAAAAATCGACATACAGGGCTTCCCTGGTGGCGCAGTCGTTGAGAGTCCGCCTGCCGATGCAGGGGACACGGGTTCGTGCCCTGGTCTGGGAAGATCCCACATGCCGCGGAGCAGCTGGGCCCGTGAGCCATGGCTGCTGAGCCTGCGTGTCCAGAGCCTGTGCTCCGCAGCAGGAGAGGCCACAACAGTGAGAGGCCCGCATACCGCAAAAAAAAAGAAAAAAAAAATCAACCTACAAAAATCAGTTGCATTTCTATACACTAACAATGATCACAAAAAGATATCAAGAAAGCAATCCAATGTATAATAGCATCAAAAGTAATATAATGCTCATGAATAAATTTAATCAAGAAGATGAAAGATATGTACACTAAAAATTACAAGACATTGATGAAAGAAATTGAAAGAGAAAAATAAGTGGAAAGATATTCTGTGCTCACAGATTAGAAGGATTAATATTGTTAAAATGTCATACCACCCAAAGCAATCTACAGATTCAATGCAATCCCTATTAAAATTGCAATGGAATTTTCCACAGAAATAGAAAAAGCAATCCTAAAACTTATGCAGAACCACAAAAGACCCCAAATAACCAAAACAATCTTGAGAAAGAACAAATCTGGAAGCATCACACTTCCTGAATTCAAAATATACTACAAAGCTGTAGCAATTAAAACGGTATAACTGGCATAAATAGACATATAGACCAATGGAACAGAATAGAGAGACCAGAAATAAACCCATACATTTACAATCAATTGATCTTTGACAAAAATGCCAAGATCATACAATAAGGAAACGATGGTCTCTTCAGTAATTGGTGTTTGTAAAACTGGATATCCACATGCAGAAGAATGAAATCAGACCCTTATACCATCAACTAATATCACCTCAAAATGGATTAAAGACTTAAATTAATACTTGAAACTGTAGAACTACTAGTAGAAAACAGGGAAAAAGCCTTCTGACGTTGGTCTTAGCAATGATTTTTGGTTATAACTCCAAAAAGACAGGCAACAAAAGCAAAAATGGACAATTGGGATTGCATCAAACTAAAAAGTTTCTACACAGCAAATAAACGAATAGAGTGAAGAGTAAACCTATGGAATGGGAGAAAATATTTGTAAACCATACATATGGTAAGGGGTTAATATACAAAATCTATAAGGAACTCAAATAGCTCAATGGCAAGAAATCAAATTCCCTGTTTAAAAAAATGGGCAAATGACCTGAATAGATATTTTTCCAAAGAAGACATACAAATAGCCAACAGGTACTTGAAAAAAATGCTCAACATCACTAATCATCAGGGAAATGTATATCAAAACTACATTGAGATAATCACCTAATATCTGTTAGAATGGCTATTATCAAAAAGATGAAGGATAAGTATTGGTGAGGATGTGGAGAAAAGGAAACCCTTGTGCACTGTTGGTGGGAATGTAAATTATTACTGCTATTATGGAAAACAGTATGGAGGTTCCTCAAAAAGTTAAAAATAGTACCACCATATGATTCTGGGTATATATTCAAAGGAAATGAAATCAGTATCTCAAAGAGAGATCTCCATTCCCATGTTCACTGTAGCATTATTCACAATAGCCAAGATAATGGAATCAACCTAAGTGTCTATTGATGGATGAATGGATAATGAAAAGTGGTATATTCATAAAATAAAGTATTATTCAGCTTTAAAAGAGAAGAAAATCCTGTCACATGCTACAATAAGGATGAATCTCAAGGATATTATACTAAGTGAAATAAGCCAAGCACAGAAAGACAAATATTACATGATCTCACTTATATGTGGATTCTAAAACAGTTGAATTCATAGGATAATAGAATAGAATGATGCCAGGGGCTCAAGGTTAGAGAAAAATGCAGAGATGTTGGTCAAATGGTACAAAGTTTCAGTTATGCAGGAAGAATAAGTTCTGGAGGTCTAATTACAGCATGGTGAATATAGTTAATAAACACTATATTTTATACTTGAAATTTGCTAAGAGAGTAGATCTTAAATATTTACTCCACATACACACAAAAATAACTATATGAGGGATGGATATGTTAATTAACTTGATTGTGATAATCATTTCACAATGTATACACATTTCAGAACATCACATTGTACATTATAAATATATATAACTTTTATTTGTCAATTTTACCTATATAAAGCTGGAAACAAATAAAAATAGTACCTAACAACAACAACAACAAAGGGTACTTGCAAAGCATAATAAAGGACATCTATGGAAAACTTCAGCAAATACCAAACATAATGAAAGAAGAGCTGAAATTTTTAATTTCGAAAATCATGATACTTGAAATTTTCTTTTAATAGATGTTGATGTTTTGGGATCCTATCTAAGAAATGTTTGTCTTCCCCAGGGTAAAAATGATATTCTGTGTGCCCCACAAGAAGTTTTATAGATTGAATATTTATGTTTAGGTCTATTATCTACCTCGAATAGATTGTTGTATATGGTGTATATACTTGTTCCAGCATTATTTATTGAAAAAACTATCCTTTCCCCATTGAATTACCTTGGCATCTTTGTTGAAAATCAATTGATCATATATGTGTGTTTCTTTCTGTACATCTTTATTCTGTTCATTGATTTATTTGTCTTACTTTATGTCAGTGCTGCAATGACTTGATTATTATAGATTTATATTGAGTTTAATGATGAGGTAGTGTAAATCCTCCAACTTGATTCATCTTTTACAAGATTGTTTTGGCTCTTCCAGGTCCTTTACATTTCCATATCAGCTTAGAATCTTCTTGTCAGTTTCTCCAAAATTTCTCTCTGGATTTTGAATGGGATAACATTAATCTGTAAACTGACTTGGGAAGAAATGATATCTAAATAGGTCCCCCTTGGCAACCACGAGTCTGTTCTCTATGTCTGTGAGTCTGTTTTTGTGTCATAGATAAGTTCATTTGTGTCATATTTTAGATTCCACATATAAGTCATATCATACTGTATTTGTCTTTCTCTTTCTGACTTCACTTAGTATGATAATCTCTAAGTCTGTCCATGTTGTTGTAAATGGCATTATTTCATTCTTCTTTATGGCTGAGTAGTATTCCATTATATATATGTACTTCATCTTCTTTATCCATTCATCTGTCAGTGGACATTTAGGTTGTTTCCATGTCTTGGCTATTGTGAACAGTGCTGCTATGAACATAGAGGTGCATGTATCTTTTTGAACTAGAGTTTTGTCTTCTGCATAGATGTCCATAAGTGGGATTGCTGGATCATTTAGCAACTCTATTTTTAGTTTTTTAGTTTAGAAAACAGTTTTATACTGTTTTCCATAGTGGTTGCACCAATTTACATTCTCACCAACAGTGTAGGAGGGTTCTCTTTTCTCCATACCCTCTCCACCATTTGTTATTTGTAGATTTTTTAATAATGGCCATTCTGACTGTGTGAGGTGGTACCCTATTGTAGTCTTGCTTTACCTTTCTCTAATAATTAGCAGTGTTGAGCATCTTTTCATGTGCCTACTGGCCATCTGTATGTCTTCTTTAGAGAAATGTTTATTTAGGTCTTCTGCCCATTTTTCAATTGGGCTGTTTGTTTTTTTTTGTTGTTGAGTTGTATGAGCTGTTTGTATATTTTGATAATTGAGCCCTTGTTGGTTGTATCATTTGCGACTATTTTCTCCCAGTCCATAGGTTGCCTTTTCATTTTGTTTATGATTTCCTTTGCTGTACCAAAGCTTGTAAGTTTGATTAGATCCCATTTGCTAATTTTTGCTTTCATTTCTATTGCCTTGGGAGACTGATCTAAGAAAACATTGGTTCGATTTATATCAGAGAATGTTTTGCCTATATTCTCTTCTAGCAGTTTTATGGTGTTGTATCTTATGTTAAAGTCTTTAAGCCATTTTGAGTTTATTTTTGCATATCGTGTGAGGGTGTGATCTAACTTCATTGATTTACATGTGGCTGTCAAGCTTTCCCAACACAATTTGCTGAAGAGACTGTCTTTTTTCCATTGTATGTTCTTGACTCCTTTGTCAAAGATTAATTGGCCATAGGTGTGTGGGTTTATTCTTGGGCTCTCTATTCTGTTCCATTGACCTATATGTCTGTTTTTGTGCCAGTACCACACAGTTTTGACTACTGTAGCTTTGCAGTATTGTCTGAAGTCTGGGAGGGTTATGCCTCCCGCTTTGTTCTTTTTCCTCAGGATTGCTTTGGCAATTCTGTCTTTTATGGTTCCATATAAATTTTAGGATTTTTTTGTTCTAGTTCTGTGGAAAAAGTCATAGGTAATTTGACAGAGATTGCATTAAATCTGTAACTACTTTGGTAGTATGGCCATTTAAACAATATTAACTCTTCCAATCCAAGAGCATGAGCTATCTTTCCATTTCTTTGAATCATCTTCATCCCTTTTTTAATGTTTTATAGTTCTCAGCATGTATGTCTTTCAACTCCTTGGTCAGGTTTATTCCTAAGTGTTTTTTTTTCATGCGATTTTAAAAGGGATTGTTTTTTTACATTCCCTTTCTGATATTTTATTATAAGTGTAAAGAAATGTCTTGCCTTGTTCTTGATCTTAAAGTCTTTTAAGTGACTTTATCTTGTTATTTCTCCTTGCCCATGTCCCTACATTCTGCCTCTTTCTTTCTAGTCTATAAATGGAAGGGACTGAAATATATCATCTTTTTTTTAATTTTTAACTGTGGCAAAATTGGTTAAATTTACCATCTTAACCAATTTTAAGTGTACAGTTCAGTTGTGTTAAGCATATTCACGTTATAGTGCATCAGATCTCTAGAACTTTTTCATCTTGCAAAACTGAAACTCTGTACCCACTATACAGTAATCCCTGTTGCCCCCATCCTTGGCAACCAACTTTCTATTTTCAGTTTTTATGAGTCTGACTACTTCATCTGAGTGGAAATCATACAGCATTTGTTCTCTTGTGACCAGCTTATTTAGCATAATATCCTTGATGTTCATTCATGTTGTAGCATGTGACAGGAATTCCTTCTCTTTTAATGCTGCAGAATATTCCATTCTATATATACACAACATTTCCTTTATCCTTTCAATTGTTAATGGACATTTGGGTTGCTTCCTTCTCTTGTCTATTCTGGATAATGCTGCATTAAACATGAGTGTACAGGTATCTCTCTGAGATATCACTTTGAGTTCTTTTAGGTATATACCCAGAAGGGGGATTACTGGATCATATGGCAGTTCTATTTTTAATTTTTTAAGGAGGCTGCATAATGTTTTCCATAATGACTGCACCATTTTATATTCTCACCAACTGTGCACAAGGGTTTCAACTTTGTATTCTTGCCAGCACTTGGGCATAGGAGCTACTGGATTGAGGGGCTTTTCTTACTTAGATAACCTAGGTTTTGCAAAATCAACATTTTTAATATTCCCATTCCCTCTTCCCCAACATAAAACAAGCAAGCAAGCAAACAAACACCATGTTTCTCCTGCTCTATTCGATCTTGAGTAAATCGTTTAATTAACACTCACCAATTTTCAATTACTTTGTTAGGTGCTGGTGATGAGAAGATGATAAAGGTATAAACACTTCACTTACCATCTTCTCAGTCTAGAAATATAGTGTAAATGTGGAATCATTTGTGAGGCATGGGAGTGAGTGAGTAACCTTTGCTGTGGTCTGGGAATGGGTTACAAAGGACTTCTTGGAAGAGTTGATACCAGAGTTGAATTCGGAAGGTTATTAAGGGTAACCAAATGAGTATGTGAAAGAAAAGAGTTTCAAGACAAATAGAATAACATGTATTTAAATTTTGAATTGTAAAATGTCATTTTGCATTCAGGAAAAAATAAATAGATTGGTGTGATATGATCATTATATCTGAAGAGGGAGTAGCAGAGGTAAAGCTGGAATTGTCACACAAGGTTGTCTATGCTAATTTAGTAGCTTTATAGCTCACATTTTAGGTACTAAAGTATTTTTTTTTAAACCAGGAGAAAAGCAATATGAATATTGCTTAAGTTTTTTAAAATATCACTTTGGTGAGAGTGGGGACTTTAAAAATAAAACTGAAATTAAAGCTCTGACAATGAAAATGGATGGGAAGAGTTGGAGTGCTGAGATAGAATAGATTGAGATGTGTATAACTTGGGTTATATTGCCATCTGGTGTTCACCATACAGTATAACTTGATTCGGGGAGTTAGAACGTTAGAGTTGAATGTAATTTGAGAAAATTGGGAAAGAGGAAAATGAGCTCTCAGCGGAGATCAGAATTTGGCTTTGCAGGTGCTTAATTAATGTCTTATTTTGACACATTCTAGAAGCTCCTGGGAGCAACGATGTGTCACTTTCAGTCATTTTAGGAGGGTCTATGTGCATAGATAAATCATGAGGGAAGTCACCTAATGAACATGTGGGGCTGAGAGAATTTCTTTGATACTTTATTGATCTCCCTTAAAGAAGACAATCTTTCATCCTGACTGAACGTAAGTCTGGCTGAGTAATCATTAACTTCCCCAAAGAAGAGTCAAGATTATGGGAAAGACAGCCTCATCTTCTAAGAAGTAGGATTTTTTTTTTTAACTTTTTTTTTCTTTTTCTTTTTTTTGAGGTACGCGGGCCTCTCACTGTTGTGGCCTCTCCCGTTGCTGGAGCACAGGCTCCGGACGCGCAGGCTCAGTGGCCATGGCTCACGGGCCCAGCCGCTCCGCGGCATGTGGGATCTTCCCGGACCAGGGCACAAACCCGTGTCCCCTGCATCGGCAGGCGGACTCTCAACCACTGTGCCACCAGGGAAGCCCAGAAGTAGGGTTTTTACTCAAGTTGAAGACTCCATGGAGTTAAATTTTCTAGAGGGGAAAGACCATTAAACCAAGATTAGGGTTATTGCATAGGAGGATGTATTAGTTTGGTATGCTTCCTTAACAAAATACCATAGACTGTGTGCCTTGAACAACAGAAATTTATTTTCTCCCAATGCTGGTACCTGGAAATCCAAGATCAAGGGGTTGGCAGGGTTGGTTTCTCCTCTGAGGAGACCTCCCCTGAGGCCTCTCTCCTTGTCTTGTGGATGGCTGTCTTCTTCGTGTGTGTTTACATAGTTGCCTCTCTGAATGCACCTGCCTGGTGTCTCTCTGTATGTCCAAATTTCCTCTTGTTACAAAGACGCCACTAGTATTAGATTAGGGCCCACTCTAAGGAACTCATTTTAACTTGATTATCTCTTTAAAAACCCTATCTCCAAATATGGTCCCATGCTGAAGTTCTGGAGGTTAGGACTTCATCTTACGAGTTGTGGGAGACACAATTCAGCCCAGAAGAGAGAGTATGGCTGGTTATTTCATACTTCCTCAGGAACATACTCAGGGCCTATTATTAAAACTAGTACCTGGCTCTGGGAAACACTGGGGAGTCCTGTGAAGTAATCTGCCTGCCAAAATCCATACTGATTGTCTCTCCAAGACAGACACTATTGTTTCCAGTCAATGACTTCAAAGAAGGTGTATTCGTTTGCTAGGGCTGTTATAACAGAGTATCACAAACTGGGCTGCTTAAATAACAGAAATATATTATCTAGCAGTCCTGGAAGAGGCAAGACCAAGATCAAGGTGTTGGCAGGGTTGGTTCCTTCTGAGGGCTGTGAGAATCTCTTCTGCCTCTGGCCTAGCTTCTGATGGTCTGCTAGGAATCTTTGGCATTCCTTGGCTTACAGAAGCATCACCCCAATCTTTGCCTTCATCTTTGCATGGTCCTGTGATCATTTCTGTATCTAAATGTTACCCCCCACCACCTTTTTTATCTTCTGAGAGAAATTATACAAGATAAGGTGCTTTAAGGATATTATAATTTTTGAACAGTTATGAATTCATTTATAAACATAATTATAAAATTGAATGCACACATAGGATGTAATGAGACACATAAATGCTGACTGAAGGGGACAAGGTAGGGGCTGATTCGAAGATATGTTTAGCCCCTTAATTCATAAACCGTTGCCTGAAAAAAGATTTGGAAAAATCAAAATGATCTATTAATTATAATTAATATAATGGTTTTTCAAAGTATACCTGGAATGATCTTTGATAAGAGTCATGTGGCAGATTAAAGAAAGCTGCGCAAATTTAGACACTCCAAGACAAGACATGGGTCTATGTCATCTCTCCTGAAGTGTGAGCAAGCCCTGTGCTTGCTCTAATAAAATATTGCAGACATGATATTACACCAGTTTTTCAGTCCAGGCCTTAGGAAAGTGGCAGCTTTCGCTTCTTAGCTCTTGGAACACTTGGTCTTGGAGCCCTGAGCCACCATGGAAGAAGTATGGCCGCTCTGCTGGAGCCACCATGTGGAAAGAACAGGCATTTGGGTGAAGCCATTCTGGATACTCCAGTCCAGTTCTGCTGCAGCCTAATCCCACCAAATTTTCCCTTTTTATAAGAAAGGGCTTACCCTACCCCAGTATGACCTCATCTTAACTAATTATATCTGCAATGACCCTATTTCCAAGTAAGGTCCCATTCTGAGTTGGGGAGTTAGGACTCTAACAGATGAATATTTGGGGGACACAATTCAACTCATAGCAAAAGTCTTTAAAACTATTTCCCAGGTCGGTATTATAAGTATCCTCTGGTTGATTTCCTTTTTTTTTGGGGGGGGGTGGCTTTTAAAAATCATGAGATGGGGCTTCCCTGGTGGCGCAGTGGTTGAGAGTCTGCCTGCCGATGCAGGGGACGTGGGTTCGTGCCCTGGTCTGGGAAGATCCCACATGCCGCGGAGCGGCTGGGCCCATGAGCCACGGCCGCTGGGCCTGCGTGTCCGGTACCTGTGCTCCGCAACGGGAGAGGCCACAACAGTGAGAGACCCGCGTACCGCAAAAAAAAAAAAAAAAAAAAAAAAAAAAAATCATGAGATGGCCCCTGTATAAAATGTATAAAATCTTTTTTTGATTTTATTTAATTTATGATTTATAATAATTTATGATTTATAATAATTTATGATTTTTAGCATAAATCATAGAATCTATGCTAAAAAGCAATAAGTTATCTCTCCTTCTCTTCTTTCTTCCTCCCTCCCTCCCTCTCTTCTTTCTTTATTATTATTATTTTTCACACAATGGTGTTAGACTTACATCTGGTACATGACTAGCAAATACTGAATCAGTAGAAAACAGGAGGAGCACAAAAGTAGGAAAGGATAGGAGAGGTTTCTAATTTATCAAAATATTAGCAGTCATACTTCATGTTTTAAACAAAAATGACAACATAGAGCCCCATTAAGTTATGAATAACTAAGTTTCCTACAACAGATATTCTAAGGCCACTTAGCCAAATGAATCTAATTTTTTTTTAAGTCTTGAAGGACACTAGCTGCTTACCTCATAGGCAAGGCAGGCTCCTTGAAACATCATTCTGTATTCTCTCTGCTATCCAAGACGAAGCACACTGGGGAATGATGTGGCCTATAGCAGCCAAACTGGACATGAGGAAGAATGCTCAAAAACAGGATGTTAGTGACTTTAGTGAGTGCATGTGTCAACCTTGTTGTATTGTAACTGGACTTTTGGTGTTGAATTAAATTTGTCTTTACAAGATGATTATTTACATTATATATGATTAGAAAAATGTTGTTTTGGTCATTCATACATACAACAAACTTCTAAAGAATTCTTTCTATGTGAAGGCTCAATTTTCAGCACAGAGAACTCAGAGCTGGATAAGGCATGATCCTTGTTTTCAGGAGAATCCCTCCATGCCGTTGAGCTCATTCGACAACCTAGATACACACACGTGCATTATAGCAGCATGAAGAACACTTGAATATCTGCTGAACCCAGTGCTAAAATCCTGGACAAGTGTCAGAAACTCTGCATGTGCCTGTGGTTGATGAGGATCCCATGCCAGCTCATGGGAAATTCTTGTACTCCTGCCCTTGCCTCTTTTCTCAAACCTCTTTGACTGTTCTGCTGGTCACGTTTATAGGTCAGGCAGGTGAGGGTAGGCAGAACATCTGGAGAACACCTGGCTATACTTTGAGCACATTTGTCATCATGATTAGTGTCCTCCTCCCCAATGAAGGACGACTATTGAATATCCTCTATTAACCTTAAAGTGTTCATTGATTCTTCAGTTCATCAGCATTCTCAAATAATGCTATTTAAATACTTAACTCTTCTTTCACTGGCTCAAATTTATTTTCACAGCTCTCAATTTTGCTTTATTCAACAATTTTTTAATATGTGAAACAATACATTCCTGGTTATAATTATATAATTTATTCAGGCAGTAGAGTCCTATTTCTGCAGAAAACCTCTTCCACATTTGTATGCCAGATCAGCTATATTCCTCAGAGAACAGTGTGTGTCCAGTGCTCTGCCAGTAGAGAAAGTGTGAGTCCCACTGTCCCACAGAAACCAAAGAGCTGGGCGGAGAACTGCCAGGCAAAATGTACATTCCTAAAAATTGCAAAAGGAGCCCTGGTGGTTGGACATAGCCAAAAGTGGAGGTCTACATGTTAGTATAAGATAGAGTCCAAGCCTTCAAGGAGTCACACAGACTAAAGATGGCACCTCATTTGTTTTCATTCACACTGTGTTCCCAGCACTGAGCACAACTTACATGTTCCCCAACTGTATAACAGGTTGAAAACAGTTAACTCAGTAGTTTTATTGGAGGCTCTATGCAAGTCACAGGAGACTACAAGCCCAGATGTTTTTATTATTGATTTTATTATTTTTAAGAATAAATAATTTAGAAATTGACAAACATAATTGAAGTATGGCCTATAAAATCAAATCGAAGCAAAGCAAATTTGCACGTCTATAAATCAATAAACCAGAAAAATTATGCTCCTGACTAGTGCATGGTGTTTGCTTGCCTAGCCAGTGCTCAGTAACCATTTATTAATTTGAAAGTGAAGGAGAAATTTCTAAAAAGTAATCTCAAGTCAAAAGCAATGTAAATTCTTTTGTAATAAAAACTTTACACCATGATGACAAGTTTAAAGCTCTCATTTGGCATTGCTTGAGTCCCTACTATGTACCCAATATCCAGACCTATGACACACCTTCCTTTTCTGAACTTTATTATTTCACAATAACAATTTTTCTTACCAGGTAGATACAAATTAAATTGTATATCATTCTCTATTAATAGAGAGAAGGAGTTTCCTTTATTAAGCTCTTACTGGAGACAAAATTTTCCCACTCTGAGAAAGATCAAGTAATTTCTAGCCTTTAAAATTCTTTAATTCCATAAAAATTAATGCTAGGAATATTTCAGTTAGGAAATATGTGCAGCAGTTAACTTGTTTAAGAGTGTGGTAAAAGTCATTTCAAAGAGACTCAATTCATGGAGGATATTAATTATAGCAAGAGGTCTTTTGATATTGACATCAAATCACTATAATTTAAGTGTTTTGACATGTGCTGACATGCTTAACTTTCTGAAATACATTTAAATATTTCTGTAAATCACCTACTAAAGGTGAAGAGAAGACTACCCATAACACCAAGTATCCTTGAGAAATGACCACGGCATTCACTGTGAAGCCACATTACAGAGTCAAAGTTGCTAATCCTTCTGCAGTGTGAAATGAAAATGTTTTATGAGTCTAAGTGGGACCAGTGAGTATTGGTGCTGCTGTTTCTAAAGGAGCCACGGCAAGGTGACTTCAATTCTTGTAGGTAGATAAAACCATCCTCTGTGAGGGTATCTCATAGGACTTAGCACACAACATCCAAGAGTTTAATTATCTGCAGACATAACCATACAGTTTAAAAATAATTGACTGAGGGACTTCCCTGGTGGTCCAGTGGTAAAGAATGGGGGAACTAAGATCCCACATGGCGCAGGGCAACTAAGCCCACGTGCCACAACTACTGTGCTTTGGTGCCTCAAACTACAGAGCCCACGTGCTCTGGAGCCTGCGCACCACAACGAAGAGCCCACACGCCACAATGAAGAGCCCACACCACAGTGAAAGATCCTACTTGCCGCAACTAAGACCTGACGCAGCCAAAAAATAAAAATAAATAAATAAATAAAATAATTGGCTGAATTATATGCAGTGTCTACACCTTACTAAAGTGACTAGGGTAAAACAAAGAAAAGTGTTGCTGAGTCATCTGCAGTGTACATGTTGCTGTGAACAAAAGAGGAGTCTTACCTACTTAAGTCTAGAAAAGGAGGAATTTTGCCCAGTATAGAAAAACGTTATCCAAAAGACACAGTCTGACCACTAGAAAAGTGAACAGGATTGGGGGACAAGGAGAGATTGCTGGCTTTTCTACATCTCTGTTAAAATATTCCTCAAGAACATCCAATTCCTTTGCTCTGATTCTTTGTCACTGAGCAACCTTCTGATGATGCATTCATTTTCAAACTACTGAAGTCTCCTGTGTCTAATACCAGGGAAAGAGTGCCCTGAATTTGTTGGAAGTATTTCTTCTTCCATGATAAATTAAAAAATCTGCTAGTGTCTGCTTTACCACCTATCTCTTGAGAATTTTGTTGTTATAAACCAGCCCCTCAGAGATCAGTTCCAGCCCCTCAGAGATCAGTTAACTCTTGGCACACTGACAAATTCAAATTTCTGGGACTAAAAAGGAAGAAACTTTTGGAGATGATGGATATAGTTATTACCTGGATAGGGGTGATGCTTTCATGGGTGTATATATATATATATGTCAGAACTCATCAAGTTGTATACTTTAAGTATGTTCAGTTTCTGTGTATCAATTATACCTCAGTAAAGATGTTTTTTAAAAAAAGAAAAAAGAAATCAAGGAACAGACTCTGGGCTCTGTAAGATCAACAGGCTCTGAGGCTTATTCTCATATCTCATATCTGTGCTCCGTCAAAGTCAGCATGTTCCAATCATGACTTGTCCCTAGTGCAACTGTTTGATACAACAACAGAAGTGACAAATTTGTGAGTGATTACCATGAGTTAGCCAATATGCTGAGTACTTTCTCATATATTTAATTATCTAATTAGCTCTTTGCCCTGTGAGACAATTTCCATTTTACAGGTGAAGTAATAGAGGCTCAAGGTAATAAAATAACTTGGTCACACAGTGGTATATTTATGGTTTGAACCTAGGCTTATCTGACTCCAAGATCTTTATGGTATTGCCTGCTGTCTCTCTCTAAGTTATTAAATGAGTTTTATAGAGATCCTGTCCTTTACTAGTACAACGACTTCATGGTAAATAAAACTCCTACACTGTGAACAACCTAGATGTTAACAGTGGAATAGATCTCACCAATTAAGACAGTGGAATATAAAATGTAATATCTAGTGATTGAATTGACTTTGAATTTCTTAATAGACCTCTATTTGACTAAAAGATTTTAAACTATTAATCAACTCAGCCATGGATGGGCTGGGTTGACTGTCTGTGGCTTAATTACTCTAGTGTCCTCCACATTGGCAGTCTTTTCACAAATACATTTAAACTTGAGTCCATCACTTGGTGCTGTGAAGGGCTACCAAATTTACTATTTAGGCTCTAAGGTCTAATAAAAGAAATAGTCAAATAAATATAATTGTAATGAAATGTGTTGTTACAACCATCTGAACCAGTTGCTGTGGGAACCTTAGGTAAGAGCAGTAAATCACCTGGGCTTATGGGAGAGCTTTACCAGTAAGGAGCTCTCAGTTGGCTCTAGTCTTAAAGGATAGATGAGTGTTTGCTGGGTGAAGAATTGAATAGGGGAAAGTGCTTTGCAGGCAGTAAACCCAGGCTCTACAAGGCATTAACATGTAAAAAAGTTCTGTAAGACCATAGAATGGTAAGAAATGCAATGTGGTAGGTTTTTATTTGTTTGTTTTTGTAATTATGAGCATGTTGGCTAGAGGTTAAGACAGGTGGCATGTAAGGGAGAGCCAGATCACGGGAAAGTGCTTGACTCTCTGTTGCTTACAGGGTTTTTCTCCATGAGTGATTTCAAGTCTAAAGGAGGAGACTCAATGAGACAGACGTAGGTCCTCCATCATCAGGTAGGTTCTAATGTTTATGTCTGATTGTCTCAGCTTTCTGGACTTCGATTAGCCTCTGCTTCAGGTCATGTTCAGTGTATGCAGTGAAAAATGGGATGGATCTTTTCATTCACACTGAACATTCTTTAAAGAGATTGTCAATGTGTGGTTATGAGAACGTTGTATCAGAAAAATCTGGAAAGCTTGCTGAAAAGACAGATTCCTGGATCCTGGGATTTTGGTATTCTTGGCTTGAGTTAATGGCAGGAATCTAAAGTTTTAACAAACGTCCTGCAAGATTCTGTTAGGTATATAAATGTGGGTACCCTTGTTCTATAGGATAAAATACAAAAAGATATAGTTACATTGATTAATGGCAGCTCTCATATAACTCAAGTATTTTCTTCCCTTTAAGAGAAAAGAAACTACAAGACAATATATTGATAACATTAATATAGAATTACAAATCCAGCTTCTAGATCTAGAAGATTATGTATATCATGAGTTAGGATTAATTCAATTTATGTACTATTCTTATGTATATTACAGCAGAGGCTACACAATGGAAGCCTGTTCAACCTGAATTTGCTCATGGAAGTGTTCGTTTTGGCCTATAGTCTAATTTCTCAAAGCTTAAATTAACTTCCTCATTTAGACACAGCAATATTTCATACAAAATATTGCATTCACATTATGCAGTCAATAAACAACTGAAACTGGTTAGGGGATGCCTCCTTTGGGAAAGAATCCAGGCTATGTAGTTCACCATATACCTCACCCAGTCTTTTCCACCCTGGGCTCTTGCCTGGCCCATAGGACTAGTCCTGTCTCCCTGAAACAAGGGTCCTCCACATCTGGCTACTGCATGCCTTCTAGTTTCATTCTTGCTCTTTCCCCAGTTTTCCTCATGCTCAAGTATTGCCAGACATTGGGAGGTGGTTGGTCAGAGACCTTCACACTTCTGTGTCTTTGCACATGCTGTCCCTTAGGTGTAAAATGTCCTTGTCAACTTTATATTCTTGGTCATCTTTTAAGAGCCATTGCAAGTATCATACCGGTTGTGCAGTCCCCCCTGACTCTTCTCAGGCTAGGTTAGGAATTCTACCTCTGCTCTCTAACAACTTTGTGAAACTCTCTAGCACCTCTTAGCATGTTATACTATAATCAACTGTTGAACATTTCCACCACTAAACCATGACTTTATTCAGTATTTGACATTTAAAATAAATTTTTACCTAGGCTTGGTATAGAAAGGATCCTTTCAAACCCACAGGCAACCAGAATATCTAATAATCCCAGTGACCCAACTGCTTAATTATCTTAGTAGTAGACATTGTGACATTATTTTAGAAGAATGCATAACCATTTAGACTTTATCCAGAAATGTTTGGGCAGAGTTCTTCAAGTAGGTGCAGTGTATTCTTTCTTATTTCATTACAATTATTACACTTCTGAAACGAATATATCAGAGGAGACCTAAAAACCTACTTTATTAAAATTCTTCCTATCAGATATACTACAACTACATCTTAGCTGAATGCAATTTGTGGTAAGTTCTTAGAAGAAAATCCTATTCTATATTTAACTGTAGACTTATCTAACATAGAAGTCGCATTTAACTCTGAATTCTGTTTATTCTCTTTTTGGTAAAATAATCTATTGCCCCCTTCATAATAATTCCAGTTTCAACTATTCTCTATCACTTTCAACATTCCATTTCCTCCAAACATCATGCGAAGTTGTTTTTCCTTTTCTTGAACATACTTTTTAGTTTCTCCCTTTCTTTTTCTGGTCAAATGCCATCAGGTTTTAATTAATTCCTTCTATAATATTTGCATGCTATGATTTTCTTTAATTTATTTTGTCTACACTCTTGCCTTATTTAATTCAAGGGAACATTTGGGGAATGGATATAGTTTGCATAAAGGATGCTTCACAAATAAATTATTCTGCTTCCAACTGCCAGAATGGGTAAGCAAAAGCTTGCAAAGCCATTTCTATAAAGTCTATCTGCAAACAATGAGAACACTCCTGATTAATGTAGGCTAAAGCTACACCGAAAGTCATTAGTACACTTCAGTTGCACTTGCCCACTTCAAGTTTTAAAAAGTGACGCTGAGTTTAAATGTTTGAAATTACTTTTTCAGAACCAATTTTAAAAAGAATGCATAAATCTGGCCTTGTTTGGCTGATAGCTCTCTGTCCAGATGGAACTGTGCATGTGAATTTCTAGAGTATTACAAGCTTGGAGGTCCAGTGATTGTACTATGATGTTTCACAAATTAAATTTCTCTCCTTTGTGAGTTGTTGCCAGTATGATAGCATTTACTTTATTGAAAATAACTTCAATTCCATTAAAATTAACTGGGTGAATTAATATAAAGCATATTTTTTGGAAGGTGTTAGGAGACAGAGACGAGCCTAAGGAGAAGGAGAGCAGGGCTGGAGGAAGAGGTACTGGTATGAAGTGACACAGAGAGGGGAAAGTGTCTGATTAGAGGTCTCCAAGAGGGAGAGAGAGAGAGGATACAGAGGGGGTGCCAGGCTGTAAAGATTTTTGTTCATTTTTTTTACTCTCTATTACCTCTATTTCTTTCATAAAACTTTACAATTTGATGTTTTATAAACACTTATGTAATTGCTTATTATCTCTCTCCTGCAGTAGAGTGTAAGTTCTAGGAGTGCAGAAACTGTGTTAGTTTTATTTTCAAATATATACCAAGCACCTGTCATGGTGCTGGTAAATCATAGATTCTGAATAAATATTTGCTCCATAAAATAAGAAAGGCTGAGAAGTTAATACATTTCCAAGTTCTGGAAGTATATGAGCCATGAAGATCTGAGCAACCCAGGCAGGAAAGGAATAGTGAAGGTAACTTAAAGTTAAGTATTTACAGGGAAAAATGAAACAGCAGGAAGATTAGAGATGGAGCAGGGGAAAATTCTGGTGTTTTCCTATGGAATTCATATGATAACATTTAAAATGCCTTAAAAGATAAACTAGTTTGTTTGCAGTAGACTAAAGTAGATAAAGAAGTAATTAATATTAGAACATGTATATATGAGTTTTATTTTATGGTGAAAGAGTAAAGAAGTAGAGGAAGTAAGAGAGGCTAATTTTAATGGTGTTATACCAGGCATAGTTATTGTGGCCATGTTTCTGAACAAATGGGGGATTCTTCTTTTGCTTGTAATTAATTTAGGAATTCTCTTTTCTACCAAAAGAAATTTAAAACAATGTCTCCATTCAAGGTAGAAAGGCAGTATGGTGCTGAGTGACCTCCATCAAGGCTGCTCCCTGTCAGGCAAAAGATTGGAGTGAATCCCACATCAGTTTATATCAAGGTATAGGAAATAGGCTTTACTGGATAAAAAGAAATAACACAAGGCAAGATCAGTGACACAGATACCCATGTCTGCCTGTCTCTTACCACTGCACAGAATGGTATACCAGAACCAAGGGTTCCACTGATGAAGTTGAGGGTCTCACTTTTGAAGGGCAAACATGAGAAAGTGGCTTTGTCAAGAAAGGAATAAACTGGCCAGTTGCATTTGGGGTACTAGCTATTTATAGGAGTCATCTGGGATGCTCATGCCCCAGTATCTGAAGATCTTAGGACCTATGCAATATTGCAGTTCTCTGGGGGAAGGAAGACTGACACCTGGGATACTGAGCCTGCATAAGCTCCTTTCATTGGGAGGCTACACCAGTTTCTCAGCCTGCTTATTGTCTGGGAAACCCAGGCAGAGAAGCACAAGTCATCAGTAGTACTTCCTTCGTGCCCTTTGACAAATTAACTTCTCAAGGTCTCAGCTTTTTTATCTTAAAATAAGAACTATGTGTACCTCATGGAATTCCTTGGAAATTTGGATTTTATTCTAAATGAACTAGATGTATTTGTTTCTCAAAAATGTACTATAGAATCATTTATTAGTGACCACTAAAAACTACAAAATTTCATTTTACTGACCTTCATGACTTTGGAAAGTACAAACAAATGATAACTCCATTCCAGATATGAGTTAATACTGGGATTTAAGTGCAGAGTGCTAGAAAACTAGAATTCTGTTTGAACTTAAATATTATTTAACATTTTTTAACATAGTTACATGGACCTCAATATTAGGTTACAAAATGCCCAGTGATCAAGACTTTGAGACCTTTTTATTTACACATTTATTGCAAAGTAATTCTGGCAAGAAAAAGAAAAGGGTGGCATGATTATTTAGATGATGTCAAAAGGACAATTCCTGAGTTTTCTGGCACATACTAAGAGCATATTTCTCTGTTTTTTAATAAAACTGGCATGGAGAATCACAATGTCTATGTTCTTATTGCCCAGAAATAACTCAAGCAAGACAGTCCATATAGTTGGAGAGGCTAAGGACGTTCTAGACCAGTCTGTGAGGAGGGAACTCTTAGTGTGGTGTGCCGTGGAACTAACTGGATGCTTTCTTTGTACCAAGCACCATGATTTACCTTTTACACATATCATTGTATTGCATTGCATTTTCACAACAGTCCCTGTTGTTCTCCTTTAGTGGTTCATCTGAGGGAAAAAAAATAGATTACTGAAGAATAATGGGTAGCAATCTGAGAAGAAAAGATGTCTACCTTTTTTTTTATTGAAAGAATGGATTACTTTAAAAAGTTTCTGTAGACTTAAGGTCTTAAGAAATTTCAGAGCTAGGCAGCAAAAATATTTTTAAAAATAACAAAATTAGCTAAAAGATAATAGACTAAACTCTAAATAGAAGGGTACCTTAAATAAGAAAAACACCAAAGACAATGGCTACACTCACATTGTAGTAGAAGACAGGGTCATGGTCTGCAGTGAGGGGACTGGGTCAGGCTGTTCCAGAACAAGGCCTGGACTCATCACTGTGCATAGAGGTCAGGACCTTAGAAGCTGGAGTGACACAGATCAGGATTCAATCCAGGTGTCCCTATTCTCCAACTATGTGACTTTAGGCAAGTCATTTAAGTTGTCTGAGTATTTGTTTTCTATTTATAAAATGAGAATAATAAAATGCCTCCATCATACAGTCCAGATTAACTTAGTTTGTACAAATTACACCTAGCACAGTGCTAGGTACATGAACATTCAGTAAGTGGGCTTATTGTTTTTAAAATATTTATTGCCTGGGCAACTTTTAAAGGGTTTCTGGCATATAGGATTGGAATGAATCTGAGGTCGCTAAGATTCCTGTGTCCCCAGTTGAGAAACCAGTGTCTTGGGACTCTGTGCCTGGCATCAGGGGTTCATACCTTAAGGGAGTGACATTGATCTTTTTTCCATTTATAACACAGAGACTCATCAGAAAGGAGACATTCTTCTTAATTCTGTTCATACCAAGTGCCATATTTCCCTTCTCTTATAAAATAGCACATAGACTTCAATCCAAAGTCCTTGTTAATGAAAATGTATGAACCATTGGCTTTAAGAAATCACATGCACTATTTTAAAGAATTGGTATTGATACTTTCATTCATATATTAACAAGCACACTGAACACATTTATAGCAAAACACAGATCTCATCTGAATGTCCTTTGACAATAAGAATAGTTAACTCTTCATTTCTTACCATCTTTTCTCCTGTAGTAAAGAAAAGGCATTAATACTTCTGAGTGAAACATGAAAGCTGCTTTTCTGCAAAATAGATTTATAAGTACTCTGAAGTACTATAATAAGAGTGATAGTAAAATTCCAATCATTCACTGCTACAAAAGTTAAAATACAAAAAACTTATTGGAGTTTCTTTTAATCATCTTTTAAATCTACAAAGACAGTCGAAGTAGAACACTATTGGTTTTTATTTCTGAAAGTACTTTCCCGTAGGGCATTATGCTGCTGTATCAGACCAGGAACTCCTTTCCATCACTTTGTGTGAGTTTTATAAATTAGTGAAGATCTTGTTTGGGGGAAAAACATGCCATTTAAGATATTGTATGTTAGAAAGAGCCCCAAAATTCATAGCTTCCCTTCCATTTAGGCACTTGAAATGCTCAGATTATACTGAAAGCTTCTTGAGGAGTGCCAAATGCAAATGCCTCTGCAAGTGAGCAGCAGAGTCCCAGAGGGTCATCTGAAAGATGTTTTGATCCATGGCTGATGTCACTGGAGGGATGGCTCAGTCTAAGACTTGAGATGTCTTCAAAGACCTAGGATCTGTGGTTTAATTAAAATGGATGGACGGAGGTGTTAAGGGGGAAATGTTTTCAACAGCTTCAAGACTAGAATTTATTGACTTCAAAGACAAAGGAAGTAGATAAGACGGTAGTCCCAGAGGATAGAATAAAATATGCTAGTAAAAATGGGGCAGCATTTTGTTTCTTTTAAAGATCTCTTAAACATTGCAAAACAAACAAAAAAATATTCAAAGCACCCTCCATAGCTCTGGTTTTCAGATTTCTATGTTCATTAGGATCAGCTGTTACAATACAGATGCCCAAGCCAGACACTAACCCTAATGATTGAGATTTTCAGTGGGAGAAGGTAGGTGATTCTAATGCAATCAAGGTCTAAGAATAGTTACTCCATGGTTTTTGTCACCTGACGTACCAGGCAGTAGGGAAAGGGCTCTGGATTTTAAGACAGTAAAGCACCACTATTTTTTTATTTTTAATGAGGTATAGTTGATGTACAATATTGTATAATTTTCAGGTGTACTGCACAGTGATTCACAATTTTTAAAGGTTATATTCCATTTATAGTTATAAAATATTGACTATATTCCCTATGTTATACAATATATCCTTGTAGCTTATGTATTTTATAGATAGTAGTTGGTACCACTTAATCCCTTACCACTGTCTTGCCCCTCCCCCTTTCCTTCTCTCCACTGGTAACCATTAGTTTGTTCTTTATATCTGTGAGTGTTTCTTTTTTGTTATATTCAGTAGTTTGTTTTATTTTTTAGATTCCACATATAAGTGATATACAGTATTTGTCTTTCTCTTTATGACTTATTTCACTTAGCATAATACCCTCCAAGTCCACCTACTGGGTTGGCCAAGAAGTTCATTCAGTTTTTTTTTTAACATCTTTATTGGAGTATAATTGCTTTACAATGGTGTGTTAGTTTCTGCTTTATAACAAAGTGAATCAGCTATGCATATACATATATCCCCATATCTCCTCCCTCTTGCTTCTCCCTTCCACTCTCCCTAACCCACCCCTCTAGGTGGTCACAAAGCACTGACCTGATCTCCCTGTGCTATGCGGCTGCTTCCTACTAGCTATCTATTTTACTTTTGGTGCTGTATATATGTCCATGCCACTCTCTCACTTCCTCTCAGCTTACCCTTCCCCCTCCCCATGTCCTCAAGCGCATTCTCTACATCTGCATCTTTATTCCTGTCCTGCCTCTAGGTTCTTCATGACCTTTTTTTTTTTTTTTTTTTTTTTTTAGATTCCATATATATGTGTTAGCATACGGTATTTGTTTTTCTCTTTCTGACTTACTTCACTCTGTATGACAGTCTCTAGGTCCATCCACCTCACTGCAAATAACTCAATTTCATTTCTTTTTATGGCTGAGTAATATTCCATTGAGAATGATGTTGGCTGTGGGTTTGTCATATATGGCCTTTATTATGTTGAGGTAAGTTCCCTCTATGCCTACTTTCTGGAGGGTTTTTATCACAAATTGGTGTTGAATTTTGTTGAAAGCTTTTTCTGCATATATTGAGATGATCATATGGTTTTTATTCTTCAGTTTGTTAATATGGTGTATCACATTGATTGATATGTGTATATTGAAGAATCCTTGCATTCCTGAGATAAACCCCACTTGATCATGGTGTATGATCCCTTTAATGTGTTGTTGGACTCTGTTTGCTAGTATTTTGTTGAGGATTTTTGCACCTATGTTCATCAGTCATATTGGCTGGTAGTTTTCTTTTTTTGTGACATCTTTGTGTGGTTTCGGTATCAGGATGATTGTGGCCTCATAGAATGAGTTTGGAAGTGTTCCTCCCTCTGTTATATTTTGGAAGAGTTTGAGAAGGATAGGTGTTAGCTCTTCTCTAAATGTTTGTTGGAATTCGCCTGTGAAGCCATTGGTCCTGGACTTTTGTTTGTTGGAAGATTTTTAATCACAGTTTTAATTTCAGTGCTTGTGATTGGTCTATTTATATTTTCTATTTCTTCTTGGTTCTGTCTCAGAAGGTTGTTCTTTTCTAAGAATTTGTCCATTTCTTCCAGGTTGTCCATTTTATTGGCATATAGTTGCTTTTAGTAATTTCTCATGATCCTCTGTATTTCTGCAGTGTTGGTTGTTACTTCTTTTTCATTTCCAATTCTATTGATGTGAGCCCTCTCCCTTTTTTTCTTGATGAGTCTGGCTAATGGTTTATCAATTTTATTTATATTCTCAAAGAACCAGCTTTTAGTTTTATTGATCTTTGCTATTGTTTCCTTCATTTCTTTTTCATTTATTTCTCATCTGATCTTTATGATTTCTTTCCTTCTGCTAACTTTGGGGGGGTTTTTGTTCTTATTTCTCTAATTGCTTTAGGCGTAAGGTTAGGTTGTTCATTTGAGATGTTTCCTGTTTCTTGAGGTAGGATTGTATTGCTATAAACTTCCCTCTTAGAACTGCTTTTGCTGCATCCCATAGGTTTTGGGCTGTAGTGTTTTCATTGTCATTTGTTTCTAGGTATTTTTTTATTTCCTCTTTGATTTCTTCAATCATCTCTTAGCTATTTAGTAGTTTATTGTTTAGCCTGCATGTGTTGGCATTTTTTACAGATTTTTTCCTGTAATTGATATCTAGTCTCATAGTGTTGTGGTCGGAAAAGATACTTGATATGATTTCAATTTTCTTAAATTTACCAAGGCTTGATTTGTGACCCAAGATATGATCTATCCTGGAGAATGTTCCATGAGCACTTGAGAAGAAAGTGTATTCTGTTGTTTTGGGATGGAATGTCCTATAAACATCAATTAAGTCTCATTCAGTTTTTTTTTTCATTCAGTTTTAAGTAAAAATAAAAGACACATTTTTCATTTTAACCAAGAATTTTATTGAGCAATGTATTCACTAACCAAATGAACTTTTTGGCCAACGCAATATGTTGTTGCAAATGGCAAAATTTCATTGTTTTTTATGGCTGAATTGTATTCCATTGTATAGACATACCACTGCTTCTTAATCCATTCATCTGTTGATGGATACTTAGGTTGCTTCTATATCTTGGCAATTGTAGATAATACTTCTATGAACATTGGAGGGGTGGGGGCATGTATCTTTTTGAATTAGTGTTTCTGTTTTTTTCAGATATATATCCAGGAGTGGAATTGCTGGGTCATATGGTAGTTCTATTTTTTAGTTTTTTGAGAAACCTTCATACTGTTTTCTACAGTGGCTTCCCCAATTTGCATTCCCACCAACATCGTATGAGGGTTCCTTTTTCTCCACATCCTCTCCAACATTGTTATTTGTGTTCTTTTTGATGATAGCCATTCCAACAAGTGTGAGGTGATATCTCATTGTGGTTTTAATTTTCATTTCTCTGATGATTAACAATGTTGTGCATCTTTTCATGTGTTTGTTGTCCATCTGTATGTCTTCTTTGGAAAAATGTCTACTCAGGTCTTCTTCCCATTTTTTAATTGGGTTGTTTGTTTTTTTGATGTTGAGTTAAATGGGCTGTTTATATATGTTGGATATTAACCCCTTATCAGTCATATCATTTGCACATATTTCTTCCATTCAGTAGGTTGTCTTTTTGTTTGGTCAGTGGTTTCCTTTGGTTTTCTCTCCTATCATATGCACTCATGGAAAGTGGAAAATTTTATTAGAACATTTAGCAGTGAGGTTTGTTCGAAGAGTTGATGTTGGTTATGTGTGCTTTCATTCAATAAATGCCTTTTGATGACCCTGCTAAGTATAATCCAATGTAATTCCTGTTGGCAATAAAAGGATGAATCAAGTTATCTTTAATTTACTCATATTCTAGTTTTAGAGGCACACAAGCAACCAGGAAAATACAATAGAGGGCATGAAGATAGATATGCACAGACAGAGGATGGCAGTAGGGAGTGAGAGCTTTAACCCAAGTTGAAGAGGGGAATTTCTCAGAGCAAATTAAGCCAAATCTTGAAAAATGATTACATAGCTAAGATAACTTGGAGTTGTCTATAAGAGTATATTTCATTCAGAATTGATCTGGTAAAAAGGTCATGAAACAGCTGGGGTAGCCACAAGTACTTAATATATCACTTTTTAGTATACTTGTGGATATACTTAATTAGTACCAATTAAATATAGTAATTAAGAATACACAGAGTAATAGCTGTGGAAGAAGTGCAAATAATGGAAAGGAGCAGATTATGACAGTCTTGTTCAGTAAAATTAGAAATTTAAATTTTATCCTGTAAACAAAGAACTACTGAAGGATTTTTAAAAACCAAAGTGAAGAGACCAGATTTGCATAGTTGAAAGCCCCTTCTGCCATTCTGATCAAATTATGAAGGAGCTTAAATGTGCAGTAATGCAGTTGAGGTCTGAGAAAATATTACGGTAATCTGGGCAAATGACAGTGATAGAGATGGGAATGGATATGAAAGATATTAAGAAGACAATAAACAGGACTTGCAGACTTAATATGAGTTGATTGTGAGTAAATAAATGCATGCAAAATCAACACTTGATCTGCAGAAATACTTCACTGCTGAATGTTTTAATAAAATACCCATTCCCCATAAAATGTGGGATTTGGAGAGAAAACTAAAGTGGACTTGATGCTCTTGGAATCCAGAAACACTGCCCTGTCCTCTGAGGTATGGGGGTGGCAAGAACTGTGGAATTTGATAGTTTATTGTCTTCTTAATATTTTCTTAATTGGAAAATGACCTGGTAAGTGTTTTAAAAATACTAAATTTAGATCAATAGGAGAAAGATATATAGGTTTTCTCTTAATCAATATTTTAAATATTCTGGTGTTAAGGTGGTTAACCAAGGGTCAACAGCATCTGTCGAGCACTCAACAATATTTTTGTTTAATTAAAATTTTTTTTTCCAGTTTTATTGAGATGTAATTGACTCAGGTATATTTAATAGTCCAAATCAGCAGGGTTTGCTCATGGATGGAGGTAAAGTGAAAAGAGAGAGTCTGGGGTGGTAAGTGGATGAATGGCAACACCATCAACTCAAGTAGTGGAGAGAGACAGGTGTTCGGGGAGGATCATGAGCTCCGTTCAGCCATGTGGATTTGAGGGGACCATGGGACATCCAAATGCAGGTACTGGACAGGCTGTTGTACAGGTGGTGCTGAAGCTCAGGGAATGAGTCTGGGCTGGTGAAAGGAATTCGGAAATCATCACTTATTATAATGGAATCAAGAGAGGACGTGTGGTGAGCATTCAAAAATATTAATTGCTCAATTAATATTAAGCAGCTACTATATTCCATGAACTGAGGAGATTGAGTGAAGGACTCTGTTCATAGGGCTTATATTGTAGGGTCAAAGTAGGACACAACAAATCATGTTCTACATGCCAGATCTTTTCAGGAGTGTTGTGTGAGATGGAGGGAAGAGTAGTCACCTGGGACACTTCATGGTATGGATGAGACTCAAATTTGCTTAAAAAAAATATGGTCTTTTTTTAGGGCTTCCCTGGTGGTGCAGTGGTTGAGAGTCCTCCTGCCGATGCAGGGGACGCGGGTTCGTGCCCTGGTCCGGGAAGATCCCACATGCCGCAGAGCGGCTGGGCCCGTGAGCCATGGCCGCTGAGCCTGTGCGTCCAGAGCCTGTGCTCCGCAGCAGGAGAGGCCACAACAGTGAGAGGCCCGCGTACCGCAAAAAAAAAAAAAAAAAAAAAAAAATATATATATATATATATATATATATATGGAATTTTTGCTTTCCACAATGGCACAAAAAGACACCAGGCAGAAACATATTCATGAAGTAAAAGTGTAGATACATTTAAAGGAACTAATAACATTTACTTTTCTGATTAATTGTAAGAAGAAGAGGGAAGGAAGGGGAAGAGAAGAAAGAGGAGGAGGAGGAGAAAAAAGAGGAAGAAAGAAAATGAGAAAAACACTATTTTAAAAAATTACCTGTAACACTTCCATCCAGAGATAAGTTTCATTAACAGTTTTCTGAATAATATTAAAGTCTGTTTTAAAAGTACCTATTGCACAGTCATTGCAGATGTTTTTTGCTTTAACTTTTTATCATTTTACATAAAGTAATTATGAGACTAATACATAAAAAGTTATGAGAATTAGGTGAGAATACTAATCATAGCACTGTTTACACTTGTCTGCCCAGCTTTTTACATTTAGTCTTTTAGTGTCATTATATTTATTGTTTTAGAATGCTAACAAACACAATAGCAAACAAAATTCTGCTAGATAAAATAGTAGCATTAATATTTTTGTATTTTTTATATCTCTGTATATTTCTTTAATAAATATTTGAACCACACTATATAGACATTTAATATTCTTCTTTTCCTCCTTACAGTTTAACTTTATCCTAAGCTCTTTAAATATTTATCTAAAAACTTATTCAAAATGACTGCATGGTATTTTATCATATGAGCCATATTTTTAAAAATATTGTTAAACATTCTGGTTACACATAAATATATACATGTATATGTATTTCTTTAGTACACCCTGGCAATATGGTAATAAGAAATAGGTTTTATTTTACTGGTTCATGCTTCACCTGCTAGTGCAGAATCCAACCTTCCCTTTGTTCCATCATCATTTCTGTAACCTCCTGGACATATGTATCAGATGTGCTTATTGCCAAGTCTGGCCTGCTGTCACATGGCATCTGTCATTTTCCTTGTTCCCTTGCCTGCCTGGACTCCAACGGTCCTGCCTCTGCCCCCTAAGCCAGGCTAGTTTGCTTTCTCTCACCCTCCAGTACTCACAGGTGAGCTATGTCCCCTCTGGTGCCATAATAATGTTGGGTACCACCTAACTTTTTGTCTATTTCTTCTGGCTATGAGCTCACTTCCACAATGTGCCACCTCTTCTGGAGGGGCACTGTAATTACTGCCTCAAGCCTTCTGCACTGCTGGTCTTTTCTTGGGGAATTCTACTACTGTGGCGAAGTCAGGGTGACAAAACAGCTTTGGGTACTCTGAGCAAAAAAAACCAAAACAAAACAAAACAAAAAAAACTCAAAAAGCAAACAACAACAACAACAACAAAGTAAGAGAGGATGTTCCCCCTTCAGAAGCAAAAGCTTTCATAAAAGTACATTTTCAAGTCCATAATGAAGTGTAACATGTGCCCTAATCATTTACAGGGATTTTTATAAAATAGCTCTTTCAGCTTTTATTTATTGCTCTCTCATGGAATTTAGATTTACTTACAGTAGGAACTGGGCTAGAAAATACATTTAGAATGGGAAATGTTATACTTGGAATCTCTCTGCCTTTTCAGTGACTGTGGCTTTATTAAGTCAACCTCCTTGTGCGTTTTTTTTAAATCTTTATAATTACTTCTTTGGGCATATATACTTTTTCCCCCACATCTTTATTGGAGTATAAATGCTTTACAATGTTGTGTTTGTTTCTACTGTACAACAGGCGTATATACTTTCAAGAAAGGATGATTAGGTTTAAACTGGTACTTCTGCTTACTTTTTCTTTAGTAAGTTCTCAAAATTCTTTGAAAAGATCCTTACTAATATCCAATAATCCATTTGGGATGTGGCATGGGATAGAAATATTTTTAGTAGAGTCACCCTGTCTCTTCCCTTTGGGCAGGCTATTAGAGATGAAGATTTGCCAACCATTGCTAAAAGGTGAATGAAATTCCCAATCTAGACCTATGACAGCGAATTTTGGCACTAGTAATTTTTCTCTGGCTTTGTCTTGGGAATCTCAATCTCTAACTAGGCCTTTTCCATCCTTGGGTTTTCTCTTAGGCGTGCTTGCCATTTTCTCAGGCAGGATGACCCATTGGTGGAAGGCTATTTCATACCTAGTGTGGTGTAGGAACTAATGCAGAATCCTTGTCTCAAAGACAATAGAGCTGGATTTGGCAAGCCTCATAACCCTCCTCTCTTCCCTTGCAGACTTTCTCTAGCTTCTGCTTCGGACTCTGCTGGTAATCAACCAGTTATCAGAGATCTGAATGTTCTACCTCTGCGAACCATGAAATACTCTATATGCTTCTGTATAAGTTGGCATGGTGCCTGCTATTGGCCCCTTTCTCTGCCCTCATTCTTTTCTCTAGTATTCTTTTCTAATACATCAGCAAAGGAAAAGAAGAATGCTCATAAGCTTCTGATTTCTGAAATTAATCCATCTGGGTCAAACATAAAAGTCAGAAAAGGGTATAGTCGACAAGAACAGAAGGCACCAATAAACATATGAAAAGATGTTTGACCTTTTCATATAAAAAGAAATGCAATACATTAAAACAACTATGGAATCTCAATTTTTATATATCATGTTGACAAAAATTACAAGGTTTGATAATATTTTGAGCTAGTGAGGACAAAATTATGCCGAAGCATGTACTGGTGCTGAGAGGATAGACATGGACCTCATTAGTATCAACTTGGTAACACACATATAAATTAAAACTGCCCATACCTTCTGTTGTGGGAATCATACCACCTAAAGTATACCTCCTAGATACCCTCACCCAATTGTGCCAAGATATATGTATAGGAATATTCATTTAATGTTGTGATATAGAAAAATAATCAATAACTACAAACAGAGAAATAAAAAGACATCCAAAAGATCTGGATACAAACAGAACCTCAATCAACAGAGAACTGAAAAACATGTTATTGAAAAGAATAAGGTATATACTGAAAAGGAAGGATTTCTAATATATACTAGAGGAAAAAAACAATATAAAAAGCACAATGTATAGTGTAATTCTGGTCTGTGGAAATAAAAACGAATCTATCTATGTGGTATTAACATTTTTCTAGAAGATAAAAGTAAATACTAATAGTTATTACCTTTGGGAAGATAAATCGGTTGGAGAAGAGCAGCTTTCACATTTCATTTGGAATCCTCTGTGTCTTATGATGCAACTTTTATTTATTAATTATAAATGTATATGGGAAGTATGTGGATTGAGTTTTTAGATGAAGATTTTATTATATAAAAGATTTTATTTATACATTTTTGACACAAAATGTGTATGTCTATACGTATTTAAATTTTTGTAATTTAAATTTTTAATTTTGAGATCATTGTATGTCTGCATGCCATTGCAAGAAATAACATAGGAAGTGTTTTTTAGCATCTCTTTGTATAGCTTTTTAGTGTTGTTAAATGAGTAGTAAAGCTGTTTTAATGTATAAACGCTTACTGATTAAAGAGATGAAGTTTTAAAAGTATTACTGTGTTAAAACATGACTGGAGTGGGAAAGACTCTCAAACATGGCAGCATATAAGAATCACCTGGGGGCCTCCCTGGTGGCGCAGTGGTTGAGAGTCCGCCTGCCGATGCAGGGGATACGGGTTCGTGCCCCGGTCTGGGAGGATCCCATATGCCGCGGAGCGGCTGGGCCCGTGAGCCATGGCCGCTGGGCCTGCGCATCCGGAGCCTGTGCTCCGCAACGGGAGAGGCCACAACAGTGAGAGGCCCGCATACCGCAAAAAGAAAAAAAAAAAAAAAAAAAAGAATCACCTGGGAGCTTTTACAAACTAGTAAAGCTCAGACCGCGTAGCACAGTAATTAGATTAGAATCTTTTGCAAAGGCAAGGATTGGACACATAAATTTTTACAAGTTCTCCAAGTAAGTCTAATGTGCAGCCAGAGTAGAGAACTATGGGCTATACCAATGCTTCTCACACTTTAATGTACCTAAGAATCACTTGGGAGTCATGTTAAAATGCAGATCTGGTTCCATGTGTCTGGGGTGGGATCTTAGATCCTGCATATCTAACAAGCTTCAGGGCTGTGACAAGGCAGATCATTCATGGACTGCACCTGGAGTAGCAAGGGACTGTAGCATTTGTTGTAGTATTTGCTGAGACCTTGGATTTTGAAATTCGTAGAGCTCTATGTGTGAATATAGAGGCTGCAGACATAGAAAAAAATGTGAGTAGGGGAATAGAGGGTAGAAGGAAGGAGGAGAGGGTAATCGTGATGGGAAAGAAGAGAAGGTGCAGGTGAATAGATAGTAGTAGATGGATGGTTTCGGGGGTAGCACCTTTCCTTCGGTCTTTCCCTTATAAGAATATCATTGTTCTTTGGAGGAATTTTGTCTAAATTTCACCATTATCTTAAGCAGTCCTTGTACCCATGAATAGTTACAATTTTGAAGAAGAGTTTTGGATTTGTTCCTTGGGAAAATATGAATGCCTCAGTGAATTTATAGCTCAGTTCAGCCTTGTCTGAGTAAGGACTTTAATGTTATAATGGCTCTAAATATGTTAGAAGCAATGTTAAGGGCAATGAGAGCTCACAACTAAATGGAAACAAATATTTATTGAGCACTCAATGTATGCCTGGAACTTTCACTTATACTATCTAATTTAATTTCAAAACAACTCTATGAGCTAAGTACATGTTTGTAATTTTATTTTTGATATCAGAAAACTGAACCTAAGGCATTGAAGCATTCAAGATATTTCCCAAGGTCACATAAATATAAAATAACAGAACTAATATCTATACTCAGATGCTTTTACTCCAAGTTCAGTGTTCTTTCCATTTAAACTAGAAGAGTTTAAAAATACAGAAATAATAGATAGATTGAAAAATAAAGAAAAGTTTTATTGAATAATATATAGGTCATCAAAAGATGCAGACTAGTCTATAGATTATAGAAACAGTTATGAAGAGAGCACTGAATCTAAAGAACATAATAAAAAATGTTCAGAATATAGTCTTGAAAATTGTGAATGGTTTTGCTATTGGACTACTCCAGTAAAAGACTGAACTATTAAGAAGTAAATGTAAGAGTCATTTAGGAACCCAATACTATGTTTAGAAAGTTCTTTGCTCTAATAATTCTCTAACAGTAAAAATAATCCTTAGTTTTTCTCAGCTCATTTGCTCAGAACTGCATGATACATCGATGCTCTTGTGCAAAGCTATAAGTACGTCTATGAGAGAACTGTACAGAATACTACCCTAGGAGTAGAGAAGATATATGAGTGTGTGTGTATGTTAGAAGAAACTTGTTTTAAAAAGTAATGAAGACATTTTACCATCAAGGATGAAATAGGCTCACGACCATCATCATCTATAGCAGTGGTCCCCAACCTTTTTGGCCCCAGGGAACGATTTCGTCGAAGACAGTTTTTCCACAGTGGGGGGTGGGGGCGGGCGCAGGGGGTGGTTCAGGCGGTAATGCGAGCGATGGGGAGCGGCAGATGAAGCTTTCCTTGCTCACCTCCTGCTGTGCGGCCTGGTTCCTAACAGGCCGTGGACCAGTACCAGTCTGTGGCCTGGGGGTTAGGGACCCCTGATCTATAGAGAATATGTAAAATGAGTTTTAAATTAATTCTGAGATAGATACACTCTCATGCTAAAGGCAGTTCAAAACCGTCATGCACTTACAGTGCATGTTGTTAGTATGTTAGCAGTGGCTGCCATTAGATTCTTCTCAGCCATTACCCCAGACTCTCTGCCTTTCTGTCTGATGCACAACATCACTCTCAAGTTGCTTCTCTATTTCTCCTCCTGGCTTTTGAACTTGTTGTGGCATGATAAGGACTTGATATCCCTTGCAATTAATTTTCAGCTCTGGGAAGATGCTCCTCTCTGATACAATCTCTCAGAACTTGTCCTCTGGCATCAGGTTTTAGCTAGCCCTCTGTAATGTCCTCCCTTCTTTCATGAGCAAAAAGGCTCAGGTAAATGTATTGCAATTACAGTTGTGTTGAAGATATTCCCAACATACCTGATGCTGATGTGCAAAGAGCTATTAAGTGGTGAAATATCAAGGCTAATATTCTCATCACTACTTTCCAGAAATACATACTGACAATGTGATCTAAGGAAAAGAGCAGCAAAAGGAAGCCTATTCTAGCCCATTTATAAATTTTGCTTTACAAGTAAACCTGATCAATCTTTGTTATTGTTAAGTAATGAGTTATTGCTGAGGATGTGAAAAACCAAATGGGAGGGAATCTGCCAAGAAAGATTCAAACCTAACATACGATTGGCCACTGTTTAATTCTCGTTTCTGTACTAGTTTCAGATTCAGGCATTTCATGAAACTCTGGACAAATGCCAAGGATAAAATTCAGTATGTTGTGCCTGACTTGGAAAGCTAAATTACAGAAAAAGTCCTTCTCAGGTCTATTCCTTAAATGTCAGTGATGCAAAAGCATACTAAAATAAAGTCTGCATGTATTATTATTGCAATTACTACTTTCATTATTTAAATGTAAATTTTCATTTTTTTTAATTTAAGGGAAAATTCTGGCTTTATATATGTGTTCCTGTATAAATAAATGTATATTAAATGTCTAAAGTAGGAATGATGGTCTCTTCCATATCTTCTTATGGAGTGAATTTTAAGACTCTTATAAAGCCATAAAACATTTGTATTCTTTTTCTTTAAAAAATGAAGGCGAATCCCTATCACCTTCAGATATGTTACACCTCTTGATAGTGTCCCACAGTTCTTGAATGTTTTATTCTGTTTTTCTTTTCTTTTCCATTATTGTCCTTTTTGAGTTTCAGGTTGGAAAATTTCTATTGACCTAACTTCAAATTCACTGATTCTTTCTTCATCTATGTTGAGTCTAATGATGAGCCTGTAGGTGGCATTCTTCATTTCTGTTACTGTTTTTAATTTTTTTCTTATAATTTACATTTCTCTTTTGGCATTACCCATTTTCATCTTCAGATATGACATCCAACACTTTAACATAGTAGACAAACTTTCACAAATTTTTGTCCCTTTTTGCTTCACATTTTACACTATAGGTGCACCAAATTACCTCATGTATTTCGATACAAACCCTTTTCAATTCCATATTTAGTGAAATTCTTATCTTTCAATACCAAGCTCAAATATTACTCTGTGAAGCCTTTCTGGTCTGACTTCACCACTCCTTGGCATGATTATTAATAGCTCCTTCCTATGTTTTGTCAGAATATTTTCTGTATAACTTTATATAGTCAATATATATTATACATATTGCTATTATATTATTATACCTATTATATTGTTATTACATCTATTGCTGGATATCTATTTCCTTTATAAGACTATAGCATCCTCAACAACAGGGAAGGCATTTTATCCATATTTACAATTCCTGGCACATAGTAATTGTTCAATATTTTATTACTTATACTCTGTCTTATTCTTAAAAGCATGGGAAAGCTTAGAATAAAACATAAGCAGAAAAAAAGAGTGATAAATTATAAATAGAAATATAGAATCCAAATAAGTGGAAGTGCATGTAAAATTTAAAACTTGAAACCCTTTCAAATAAATGTCCAAATATTCAGACTACTTAAGGACACAACTGAGTTTTAAACCTGGCTCTGAGCTTCCTAGAAGGGAAATAAGTAAAATGAGATACATGGTATATTAGGAAGCAAATTGACACAACAATGAGAGATAACAAAGACCCACAACATCTCAGCGGTCCATACCATTTATTTATCATGCATCTCCAGGTCAATTTGAACAGTTCTGTTGATCTCAGCTGGGCTGAGATCTGGGGATTAGATGGGTATTGGCTGATCTAGACTGCACTGACATATATTCTGCTTCAAGGTGCAGCTATGAGGGTCTGCTCCTGTGTCTCTCAACTTTCTTGAACCAGTGGGCTAGCCAGATCATGTTCTCAGGGAGATTTGGGGATCAAAAAGACAGGACCAATATTGAAGTCACTTTCCAAGCCTTTGGCTCTGTCATGTCCACTAGGATTCCATTGCCCAAAGTAAGTCAGATCCAATGTCAAGAGGCAGGAAAATACCCTGTTTCCAAGTAAGTGACACCAATGAGGCACTGAATAACTCTGAATCATAATCTAATCATACATAATAAATACTGAATATATTTTAAAAGAATATTATTTAATAAGGGGAAACAAAACAAAACAAAACTTGATATACCAGTCTAGTACACCAGTAAATATTTCTCAAGTGCTCTTTTTTGTGGGAGGTCCTTAGTGATACATTATCGCTGATAATATTTTCTAAGCCTATCTGGTTTTAAAGTTGTATCACTGTTTCCTTAGCTTCACCTAATACAAATAGGTGTTTATGATATGGTTATTGTTTCACATGCATTATTTAATAATACCTCTATAAACATGTCAGAAAGGGAAGGCACTGTCTTTATTTCCATTTTATAGATGAGGAAACATTACTCAGGGATATTAAGTAATATTTCCAGTACCAAAGATTTAATAAATGACATAATTTAGCTATCACAAAATCCTAGTTCATTCCATAATTTCATGTCATTTTTCCATGGACTGGAACTGCTTTAATTCTGAAATTGATAATGATAATGTAAATAAGAACTATATTCATACACAAGGCTAATAGTTGTGTGCAGTATTAAAAGGGCTTGGCACTGCCTATTTTTCTAGCCTCATCAATATTCACAGTGGCGTTTATATTCATTTTTGCATGTGGATGTCCATTTGTTCCAGCACAGTTTGTTGAAAAGACTATCTTTTTCCATTGAATTACATTTTCTCCTTTGTCAAAGATTCAGTTGGCTATGTTTGGCCATCTACTTCTGGCTCTCTGTTCTGTTCTAATGATCTATTTGTCTATTCCTTCACCAAAACCACCCTGTTTCGGTTATTGTAGCTTTATTGTAAGTCTTAAAGTCATGTAGTGTCAGTCTTTTCACTTTGTTCCTCTTCAATATCACTTTCTAGGTCTTTCACATATGGATCCTGAACATATTTTATTAGATTTATTCCTAAGTACTTCATTTTCATGACAATATAAATGGTAGTTTTTAATAGACATGTTTTTAGAGCAGCTTGAGGTTCACAGCAAAATTGAGTGGAGGGTACAGAGATTTCCCATATACCTCCTGCCCCCAAATATATACCTCCTCCCTCATTATCAACATGCCCTACCAGAGTGATACATTCGTTACAACTGATGAAGCTACATTGTCACATCATTATCACCCAGAGTCCATAGCTTTCGCTGGGGTTCACTCTTGCTATGGTACATTCTGTAGGTTTAGATACATATATAATGATATGTATACACCATTGTACTATCATACAGAGTAGTTCCACCGCCCTAAAAATTCTCTGTGCTCTGCCTATTTGTCTCCAATTTTGCCTTTCCCAGAATGTCATATAGTAGGAATCATACTGTATGCAGCCTATTCAGATTGGCTTCTTTCACTTAGTAATATGCATTTAAGTTTCCTCCATTTCTTTTCATGGCTCGTTTCTTTTTAGTGCTGAATAATATTTTATTTTCTGAATGTACCACAGTTTGTTTATCTATTTACCTACTGAAGGACTTCTGGTTGCTTCCAAGTTTTGGCAATTATGAATAAGCTTCTATAAACATCTATGTGCAGGTTTTTGTTTAGACATAAGTTTTCAACTCCTTTTAAGTATCAAGGAGCATGATTGTGGGATCATATGGTAAAAGTATGTTTAGTTTTATAAGAAACTGCCAATCTGTCTTCCAAAGTGACTGTACCATTTTTCGTTTCCACTAACAATGAGTAAGAGCTCCTGTTGCTCCACATCTCGCTAGCATTTGGTGTAGCCAGTGTTCTGGATTTTGGCCACTGTGTTGTGTTTTTCATTTCAAGTTCCAGTTTTCCATGGTTGATATCTAGGAAAGCAATGAACTTCTGTGTATTAACCTTGTATCTTAAACCTTGCTATAATTGCTTATAGGATTTTTGTTGTTGTTGATTATTTGGGATTTTCTACATAGATATCATGTCATTTGCAAGAAACGCCCCCACAAAAAAACCCCACAAAAAACAGCCCCCAAATAGCCAGTTTTATTCTTAAATCCCAATTTGTATACTTCTAATTTCTATTCTTATCTTATTTCATTAGCTAGGACTTCTGGTACAATGTTGAAAAGGAGTGGTGAAAGAAACATTTCTATGTCCTCACATGGTCTTTCCTCTGTGCACGCATATCCCTGGTGTCTCTTTTGTGTGTCCTAATTTTCTCTTCTTAGAAGGACACCAATCAGATTTGATTAGGGCCAATCCATATGACTTCATTTAAACTTAATTACCTTTTTAATCGTCCCATTTCCAACGTAGTCACATTATGAAATGGTGGGGGGTGAGGGCGTCAACATATCAATTTTGAGGGACAAAATTCAGCCCATCAGAAACACTATTAGCATAAGTCTTGCTGAGAGTAGCTTCCAGTAAACTAAGTTTTGACCAAGAAGGACACAGCTGCTATTGCCTTTCTTCTTCTCCCTTTTTTTTTCTGATTGACTGAAGATGTGGCAGATGGAGCTAGAGCAGCCATCATGTGATCCTGAAATAAAGGCTAAGTGAGTCAAGGATATATCAGAATATACACTGTGGAGTCTAAAATGAATATCAGTAGCCATTTAGCTCCATACTTCTTATTATATAAAAATTAAAAAAAAACCCTGCTTAATTTAAGGCTTTGAACCAAGTGTTTTATTATTTCCTGCCAGATATAATTATACTTAATATACTTTCTATGTTAGAGATTTCATAAATTTCAATGATTAAATTTTGATTATTAGCACGAATTAAGACAATGTGTCTGTTTCAATCAGGGTCCTGTTAGTAAAACAGAATTCATCCCAAGTATTCCAAATGAAGAGACTTTAATGAAAAAGTTACATATACTGGGTAAGACTAAGAAAAGGAGCAGTGAAGAAATCCTGTGGTCTTGACTTCAGAATACCTGCCTCTACTTCTAGTGTCCAAACCCAACTGGAAGACCTTTGGCAGGGGAGTCTAGTAGATAGCGTCCATGTATGTCAGCCTCCTAGGGAAAGTGAAGGGCAGAGAAAGGCAGAGAACAAATCTTGGAGAGGTATAGGGGAAATGCAAAATAATCAGCACATCTTCCTAGAAAACTTTAGCCTCATATTAACCATTCTTCAGTTACTCTTTGACATAATACAGTCAGTAGCTCTTCTCTAATATCAGATACCCACACGTTAACATGAATGTACAAACCCATGAATTAAATTCAACCATCTCTGGGAAATGAGATTTGACTAAAAAGTATATGAGTGAAAAATCTGTGATAATGCAAATTGAGAAACTGCAGCTTGTAATCAGTTATAATTCATCAGAAAATAATAATAATAAAAAAAGAATCCATAGCTGTATCCTAGGTATACCTTGGTTTTAATCCAATAATGATGAAAAAGTGCTGCTTAAAAGCAATTAGAAGGTTTGGGAGGAAGTCTCAGTTTCTTTATAAAAGGAAAGGAAGCAATCTCATCAATTATATTACAGGTCTCTAAGAATAAGATAAAACATCAGTGATCAAATACATATTTTTAGACTAGAGCTTGATAAATATTTTTATAATGTATATGGTAATTAGGTTAGAGGAAAGCCTATATGTTAATGATAGCCCAAATTTATTAAACACCTCTGATGTGTGAGATGAGTTATTCTTCTTTCTTCCTTCTTTCTTTCATTCTTTCCTTCTTGCTTGCCTGCCTGCCTGCGTTCCTCCTTTCTTAGCTACTTTTAACAAACAATTCAGAGAATACAGAGAGCTACGGTATTACTAGCAGAATTACATAACCTAAGCTGGGGGCAGGATATAGAACCCATTCTGAAATTTGAAGATCATACAGAAGCTAGCTGTGGGAAGAAGTAGGGAGGTATACAGACCATGTGCAAAGACACTGAAAGCAGAACACATAATGCATAATACTACTGCATTTTCTAAGCATGCCAGGAAAATATAGGGTGGAGGGTGGAGGCAATCAAGTGTGGAGGAATGTAGGTCTCAGAGTGATTCATATGACTTGCTGAAGAGTGTGGTTTTAAAAGTATTAGAGTTGCTATGTGTTATCATTCAAACTAGGAAAATTTTGAGAGTGAGAGTTGGTGCTATTAATAATTACCCTAGGATAAAAGTTATAAACTGAGAATGGGCAAACCAGGATTTATGGTTGCTCTAAATATTAGAGATACATTGAATGGTTTTAAGGAGAGATGTGGTGTGACAAAAATTCCCCTTGAGGTAAAACAAGTTTGGACCCTATTTAAAAAATCAGTCAGACAGATTCTGAGACCTTGGGCCAAGCCAGCAGCAGTGGGGTTGAATATAAGAAGTTATATTTTAAAAATATAAAGCAAGTAATACTAACAGGACTAGACATGGAGGGTGAAGAAGTATAAGTATCTCTTATGTTACTTGAGCAAGACAGCTGTCTCATATTCTTCATCAATAGTAATTGTTAGATATCCATATCTGCTACAAGTAGATTTTTAAATTATAAATCAGATATTTTTCTTGCTTAAAATTCCTAAAGGATTTCCCATTGTTTTTAGAATAAAACTCAAACTCTATACAACCCACAGTCCCTGTGGGGTCTACCTGTCTCTCAGCTAAACACAGTGTCTGCTCCACTGAGTCAGGAAAATTGTCTGTTTATTTATTGCCCAGTGCTTACTTGCATGGCACATGGTAGGTGATTAATGAATATTTATTGAACAAATAGATTAACCCATGGATTCTCCACACAGAGTCTTCTTAGGCTAGGCTTTGATTGGAAGAAGGTTAAAATTTATATAACATGTTTTATAGCTAGATGAGACCAAGAGAAGTCATTAAATCACTAGCCTTCCACAGACAGGCATTTTCTGGGAAGCAGCCACAAAAATCAAGGCACCAGACATGTGTAAAGGTCCCTTCTGGGAGATACTGGTGCTGTGGAGCACAACAAAGGGAGAATGCAGATATGGCGCCTGCCAGTCTCCTTCCCTGGAGAGTGTTCCAGCAGGCTCCTAGATGTGTTAAATTAGATTCCTGCCCCTCAGGTTGAGGTTTTAATATAAGCAGGTGAGCCTCTTTCACTTTAGGTCTGGGCACCACTGACTGTTCTGAGCTGGGCCCTGGGGCTGGTGAATTTGAGAGCCCTGTGAGAGGTGTTTCTTACATCACTGCCATCTTGTGGGTCTCAGGACACATTGGTTTTCAAAATTAGATGTTTTGGAGGTTCATCTCTCAAGAGCATGTCTTAAAAGTTAGAGTGCCCAAGGTGAGTTTTGAACCCTTCACTCATCAGGGAGAAGCTCCAGGTTTTGAGTTCCCTCCCAGGTTTTGAATGGGTTGCTGCTCTAGAAGTGGGATTTATGGTGAGATTGTGTCCCACTCTTTCCTACCAACTCTGATGTGGTTTTCTTCTCATTTGCCTGACATGTAGTCACCATTTAGCCAGTTTTTAGGGGTTTTTTTTGTTTTTTTGTTTTTTTGTTTTTGTAGTACACAGGCCTCTCACTGTTATGGCCTCTCCCATTGCGGAGCACAGGCTCCGGACGCGCAGGCTCAGCAGCCATGGCTCACAGGTCCAGCCACTCCACGGCATGTGGGATCTTCCCAGACTGGGGCATGAACCCATGTCCCCTGCATCGGCAGGCAGACTCTCAACCACTGTGCCACCAGGGAAGCCCTAGGGTTTTTTTTTTTAAGAGGATATTGTTCCATATGTAGGTGTAGACTCAGATCCAGTGTGTCCATAAAAGGAGGTGAGTTACTCACCACTAAATCAACATTATAAGGAATGTTAAAGGGGCTTCTTTAAGCTGAACATCTCCATCTTGAACCGGAACTCAAGATAAAACCTCAGAAAAACCTTAATGAAATGGAGATAAGTAATTTACCTAATAAAGTGTTCAAAGTAATGGTAATAAAGATGTCCATTGAACTGGGGAGAAGATGGATGAACACAGTGAGAACTTCAACAAAGAGACAGAAAATATAAGAAAGTACCAAATGGAAGTCACAGAGTTGAAGAATATTATAATTGAACTAAAAAATACAGTAGAAAGGTTTCAACATCAGACTAAATGAAGCAGAAGAAAGGATCAATCAACTTTAAGACAAGGCAGTGGAACTCACCAAATCAAAGGAGCAGGAAGAAAAGAGAATGAAAACAAAGTGAAGATAGATTAAAGGACTTATGGGACAACATAAAACAAATTAACATTCACATTACAGGGCTCTCAGAAGGAGAAAAGAGAGAGAAAGGAGCAGAAATTTTATTTGAGGAAATAATGGCTGAAAACTTCCCTAACCTGGAGAAGGAAACAGACATGCAGATCCAGGAAACCCAGAGAGTTTTAAATAAGAGTGACTTATTTAGTTTATGGGGTGATGAAGGAGAAAAAGTCTGGGCCATCTTACAAAAATGCCTACAAAATGAAAAAAATACATTCTTCCAGGTAAGCTAAGTAATGACTATTCCAATTAGTGCTGCAATTTGTTTGCATTGTACTTACCCTGGGTGAATAACAGCTTTCCTCACTGATCAAGTACTCACCTGATTAAAGATAGGCAAGCGCATTATTGATTCTTAAAGGCCCATAGTTAATTCTGTGCCTGACCATTCATGAAAACTAATGCTTTTCCTACAAAAATAAAATAAATTTGAATTATCAATTACAATACAGAAAGTTAGAGCTAGCTAAAGAGATCTGTGACTCAAGAATAAGCTTTGATTTATTTCTAATTATAGCATTTCAAAGCTTTAAAGACTATGCACTAATGGATTTCATTCCCAATGCAACTAGTATTCTGAAATTTAATCAGCAATTTCATTAATTCCATAGCAGAAAGTTTCCTAGCCTGTAGTTTACAGTTGCTATACGCATTTTGGTACAGACTACAAAAAATATTATTTTTAGCTTTTTATTGCTTTGAAAACCTTAACTTCTTCCCGGAAAAGCCTAAAATAGTCACAGGGAAACAGTCATTTGAAATTATGCATTGGGGAATTTTAAATCTACCTGGGCTAGTGATCTTCCATTCTTATTTGCCCTACTGGTTAGAAGACTACTCACGATGCATTTACTCATGGAAGAGACAGTCATCTAGTCAGTGGGCATTCTGTTTTGGTTTAAGGAATGAAATGTGAGTTGTAGCTTCCCTTTGGACTAGACGTCATGAAATAGGATGAGATGTTATTCTGTTTCAAGGTGCATTTTATTTTTGTTCTATTTGCAAAATATTATTTACATGGCTTAATCTTTTTTATTTGTGCATGTGACTATTGGATATTAAGTAAAGGCATACATTATTTTTTGTTAATTTTTTAAACATCTTTATTGGAGTATAATTGTTTTACAATGGTGTGTTAGTTTCTGCCTTATAACAAAGTGAATCAGCTATACATATACATATATCCCCATATCTCCTCTCTCTTGCCTCTCCCTCCCACCCTCCCTATCCCACCCCTCTAGGTGGTCACAAAGCACCAAGCTGATCTCCCTGTGCTATGCGGCTGCTTCCCACTAGCTATCTATTTTACATTTGGTAGTATATATTAGTTCATAAGGCATGCATTATTTAAGCAGTATATTGTAGTATGCCAGGTTGCCAGCACTGACCAGATGCATCTAGAATTTACTGATACTAGTTAATCATTATCAAAAGTTAAAAATTACCAAAAGAAAAATAATGTTAAATATATGATAGTATTGCAGAAAGATATGCCATAACTTTTTTGTTTCAATCTTTCTTTAAAGCAGCTTATGTGAGATGTGATATGTTATATTGTGGGAAGTCTGAATCAGGAAGTGATTAAAGAGATTATGAAATATTCAAGAGTTTATTATGCATAAGTTTTTTGGAAAATGTTTACTTCTCTGAATTGAGCTTAAGACTTCACAATTTCTACTCCAATTCCATTTTTACCCCCAAAGAAATGATTGAAGGAAAATACTCCAAAATGTTAATCCTAAAGTTTTAGGTACTTAAGAAGATTTAAGATGATAGAGTTTGGATTTGAATCTGGTTTTCAGCCTAAATTTCAATCTTTTACTCTAACAATAACCATAAATAGTCATCAGGATATGTGATTATAAGCTATATCTACCATAGTTGCTTAGATTGTTCCATTTGACAAGAGTGACAAAAATTCCATCACGGCCAAGAAATCATATTTTTTATGTTATATACTTCATCAGATCATTAAATTCTTTGAATCATAAGCAAATTTGGGAAAGTTTCTGGTCTGTTTTATGTACCCTTACTTTGGGATTCTACTCCTCTATGAAATGCCAATAAGCTTCCTCATAAAGGTACCCAAATACAACTTTTGGTCTGCAAACTTCTGTTAGATGATAAAAGAAAGCAAAAAAAAAAATCATTATAAATAATAGCTCAGAAGGAAAACAGCACACTAAAATGAACAAAGAATAACCTGTATGATGAAAAAATATGTAAAGAAGATATGTGTGAGCTAAAGCCTTGCTAAACAGAAAAAAATGCATTATAAATTATATATAATCACCAGTGTTATGTTATAGGTGATAATTAGATGTTAATACTATTAATTTTGGGTAAGGCTCTCCATGATATAACAAATAATGAACAACCATTTTGATCCATATTTATAAGTGGTGGAGAATAGATGAAAAAGAATTGCTTCAGCTCAAAATAGTTTATAACTGTTGAATATTTTATTTTGGATTGTAACTCACGTATTGAAAATGCAAGGGAAGGTATCTTGACATGGCTGAAGATGCAATTTTTTCAAAATGGTAGTATCAAGGTGTAAAAACTCAGTTACTTTAACATCAAATAATGTACACAACAGACATGACTTCATCTCTGAAATTTGCTCAGTTCCTTATTTTTTCCTTCTATTTTTGTCGCCCAAATCCTGGAGGTAAAGTGAACAATATAGTGAGGGTGAGAAATGGAAAAGTTGTTTGTCTTATACAAACCCTAATAATTATTAAAGATGAATATTTTATTATTTGTAAATTTATTAGAATCATATTTAGTGTATTTTTTCTCTAATACAGTAAATGGATGAGAAGATCTTTCTAAGTGAATGAGACTGAAGACAAAAAAATGGAGAAATAGATTAAGCCATTTGACTTCATAAAATGAAAAAAATATTGAAAAAAATTAGAAGTAAACCAAAAAACTTCAACAGCAAAAGCTTATCTGAAGGACAACTTCATGAGGAAAAATAGTCACAAGGTATATGACAGATTAGAGGATGATGTTTTTAATAAGTCAAGGGCTATCATATATCACTAAAAGAAGATGGAATGCAGAATAAATAACAGCAATATGTCATTTACCCCTATTAGACCAGCAAATGTTGGAATTCTGGCTAATGCCAAGTGTTGTGTGGGAGTGAGGGTGTAGGAAGCCTCAAGTACTGTTAGTGAAAACATAATTGGTGCAGCTATTCTGTGAAAAAATCTAGTAGTATTAGGTGAAATTCAATATATACATACTATTTTACCCAGTAGTTCTAGTCCTGGGTAAATATCACAAATAATAAACACTCATACAGATCTGTAAGAAGACATGTTTGAGATATTCTTGAAAATTTATTGTGATAGAAAGAAGTGGAAGCAATTTGAGTAAATGAGTAATGTGATGGGTACAGACCATGAGGTTTTAACCAGCAGTGAAAAGCAATGGGCTAGATGTACATAAAACAACGTGGGTAGGTCTTGAAAACAAAGATCTGTGTTTAATATATGTGTATGTACACACACACACCACGTACATATAAACACACACATACTTATATATAATGAATGAAATAGAAGGAAACCTATAGTACTGTATTATCCATATAAATTATGCATGCATACATATATACATATATATCACAACTATAAAATAAACATTTTATAAAATATTATATATAAAGAATGTATTAAACATTAAAATGGTTTCTTGGGCGGGGGTGGATAGAAATGGGCAAAGGGATAAAAAGGAATACAGCAGTTATAGTGCTGTGTCCTTGTGTGACCACTGATGATACTGTTCCCAATGCAAGGTGTTACATTAATTAAACAAGGAAGACATTGAACTGGTTCTTATACCTTAGCAGCCTATGTAAGCATCCAAAACCTAAGCCTATAAATGCCTCAGGGTTAAGAAATCAAAACCTAAGGACAACCAACCACAAACAGCTAACTAGGCTTTTCCAAGTAAAGCAAATGCTTAAGCTATAGCCAATCATGTAATTTCTTTTCTGTGTTTTTGCATTTTCTCTATAAAAGTCTTTCCCCTAACCCCTATGATGGTGCACTCCTCACCACTTACAATTTTGCGCTACCCACTTCATTATCTCATAACTGTATCACATTGTCCTTTATCATCTTATTGTATATTGTGTATGTATGTTTTCTTGATGATATATAAGCATACAAATTAAAAATGAAGTCTTAGTTCTCTCTGTTGAAAACGTGGGAAAAGAATTCCTCTCCCTTTTTTTGAAAATAATTTTTATTGGAGTATAGTTGATTCACAATGTTGTGTTAATTTCAGGTGTACAGCAAAGTGAATCAGTTATACATATGCATATATCCACTCTTTTTTAGATTCTTTTCCCATATAGGTCATTACAGAGTATTGAGTGGAGCTCCCTGTGCTATACAGTAGGTCCTTATTAATTATCTATTTTATATATAGTAGTGTGTATATGTCAATCCCAATCTCCCAATTTATCCATCTCCACCCCCCAACCATTTCCCCCCTGGTAACCATAGGTTTGTTTTCTACATTGGTGACTTCATTTCTGTTTTGTTAATAAGTTCATTTGTACCATTTTTTTACTTTCCACATATAAGTGATATCCTATGATATTTGTCTTTCTCTCTCTGACTTACTTCACTCAGTATGACAATCTCTAGGTCCATCCATGTGGCTGCAAATGGCATTATTTCATTCTTTTTTATGGCTGAGTAATATTCCATTGTATATATGCACCACATCTTCTTTATCCACTCCTCTGTTGATGGATATTTAGGTTGCTTCGATGTCTTGGCTATTGTGAATAATGCTGCAATGAACATTGGGGTGCATGTATCTTTTTGAATTATGGTTTTCTCCAGATATATGCCCAGGAGTGGGATTGCTGGATCATATGGTAATTCTATATTTAGTTTTTTAAGGAACTTCCATAGTGTTCTGCATAATGGTTGTGCCAATTTACATTCCCATCACCAGTGTAGAAAGGTTCCCTTTTCTCCACACCCTCTCCAGAATTTATTGTTTGTAGATTTTTTGACAATGGCCATTCTGGCAAGTGTAAGGTAATACCTCACTGTAGTTTTGATTTGCATTTCTCTAATAATTAGTGATGTTGAGCATATTTTGATGTGCTTTTTTGGCCATCTGTATGTCGTCTTTGTAGAAATGTCTGTTTTAGATCTTCTGCCCAGGTTTTGATTGGGTTGTTTGTTTTTTTTTGATATTGAGCTGCATGAGCTGTTTGTATATTTTGGAGATTAATCCCTTATTAGTCACTTTGTTTGCAAATATTTTCTCCCATTCTGTGGGTTTTCTTTTCATTTTGTTTATGGTTTTCCTCTCCCTTTATTTGTTTATTTTTTTCCTGGAAAATAGATTTAATCCTATTTAAATTATAAATGTTCTGTTTTTCTTCCAAACCCCCTCCAAACAAAAGTCTCCTTTTTTTCCCCCAGTAGTGAGTTGTTTAAATTTTTTAAAATAAAAAATTGTATATATTTAAGGTGTACAAAGTGATGTTTTAATATATTTACTTCAGAAAATTTGTAATTAAGTTCTTTCTCTGTCTTTTTGAGATGCATGTAAGTCTTTTAAAAATGAAATAAGCCTTTTTGCAGCTTTATGGTCCAGGAAGCTCTTTTTCAAGGACCTGGACACTCTCTCTTTGAAACATAATCATCAAGGAACATGGTGCCTCTATCTTCCACTTTCTGAGGGAGAGAAAACTACCTTTTGTCATAAATATATTAGAAAATTACATTCCTTTGGATGAAGCCAATTAGCTAACATAGATGGTCACCCCAGTTATCAAATGAAATTAGGATAGACTATGTGACAAACGGTGCTGTCAAGTCCGCTTACTTGAGGAGCAATTATTGTTTACTTTGAGAACATGTATGTAAATGGGTACTTGGCTATATAAAAGGATGAGATTTATTTCTGTTTTTGCAGTCTCTTAGCAAATTGCCTGGTTTAGTATTTACTTAATAATAAAATTGTTTCCTTTCTCTTCTACCTTTATGGAGAAGTTTTCTGGATTAGGAGGAAATTTTGTTTTTAATTATATTTCTCCAACATATGGAAGGACTTAAGGTTAAGTAGTAAAGAGTTAAATAAATACTTGGAATGATTTATTCAATCACAAAGCTCACATCAATCTGTGCTTATACACATGATTTTTTGCTTCCAGAAGTATGTCTAATATTACTCCCTTCCCTTGTACCTGAACATTTAATGACCAGAAAGCTGCAGCTTTGTTGAAGAAAAGGTGGTGAGTTGATCCATGGAGCATAGAGTTGGTATTGATGTGTGCTAATCTAATATTTCAGATATACCAGCTGCTATGTCATTGCCAAGATTCTAAACTTGAAACTAAGAATTCTGCAGTGAGGTTCTTGAACAGATTAGTACCATGATAGATGCTTGTGAAGGGTTGAGCTCCACCTTCAACCAACTTATGTCAAGAGAACCTCATCCTACCTTTACCCCTGGAGAGTGGAGCTCTTTCCCTGGACTGGAGCATAGCCCCTGGGACCTTGAAATCTGTAGATAGACTAACTTGAGGTTGCCTGCCTGCTTGGAATTCAGACTTTGGAATATTATCCATCCATTCATTCTCTTTTACCTCTAGCTACCACTGGTTAGACCACAATACATTTCATTCTGAACTGTCCCTGAAGAGTGAAGGAATGAATCCCTGATTGGGAAGGAGCAGTCTCAGACAATAGCCAAGATTCTGGAAGCAATTGAGAGGGTGGTAGGTAAAGAAAAATGCCACATGGGAAATGCCAGCAGGGAAGAAAAGATAAAGAAGTTAGTGTAACGATGCTGCTAATACAGTGTTATGTCATGCAGGTAATTCTGAAATATGTATGTGTGAGCATGTGTGTGTGTACTTATATATTTCAATTCAATTACCTTTAACTATAGTAATTCAAGCCAAAAAGTTCAGTTATTTATTATAACTATAGTTTGTATATGGCTTTATGGGACAGTATTTATAATCTTTTTTGTTTTCAAACCAAGCTTGTGCCTTTTACATATCTAAGCTGTCCAGATGCCAGTTAGCCAGCACACAGAAGTAGAGAGCTCTGGACAGGGCAGCCCTGTTTATAACTGAAGTCTTCCTCCTTTGCTCCCTGTTAGAGCACTTATTCTTGCCTGGCTCTTCTGTTCATCAAGCTCTTGAACTCTTGCCTTGCCTACAGTTAGGATCCTAGTGCTTTCTCTTCAGAAGTAATTGATGACAAACACGCATTAACTTCTCTTCAACTGAGACTATCCTTCTTAGATATAGCTTTGTTTTTTGGTCCCTCAGAGTAGCTATCTTTCCTCATCTAGACTCCACTAAAAAATAATTTGTAATGTTTTGTATGAATTGAATTATTCTAAATTGCTAGAAGGTTGGTTCTTCAGTATTTTAACAATTATTCCACCACAGACTCCACATTTATTTATAATATCTGCTGATTGCATTTGGAAATATTGATTATGGAAAGCAAACAAGAGTGTATTCTGGGGCCACATAGAATTAATGAGGTTTTATGATGTACATTTTAGTCTCTTAATCTGTTAAGTTATGTATTCACCATTAACAAAAAAGAATCACATAACCAATGTAGGCCTAGGGAAATCTAGAGTGAAATATTAGTTCTGAAGTACAAATAAGAGGTCAGAAGAGGCAAAGGTCAACATCTAAGAAGTGTGTGTTATTTAAGAGTCATGTTCCAGTTTTCACACTGCAAAAGTAGTAAAAAGGTAAAATCAAAAGGAATGGTCTAGCGTGTTGGATCAGTTGCCTAGAGAATTAATGGTCAGAAAAAGGGGATTAGGACAGTTCAGGGGGTCTGTGAGGGGACAGAGAATGAATAAGAAATATTTCCATTTCTTTTCAAGGCAAAGGTGCCATTAACTTGACAGATGGCTAGTTCATGGTTGTGCTGTTGATCACATACATTTATACTGTCAAAGATGTGGTGTGATGATGAGAAATAGGGTAGTTTGAAATTATGGATAGCAAAACAAAGATGAAAATAAATGAAAAATTGTCTTAAAAGTCTCCAAGATAATGGGGAATAAAGACCCCATGAACATTGCCTAAAACTCCCTACCCTTTGAATATCAAAATCAAAATAATTAAATTTATCTAAAAATCCCATCAGCACCAAAAGTCATTCATTTCTAAGAGAAGTTCTGGGAACTTATATTCATTAAAAAGGTTATACCAAGGGCTTTTGATAAATACTTCCCCAGACCCAAAATATATTAACTTATGCTAGAGATTGGGGGGAATAATATAGGAGGCAAAGAAGGTTGGAGGATCCTAGAAGGAGGGAAACTGAGAGTGTTAGGAATGTGGCAAGATCTGAGATAGAAATGAATGTACCGACATAGGCAGATGGACCATGCATAATCTTGTAGCAAGTTTCCATGTCATTAGCATGAAACTAAAGTGGCAAAAAAAAAAAAAGAGCAAAAGGCTCCTGTGTGAGCATTGTTTGAGTACCTAACAGCTGCATAGGAACTGAGTCATCCACAGCTATCTGGTCTTTGCTGAATAGACCCAGGGTCTATGATATTTGCTGTGTCAATTTTTGATGTGGCTTATAATAACCAGCAACTAAAATCTAGCTTAGAGACCTCCTAGCAAAGACTTAATGCTTGACTATGCCCTGAGACTTGGTCTAGTCCCCATCTGACTTAAGCTATGTGGATATCCGGTAGCTGTACATACAATCTCCAGTGATACCCACAAGCTCAGGAAGTGACGCAGACCCTCCCTCCTGGATAAAGGTGAGGGAAGTACTTGTTTTGGGGGAAAGACTGAAAAAGCATCCTCATCAGTTACATTTTTTATTGAATCAAACACATGGTAGGTACTCCATACATTTCATTCAATGTATGTTATTTATCATTTTGGGGAAAATAATTTAAAAAATAACTCCTTAAGGTATTATAATAGAGAAATACAAAAAGAAGTTGAACTCATAGTCAACACTCTGGTGCTCAAAAACCAGTCTTCCTTAAAATGTCATACTGGAACAGGACTTGTTTCTGGCTGGCTGTTTAGCATATTATGTATCTAATATGTAAAAATTCATTTTCCTGAGCTTGATTAATATTTGCCTTGTAATTCTGAGAAACATTTTGTATAAGAGTTGGCCACAACTTATTTCTTCGTATGTACTTTAGTCTCTTTTCATCTTTATGAATATAATAGTGGTCTAACTGCCATATCTGTCACCCCTAGGATTGATTCAGATGATCTGTCTGGCTAGCAGGAGCCCACTTTATCTTATAACAATCCAAATATTTCTTCCTAAAGTTGCTTTCTTAACTAAAGAGATAATCTTCTTCCTTCATTCAACTATAATATTTATTACATCCCTGGCCTCATAGAATGTAGACTCTACTGGAGGGGAGAGAGAGATTAATTAATCAATTTATTTTTATGCAATTAAAAATTACACAATCTAATATAAAAATTTTTTAAATGTGATAAACTATATGAAGGAAGATTCTCAGAACTTTAAGAGGACACAATGCAGGACCTTTAATCTAGTGGTGGTGGTCTTCTTTAAAGGCTTCTCTGAGAAATGGTATCTGTGCTGAGATGGAAAGGATGAGTAAGAATTTAATAGACCAGAGGAGGAGAGGGGAATGATGGGATAGAGAAGACCATGTGAGGACAAATATTTTGCTAGACTGTAGCATGATTTGCTACCAATAAAAGGAGGAATTCCTGTACTGTTAATTTTCATTATTTCATTCAGCATAGTTTTTTTAAGCATTTATCATATGCTAGACACTTTACAATATGTTGGGAATACAGTGGTGAGTAAGTAGTTATTTACTTGGCTGTTTGACCATGCAATAAATTATTTATTTAGCTTGTAGTCTAGTGGGGTAGAGAATTAACAAAATGATCACAAAATAAGTATAAAATTTCACATGCCACAGTGCTGTAACAGATGCTTTATGTGACAAGATGCTTCATAATCTGTAATAGGGGAAAATCTTCCCTGAAAATAATATCCTTATGTTGAGAGCTGAAAGATCAATAGATATTAAATAGGAGAAGACAGGAGAGAATTAGCTTCAACATGAAACAGTAGAAGGCCAGTGTTGTGAAAGAAGACAGTATCAGAGGATGTGCCTTACAAGATGAAGATGGAGAAATAGAGGCTAAGCTGTACAGGGCCTGTTGGAGGACAGAAGGAACAAAAAGTGCACACTAAACTGAGAGGACATCTTTTTTTACAATATCTTAACATTTATTTAGTATCTCATAGTTTACAATACATTTTCACATTCACTATCTAATGTAAATGAGGAGACAAATTTACGGAAGAACTAATGGCTTATTCCATCACAGTCATCATTTCAAGTGGAGAGAAAGTGGTAACTTTTATTATTGTGTTATTTAGTTATTTATTTTTGTTGAGGCATAGTTGATTTACAATATTATATAAGTTTCAGGTGTACAACATAGTGATTCACAATTTTTAATGGTTATACTCCATTTATGGTTATTATAAAATATTGGCTATATTCCCTGTGCTATATAATATATCCCTGTAGCTTATGTATTTTATACACAGTAGTTTGTACTTCTTAATCTGCTGCCCCTGTCTTGCCCTTCCCCCCTTACCTCTCCCCATTGGTAACCACTAATTTGTTCCTTATATCTGTGAGTCTGGTATTTTTTTCTTATATTTAGTAGTTTGTTTCATTTTTTAGATTCCACATATAAGTGATATCATACAGTATTTGTCTTTCTCTGTCTGACTTGTTTCACTAAGCATAATACCCTCCAAGGCATCTTGAGACTAAAAAACAAGGCAGATAGTTCCATATGCTCAATGGATCAGTTAATTATAGGGTAACTTACAGGGTGGGATTGGGATCAGGGGGACAACCATCCAGAAGCTAGGTGGTTAGTTAGACTCAAAAGGACTTGAATAGTTGGATGTATCAACTGAGGAAGGGCAGAATTTTTTCATAGACTTTCTCAAGTTTTTTAGACTTTGTAAGTTACAAAAAAAAAATGTGTAATCATTCATTTGTGTAAGACGTAAAGGTGGATAAAGATACTTCTGGCAGGGGAAGTAGTAGTTATGGTTTTAGATGGGTTGAATTTGAAGGGCTTGGAGGTAATCTAGGAAAGTGAGTTTAACATTTAAATCTGAAGTTCAAGAGTTAGATTAGATATAAAATGTCCCTTAAGGAATCACCAACATATAGGCGATAGAAATGATAATTGAGTTTATGTGAATTGATGATTTCAAAGAGTGTATATATGGAAAAGAAAAAAAGGCCAATAATAGACCCCCAGGGAACAGCAACAGGTTGAAAGATAAATAGAGTAGACTGAAAAGAAAACAAGGAGAGAGAATAAAAACATTATGATAGTGTGGCATGATAGAAACCCAGGAAGGACAGTATTTCTAACAGCAGGAAGTGATGATTACTGTCAGATACCTCAGAGTATTTTTTTTTTTTTTTTTTTTTGCGGTACGCGGGCCTCTCACAGTTGTGGCCTCTCCCGTTGCGGAGCACAGGCTCCGGACGCCCAGGCTCAGTGGCCATGGCTCACGGGCCTAGCCGCTCGGCGGCATGTGGGATCTTCCCAGACCGGGGCACGAACCCATGTCCCCTGCATCGGCAGGCAGATTCTCAACCACTACGCCACCAGGGAAGCCCTACCTCAGAGTATTTTCACAAAGTAAGGAATGAAAAGAGATCACCTATTGGAAATACAAAGTTGGAAATAAGTTGGAAAACTTAGCAAGAATGTTTCAAGAGTTTCACTGATGAGTACCAAGTTCCCAGTCAGTGATTGAGCACAGGGGCTTGGAATTTCTGACTAACATTTGTCTCCTCTAATAGGCCATCTTTGCTCCAGAGCTGCCTCCTGGGTTAAGCTGTCTATTGCCTATTCAGAAACAAGTCATTTCCCCCTCCTGCCATAAAAATTAGCCCAGGAATTAGAAAAGACAGTACCCTAAAGGATTTCTTATATTCTTATGTTTACTAAACTAATTTTACTACATTTCATAGTATTAGGACTCTTTCAGCACCTTTAGTCATTTACTATCTTTAATTCAAAGTGTTTGGATAATAAAACCACTTCATAAGCTTGGGAAAAAATAATAAGTATCACTAAACAACATAAAAGCAGACAAAGACCTTCATCTACAACTTACTCCATTCTTGGTCTTCTTCCTGGAAGTAACCACTTTTCAATATTTAAGACAATATCTAGGAATTCTCTACTGTTTAAAACAGTTTAGTGCACTTTCACAACCTCTTATCTTCCTTCCCAGTTCTTCTCCCATTAGAAAAAATAAATTTTGTGTGTTTGTCCTATCAGTAATCTGACTTGAAATTATATACTTAAGCTTAAATGATTGACTTTACAAGATGAGGGATTTAGGAGAAGTGCATTTTCGTTTTCACTTCTTTTTACCTCTAATGACCCTTTCCTTTGTCAATCTTCTGTCAGATGAGCTTAAAAATTGTCATTATTTATAACATTTTCATTGAGTTCTGAAGTATAAAAACATTTCTTTTTAGCCTATGGATTTACTCTAAAATTTGAGAAAAAAATAATGCTTATTATGACCATAAAAATATGAATCATTGTAGAATCAAATAGTGTTACTAACTTATAGAAAGAGAAATGTGATTGTAAGTTAATACTTTGTCAGCTGAAGAAGAATCGAAGTGAATAAATTCTATTTTCACATACTTCATCAATTATTCACAGTTGTGCCACATTTAGTTTTCATTCTTGTATAGCTTTTTGTCTTCTCTGTAATTTCTACTTATTTTTCTTTTTGCCATTGTTGATAGATGAGATATGTATTATCTACATTTTATCATTAAGATTTTCCAAGTTCTTATTTATATATTACTATAAATTTTGTGCATCTACTTTCTTATTAAACTTTCTGACTTCCTGTTCAAATTTAAACCATTTATTTAAATTTGGAATGTCTTGGAACATTAGTATTTATTATGCACTCAGTAAATATTGCTTGAATAGTAGATGGTTGAGAAGTGGAACATGGAGGATAGTGACACCTAATGGCAGGCAACAAGAGGTTTTGGTGGATGGTATAAATAAAAATAAGTGAAAGGGAAAATAATGCATTCCACCATGTTTTTAAATCTAAATTAAATGAAAAGGCAATTTCCTGTGCCTCCTTGGGATTTTTCCCAGAGACAAATTCCTCTAAAACCAAGTTCCTTTGCTGCATTGCTTTAATGATGTTCTTTTATTAAAATGCCCATGAAAAATTAGAAAAATAAGACAGTGCATATTTATACTTATAAAAACAAGTAAAAAAGATAAACACGTGTAACTCCAATGCACAGTATAGTTGTCTGTCTCTCTTTCCTTCACCACAGTTTGCTGAGCAGTTTGAAGAAAATCTGTGATCTGCAGTGCACCCTGCAGAGACTGAGCATCATCATCCTGCTGTTTCTTCACGAGTAAACGGTAAACTCTGCTTGGGTTTCCCAAACAATTATGAGACAATTAAGCTTTGCTCTTTAAGGATGAGTTCAGGATTAGAACTGACCTCTTCTTGGCTAAATAGTGCTCTGAGGGCAAAACACTTAATTATGGAAGATCATTTTAAACACACACACACAAACACAGAGTAATCTAAGTCCTTTGTAATAGCATCTGTAGACAATACTGCCATTTTTTTTCATGGATTTAAATGTTTTGCAGACCAAAAGGTTTTCTAATTACAAATGAGCAGAAAACAGAAATAAGCTTCTTGAGACATGGTGACACACATGAAACCTCTCACTGAGTAAAATCAGAACATTAGAAGCCAGCAGAAAATTTCCAAAATCTAGTCACCTTAAGAACATACAAGAAACCAGTAGTTGAAGAAAAGAAAAAGGTCTCTAGAGACCCTCAAATCATTCCATCCCTATAATCACTTCTGCTTCTTTGGCTCTGTGCTTTGGTAAACAGGAAGTAAATGGAAGAACTTGCCCTCATATACCTCTTCTAAAAGAAGTAAAATAAGATGCTGTGGATAGATGCACATGCATGACTTCTAGAAGAGATTACTTCTTAACCTCTCCTTACTTGCCTACCCTAGGGAGTTGGCTGGACTTTATAGAAAAATAAAACCTGAATTTTGTCTCCCAACCTGTTTTTTACATCTGTAAAATGAGGCCAATATCCTTCTCATAGGAATTTGTAAGGATTAAAGACATGTATCTAAAAATGTTTATTGAATTTCTGGGGTTAAAGTAAGTATTTGAAATGCGTTGAACAAATCAGTTCTATCATTAAATTTTTAAAAATACCTGTAGAAGTTAGGATTAAGACATGGTACACATGGTCCCTGTTATATCCTGGTACTGAATCTTGAATTTTGATTCCAAGATAAATTTGAAGCTATTGAAGAGTCTCAAGTGGGGAAGAGGGGTAAGATGATTTGACTTACATTTTTAAAAGATCACCTTGATGGATCTATGGGAAACTCTTTGGAGAATAGCAAGAAAGTGACAGGAAACAATTCAATTAATGAGGCTTTTGCAACTGTCAGATGAGAAGTGATGATTACTTGGATCAACTGGTATTGGAGGAGACAAAGTGATGTTTAAACAGAGTACTTAGTTATGGATTGGGTGGGAGTTTTTGGAAAGATGCTGGGTAAAAGGAAACAATTTAGAATGAAATTCAAATTTTGCCATTAGCAACTGGGAGGATACAGAAATGGCATTTTAAAGCATGAAGAAGAAATAGATTATATAAGAAATGTGCTGGCTCATTATAGCAATGACTGAGGAAAACCTGAGAACCAAATTTAATAGAATAAAATGTAGATAAAATTATCTTATTTTTATTTGAGGAATGTCTTTCTAATCTCAGAAGATGTAAAGGAACAAATAAATTGGGAAAATGGAAAGATTTGACTATAAATATTTAAAAACTTTTCAACACCAAAATAAATGGTGAATAATATATAATAATAATATAATTAGCTTAAAAAAATACAAATGAGAAGAGGGAAAAATTAGCAATATAATTATTGAAAAAGGATTGCTATTCCATATTTATCAAGGGTAAGTTGGAAGGGTAAATCAGATAATTTAAATAATGCTAAAGACTAAGTATACAGGAGGGAAGAACTAACATAAAGCCTTTTAAATAATAGCTCCAGATGAATATTGGAAGGCTGCATTGACCAGAAATAAGAATATTGGTTAGAATCATGCAGGAACCAGATTATTTTAAAAGGTTATAAAAATAATGGAATATAATCACTTGGTGGAATAAGGGGTGCTATTACAAATGACTTCTAGGAAATTGTGCCATCCCTGAGATTTAATTTATACTTCATTTATATCTAGAAAGTAGTTATGTTCTCTACATATATAGACATCTACAAAAACCTTCTCTTTCATGATACAGTTTTCAAGTTATCTGTGTCATGTTCTCCCCCTGCTCCCACCCTCTCTATATCTAGCCAAATGTCTTTCTAACTAAAGTGCTTTAGGTTTTATGCTTCATTTTACGATTGTGAAATTAAAACTGCTGGCTTTTATAGATATTGTGCCTATATTTGATTCTAGTTGTTAAAAAATTTGGGTCAATCCTTTGACCAGTAAGCTCTTCTGTGGGACTTTATCATACTTAAATAATCCAAAAGCAGATAAAGAAGAATACCTGCAACAAGAGAATTATAAATGATTTATGAGTAATATAATATGCTCTATATCACAATAAAATAATATGTAGCCATTAAAAATGACTATTATAAAGACTATAGCAACAAGAATATTCTGATGAATCATTTTAAGCAGGGTATAAATGCGTATCTACACTATGGTTAAAACATTGTAAAAATGATATGTATTGGGGGGCCAGGTCTGGAAAGGAGCAATAAAAATGAAGAGTTTGATTCACAGAGGTGATCAAATAGTGGTTCTCAAACTATAGTGTGCAAATGAATCATCTAAAATACTTATTAAAAATTCACGTTACCAGGCCCACCCTAAGAGATTTGTACTTAATTTGTCTGAAGAGAGACTTCAGAAAAAGCATTCCAAAGTAATTCTGAGGCAGTTCATAAGTAGTTTGCTGTTGAAGGCACTGTGACAGGATCAGGGGTGATTTAAAGGATTATAACCACAGTATTAAAATCCACTAATGTGGGTATGTTGTTTGCCCCATCAGTATGAAATATACTGCACTTGAGTGTATCACCCCTAGTCAAAATGTGATAGACTAAATTTTACACTGTCAATGTATAATATTATGATATATGCATATTTCTGACCCACATTAATCATTTTTTTATTGCCTGTGTCTGTGGGACTCTATTTTCCCTATCTACTCCCTGGGAAGAGACTGGTTCCATTTGCTAACTTTCTGCTATTCAGTTCTCAGTATTGAACAGGGCGAACAATAGATTTACATAAGTTCATTGGTTGATGAAGACCTTAAATGATAGTTCTCTAATGGTGGAGGATTGGAGTTTAGCCTGCTATCATGGATTCAGTATCCATATTTCTGGGTGAACCTACATTTGCTGTATCTTGACTATCCTCCTGCCTCCTCAAACCTGGTTTCGTTTACCCTATTGAAGCAGATCCCATCTATGACCCAACGCACATCATGCCCCACTGTATTCTTGCTAGCACTCTCCCTAGTGTGCTGAATTGCCTCTCTTGGCAATTACTCATTAGCTTACTGCTTTGAAAGTACTTATCAGTAGGAAGCATATGGCTGTAGCCTGCTATGATTTAATTAATGATTGCTACCTAAATAGCTACTGTACTTAGAACTGTGTCTGGCATATAGTTAGAAAGTATACAACAAAAGTTAGGGATTATCCACTCCATCTGTTGGTCTGCATACCTTTAGATATCAACATTGACACTAACCATAACCATCTCCATGTCTATGTTGGATAATTGAATTGGACTTTAAAGAAGTTAACCACTATGGCTTCATGAATATCCCACACCTCCAACTTCTTTCCGGTACCAGTTTCGTCTTTCATTCCATGGGGATGAAGTTTCAGCAAGAGTTATATCCAATCTTCTCATATTTATACTGATTAGATTAGAAAATATATGTAATTCCAAATGTAGACATAGACACACAGTCACATTAATAGTTATCTTCCCAAAGTATAATATACAAACTAACTCTGTATTGAGAAGAAGCAAAAGGATGCAATACTACGTCAGGTACTTGGCACACATAATTAAGTTTACTTCACAACAGTTCCATATTACAGGAGGAAACTGAAGTTTGGAGGTAATAGAGGTTTGTTTTTTTGGTTTTTTTTTTTTTACATCTTTATTGGAGTATAATTGCTTTACAATGGTGTGTTAGTTTCTGCTTTATAACAAAGTGAATCAATTATACATATACATATGTTCCCATATCTCTTCCCTCTTGCGTCTCCCTCCCTCCCACCCTCCCTATCCCACCCCTGTAGGTGGTCAAAAAGCACCGAGCTGATCTCCCTGTGCTATGCGGCTGCTTCCCACTAGCTATCTATTTTACATTTGGTAGTGTATATATGTCCATGACACTCTCTCACTTTGTCCTAGCTTACTCTTCTCCCTCCCCATATCCTCAAGTCCATTATCTAGTAGGTCTGTGTCTTTATTCCTGTCTTACCCCTAGGTTCTTCATGACATTTTTTTCCCTTAGATTCCATATATATGTTAGCATACTGTAATTGTCTTTCTCTTTCTGACTTAATTCATTCTGTATGACAACCTCTAGGTCCATCCACCTCACTACAAATAACTCAATTTCGTTTCTTTTTATGTCTGAGTAATATTCCATTGTATATATGTGCCACATCTTCTTTATCCATTCATCCGATGATGGACACTTAGGTTGTTTCCATCTCCTGGCTATTGTAAATAGAGCTGCAATGAACATTTTGGTACATGACTCTTTGAATTATGGTTTTCTCAGGGTATATGCCCAGTAGTGGGATTGCTGGGTCATATGGTAGTTCTATTTGTAGTTTTATGAGGAACCTCCATACTGTTCTCCAAAGTGGCTGTACCAATTCACATTCCCAGCAGCAGTGCAAGAGTGTTCCCTATTCTCCACACACTCTCCAGCATTTATTGTTTCTAGATTTTTTGATGATGGCCATTCTGACTGTTGTGAGATGATATCTCATTGTAGTTTTGATTTGCATTTCTCTAATGATTAATGATGTTGAGCATTCTTTCATGTGTTTGTTGGCAGTCTGTATATCTTCTTTGGAGAAATGTCTATTTAGGTCTTCTGCCCATTTTTGGATTGGGTTGTGTGTTTATTTGCTATTGAGCTGCATGAGCCGCTTGTAAATTTTGGAGATTAATCCTTTGTCAGTTGCTTCATTTGCAAATATTTTCTCCCATTCTGAGGGTTGTCTTTTGGTCTTGTTTATGGTTTCCTTTGCTGTGCAAAACCTTTGAAGTTTCATTAGGTCCCATTTGCTTATTTTTGTTTTTATTTCCATTTCTCTAGGAGGTGGGTCAAAAAGGATCTTGCTGTGATTTATGTCATAGAGTGTTCTGCCTATGTTTTCCTCTAAGAGTTTGATAGTTTCTGGCCTTACATTTAGGTCTTTAATCCATTTTGAGCTTATTTTTGTGTATGGTGTTAGGGAGTGTTCTAATCTCATACTTTTACATGTAGCTGTCAAGTTTTCCCAGCACCACTTATTGAAGAGGCTGTCCTTTCTCCACTGTATGTTCCTGCCTCCTTTATCAAAGATAAGGTGACCATATGTGCGTGGGTTTATCTCTGAGCTACCTATCCTGTTCCATTGATCTATATTTCTGTTTCTGTGCCAGTACCGTACTGTCTTGATTACTGTCGCTTTGTAGTATAGTCTGAAGTCAGGGAGCCTGATTCCTCCAGCTGTTTTTCATTCTCAAGATTGCTTTGGCTATTCGGGGTATTTTGTGTTTCCATACAAATTGTGAATTTTTTTGTTCTAGTTCTGTGAAAAATGCCATTGGTAGTTTGATAGGGGTTGCATTGAATCTGTAGATTGCTTTGGGTAGTAGAGTCATTTTCACAATGTTGATTCTTCCAATCCAAGAACATGGTATATCTCTCCATCTATTTGTATCATCTTTAATTTCTTTCATCAGTGTCTTATAATTTTCTGCATACAGGTCTTTTGTCTCCTTAGGTAGGCTTATTCCTAGATATTTTATTCTTTTTGTTGCAGTGGTAAATGGGAGTGTTTTCTTGATTTCACTTTCAGATTTTTCATCATTACTGTATAGGAATGCCAGAGATTTCTGTGCATTAATTTTGTATCCTGCTACTTTACCAAATTCATTGATTAGCTCTAGTAGTTTTCTGGTAGCATCTTTAGGATTCTCTATGTATAGTATCATGTCATCTGCAAACAGTGACAGCTTTACTTCTTCTGTTCCGATTTGGATTCCTTCTATTTCCTTTTCTTCTCTGATTGCTGTGGCTAAAACTTCCAAAACTATGTTGAATAAGAGTGGTGAGAGTGGGCAACCTTGTCTTGTTCCTGATCTTAGTGGAAACGCTTTCAGTTTTTCACCATTGAGGATGATGTTGGCTGTGGGTTTGTCATATATGGCCTTTATTATGTTGAGGAAAGTTCCCTCTATGCCTACTTTCTGGAGGGTGTTTTATCATAAATGGTGTTGAATTTTGTCGAAAGCTTTCTCTGCATCTATTGAGATGATCATATGGTTTTTATCCTTCAATTTGTTAATATGGTGTATCACATTGATTGATTTGCATATATTGAAGAATCTTTGCATTCCTGGAATAAATCCCACTTGATCATTGTATATGATCATTTTAATGTGCTGTTGGATTCTGTTTGCTAGTATTTTGTTGAGGATTTTTGCATCTATGTTCATCAGTGATATTGGCCTGTAGTTTTCTTTTTTTGTGACATCCTTGTCTGGTTTTGCTATCAGGGTGATGGTGGCCTCGTAGAATGAGTTTGGGAGTGTTCCTCCCTCTGCTATATTTTGGAGTAGTTTGAGAAGGATAGGTGTTAGCTCTTCTCTAAATGTTTGATAGAATTCGCCTGTGAAGCCATCTGGTCCTGGGCTTTTGTTTGTTGGAAGATTTTTAATCACAATTTCAATTTCAGTGCTTGTGATTGGTCTGTTCATATTTTCTGTTTCTTCCTGATTCAGTCTCGGCAGGTTGTGCAGTTCTAAGAATTTGTCCATTTCTTCCAGGTTGTCCATTTTATTGGCATAGAGTTGCTTGTAGTAATCTCTCATGATCTTTTGTATTTCTGCAGTGTCAGTTGTTACTTCTCCTTTTCATTTCTAATTCTATTGATCTGAGTCTTCTTCCTTTTTTTCTTGATGAGTCTGGCTAATGGTTTATCAATTTTGAATATCTTCTCAAAGAACCAGCTTTTAGTTTTATTGATCTTTGCTATCGTTTCCTTCATTTCTTTTTCATTTATTCCTGATCTGATTTTTATGATTTCTTTCCTTCTAACTTTGGGGGTTTTTTTGTTCTTCTTTCTCTAATTGCTTTAGGTGCAAGGTCAGATTGTTTATTCGAGATGTTTCCTGTTTCTTAAGGTGAGATTGTATTGCTATAAACTTCCCTCTTAGAACTGCTTTTGCTGCATCCCATAGGTTCTGGGTCGTCGTGTCTCCATTGTCATTTGTTTCTAGGTATTTTTTTATTTCCTCTTTGATTTCTTCAGTGATCACTTTGTTATTAAGTAGTGTATTGTTAATCCTCCATATGTTTGTATTTTTTACAGATCATTTCCTGTAATTGATATCTACTCTCATAGCGTTGTGGTCGGAAAAGATATTTGATACAATTTCAATTTTCTTAAATTTACCAAGGCTTGATTAGTGACCCAAGATATGATCTATCCTGGAGAATGTTCCATGAGCACTTGAGAAAAATGTGTATTCTGTTGTTTTTGGATGGAATGTCCTATAAATATCAATTAAGTCCATCTTGTTTAATGTATCATTTAAAGCTTGTGTTTTCTTATTTATTTTCATTTTGGATGATCTGTCCATAGTTGAAAGGGGAGTTTTAAATTCCCCTACTATGAATGTGTTACTGTCGATTTCCCCTTTTATGGCTGTTAGTATTTGCCTTATGTATTGAGGTGCTCCTATGTGGGGTGCATAAATATTTACAATTGTTATATCTTCTTCTTGGATCGATCCCTTGATCATTATGTAGTGTCCTTCTTTGTCTCTTCTAATAGTCTTTATTTTAAGGTCTATTTTGTCTGATATGAGAATTGCTAGTCCAGCTTTCTTTTGGTTTCCATTTGCATGGAATATCTTTTTCCATCCCCTCACTTTCAGTCTGTATGTGGCTGTAGGTCTGAAGTGGGTCTCTTGTAGACAGCATATATATGGGTCTTGTTTTTGTATCCATTCAGCCAGTCTATGTCTTTTGGTGGGAGCATTTAATCCATTTACATTTAAGGTAATTATCGATATGTATGTACCTATTCCCATTTCCTTAATTGTTTTGGGTTTGTTACTGTAGGTCTTTTCCTTGTCTTGTGTTTCTTGCCTAGAGAAGATCCTTTAGCATTTGTTGTAAAGTTGGTTTGGTGGTGCTGAACTCTCTCAGCTTTTGCTTGTCTGTAAAGGTTTTAATTTCTCCATCAAATCTGAATGAGATCCTTGCTGGGTAGAGTAATCTTGGTTGTAGGTTCTTCTCCTTCATCACTTTAAATATGTCCTGCCAGTCCCTTCTGGCTTGCAGAGTTTCTGATGAAAGATCAGCTATTAACCTTATGGGGATTCCCTTGTGTGTTATTTGTTGCTTTTCCTTTGCTGCTTTTAATACGTTTTCTTTGTATTTAATTTTTGACAGTTTGATTAATATGTGTCTTGGCGTGTTTCTCCTTGGATTTATCCTGTATGGGACTCTCTGTGCTTCCTGGACTTGATTAACTATTTCCTTTCCCATATTAGGGAAGTTTTCAACTATAATCTCTTCAAATATTTTCTCAGTCCCTTTCTTTTTCTCTTCTTCTTCTGGAACCCCTATAATTCGAATGTTGGTGCATTGAATGATGTCCCAGAGGTCTCTGAGACTGTCCTCAGTTCTTTACATTTTGTTTCTTTATTCTGCTCTGCAGTAGTTATTTCCACTATTTTATCTTCCAGATCACTTATCCGTTCTTCTGCCTCAGTTATTCTGCTATTGATCCCTTCTGGAGTATTTTTAATTTCATTTATTGTGTTGTTCATCGTTGCTTGTTTCCTCTTTAGTTCTTCTAGGTCCTTGTTAAATGTTTCTTGCATTTTCTCTATTCTATTTCCAAGATGTTGGATAATCTTTACTATGATTATTCTGAATTCTTTTTCAGGTAGACTGCCTATTTCCTCTTCATTTGTTAGGTCTGGTGGGTGTTTATCTTGCTCCTTCATCTGCTGTGTGTTTTTCTGTCTTCTCATTTTGCTTATCTTACTGTATTTGGGGTCTCCTTTTTGCAGGCTGTAGGTTCGTAGTTCCCATTGTTTTTGGTGTCTGTCCCCAGTGGCTAAAGTTGGTTAAGTGGACTGTGTAGGCTTCCTGGTGGAGGGGACTACTGCCTGTGTTCTGGTGGATGAGGCTGGATCTTCCCTTTCTGGTGGGCAGGTCCACGTCTGGTGGTGCGTTTTGGGGTGTCTGTGGACTTATTATGATTTTAGGCAGCCTCTCTGCTAATGGGTGGGGTTGTGTTCCTGTCTTGCTAGTTGTTTGGCATAGGGTGTCCAGCACTGTATCTTGCTGGTCATTGAGTGAAGCTGGGTGTTGGTGTTGAGATGGAGATCTCTGGGAGATTTTCACCGTTTGATATTATGTGGAGCTGGGAGGTCTCCTGTGGACCAGAGTCTTGAAGTTGGCTCTCCCACCTCAGAGGCACAGCACTTACTCCTGGCTGCAGCACCAAGAGCCTTTCATCCACAAGAGCCTTTCATCCACATGGCTCAGAATAAAAGGGAGAGAAAGTAGAAAGAAAGAAAGAGGATAAAAGAAAATAAAATAAAGTAAGATAAAGTAAAATAAAGTTATTTAAATAAAAAATAATTATTAAGAAAAAAAATTTTAAGCTAAAACAAAACAAAACAAAACAAAAAAACGGACGGATAGAACCCTAGGAGAAATGGTGAAAGCAAAGCTATACAGACAGAATCTCACCCAGAAGCATACACATACACACTCACAAAAAGAGGAAAAGGGGAAAAATAATAAATCTTGCTCTGAAAGTCCACCTTCTCAATTTGGGATGATTCGTTGTCTATTCAGGTATTCCACAGATGCAGGGTGTATCAAATTGATTGTGGAGATTTAATCCGCTGCTCCTGAGGCTGCTGGGAGAGATTTCCCTTTCTCTTTGTTCGCACAGCTCCCGGGGCTCAGCTTTGAATTTGGCCCCGCCTCTGCGTGTAGGTCGCCGGAGGGCGTCTGTTCTTCGCTCAGACAGGACGGGGTTAAAGGAGCCGCTGACTTAGGGGCTCTGGCTCCTCACTCAGGCCAGAGGGAGGGACGGGTACGGAGTGCGGGGCGAGCCTGCAGTGGCAGAGGCTGGCGTGACGTTCCACCAGCCTGAGGCACACCGTGCGTTCTGCCGGGGAAGTTGTCCCTGGATTCCGGGACCCTGGCAGTGGCGGGCTGCACAGGCTCCCCGGAAGAGAGGTGTGCAGAGTGACCTGTGCTCGCACACAGGCTTCTTGGTGGCGGCAGCAGCAGCCTTAGCGTCTCATGTCCGTCTCTGGGGTCCGCGCTGGTAGCCGCGGCTCACGCCTGTTTCTGGAGCTCCTTTAAGCAGCGCTCTTAATCCCCTCTCCTCACGCACCAAGAAGCAAAGAGGGAAGAAAAAGTCTCTTGCCTCTTCAGCAGGTCCAGACTTTTCCCCGGACTCCCTCCCGGCTAGCCGTGGTGCACTAGCCCCTTGAGGCTGTGTTCACGCCACCAACCCCAGTCCTCTCCCTGCGCTCCGACCGAAGCCCGAGCCTCAGCTCCCAGCCCTGCCCGCCCCGCGGGTGAGCAGACAAGCCTCTCGGGTTGGTGAGTGCCGGTTGGCACTGATCCTCTGTGCGGGAATCTCTCCGCTTTGCCCTCCACAGCCGTGTTGCTGTGCTCTCCTCTGGGGAGGGCTTCCTAGTGTGTGGAAACCTTTCCTCCTTCACAGCCCCCTCCCAGAGGTGCAGGTCCCGTCCCTATTCTTTTGTCTCTGTTTATTCTTTTTTCTTTTGCCCTACCCAGGTACGTGGGGGAGTTTCTTACCTTTTGGGAGGTCTGAGGTCTTCTGCCAGCATTCAGTGGGTGTTCTGTAGGAGTTGTTCCACGTGTAGATGTATTTCTGATGTATGTGTGAGGAGAAAGGTGATCTCCGCATCTTCCTCTTCCACCATCTTCCCCCTCTCCGATAATAGAGGTTTAAATGAAGTGACAGAGGCAAGATTTCAACTCATATCTATCTGGCTCCAATGCATTTTTTTTTTTTTTTTTGCTACTATGCTACAATGCTAGTCAGTCTGTCTGGTTTGTTGAATTTAGTTTAGGAGGTAAAAAGAAATCATGTAGAAGGAAAAGCTTATTGCTAGCTGCATGATGTCAGACAAGCTGCTGAATTAAGGTTTTTAGCTTGTTTGTTTTAAAATTTTTCTAGAATTGCTTATCTCAAGTATTTGACTATTGTGTGACTTTAGTTTTTGATCAAGTCTGAAAAACAATGAAAGAAGAAAAATGAGGTTTTAAGTGTATATACTATGGACAAATTCTTGACATAAAATTACTGTGCAGGGCAAATGGGTAGCTGAGCAAAAATGATTAATTGCTCATTAAAATTTACCTTGGTATTAAAGTGTGTCAAGGGCATGCAGTTCTGAAGGCCATCAGAGGAGACTAAGAGTGTGAGAAAAATAAGAAGTGGCCATGAGGTCATTCTTTTGTTCTGTTCTGTGAACTTAATAGCATGAGAACCATTGCATAATGACTGACACGATAATACAGATCAAAAATGAACAATGTAGCAATGCAAATTAAGAGGCTGGTATTGGTTTGACTTGGATAGGAATAATGAATAAGCAAGGTGAGGTCATGTGAGAATTTTTCTTTTATTTAAGAGCTCTAATAAGAGTTTTAAACAGAAATTAGGGACTTCTCTGCTGGTCCAGTGGTAAAGAATCCACCTTCCAATGTAGCTAAGCCCACGCGCCACAACTACTGAGCTTGCACACCTCAACAAGAGAGCCTGTGTGCCGCAAACTACAGAGCCCACGTGCCCTGGAGCCCGTGCACCACAACTAGAGAGAGAAAGCCTGCACTCCACAACTGGAAAGAATCCTGTGTGATGCAATGAAGAGCCCGTGCGCTGCAACAAAAAATCCCACATGCCTCAGTGAAGATCCCGCATGCTGCAACTAAGACCCGACGCAGCCAAAAAAGAAAAAAGAAAACAAGTTAAATTGTAGTTTGTATTTTAATGATGTTAGTACCTTTTTCATTAAAATGTTCATGGAGACAAAGATAACACATACAAATCATTCTGAGAACGGAGGATATGTATCAACAATTGGAAAGGGACCCACCCAGAGGAGTTTGCATGAACCACCAGAAGTTGATAAAACTGGATTGAGAAATACAGTTATAACCTATGTATTGATTCCTGGTGGGAGAAAGTGGGGATTGAGGAGAAGAGGAAATCAGTATAAAATACAGTTTTATTCCTTCCAACTTAAGTTGGAGACTTTGGATTAAAACAACCTGAACAACTACAGATTTACCCATGGGTGTGCTTTCTTTACAGCTAGGACCAGGGCCACATGCCACCCTCCTCTATCCCTCATCAATATCTCTCCTTTTGCATCCATTCAAAGAAACAAGCTCTCAGGGTATAATATAACAGGTAGAAAAAGGAAAAGACTAATAGTGTATTGTATCAATATTTCTTCATGTGTTTTTTCACTTATATTCAGTGATGTATGCGCAGAGACAAGCATAATATTGAGGTAAATAATGCAGAAGAAGATTGTAGGCTTTTATGTACTCAAATGGGAAAAGAGCCACGGACACATTTTAATCTCATATTTATTTGTTGATGTACCAAAATTGAGACAGTATTCATTTATATCAAGATCAATTCAGTTTTTGTCAAATTTAATGGGCTTTTAACTCTTACCTTTAATTCTTCACACTACCTGATATTTATAATATTTTTATTTCCATTATTTTCTCTATATAATTTTTAATTTATTTTATTTATCCTTTTTCAATTCACTTCTATTTTTCTGACTGTTTGTTGGTTTTTGTTTTGGCAGCTGATTTTTTAGGATTACATATTTATAACGTTTTAAAGTATTTGGTAGTGCAAGTGTCTCTCAGAAATGTTGACTTAACTATTCAAGTCTGCTTTTCCTCTCAGAATTATTTTAGCTGTTCTCAAATATATCTCTATGCAATTTTGGATACTGATACTGTGATAAAACAGAAATTACTTATGGAAGAATTGTGACCTTTATGAAATTCATTCTTCATGTATAGGGACTCCCTGAAATACTTTATAAATTTAATGAGAATTTTGACATTTCTTACACAGAATTACTCTACATTCCGTGCTTATTTATTTTTAATGGTATATAAAATATTTTATTTATTTGTAATTATCAAGCTGGTATTGTTACTATGGAGGAAATGTATTAGCATTTAAATTAGAAAACCATGGTGAGAATTTGGAATAGAATAGAGAATTGATTAATAAACTAGATGATTCAATCAAATAGTGCCTTTTCCTGAGTAGGAGCTAAAATTCTAATGGCTTGAAAATTAGGTAATGATATGACTCAAATCTAAAGACAAAGGCTTTGTGACCACTTCATTCTATAAGTTACAAGATTCCTGTTGCTAATTTTAACTTGAATTAAGTATACCCCATTATTGTCACAGACAAGAATGGTCATGTCACAGCCAATATTCCTATTCATTAGGAGACCTCAGCAAAATCCAAAAAGGCAAACCCAAAATTACTTGCAAACTTCATTTCAAAATTTGAATGACACAAGTATTCCTAAGTGAGTAAATATGTGATCATCCAGGGAATCTAGAAGAATATAATAGTTTGAGGAAATCAAATTAGTTAAGAAATAAACTAGTCTTCCACGTAGCCATAGACAATGAAGTCAGTGTATTAAACAACCTTCCAAGACCTCTTCTCCCAAATATTTAAAGTAGCTTCACATTACACAAGGTTATTCCCTGAGCAGTACTTAAAGACAAAGGAAGCTGAAAATTCTAGATAACTGTGAGGAAATGAAAAAAATCAACAGATACTAGCACCTTGGTCTCACTGGTGTCTGCCTCACCCCTGCCTATGATAGGGCTTTAAGGAAAGCAAAGATAGACCAAGAAAAGTGTTAGATACTGAGAGTGAGTTGGAGCTATCACTAGAAAACTTAAACCCACCCTAAATCTAAAAATACTAAAGATAGAAACAAGGCAAAAAGAAAGCAATTATGAGCATGATTGAAACAAATAAAATAATAGAAAGTACCAGAAAAGAAATAGAAAATCTCTGCAAAGTGATAAAAGATATAAAGAAGACCAAATGGAGATTTTAAAACTGAAAATTTTAACATTGAAGTATAAAAACTCAGTGGATGAGTTTAACAGCACTGTGGAGGGGAACGAGGGGGAAAAAAATCAAAGAACTGAGTGATATAACAATAGAAATTACCCAGTCTGACTAACAGAGAGAAAATAGACTGGGGGTATGAAAAGAACAGAGGCTGAGGGACCTGTGGCTCTTTAATCAAAACTGGTATCATCAGAGTCCAAAAAGGAGATGAGAAAGAGGGCAGGGTAGGAAAAGTACTTAGAGGAATAATGGCCTTAAACTTTCCAATTTGGCAAAAGACATAACCTACAGATTCAAGAGCTGAATGAACTCCAAACAGAATAAACTCAAACAATTTGCACTAAATGCATCATAGTCAGTCATCTGAAAACTAAAGAAAAAGAAAAAACTTAAAAGCAGTGAGAAAGGAAAGACACCAAGTTCTGAAAGAAAAGAATTGTCAACCCATTATATTATATCCAATGAAAAATCTTACAGAAATGAAGAGGAAATCAAGACATTCTCAGGTAAAGGAAAACTAAGAGAATTTATCACCAGCAGACCCATCTTAAAGAATGACTAAAAAAATTTCTGTTCTACGAGCAGAAAGAAATGATAAAAGGGACCCTTGGAATATCAGGAAAAGGAAAAAGAACAGAGTAAGAAAAAATACGGGTAAATGCTATACACTTTCCTTCTCTTGAGTTTTCTAAGTTATGTTTGACCAGAGAAGTAGACACTATCATCTGTCTTATGTGATTCTAAATGTATGTAGAGGAAATATTTAAGACAATTATATAATAAGCAGAAGAAGGTAAAGAGATGTAAAGGGAGGTACGATTTTTATATATTACTTGAGAGGTGAAATGATGATACTAGTAGACTGTGATAAATTGTGTATGTAATATAATATCTAGAGCAATAACCAAAATAGCTATACAAAGAGACACACTAAAAAACACTACAGATAAATAAAAATGGAAAATTGTTCAATTTAAATTCAAAAAATCATTCAATTATCCTACAGAAAGGCAGGATAAAAGAAACAGAAATTTAAAACAAACAAAAGTAAAATGGCCAACTTAAGCCTCAACATATCAGTAAGTACATTAAGTGCAAATGGTCTAGATACACCAATTAAAAGACTGAGGTTGGCAGAGTGAATTAAGTAACATGTCCCAACAATATGCTCTCTACAAGGCATTCACTTCAAATATAACATCATAGGTAGGTTGAAAATAAAAGGATGGAAAAAGATATATCATGCAAACATCAAACAAAGGAAAGCAGGAATGTCTGTGTTAACTGACTTCAGAGCAAAGAAAATTACCAGAGACAGAGAGGGATATTGTATAATAAAAGAATTAATCCACTAAGAAGATTTAGGAACCCTAAATGCATCAAACAACAGAGCTGCAAAATATGTCAAGAAATAATTGATAGAACAGAAAGGAAAAATCAGCAAACCCACAATTATAGTTGGAGATTTCAACATCCCTCTATCAACAATTGATAGGACATATAAACAGAAAATCAAGAAGGATATAGAAGAACCAAATAACAAAATTAACCAACAGTATGTAATTGACAGTGATAGGATACTCCATTCAACAAAGCTGAATACGCATTCTTTTCAAATGTCCATTGAACTTTTACCAAATAGATCATAACCTGGCCATAAAACAAATCTCACCAAATTTTTAAAAATTTAAAAATACAGAGTATATTCATGGACTACATGGAAGCAAACTGAATTCCATTATAGAGGATAACAGGAAAATCTCCAAACAGTTAGAAACCAAACAATATATTTCTAAATAATCCACGGGCCAAAGAGGAAATCTGGAGGTAAACTGAAAAATTACATTAAATGGACTTAAAATGAAAATATAATAGCTTAAAATTTGTGGAACAAACTCAATGACAGCAAAAACCCTAAACAACCCAATTTAAAAAGCAGCAAATGACTTGGATAGCCATTTCTCTAAGAAGGTATATAAATAGCCAACAAGCACATGAAAAGATGCTCAGTATCACTAACCATTAGGGAAATGCAAATCAGAAAGCACCATAAGATACTGCTTCACACTCATTAAGATGGCTATTATCAAACAAATAGAAAATAACAATTCCTGGCAAGCTTGTAAAGAAATTGGAATGCCTGTGCATTGCTGGCGGGAATGTAAAATGGTGCAGCTGCTGTATAAAGCAGTATGGTTGTTCCTCAGGAAATTAAACATAGAATTACCGTATAATCCAGCAATTCTACTTTTGGGTGCATACCCAAAAGAAGTAAAAGTAGGGACTCCAACAGATATTTGTATACCCATGTTCATAGCTGCATTATTCCCAATAGCCAAAAGGTGGAAGCAATCCAGGTGTCCATTGACAGATGAATGGTTAAATTGTGGTATATACATACAATGGAATGTTATTCAGCCTTAAAAGGGAAGAAAATTCTGACACTTGCTACAACATGGATGAACCCTGAAGACATTATGCTAAGTGAAATAAGTCAGAAAAGGACAAATATTGTACCGTTCCACTTATATGAGGTATCCAGAATAGTCAAATTCATGGAGACAGAAAGTAGAATGGTGATTTTTATGGACTGCAGAGAATGAGGAATGGAGAGTTATTGTTTAATAGGTACAAAGTTTCAGTTTGGGAAAAAAAAATTTCTGGAGATAGATGGTGGTGATGGTTGCAGAACAATGTGGATAATGCCATGGAATTGCACTCCTAAAAATGGTTAAAGCGATAAATTTTATGATATGTATATTTCATCACAACTAAAAAATGTGGGGCATAGCTAAAGCAGTGCTGAGAGGAGAATTTATAGCACTAATTGCACACATTAGAAAGGAGGAAATGTCTCAAATCATTAATGTAAGATTCCACCTCAATCAGTAATCTAGAAAAAGAAGAGCAAAATAAACCCAGAGCAAGCAGAGGGAGGGAAGTAATAAAAAATAAAAGCAGGAATCAATGAAATTGAAAAAGAAATAAATAGAGATATTTAACAAACAAAGAGCTGGATCTTTGAAGAGTTCAATATTATTGGCAAACCTCTACTAAGACTGACAAAGGAAAAAAAGAAAAAGAGAGAGAAGGCTCAAATCACCAATATGAAGAATGAAACATGGTATATCACTACCAACTTGCCAGAATGTATATCAGGTGTTCTGTTTGAGACATATTAAGTTTGACACGTATCATGAAACTTCCAAGCCATAAAGTAGGCACAGGGATTTAGGTGCCTTGGGGCACAGCACTCTTGTTGAAACCTGCCTCAGCAGGTTTTGGTCATTTGCCATGTGACAGTGCATCTTTCACCTGAAAACAGATACATCTGATTAAACTATTATGCGGAGTACATTGCATAGCCAGGCTTAGTTTATTTCATTCCACAGAGATAATTTATTTAAGTCATAACAAGAAATAAAATGAAAGCATGTCAGTTTCCTTATATATTTTTCATTATGTCATGAATATTTTTGCATGATTGCTACTTTATAATAGCTCCAATAGAGAAAGAATCAGCCACCTCTACATCCCAAATGATGTCACTGTTATCAGTGGGTGTAAATGAAGGAAGGTCACACATAGAAGAAAGGAATGAAAGGCTGTGTCTATGTAGCTTAATTGCCAATGAACCTTGTTTATCCACCCCCTTGCAAGATATAGCTGGGGGCTGGATGATTGATCAGGAAGTGTGTTCTCCAGTGCTGCTCAGACTTTTGAAACTTGAGGCAGAAAACCTTCATCATCATAATGCAGAGAAATTAGAGTGGGTGATAGCTGATTGCTACTTACTGTCTAGCGGAAAATGGGGATTTTTTTGGAAAACTTCTCAGACTGATGTCTGTCTCTAAGTTCTGAACATTTCACTCTCTGATTATAAAAAGAACCTACTATATAATTAGACCCCTGAGAGGGAGAAAGTAGTCTTTACTGATTTTTGGCCACAACTTCCACTAAAACAACAGGGAGACACCATCATGTACATCATTTAAAGTCACGGGAATTTCTACAATTACATGGAACAGTGTTTCTAAAAATTTTGGCAATTTTAGGTCTCCATTAGAAAGTACATTTTTAAAAGACTCATCAAAGTTTAAAACAATAGTACAAATAAAACAGAATATTTTAAAATTGACAATTATTATGATTATTTCAGATCAGTGAGAGAGATGAAATTATCTAAAATCTTTCAGCAAGCTTTCTATATCTGGTTTAATAATGAATGGCTGTAGTTGACAACTGGGGCCATGTTCAGTTGATACATTCCTTTTAATCCCTTTTTCTATTAGACAGTTCTAACTTAGATTTTAGTCACTAGGAATGCACAACAGTGTTCAGTGTATCTGTTTAATGGTTCTGGAGATTCAGATTTGAAATGGACTTAAAATTTATAGACAGATTTTTCAGTAACTACATACACTGTAATATCAGTTCAAAAGCTGGAAAGTTAAATGTCTCAACATGAAAGATAATGGTGAATGGGTATTTATCCACTCTTTGTTTCATTCATCTCTGTAAAGCATTCCTTCAGGTTTTGATTACATATGCCCACATTATATACCTACAGTTTCATTCTCCAGCAGGTGAAAAAGTTATCAGGTGTTGTGAAAGAGTGAAACTCGGCAATCAAGCAATCTGCAACATGGTTTAGTTTTCTTTTGAAACCTCAATATTTTATCCTTAACTTGAAAAATTGTAATATTTTAGCATGGTGTCATAGATTCAAACTGTTCAAGATTCTGCCCATTTCAATGAGAAACACAATTTAAGGAAATACTTAAAATCTTGTAAATGATCTGACATTATCAGAAATGTTTCATCTAATGTCTCATTTCACTCATTTGCATGCCTTTATAACAGTCTGCATTCTTATGTGTGTAAAGGCATTTTGTTGCATAGCATGTTAAGAATACTGCTCGATTTGATCATATTCACAATTATCCTCTTTTCTTTTTGACCCTGAATTGAGATCAGGAGTGGACTCTAGAGCTGGAATGCCTGGATTTGAATCCCAGCTCCACTACTTGTTCATGTGACCATGAACAACTTACTTAACCTCTCAGTTTCTTCATTGATAAACTGAGGATCATACTAGGTAGTAACAACCTCATAGGTCATAGTGGTCATTATAATGAGCTAATTCATCTAAAGGTTTTAGAGCAGTGATTGATATATAATAAGTACTGAGTACATGTTATTTGTTATTATATATGAATAGCAGAAAAGTTAAGAATTTATGCAAATATCAGAGATTTTATCTCCTTGTAGTATATGCAGTACATGTGGTTTTCATTACTTTTCTAAGTGATTATGCTTTATTAGTCAGAACTCTTTCTGTCATGAGTTGAAAGAAGAAAATGTTGAACCTGGCTTGAATGGAAAAAAGGAATACATTGGCTCACATAAACTGGGAAATCTAGAGGAGATTTCTCATTAAGCTTGGCTGAATTATATCAGACAGTGTTATCAATAATAAATCAATCTCTTTTTCTCTCTCTCTTCAATCACTTGGTTCTGCTTTCTGCAATTTTGCTTTACTCTCAAGAAAGAAGTGGCTTTCAGCCACCCTGTGCTTATAGTTCTTAACTATCACAATCTCAAAAAAGACTTTCCCTCTCACAACATCCTTGTGAATCCCCATGTAAAATAAATATATAAAAATGGTTTATGGGAAAATCAGTGTCTATTTAATTGCCCCTTGCACTTTCTCTCTAGAAGCATTTCTCCTTATCCCTGGATAAAATATCAGGCTTGTTCCATATCTTTCAGTTAATGACAAATAGTTTTCTTTCACAATGTTAAAAAACCCAGGCTGATATTACAGCTTCAGTGTTTAATCCACTTTAAAGCTTCTTTCATTCCCCAGCTTAACCCTTCTTCAGACTGGAAATTCTGCAGTGGGAACACACAGGTGGTGTTGGTTTCCTCACCTTTTTCTGTTCTCGTTCCTCTACTCCTCTCCCACTCACTATGCCTCTTTTGCATCCTCTAGTCTTGGAATAGGGGAATAAGGGGAAGAAAGAACAGAAAAGGTTTGCTCATATGACGCAGTCATAATCTGGCATTGGTGCCTCCGAGAGTGGCAGATGTCCAAAGGCTTACTCTTCTTGTAATTTAGCCCTTTTGTGGGTTTCTTGGAGACTTGCTGGGAACCTCTTACTGGCAGTTCCCTGATGCTCACAGAAGTCTCTCCTGGCTAACTTATTTCAGTTTCTACGTTCTGACAGACATTCTAAGAGTCGCTCTGGAGAGTCTACTCACCACTTCAGGTGGTGCTCTTGATTGGGAATCCTTTAAAACATGCAAGTCCAGCCATCTTCCACAGGGTCCATATCTGGTTCTTCCATGCCTCACATCTTGCCCCCAAACTCTGGAAGTCCAGGACACTTCTGTTGCAGCTCTTTTGCTGGGCTTGGGAATGAGCCTGACTATAGGCAGCATGAGTTATCCTTTTACCCTGAACTTATCTTGTCAGGCTTTCCTGCTGCCCTGGTGCTGCCTTGACTAGATAAATTTTTCTAATTTTCGATTTGTCTTGGTAGGTGTGTGTGGCTCTTCCATAAAGTGCATTTTTCAACTTAGCTTCATCAATAATATAGGTGATATTTTGGCCTCTGATTTTATTGTTTTATTTCTCACATTTTTCAGAATCTAGGTAGGAAAAGTGTTTTTTTATTAGACGGAAGGAAAATCTCAGAGATCTATAGACGACCATACTGAGAAACACTAATCTATTGGGGAAAATATAGAATGAAATGGAGAAGGCCTAGGACATGGCCTCTGCCTTCAGATTTTTAGTTTAATTAGAGAGATAGGTAAGTAAACAAAATGTACAGTTCAAATAACTTGCCCCAGGTTAGGAAAAGTCAGAGCTTGAATCTGAACCCAGGTCTGATTTCAACTTCTTAATCCATCTTAAGGCCTTACTCTGGCTTTTAGAAGCTTGGAGTTTAACAGAGAAAGACATGCAATCTTCATTTCAGGATAGCACAGTAAGAAAAACCTTACTCTATCAAGTGTTTTGATGTAGTAAATATTATGATAGAAGGTCTTTCTTCAGATGCCAATGTCATTACTTGGCAATGACAGAGTGACTGTCTTGGTCAGTTCAGGCTGCTATAACTAAATACCATACACTTGGTGACTTATTAACAGCAGACATTGATTTCTCACAGTTTTGGAGGCTGGAGGTCTCAGATCAGGATGCCAGCATGGTCAGGTTCTGGTGCAGAATCTTGGTCCAGGTTACAAATGACTGATTACTTCTTGTATTCTCACATGGAGGAAAGAGAGTGAGCTAGTTGTCTGGCCTCTTCTTATAAGGGCGCTAGTCTCATTCATGAGGCCTCTACCCTCGTGACCTAATTACCTCACCAAGGCCCCACCCCCAAATACCATCACATTTAGGATTAGATTTCAACATATGAATTTGGGGGGAACACAAAAATTTAGTCTGTAATAATGTCCTGGTTATAAATGCACGTATATGCATGAATCTTGAAGTTCATCTCTAGTACCCAATCGGTTTAGTCACTCTCCACTTGTGTATACTGATCATGTGTGTATGCTCACCAAAACCCAATGCATTTTTAACATATTCTGAAACATTAGAAAACTATTCAGAATCAGAAAATCCCACAATTTCTGAGATTTCAAATGGTTTATTTTTACTGTACTTTGTTACATATTTAAAGAAATATAATATTCAATTTCACAAAAATAACATTCATATTCTGATTTCATTTAAGTGATTTTTGTACATCCACTCATTTGATGCTTATACTGATATTATGGAATATGTTATTATTATCAACATTATAATTATTATTATTTTATTATTATTATTTTTTTTTGTTATGCGGGCCTCTCACTGTTGTGGCCTCTCCCCTTGCGGAGCACAGGCTCTGGACGCACAGGCTCAGTGGCCATGGCTCACGGACCCAGCCGCTCCGTGGCATGTGGGATCTTCCCGGACCGGGGCATGAACTCGTGTCCCCTGCATCGGCAGGTGGACTCTCAACCACTGCGCCACCAGGGAAGCCCTATAATTATTATTATATCATAAGGAACCTAAGTCTCAGAGTTGTAAAATGGCTTGCCAAGTAACACAGTTAGCAGCTGTCTGGGCTCTCTTCTGATTGAAACCTTTCGGCTCAACCTCAGTGCCTCAGATACTGCCAGCAGTCACTCTAGCTTTTCCTTGGCTAGCTCCTCCAGAATGATGGATATCTTCAGAAAGTTGCCAGTGTGACTGCAAGAGCTGATGACTGGCTGGCTAGAAATAAAACATATATCAGACACTGTGGTAAAGCACAAACACATTTATAGACGCATTGTTTTTAACCATGAAAAGCTGGTATGACAGGTAATTTTGAAATATTAAATTGTGTTTTGCTTTTCTACCTATAAAAAAATTAAAAAAAGAAGGAGCAGTATTTATGTTTTATACTTTGTATTTTTCTCCCCTTATCCCAAGAAGGCAACCAGGACTTTGTATTCCCTTCCCTTGGGTATAATTTCTAAGAAGACAAAATTTCTGGTAGAAAAATCACTTTTTATGGACTTTTTGGAAGCTTAAATTCCTGGCAGGTATCATGAAAAAGAGGAAAGAGAAGCCAGTCTCTTCCAGGGTGAGAAGTAGTAGATAAAAGCAGTGAAAGAACTGAGGTATACTACATCATTTAAAAGGGGATGGAAATCTGCTAATTTGTGGTGTATTTGGAATGTGAAGTCTGATCCATTAAAATATCCATGGAAATGGGCTATTTCAAAGGAATGACTTTGATAAAGCTCAGAAGGCTGGACCCTAGACACTATGGCTGGAACATAGGCAAACATTCAGGTGCCTGACTGCTACAGAAGCTCCAGAGCTACAGGACTTCGAAGTTCAGTATAGGATGAATGTTAGGTGTATCAACTCTTCCACGATGTCTCAAAGGCAGGTGAGGTCTCTGTGGACATACAGTTTTACAGAAGCCTCCGTTATCATCTTTGTATGAAGGCAGGGAGAGAAAGGATTCACCAAAAGATTGCTTTTCTAGACACCTACTAGCTAGAAACTGGAAGACAGATTTAATTTTATTTAAAAACAATAAATATATACATGCATATGTGTGAGGTGGAGATGGATAGTTGAAATGAGCTTGGCAAACGTGGGTCATTTTTGACATTGAGTGATGGGTATATGGGGGCTCATGATACCATCCTCTTTTTGTATATATTAAAAAATTTTTATAATAAAACATTTTTAAGAAGTCAATAATGTAACAATTCTTGCACTCCTATTTTGTAGAAAAAGATTCATCCTGGCCATGCTGGAAAGAGCCTATGAAGTACAATTAAAGGGAGTAGCTCAGTAGCAATGCCTGCCATGCGTTTAGAATGGAGAAGTGGCAATATACATGACCTGTATTTTCCATCCTTGATTAAGATTCTCCAACTTCTATGTTTTATACAGAGTCATCAGAAATCAAAATATTCTATTTTAGTCATCTTCACACAGAAATAGAACAAATATGTCATGCTTTAGTGGAGCTAGATTAATAATTTGAATCAATAGCCATGTCTTTTATTGTAAATAAGGTTATTGCCCAATATTTGATTCTATAGCCTTTTTTTAAATTGGCGTATAGTTGCTTTACACTGCTGTGTCAGTTTCTGCTGTACAGCAAAGTGAATAAGCCATATGTATACACATATCCCCTCTTTTTTGGATTTCCTTCCCATTTAGGTCACCACAGAGCCCCGAATAGAGTCCCCTGAGCTATACAGTAGATTCTCATTAGTTATCTGTTTTATACATTGTAGTGTATATATGTCAATCCCAATCTCCCAGTTCATCCCACACCGCCCCCCTTTCTACCTTGATATCCACACATTTGTTCTCTATGTCTGTGTCTCTATTTCTGCTTTGCAAATAAGATCATCGATACCATTTTTCTAGATTCCACATATATGTGTTAATATACGATATTTGTTTTTCTCTTTCTGACTTATTTCACTCTGTATGACAGTCTCTGGGTCCATCCATATCTCTGCAAATGACACAATTTTGTTCCTTTTTATGGCTGGGTAACATTCCATTGTATATATGTACCACATCTTCTTTAAGCATTTCTCTGTTGATGGATATTTAGGTTGCTTCCATGTCCTGGCTATTTTGTAAATAGTGCTGCAATGAACATTGGGTTGCATGTATCTTTTTGAATTATGGTTTTCTCTGGGTATTTGCCCAGGAATGGGATTGCTGGGTCATATGGTAGTTCTATTTTTAGTTTTTTAAGGAACCTCCATACTGTTCTCCATAGTGGCTGTACTGATTCTATAGCCTTTTAAACCAAAACCTGAATGAAATGTTTCTGCTTGCTTTAGTTACAAGGGAAGCTCTACTAGGAACAGAGATGGGATTTAACTAGAGTCCCTGATCCACTTAAGCTGCTAGATCCAGATACTCTTGCTGGTTTTGGTCCACCAGACTAGAAGATGATGAAATAAAACCCAGCCTGTATCCTCACCAGAGTTCGGGGGCTGGATTTCATTTCCAAACTCAGAAAAAAGTTCTGGTACCCAGCTCCTCCCCCACTACCAGCTGTGATGCCCCAAACCTTCTCTCCCAGCTCCGTGGGTGCTCTGGGATGACACAATCAGCCATCTAGGGCACCAGGGCTCAGATTCTTGCTCTTTCTGGAGCCCTAGAGCTGTCAGGCTCAGTGAGGCTCCCGAGTCGCCAGCCTCTTTCAAATTCTGCCATAGGACCTGCAGCTCTGCAGCCCTGTGAGCCTGAGCCAGAGGAGCTCCTTCTTCCAGACTGTATTATTAACACCAAGATGCACAAGATGAGACGAGTCTAGCAGAGGGAAGTCAGAGTACCACCTGAGAGGCCTGGAACAGACCTCTAAGCCCAGGCTGCTCCAGGGAGGAGCTGTGTTCCTGTGAACCTATCATGAGTGAAAGCTTCCAATAGCTCAAGATTTGACATTAGCTCCTGAGGAGCACGTACTACTAACCAGCTGTCCACATCTAGGTCTCTGGGGAATGTCCAACCACACTTAGGACTGGCCTAAACACAGCTACTTCCCCAGAGAAAACTACTGCTTTGGAACTGCTCACCCACATTCAGGCCCCTGAGAGTTCCTTGTCTCTCAGGGCTGAAGGTGAACTATCAAAACCTGAAAAGGTTTCAAAGGCCTCCCCAAGGGTCTCAAAAATGATGTGCAGGAAGAAAATATTACAACTTTTATTTATATTCATCTAATGGGCTAAAAAGAAAGTACACTTAAAATATATATATGATTGACAGTGTCATCCCCACTTGGTCCATGTGTCGCTTAAGGTATAAGCTGTATCCTGAGGGGAGAATATAAATTCCACACCTCAAAGGGGTTGACAGCTGCTCCCTCACACATCCATTCAAGCACATTGCACCCTAGTGTGGCTCACATATGCTTGGCTATGTGTGTTTATGAATTTGACATCATGAAGAATAGACTCTGTATAATGCTTAAATTATAATGACATAAGGTGTGACTGTATAAATCTGTTCTATGTGCTTTTATTTTTGTTTTTTGTGCAACATAGTTCCCTTATTATCTTTTGGCAAAGAACCTAAAGGAGTAACAGTTTTCTTTCACTAAATTACCAGTGTTCCAAATTTGCTGACCTTTTCTGTGATGACAAGTAGCTGTCCATAGAATGCCATCTAACAGAGATCCTCAAAAAAGATAAAGACACTTACTGTCTTCTTTCAAGGTAGAGGTGACATTCTAAAAATGAGTGAGAAAGTGATTGTTTTTGCTTTGTTTTCTTTTATTTTTAATCCTGGTATGGGAAAAGAATGTTGAAAAATGGATGTTTGGAAGTGTTTATATTATTGTTGTCAAAAATGATATGTCTCAGACATAAACTCATATCTTACACTTAATAAAACTTGAATCAGAACTCTCTGACCTATTTCAAGATCTTCCAAATAAAAGAGTTTCAGTGGTTTTTTAAAAACCATTTGATGAAAATATTAAAATAAAATCCCTTCTGATTCATTCCAAAAAAAATCCGATTTTGACATCAGGAAAAGGGAGAATTTTTTAAATATTTACAATGCAAATGAACAATAATTTTTTTTTTTTTTTTTTTTTTTTTTTTTTTTTGCGGTACGCGGGCCTCTCACTGTTGTGGCCTCTCCCGTTGCGGAGCACAGGCTCCGGACGCCCAGGCTCAGCGGCCATGGCTCACGGGCCTAGCCACTCCACAGCATGTGGGATCTTCCCGGAACCGGGCACGAACCCGTGTCCCCTGAAACGACAGGTGGACTTTCAACCACTACGCCACCAGGGAAGCCCAACAAGAAATTTTTTGAATGAAACTCAGAAATTAATACCATGATTTAGAAAGTGCAGCCAATGATGCACCTCCCGTTTGATCCACAGATCTTTTGAGAAATACTTTGCAGCAATGTTTTGATGGTCATCAAAACCAAGTATCAAAATAAAATAAACACAACTAGACCTTTAATTTCTGCAACATAAGGCATTAAACCCCAATTTTATTTTATTTTATTTTTTACATCTTTATTGGAGTATAATTGCTTTACAATGGTGTGTTAGTTTCTGCTTTATAACAAAGTGAATCAGCTATACATATACATATGTTCCTATATCTCTTCCCTCTTGCATCTCCCTCCCTCCCCACCTCCCTATCCCACTCCTCTAGGTGGCCACAAAGCACCGAGCTGATCTCCCTGTGCTATGCGGCTGCTTCCCACTAGCAATCTATTTTACGTTTGGTAGTGTATATATGTCCATGACACTCTCTCGCTTTGTCACAGCTTACCCTTCCCCCTCCCCATATCCTCAAGTCCATTCTCTAGTAGGTCTGTGTCTTTATTCCTGTCTTACCCCTAGGTTCTTCATGACATTTTTTTTTCTTAAATTCCATATATATGTGTTAGCATACAGTATTTGTCTTTCTCTTTCTGACTTACCAAATTTTATTTAATTAATGAAGCATACTCCCATCATATCACAATGCTCAGTGTTATTAATAATTTAGTGAGCCCATGAATACAGATTCTTGTTTAATTAATACATATAATTTAAATATTTAAATATTTGTATTCACTTGATTGTATTCTTTGTATAATGTCTGTTTTGTTAAATGGTTTGTAGTGTGCATAATACCTAATACTATATTACATATATGTATACACACACACATACGTACACACATGTATAAAGAAAGAGGGGGAGAGAGCCAAAAAATATTCAAGAATGCCCCTGGGTTACACACATGAAATCCAGAATATCTGGCTATAGCTTTTGAATGACAGCTTGAAATAGGGACTCTGAGGATGGCACATTTCTATAACCCTAGTTTTAAACTCAAAGCTCGGCTTCTAACCATGTGTTTGATGAATGAAAATTTCAGTATGGCTAGAGGTTTGACTTGTCCTCAGATAATAATAAGAATCCATGAGTTCTTTCAAAAATGTTTTAATCCAACCACGTATACACAGAGCAGTGAAATAAAATTGCAAAATATTTACCTTTATAAAAAATTTTCTATTTCCGTTAGACCTGAGGAAAGGAGCCTGATGTTCCTATTGTGAACCACTAGATGGCAATAGCTCTACATTACTCTCAACCTCACTTCCTAGGGATCCTAGTGGTCTTGGATTTGGCATTTAGAATAAATGTTGTCTCTGCAGATATTTGCCAAGAAAAGGCATATCTGCTTTAGGAACTCTGAGATTGATATTATTGATGCAAGTGCATTTCTGTGCTTGTTTCTTGTTGCATCTATCTATGGCTACTGCAAGTTATCCACCAATTTGATTATCCTGGAGCTGTAAATTATTATAGCAAAATCAATAAATAATTTATTTTAAGACATAGGGGTCCATAAAGGTCTGCATATGGAAAGTTTAAGATAATTGCAGTGCTTTTATGTATGCTAACCTAACCTCATGGCTTTGGAATTACTGAATAAGACTCATGCTCATGCACAGCTACAGATATAGATAAAGGCGGCAAAAGTGAGAGTTCGCTCTTGCTTCTCTTCCTGGCTATTCTGTGTATTCACAAATAAGCCACCTAACTGTGACTGAGAGCTGTCCAGTTCCTCTTCCATGGAATATGGATCTACAAAGAGCACCTGCAAAATGCATGAGGTTTTGGACAGAAAAATGACAGAATTGGAGACAGAGTAATGACTGGGCAGCATGGAACGCTCTTTGGCTCAATACCTTGAGGAAACTGATACTGTGTAATTTTATATTGAAATAGGAACAAAATGTAAATTAACATTTAGTGGGGCTGTTTTGTTTGAGTTTACTCATGTAGCCATAGTGGGGTGGTGGAAAGAAACCATACTCAGAGTCCTGAAGTTGGTGTAATCACTAACTAGTTTGATCTAAAGCCCCCACAGATGAGACATATGAGATCTTTTAAGATTTCTTTGTTTTCTGTGACTTTATCAACTACTAGTTCTAAATGACTCAAAAATTGGGAAAAGAAACAGGTGGAATTAAATTTTTTAAAAACTTCTTGACCTTTGAATTTGTATCTTTTTATTTCTCAGATACTTTTAGCTCTGACAGGGTCAGAAATGCAATTTTGTTTTAGCATCTTTCTCTGCCCTGAAAACTGCCTCCTGTCCTCTTCCAATTTTTAAAGCTTTCTGATGGCAATAAAAAGAGAGTGAGAGAGCACTAAAATGCAGACACCCTGAATATTAATTTTTTTAATTAAATAAGTATTGGTGAGAAAGAAACAAAAAGCCACAGTTTTCTGTAATTTATTTAAGACCACATTTGGCTGTTTATATGGAATACAACACAAGTGACTAATCTCTCTCAGGCTTTTTGCATTTATTTAACTTAAATTCCATCTCAATCTAGTTCTAATGGATTTCTTCCAGAGAGAACACCAAAGGATTGTTCTGGGACTGAATCTTCTTTTGACTGCCTACAACCAATTGACCAATGTGGTGTCTCAATACAACAGTCATTCATTCATTCAACAAGCTCACAAAAAGTATCCAAATATTGTGTTCTCACATAACTGTTTAGAGGTAGAAGGAAGAAAACGGCAAACGGATCTTCTTCTAGTGTGCCTTTCCCCCCCCCCAGGGAGGATAATCTTTCCAGGTATCTCATAGCTCACTTTCCTCACATCTCTTTGGCCAGAATTGGACCTCGTACCTCCTCTAGGCTCATCCCTGGGAAAAGTGCATGGGGTTTATAGGAGAAAACATTTGAACTTGGTCTTGAGAAAAACTATCGTCTTGATATAATATATGCAGAGAATAGAAAAACATATCCATCATTTTCTTTCCAGTGAGTAATTTATGGTCCTCAAAATACATTGCACAGTTCCCTTTCATGCTACTAGGTTCCTCTGATGACTTTAGAATCAGAGAAAGAAAACAAGTTATTTCATCTGAGAAATCACCCACTGGGCCAAAGCAAATAAAGTTTGTGATGTTGTAAAGGAAGATAGGAGTGCAAGAAAACAGGGAAGTGGAAAATGAAAAATTTGAAAAAATCAATTGGAGTTAAAAGATCAGTCAAGAAAGGAAACATAGTAGTGGTATCTCTGAAGGTTAGTTTTTGTTTGTTTGTTTGTTTGTTTCTGCGGTACACAGGCCTCTCACTGCTGTGGCCTCCCCCGCTGCAGAGCACAGGCTCCGGATGCGCAGGCTCAGCGGCCATGGCTCACAGGCCCAGCCGCTCCACGGCACGTGGGACCCCCGCCTCCGGACCGGGGCACGAACCCGCATCCCCCGCATCGGCAGGTGGACTCCCAACCACTACGCCACCAGGGAAGCCCTGAAGGTTAGGTATTGATAGCACAATCCGTGCTGTTCTTAATGGGTCCTTACAGACACACCAAGAGAGGTGGCAAATGTTTGTGGCAAAGAGTGCTTAAACTCTAATAAAGACAAGTTTCATCTCGTCACTAAGGAATCTAATTTCCATTTCAGAGAGAAGTAGAAAGGGCATTATTCCATAAATAAGTATCTAGGATATTATGTAGTGCTAACTAGGGAAGTAAAGCTAAAGAATATTTCAAGTGAATTTTGGAAAATTCCTAGCTGTATGAGTTCCATAGGCTTTAACCCAGATAAATGAGTTTAATTCCAAAACTCTGCCATTTAATAGCTGGGGTACCTTCAGTCACTTATTTTTATGAGCCTCAGTGTCCTTACTTGTAAAATGGTGCCGATAACAGTATCCTGCAACAAAGAATTGCTGTGACGATCAAATGAGATAATGATGAAACACCCAGCACAGGTTCTAGTGTAGAGCATGTGCTCAGTAAATAGAAGTTCCCTCCTTTCTCTAGAGCAGTGCCTAACCTACACCAACCTGGCTGCATCAGTCAGGTTCCAATCAGGAGACAGAAACTACACAGCGATTTGTATAAGTTTAATAAAAAGAATATTAACAATAACAGGAGATTTGAGTAACAAGGGAGGAGCTAATAAAGAAGTAAAGAGAACTCTAAAGAACATAGGAAAGGTAGATATAAGGAGTAGTTACTACCACGTAGGAGTATGACAGAACATCCAATATATTAGAGCCCCCCTTCCACCCCTCCCCCCATGGCTGAGATCCAGATCTTATTGAAGAGGTCATGGCCATGACCTGCTGGATGGCAGAAAAGTAACTGTGGTGATGCACCTGTGGAAGCCACTGGAAGTCCATACTCTACAGTGCTGAGAAAACTATGCACAGGGAAGTATCTTGCCAGAGGCATTCCACTGCCAAACCACCAGAGAGGGTGCTGGAGGAAGCTGTTGGTCATAGGTGCTGCTCGCCACCGTGCACTGTGGGAGCTGGTGTTGGAGGAGACATCTGGGCTGAAGATTCCTGTTGCTGGAGAAATCACAATGCTGCAGTAGCCAGGACTGGAGTTGTGTGCAGTGAAGGAACCAGGCACTGAAGAAGCTACACACACTGCAGGAGCCTGTTAGTGGAGCACTCTGAAACCAGAAAAAAGACCCCCTTCCTCCACCATTGATTATCTCCCCAGGACTCTCTATTGACAAACCTTAGCATTGTCCCTTATATCAAAGTAAGAAATAAAGAGCCCAACTTCATTTCACAGATCAGGCAATGAAGAGTAGACTTGTAGTTGAGAGGCAACAAAATGATAAAGGCACACTGGCTAACCTAGTTTTCTCTTTGGGGTGCATCAGTGTGGAATCATTCCCTGAATTTATTCAGAGGACTCAGTAAGTGTGAATGGCCAATCAGAGGCAGGCTGGCTAGGTAAGGGCCATCTAGGGATGCTGACTGCAACAGGCAGGGGAGGAGAACTTAGTTTCTTTCTCTCCACATCTATCCTAGCTCCCTCACCTTCCCATGAGGAAGAAACTGCTAATCTTATTCATCAAATTCTAGGCCATAGATTCATCCATATTTGCTAATGGGCAAGAATACTGTGCCAAAAATATCAGGAATCCACATTATATTTTTTCTCTTTCACTTTTTCTCTTTTATGGTGCTCTTGGGAGGAACTCTGTTACCTCTAATTTTTTCCACAAAACCTCCTGAGAGTCCTGGTCAGTGTGTCGGGTCCCTTGTACCATGCGGTTGGTCATTAGGTGGTAATACTCCAAAATTTGAATTTAGGCTGGTTGCAGGCAAAAAGCTACAGACCTCTAACTCAGCTTTGCCAACATTTTGCATTAAGAGTAATTAGGTACTTACCCAATAATAATGAACTAATATTTGTTTCCCATTGGCTTTGTTCCCTGTGTCTATCTCCCTATAGAATTTTCAGGGATGAGTTATGATTTGCAGAACAGGATTCAGGCATTCCTACATTTTCATAAACACCTTCAAAATTCCATCTTAATTTCTAACAACTGCCATCTTGTTTTTGCAAACAAATGTCTAAAGTGGTTGGCACTTTTTAAGTACTTCTTATATACTTACAATCATAAATACAGAAATATTTATGTAGCAATTTATAGTCTTCAACAGAAATATTTATATAACAGCTTTACAAACAACTTCACATGTTTCCTTATGCCATCTTCACAATTTCTTTATGACATTGTTATTTTTACTCTTATTTTATACCTAAGAAAACTGAACTTGAGAGGCTAAATATATTTCTTAGTATCACATCATTTTAATAAGGCATAGTTGGGATCTAGGCACAGGTGTTCTGATTCTTAATCCTATGTTCTTTCAAATAAATAAATAAATACATTTTTAAAAATTCCTGGCACTACTATTTATGGAATAGTAGGAGTTCCATAAGTGTTGACTTTACAAGTCCTTGCCCTCTACTTGTGCTAGCTGCTTTCTTTGTGCAGGAAGTAGATCTGTTAAGGCAGCTTATTTTCAGCTCGCATTGCTATGGTAATGCTAATTATTTAACATCTTGTTCTAAAGGCCAAGATCCCAATGGAGATCATACACAGGGCTCCTGCTATAATGAGCATGGCTTCCGGTGGTGGGAAAGAATACATTTTGATCTCTTCCTGCAGTATTACAGTTATTTTGCCATTTGTAATTTTTGTTTCTTGGGAAACAAGATAAATTCCCCCAAGTATGTGCTCATGCTGTTTAAACCTCCACACTTGTTTTTAAAGTTCTCAGGAAATGTTAACTCTAAAACATAGCGTTTTGAACAGCAGGGTCAATTGTTGTAGATAGATTCATTTAGTAAAAAACAGAACATCTGATGCTTGTAAAAGGAGATTTTCCCAAAATACTTACTGTTGGGGATTAAGAGCTTTTGAACAATCAGTGTTTACCCACTATTATTGCCAGACTACATTTAAACAGTTCCCAATTCATTCAGGATATATGGCCCACAAAATGTACTTCCTTGGCAATGTAGGAAACTTGCATTAGTGTTCTATAGAGAAATAGAAAGTGAGGAGGCAAGATGCTCTTTTTTTCCTCTCTGTTACCTCTGTCAGTGGTACAGCATCCCCAGATGCACTTCGATTCTGGTAACACTTCTTCCCTTTTGTCCTCTAACCTTTGGGGAGGTATCTGGTTTCACAGGTATTAATTTCTGGACAACATTCCTTCCCCTACTTTATTCTTCCAGGACTCCTACTCATTTTTGCTCTTCCAACTTTCCAGTGCTAGGGTAACCAATTCCTTCGTTCAAAGCTCCCAAAAGGTTTCTATTTTCCTGATTGAACCTAATTGATAGAGGAAACAAATCAATATGTTGATTTTGAAATGCATCAAGGTCTTAAAAGGAGATAAAGGGTAAAATTAGATATTCTTTAGATATTGTTATCAAAGCCTTCTTCAAAGTGAATATATGAGTTACAGTCTAAAGTATGAGAAGGAGATAATAGTAAGGAGATCTGAAGGAAGTGTGTTTCAGCCAGAGGGGACCTTCTTTGGATGATAATTAGTGGTAGTATGGATTAGAGGGGTGGCAGTGGAGGTGAAGTGGGTGGATTCAAGATGTATTTTCAAATAAAATGAAAAAGAATTGTTCATGAAAAAATTAAAAATTGTGGTAAGAGAAGAGCAATAAGAGATGATGTGGTAGTCTGAATAACAGACCCCAATCATATACAGATTCTAATCCTTGGAACCTGTGAATATAACTTCATTTGACAAAAGAGAGTGCAGATGTGATTAAGCTTAGCATCTTGAGATGGAGATGATTAGCCTGAATTACCTGGATGGGTCCTAAATGGAATCATATGTGTCCTTATCAGAAGGAGATTTGATAGGGCAGAGAAGGAAACCATGTGACCAAAGCACGGGGAGGAAGAGTCAGGGAGAAGATGCTATACACTGGCGTTAAAGATGGAGGATGGGTCACAAGCCAGAGAATAAAGGCAGCGTTTAGAAGCTGGAAAAGGCAAGGAAACAAATTCTCCCTAAAGCCTCTGGAGGAAATGCAGCCCTGCTGGCACCTTGATTGTGGCCCAGCGAAATCCATTTTGCACTTCTGACTTCTAGAATGATAAGAAAATTGTGTTTTTTTAAAGCCACCATGTTTGTGGTAATTTGTTAGAGCAGCCCTGGGAAACCAATATAGATGACTCCCAGAATCTCATTTTGAGCAACAGGGTAAGTGTGATACTATTTACTAAAATGAGAAATATTGGGAAATGAGCAAGCAGGTTTGAAGAGTGGGAAGTATCAAAGAAATATCAAGAGATCATTCTGAACTGGTTAGTCTTAAGATCTATGAGTAACCCAAATTTGAAATGATTAGTTGGCTCTTCAATATTTCCTACTTGGAGCTGGCCGAATTTCCTGGATCAATTGATTGTGGGTTTTCATCACATTTGGGAAATATTCAACCATATCTCTTCAAGTGTTTGTTCTGCTCCATTATCTCTCTTCTCCTTTTCTGGGACTCCCAATATGTTAGACTTCTTGATATTACTTGACAAGCCACTGAAGCTCTGTTCATTTTCTTTTTTTCCATTTAAAAATAATCTGCGTCTGAGCTTGGAAATTTCTATTTACCTATCTTCAGTTTCACTGACACATTTCTTCTGAAAGCACTTCTTATTTTTTTATTTTTTTTATTTTTTTGTGGTACGTGGGCCTCTCACTGTTGTGGCCTCTCCCGTTGCGGAGCACAGGCTCCGGACGCGCAGGCTCAGCGGCCATGGCTCACGGACCCAGCCACTCCGCGGCATGTGGGATCTTCCCAGGCGGGGGCACGAACCCGTGTCCCCTGCATCGGCAGGCGGACTCTCAACCACTGCGCCACCAGAGAAGCCCAGCACTTCTTATTTTAATTTCAGATAGTGTAGTTTTCAGTTCTTGGGTAGCCATTTGGTTCAATTTTAGTTTCCATATATTTTCTGAAATGTATCTTTACTCATCATATCCATTTTTCCTATTAACTCTTTAATATATCTATAGTAGTCATTTTAAATTTATTGTTTGCTAATTCCAATATCTGCTATGTCTGTGTCCACTTTTATTGGCTGATTTTTCTTTTGAATATAGATCTCAGTTTTCTGCCTCTTTACATTTCTAGTAATTTATTGCACATTGAATAATATTTTGCAGAGAGTTTGGATTCTGTAACTTTCCTCTGGAAAGTGTTAATTTTAATTTAGCAAGCAATTAAGTTGCTGGTGGACCAACTTGATCCTAAGGTTTTGTTTTTAGTTTTGTTAGAGTGATTGTAATTGAATTTTTCGCTCAGTTCAGGGCATAGACTTTAGTCCTAGGAATGGTCTTTACTACTATAAGATGTGGCCCTTCTGAAGTATCAGTTACAAACCCTAGATTTAATTCCTCTAATTAGGCAGAACTTGAATTCCACTCAACTTGAATTCAACTGCACCTCCCTAATACCAGGCAGCTACTAAAATTCCTGTTCAGTGTTTTAGCTTTCCAACTGTTGTTTTCTACTAAGTTCATTGGAATCTCACTCTACACATGTGCAGCTGAATTTTGGAAGAGTTCACACACAGATTTGGGGATCACGCCATCTGTGGTTTCATCCTTTCATGCACTTACCTATCCTCATCAATTTCTAGCAGCCCCAAACTTTGACCTCAGACTTCTGTTTTCTGCTTGAACTCTATCTCCTGTGCACAGGGCAGACTGGAGAGTGCTATCATGGGAAAAGCCAGTTAAATGTGGATCTCACCCAGTGTGTTTCCAATCTGGAAAGTGTAATATCAGCTCCAGTTTCTGCCTGCTCTCAGTTGATATGAAGAGACGTAGAAATAGACATAGATATGTTTGTTTGTCCAGAGTTTATAATTGTTATTGGCAGGAAACAGTCCAATATAAACTGCCATACTATCATCAGAATCCTGGCAGTTGGCTGAATCTTGATTTCAGGAAAGAATTCTGGAGCTAATATAGAAATTTACATTTATCAATAGGAGAAACGTCTAGTAAAGTGCTTCTAATTATTGGTTTCACATTACAGTAACCTGACAGTTTTTAATCTGTTTGGCCAGATACCCCAAAATCAAATAAATCAGACTTTCTGGAGGTTGGACCCAGGGGTCATTAGTTGTTAAAGCTCCTCAGGTGATTAAAATATGCATTTAGAGTTGAGAAGCTCTGGTCTTGAAGATAAGCAGGGTAAGAGAAGAAGTAGATTCAGATTTGACAACCAGTATTATTCAGTAAAGGAACTGAGAAGGAACAACCAGAGGAAGGTAGCATCATGAAAGCCAAGAGAGGAGAGTGTTTCTCTACGCAGGGAGAAGTCATAAAATGTGTTAAATGCTGCTTACAATTTCAGTTGAGGACAAAAAAGCAATAGTATTTTGCAACGTGGTATTTGTTGGTGATAAACATATCAAAACAAATGCAAGAGTTTTTAATATTAATTGTAATCAAAGTAGATGAGCAGTATTGGGATATACATACTATGTCTCAGATGTGGATACAAAGAAAACCTTATTTCTGTAACTGCTCTCATCCACTTCATCTTCTATTGTTGCATAGTCATGAAAGAAAAAATTAAACTGCCCCCATAGCTCTCTCTCTTCTAGTTTGAAAGTCTCTTTCAAGTCAAGTCAGCCTCTTTCAGATTCTTAGTCATGACAAGTTGAATCAATTCTGCCCTTTTCCCTCTCCCTTTTCTATGTATATGTGGTAGGGGCTGGAGAGACATAAGTTCTTGGGTAGCACACATGCTATCTGCATCGGTGTTAGGGTTAAGAATGATGGATGTCCTATGAGTCTTCACTAGATTCCTTATATGCATCCATCACCAACCAAGTCATTGGGCGAGATACTATGCTTGCCAGCTTCCTTATTCTTGTACCTGCTTTTGAAGTCTGGGGTCACAACTAGAATTTCTGACCTTGAAGTCTCCCAAATCTGTATTCCCTCCTCCAAGCTTCAAGCCTCTATTGCTTTACAGTTTCCTCATTGTTCCTCATTGTACATCTGAAACCAAGCTAAAGTTTTTAAATAAGGACTTATTAAAGATGAAACTGAAAGTAATGATAAAAGGGAATATAGCAAGTAACATGTAAGTTATTAACTCATAGAACAAAATATTAAAGCATATTTATATTAGAAGTCCCAATTAAAGAGATCAAGACTTAGAGCAGTATCTACTAGGAGTTATGCCTCTTTTCTATATTCTGCCTTGATAATTCATCATTTCCTGTTATCTTCCTGGTCCCTTATCTTAGGAACTGCCTGTTCCAAAGATAACTGACTCTGATAATAGCCTTTCAGGGAGATCACCTCTTCATACAATATATCAGAATGTAATAGTTATAATAGAATATAATAATTCCAATACCCACAACAGATGAACACAGTATCAAGTGGCTTATTTTCTTAAGTTTCAAATATCAAAATATAAAAATATTAGTGTTAAAAACTGACTGAAAACAAAGTTATTGACATGAAAATTTTGAATAAATAAATATGTTTAAAAGCAAAACATACATTATAATTTGAATAGTATAATTCATTAGTTTAAAAACACAATGCACATTTTTTCAAGGATTCAGAGAATGTTTGTAAAAATTATGTCTTGCTTCAAAGGAAACACATAGAGAATCTGGGACTCAAACTAAGTGATCTGTCTCAGCATTCACTGTTGCTGAATGTCTTCTTGTCCCTATTTGTGGGGACTCTATTTGCAGGTAGGTTTTTATAAGGCTGATAGATGTGGGTACTCCAGGTGCTAACTGTGGAGCTGAGACAAACAATACAAGCCGTAGTTGACTACATGGCCCAAGGTCTACACCTGAGAAAACTTCTTAAGTATGAGTCTAGGGGATAAGTGAATGACTGTAATAAGAGGCTAAAGAGTCAAGGAATGCAGAGAAACAAGTTCAAACAATTACAGTGAATTGAAATTATCTAGAACGTTACTACTGAAAATGTGGTCCCTAGACCAGCATCAACAACATTATCTAGGAGCATGTTAGAAATTCAAAATCTCAGACCCCATCAAAGACTTACTGAATCAGAATCTGCATTTTAATAAGACTTCCAGATGATTTGAAGACACAGAGTTCAACAACTGATCTAGGATATAGCTGAAAAAGCAAAGCTAAGTTATGTTGAGTCTAGGGTTATAATTCAATTCTTTTTTTATATTAATTTTTATTGGAGTATAGTTGCTTTACAATGTTGTTAGTTTCTGCTGTACAGCAAAGTGAATGAGTTATACGTATACATACATGCACTATTTTTAAATTTCCTTCCCATTTAGGTCACCACATAGCATTGAGTAGAGTTCTCTGTGCCGTACAGTAGGTTCTCATTTGTTATCTGTTTTATACATAGTAGTATATATATATGTCAATCCCAGTCTCCCAGTTCATCCCACCCCCCCTTCCCCCCTTGGTAACCATAAGTTTGTTCTCCACATCTGTGACTCTATTTCTGCTTTGCAAATAAGTTCATCTGTACCATATAATTCAATTCTTCATCATTATAAAGCTAACTTGGATAATATTATGATATCAAGGAGTGGGAAATAAAGCCAGAGATGGAAATTCTACTTATTTCAAGTATAAAAAAACGAATGCAATAATTTGGCCTCAGTGTGGCATGTAGTGGTTCAAGGTCAGAGGCAGTAGAAGATAAATGTTTACTGGGGGAATGCAAGTCACATAGGAATGAATTTACATTAACTCTAATTCCAGTTATGGAATGTTTGACCTGAAATGCCTCTCCTCTGATGAGAGTCAGTGCTTCTCCTTTGGTTAAGATGGAAGGAAATGAAACTCATTGAGTTACAAAGGTCCAGGAATAGCAGTGATAGCTCAAAATAAACATTAAATGCTAGTTCAAATATTTGTAGGTAACAGGGATTGAAATTGAAAGCACACTTGGTTAATTATCTAGGGTCTTAAATCCTGAGTTTTATCACACCTAATAAATGAGACTTGAATGAATTGAAAGTCTAATATGACAGCTCCTAAAATCTTACCTTCAAAACAATAGTCAATGTTAAACATCAGGGAAGTTGAATTGAGGCTTGGAGTTGCTTCTCCCTACATAGCTTTTCATAGTCTGACAATTTTCTTCCACTGAATAGGCCTTGGTAAAAATTTATTTGCTCATAATTCTGGCTTCTTGATTTCCATATATTCTTTCATCAAGTATTTATTAAACATCTTTTATGTATCAGATAATGAGCTAGGTTCCTGGAATATAGAACTAAGGCCAGTTCCTGACCTTTGGGGAGTCAGAAGTCAGGGATGCATCTACATTAATAGGAAAATATCCTTAATAGTGGCATAAACAGGAAATTATGGAGAAGAAGAGGGACTGGTGGAAGACTAGAGGGCCAGAGAATATAACTATAGTGAAAAAAAGATTTAATGTGTATAACCTTTATCAATGAAAAAAATGATTAACACTGAATGTCTCTTTTGATAATTTCAGGAACCATGTGAAATAGGTATTAATCTGCCTTTGCAAATGAAGAATCTGAGCCTGAAGGAAGATTAGTAACTTACTCAGGATTTTACAGGCAAGTGGGGACTCAAATGAGAAACCGGGTTTTATAACACTAGAATTCCAGGCCTTCCGCCTAACTAGCCCATGACCCATGACTATTCTAAGTAATAACATATCCAGGAGTAACATTTTAGCATACTTCAGGATCCTTATCCATTAGCTATGAATGTGGTCCTGCTGAAGGATATATCACCTGACTGATTGATTTGGTGTGTTTGGGTGATGTAATAATTTACACAGGTCCCTCTCACCACCTTGCTTTTCTTTGTTTGTCTCTCTGAAAGCTGGTCACTTATTAAAAAATAACCACCTTCCAATACTCAGGTAAAGATAGCTGAGTGCTTGGATTCCATTGCTAGAATTTTAAAGTATGCTTATTATGTTATTTAAGGTTTATTTATAAGGCATGCATCTACCATGTACAAAATGGTACTTGGGGCTTGTGTGAAAAAAAAACATTTCTGATAACCTAGTTGCCCAGGACTACCCCCAAATGAACCAAATCAGAATCCCTGGTAGTTGGACCTAAGCATCAGTAGTTGTTAAATAAACCTCCCCAGGTAATTTTAGTATGCATATGGACAGGATGACTGACTCTAATGTAATGTAAAATGGCTACTGCAAAGACAACAGCTAATTGCTAGTCACTACTTAGCCTAAGCCAAGCAACATGCTAAACTCTTAAATAGGATGGTCTCATTTTCACAACAATCCAATGAGGAGAGTGGTATTGTTACCCATTATCTCCATTTTTTTACATAAGAGAAATGAGGCTTTCTCAGGGGCTCGTTAGTGTGTCCAAGGTCAGTGGTGAACCCCAAATTTCTGATTCCAGATTCCAGGTCCTAGCCACTAGACTATACTGACTTCCTATAATAAAGCTAAATAGAAGAGAGATGCTCTTGAGGACTCTTTTCTAAAAATTAAATTTGGAGACAGTTGGGGTAAATTTAGTTCAATACTTGAGCACATTATTCTTTGTCCAGTGAAGAAAAGAGAATGAGTAGAAAAAGATGAAAAATTACTTCCAAATGAATTAATGTCCCTTGTTTTATTTCCTTTGAAATTGAGAGAAGTGTTTTGATGCAGACCTATGGATTAAAAGATATACCTAAGCAGCCTGTGAGGTTAGCATAGCCCACAGCTAGTATCTGGAAGGAGACCCCTGTAGCAGATACCAAGGCAAATACACAGGAGAGCATCTGGTGCCAGCAGAGGGGGCAGCATCTTGTAGAGGGTGGTGATGACATATTTAAGATCGTTTAAAAATCAAAACGGAGTAACTATGGTTCAGGCATCCAAAATGGAGCTGGGTGGCCATTGTGGATGTGGTTTCAGACACATTCCTATATCACTGAGAACTTGAATTTTTTCTGAACTGTATCAAACTCAAGAATACCACCAGCCAGTTTTCAAAACAGTATCTGCTAGCAGCTGCTAGCTGCATCCTGTAGTTTCAAAGTTTCCTCTACCCTTTGCAACTATGTAACCATTTTAGAGGCCAACCAATCCTTGCTTAACAAGCAATCTTGCCAGCTCCAATCCTAATTCTTGACAATTTATGTAACCTTGTAGGTTTTTTTGCCTTTATAAGCTTCCCTTATTTTGTAGTCTGGTGGAACACAATTCAAGTGCTTCTTGAATCTGTGTCTCCCAGGCTGCAATCCTAACAAACTGCAATCAGGTCTCTCTTTCTGAAATTTTGGTTAATGATAGAGTAGGTGTATTCAATGGGGTTCTGGAATGTCAGAAAAGTATGAGACCTGAGTTACAGAGCCATGCACATCTCCAAGTTTCATATGCTGAGGAATTATCAATGCATAAATGTAGACTGCCTGCTTAATGTTTGTTTTATATGAGGCCCTATAACACATTGGTCACCATATATACATAGCATAGAGCCTGAGCTAGGTTCAAATCTTGACACCAAAATGGAGTATTAATATTAATATTATAGGGTTATTGTGAGAATTACAAAATACAGTGTGTGAAATATATGTTTGGTCTTCATCCCCATTTCTGGCATGCAGTTCCTAAAACACTTGGAATTTCCTACGTGGTAAGAACAATGAAGGTGTCTTTCATTAGGTTAATAAGGTGATTTTTGGAACTCCCCTAAAGATGGGAGCTGGTTGCCAGGAGAACTAATGTGTGATTAGAGTGTTGAAACTTTCAATCCCTCCCCCCCCAACCTCAGGGGAGGGGAGAAGGGCTAGAGATTGAGTCAATCAGCAATGGCCATTGATTTGATCAATCATGCCTGTGTAACAAAGCCTCCATAAAAACCCAACAGGAGGGGTTCTGGAGAGCTCCTGGGTTGGTGAATATCTGGAGATTTGAGGTGAGTGGCATGCTCCAAGAGGGCTCGGAAGCTCAGCACCATTTTCCCATACTTTGTCCTATGCATCATTTCCATCTGGCTGTTCCTGAGTTATATCCTTTTATAAGAAACTGGTGCTCTAGTAAGTAAAATCTTTCTCTGAGTTCTGTGACCTGCTCTAGGAAGTTAATCAAAATCAAGAAGGGGGTCATGGGGACCTCTGATTTATAGCAGTCTGTCAGAATTACAGGTAACAACCTGGACTTGTGACTGACCTCTGAAGTTGGGTAGGAGAGGGGGGACATTCTTGTAGGAATGAGCCCTTGTTACCAAAACTGAACTTGAGTTCACTTGCCTGAAGTGCAGCAAAACCAATCTACTGTCATCAGGTTGTAGTGAAGGAAAGTACAGCATTTATTTGCACAGTGCCAAGCAAGGAGACTGGACAGCTAATGCTCAGGAGATCCAAACTCCCTGATGACTTACATGCAAGGGTTTTTAAAGGCAACATCAGGGGCAAGTGTCACAGGGTACGTGATCAGCACATGGACATTCTTCTGATTGGTTGGTGGTGAGGTAACAAGGTGATGTTTTGGGAGTCTTAATCATCAATCTGGTTCCTACCAGTCTGGCATCTATGTGCTTGTGGTTAGCAGTTTTTGTTTAGTGGAAATCCTGGTTTCTGTAAAACAACTCAAGGATATGAATCATGTTATTATCTATATCCCTTTAGGAGGAACTAGGAGTCTGTGACTCTATTGTTCAAGCTATTATTACTTTTCTTGCTTAATTGCTTTTCCTTTGTTTCTGCATTTTTTCATGTCTCTAGTCATTACCAGTTTGAGAAAGCCCTAGGATACTAAAGCTTTTTCTACAGATGAGAAGTGGGGACATGGAGAGTCTTGTACCTGGGAGGGCCCTGCAGGGTCCTGCTTGGTTTCACCGTTAACCTGTGAGACCTGATGCTCTCTCCACGTAGATAGTGTCAGAATTGAGTTGAATTGTAGGACACCCAGCTAGTGTTTAAGAATTGTTTATTGGTTGGTTTGGGGAAACCACCCCCCTCAAAGTGGAATTAGGTCCAGAACCCTTTTTATACTGTATATCTGTAATATATAAGAATATAGTAATCTTAGATATTAAAATATTAAGCCTAAGATATAGTAAGTCTCAATATAGTTTGGTTGTTATTCCTTCTATTATTATTCCATTAAATGAAAAATCAACATAACTAATAATAATAGAATAATTTCCTGTATTTTAGTCAAACCCAGAATATCTGAGAAAGGAGGGGAGAGATGTATCACTTGACAGTTTTCTTTGGAAAAAAATCAGGAAATTCAGGGAAAAATTGCATGAGTGTAGATACTACAACTAGACATAATAAGTGTGAGGAGCAGAGTTTAGTGGTTAAGAGAACAGGTGCTGAAGTCACATGATCTACCAATTATTAGCTTTGTGAGCTTGAACAAATGACTTGATGTCTCTGAACTTCAAATGCATTATCTTTAAAGTGGGAGTAATAATATTAAATAATTTAGAATTAAATGCTTTAGTATTTGTAAAGCTCTGAGAACAGTGTCTAATATAGTTAGGATATAAGAGTGTATTGAACAAAATAAATATGATATAGAGATGCAAGCTTGTCAGTATGCTTCAAGGGAAGATGTGGTTAATTCTGAACTTTTGATAGAAGTGGCATTTTAGGTAGCCTTGCATATTATTACTGTAAGGTTTTTGCCTTGTACTACAGTGTTTGGTGAGTTGGGATGATCTTTTTGGATGATTCCTATTGCCTATACTAGACGTAAGCCTAAATGACCTCCAATATAAATGGTAAGGGACCTTGTCTCTATGATAAAGACAAGTCCAGAGCTAAATACATGAGAGAAATAAACATAAGCCAGCTAGAAATCATTTGCCATTTGACCGAAGAGGAGAGTATTTACCGTCCCCTGCCAACCAATGCTCATGTCACTAACCAAGGCTCTCTCAGGATAGGAAAACTTGGCATTCTTATTCTTCCAGCTTTGTGGAAGGAAAGGAGATTCTACAAAGATACAGAATCTCATGGCCCAGGTACTATGGTCGACTGTGTATCCTTGATCCTAACTCATTCTTAGGGAAACAGTGACAATGGGGTACAGAGGGGAGCCTGAACAGGCTTTAGAGGTCAACTTTCCTCTACTTTTTTTTTTTTTTTTTTTTTTTTTTCTTTTTGTGGTATGCGGGCCTCTCACTGTTGTGGCCTCTCCCGTTGCGGAGCACAGGCTCCGGATGCGCAGGCCCAGAGGCCATGGCTCACGGGCCCAGCCGCTCCGTGGCATATGGGATCCTCCCAGACCGGGGCACGAACCCGTATCCCCTGCATCGGCAGGCGGACTCTCAACCACTGCGCCACCAGGGAGGCCCTTCCTCTACTTTTGATTCTTGCTTTTTACTCGTCTTACCAGCTTAGTTCCAGTGGTTAGCTAGAGACATCATTGAAACACTTAGGAGAGGAAAAAGATCAGTGGATTATTAGAAAACACCTTCTTACACCTTCATGTGGCTCCATTATTTTTAACAAGTCACATGCAGTCACACTGTTGGGAAGTCTGGGCAACTAATTTAGGCAATGCAAATGCAGTGACGAGGGCAAAACAGATGTGGGTCCTGCTCTCAGGAAGCAACTGAATAAATTAGACTTCATATTGTGCTGGAGTCAAATCAGTCAGAGAGGAGTTTAAAAAAACAAGACTGCTGCAGGAGAACAAAATTGTCTCAGTCTAAAAAGAGATTTCACCACATAATAAATAATAATGAATTAATAAAAACAAGATTAGTAAGATCACTTTACAAAGTCAGAGAGGAAATTTAAATTTTAATACAAATATAATTTTAATTGAAGAACTATAACTTCTAATCAGATATGCTTGACAAAATTAAGTGTTTAAACTCTTGCATTTAAAACATGTAGTCAGACATTCATACTTCTCAGAAAGTCTTATTTTGTTGTACTAATTATTGATAAATACAGAAAAGATCTCTTAACATTGACAAGAAACAAATCATGTACAATTTCATCTTTCAAAAAGCAATTTTCGGGCTTCCCTGGTGGCGCGGTGGTTGAGAGTCCGCCTGCCGATGCAGGGGACACGGGTTCGTGCCCCGATCCCGGAAGATCCCACATGCCGCGGAGCGGCTGGGCCCGCGAGCCATGGCCGCGGAGCCTGTGTGTCCGGAGCCTGTGCTCCGCAACGGGAGGGGCCACGGCAGTGAGAGGCCCGCGTACAGCAAAAAAAAAAAAAAAAAAAAAAAAAGCAATTTTCCATCTGGCTAGCACCTTCATTTGTATTCCTGTGGTTGTAAGATGTATATATTCTTGTTTCTTAAATTTCCTGTCTTGCTGAAAAGGAAATTTTCAACAGAGTGTTTGTATTCAAGTACATATGTCCATAAATACGATTTCACCCACATTTTTGCAACTAATGTATGTCAACGTAATTTAAATTTCCTAATTTTTATTTCCACAGAGTTTATAGTCTGGCAGGGACCAATTAGACTGGCAGACCATCCCCTTAGGCCATCATGAAAATCCCTTTTGATGTTGTCCCCCAAAACCTCTAATATGGGTCAGTACAGGAATTAATTGAGTGACACCCCAAGAACATACTCTATATTAGAATAAATTATCCAAGTTTCTATTTCCCCTTCTCCTACCTATTCACCAGACAAGCTTATACAAGGTGTGTCAGCTAATAGCAGAGCCCAAATAACACAAAGCCACCAATTTAAAATCCCCCAATTTTGCAACCAAATTTGTACATTTTAACAATAATAACCCTTCATGTTATTATATAAACCTCCTTTTACCACAGGGAAATTTGATAGCTGAAATGAAATCTTGTCTCCCTTTTTACAGATAAATTAAAGTCCTAGCTTATGTCTAAAAGCATTTTCTCTCTTGCATTTTCTTCTTATTTTACTGAGGTTCAGTCAAAGGAGAGCTCACCTAGATGTCTTGGCAGAGAAATAGGATTTCCTCTTCATCAGTAGTGCCCTGATGAAGGCCTACCTTCTCCCACTGTATGTAGTAGACGTCCAGACATGGACGTCTTCCAACTAGAAAACTTTCCTATGTTCTTGTAAAGTTCCAGAGGAACCACAAGACACACAGGAACATTATAGCACCAGTCCTACACTTTCTCCACAAATACTCAGGACCCATGTGGCATTGGAAGCCCCTAAAATCTAAGCAAATTCCCACAAATAAAAGCATTTTCCAAGCAAAAGCGATGTCTCTAAAACACAAAAGATGTTACAAGACAGACCTACATTCTATTACAAATAAAAGATAACTTCAAAGACTTTGTAATAACTGGTAGAACTGAAAAGGAAAAATAAAAAATTTTAAGAAAGAAAACTTTCTTGGATTATTTAGCTTTTCCAGAGTTTCCATCAATTTCCTGAGTCTAGTGTCTGTGAATTTAACCCACACATGTGAGAAATCTCTCACTTAGAGCTAATTGTAACACTCTGTCTCTTATATTCTGAGGTGAGCAATGGGACAAAAGAAGAAAATAATAACAACAACAAAAAAAACCCTGCCCTGCATACATAAATTAGGAGAGGTTTATTAAAATATCCTTATCTTCTTAAATATATATATAAGTAATATTCAAAGATTTCTCCTTTTTGTTGCTACCTTTTCTCCTTTTTATTTAGTCCATTGATCTTAATTCGTATTTCCCCTTTAGACGAGAGTTCTTGGAATCCCAAGTTTTAATTTAGTGTGGTCTCTGACTAGGGCTGGAATTTCCACTCTCTTGTGGGCTGCGAATTTCAGACTTAAAACAAAGACTGGTATACTTTATGGCCTTACATTTCCTACTTCCCCAGATTCTTGTTTCTCTCTCTCAAATTTTCCATCCTTAGAAGAACCACCATATTCCTTAGCCATTTGCTGACATTTATGTTACTATGAAACAATAGCTGCATCATCAGCCCCCAAATCCTGAATTCCTTAGACCTTGGATGCTCCCTCCCAGGAAAGATTTCTTCCTGAGTTCACAATTGTCCCTGCTAGAGAAATAGACTTATGAACTAGAGATTGAATTCCTTTTGCTTTCCAAACCTGTATCTTTGGGCCCAGTGCAAGTATTTATATATACTCCTCCCCCAACCTACTTTCTGAAATCTTCTCTATCCAGTTGCAGCCGAAAGACTCCTTGCATCTTCAGTTTATTGTCTACAGAATGAAATCTGACTATACTGACTCTAGAAATCCATTTCTTTTTTACTTTGGTGTCTCTCAACACCCTTTTGAAAAGGCCAGTTGAGATTTTAACACTTCAGTGTGCTTCTTAATTTGATCCATTTCTCCTTGACTGTGTATAAAACTAATGTATGCTGAGTTTGAATGTCTTCCTTCCTTTCTTTTACTATTTCCCACAGCTCATGTTTTAACTGCAAAATGAAAACCTTTTACAAGTGGATTTCCTTGCCCCTAAGTTTCTGATAGTTTTCTTATACAATGGAAACTCAGTTTTCTGTTGCCAGCCTTCTTACCTGCTGCTTGTAGTTATCCCTTAGTCTATTAGCAATTCTGATAGCAGAGTCACTGTGTTGTTTCCTTCTTAGCAGTTGGATTTTTGATAAATGCATTTTTTTCACCTCAGTGCAAGGAGATAGTACAACTTTTATATACTAGTGATTCCCATTTCTCCTTATCTTTACAGATGAACTTCAGAAAAGAACTGTGCTAGAACTCATATGCAGGAATCTGGGTCCCCCCAACTGTATGCTATTATCAAGATTTAGTAATAAGTGGGTCCCTTAGAACTTAGAACTTGGCTGGCGATAGAGGGGAAAAATAAGACAAAAAGATCCTGGCATAAATACATCAATCTGAAAGTAAAAGATCTCTATACAGGGGTCCTGATCATTTTGAAGTGAATTTTCCATGATACTGGAAATGAATATGAACACCTAAACCACAATAAGCAGAAGAGTGGCAAAGAGTATGTGTTCCTAAAAACCCATTTTTTCTCCTCTTGGGATCATAATAAAACTACTTTTGCTAGCCTCCTCTTCAGTTAATAAAGTCTGATCCTTGGGATATGACTGAAAGTGATGTGTACCACATCCAGGCCTGGCTCATAAAAGCCTTCAGTATGACCCTCCACATGTGCTTGTCTCTTTGCTGCCATCTTTATCTGCCATCCAAAGACAGAGGATTCAGTTGAGGCCTCGAAGGCCCTAGGAACAGTGGGGCACACAATAGGAGGAGCCTGGGTTCCTGAGAGGCTCTGTGGAGCAGAACACCCACCCTTCTCCTCTGTCCTGTTTGATTTTGAGGGAGTGAAATGTAAAATTCTATTTTACTAGTCCACTGAGATGTGGAAGTTGTTTTATCAGATAGCCTGCCCTGAATAATACAATAAAGTAAAAATTAATATAAGAACTGTTTTCTGTGTGGAAAGGATGGATTTATTCAGTATTTTCTGACTCAAAACTCAAGTAGCAGTGTCCTGAAATCAAAGCCACTTTAAGATAAAGTGAGTCTCCAGAACTCTTTTTTTTTCTTTTATTTCCTTATTTATTAAAAAAAACTGCCTAGTGATAACTTACAATTCTTTTTTTTTCTTGGAAGATTTTGCCTTTACCTTTTTTCTAGTTTACTCTATCTAGTTTATCTCATTTTAACTTTTTTTTCTTGCTATGCTGCACATGTAGGAGTCACCCAGTCAAAACTAAAGGTATAAAATTGAATATAATAAAATGTTGAGAGCGCAGAAGCTAAAAATACACTCCAAGCAAATATCTCTAAGAAGCTAATGGTTAAACTGGAAGTTCAGGTTTTCTTGTCTCTCTGATAGTGTTCAAAGTGGTGAGGGGGTTGTGAAATGTCAAAAAGTCACTGAATTAGAAAAGGATTATCAAATATTGCAATAGGAAAAAGAGCTTTTCCCTACTTAGGTCTTGTTCAGAAGATCCACTTTGGATCCAGACCAAAGATGACTGTGGCTTAGCTCCCAAAGTTTAGAGTCACATAAAAAAACAATAAAATTTTGTTTTTATTTTGGTACTTTACATCTCAACATTTTACCCTTTATTTAATGGATATTCTCATTTGTTCCACCAAAAGATATCGAGTGTAAGTTATGTGTCTTTTAGGATGCCAAAGAGAAGTAGTAGGTATCCAAGTTTTTACTGGCTACCTGTTACCAAAAGTTTGAAGAGAGCACTAATATGAATGGATAACAAAACTATGTGAAGGAATGCTTTACTATTTCCTGGGGCTTTGTCCTTAAGCTCTAATATGGAGCCTAAGTTGCAATGAGATGGACTAGAGTGCAGAACTTTGATGACCCCACAGGCTGAGATTAGGGAGGCTTAATTTTTCTCCTTTCAGATAGGCTTTACTCTCTTTCTAACATATATCTCAGTATGCCTGAGTGGGTGGATACGGGGTGAACCTATTCTCTTGTGGTCCATGACTTAATGCAACCTCCCCACATATAAAGAACTAAGATGGAACCTGCCATGACTCAGCTTAGAAGCAAATTACTTTATCTTCTTAACCCCAAAGGTTCACCCTCTGACACTGTAATCTAGTTAAAGAGAAGTTAATGGACCCTCAACAGAACAACCTCTTCCTAGGAGTGGAATAAAGAAAAAAAGCAATAGTTTCCAAGTTAATTTACTTTTTGAATCAATAGACATAGTGCATAGTGATAGGAACCTTTTATCAAGTTGAGTAGCGAGGTTTTTGAGATGAGGGGCAGATGTTGAGAGAAAAAATGACTTGAATGTTGGCAGGTAAATATTTTGATTTCATTTCCCCAAATGAAAAACTCTTCTAAACAATATTTTAATGCCACTGGATGAAATCAGGATAGAAGCTTGAAGAGGAACATAGATAAAACACAACACTTGGAACCAAAAGATCTGGACTGCTGACTTTACTTTCCTGGGTTTTGTTTGTTTTTGAGTATTTTAAAACTAATTTATAATCTTTGGTTTTCTAAGTGATCTTGCATATGTATATAGCTATACTTTTATGGATATCAAAATAATTGGAGATCTTATTTCCAGTTGATGATATACTGGACATTATTTTCTACATTCTTATTAATATCCCACATTGCTCTAGTGGAGACTTCTGGCTATACTACATAGAATGTCACCAACAATCACAGGGAAGGAGTCCAATTTAAAAATATATATATAAGATAAAAGTCTAGATGTCACAGGAATCCATGAGTTACGTCTGTAGGTTTATTTTCAATCCAGGAAAATAATCAAGACTTTGAATTTCTAGATTATTAACTCACATTATACACACACACATACACACACAAATTGCAGATGCATGAGATCTGTTAAGAAAACAAAATAAATGTGAGACATCCAGCTGAATACCACACGTTCAGACTCCTATTTCACAGCCTAGAATTGTTGCTAAATTGAAGTAACCATCTAGGAATTACATTCCCCAACCTTCCTTGCCTCTAGGTAGTGCCACGTGAATGAGTTTTCTGACCAATTAAAAGTGTGCAAAACTAATACAAGCCTATAAAAACCAACCAAATCCATTCTCCCCTCTCTCTTTCCTCATCATCTGATTGAATGTCGACCCTCAGGGTAACCTTGGAAGTCAAGTGCTGAATCTGAGTGATGAGTATTTGGCTGTTCATTGTAATCTTTTTAAAACGTTTTCATTTTTTAAATTTGTTCTCACCTCCAGTTTGGACCCAATTTGGGAAGGCTATCTTCAGTGGGAAAGTAGCCGTGCTCCACTCCTCCTCTAGTTCTCTAACTTATATCCCTTCTCTCCCATATTGCTAACCACGGTTTCTGACATGTCTAAGATTCACATAGACAGGACAGGATGGGTGAGGCAGATAGAAGAGAAAATTTCTTTCTTGACTAGTATTATTCCAAGCTGTTATCAAATTCTCTATATGATAGGGGAATAAGGACTACCTTTTTCTTTTTTGAAGTGTTGCATGTGGTCTTTAGTGCCCTCTTATGCATAGTTTCCTTTCAGAGGAAGTCTCATCTCCCCTCCAACTGGTTTTGGGGGCTATTTCTAAGACAACTTTGTGGCAGTGCTCTCTTTAACAAACCATGTCTGGTCCATTGAAACCTGGCCCTTAGGTCTAATGTTGTTAGGGGGTATACCTCCTTCCTTACTGAATCCTCCCTTTCAATGTTATGGGTTACCTCAGGCGGCCTCTTGTATTTTAGATTTCGCAAGTGGGAGTCATACACAAGTCCACTATGTCCTCCAAATTGGTGGGGTCATATATAAATCTCTCTCAGTGTTTACCTGATGCTACTATCACTAAGCTTCAGTTGATGTCTGAGTACCTTCCCCTTCTCCACAGGAGACAGGGACTCATAGCACACAGAGGAAAATTAGCTCCATTTAAAGTTTTTTCCAAATATACTTTACTTTTGGTTTTCCAATTCCTTTTCAATATCTTGACATAGGTGAGAAAAAAAAAAGGATATATCTAACTTGTGTTATATGTGGGGTGAAATACTGTATGCTGATAGTGGGAACCAAAGGTATAAATTAAATTTACAATAGAGTCAAGTAATTCACTAATTAGTGCTAGGAAAAGTGACTATCCATATATTTTTGTTTTTAAGATTTTTTTTTGATGTGGACCATTTTTAAAGCCTTTATAGAATGTGTTACAATATTGCTTCTGTTTTTATGTTTTGGTTTTTTAGCCACGAGGCATGTGGGATCTTAGCTCCCCCACCAGGGATCAAACCCACACCCCCTGCATTGGAAGGCGAAGTCTTAGCCACTGGACCACCAGGGAGGTCCCACTATCCATATATTTTTTAAAATCTCTCTATAAAGTAATATTTTCCAGATGGATAAAATGTGCAAAATTAAGTTATAAAACTTGTAGAAGAAAACATAGAAAAATGTCTTCATGACACTAGAGTGTGGAAGGATTTCTTAAATGATTCAAAAAGGACAAACATAAATAAATTTAAAAGTATCATTATTAAAAATATCTGTATTTAGCAACCCACACCACTGGGAGAAGGCATTTATAGTAAATATAACCAGTAAAGGATGAAATGGACACACACACTTAAATATATATTTTATAAATTAGTAAGAAATATAGAATACAACAGTATTTAGAAAGAAGAAAGCAATAACAAATCTAAGAATGTAGAGAGAAGGGAGTTCTCATACATTATTGGTGAGACTATTAATTGAACCCATCTCTTTGGGAAACAAAGTTGAAGATGTGCATATTAGCAAGTCCCTATTTAGGTATATACTTTGGCTCTTTGCAGTCTTGTTTACTGTAGCTGAAAATAGGCCTCATCTTTATTATTTACTGATGGAGGTAGATTAATTAATTATTATGAACTGACATAATGTAGTCCCATACAACTTAAAATGAATAAACTGAATATAAATTAATCAACAAGGATAATTTCCAAAAACTAAAAAATGTTTAGAGAAGAAAAAAAAGATGTGTTCTTTTCTTCAATGCATGGTTTTCATCCTGGAGTACCTCTGCCACTCTTTCCTCTTTCTCTCTCTTTTGAAGAGCCCCTATCATAGGATTTAGATATGTTTCAAATAGTCTGTTTTCTGGATTCAACCATGCGTAGACAGTTCTTGGGATTACAGTGATCTTGAAGACATTTGAATCTGTGAAAATCTCTGCCTTTTAAAATAATGACTTTAATTTGTTCACTGAAGGAGTCTGTCCAGTGAGCTTTCTAGGCTCATCACTGCTTTTTGTCCTACTAATTTGCCTTTGCCAATTTATCTCTACTCCTTTCTTTAGGAATGGTCTCATTTCTCTTGCCCTAACTTCAGAGATGTCCTTTGCTTTTCAACCCTTTTGTCCTATGGAACATATTTGTTTTTATCAGCAAGCTTCTTGTGATTTGAGCAGTAGCTATCTCATGACCTCTTTCCTATAATTATCTTAAGCCTCTTCCTTGGGAATTATTTTGAATCCTGGACCCCAGAAGGTTGAAAACAGAATAAACTAGAAACATCAGATCTGTTGACTAAATAATTTCAGCTGCTCCTAATAATTCCCACATTGGATTACCCCTGTCTTTAAGAGAAGTAAGGTTTGGTCATCTTTCCCAGACACAATCCAACATGTCATCTCTCAGCTGGTAAACTGAGAAACTAGTAAACTAGTCAGCATTAAGATGAGGAGAAATGTGAGTTATTTTATATCTTACAATTATCAGAGTACATGCTTAGAAAAAGTACATAAGAAGCTTTTTCTGAAGATCTTAAATACCTTTATGGTCAATGGAAAAAAATTGTTTGGATTTTGCATTTCTGAGTGTATGCACTAAAGAGTAGAAGTTTTCTCGATTTCTAAGAACCTATTTTGCAATTTGAGAAACTTCTTTAGATTGCTGTGATTTGAGCTAAAAATTTCCTTAAGCCTCTAAGACCAGTTAAATAGGGTGAAAGGAGGCATCTGGTGACTTAATGAAACCAGACAATCAATCTGAGTTGAAAAGACTTTTCTTTCCACTCTTCTCTTTAATGCTTTCCTCTTGATTTTTGAATAATGTCTTTTCCCAAACCAAATGTCTTCGTGTTCAGAAAAACTGAAAACTTCCAGCAGATATTCAAATATTTGGTTTGCATAACTGCTAAACGTTCCAAATTTTGGAAACATCTAGACAGCTGTTCCTGGGTATCTTCTCTTACTCCCAAATCAACGTCTATCCACATATATATGTTTTTGTGAAATTTTTTCTGTGTTTCTCTATTGTGTGTCAATTCCTTTGTGAGATGACTGACAGTGTCAGTATTCATACATTATTTTTGAGAAAATATAACAGCACAATGATTGTGCTGTTTTCCAACAGGAACCTGGACAAATGAACATAGAAGCATGGTGCATAAGACAATCACTGTCCTTCTTATCCACTCATAGCCATAGGCTGTACAATGTTAATCATAAAAGCATAATCATAACCTGAATTTTTAAGGACACAGAGCTTCCTGTAGCATTAACATTAAAGTTTTGAGAAAAGAGAACAATTACTTTGAATCTACCTTGATTATTTAATATTAGCAAATACAATAGTTAACAAATAATGAATTGTCCTTTACTAATAATCGCAGTGGAGTGGTTGGGAGCCTGGTAAAGCACGAGAATGTTTAGAAATATGCCATTAGCAAGGTGACTGCAGCTCTGCTCCAAATTATTTTTGTTCTGAGAACCAGACTGAAGGAACAAATGCAATCTGGGCATATAACAAAGGGAAAAAATATATATAGTATACTGTTTACTGATTTTTAAAACTTTAGTGGAAGTGACAATCATAACTTTTGCTCTCATTTCATTGGTCAAAGAAACGGACATAGATAAGGAAAATATCAATGGAATATGAAACATAATCCTCCTGCAGGGAGGGATACTGAAGGAAGAAGAAAAAATCCAACCCATCACACCTTCATGAGCTTATTTTTTATCAGTCTGTCAGCTAAAAGTACTCCCTATTATCTTTCACAACTTGCTGTTTCCTAATGTGTTGTGTTTGCATGTGATCTGAAAATTTAAATCTGCCAGAATCCTTCGTTTTGATTTTCCTTCTGGCAATTTCCTACTCATTCTTTAAGAACTATAAGACCTGTAAAGGCCCTTTTAGCATCAAGAAACTATGTGGTATATTTATTTATTTTTATTTTTATTTTATTTATTTATTTTTTTTCTTTTTGCGGTATGTGGGCCTCTCACTGTTGTGGCCTCTCCCGTTGCGGAGCACAGGCTCCGGATGCGCAGGCTCCGGATGCGCAGGCCCAGCGGCCACGGCTCACGGGCCCAGCCGCTCCGCGGCATATGGGATCCTCCCAGACCGGGGCACGAACCCGTATCCCCTGCATCGGCAGGCGGACTCTTAACCACTGCGCCACCAGGGAGGCCCCTATGTGGTATATTTAGAGTTACTTTTATTGAGAAATTTCTCATAAGTACATAACTCTTTTCATTACTTTCATTATAGCCACAGCTGTATATGTCAATGAATATCCAGTTCTTGTGCAGTCACAGCCTCCAAAGTTGAAGCCTCCTGAGTTGGAAGTAATACCATATTTGTTTTATGATAAGTGGTGCAGGGCAATTAAAAAGACCGATAGAGAGATACCTGTCTCTGCTTCCATTTAAAGGCAGATATGTTTATTTCTTGAGTTCCCTAATGTGGGGAACAAACCCATCACCACACCTCATCAGGCAGAAGATTTCCTCACAGGCCATGTGGGCTGAGTATCAAAAGATCACTATGTAATTAGCATATTATTTGGTATATTGATATATTATTTGGCATATTCAAAACATATCACTTGGTATATTACTCTTTTTCTTACATGTAGTAACCCCCAAATGGTTTTTCTGTCTACTTAATATAATAGTTGCCCCTTATGTCCCATCTTTAGTTTAGCAGTCTTGTTCTTCCATGAAATTAGTTTGGTGGTCTCCAGACCATCCTTCATCCCATAGCAGAGAGACCACTGTGACTGCAATAAAGTTCTGCTGTTACAGAAGACTATAGGGCAAAGAGTTGGAGACACAAATGGAAATAACATTTTAAGATCAGAACACTCTTGCTCTTCTCCCGTACTTCTGGGAATTTCTCAGGCTCTGTGTCTCTGGGGGCTTTAGGTAGCCCTAGAGTTTCATAAACCTGAGCCTATCTGAGGTTTCTGAAGCTCTTGTGGTTTTCTATATTGTAAAGAGTGGTGAGAACTAGTAGAAATGCCAGCTGCTAGTAAAACCCATAGCTTTTTTTTGTTTGTTTGTTTTTCTTTTTTTTTAATAAAATCACATTAATTCTTTTTATATTTATATATTATATTATTTATTTATTTATTACATGTTAAAATGATAATTAGGTTATATAGGGTTAAATAAAATATATTGTTAAATTAAAAATATAGGTTTGTTGAATATATGATAAATGTGTTAAAGTATGAAATTTGAAAGCCTAAAAGAACTCTAGAAATGATCCAGTCTAGAGGATGCTAAACATTGCTGAACATCAGAATCACCCTGGCAGATTTTTAAATTATGGATGCTGGAGTCGAAGCTGCAGAGACATTTTGTGGATCTGAAGTAGGGTGCAGATGACTCGGTCATCAGGTCCAAGCCTTTCTTTACACTTTATCAGTCTCTTCTGTTATCTTCCCACAGTATTCAATTCAGGAAGCTACAGAGAGCAAGTGCATATAAATGTGATTGAATGACATCTAGTATACGTTCAGAATCCATTTTTTGCTGACAGTACATCCCATGTTTGTCTTGTAACAAGGTAGACACCTAGGATATTCTTTCAGCATGTAACATTTAAGTCAGCTTCTTTGCTTTTGATGGGCATGTCTGATTCCTACCTACTGGTTCCCACCTAGGTTGCAGAGTTAGAGAGTAACCTGATTATCACCCCCTACCACCACCACCAAGAAATAAAAATCTCTAAAAGGAGCTTCTGTTTAACCTGCTTAACTAAAAAATAATGCTCATGAATATCCTGGGATATTTCTCAACTCCTCATCCCCCCAAAAAATTTTAATTTTCTAATTCAATGTAATAAATAATTTTGAGCACTACTATATGCCAGATACTCTGCTAGGTGATGGATTATGCGACCTTAATTGCACTGATGACAGCATACAAGATCACAGCAGAAGACTGAGCTAGTTATTATCCTATCAGCATCCTTGCCCCTCACACTTAGCTTAATTATGTGCCCCTAGCATGTTCAGGGATGCAATTTCAATGCCTCGGTACACTTTACTTCCGGAGCCTTTATCTCTGTTAAGGTTGCATTGAACAAATACTGCTTTTTACTCTGCCCTCTGATTTATGCTTCTTTTCTTTGCTCAGGACCCAGTGTGCTTTTTCTCCCTCAGTTCTGCTTATGAAATCTAAAACACTTTTAACTAATTTCTGGATTTTTTTTGTCTTTTGAAAGTAGTTACATTCAATTCTCAAATAGTTACTTAGAAGAGAATACCACCACCTCCTTTGTAAAAGGAATATTAATTAAATTTAAAGTTTCTGCCACACAGATTCAAGTAGTCATGTTGCAAACACCACTGACTATCCAAAAGCAGTGTAGTTAATTCTTAGGTGCCATACTGACTGGTTCCAGGGCAAACTTGTTTTTGTTCCATAGCCTTGCCATTGTTGTTGTCTTGCCTTCACTGTTGGCCAAGAGGCATCATGACCTAGTTGTCATTGCTTGATCTTCTGTGAATTTGGTCAGTACTGTTTACTTTGTTGTCATATCAACATCATCAGTGTATTACATGTGTTGTTGGTACCAATCATTTTGAATTTAATTGCTTTTCACGATGTCTTCAAAAAGATTTTTACAAGTTACCATTTAAATAAAAAGTGTATGTATGCACGATGTCCTGGACACAGAACAGCATGATGTATGACTATAGTCTAAGTGTAAAAAAAAAAAAATCTAAAAGTATTCTTTAAATGATTAGCAAATAATTATTCTAAATGAAAAGAAAATCATGCCATAGTTTCATTGGTAGGAGATTTTTTTTCTCTTTTAGTGGTATATAAAATGATGTGTTTCACACTCAGTTTTTTTTTAGAGGAGGCATTGTGCCTAGCAAAACATTACATTCCCAGCTTTACTTACTGCCTGACATGGCCAAGTGACTTAGTTCTACACATTGAGATATGAGTACAAGACATTAGGTTGAGATTTTGGAAAAAAAAAAAAAAAAAAAGAAAGAAAAATAACTCCTTTAAATGGGCAAACTTCACTGGCAGAGGTTGTCTTCCTTCCTCCTCATTGGAATGAGGACTTGACACTGGAACTTGAGGGCACTTCTTAAGACCATGTGACCTGGAATTCATGATAAGGATGATAGAAATATAGGAGCAACCTGAGTATTTTATGAATTTGTGGGACCAAGGTACCAGCCCTGGACTTCCTACCTGCAAACTCCCTAGTATATGGGAAAAATCAAATCTTGAATTTTTACTGTTTTTCAGGGATCTGTAACTCACACCTGATCACAAATTTTGATGCTACACATAGATTCAAATGCATAACATGAAATTTATGAAACTTCAATAACACCCCAATGAAAGCATTTCTAAATAATTCAGTAAGAATCGTTTTCCAGGATGTTTTATTTATATAAGTAATTCATATTCATTGTATTAGAATATGTAGATGAATAAACTGAAAATAAATTGCCATCATCTAAATTCCCAACATTAGATTACTAATTAACGTTTTCCAATGTAAATAATAAATATAAACAAATAAATATTAGATTCAAACTTTTACAAAGATAGGTCAAAATATATATGCTGGAATCAAAGTGAAGAATTTAAGGGTGTTCAATGTACTATTGTTCCCATTTTTAAGTAGGTTTAAAATTTTTCAGGTTAGAGATTATGTATACACATGTATACATGTATATGTATAAAATTTCTTCGTATATTTTCCAGAACATTTGGTCGACAAATACCATAGTTGGAGAAACTTTGGCACTTCCTTCAATGCTTCTTTGGGCAAACTCAGGATTCCAGCACTGAGAACCAAATATTTGAGTCTCTGTTTCACTGAGCCTAGTCCCATAGCTATCTTTACCCAGAGAGTTGAAGAAATTCTTTTATTTATTCCCTTTCCCCCATCCTAGAAATAATATCCCTCAAACATACACTCACTGCCCAACTTAAAAACTGAAATGAAAATTCTGACAATGCAGAGGTGTGTTATATTATAGAACTAATTAGAATCCTTTGAATTTGAAAGAAAAAGGGAACCTGCTGTATTGAAACAGAATTATCAGAAAATGCCTGCTCTCAAGCATATTCACATTTGGTAAGTGAAATCGCTTTCAATATGTTGTTTAGGAATCCCACAGCAGATCATTAATGAGCTAATCCTCATAACTGATTACAAGTCCCTTCTAGCAAGGGATGTAATTAAAGTCTCAGATGTTTCGATTTTCATGAATAGAAGTTTGTCCTCCCTTGCTGCCTTTTATCCATGCTCAAGAGTTCTTCACAATTATTAGCTCATTAGTCCTAGTGGATTTTTTTAATTTAATTGTAAATTAGTAGACCCTACAGAGTTAAGTATAAAACAAACAGAATGTTAATACCCCATTTCATGAATATATATACCAATGGCTAAACATTTATTATCTCAACATATACATTAATAATACCAGCATTGACTTCAACTCTCCTCTAAAGCACAGTTCCTTGCTTCACACATATTACTACTCTGTAGAATTTGTCTCAACCTGAAAGCTCCTTTTTTTCCTTTTTTTATACACCATTCCAAAGTTTAGCTTTTTGTAGAATTTATTTTTTATTGGAGTACAGTTGTTTCACAATGTTGTGTTACTTTCTGCTGTACAGTGAAGTGAATCAGCTGTATGTATACATATATCCCCTCCCTCTTGAACCTCCCTCCTGTACCACATCCCACCCATCTGGGTCATCACAGAGCAATGAGCCGAGCTCCCTGTGCTATACAGCAGGTTCCCACTAGCTAGCTATTTTACACATGGTAGTGTATTTATGTCAAACCTAATCTCCCAATTCATCCCCCCTTCCCCTTCCCTGCCCCGTGTCCACATGTCCATTCTCTATGTCTGAGTTTCTATTCCTGTCCTGTAAATAGTACATCTGTACCATTTTTCTAGATTCCACCTATATGCATCAATATACGATATTTGTTTTCCTCTTTCTGACTTACTTCACTCTGTATGACAGACTCTAGGTCCATCCACATCTCTGAAAATTTCATTTCTTTTTATGGCTGAGTAATCGACATTTCATGGCCAAGAGGTACATGAAAAGATGCTCAACATCACTAATTATTAGAGAAATGCAAATCAAACCTGCAATGAGGTGTCACCTCACATCGGTCAGAATGGCCATCATCAAAAAATCTACAAACAATAAATGCTTGTAAAAGAGGGTGTGGAGAAAAGGGAAACCTCTTGCACTGTTTGTAGAATTTCTATATATGCTCATATCACTACTTTGGTATATTAGTATAATAAAATCTCTCTCATACTTTATGGACAAACATTTTGATCAAATACTCTGATTACTGAAATAACGTCGTAACTATTTTTCAAGAATCTTACATTGTCATTGCTTCCATGAACACCTTCAACCTGGGAAGGAAATCATGGACATTTCCAATGTTTCTAAGGGCCTGAGAAACACTTGACCTTGTGCAGAAGAGAAAATATTAGGTGTAACTGAAAGACTGAAAGAGGACAAATATTTATCACATCGATAAATAGAGAAGTGAACTCTGTTCCCCCTGAAATTGATAGAAGATAGGGAACTATATCATTGACAGCTGAAATTTATTGTACCCAATTTCCATTCATCCTCCAACTCTAACATCCCCGTGAGACTCACCCCCTCCCTCAGTCTGTTCCAGTGCTGTCATTCCATTCCTGGTATGGTGGGCCTGCATGTGACTCAAGCCTGGCCAGAGTATTGCTTTCACTTGACCGTGGTGATTGGTGCATGTATTAGTTTCCTGGTACTGACATAGCAAAGTACCACAGACTCAGTGGCTTAAGCAGTAGAAAGTTATTATCTTACAGTCTTACAGTTCCAAAATGAAGGTGTCGGCAGGGTTAGTTCCTTCTGGAAGCTGTGAAGGAGAATCTGTTCCATGCCTCTCAGCTGGCTTCTGGTGTTTTGCTGGCAATCTTTGGCATTTCTTGGGTTCTTCTGCATCATCCCAATCTCTGCCTTCATGTGGCATCTTTCTTGTGTGCCAGTGTATCTGCAAATTTCCCCTTTATAGGAAAATAGGACACCAGTCATTTGAATTAGGGACTTACCCTACTCCCATATGACCTCACCTTAACTAATTAAATCTGCAGTGACCCTATTTCCAAACAGGGTCACAATCACACGTCCTGGGGGTGGGAAGGGGTTAGGACTTCAACATATGAATTTGAAGGGGACACAATTCAATCCATGAGTCCGATATAATTGCATAAGCTAATGAGACTCAGTGAAGTGCAATAAGAATTTCACTGTGAATCCTAAGAAATACTCTCAGACTTTTTCCTGCACAGAAGCATGCAGGGACAGGAGCTGCTGCAGTCACATTATAGCTGCTGGGTGGGAGTGGGGTTCTGAAGAAAATGTATCTAACGTTGTAGAAGCAAAGCCAAGAAATGAAGATAGAAATGTCTATTTGCTTCTTGTTGAACACTGGGTAAAATCATATCTGAAGTCAAATACCCCCTTAATTGTTCAGTTTTATGAATGAAAATATTCCCCCCTTTTTGTTAAACCTTAGTATCACTTTCTTCCCATTGCCACAGAAATAGAGTCGTAATTAATATGACTAAAGAGTGGGATTAGAGATGGGATATTCATGTGAACTGCAAAAAGAAGGGTGAGGGAATGAATAATTCCTTTCTGCTTTTCTGTTTTTGTATTATTTTAGATCAAACTCAACTTGATGAGTTCCTGAACAGTAATATGTAATGCCTCAAAAGTATAAGTGAATCTAATTATTCTGTTTCTATGAAATATTGAATCCCTTCACATAACAGCAATACACAAAGGCACAATTTCCTGTAACAACAAATCTCCCAGCAAAGAATCAAGGTACATGTTCCCAGATGCTGGGTCCATGCCTTGCTGGGAATAAAGAGACAATCAAGCTGAGGGCAAGAGGATTAACACGGATCACAGGTCAAATGCAGACAGTCAATGACATTGAAAAGTGGTCTTCCATCAGAGACAATGTCCAAACAGTGGAATTAGAAAGTTCTTGGGGGTGGGTTGGGAACCTGACTTTCTAAGTGCACAGTGGTGATGATGGTACCTCAGGCAAAGTAGCATCATCTCTGAGAAATATTTAGGAGCAGGGACGAAGGGGAACAAGGCCTATCTTCCAGAAGCATGGCAGACAATAACAAGTCAGGCAAATGTGCTGTGTTGGGTTCTTCCACCAGTATCATTGACCATGAATCTTCAAAATACTTTAAGCACTCCACCACTTACTTTACTTGTATGCCCTAGGAACCCAAGGAGCCTGGTTTCAGAGCACCAGTAGTCTTCTTATTGTCTCTAGTGGTGTTTGACAGTGAGGTAATGCTAGTCAGGGAGGAGACTTATGCCAAAATTATCATGGAGGTGCCTGGTACCCTAACTATAATTTCCATATCTTGTTTGTTTGCTAAAGGTGTACCATACACTTGAAGCTAAATTAGCTTATCACTGGTTAAAGGTGAAATACAAAGCAATGCTCAATAGGAACAGAAAGGAGAAAACTTGGATGGGGGGTAAGAAATTAACAGTATAAGGAGCAAGGGAGATGACACTGTACAGAGAGTGCCAATGTAACGGTATGTAAGGAGCATAACTTCATGCTGTTTTTGGTAATTTGGAGAACTCTGGAACTATTTCAATGCATAAATAAGGGTACTCAGCCTTGGAACCTCACACCTCTAAGCTGCAGGCTCACTGCAGAACAGTAGCCTCCCGATACATGCATGACTGTATAGGACAACTTTTGTGCCTCCTCCTGGTCTTCTTGGCCCTAGTTTTAAGCCAGCTGTTGTTGTAACAACCAGCTTCACACAAATATGTAATCTGAGAGCACCTCAGCTTTACCTGTCTGCATACCTTCTGTTTTGTGCTCCAGGTCTTCTCTGACATTGTGGTATGGGATGCTTGTAGCAACTGGGTGGCACTCACACTTGTGCAAACTGGAATGCCAGAGAATAAGCATCTGATGGGGCAGTCCTTGACTACTGGGAGATGGGAGCTGGTACATGAATGCCTTTCTCCTTTTTCCTTCCAGTGAGCAATTTGGAGGCACATTCTACATTGCTCCTCAGAAGATTCCAGCATAATCTAGCCCCAGTGCCCACAGCTGTGACCAACTCAAGAACACCCCCTGTACTGTTCCCTGGCATTACACCTCACCCCCTGCCACCACCAGTTACCTGCATTCAAGTTCTTATCTCAGACCCTAATTTCTGGGTGGAACCCAGAAATTACCAAAATGACCTTCTGGGTTCGCTGTATGTTTTACAGCTAGAATCCCATTGTGGTTCAAGGGACTTAACACTTAAAAATTCCTCAATCTTTTTACAGTAGAGGATGCAAAAAAGAGTTGCTGATGTGCAAGGAGCAACAGGTCACAAATCAAAGCTGGCAATTGAGAGTATCAAGCGTTGTGATTTGGGTTCATATTTTAAATCTTCACTGTTTCCTCTGTAATGTAGGTCCTGATCAGAAGCCACCCAGTTCTGAACTGGTATCATGGTTGCAATAGCTATGGATGGTAAAAGTTCCTGTCTTGCCTTTTCCACAGCGGCCTCCAGAGTGAACTTTGTGAACTACATGTTAAGTCAGACCAATTCAAATTCTCTAAATTTGGTACTCGGCTTCACGTTTATGTAGATTTGCTTTTTGGAGTATGTGGAAGAATGAGAGTGGGGATAGCAAGTGATGGTAGGAAGTACGTAACTATCTAAAATATTTTATTCCTAAACTTGATTACACATAAAAATAACCTGGAGAAAAAATTTTTTGAAAATATGAATTCTTGAGCTCCACCCCAAAGGTCCTGACTCCATTGATCTAGACAGAGATCCTGAGATCTATATTCTTTTTTTTGCGGTATGTGGGCCTCTCACTGTTGGTGGCCTCTCCCATTGTGGAGCACAGGCTCCGGACGCACAGGCCCAGCGGCCATGGCTCACGGGCCCAGCCGCTCCGCGGCATGTGGGATCTTCCCAGACCGGGGCACGAACCCGTGTCCCCTGCATTGGCAGGCGGACTCTCAACCACTGTGCCACCAGGGAAGCCCCTGAGATCTATATTCTTAAAAGCTTCCTAAGAGATTCTGATACATGGCCAAGTTAGGGAAATAGTGATCTAAATAATTTATGAAGGATTTTAAGAGAATTTGTTACCTAAAACTATAAATTTTTCTACCACAGGGCTGGAGGCTTAGGCATTTTCTAAATCACATTTCCTTATTTTTTAGTGAGAAAAAGTCTTAACTTCTTGATTTGGGAAGGGGAGTTTAGAATTTAATTTTCAAAATAAAAGGTCTAATTTCATATGTTTTGATCTTTCTGAAAATTAACACTTAGAGGTAATTTTTTACATACTTTCATTTAGAGGTATCTATAGACAAGCTTAGTTTTAAAGAAATGTATAGGTGTAATCACATAATAGTGTACACAGTTAATTATAATACTTCATCAACTAATTAGCATTAATTAACTATACAATTAAGATTTTGCTTGAAAAAGACAATTAAGTTGAATATAATGTCAAAACAGAAATGCACCTGAAATATGGTGCAAGCTGCAAATTATAGTACCTATGTTTCACCTTCACCTTCTTTTTGTTGCGATGCATGGGGATACCAATTATACTTAGACATATACGTGGACTTATAGAAATCGTCCTGTATCTTGAGACTGCTGAGTATGTGCTGAACCATTGATATAATTTATGAAACCATCTAATCTGAACTGCCTGAATGAGAAATTTGGATACCTCACTTGGCTATTTATCTGATATTCAGAAAGTCTCAATAGAATATATTTTAAAAGATGTGAATATTTGACTAGTATTAAACTGCAATAAACTATAATAAGGGTCTTTGAGAAATGGGAGTCAAGCTAGCAGTTTAATAATAAATTTACTTTTCTGAAAGCCAACTTTATACTGAGTCTGATTTAAACCTTTGGATCTCTCCAAGAGCAGTGCTTCAAGTTCAGTCTCTTTTATCTAATTTTATTTTGCCTGTGACTGCTTCTTTTACATCTGAGGATCCTTTATTATGAGTCTTAGAAATAGAACATTTTATTATGAGTCATTAGTGGAGTTTAGGGCCCTCAAGGGAGTAGACAGTCTTGGATTTTGAGGTGCAGAAGCAAAGCATGGTCCAGAATGCTTCTGTACTAATAATAGGGCATGTTGTAGGATACTCTAATACTGGTATAAAATAAAAGAAAAGGAGAAATAAAATCCATAGTAAAAGTGCCTCTGAAACAAAGGATGAATGATGACCATGCATTTTGGCCACTGTGGAAAAAGCAGGATTTTTGACACGACTTTTATTCATCCTCCTTATTTTTATTTCCTTTTCCTTCTTTTCTCCTCCACCTCCTCTGTTTCCTGCTCCTCTTCATTCTTCATCTTTGTCTTCTTCTCCTTTGAATTAAGGGGAGGAAGGGGGTTTTCTATGCTTTGTACAGTGGGTCACTTTGGAATGCTCCTAAATGGGAAATTTGTCTTTCATTTTTCTTTGCAAGCTGCTTATGCTATTGTGTCTAGACTCTAGATCATACTGCCAGTGAGAGCCAATTAAGAACATCTATGTTAATATCAAGGCCACCAAGTGCATGATTATCAGACTATGCTTATGCTTTAGCCGTACCTAGAACTCTACAAACAGTGGCGGTCTGGTCAGACAAGCCCCTGGGGCTGGGGGTGAGGGTTCTGATTTAAAGTACGTGCTGATTTCTGTGGTTTAAAGTACTCTCACAGTAGCTGATTTCAAGATATCAGCATGATGAATTGAATTTAGAGTTAGGGAAGAGAGCCACTTTGCACTCTGCTTGTTTTGTGAATCAGCTGTATCTTTTCTAAAGCCCAGGGTGAACTACTAGGTGATTGATGTGGGACAATTTAAGTTTAAATGTAAAGAGCATGTGTCACTATAGGAAAGAAAAGGGAAATTCTAATGTAAAAATTGCTTGGGAAGTTTTTTATGAGAGTTAACTGAAACTAGGGGAGCTATAATAAGCTCCCTACTGAAAGAGCAGGGAAACTGAACTCAAGTTTCCTGGGACTGTTATTTCTGGTCTCCAAGATTAGGCACTATCAGTGCCTTCTATTAACCAGTGTTCCTTTATGTATAACCAGTAGTTACTTGCTACATCATTTACTGTAGAATATTTTGCCGCCTTCTTTCTTCATGTTAAGGATTTATCTAGCTTTGGATGCCATCTGATTTATTGAGGAATATAGGGAGGTCTCCAGGTGATACATCAGTACCCAGATGTTCAGAGAGTTCATATTCATCTGGAAATATTTCAATGCTCAGCTCAGTAAAAGTTGCCTAAGATTTTCCAAGCCCAATAGCTGTCTATTTTCTCTACATTATATCAGACTTGAAGGGACTACAGCTTCTAAAGTGGGACAGGGGAATGGGAAGCGTCCTTGAATTAGAATCACAAAAATTTGGTCAAAGTCATTTGTGATCACAAGTTAGGTTTTCTATTTAAGAAGTTGATAATATTGATTATTTAGTCATAAACTCTTTTATATGAATATCCATTAGATGGATACCTTCATGAGAGCTAAAAGTAAGTTTTTTTCACCTAAACTTATGCTGCCCCTTATCACTGTTTCCCCTAGATATGATTCATTATATCATAGGACAATGGAAAATAGAATGCAACTCCTCTTAAATATTTAAATGTGTCATGAGACCAAAAGCATATTTTAGGTGATTTGAAGTAGATTCATAATTTGAACAAAGTAAATTAGCGCTGTGATGATTTTAGTATCAGAAATCTTTTGGTTCAATGATGTTTCTAATTACTCAGCCATAAAAAGAAACAAAGTTGAACTATTTGTAATGAGGTGGATGGATCTAGAGTCTATCATACAGAGTGAAGTAAGTCAGAAAGAGAAAAAGAAATACCGTATGCTAACACATATATATGGAATAAAAAAAATGGTTCTGATGAACCTAGGAGCAGGACAGGAATAAAAATGCAGAGGTAGAGAATGGACTTGAGGACACGGCAAGGGGAAAGGGTAAGCTGGGATGAAGTGAGAGAGTGGCATGGACATATATACACTACCAAATGTAAAATAGATGGCTAGTGGGAAGCAGCTGCATCACATGGGGAGATCAGCTCGGTGCTTTGTGACCACCTAGAGGGGTGGGACAGGGAGGGTGGGAGGGAGAAGCAAGAGGGAGGGGATATGGGGATATATGTATACATATAGCTGATTCACTTTGTTATATAGCAGAAACTAACACACCATTGTAAAGCAATTATACTCCAGTAAAGATGTTAAAAAAAAAAGCCTGTATAGTAACATGGAAATGTGTGTTAGAATATTATAAAAAATTATAAGAATCCAAATTATATGTAATTATTCACAGACCTATGCATAGACTAGAAAATGCACTGTATTATTAATATATAGCATGAATATATAGCAAAACTATGGATAGTTAATATTATTTTTTATTTTCTAAGTTATACATAATAGCAGTATATTACATAAAAATTTTAAAATAAATTTAAAAATAATCAGTTCATAATTAAAACAATTACCAAAAAAAAATCAGAATCTTTAAAAATTTTGGCTTTATCTCTATATGGGAAGAATATCTTAATTTCTTTTTATGCTTATTAACTTTCAAATCCTAGATCAAGAATTTGAAGGCTGCCTTTAAAATTTCTCACAAAAAAAGATTTATAGAGTTTTAGAAGTGAACCGACACTACTCCCTGTGATTTTTATTCATCTTCCAAATTGAAACCTTCCAAACCTTTTTCATCCATGAATCAAAGTTTCTAATGACTTAATTTTTCAGGAAAAATAGGGCAAAGTTTGATGGTCAAAGGACATCTTCAGAAATCAAGTGAGGTCAGAGATCACTGAGCAGATCCATACCATCTGGGAGGCCAGGGCCAACAGAGGCGGTTAAATCTTGAAAACACAATTTACCAGAAGCTATGAAAGTTCTCTGAGGGTCTCTTATTGCTTTAGGCATTTCAATTTTAATTTTATCCCAGGTTAAATGAAGTTATTGTTATTTTAAATTATAAAATATGTGCTTGGGGCTTCCCTGGTGGCGCAGTGGTTGAGAGTCCGCCTGCCGATGCGGGGGACACGGGTTCGTGCCCCTATCCCGGAGGATCCCACATGCCGCGGAGCGGCTGGGCCCGCGAGCCATGGCCGCGGAGCCTGTGTGTCCGGAGCCTGTGCTCCGCAGCGGGAGAGGCCACAGCAGTGAGAGGCCCGTGTACAGCAAAATAAATAAATAAATAAATAAATAAATAAAATAAAATATGTGCTTGTTTTGGAGGATACAAAATATGGGAAGAGAGAAAGATGAATAAAGACAACATCCTTGCCCCATGAAGGCAAAAATGGCTAACATTTGGTTGTGTTTCCTTTCAGTATTTTTCCATGAATATTTTTGCTCACAGATAATATAAAAATATTACCGTATGCACAATTTAAGTTCCTATTTGGCTTCTTAACAGCCTAACATAAGAATCACTCCACATTACTTCTAGAAACACTAAATAAGTTTAAATTGTTGGATCAAAAATAGGAAATTACACAGTAGAGTAGAAAACCCACTCAGGTGAGGACTGAGAGTCATGGGGTTCAATCCCCAACATGTCCGTGTTTGGAAGTACAAATATGGTACCAGTTTCTGTGGCTGGCAGGGAGGATGGAATAGGTGGACCAGAATGAGTTGGTGCAAACAAACCACCTAATAAGGGTGTTAAAATACAGGTTCCCTAACTCTAGATGCAAATATTCTGATTCAGCAACCTTAAGGTAAGACTCAGGGGTCCGCATTTTTAATAAGGACCTTGGGTGATTGTATTGCAGGAGATTCTGGGACCACCCATTGAAAATCAATGGATTAGATCACATTTTGTTTTCAAAAATTGTTATGGAGGAGTTGGAAAAGTCCATAGACAATAGAGGACATGCAGGAAAAATACTAAAGGTACCAGCACTGCCTCTCTTGAGTCCAGGAAACCCAGAATAAGCAGCTCCCTAGGCGTAGCTGGTCAAAGGGCTAGAGCCACACTCCTCAAGGCCCACAGTTTTTTCCAAGCTGTGTCAAGCATTCTTTACTTTCATAGCATTCTTGCTTTTCCTGTCTCTTCCCTTCATGAATGCTTCCCATGACCTTTCAAGTCTCAAGTTTAGTTAAGTAGAGTTCATACTGGAATGTAGGTCTCTTGACTCTTTTCAAAGGATGTTCCTGCTGCACCATCCTTCAAATCCTAAATTTCAGGGTTCCCAAGCAATATCTCTTTCAGGAAGCCTTTCCCAGTTCTTCAGTCTTTTCTGTGTTTCTACAGTAACTCCCCGCACTCCTGTGAGCTTACTTCTTTCATTATGTTTATAATACAATTAATTCACTTACCATCCTTCCCTACTAGACTGAGTTATCCTAGTGCCAAGCACAGCCCTTGGCACAGAATATATACACAATAATGTTTAATTAATTAACAAATTTTAAGGCATTTATGGTTAAAAGGACATAGCAAATCTACGTGGTATGTTTTCCTCTCCTTGGTTAAGCTCTGTGTTTTTTCAGTTGCCAATATTTTGAAGTTTCATCTCTTGTTTAGGCAGCATTTATAGTAATTCATCTTTTCTGAAACAGCAGGAGTGTATCATTTCACTCTATTACACATACATCTTGAGGTAGGATTTCTTTTTAAATTTACTTATTTCAATTGGCCTGATTTCTATCAGAGATTTCATTTTAAGTTGTTATTTTATCCTCTGATCAGAATTACTACTCTGTAAAGGAAAGGAATAAAGTGTTCAAAGAAGATTGTTATGTCTATTGGCACTATATTAAAATGCAAATGCAAAGCAAACTGGAAGAAGTCAAGCTGCCAAATAATCTGGATCATTTCTGAGTCCAGGAGAAACATTCAAATTACTCCTTTTCTCTATAGCAAGCCATTGCAAGCCTCTACATGCTTATTCTTTGAAAGAAAAACAAAACTGACTACAGAAGTGAACTGGAGGATATTCATTCTTCATGCTTGGTTACCCAATAAGAGCACCCACTGACATTTTCTAACATATTTTCAAAAATAAACTTTTATTTGAAAATATATTTATAATGCAAATTATTTCTGAATCATTTTGGGTTTCAAGGAAACCCCAGCCCCACCTTCTTAGCCCCCAAACTGTCTCCAGATACCATTTAGGTCAATAGACCTAAATATTGACCCTGTTTTGTTTACCTGTTGGCAGTCATTACCTTTGGGGATTTCCTTCACCTAAGACTCTGAGAGTTGTATAGAATCTGTCCAGCTCCTTACTTTCTTGTAAAACTTGGACATAAGGCTTCATAATTGAAGAATTTCCTTGCTAACCCTCATCTCAATATGTTGTCTGACTCTCTATTACCTCTCTAACTTTATCCCTTCCATTCTGCCTTTGCCTTACTCCATTCTAGCTTTTTTGATCTCCTTGCTGGTCCAAAGCCACTGAACACTCCTGACCCAGGGCCATCATCCTGTCATCTTTGCTTGCAATGCTACTCCTTTTCCCCTGGAACTCAGACTACCTCCTCACTTCCTTTGGGGTCTTTATTCAAATGTCAGCTAAGCAAAGAGGCTGCATTCTCTATTTTTTCACTCTGCTTCATTATTTTTTTTCACAGCATTTATCACTCATTGACACATTAGGCTGTTTAAAGTCAATTACTGTGAACCTGACTATGCTAACATGAGAACAATGACTGTTTTCTTTATGGCTCATGTGCCAGCACCTAAAAAAGTGCCTGGCACATAATAGGTGCTTAAAAATATTTATTAAATAAATGAGTGATTACTATGAGGAAATAGTGAGGCAGTTTTTGAAAAGGATAAGTGACAAAAGTTCTGAGGTTTTAAAAAAGCATTTAAAATAAAGTTCCTGATCTTTATACCTTAACTCCTTTGGAGATAGTTATTAGAACTAGTGATGTTTATAGACTCAGTTTTCATTTCTTAGAGGAATCCCATCATTGCTGTCTCCTTTTTCACACCCATGACTTTAAAACTCCATTTTCTGTAGGAATGCAGGTTTGTGTCAAAAAATTATATATAAAAATGGCATCATAAGTACATTCTGTTCTTTGTTTTTTTTAGGGTCTGGAATTTATTCCTTGTCCTTGTTTTCTCCAATCTTATAAATCTCTTTTCTTGGTTGTCATAAACTATCATATTTTACAAAAAAAATAAATGTATGAAATTTAAAAGTAGTACATTACAAACTATTTGGAAAATTGGAAAAAGAAGAAAAATCACTCTTAATTCTACTGTACCACAACAGCCATTGGTTATATTTTGATGATTCCCTTCCAGACTTTTTTCTACCCATATATATTTTTTGAATTTTATTTATTTTTTATACAGCAGGTTCTTATTAGTTATCCATTTTATACATATTAGTGTATTTATGTCAATCCCAATCTCCCACTTCATCATACCACCACCACCCCACCACTTTTCCCCACATTCTGTTTTATAACTTCATGTTACATAAGACTAATACAAGAGTACCCACTTCTGTCAAAAATAACCTTCACAGTGTAGCTTTGAAGGATAAAATAATTCTCTTGATAAATCCCCAATAATGAGACATTTAAGTTATGTCTAATTATTGTTTAGTTTCCTAAACTATACTGAGATGTTCATTTGTGTGGAGAAATCTGTAAATTCATCCATAGATACTTCTATTGGCTAACTTCTAGATGTAGAATTGTAATCTCAAAAAGCGTGGCTATTTTTAAAGCTTTAGAAGTACACTCACAAATTCCCTTCCAGAAAGACTGTAGCAATTTACCAGCAGTGCAAGAGAGTGACTATTTATGGTGTCTGTGTTAGTTAGGGTTCTCCAGAGAAACAGAGCTAATAAGTTATAAAAGGAGATTTATTATGAGGAATTGACTCGCACAATTATGGAGACTGAGAAGTCCCACAACCTGCCATGTATAAACTGGAAACCCAGGAAAACCGGTGATGGGATTCCCTCTGAATCGAAGACCTGAGAATGCGGGGAGCTCATGATGTAAATCACAGTTTGAGGGCAGAAAAAGAGATTAAATATCCCATCACAAACAATAGGCAGAAAAGGGGGCAAATGCCTCCTTCTTCAGCCTTTTTGTTCTATTCAGGCCCTCACCGGATTAGGTGATGCCCACCCACACTGGGTAGGGCAATCTACTAAGTCAACAATTCAGATGCTAATTTTATCCAGAAACACTCTCACAGACACACCCAAATATAATGTTTAATCAAATATCTTGGCATCCCCTGATCCAGACAGGTTGACATATAAACTTAACTATCACAGATCCACCCCTTGTCAACTTGGCACTCATATCCATCTCTTTAAGCCATACTTAATTTCCATATAAAAACAGTAACAAGGTTATAATTCCACCTAACAGGGTACAACTTGCATGCAACCGAAAGCCTACTAACCCTTTTGCCAGAAGAGGAGCTCTTGTAAAAGAACACGCTCATTAACCTAGACTTTTCCACAGAATTCAAGGAAGCCAAATTGAGGTGAGACAGAATTGTCCCTTTGGACCTTGTGATTAAGGTGTTTACATGCACACACACCCCCTACCAGTTAGTTGCATGTCTTTAAAACCTACTATAACTCTAAAGGCCTTTGTGTCTTGTGTCCCAGTAGTAACAATCCCTCTTGGACTTCCCAGACACATATGTGAGTCAGGTGCAGCTTGTGGACCTGGCCAGCACCAGGATGCTGCCAGTGGACATCCCTGTACAGGAAGGTATCCGGAGCTGCACTGCTGTTGACCTGTAGGGAAAAAGAATTGCAATCTGAAAAAGGGACTCATGAGAATATTTGCTACTTCTATCAGGGCATTGAATCCAGGAAGTATGAAGAACATCTCAAGCAGTAAATATTTATCATAGCATGCTTCCCTCATCTGTGTATCTAGTGACCATGGCACAGTGTACATTTTTGCTGCCAAAGATCCAAAAGAATAAACAGTCTAGTTTGGCATCAGCCAGTTTCCTTCCAAAATACTTCATTTCCAAATGGAGTTTTCCCAAATTTCAGGTTCCCTCAGCTGATCACCCCATTGAAGTGCTGGGTGTGTCTCTCAGACCCCTCTGGGGCTAAAGCTGGCACACTGTGGACCTGTGGGTAAAAGGCAGGAAGGGATTGCCCCAATGACCTTTGACCTCAAAGCCATATGAGGTCTTTTCCTTTCCTAAGGAAGGCTTTTCATTTATTAAGAGAATAATTACCAGGGCATAAGTAGATACTAAAGTGGCTTTGAACAATTTGTACCTGACTGTCGGTTTGTTATCTTATCACAGTTCAACTGTGAAATTTAGCTCTAGCAGTTCCACTGCATCCTTTACATTTAAAATTTGAGGGGACTCCATATAAACTTAGGAGCTGGGTTGAGAAAAGGGTGAACAAATTGAAATTTGTTTTTGGCAACAGATTCCCTCATTTTTACTGGGCCTACAGTGAAGAAATGAGCAAATTGACAAATGTTAGTTCTTACAGTGTAACAAGATTTAAATAGGATAATAATACCAGCAGCTCACCTTAGAAAAGGAGAAAAATCCCTTCTCCAGTCTGAACATGAAGAAAAAAGACACGGTTATGCTAGAAAACACAATGTGAACATTTCCCCTTGTGTAAATTAAATGTTGGGGTTTTTCCGTGTCTGTAACACTGTTTGGTTATGTGTGCACACATGCTGCATGCCACCGTCCCCTGTTTCTGTGTTGGAGTTGTTAGAATCGATGTGAAACACCAGACCCCCTGCAGTGAGAGCCCAAGCACGTTGTAGTGTCACTGTGGGGAGTAGCCATCCTTCCTAGGGGGCTTGACTGGGTCTCTTAAACAGGAAGAGTCAGCTTTATTCAGGGTTAAGACTCAATTCTCTGTTATGTGTAGGGATCAAAGCAATGCATAGACTTTAAAAATTAGTCATTTAATTTAGAGTATATGAAGGAAAATATTCTATACCGCTTTCAACAAAGTGATACAGGAGAAAGTGTCCTCTGGTGATTTCTGTCGGTGTTGAGAATAATGCTTTAGTCTGTCATTTCTACTTACGTTTCCCGACATCTTTTTCTCTCCCCAACATTTATAAGAGCTACACACTAATATTTTGAAAATGAAAGGCACATGACTTTTTTTTAACATTGGGTAAGTACAATAAGTTATGCGCTCTATATTGTTAAGTACTATTTGAAGCATGTATTTAGTTTTCTTAAATTCTTGATAAAGAAATTTAATTTTGTGTTTTTGATTTCAGGTTACAAATATTTAGAATCAGTATAGCAGCAAATTCTCAGTTTTGCAACAAACATGACAAAGAGACTAAAAAGACTAAAGCGTGAGCATAATATGGTAATTATGCACTTCGTGGTCTTGATCTTAACCCAGGTGTCCTTAATAGGCTCCCACTGGCAGCATGATATAGAGTCCAGATCAACAGCTTAACCAGCTTGCCCCCTCCCCCAAAAAAAGCCCAAACTCCCCCATTAGGGGCATTCCTGAGCATCCTAAAGCATCTATAATACAAAGAAAATTCTCCTCCTCCCTTAATTCAAAAGAAGGAGATTGGGCTTCCCTGGTGGTGCAGTGGTTGAGAGTCCGCCTGCCGATGCAGGGGACATGGGTTTGTGCCCCGGTCCGTGAAGATACCACATGCTGCGGAGTGGCTAGGCCCGTGAGCCATGGCCGCCGAGCCTGCGTGTCCGGAGCCTGTGCTCCGCAGCGGGAGAGAGGCCCGCGTACCGCAAAAAAAGAAAGAGATGAAGAAGACCAATACCCCAGTAGAAAACTGGTAATAAGACATGGAAAAGCAATTCACAGAATATAGTTGTCCAATAAGTATTATGAAACAAGCCTCACTTCACATATAATAAGGAAAAATAATTATTAATTATATATTATGTTTTGCCTGTCAAGCTGTGCACTTCTTAGTGCAACTACAAATTAGTAAAAACTTCGCAAAAAGCAGTTTGGCAATAAGTGGCAAAAAATTTAAAAGTGTAACTTATATTTTGACCCAAGATTTCTATTCTAGGACTCTGCCCTTAGAAAGTCACCAGAGCTGTGGAGAAGTGAAAAGTGATTCATGTATAAGAATGAACATTACAGAGTTCTTAAACAATAGAAAATTAGAAGCAATGTTAATGCCCACTTGTAAGTTAATAGTTGCATAATTTATGAAATAACCTTATGGTGCAATATTATACAGCTATTAAAATATTCTTTTCAGAGAACATTGAATATTATAGGAAAACGCTTATGGCATAATTTAAATGAATAGAAATAAGTGATAAATATATAATATGTGTGTGTGTATGAAAGGAGTGTGTGAAATATTTATGATAGTTATTTCTAGGTCTTACCTTTATGAATAATTTTTATTTTCTCCTTTATACTTTGTCAGTGTTTTACTCTAAACATACAATCCATTTTTAACAGAAAAGCACTGTTTTATTTTAACACCTAATAACTTCAAGGGAAAAAAATCTGTGAAATACTATTAATGCATTTCACTTCCAAAATATATTTCATTTTGATAAAGTTTTTGTTTTGTTTTCAATTCCAAACTTGTGCTTTAAATTTACCTTTGTGGAATAAAATTCTCAGTTTTAGGAAGTGACATTTTAGCACTTGTTATTCTATTGGGAAATTTTACCAGACTAACCCTCAGTTCAAACTAGTAGTGATTGATGGGTACATATGTTGAGTGATGCACACGGAGTTTTCACAGGAACAGAAACATTTGTAGAGATTGATAGAGCAATTCTTTTCAGACAATATACACTTTACTTTTCTAGACATTCACACTAAAACAAAAAAAGCAGTTTTCTTAGTTTGATCTTTTCACTTCTTCATTTGTTTTGCGCAAGCATGTCTTCTGAACTTTCGTGTCTGTAAAATAGCGCTCTGGATGAAGCAAACATAAAATTCATAAATAAAAATTGCTTTGATTATATGCACAATCCTGAGGAAAGCATTTAATTACATCATATCTTAGATTTTACATTATTACTATGGTTTAAAATTTTGTGTCTCAAAGAGGATTCACATCCTCATTATGTCCAGGAGGCCTTGCAATTGTCCCACCACAGCTACCGATCTGATTATGTGCTTCTCTTTTTAGGGATCTTCAAATTCTCCCCCTGGCCTTCAGGATAGTTACAGAGACCTTAGCACTGCTTTGAAGGATTTACAACCTATTTCCTCTGCCCAAACTTCTGTCCCTTCTTCTCGCTGCTCCACCTCTACCACTCTTCAAGCTGTATTCCAGCTATCAAGATTTTCCAAAAGAGCTGGCTCTTTCCAGACTCTGTGTCTTAGTTGGCTGTTCCTTTTGCATCAAATACGTGTCCCTAGCTTTTCTGGCTAGCAAGAAAAGCTTCATCCTGTAAGATTCGTCACAGGTGTAATTGTCTTAGTGAAACCTTGCCTGCTTGCCCCAAGGTAAATTAGTCCTTCCATCTTTATTCGCACAGCACCCTCCAGACAGCTTCCCTTGTACCATTTATTGATATTATGCTGTTATATACATATATAATTGTTAATTTATGGCTGTGCCTGCCACTGGACTGTGGGCTTTGTGATGATGGGAATGGTGTGTTTCCCATTGCTGGATGTGTTCAAGTCCAGTGCTGGAACCAAAGGATGAGGCAGGCTATAGAAGGAACCCAGCCTTGGGTGGGTGGTTTACCTTGATGACTATGAGTCCCCTTTTAGTTCTAAGCATATGGAATTCCCATGCCCAGCTCACCATTCTCAGTGGGGAAGGGGAAGGAGAAAATTGGGGCTAGGGGCTGGGCAGAGGGTGAAGTTCCTAGTAGCAGTATATCTTTTCCAATTTTAATCAGCACCTTTAATAAATACATTCCTTTCTCCTCACCATTTCTTGAGATCCCAGGGCTCTGATAAATGAAAAACAACTCTCCTGACTATAAAACATTTGAGGAAACGGCTGGGCTGATAATAGCTAATGCTATTAAGCATTTGCTATGTGCCAGGCATTCTTCTAAGTGCTTTACATATATTAATGCACTTAATCCTCACAATAACTCTGTGAGTGAGGTATCATTAGTGTAGATGAGGAAAGGCAGGCATAGCTCATAAACCTTGCTTAAATATATATTATGAGTAAGTGGCAAAGCTGTGATTCACACCCAGGCAATATGATCCAGGTCCCTACAGCTTTCTGCCAGCCACGGTCAAGGGTACATTGTCCTCAGAACTATTGCCACCTTCTCCAATTGTTAGCCTCTTAACACTTAGTTATGGGGCTCAAGGTAGCACTACCAGAACATAGCTGTTTTCTGAAGTAGTTGCCTTCAAAGTCCAGGAAACAGCTTACCAAGTTCATGTCACCTTGTTACCCTCTGCTCCTCTCATTCTTCTTACTCTTCTTACTCTCGTTACTCTGCTTTTCTTTCCTTCACTCCCATTTACACACTGTAGCCAATTGATTTGAAAATATACAAATATGATCATGTTACTCCCCAGCAAAACAATCCTTCAGTATCACCCACTGCTTTGGGGATGATGTCCAAACAGCTGAGCATAAAATGCAGAGCCTTGGGCTTCCCTGGTGGCACAGTGGTTAAGAATCCGCCTGCCAATGCAGGGGACACGGGTTCGAGCCCTGGTCTGGGGAGGTCCAACATGCTGCGGAGCAACTAAGCCCGTGCGCCACAACTACTGAGCCTGCGCTCTAGAGCCCGCGAGCCACAACTACTGAACCCGCGCACCACAACTACTGAGCCCACGCGCCTAGAGCCCATGCTCCGCAACAAGAGAAACCACTGCAATGAGAGGCCCACGCACTGCAACAGAGTAGCCCCCACTCACCACAGCTAGAGAAAGCCTGCAAGCAGCAACGAAGACCCAACACAGCCCAAAATAAATAAATAAAATTAAAAAAAAAAAAGCCTTGCATGAGGCGGTCCCACTGTGCTAGTGTCAGAGCTGGGCTTGGCCAGAAGCAAAGTAGGGGATTAGGCCATAAGGAGACCCTGAGGGCAGCTTCAAGATGTGAGGCTCAGCATATATATATGCCCTAAATGCCCCAGAACTTCTCCAAATCCACGGGGTTCTCTCACACATTACATATGTTGTCCCTTCCCTGACCTTTGCTCCTCTTCCAGATGAATTTGTATTTACTCTAAAGTACTGAGCAAGGCCAGACCACAAAAGGCTGGTCTAGGCTGAAGGAGTAACTGCTGAGACTTGGCTTAATTTATTTCACGGGATTGGGCAGAGGAAGAAGTTAAACTGAGATGCAGTTGCAGCAAAGGCCTTAGCTGATGCCATGCTGTATACTTTTCCTGTGGTCACTGTAACAAATTACCATAAAATGGGTGGCTTAAAACAATGCGCATGTTTTCTCTCCCATTCTGGAAGCCACAGACCTTAAATCGGTATTACTGAACCAAAATCAAGGTGTCTGCAGGGCCATGCTCCTTCTGGAGGTACTAGGGGAAAATCCACCCCTTGCCTCTTCACGTGGCATTCTTTGGCTTGCAGCCACATCACTCCAATTTCTGCCTCTGTCTTTACATCACCTTCTCCTCACGTGATTACATTTAGGGCCCACCCTGCTAATGCAAGATCCTCTCTCAATCATTAAACCCTCTGGTTAACCACATCTGTGAAGACCTGGTTTCCATACAAAATATTTCTGGGTTCCATGAGTTAGGACTTGATATCTTTGTGGGGCTGTTTTTCAGCCTACCACATATGGAGATCTCTGGAACTCAGATTACCCACCAGAATTACCCTCCGTCAGAGGCAATGCAGTTAAGCGTTTGCATACTTGAAATGATAAATCAGGCTGCCCCCGGCAATGGAGGCATTGGGACCCCTTTGGAGGAAGGTGATTTCCAGGGGAAAAACCTCAGCTTTGAGCCTTCAACAGATAACACTGCTGGCAGCTAGGGTTGAGGGCTTTGGTCCTAAAGGGGTGATCTGGGTGGTGCATCACTACACCTCTTCAACCTACTACCTTTTTATGGCCTGTGACTGTTCCACAGTTGCTGATTTCTGGGGTTTATTTCTTACTGTGTCATGAAGCTTTCTACTGCACTGGCCATTGCTTACCACAAGGGTATAATTTAAATATCTTTAAATATCTTTACTTTGTCTGTAAACCTTCCTGTATCTTTCCTTTCTCCACCTTCTCCTCCTCTGCAGAATTAGTCTGTCTCTTTTCTGTGTTGCCATGTTACTTTATTCATACCTCTTCTGGTAATTATACTCATTGTGTAATGATTAATATTCATCAGTACGTCTTCCCTTACTAGACTGTTAGCACCTTAAGGGTGGGGTACCTGATTTGTTCCTGTTTGTAATCGTCTCAGCATCTGGCAGACAGTAGGTGCTCATAAATGTCGAATGAATGAACCATTAAAGATAGCTTAAAGCAGCCACTCTCTGTCCTTCATCAATTGGTGGAGCAGACAGAACAGCCAACTGTGTGAACGAAAGCCATCAAGCATGTCTAATCCAAGTGATTGAGTGCATGTCGGGAGGCAGTAAAGTAAACAATATCTCAAGGGTCACAGCTGTTTCACTCTGCTTTTCAGCCAAGAAATGCCATGATTTACTTTCTGCTCTTGCCAAGGATGAAGAAGTAAAGTCATAAACAGAAAGTGAAGGAGTGAGGAATTACTCAGTTTGGATGGACAGGTCAATCTGCTTGCCCACCTGTGGCCAAGTGAGCATGATCAAAGAATAATATACTTTCACCTTCTATCCCACTTCACAGTCTTTATTCTTTAACAAAAAGGAAGGGATATTCAATGAGAAATGTAGCTGCAATCCTGATAACGCTAACAAAGTTGGTTTTATACACAGATGATGGTGGGTATCCCCAACATTGTAGGGATTGTTCCAAAATGTCTGCCTCAGATATACCCCTTTTTGCCTCAGGTTGCTAAATTCTAAAAGCGTTCCTATGTGTATCTATTTCACAGGGGCATTAGGAGGATTTAACAGATTAGGAATTAATGAATGTAGAAACTCCTACGATAGTACACATAGTGTGTACCTAATAAATGTTTTTCTTTTCTTTATTTTCCTGAAACAGTTTAAGTTCAACAACAAGTCATTTATTAATGTGGAAGGTTTGGAGGAACAAGGTCAATGTGGCAGTTAATATGTGTTTTATTTTGAAATTTTGCATTTTTTGAAGTAACATAGGTACATAGTAAAAGTTCAAACAGTATTAAGCAATATTAAATGAAAAAATTTTTTTGTCCTCCTCCCCACAAACCTTTTGTTAGCACATTTATTCTAAACAATATGCTGAAATCTGTTTTTCTCAATATATCAGTTTTAAATAGTAGCTATAAACTTTGCCTATGAAAGATTAGCAATTTAATGTATTTATACTACTTCTTCCCTACTAATTTTATTTGTACTGCTACTTAGTTCTTCAATTGGTTTCACTTATAGTTCTAAGTAATATATATAGAGAGATTTACATATAAATCTGTTTCTATTCTTGTCATCATGTAGATTGCTCCTTGATACCTACCATTTAAATAATAAAATTATAAACTTGCAGAACCTCATACCCAGTGGCTTATAGGTAAACTGACTGATTGGTGGGGGAAGGAAGGCTCATTTATAGCATTTTCCTATTTCTGTGACTGATTTCAAGCTACCAACCTGACTTTACATTCCCTTTTGTAATTATAATCATTTTCAATGCTTCTTCTATGGCTTGACTTTTTAACAAAATCAATAAGGTGCACTTGCAAAATTATGATAGTGGAAATGTTATTCAATATACAATCAAATATTGTGTTTTCCCCTAGAGAAAGAAAAGTAATCTTGATAGGAAATAAGTAGATAATCAAATAATCTAGAATTTTCAAGTTCCAATTGTATTTTAGAAAATAATTAAAACCTTCACTCTGAAGGAGAACATGGCTCTTCCAAAATTCAAAAAGAAAATACAAGGTAGCAGGAATAATAGATAACAGAAAATGGGTGCTAACTTTTACATAGTTTTAATCACAGGAGCATGCTGTTTTGCAACACAATTGGAAGGATATCCAGCAGTTTTAGCATTATTAAGGGTTACCACCGAAAAGAGGACAGAGACAGAAAGTTATTTCCTAACCACATCAAATGACCCCAGAAAGGAAACAAGCAGGAATATGGACCTAGATTCCTAGCAGGACTTTGAGTGATGTGAAACAAAGGGGAGATAGGTTTGTGGTGTTTTATAAACATGTAAAATCACGCCTTCCTTCCTGAGAAATTATTAGCCACTGCAGACCTGTTGCTTATCCAAGTACATGTAAATACTGAGATGCAAAATTGCCTATCTTCTTTGACTCATTTTACCTGCTGGTCTCCATCATTTGTTGGAACAATAGAAGTTTCTGTGATGATTAAAGTTTTTTTATTTCTTCACTGCTCAGTTTCATTCATTCAGAAGTAGTCACTAGTTACATGTGGCTATTGAGCACTTGAAATGTGACTAGTACAACTAGAAAAGGAATACTTAACTTTATGTAATTTTAATTTCATGTAAAGCTAAAAGCCACATGTGACTGGTGACCATACTGGCAGTACAATTCTTAAAGAAGCCATGGACTAAGGAAAGACAAAGATTTCTCCATTTCTCCACTGGAGAAATAGTTTGGCCTGGGAGTGAAATAATCTGCTCAGCTACTGCTTAGAAAGTTCTTCTTGCCCTGGGTGTCTGGATCACACAGTCAGGAAGAAATAAGAGTCAGCAATTTGATGACATTAAAACAGTGCTACTGGAGGCTAAATATTCTAAGCATAAAAATCAAATAGAGTCTTTCATTTCATTCTCTTCATTGCTCAAAATCACGACACATTTTTTGGTTCATATTTGGACTATGATGTTTTTGCGTATATTTCCGTAGTTATTTCTGGAGATTCTAAATGTTTTTGTTTTACTTGGTGGGCAGAAGAACTATATGCCTTCAAAAGCTTCCAATTGCTTTTTTAATTTTACGTGTTTAGTGGAATCCACTTTTCACAAAGACACTGTTCTCAGACCTTGTGAATTCCTCCACTAATTTAGGCCTCTTGCTTTTTTTACCTGCTGAGCAGCTAGCTGGCATCTTGAGTTTTCTTGTCATATTACTAAGTTAGTTCATTTATACATTCAATAAATATTTGTTGAACACCTACTAAATGCCAGATACTGTCATAAACACTGGGAAATCAGCGATGAACAAAACCAAATCTCTGAACTCATGAAGTTTATATTTCAGTAGGGGATGAGAGCAGGTAAACAAATAAAACTAATATTCCAGGCAGTTAGTATAAAGAAGAGTAAGGGGGATAAAGGGTGCCATGAGTGGAGACAGGTATGTGACAGGTTGGTCATGGAAGCTTTTACAATAAGATGGCAGTCAGAACAAAGGTCTAAAAGAAGAAAAAACAAAGTTGTATAAATATTAGTTAAAAAACGTACCAAGCAGTGGGAACAGCAAATGCAAATGTTCCCAGGTGCGGCTGCTCTTTGTTCATGGACAGGGTTTGTTAATCTGTCCTAATTTGTGGGAATGGGAAAGCACAGACGGAACACCTTAAAGAAGGTTCAGCTCTGGTGCAGGAACACCTTTATTAGAGATTCTAGTTTTTGCCTTTGTTTGGTTGACTGCAGCCATGACTGCAGCCTGATTCTGTGTGTGTGTGTGTGTGTGTGTGTGTGTGTGTGTGTGTATGTGTGTGTGTGTCTGTGTGTCTGTGTGTTAGGGATGGAGGTGTAAGACAACTCACCTGGCTATTGGGACAACAGTTCCCTAACTGCTTAGACTTCTTCATCATGGCCCAGTTGAGTTCTGTGTCCACAACTTCTTCTTCAACTGCAGATTTTCTTTATTTGTGTTGTGGACTCTTTTCTTTCTCTGTTCTGATTTATCAAACAATCCAAACTTCTTAACATATTATAAAAATTCCTCAATATCTCTTATCACTGATGGCTCCATTCTCAGGCTGGGGCTGTATATAGATTTTCTTTACTTACTAACATTTTAATAGAATTTTAGAAGGAAAGGAAATCCATGTGCTGCCTTAAGCTTGAAGTCAGAATTCTGAGCTGATGTGGCTGGAGCATGAGGGAGAGCAGACTGTATGGGACAGTCCTGAGTGGGCCACCACAGTGAGGAGAATACTGGAGAATCAACTCTTTACTGCTATGTTCTGAGAGCCCTAGTGTATGAAGATTAGAGTGACTAGACTATTACAGTTTTGTTATATACTGTATGCTAAAAATCGATGTTGTAAGACTGCAAGTCAGGGGCCTCACAGACTGAGTGACTTAGGAAGGGTCCATAGGAGGGTGAGATATAGTTAAGGTCGGGGATGTAGACATTGGTATCAGTAATTCAGTGACATCAATATCAGCATGAAATGGATATGTCCCTTGAAATATATCTCAAACGAGAGAACAAGTTCTAAAGAGTCTTGGGTATGTCATTTTAAAAGATTATGTTTTAAAGTCTTCTATTCATTCTTCCAAAAAAGGGAAAATCTTGAGGAGGGCTAGCCTAGTGGTTAAAATAAAGACTCCAGAACCAGATTTGGGGGTGGGGGTGGGGGGTGGTTGAAATCTATCTGTTAAATGCAACAGCTTGTTAAATAGGCAGTAGCCTGTAAGCCTGGAAGACTGGGAGCCAGAAGTGGTACTCAGGGATTGCAGCTCAATTAAATGAATGTGTCCTGATCATCATTAGATGACAGTCCCAGTGCTGGTCCCTGAGACCAGAGAGACAGTAAATGTATTTTTCCTATGTATAGGGAGCTTACAGCTAAATAGGGAGATGGCATAAAGAAATGATTATTCTTGTCTAACTTTTCTAGATTAAATTCAAAATTAAAGATGTAATATTAAAAATCACATCTTATAAATATAAGCTCACCATTAGAATATGAACTCTTTTATAGGTACATTAAACTGTGTTTTTAAATCACGTCAGAAGCTATGTATCTCAGCAGGATGCTAGCACATAGTAGAAACTAAATGGAACTGGATTGAAATGCAGGAAACTATCAACAAAATTACTAACAAATTTGATAATAATGTGTAATGAAAATATTCTAAACACTAAAAGAGAGGAAGAAATTTAGAGAATTTCTAGTCTATCTTCCACACTTTTTATAAATAAAGAAACTGTGACCTGGAGACTTATCTGGGAAAGACCTAGAATTTAAGGCCAGATGCAAACTTTCAGTCAGAAGTTCTTTTTCACTGAAGTTACAAGATAAAAATCTCAGATAAGGCTCACACAGCACACACAAAGGCACAGAAATCAATTTTATTATGTCACAGCACCCACCATAATAGCCAGTTATGCTTCTCTTGCCTTCTTTCACTTTAACAATTATCCATTCATTCAAAAATATAAAGAGAAGTATCAATTCCAGACTCTGTTCTAAATGCTGGAGATACAGCCCTTGCTTCATGGAGTTCATGGTCCAGTAGGGAACACAGATAAAAACAATATAATACTATTGTTATATATAACAGTTATATTAGTATTACAATCATATGTAATATGTATAAATATATATACAACTATGTACATATAAAATAATGATAGTCCTTTTTCAGGAGAGAAATGGAATGGAAGGCATGATCTCAGTTACAAGCTCACTTGAAACTAAAATTTTCCTGCTGTGGTAAACTTAGGCCTATTCAAAACTAGAGTGTGATTATTTCTGAAGATAGAGAGAGAAGGGAGCATTTCATTTTAAAATGAGTATTGAATTTTTTCTTACTAGAACAGAGCATACACATTGTGAACAATACAGAAAATTATAAAGAAGAAAGCAAAAATACCTAGTAATCCCATCTCCCCACATTAGTTACATAGATAACACTGTGGAATATTCCCTTAAAGTCTTTCTCCTAATTATATGACATTATTTTTGGAAGATAAAATAATTTAAACCACTTGACATATTGCAGTATTTTAATAGAATACAGTTCTAATATTCAAAAGCTTTCTTATACTTTCTATTTCACATGAATAAATTACCTATGCTTCTTTGGACTTGCTGGGCAATAACCAGAAGCTACTTTCTCTCTCTTTCGAGTGCACTTCTGTCACTATTTTCCAACCACATTTCTTCCCTTTTTCTCTCCCCTCTGAGCCTGTGATGATCCCATTATTCTGCATCTTTCAGTCTTTAGCTTCCATGTTACCTCAGCTGAGTTGAAATTCTCTCCTAGTAGAAGGTTCATTCATAAAACAATATCAAGAATAAGATAAATAATTGATATTTGAACTTGACCCAGTTGGTCTCTCCTCAGAATATTAAAACAATGAGAACAATGATGTAAAGAACTTTTAAATCTCAATTCTACAGAGATATAAAGCACCAATTATTTAAATCTGGGATAAACTTATAATTTTTGTTCAAAGGACAGGTGAATATTCAGATCTACCTCAATGAGTTACTATCTTATGAAGAAATCCATGAAGAAAAGGAAAAATATCAAGGACTTGGAAATTCTGATGTACAAAAAATAGGAGAATTCCAGGAAAGCTGCAATGCTTCAAATAAAAAGTTCTCATTGACTGAGTAAAACATTATTCATGATGTTGTGATTAGGATAACCTTAAGTGTAGCACTCCTCAGAGAACTTATCTTTAACAAAATCATAATGCAGGTTGTTGTTAGCTAAAATTATCATATTCTTTATTTCTTTCTGGGCCGTGTTTTTAGAACAGTGCTTAACAAAGTGTGTGTTCAACAAAGATTTGTTGAACAAACGGCAGATAAGTGAATGAATACTGGATTGGTCTTGGAAATGTTGGATTGTAAAATTTAATCTGTTGGAGGCAGAATTATACTGGGAAGTGAAGTTCAGTTACAGGTTTTAGCAGTAAGGTGACCCTGATTGTCATTTAAAAGCATGGGAACAAAAGTCGGGAGCAATACTAAATGGTAAACTAAAATTGGGTGACCAGGATTCTGGGAGCAGGAGTAGAGCCAACTTCTGGGAAAAAATAAGACTGTAGGCTCCACGATATTGAGAGCCACATCAAGTGGTTACACTGTTGCATTTCTAGCAGAGCACAATGCCAGGAACAGAGTAGCAGCTCAGAAATAATATTTGTGAGATGGTTGAATAATGATCTCTAACCCAGAAGGGTTGGCAAGCAGGCACATAAGAGTGTATGAATGTGTTGGTATTTGCTCAGAAACATCAGTCACAAGACAGCAAGGAACAATTTTACATACCTAATGAGTAATTATTGTTCCACCCATTTTCATACATTTAGTCATACATTCAACAGATTTCACCCTGGGGAAATTCAAATGGTCCACATATCTTCTCACAGAAGCTGACAGAATTGATTCTGGCTACTTGGGGAATATGGATAGATTTCACACAAAAGCAGAACTGGTGTATGGTCTATTTCTTAGCACAGTTTTACCTGCTAAAATTTCAAGATTTAGGAAGGAAATGGGAGGACCTTCAAGATGCCAGAGGAGTAAGACATGGAGATCACCTTACTCAACACAGATACATCAAAAATACGTCTACATGTGGAACAACTCCTACAGAACACCTAATGAACACTGGCAGAAGACTTCAGACTTCTGAAGAGGGTCTTGGTGCTCCGGCTGGCTGTCAGACCTGAGCCTCTGAGGTGGGAGAGCCGAGTTCAGGACACTGGGCCAGCAGAGACTTCCCAGCCCCATGTAATATCAGTCGGCAAGAGCTCTCCCAGAGATCTCCATCTCAATGCTAAGACTCAGCTCCACTCAACGACCAACAAACTCCCGTGCTGGACACCCAATGCCAAACAACTAGCAAGACAAAAGTACAACCCCACCCATTAGCAGAGAGGCTGCCTAAAATCATACTAAGTTCACAGACACCCCAAAAGACACCACTGAACGTGGTCCTGCCCACCAGAAAGGCAAGATCCAGCCTCATCCACCAGAACACAGGCACCAGTCCCATTCACCACAAAGCCTATACAACCCACTGAACCAACCTTACCCACTGGGGGCAGAAACCAAAAACAATGGGAACTACGAACCTGCAGCCAGCAAAAAGGAGACCCCAAACACAGTAAGTTAAGGAAAATGAGAAGACAGAGAAATACACAGCAGATGAAGGAACAAAGTAAAAACCCACCAGACCAAACAAAGGAAGAGGAAATAGGCAGTCTACCTGAAAAAGAATTGAGACTAATGATACTAAAGATGATCAAAAATCTTAGAAATAGAATGGAGAAGATACTAGAAACGTTTAACAAGGACCTAGAGGAACTAAAGAGCAAACAATGATGAACAGCACAATAAATGAAATTAAAAATTCTCTGGAAGGAATCAATAGCAGAATAACTGAGGCAGAAGAATGGATACGTGACCTGGAAGATAAAATAGTGGAAATAACTACCACAGAGCAGAGTAAAGAAAAAAGTATGAAGAGAATTGAGGACTGTCTCAGAAACCTCTGGGACAACAATTAAACGCACCAACATTCAAATTAGAGGGGTCCCAGAAGAAGAAGAGATAAAGGGACTGAAAAAATACTTGAAAAGATTATAGTTGAAAACTGTCCTAATATGGGAAAGGAAACAGTCAATCAAGTACAGGAAGCACAGAGTCCCATACAGCATAAATCCAAGGAGAAACACGCCAAGACACATATTAATCAGACTATCAAAAATTAAATACAAAGAAAAAATGTTAAAAGCAGCAAGGGAAAAACAACAAATAACATACAAGAGAAACCCCATAAGGTTAAGAGCTGAACTTTCAGCAGAAACTCTGCAAGCCAGAAGGGAGTGGCAGGACATAATTAAGGTGATGAAAGGGAGAAACCTACAACCAAGATTACTCTACCCAGCAAGGATCTCATTCAGATTTGACGGAGAAATTAAAACCTTTACAGACAAGCAAAAGCTAAGACAATTCAGCACCATTAAACCAGCTTTATAACAAATGCTATAGGAACTTCTCTAGGCAGGAAACACAAGGAGAAGAACTCCAAAAACAAACCCAAAACAATTAAGAAAATGGTAATAGAAACATACATATCAATAATTACCTTAAATGTAAATGGATTAAATGCTCCAACCAAAAGACATACACTGGCAAAATGGATACAAACACAAGACCTGTATATATGCTGTCTACAAGAGACCCACTTCAGACCTAGGGACACAAACAGACTCAAAGTGAGGGGATGGGATAAGATATTCCACGCAAATGGAAATCAAAAGAAAGCTGGAGAAGCAATTCTCGTATCAGACAAAATAGACTTTAAAATAAAGAGTACTACAAGAGACAAAGAATGACACTACATACTGATCAAGGGATCAATCCATGAAGAAGATATAACAATTGTAAATTTATGCACCTAACATAGGAGCACCTCAATACATAAGGCAAATGCTAACAGACATAAAAGGGGAAATCGACAGTAACACAATAATAGTAGGGTACTTTAACACCCCACTTTCACCAATGGACAGGTCATCCAAAATGAAAATAAATAAATGCAAGCTTTAAATGATACATTAAACAAGATGGACTTAATTGATATTTATAGGACATTCCATCCAAAAACAACAGAATACACTTACTTCTGAAGTGCTCATGGAACATTCTCCAGGATAGATCATATCTTGGGTCACAAATCAAGCCCTGGTAAATTTAAGAAAATTGAAATTGTATCAAGTATCTTTTCTGACCACAATGCTATGAGACTAGATATCAATTACAGGAAAAAAAACTACAAAAAATAAAATGCAGGGAGGCTAAACAGTACACTACTAAGTAACCAAGAGATCACTGAAGAAATCAAAGAGGAAATCAAAAAATACCTAGAAACAAATGACAATGAAAACACGATGACCCAAAACCTATGGGATGCAGCAAAAGCAGTTCTAAGAGGGAAGTTTATAGCAATACCATCCTACCTCAAGAAACAAGAAACATCTCAAACAACCTAACCTTACACCTAAAGCAATTAGAGAAAGAAGAACAAAAAACCCCCAAAGTTAGCAGAAGAAATCATAAAAATCAGATCAGAAATAAATGAAAAAGAAATGAAGGAAACGATAGCAATGATCAATAAAACTAAAAGCTGGTTCTTTGAGAAGATAAACAAAATTGATAAACCATTAGCCAGACTCATCAAGAAGAAAAGGGAGAAGACTCAAATCAACAGAATTAGAAATGAAAAAGGAGAAGTAACAACTGACATTGCAGATATACAAAGGATCATGAGAGAATACTACAAGCAACTTTATGCCAATAAAATGGACCACCTGGAAGAAATGGACAATTTCGTAGAAAGGCACAACCTTCTGAGACTGAACGAGGAATAAGTAGAAAATATAAACTGACCACTCACAAGCACTGAAATTGAGGGTGTGATTAAAAATCTTCCCAACAAAAAACCAAAAAAAAAAAAACCCCAGGACCAAATGGCTTCACAGGCAAATTCTATCAAACATTCAGAGAAGAGCTAACAGCTATCCTTCTCAAACTCTTCCAAAATATTGAGAGGGAGGAACACTCCCAAACTCATTCTATAAGGCCATCATCACCCTGATACCAAAACCAGAGAAAGATGTCACAAAAAAAGAAAACTTCAGACCAATATGACTGATGAACATAGGTGCAAAAATCCTCAACAAAATACTAGCAAACAGAATTCAACAGCACATTAAAAGGATCATACACCATGAGAAGTGGGGTTTATCCCAAGGATAAATGCAAGGATTCTTCAATATACACAAATCAATCAATGTGATACACCATATTAACAAATTGAAGGAGAAAAACCGAATGATCATCTCAATAGATGCAGAGAAAGCTTTTGACACAATTCAACACCCATTTATGGTAAAAAAAAAAAAAAAAAAAAAAAAAAAAAAACCCTCCAGAAAGCAGGCATAGAGGGAACTTACCTCACCATAATAAAGGCCATATATGACAAACCCACAGCCAACATTGTCCTCAATAGTGAAAAACTGAAACCATTTCCACTAAGTTCAGGGACAAGACAAGGATGCCCACTCTCAACACTATTAGTCAACATAGTTTTGGAAGTTTTAGCCACAGCAATCAGAGAAGAAAGAAATTAAATAATCCAAATCAGAAAAGAAGAAGTAAAACTGTCACAGTTTGCAGATGACATGATACGATACATAGAGAATCCTAAAGATGCTACCAGAAAATGACTACAGCTAATCAATGAATTTGGTAAAGTAGCAGAATACAAAATTGATGCACAGAAATCTCTTACATTCCTATACACTAATGATGAGAAATCTGAAAGAGAAATTAAGGAAATGCTCCCATTTACCATTGCAATAAAAAGAATAAAATACCTAGGAATAAACCTACCTAAGGAGACTAAAGACCTGTATGCAGAAAACTATAAGACACTGATGAAAGAAAGTAAAGATGATACAAATAGATGGAGAGATATACCATGTCCTTGGATTTGAAGAATCAACATTGTGAAAATGACTGTACTACCCATAGCAATCTACAGATTCAATGCAATCCCCTTCAAACTACCACTGGCATTTTTCACAGAACTAGAACAAAAAATTTCACAATTTGTATGGAAACACAAAAGACCCCGAATAGCCAAAGCAATCTTGAGAAAGAAAAACAGAGGTGGAGGAATCAGGCTCCCTGACTTCAGACTATACTACAAAGCTACAGTAACCAAGACAGTATGGTACTGGCACAAAAACAGAAATATAGATCAATGGAACAGGATAGAAAGCCCAGAGATAAACCCATGCACATATGGTCACCTTATCTTTGATAAAGGAGACAAGAGTATACAATGGAGAAAAGACAGTCTCTTCAATAAGTGGTGCTGGCAAAACTGGACAGCTCCATGTAAAAGAAGGAAATTAGAACACTCTCTAACACCATACACAAAAATAAACTCAAAAGGGAGGGGATATGGGAACATATGTATATGTATAACTGATTAAATTTGTAAAATAAAAAAAAATTAAAAAAAAAAAAAAAAAAAAAAAAGAAAATATAGGCAGAACACTCTGTGACATAAATCACAGCAAGATCCTTTTTGACCCACCTCCTAGAGAAATGGAAATAAAAACAAAAATAAACAAATGGGACCTAATGAAACTTCAAAGCTTTTGCACAGCAAAGGAAACCATAAACAAGACCAAAAGACAACCCTCAGAATGGGAGAAGATATTTGCAAATGAAGCAACTGACAAAGGATTAATCTCCAAAATTTACAAGCAGCTCATGCAGGTCAATAACAAAAAAACAAACAACCCAATCCAAACATGGGCAGAAGACCTAAATAGACATTTCTCCATAGAAGATATACAGACTGCCAACAAACACATGAAAGAATGCTCAACATCATTATCATTAGAGAAATGCAAATCAAAACTACAATGAGATATCATCTCACACCAGTCAGAATGGCCATCATCAAAAAATCTAGAAACAATAAATGCTGGAGAGGGTGTGGAGAATAGGGAACACTCTTGCACTGCTGGTGGGAATGTGAATTGGTACAGCCACTATGGAGGACAGTATGGAGGTTCCTTAAAAAACTACAAATAGAACTACCATATGACCCAGCAGTCCCACTACTAGGCATATACCCTGAGAAAACCATAATTCAAAAAGAGTTATGTACCAAGATGTTCATTGCAGCTCTATTTACAATAGCCTGGAGATGGAAACAACCCAAGTGTCCATCATCGGATGAATGGATAAAGAAGATGTGGCACATATATACAATGGAATATTATTTGGCCGTAAAAAGAAGTGAAATTGAGTTATTTGTAGTGAGGTGGATGGACCTAGAGTCTGTTATACAGAGTGAAGTAAGTCAGAAAGAGAAAAATAAATGCCATATGCTAACACATATATATGGAATCTAAAAAAACAAAACAAAACATGCTTCTAATGAACCTAGGGGCAGGAGAGGAAAAAAGATGCAGACGTAGAGAATGGACTTGAGGACACAGGGAAGTGGAAGGGCAAGCTGGGACGAAGTGAGAGAGTAGCATTGACGTATATCCACTACCAAATGTAAAATAGATAGCTAGTGGGAAGCAGCTGCATAGCACAGGGAGATCAGCTCAGTGCTGTGTGACCACCTAGACGGGTGGGATAGGGAGGGCAGGAGGGAGACTTAAGAGGGAGGGGTTATGGGGATATATGTATACATATAGCTGATTCACTTTGTTATACAGCAGAAACTAACACAAATTGTAAAGCCATTATACTCCAATAAAGATGTTAAAAAATTTTTAAATACATAAAATGAAAATTTAAAAATTAAAAATAAATGAATGAAAAAAGAAGGTAATGGTACAAGAAGTATTTGGTTTTTCCCTTTTTATTTTCTCTTATCTCTATAGCATTGAGCAATAGGCTCCAGGGATACTACAAATTAGTATTACTTTCACTTTATTAATTAGTTTTAACAAAAATCTATTTGGTGTTACATCCCATTTTTTAGTTGGGAAAAGTAGAATTTAATTTATTAAGTCCATGCTTTTCAAACTTTATGTGCCTTAGAATCAAAAAATCTTGTTAGGGCTTCCCTGGTGGCGCAGTGGTTGAGAGTCCGCCTGCTGATGCAGGGGACACGGGTTTGTGCCCCGGTCCGGGAAGACCACACATGCCGCGGAGCAGCTGGGCCTGTGAACCATGGCCGCTGAGCCTGCGCGTCCGGAGCCTGTGTTCCGCAACGGGAGAGGCCACAACAGTGAGAGGCCCGCGTACCGCAAAAAAAAAAAAATCTTGTTAAAATGCAGATTCTGGTTCAGCAGGCTGTTGGTGGGGCCTGGGAGTATGCATTCCTAACAAGCTCCCAGGTGGTGCTTTTCAGCTGGTCCACCTACCTCCCTTTAAGGAACAAATAATTAAGAGATACAATCAAGGTCACAAAGCTAAAAATGGTGGGACCAAGATTTGAGCTAAGCTCTTCTTACTGTAAATCTGAGACCAGGGAGAATCGAGTTAGTACTTTATTTTCCCCAAAGATAAGAGAACAAAGATTAGTAAGAATCTATCACTTTCTAGACAATGTCTCACACGCTGTGGGTAGGAGAGAGAATCCTAATTACTCTCATAGGAATCAGGAGACTGTAATAGGAAACCTACTCTTCTCCCCTTGAGATGGCTTCCAGTAGAACTCCTGGATTTCACTTTCTGTTATCAATAACCTGCTCTTGCCAAAGTTGGCAGTGATCTCCTCGATTATAAAAACACAGGATATTTTTAAAAACTTAACAGCTCAGAAGTATTTGACACTGAGGACCATTCCTTTCTCCTCTCTCTTGCGGTGCATCCTAGTGCTTCGTTTGCGTTCTACCTCTTTGGCGGCCTCTTCCTATCCTCCTATTTGGGCTCCTTTCTTCTGCTACTCCTTCATTCTTGCATCTCCTGAATATTGGTTCTTGGACCCAGCCCCCATTTCATTTTGCCCTCTTTCCCTATGTGATCAATGTTTAACCCTCTTAGGGAATTCAACTTTCACCTGCAAGTTTTAACCTCCAGATTTTATCTTTAGCTTAGATATCTATACTCTTCATGTCATATACAAGTACTTATTAAATATCTCTACTTTTGTAACACACACCTCAAATTCCAAAACCAAACTGAATTAACTCATCATTTTTCCTTAAATTATTTTTTTTCCATTGGGTCATACATTTGGTAAATCCATCAAACTGGCTGCCGAAATCAAAATCCCACGCACAAGTCATCCTCTTCACTGCTCTCTTATTCTTCCCACATTTAATCTATCTAATCTTATAGACTGACCCTCCTAAATGGCTCTCAAAATAACTCTTATCTCTCCACCCTCACTGCCTCTGCCTTATTTCAGCTTCCTGATATTTCTCTCCTTGATCACTGACAAACCCTCCTAACTTCCTGCCTTAATTCCTTCTAGTCAATTTCCCATCAATAACCATTCTAGAATACTAATATGACTGTGTCACTGTCTTGCTTAAACGACTCCCCTTGTTTTCAGTATAGTTGGTAAGTTCCCAAAGTAACATAAAAGATTCAGGATTCCCTTTTCTACCTTTCCTGCATCATGGTCCATCACTGATCTTCTTCTTATTAATTTAAATTAATTAAAATGAAATAAAATTAATAATTCAGTTCCGCCGTTGCACTAGCCATGTTTCAAGTGTCAATAGCCACATATTGCTAATGGCTATAGCATTAGACAGCCGAGCATAAAACATTTCCATCATCACAGAAATTTCTGTTGGGGAGTGTTTGTGTAGAGTTCTAATAAATGTGTCACAGTTTAACAAACAATTTGTTGAGCACCAAGTATGTGTCAGATGTTATGTTAGGCACTTTTCACTTTTCCCGTATGTTATTTAGTACTCACCAAAAAGGCTGTGGGAAAGATATTGTTATCCAACTTTTCAGGTCCCCCCCCACCGCCAAAAAAAAGGAGTCTCATGGAAGGCAACTGACTTGAGTGAAAGGGTTGGAAATCAGTTGTAATGTGTCTAACACCACAACATTAGTAGCTGGTCAGTTGGGGCATTGATACATAGGCTGATGATTTCCCCTGTCAGAACAGCAAGGAAACCCAGCCCTTTGCATTTCATGTTGTGAATCAGGAATTTGAGGACATGCATCTCCATCAACTTCATTCTTCTCTGTGGCCACATCCCCTCTAATTGACCTGGACTGTTGGCCTGTGATCCTCAACCACTTCCTTAAGGTCTTAAAATGCAAGCTTCTTGACATTACTTAAAAAACCCATCACAATCTTTTCTGAAGCTAACTCTCCTGCATCATCTTTTCCCACTCTCTACTTCCCAGCCTGGGTGGCAGCCATGGCAATTACTAATTCCCAAAGGGTCATGTTGCCCATGTCTTCACATGTATTGTTCACTTGGCCCAAAAGCCTCTTTTACTCTTTTCAGCCTGTTTAACCATTGATAATATTTATTACTCAGTGCAAGTCCTGCCTCTCCCAGGATGCTTTACCTTAACCATGGACTATAACTTAGGAGTCTGCCAGCATGTTCGTAAGTGCCCTGTTCTTAGCTCTTCCGTAAATCACACTTACCACAGTATAATCATTGGGTAACTTGTGTGTTTCTCCATTGACTATAATCTCCTTAAGAGCAAGCCCATTTCTTAATCTGCCACAATACCAGATATTAAGTATAAATGTTTAACTGCAACTAATGGGACAACTTGTTTTCCAGATAAAAGAATATATTATCCAAAGATAGGGAAGTAGAAGGAGAGAGAATTCTCTCTCAGCAAAATTGACTTCAAAGCATCTGTGTCTCCATCTTTTCTTCACATCCCATCTTCTCCAAAAACAGGTCAGGAGAGTCACCTATTTTTGATGGCCCTGATACCAAATGATCTCTAGGAATACCTTGGCTGCTTGCTTCAGATTATGAGGAGAAGAGCCTGTGGCTACCCAATATGGGGGCAGCACACTTGTCTGATAACTTTGTCCCCCTCTAAGGCTGGAAGTGAACCTCTTTTCATGTGCTTGCAAGGGAGGCTTCTTCCTCCCATCTCCCAACTCCCAGCCACACTGTCTGAATCATCCGAGATGATCACCTCCTGACTCCTTCATTAACTCTCCTCTGTGCCAAACAGAGCTGGCTTGCTGTGACACCTGCCATAATGTGTCACAAGCTGACAGGCAGTCACTTCGTGGAGGGTACTGCTCTGCTACAGAGTGCACGTCAGACTGACACACTGCCTCTCCTTGATAGGGAAGAGCAATTTTATATCCTTAGGTAGAAAAAAATGGTATAAAATGTCAGGCTCCCATAGCAATATGATGTGCATAGGGACATTATAAACACAGGAGTTTTTATAACTGTTATTCACCCTCCTGGCCTTGGGATGTGTGACACATGGTTATGATAATCACTTGCCCTCAGCTCAAGCATATGGATTCATTTATCTGTGCATTTATTCATTCATGTATTCAACGAATCTGGGGGATACTTTCTAAGATCCAGCTACTTGCAGGAGGTGCTAAAGGGACCCAGGGGTAAACAAAACATGGTCCCTGCCATTAAGAACATCTCATTTAAGTAGGAGACACAGGCATATAAACGAGATTCAAATGCACTGAGACAAGGGCTTGTAAGAGAGTCAGACAGGAAGTATGTCAGGCAGAGCACGATGGAAGGAGCCATTCATGAAGCCCAAGGGAATCAGGAAAGGTTTCACAGGGGAAACAAAATAGGAACTGATTTTTGAAGGACAGTGACATTCACATGGCCTGGGTAGGGACGAGCTGGCAATAGCATGTGCAAAGGAGGTAAGTGTAAAGGGGCACGGGCCTCACTGCCCTGTAGCTGGAGCATGAGCTAAGCAAGTAAGAGTCACAGGAGATGGCATCAAGCAGGTGAGCATAGTGTGCAAGCCTCTGACTTTCTCAGGTTGGCAATGTACAGTCATCAGCTATTTAGGCAGGGCTGGGCACAATCAGAGATTTTAAGGTATGTGCTTCCCAACATTGTGAAATCAGGAGCAATAATAAACTTTTAAAACTTTTGTATCTTCCCCTTGTTTGTTTTTAATCTTCCTCTGTCTATGTTTTCATAATGGTTAAGACACACACAAAAAGGCCTGATGGTTTATGTTTGTGGGTAGCATGGAAAGAGGGGATCCTGGGAGACTGAGTCTCACTCTGCAGAGTAGAGCAGCATAATAAAAAAAGGAAGGAAAGCTGAGAATCTTGGGGTAAGTAGAGTAAGGAAAAGAGAGGGACCAGAGACACAAATCTTGGACAGAGAAGTGGTCAAGTGGCCTTGGAGCTAACTGTCTGATCCCTCTCCCGGGGAGGGTTGATCTGGTGTCAAGGGACTATTGCAGGACAAGGGTCTGGAGGGCATGCACATATAGAGAAAAGTAGAAAACATCATGAATAGCAGACTTATCTGTGCAGGTGGAGGTTGGTGCTTTGCTGACTGTGCATTTGCTTAGACATGTATGTCCAGTGAAATTTGTTTATGGGGATATAGAGGCAAATGAGAAAGATATTTAGCAATCAGCTGGTCATGTGGGTCTTCCTTTTATCCTCCAAAGGATATGACTAACCCTAAAAGGCAAGGATACTGACTAAGATTACACCAGGTACTCAGCAGCAAAGGCGTTGAGATTAGACATGAACTAAGTTTAAATCTTAGCTCGACTGCCACGTCTCTGTCTCCCCATTTTTAAAATAGGCATGAAAATACCTTTCAGCATGATTGAAAGGACTAGCTGAAATAATGTATATAAAATGTTCAGCCTGCTGCCAGGCATTCAAAAATGAAGCTATTCCTTTACACAGTTAGTATATTGTCTATGTAGCATAGTACTGGGCACTCAAGAAACTTAAAAATATCCCTTGGCATGACTTCTCTTAGTTTGCAAGTGCACTGGAAGTTTAATCTTTTGCAAGTATAAGGCACATTAAGAGTTATCACTGGTTAGTATTGAAAGAGATAGTCATTTGTCAGTAATATTGACCCAAGGAAAACCAGTCAGGTGTAAAGGAGCATCACTTTGAAATATTGTGACGAATGAAGCTCCATCATTTGAATGAGGAGACAGTAATAGGGTCAGTGGGTCTTGTGGGACCGCTCTGACACATAGTTAAATAGTCACTACAGTCCTAATAAGCAGGACTCCTTCGTCGTCTGTATGAGCTAGGGTTTGGGAGTGTGGGTCCACAATAAGAGTGGAGGTGTATGATTTGTGTGTGTCGGCATCAAAACCTGAGGTAGAATGACTACTTGCGAAATGAATATAAAGATTTGAAAAATGCAGTAAGTAGGTGTCTATGTCCCAACAAAAATATTAGTACATTTTTGAATATTTCTTTGAATATGTATGTCACTCATTTGTTAGAATTATTCACTGATAAGCCTTAAATGTTCATCTCTGAAGGCCAGCCAATTTTATTTAAATGTAACCAAGAGCAGGCGAAATTTTGACATGCTTCTATTCTTCCTTTGGCGTTCAAGCTTATGTTTAATTCAGTGTTTCATAAGTTGCAATGAAATAAACTAGTTCATGCTCTGAAAAATGTAACAAATATGAAACAAAGGGCGTATATGTCAAGTATATAATAACATCATTAGCTGCTTAAAAATTGTTTATGTGCCATGAACTTACACTTGTGTATTAAAAAGGGAGATAGAACTGAATATGAATATTAGATGCTATAAGAAACAGAAAAGTTTGTATTCAATTTCCAGATCACCATATACAAATTGGAGTTTCTCTGCCTGCCCAGCATTGTTCTAGAGACTGTGTGGATGGCACAACCTCCAATCTACTGGTTTCCCTGCTTCCAGCCTTTCTCACCTGTAATTCCTCCAAAGTTATATGAGAATTGCCTTTAGGAGTATGTAATTTCAACCTTCAACTTTAGTTTCTATGGCCCCCCTTTATCTCTCCCTCCCTCCCTCCCTCCCTCCTTCCTTCCTTCCTTCTCTCTCTTTAGTTTCTATGGTCTTTTCAGTTTTAGTTCTGGTTTGAGTTTGAGTTTTTTTTGTTTTTTTTTTTTGCGGTACGCGGGCCTCTCACTGTTGTGGCCTCTCCCGTTGTGGAGCACAGACTCCGGACGCGCAGGCTCAGCGGCCATGGCTCACGGGCCCAGCCGCTCCATGGCATGTGGGATCTTCCCGGACCAGGGCATGAACCCGTGTCCCCTGCATCGGCAGGCAGACTCTCAACCACTGCGCCACCAGGGAAGCCCTGAGTTTGAGTTTTTTATGGTCCTTTAGTTGCTATAGTTTTTAGTTTTTATGGTCTCTTTAGTTTCTATGCTCCCCCTTTATCCCTCCCTCCCTCCATCCCTCTTCTTTCCCTCTCTCTCTCCCCCCTCCTCTTTCCCTCCTCTCTCCTCTCCTCCCCCCTCCCCTGGGGCAGCAGGAAGCTATGAACTCTCTGAGAAGCAGTTGCCATAGCTGTGGTGGCCTCCACCACCCCCACTAGGGAGCACTCTCCTGGGTTTGTTAACACATCTCCTCTCTGTTTCTCACAGTCCTAGGAACTTCCTGTAGTTCCTAATCTCTGTATTATCTCATGTTCCTTTTTTCTTTCTTAACTCTTCGAACACTTCTGAAACAAGTACCCTTTAGTAAAGTACATCTATTCAAAATAAATGGTGTAATTGGACCCAGTTTTTCTCATTGGACCCCAATTGACTCAAGGTGCTGCCTACCCCTTGAGTATAGGTGGGGTCAGAGTAACAGTAGCAACACAAAATTTGTTCTTCCCATCATCTCCTCACACAGAGTTGAGCCAGCTGCAACATTCCTCTCCCTCAAGTATAATGAAGGATCCATAGAAAGAGCTCCCGTGTGCCAATTCGGTTGAGCAGAGCCTCTGCGTTGCCAAGATTCGTGGGCGTCTGCCATCTCCTGTCACGCATCAGTCTCCATCATTGCTCTGCTACCTTCCTGGGCACTGCCACTGGTGCCAAAGCACTGCCGCATGCTCCTCCCCACACTTCATCTTACCTTCCCACTGGGACCCAAAGCAGCATTATTTGTGTCAGTGGAAATCAGACTCCTCATAAAAATAACTCCGTCAACTCAGCTCTAAAAGCCCCATATGGGTTAGAAATAACAAAAAGATGCCAGCACATGGTGGCTTCAGCATGATAGAATTTTATTTCTGTTGATGTATATTCTTGAAGTGAGCAGCCCAGGACTCTGTTCCCTCCTGGTTGATGGACTAGCTCTGCCATCCTCAAAACACGGCTTCTCTCTCCGTTTCCAAGATGGCTACTCCATCACTGCCATTTCCCAGACAGAGGAAAAAGGAAGAGAATATACAGGACAAAGGATTTGCTTAAGGAGATGATTGGAAGTTGTTATAGACACCACTTCTGGATACATCCCATTAGCTGGAACTAATTACAACAGAGGCTGGGAAATTTGTCTCCAATTAGATAGCCAAATTCCCAGTTAAAACTCTGGTGTTCAGGGCACCACATGCAGGTGTGTGGGTTGTGTTCTGAACAAGAGTGCCCTGCTGAGAGGTGAGAGGACCTGATACACAACCCATGCTCTGCTCACCAAGCCATGAGCCCCAGTCCACCCAAAAGTTTCTTTGCTTGTCAAGCCATATGCCCACAGGGCCGTCCCTGCCCAAGGGGGACCTTTTTCTAATTTGTACAAGGTGACAGTTTTGACTATGGCAGTCCTGGGGATTCTTTATGAAATATGTAAGCAGTCTTTTATATATATAGAAACAGTAGCGTTTATATCTAGTCAGTGGGGCAGAGGAAGGTGAGAAGAAGTTAGGAATATACACCATCCTTTGGCCTTCAGTGTTTTCTTCCTCCTTATGAACACAGTACAAAAATCTTACTGCTTCAACCAAAATAGAAACTCTGATAAAAATTACCTCTTGCAAATTTACTACCCCTCATATTTTCCCCACTATTTCATTTACTTCCTTTACCCTCAGAAATCTGGGCATAGTTATTATTATTTATATGTTACATATAAGGAAACTGAGACTCAGAGATGTTAGGTAACTTGCCCAAGGTCACACAGCTAGTAAGCAATTTTGTCCCAGGTCTATCTGACTCCAAATCCATTGCTTATTTTATTATATCACACTGCCTATTAAGTGACAAGCACTGGTACCTTGTGATAAAAAATGAACTATTTGTAATATGAAACTTTTTAATAGAGAAGTTCCAGGAACAGGACATCACCAGGGCCACACTGTCATTGTGGTTTACACTTCCCATTAACTCTTTCCAATAAACATTTCATTTAAATTTAATAAAGTAGTTAATAAAACTATAAAGGTTAATTATTAGTTAAGGGAAAATATGACTTCACATTGGTGAACATGTGAAAAATGAATCAATGTCGTTTAGCCATTAACCCAGAATTGTACAGGCAATAAAGCATGATTATGGATTTAACATGTTAATTCCCAGTGGATTTAATAGAGGTGCTATGAGATACATGACCAATCGCTAACCCATCTGACAAGCCTTAGACAGCACTAATCAAGATTAAATCACTTGACCCACATGTGGATGCAGTATATCTTTCAAGATGAAATGACTGTAATATTTCATCATGGAGTTATTATAAATGCCTGGGGGCCGGACGAAATGAAGAGAAGGGAAAAGTGGGGGACCCAATCTGTGATCTCCAATCTGACACTTCATTTTGATAGCTTCTTTAGAAGAAAATAACCATTTACTTTTTTTTTCATAAATTTAAGATCCTCTACAGTTATTGCTGACTCTAATGGCTCATGATTTATCTGTAATTTGTAGAACAAATCAATGCATCCACATCCCTTACATTTTTTAAAAAATGGAACCTTACATTTTTTTAACCTTTTTTTCCTTGCCTTTCCAAAAATAAGCTATTGGCAGTCAGCCCTTTGTGGCACTAATATTCTGTAGTTCAGCAAGTGTTTCATCAGTGAGAGTTTAATTCTTAAGAAACAGAATCCTGAATATTGATAACACTGTATTTTATTTATCATGGTTTGGACCACCTGGTAACCATAAAAGAAAAGTTCTATTACTTGAAGAACAGGGATCTGAAAATGATGGACTGTGGGCTAAGTCTGGCCCACCAGCTATTTTTGTAAATAAAGTTTTATTGGTACATAGTCACACCCTTTCATGTATGTATCATCTTTGGCTGCTTTCATGCTACAATGGCAGCGGTAACTAGTGACAGAGACCATGTTCTTATAAAGGCTAAACTATTTATTATCTGGCTAAACTATTTACTATCTAAATACTCTAGCAGAGTGTTGCCAAATCCCAATTATATTATAGGCTAGGAAACAATTTAAAATCCACCGTAAATCCCAATAATATGATTTTTAAAAGACTAGGTGAGTGTGAAGGATGAGTCCCGTCAAAACCACTGACATGAAGCACTATGAGAAGGTTCAGATGTAAGGCAGTGCCATTGTTTTACAGAATATTAGATCAATGACTCAAAAGCGATTGCATCAATTTCATTTAACTGAGGTGAAAACTGAATTGCAGAGACATTAACTCACTTAGCCAAAATTATATAGTTCAATACTACTAGACCAATTAGAGGAAATGCGTTTATTGAACAGCTACTATATGTATGGAAGACACTGAAATAAGTGTTGTGAAGGGAATATATTTGTCTAAGGCAGGGAAGATACAATCTGTTCTATGGGTAAGAAATGATGTATGCAGATATAGAGATGTATGTATGTATGTATGTGTTTGTGTGTTTTGTCTTTCAGGACAAAAGGATATAGGAATGGATTGGGGCCAGAGGGTCCTTATATATAAGACTAGAGAATTTGGATTTTATCCTCTATGCAATGGGGAACGAATGGAGAATTTTAGGCAGGGAAATTACTCAGATAAATTTGTATATTAGAATGACAGTAGCAGTGTGGATGGTAATCTGAAGGGAGAATTCCAAGGCAGGGAAACCAGTTAGGAGGATATACTAATAGTTCCAGTGAGCATAGACATAAGGCCTTTCCTAAGCAGTAGTTGTGGTTATTAATAAATATACAATAGCTAAAATATTCATGACAGAAAACTATAAGCATTAATAACCCTTTTTTAAAAACTATTCATATCTGACAATGACTCTCAGATATCTTCAGAAGCCTCATTTCTCCCTACCTGCCTCTCAGTGTCAGTCAAAAGAGCACTAGAGTCAAGGACAGAGAGAAAAACTGGCCCCGGGCTTCAGAGTTTCCACTGACGCCCCTGCCATAGAAGATACTGTGTGAACTGAAGCATGTGTACTGAAAATCATTCAACAGCCTCCTCCCAGCTGGCTGAGATGAACCCCATTAGCACCAACAGGACGATTCAGGGTGATAGGCTCTTGGTCCTATAAATAAGTAGAAATGACCCCTTAGTGCCTCACCCTGCGTGGTTATATGAGTATTTCGCATTTTGAATGAATAAGGGTGCTCAGTAGCAGAGAAGACTAGGTAATTGAGGGCCATAGGTACATTTGAGTTAGACTTGAAAAGCCCAGGCAACCATGACAAGCTATTTAAACCCTAAGCATCGGCAGTTAGACCTACAGTTTGGCTCTCAGCTCTGTTCGTTGTTATGATATAATCTCTTTGTAACTTGTTTTCCTCATTTGAAAAGACAGGCATAATTAAACTAAGTTTAGTCACTTCTTGTTAAGGTAAAATGACAGGGTTGGTGAATGTGTTCACTACAGGGTGTGAAAGATAGGTGATTGAAAAAGAGGGCAACAGGGCTTCCCTGGTGGCGCAGTGGTTGAGAGTCCGCCTGCCAATGCAAGGGACACGGGTTTGTGCCCCGGTCCGGGGGGATCCCACATGCCGCGGAGCGGCTGGGCCCGTGAGCCATGGCCGCTGAGCCTGCGCGTCCGGAGCCTGTTCTCCGCAACGGGAGAGGCCGCAGCGGCGAGAGGCCCGCGTACCGCAAAAAAAAAAAAAAAAGAGGGCAACAACAAAATATTAAGCAAAAAAGTTAAGCAGTGTCAAGTTGGGTTAAGATCAGTCACTCTGGAGTCAGGGCTATCTGGGTTTGAATTCAGACTGCAATACTTACTATCTTTGTGCGCTTTGGCAAGTACCATCATTAAGACTCAATTTCCTTCATCTTTTTTTTTTAACATTTTTATAGGAGTATAATTGCTTTACAATGGTGTGTTAGTTTCTGCTTTATAACAAAGTGAATCAGTTATACATATACATATATCCCCATATCTCTTCCCTCTTACGTCTCCCTCCCTCCCACCCTCCCTATCCCACCCTTATAGCTGATCACAAAGCACCGAGCTGATCTCCCCTTGCTATGTGGCTGCTTCCCACTAGCTATCTATTATACATTTGGTAGTGTATATATGTCCATGCCACTCTCACTTCGTCCCAGCTTACCCTTCCCCCTCCCCATGTCCTCAAGTCCATTCTCTAGTAGGTCTGCGTCTTTATTCCCATCTTGCCTCTAGATTCTTCATGACCATTTTTTTTCTTTAGATTCCATATATATCTGTTAGCATACAGTATTTGTTTTTCTCTTTCTGGCTTACTCTGTATGACAGACTCTAGGTCCATCCACCTCACTACAAATAACTCAATTTCATTTCTTTTTATGGCTGAGTAATATTCCATTGTATATATGTGCCACATCTACTTTATCCATTCATCTATCGATGGACACTTAGGTTGTTTCCATCTCCTGACTATTGTAAATAGAGCTGCAATGAACATTCTGGTACATGACTCTTTTTGAATTATGATTTTCTCAGTGTATACGCCCAGTACTGGGATTGCTGGGTCATATGGTAGTTCTATTTTTAGTTTTTTAAGGAACCTCCATACTGTTCTCCATAGTGGCTGTATCAGTTTACATTCCCACCAACAGTGTATGAGGGTTCCATTTTCTACACACCCTCTCCAGCATTTATTGTTTGTAGATTTTTTTATGATTGCCATTCTTACCAGTGTGAGATGATATCTTACTGTAGTATTGATTTGCATTTCTCTAATGATTAATGATGTTGAGCATTCTTTCAGGTGTTTATTGGCAATCTTTATATCTTCTTTGGAGAAATGTCTATTTAGGTCTTCTGCCCATTTATGGATTGGGTTGTTTGTTTTTTGATATTGAGCTGCATGAGCTGCTTGTAAATTTTGGCAATTAATCCTTTGTCAGTTGCTTCATTTGCAAATATTTTCTCCCATGCTGAGGGTTGTCTTTTTGTCTTGTTTATGGTTTCCTTTGCTGTGCAAAAGCTCTGAAGTTTCATTAGGTTCCATTTGTTTATTTTTGTTTTATTTCCATTTCTCTAGGAGCTGGGTCAAAAAGGATCTTGCTGTGATTTATGTCATAGAGTATTCTGCCTATGTTTTCCTCTAAGTGTTTGATAGTGTCTGGCCTTACATTTAGGTCTTTAATCCACTTTGAGTTTATTTTTGTGTATGGTGTTAGGGAGTGTTCTAATTTCATTCTTTTTGATGTAGATGTCCAGTTTTCCCAGCACCACTTATTGAAGAGGCTGTCTTTTCTCCATTGTATAGTCTTGCCTTCTTTATCAAAGATAAGGTGACCATATGTGACTGGGTTTATCTCTGGGCTTTCTATCCTGTTCCATTGATCTATATTTCTATATTTGTGCCAGTACCATACTGTCTTGATTACTGTAGCTTTGTAGTATAGTCTGAAGTCAGGGAGCCTGATTCCTCCAGCTCTGTTTTTCATTCTCCAGATTGCTTTGGCTATTCAGGGTCTTTTGTCTTTCCATACAAATTGTGGAATTTTTTGTTCTATTTCTGTGAAAAATTCCAGTGGTAGTTTGATAGGGATTTCATTAAATCTGTAGATTGCTTTGGGCAGTAGAGTCATTTTCACAATGTTGATTCTTCGAGTCCAAGAACATAGTATATCTCTCCATCTATTTGTATCATCTTTAATTTCTTTCATCACTGTCTTATAATTTTCTGCATACAGGTCTTTAGTCTCCTTAGGTAGGTTTATTCCTAGGTATTTTATTCTTTTTGTTGCAGTGGTAAATGGGAGCATTTCCTTAATTTCACTTTCAGATTTTTCATCATTAGTGTATAGGAATGCCAGAGATTTCTGTGCATTAATTCTGTATCCTGCTGCTTTACTAAATTCATTGATTAGCTCTAGTAGTTTTCTGGTAGCATCTTTAGGATTCTCTATGTATAGTATCATGTCATCTGCAAACAGTGACAGCTTTACTTCTTCTTTTCCGATTTGGATTCCTTTTATTTCCTTTTCTTCTCTGATTACTGTGGCTAAAACTTCCAAAACTATGTTGAATAAGAGTGGTGAGAGTGGGCAACCTTGTCTTGTTCCTGATCTTAGTGGAAATGCTTTCAGTTTTTCACCATTGAGGACGATGTTGGCTGTGGGTTTGTCATATATGGCCTTTATTATGTTGAGGTAAGTTCCCTCTATGCCTACTTTCTGGAGGGTTTTTATCATAAATGGGTGTTGAATTGTGTCAAAAGCTTTCTCTGCAACTATTGAGATGATCATATGGTTTTTCTCCTTTAATTTGTTAATATGGTATATCACGTTGATTGATTTGCGTATATTGAAGAATCCTTGCATTCCTGGAATAAACCCCACTTGATCATGGTGTATGATCCTTTTAATGTGCTGTTGGATTCTGTTGGCTAGTATTTTGTTGAGGATTTTTGCATCTATATTCATCAGTGATATTAGTCTGTAGTTTTCTTTTTTGTGTGACCTCTTTGGTTTTGTTATCAAGGTGATGATGGCCTTTTAGAATGAGTTTGGGAGTGTTCCTCCCTCTGCTATATTTTGGAAGAGTTTGAGAAGGATAGGTGTTAGCTCTTCTCTAAATGTTTGATAGAATTTGCCGGTGAAGCCATCTGGTCCTGGGCTTTTTTTTTGTTGGAAGATTTTTAATCACAGTTTCAGTTTCAGTGCTTGTGATTGGTCTGTTCATATTTTCTATTTCTTCCTGGATCAGTCTCGGAAGGTTGTGCCATTCTAAGAATTTGTCCATTTCTTCCAGGTTGTCCACTTTATTGCCATATAGTTGCTTGTAGTAATCTCTCATGATCCTTTGTATTTTTGCAGTGTCAGTTGTTACTTCACCTTTTTCATTTCTAATTGTATTGATTTGAGTCTTCTCCCTTTTTTTCTTGATGAGCCTGGCTAATGGTTTATCAATTTTGTTTATCTTCTCAAAGAACCAGCTTTTAGTTTCATTGATCTTTGCTATTGTTTCCTTCATTTCTTTTTCATTTATTTCTCATCTGATCTTTATGATTTCTTTCCTTCTACTAACTTTGGGGTTTTTTCTTCTTCCTTCTCTAATTGCTTTAGGTGTAAGGTTAGGTTGTTCATTTGAGATGTTTCTTGTTTCTTAAGGTAAGATTGTATTGCTGTAAACTTCCCTCTTAGAACTGCTTTTGCTGCATCCTGTAGGTTTTGCGTCATTGTGTTTTCATTGTCATTTGTTTCTAGGTATTTTTTAGTTTCTGCTTTGATTTCTCCAGTCATCTCTTGGTTATTAAGTAGTGTATTGTTTCGCCTCCAAGTGTTTGTATTTTTTATAGATTTTTTTCCTGTAATTGATATCTAGTCTCATAGTGTTGTGGTCAAAAAAGATACTTGATACAATTTCAATTTTCTTAAATTTACCAAGGCTTGATATGTGACCCAAGATATGATCTATCCTGGAGAATGTTCCATGAGCACTTCAGAAGTAAGTGTATTCTATTCTTTTTGGATGGAATGTCCTATAAATATCAATTAAGTCCACTTGTTTAATGTATCATTTAAAACTTGTGTTTCCTTATTTATTTTCATTTTGCATGATCTGTCCATTGGTGAAAGTGGGGTGTTAAAGTCCCCTACTATGATTGTATTACTTTCAATTTCCCCTTTTATGGCTGTTAGTATTTGCCTTATGTATTGAGGTGTTCCTATGTTAGGTGCATAAATATTTTCAATTGTTATATCTTCTTCTTGTATTGATCCTTTGATCATTATGTAGTGTCCTTCTTTGTCTCTTCTAATAGTCTTTATTTTAAAGTCTATTTTGTCTGATATGAGAATTGCTACTCCAGATTTCTTTTGGTTTCCATTTGCATGGAATATCTTTTTCCATCCCCTCACTTTCAGTCTGTATGTGTCCCTAGGTGTGAAGTGGATCTCTTGTAGACAACATATATATGGGTCTTGTTTTTGTTTCCATTCAGCCAGTGTATGTCTTTTGGTTGGAGCATTTAATCTGTTTACATTTAAGGTAATTATCGATATGTATGTTCCTATTCCCATTTTCTTCATTTTTGGGGGTTTGTTATTGTAGGTCTTTTCCTTCTCTTGTGTTTCCTGCCTAGAGAAGTTCCTTGAGCATTTGTTGTAAAGTTGGTTTGGTGGTGCTCAATTCTCTTAGCTTTTGCTTCTCTGTAAAGGTTTTTATTTCCCCATCAAATCTGAATAAGATCCTTGCTGGGTAGAGTAATCTTGGTTTAGGGTTTTCCTTTTCATCACTTTAAATATGTCCTGCCACTCCCTTCTGGCTTGCAGAGTTTCTGCTGAAAGATCAACTCTTAACCTTTTGGGGATTCCCTTGTATGCTATTTGTTGTCTTTCCCTTGCTGCTTTTAATATTTTTTCTTTGTATTTAATTTTTGATGAATATGTGTCTTGGTGTGTTTCTCCTTGGACTTATCCTGTATGGGATTCTCTGTGCTTCCTGGACTTGATTAACTATTTCCTTCCCCATATTAGGGAAGTTTTCAACTATAATGTCTTGAAATATTTTCTCAGTCCCTTTCCTTTTCTCTTCATCTTCTGGTACCCCTATAATTTGAATGTTGGTGTGTTAAATATTGTCCCAGACGTCTCTGAGACTGTCCTCAATTCTTTTCATTCTTTTTTCTTTATTCTGCTCTGTAGTAGTTATTTCCACTATTTTATTTTCCAGGTCACTTATCTGTTCTTCTGCCTCAGTTATTCTGCTATTGATCCCTTCTAGAGAATTTTAAATTACATTTATTGTGTTGTTCATGATTGTTTGTTTGCTCTTTGGTTCTTCTAGGTCCTTGTTAAATGTTTCTTGTATTTTCTCCATTCTATTTCCAAGATTTTGGATCATCTTTACTATCATTATTCTGAATTCTTTTTCAGGTAGACTGCCTATTTCCTCTTCATTTTTTAGATCTGGTGGGTTTTTACCTTGCTCCTTCATCTGCTCTGTGTTTCTCTGTCTTCTCCTTTTGCTTATCTTAACTGTGTTTGGGATCTCCTTTTTGCTGGCTGCATGTTCGTAGTTCCAGTTGTTTTTGGTGTCTGTCCCCAGTGGCTAAGGTTGGTTCTGTGGGTTTTGTAGGCTTCCTGGTGGAGGGGACTAGTGCCTGTGTTCTGGTGGATGAGGCTGGATCTTCTCTTTCTGGTGGACAAGTCCACGTCTGGTGGTGTGTTTTGGGGTGTCTGTGGACTTATTATTATTTTAGGCAGCCTCTCTGCTAATGGGTGGGTTTGTGTTCCTGTCTTGCTAGTTGTTTGGCATAGAGTGTCTAGCACTGTAGCTTGCTGGTCATTGAGTGGAGCTGGGTCTTGGCGTTGTGATGGAGATCTCTGGGGGATTTTCGCCGTTTGATATTACATGGAGCTGGGAGGTGTCTGATGGACCAATGTCGTGAACTTGGCTCTGCCACCTCAGAGGCACAGCCCTGATGCCTGGCTGGAGGACCAAGAGCCTGTCCTCCACACAGCTCAGAATAAAAGGGAGAAAAAAAAGAGAGAAAAAGTTAAAATAAAATAAAAGTTATTAAAATAAAAAACAAAAAACAATAATTAAAATATTTTTAAGTTATTAAAAAAGAAGAAAGATGGAAATAAGAGAACAACCAAACCAAAAAACAAATCCACCAGTGATAACAAGTGCTGAGAACTATACTAAAAAAAAAAAAAGCTGGTTAGACAGAACCCTAGGACAAATGGTAAAAACAAAGCTGTACTGACAAAATCACACACAGAAGCATACGCATACACACTCACAAAAAGAGAAAAAGGGGGAAAATATATATATATCCATATATGTATATATATGTGTGTGTGTGTGTGTGTGTGTGTGTATATATATATATATATACATATATATGTATATATATAGTTGCTCCCAAAGTCCACGTCCTCAATTTGAGATGATTCATTGTCTATTCAGTTATTCTACAGATGCAGGTTACAATAAGTTGACTGTGGAGATTTAATCCGCTGCTCCTGAGGCTGCTGGGAGAGATTTCCCTTTCTCTTCTTTTTTTGCACAGCTCCCGGGACTCAGCTTAGGATTTGGCCCCGCCTCTGCATGTAGGTCGCCTGAGGGCGTCTGTTCTTTGCCCAGACAAGATGGGGTTAAAGAAGCAGCTGATTCAGGGGCTCTGGCTCACTCAGGCCGGGGGGGAGGGAGGGGTACGGATGCGGGGCGAGCCTGTGGTGGCAGAGGCCAGCGTAACGTTGCAGCAGCCTGAGGCATGCCATGCATTCTCCTGGGGAAGTTGTCCCTGGATCACGGGACCCTGGCAGTGGCGGGATGCCCAGGGTCCCCGGAGGGGAGGTGGGATAGTGACCTTTGCTCACACACAGGTTTCTTGGTGGCGGCAGCAGCAGCCTTAGCGTCTCATGCCCGTCTCTGGGGTCCGTGCTGTTAGCCGCAGCTCGCGCCCATCTCTGGAGTTCCTTTAAGCGGTGCTCTGAAACCCCTCTCCTCGCGCACCAGGAAACAAAGGCAAGAAAAACTCTCTTGCCTCTTCGGCAGGTACAGACCTTTTCCCGGACTCCCTCCCGGCTATCTATGGCGCACTAGCCCCCTTCAGGCTGTGTTCACGCCGCCAACCCCAGTCCTCTCCCTGCGATCCAACCGAAGCCCAAGCCTCAGCTCCCAGCCCCCACCCGCCCCGGAGGGTGAGCAGACAAGCCTCTCAGGCTGGTGAGTGCCGGTCGGCACCGATCCTCTGTGTGGGAATCTCTCCGCTTTGCCCTCCGCACCCCTGTTGCTGCGCTCTCCTCCATGGCTCTGAAGCTCCCCCTCTCCGCCACCGGCAGTCTCCGCCCGCGAAGGGGCTTCGCGGAGGAAACCTTTCCTCCTTCACGGCTCCTTCCCACTGGTGCAGGTCCTGTCCCTATTCCTTTGTCTCTGTTTTTTCTTTTTTCTTTTGCCTTACCCAGGTACATGGGGAGTCTTGCCTTTTGGGAGGTCTGGGGTCTTCTGCCAGCGTTCAGTAGGTGTTCTGTAGGAAGTCGTTCCACGTGTAGATGTATTTCTGATGTATTTGCGGGGAGGAAAGTGATCTCCGCGTCTTACTCTTCCTCCATCTTGAAGCTCCTCCCCTTCATCTTTAAAATATAGATTCAAATAATATTTCATAGAGTTTGTGTGAGTGTGTCACAAATAGTTAACTTTCAGTAATAATTATTATTACTGTATTATCATTGACATTTTTCCCATCCAAGAAAAGTTGTTGTGCTGTATAAAGGTATGATATTTTTGGTTCGTTAACAAATTTCTGTGACTTGTTAATAAATCTTGGAATCTTTGAGTTAAATGGAAATTTATAAAACATCCAGTCAGATTTCTTATATTATAGGGTTCCAGCCATGCATGGACAGTTCCAAAGACGAGAGAACCTTCCCTTATTGGTCTCTTGATTTACCATATGTCCACTCATTGGAACCGTGTGATAACTCTCATAGGACAGGTTTTCTTTGATCAAGCAAAATTCACCACCCCCTGTAAATTTCTCCTTAAATAAAGCCAAATTCCTTTCCTAAATGACCCAGAGGTATATACTTGCCTAGAGAACATCCATTCATGTATTTGAAGATATTTAGATATCTATTTTGGTTTTCCCTACACAGAGAATTTCTCTACATATTTGAATGCAGCCTAACATTATTGGTTCATAAGTACACTTTTGACCACAATAACAGTTTTACTTTATTTTTTAATGTTAACTACAGGTATGCCTCAGAGATATTGCAGGTTTGGTTCCAGACCACTGCAATAAAGCAAATAGCACAATAAAGCAAGTCACACAAAGTTCTTGGTCTCCTAGTGAATATAAAAATCATGTTTATAGTATACTGTAGTTTATTATATGTGCAATAGCATTATATCTAAAAACACAATGTACATACCTTAATTAAAAATAACTTATTGCTAAACAGTGCTAACAATCATCTGAGCCTTCAGTGAATTGTAATTTTTTTGCTAATAGAGGGTCTTGTGTCAGTGCTGATGGCTACTGACGGATCAGGGTGGATGCTGGAGGCAGGGGCAGCTGGAGCAATTTCTTAACATAAGACAACAGTGAAGTTTGCCCCATCAGTGAACTCTTCCTTTCATGAGTGATTTCTCTGTAGCATGCAATGCTGTTTGATAGCATTTTACTAAAAGTAGAACTTCTTTCAAAACTAAAGTCAGTCCTCTCAAACCCTGCAGCTGCTTTGTCAACTAAGTAACATTCTAAATCTTTTGTTGTCATTTCAACAATCTTCAGAGCATCTTCACCAGGAGTGGATCCCATCTCAAGAAACCACTTTTTAGCTCATGCATAAGAAGCAACTCTTCATTTATTAAGGTTTTATCATGAGATTACAGCAATTCAATCACATATTCAGGCTCCAACCCTCATTCTAGCTCTCTTGTTATTTCCACCACATCTGCAGTTACTTTCTCCACTGAAGTCTTGAACCCCTCAAAGTCACCCATGAAGGCTGGAATCAGCTTCTTCCAAACTCCTGTTAATGTTCATATTTTGACCTCTTCCTATGACTCAAAAATGTTCTTTTTTAAAACTGAAGTATAGTTATACTAGTTTGAGGTATACAACACAGTGATTCAATATTTTTATAGATTACACATGATACAAAGTTATTATAAAATATTGACTATATTCTCTGTGCTGTACATTACATCCCTGTGACTTATTTACTTTATAACTGCCAATTCTTACCTCTGAATCCCCTTCACCTATTTCACCCCTCCTCCTCCCCCTCTCCTCTCTGGTAACCATTAGTTTGTTCTCTGTGAGTCTTTCTGTTTTGTTATATTTGCTCATTTGTTTTGTTTTTTAGATTCCACATATAAGTGAAAACACATTATTTGTATTTCTTTAAGGATAAATGTTCTTAACAGCATCTAGAATGGTAGATCCTTTCCAGGTTTTCAATTGACTTTGCCCAGATCCATTAGAGGAATCATTCTCTATGGCAGCTGTAGCCTTATGAAATGTATTTTTTAAATGATAAGAATCAAAAGTCAAAATTATTCCTTGATCCATGGACTGCAGAATGAATGTCATATTAGCAGGCATGAAAGCACATTAATCTCATTGTACATCTCCATCAAAGCTCTTGGGTAACCAGGTACATTGTCAGTGGGCAGTAATACTTTGAAAGGAATCTTTTTTTCTGAGCAGTGGGTCTTGACAGTGGGCTTACAATATTCAGTAAACCATGTTGTAAACAGATGTGCTGTCATCCAGGTTTTGTTGTTCCATTTATACAGCACAGGAAGAATAGATTTAGCATAAGTCTTAACTGCCCTAGGATTTTCAGGATGGTAAATGAGTATTGGCCTCAACTAAAAGTCACCAGCTACATTAGCCCCTAACAGGAGAGTCAGTCTTGAAGCTTTGAAGCCAGCCATTGACTTCTCCTCTCTAGCTATGAAAGTCCTAGAAGGCATCTTCTTCCAATATAAAGCTGTTTTGCCTACATTGCAAATCTCTTGTTTAGTGTAGCACCTTCATTAATTATTTTACCTAGATCTTCTGGATAACTTGCTGCAACTTCTACATCAGCACTTGCTGCTTCCTCTTGCATGTCTATGTTATGGAGACAGCTTCTTTCCCTAAACCTCATGAACCTCTGCTACCTTCAAACTTTTCTTCTGAAGCTTCCTTACCTCTCTCAGCCTTCATAGAATTTAAGAGAGTTAGGGATTTTCTCTGCATTAGGCGTTGGCTTAAAAGAATGTTGTGGCTGGTTTGATCTTCTATCCAGACCACTAAAACTTTCTCCAAATTAGCAATAAGGCTGTTTTGCTTTCTTATCATTGTTGTGTTCTCTGGAGTAGCACTTTTAATTTCCTTTAAGAAGTTTACATTTGCATTCACCACTTAGCTAATTGTTTGGTGCAAGAGATCTAGCTTTTGGCCTATCTCGGTGCTAAGCTTAATCATTTCTAGCTTTTGGCTTAAAGTAAAAGGTGGGAACTCTTTTTTTCACTTGGACACTTAGAGGCCATTTTAGGGTTATTAACTGGTTAACTTTTAATACTGTATTGCAGGAAATAGGGAGGCCTGAGTAAAGGGAGAGAGACAGGGAACAGCTGGTCAGTGGAGCAGTCAGAACACACAACATTTATCAATTAAGTTCACGGTCTTACAGAGCCTGGTTCATGGCACCCCAAAACAATTACAATAGTAACATCAAAGATCACTGATGACAGGTCACCATAGCAAATATAATAATAATGAAACAGTTTGAAATATTGAGAGAATTACCAAAATGTGACACAGAGATACGAAGTGAGCAAGTGCTATTAGAAAATTATGCCAATAGACTTACTTGATGTAGGTTGCCACAAACCTTCAATTTTTAAAAAATATAATATCTGTGGAGTGCAAAGTGAAGCACAATAAAACAAAATCTGCCTATGCTGCTAAATTGTGGTGACTTTGAACCACTACAATTGATTTCCTGTTCCTAATCTCAGGACTTTGCATATATTCCCATGAATCTTTACCATGAAAATTGTAGCTCTTGGTTGACAGTGGACTGCTCAAATAACTTACGAAAGTGTGGATTAAAAAAAAGAAATATTATGTTTACAACTGAATGTACTGAAACACATTTATATTTTTATAAATACGTGTTTACACAGGTTTTAAGATTTTTGTAAGAACATGTCTTGATTAATTTTATTTTTTTTATTTTATTTATTTATTTTTTTTTTTCTTTGCGGTATGCGGGCCTCTCACTGTCGTGGCCTCTCCCGTTGCGGAGCACAGGCTCCGGACGCGCAGGCCCAGCGGCCATGGCTCACGGGCCCAGCCTCTCCACGGCATATGGGATCCTCCCAGATTGGGGCACGAACCCGTATCCCCTGCATCGGCAGGCGGACTCTCAACCACTGCGCCACCAGGGAGGCCCTTGATTAATTTTAAATGGGAGTTATTAAAACAAAATGGTATTTTAGAAAATTAATTTGAATTTCGAGTCCTGTGCTACAATTAGGTGCTTCATCATTGTGCCTCTGGGCTGTGGACCCAGAAAAGCCAGGTTTCATTACTGTTCACAACTTGGCATCAGCCTCCCTTCTCAGTCTATCTCTCTGAATTTTCCAGTCACCCTGGAGGAAGAGTGCTGGAAATTTTTTTTTCTTCTTTTTTTCTCTAAGTTGCTTATTTTTTCTTGATAGCCCTTGCCAACACATTCACCTGGAAAACTCCTACTCACTCTTCAAGACCATATTCATATCACTTCTCCAAGAAGCCCTTGGAAACCTCCCCAAGGAAATTGTTGCTCCCTGTCTATTCTCTCACAGATTTCCATTGTGCTACTTCCCAGTGAACTGCTTGATTACAAGTAATTGGAAATTCCACTTAATAAGAGAGGCACAGAGGAAATGTATTGACTCAAAAAACCTAAATAGAAAGGGTTAAAAAATAAAACTGTGTGAAAAGCAAAAGGGCAGCTCAGTTTCTAAAAGATCCAGGTCCTGACTCCAAGACTCTCATGACTTATCTTGCTTGTCCTTGCTAGCTTTCTCCTCACTTACCTCAAACTGATTTTCTTCACAAATTGAGAAATACAGCTCTTAATAGTATCCAAATTTAAAATTTCACCATTTGCTACTAGAGAGGGAGAATGACCCTATTTATCAGAACCAGTGTGAAAAATCTCAGGGAAGTACCATGACTTGACTACCAATGGACTCATCAGAGGGAGAATGACCCTATTTATCAGAACCAGTGCGAAAAATCTCAGGGAAGTACCGTGACTTGACTACCAATGGACTCATCAGTTGTGTGACCAGAGGGACAAAATACTATGATTAGCTTGCCTTAAGTGTAGTTGCCATTGCTGGGCCAGGTTTTGGTGGATAGGGAATCAGAGTTATCTAAAATCCTGGCACCTTTTAAGGAAGACATCTAGCTCTCAGGGCATGTGAAGGCACAGTTTTCAGGGTGGGGAGACAGGAAGGTAGTACCAAATACCCCACAGATGTTCATTGTTTCCTACTTATTTGCATCTATTTTCACAACTAGATTTGAAATCCTTGAACGCAATAACTGTATCTTAAGACAGTGACCATGCTGCCTCATTTTCCAGGAACTAAAACTTGGAATATGACTAAACTTGGAATATATATATATATATATATATATATATATATATATATATATATATATATACACACACACATATATGTGTGTGTTTTATAATACTTAATAGGCATAACTTGTGTTTAGTAACATATACTCCTATTGTTTCTATAGTGTTTGCAACTCTTGGCAGCCAGTCTTCATAGTTAAATCTGACAACTAAAATATAAGTCAAATATTTTAATAATTCTGTTCATAAGACAAAAGCAGACAAAAATAATATTTACATATATGACCAATTTAATAATATGCATTTGTCTCCAAAAGGAGCCTTGAATTTAATTATTGGGCTTTTAGTTCCAGTCATAAAAGTGATGGGATGAATCTTTTCGGTGATCTTTTTCAGATTGTGTTCATACTTTCAAAGATTCTTGGTGGCTAGTTGAGTAGAGTGACTGGCCTTTCAAAACAATTTTCACCTCTGTGTTTCTGATACTTTTTCTCCTTTCTGTTCATTTTTGGCCTGGTGATGTTTCTCAAGGCTTGGATTCTCCTTTTTCTTTTGGATTTACCTCTTGCAGGAAGGTGCACACTCAGAAAAACTACTCTTTTGCCTCACATCATTCAGATCCCCCATTTCATCACTGACTTCCTCTGTGGTTTGTGTTTCTCAACACTGACATTTGTTTCTTCTATGCCTAACTGCTCTGGTTTTTCTAGCTCTAGGAAATGTGGTTTTGGACTTCATCTCTTCTTTACTTGGGGATATGTGTTTCTCCCTCTGTAGGCATGTGGGACTGTTACAGTGGCTTCCAGATTGGGAAGAATCTTCACTTTTAGAAGGACAGTTGGGTCTCTTCCCAGCCGTTGAAGGAAGCTTCATGTATTGGACGGTGGCTGAAGATGGTCTCCCACAGTCTGATTCATAGCCATGCGCCTTCTTTTCTTTTGAGGGCTCACAGCATATATTCAGGGTGAAGTGTTCTCTTCTGTGGCTTCCTCTCAGAGAGAGATTACTTGAATCTCTGCTTACAGATCTCTTTGTAAGTCCAGCACACCAGGATTTGGATTTCTGAGTTTTGGACATTGATTGTCTTTGGATTCCCCTACTGCAGTGTGAACCAACTTCTGCAAACTGGGAGGGTTGTCTGCACTTCATCCTCTTTTTTCTGAAAGAGCTCAGCTTCCTACCATCTCTCTTAGAAGAAAAGGCAGTTTCTGAAATGCAACTCCAGGAAGGGTCCCTCTTTCTGGATTTGCAATTTATTAAGGATATTTGTCTGGGCAATCTTCTCTGAAAGGTCTTTGGTGGAGAATCTGAACATTTGTTTTTTTCTTCTTTTTTCTGGAAATTGATCTGCTGGCCAACGTTCAAAACCTTTTTTTCTCTTAGGCTATTCTTCCATGGCTGCCCCTGATTAAGAATTGCTGGAGAACTGAAGGTGAGTACAGTTGTTTCACTCTTTCCCATATCCTGAGCATGACAAGGAAACAACTTTATCCCTCTGTCTTCCTCTCTTTAACTTTTTTTTTTTTTTTTTTTTTTTTGCAATTCAGTAAGCCTGGGCCCCTCTCCCTTGGTAGCCCAATTCAGGAGCATGCTATTGGTATAAGTTATACCTTTGTGATCTCCTGGTTCTGACTTGTCTTTGATCCAAGCACGGATTTTGCTTGCTGCTTTATGATGGAGTAATGGGATTTCAGATTTCTTCAAGGAAGTGTTACCATTTGGAAATGCTTTCAAGCCTGACAGAGATCTCTCCTCATTATTCCATTGGCCCCGGGTGTTTGTAGACTGTTTTGTATCATGTTGAGATGCCAGTACAGTCTGATCCTTAGACAAAGGCAAACCAGGAGCTGATGCAACAGACCTCTTTTCTACCCAAGGTGAAGCAGAAGGAAATTGATAGATGGCTCATTGGTCATAAATCTCCATGTTGTAAGGTGAATGAACAAAACTGATAAATTCATGCAGAAAATGGTGGGTGTGTTGTTGGAGATAAGATTCTAGGAGGTTAATGAAGGATTCACTGTTCAGATCATATTTTGTCATGTGATGGAGAATGGTGGCTAGGATATTCTTCACTGTGTAGCCATAAGCTCCATAAACAGCTGTTAGTTCCCTTTTCAGCCAGCGGACCAGCCGGTGTAGGCAACCAGGGTTTCTCTTGAAATAACTGACTGACAAGTGCTTTTCGAATCTGTAGCCTTGTCCATGTGCCACCCAAATTCCCGAATAATACAGAGCTCTTCTGAACTTCATTACCACCTGGTCTCTAAAGTGACCCACAGACATGGAGTTTGGTTGGAACTTCTTGCTGTCTCCAAACTTTCTCAGTAACTCCTGGACAGTCAGCTCTCTCAATGGTCTGATGTTCCTTGTAATGCCCTCAAGGTTTAGACCAAGATGATTGTTTTCAGAAGTTACTACATAGCTTTCTTCTTCTGAGGGAAGAAACACTGAGTCTTCTTTGGTGTCATCCTCTGGCCTGGTGGAACAACACTGTGAAGGAAAGCACTGCACGCTGGGTGAAGGCATAGATTTCTTCCTTAGTTTTGAATGTAAGTATTCATTACTGCTCTTGTTGGAACAGGGATTCCAATCGGCCTCATTCTATATACTCTCCAGACAGGGCACTCACAGTCAGATGAGAAATCTAATTGCATTGCCCTGAACAGATTATATTTCTCAGTTGTATGTGAGAAAAATCGGTTCAAATCAGTTCCTCATCTGGCATGAAAAATATCTATTAAAACCATTCCATGCATATTTCTGTAATATGTTTTTTCTCTATGGAATAAATTCTAGAATAAAGTTAAACAAACTATTCCCTCAAATTAATAAATAATGTTCTCAATAAAACCCAATGTAGACAAGGCAGTGAGGATTCAAGCACACTAATTTTCTCTTTCTCTCTCAAATTTGCTATTGCAAACTCTGAAAAGCAAATTGGAAATAAACATCAAAATTTAAGTATCAGATCCTTTAATCTAGCAATTCTAACTCTAGAGTTTTAATCTAGATATACAGATCTTCAAACATATATATATATATATATATATATATATATATATGGATTTTCTAATAACAAAAAAACCCTGAAAACAGTTGAAATATCCATTGGTAGGGAACTTGTTAAATAAATGATGGATTATCCATAGTATTTAAGATTACGTAGCCATTCCAAAAAAATAGGCAAATCTATACATACTAATAGGTAAAGATGGCTGAATATATTGTTAAATGAAAAAATTTATATAGAAGAATGAGAAACTATTATAAAAATCTTAGTAATCATTAATTTCTGGCAGTATTATGAACTAGACACCTTGAAAAATTGTCCCACTGGGAATAACAAAATAATGCTAGCTATAAGTAAATGTAGCTAATTGTAAATATATCTCAACTTAAACTGAGAGGTAATGAGTAAAATTCTCAGAGGCCAAATCAATAAATAAATAAAAGTAGAAATCTAGAGAGGGAAGTGAGCTCTGATACCACTAGTTGCCCATATCTGGTATCCTTGATCTTCAGTTAGGAAAGAACTGAGAGCTGCAGATGATAGGAGACAAAGAATGGACTCTGCCCAAGTTCGAATGTCTAATGGGAAACCTCTGCATAAATCTGTGCACCCAAAAGTTTACATTCTTACTGAAAAAGTGAATTAGAAAAACAAAAAATCATCCCACACAATAGTCAGCAGGAAATCTTAGCTGAGATTTTGTAACCAGAAACAATTAAGTATGGCTGCAGACTAAATTCAAACACTCAGTTTTCCTAAAAACCTCAAAAGGATCATTTATTTTGAGATTGGTAGTGACCACAGGCAACTGGCAGAGGCAAACACACATGCTTCCTGGAGGAACATAACAAAGCCAGGTCTCATGACAAATTTCCTCTAAATGAGTTCACAATCAAAAGTCACTAACAAACAAGAAATAGCCATCATAAGCATGAGTCCACAAAAATAACAGAGAGCAAATTTGACTCCTAAGAGAATCAGAAAATAAAATGAATATGCTGGATGTGCATGAACTTCATCCCTTCTTTTATGGATGGTTTCAAACTATTCTTTCCGTAAATGATGCTTTCACTAAGTCATCATTCATCTTGAAAAGCAAAAATGACAGAAACAAATTACGTTATTTAGCAAATTTACCTCCTAGAGGACCTGGAAGTGTCCACATTCATTTGAACCTTAGCCACTGGATTAATTTGGTTGTAGGGGATCACTTCTGTTTTGTTTGCCTTAGAGACAGAATTTAGAACACAAGGCAAGTTTTCCGTGAAACTTGGTATCTTATATTTCCCAGTAACTGAGTCTCAGTTACTTATCTATAAAATAAGGCTTATAGAAAGACTCAAATGAGATAACAGATGCAAAAAGTACTTTGTAAAATACAATGCTTATTAGTAATAAAGTGCTCTCAGGCGATGCTCTCATCTGTACACTGTGTCTAGCACTGTAAAAATACGTGATAAATATCTGTTGAAGAGTGAGGAGGAGAACTAGATGAAGGATGAGAGGGAAGAATGGAGAACATAAGAGAAGGCCATTCAGGTTTCTCTTCTGGATGCTTTGTATTTCAGTCTATCTCTCCATTTTTTTCTGCCATCAATTTCTTCCTTTCCTTTTCTTCTCATTTTTACTCCTTGGTTCCTAAATACTCAAAGTTCTGAAGAAGTTTAGAATGGAAGAGGTTGTTGGGAAAGGGATGCACTGGCATCCAAAGTGAGAGAACTTTAGACTTAGGAAGATCATAAATTGACAATGGCAGGATGATGCTGAACAAGTTATCTGATGATTAGTAGCCAAGAGATCAGATTCTGTATTTTATTACCTGAGTTCTGAGCTAGCTACTTAGAAACCTTAATTTTCTGTTTTTTGGGCAGGGTGGGGGGCAGTTCCCCAAGTTCCATGGCTCTAGAGCAGAGTTTCTATCTAAGCACTATTAGGGCCAGATAATTCTTTGTTTTACTTTGTAGAATGTTAAGTACCATTCCTGGTCTCTAACCAATAGATGTCAATATCCCCCACCAAGTATGACAATCATAAATGTCTCAAGATATTGTTAAATGTCCTCTAGGGAGGCACAATTGCCCCTCATGTTGAGAATCACTGCTGTACCATCTAAAATGATTGCGTTTGAGATAGGGGTTTCCTCACTAGATCCAGAAGCAGTTCTCCTACCAAGAAGCTGTAGTATGTACATTCATGAGAAGAATCAAGTGTAAATTAGTTGAAAAAGCATGGATTTTGAAGCCAGAAATTCTGAGTTTAAGTTTTGACTCTTTTCATATGGATTTGTCTTTCATAAACAACTTAGTTAACTTCTCTGAGGTTTATGTACTTAATCTATATATTAGAGCATGGAAGTTTTCTTCACAGCATTTACCATCACCTGCATATTATACATTTATATGTCTGTTTCCTCTCTGACATTACTATAAGCTCCATGAGGAAAAAAGGATAAAATACTTGGTTTATATACTCCTGTTCCCTCATAACTTAGAATAAATTTGGCATATAGGAAGGAGTCATATATATTTGCGGAATAAATTTTCTGTGCTCAACACAAAGTCCAGTGTCTAGGACTGGACTATATAGGTGTCAACAATTGTGCTTATAGACAGTCCTCATTATTCAGGATAGGTATATTCTATAAAGTCATCACAATTACTGAATTGGTTAACTTTGAACCAATGCTCCTAAGGGAAATACAGGGTTAGATTCTACTGAGCCTCTGGTCACATTTTTATTGATGGAATGATACATATAACCTTGTTTTACTCGTGTCTGTTTAAAGACATCTTATTTAATATATATTATTGATTCATTAACATTGAGCTCTCAGCCAATAGCTCTATAATTCCTGCCTGAATGAAGCTCGTCTAACACATGTATTTTCTCCATAAGGCACATCACAGTTTTCTTGCACTTAGGAAAACTAGCCAGCATTTCAGCATTACATGTGGAGGTTATTCTAAGCAGCAAAATCACCAAAAGAAGGGGGAGAAATGCAAAAATATAGCACTAAATAGACCATGAAAAGAAAACTTGTTTTAGTATGAGAGCTGAAGCAAGAAGGCAGAGTGTCACTGTGTCTGACCTCAGCTGGGAATGTGTGGGTTGGATGACTCAAATTTTTTGCCTTTCTGCCCATGTCCATGAATGACCATGAAAGCACCAGGAGCATTGACTTTGGGGTATAAATAAATTTTAGGAAGTAGGCAAAATAACAAATACAGAATCCACAAATGATGATTGACAAATTTGTGGACAAGGTCAGCTTCTGCAAGGGGATACAAGAGAATTCTTACTAACTTAACTATCAGGCAGAGTAACGAGATCTCATTCCAACCTTTGCATCTCACTCTTTATACCTAACAAATGAATGGAGCTTCTCTTGCCAAGGTGGCCCCTTCACAAACACACAAAGGAAAACATTGACTACAAATTCCAAGTACATGCTTTGTTCCAGTCTGTGTTCCTTATGGTCCTTCATCCTCCGTGTATTTGGAGATTTTCCAGCTATCTTTCTGTTATTGATTTCTAGTTTAATTCCACTGTGGTCTAACAGCATACTTTATATGCTTTCTGTTCTTTTAAATTTGTTAATGTGTGTTTTATGAGCCAGAATGTGATCTACCCTGGTGAATGTTCCATGTGAACTTGAGAAGAATGTGTATTCAGCTGCTGTTGGATGGAGTATTCTATAAATGTCAATTAGATCAAGTTGATTGATAGTGTGGTTCAGGTAAACTATATCTTACTGATTTTCTGCCTGTTTGATCTATCAATTACTGAAAGAGAGGTGGTATTGAAGTCTCTAACCATAATTGTGCATTTGTCTTTTTCTCCTTGCAGTTCTATCAGTTTTTGCTTCATGTCTTTTGATGCTCTGTTGTTAGGTGCATGTTGTGTTCTCAGAGAACTGACCCATTTTTCATTGTATAATGTCCCTCTTTATCTCTGAAAATTCCCTTTTCTCCTTTGTATGAAATTAATATAGCTACTTCAGCTTTCTTTTGAATAATGTTAGCATGGTATATCATTCTCCATCCCTTTGTTTTTAATCTAAGTCTTTATATTTAAAGTGGATTTCTTGTAGACAACATATAGTTCAGTCTTGTTTTTATATCCACTCTGACAGTCTCTGTCTTTTATTGATGTATTTAGACCTTTCACATGTAAAATGATTATTGATATAGTTGCTTTAAAGTCTACCATGTTTTTAACTGTTTTCTTTTTGTTGCATTTGGTTTTTGTGTGTTTCTTTTTGGTACTTTATTTGGTTCTCACAAACATGCCATGAGGGAGGTATCTCATGTTAATCCCATTTAGAAGTGCAACAAACAACACTACCTAAATTGACTTAACCAAAGTTACACAGAACAAAAATAACAGAGCCATAATTTGAAACTTGCTCATATTCTTTACTTGACTAAACATTATCTTCTGTATACCCAGTGATTTCAGCAATAAAACTCTGATAAAGCCTCCAAACCAAGTAGAACCATGCCTTCAGAATCATTAAGATCTGTATGCCTCCTCAAGGCTTTCCTCTCTTCAAAACCAACCTGGGAAGGAGATATTAAGAACTTAGAACCTTTGCTCTAGTTAAACCAAAATGCCATGTATTAACCAACAGTTAATAACAAATTCTAATGAGGCTAGCATAAGACCAAAAGTAAAAGGGGGAAAAAAAAAAGCTTTGCTTAATTTATGAATAGACTAGAATTATCCGTGGAAACCAAGCCTATAGTTTCAGGGTTCCAGGTTTCTTAAAAAGCAAGAAAAAATTTAGTCATATTCTCAAACCAGGCTGTTCAGTTTTATTTTCCCATTGACTGAGGTCATTTAAAATGAATTGTTACAACCTGGCTCCTGAATCACCATCTATTTTCCTATAAAAGTGCCTCTCCCTGCTTCCATGGGGAAGAGAGGAAAGACAGAACTGGACTTGGGCCCAAACCATAATTTTAGTAATTACTAAACCAAGTGACTGCAGCCATAATTGAGTCATTCAAAGCCAAATGGTAGCACTAATTAGTTTGTCAAATTTGAATAAAAGAGCTTTTTTGGAGAGAACAAGTGGAATGCAGCTAAGGAGCCCCAAACTGTCAGCCATGGAGTGGGAGACCTTTTTCAAGCAGAGGGGATCTTCCCAGCATCATGGTTCTCTTGTGTGACAGTGATAGATGTTCCTCGTTACAGATTATAGGCTTGTCACACTTAAACTAATCTCTCTTCATGTCTTCAGGCCCTGCTCACTCCCCTGGGCAGCAGTCATCAATTTACATGGACAGGCACCTAGAGAAACACAGAATCTATTTATCACACTTGCTCTGAGTGTACTAACAGCGACTTCAACCCAAGCATGGACCCACATTTCAATCGCCTTCACCTCTGCAGCATCATAAATAGTGTCAAGGGGTGTGTTGTTAAGAAAATGTTTGGGAGGAGAGTGAGAAATTCATGAAAATTATGAGTCAGTGAACTCCACCCTCGGATGACCACCTCAATGTGTGTAAGAATTCAGCATGTTTAGACTTCTTAGACTAGACTTTAAAATTCCTACACTTCCTTTTAACTTCCTGGAGTCATCTGCTTATTTGTGGATTGTGGCTTGCCACTTCAGCATGCTAGCTCCTGGAAGAGAAGCTACATTAGGTTAGGAATACAGAAGCCAGAGAGGCAGAGTTCATATCCGTAAATCCTCTTTCCTCCAACTCCCCCGCTATATCTGCATTCAATTATTTGTTTCGTTATAGACATTCTCTACTATCTCTGGCTAAATTCTATGTTCCACTGAGATTGGTCAGTGCTATTTCTGCCCAAAGCTGAATTTGCCTCACTATTTCCAGGGAACGTACTTCCTTCCCAAAGTCATAAATTTCTCAAGCTTTGCTAACGATGCAAACGACATTGCTGGTATTCTTTCATGGTCAGAGAGGCAAGTGGGAAAGCAAATCTTTTAGTGTCGGTGGACTCCAGATTCCAGAGTTCCATCAATTCAAAGGGTTGGAGTTCCTCCTGGTTTCGAATCTAATTTGAACATAATAAGCACCTGTTTATTTTAAATGATTCTGCATGTTTTTTTCCCTCAAAAATATTCTTCTGTTTTGTGGCTACACCAATCAATTTCACACAGTAGTCTAGAACATACTTAGTACTATTTATTTTCAATTATTTTGCATGCCTTTTGTTCATTAAAGATTCTTTTCTTTACGTTGACATTTCCTGTCGCTTTCACACAATGGTTATTTGAGTTGATGTATTTTACTCTTCTTGCTAGCAAATTTTCACTAGAATTGCCTAATAAACAGGTGACTGGGCTGCATTTTAATAATCAAAAATGGCATGAATTCTGTCCAAGATGTCAACAAAGGATGGGAAAGGGAGAATCAGCCCATCATGACTAAAATCAAGAATTAAAGAAAAAAATTTCATGTATATATCTAAGTTGATATTACTCATCAAACTAGTCACAGTCATGTATTAAAACTTAAAAGCTGTAGCCAAAGTTATGCTTAAAGACAAATTTTTATAAGCTTTAGTTGACAAATCCGAAAAAAGTAAATAAACTAAGATTTTAATTTAAGAAATCAATGAAAAGAGCAATCATAGCACAGGGTTCATCTCAGTGCTTTGTAATCACCTACAGGGGTGGGATAGGTAGGGTGGGAGGGAGGTGCAAGAGGGAGAGGATATGGTGATATATGTATACATATAGCTGATTCACTTTGTTATATAGCAGAAACTAACACACCATTGTAAAGCAATTATACTCCAATAAAGATGTTTTTAAAAAATGAATCACATACATGCACAGGCTTGTTTTCCTCACTTCCTTTTTTCTTCCAGTCTTTAAGAACCGTTTTGATAAACTAAAAACATGTTTCCAACACTAAATATCTTTAAAACTTTAAAGGCCAAAACAAAATATGATAGCACAATAAACAAAGGCAATGTTTACTCCAAATAGATATATCCTACTGTTTAAAAATTAAAGTGGTTTTCATTGTGACCTGCATAAGTGGTTTAACTGCGTTTTCCAATATTTATGCAGTCTGAGTGTATCTGCTGACTAAAGTTAATTCTCTTAAATATTATTTTCCCAAAGTTTTCCTTTTGTAGTTTCTAATTTGGTTTAATTTGGAGAAAGAACATTCGCAATAGGTAAAACGACAATGAAAGATCATGTTTTAGTAAAACTTGTATATATGCCACTTTATTTTATAATAATTGTTTCAGAAAATTCCAAAAAGAAAATACGTAAACAAAGGTGAAATAAAGATGAAAACAAGCAATTCTGAAATACGAACAAGAAAGATTGGTGAATCAATAAATAAACTGAAGAGATGATATTAAAAAATAATAATGGTAAATGGGAGTATTAATTTCTCTTTCAGATTTTTCATCATTAGTGTATAGGAATGCAAGAGATTTCTGTGCATTAATTTTGTATCCTGCTACTTTACCAAAGTCACTGATTAGCTCTAGTAGTTTTCTGGTAGCATCTTTAGGATTCTCTAAGTATAGTATCATGTCATCTGCAAACAGTGACAGTTTTACTTAGAATAAAATACCTAGGAATAAACCTACCTAAGAAGACAAAAGACCTGTATGCAGAAAACTAAGACACTGATGAAAGAAATTAAAGACAATACAAACAGATGGATAGATATACCGTGTTCTTGGATTCGAAGAATCAACATTGTGAAAATGACTATACTAACCAAAGCAATCTACAGATTCAATGAAATCCCTATCAAACTACCAATGGCATTTTTCACAGAACTAGAACAGAAAATTTCACAATCTGTATGGAAACACAAAAGACCCCGAATAGCCAAAGCAATCTTGAGAAAGAAAAACAGAAGTGGAGGAATCAGGCTCCCTGACTTCAGACTATACTACAAAGCTATAGTAATCAAGACAGTATGGTACTGACACAAAAACAGAAATATAAATCAATGGAACAAGATAGAAAGCCCAGAGATAAACCCATGCACATATGGTCACCTTACCTTTGATAAAGGATACAAGAATATACAATGGAGAAAAGACAGTCTCTTCAATAAGCGGTGCTGGGAAAACTGGACAGCTACATGTAAAAGAATGAAATTAGAACACTCCCTAACACCATACACAAAAATAAACTCAAAATGGATTAAATACCTAAATGTAAGGCCAGACACTATCAAACTCTTAGAGGAAAACATAGGCAGAACACTCTATGACATAAATCACAGCAAGATCCTTTTGGACCCAGCTCCTAAAGAAATGGAAATAAAAACAAAAATAAACAAATGGGATCTAATGAAACTTAAAAGCTTTTGCACAGCAAAGGAAACCATAAATGAGAGGAAAAGACAACCCTCAGCATGGGAGAAAATATTTTCAAATGAAGCAACTGACAAAGGATTAATCTCCAAAATTTACAAGCAGCTCATGCAGCTCAATATCAAAAAAACAACCCAACCCAAAAATGGGCAGAAGACCTAAGTAGACATTTCTCCAAAGAAAACATACAGATTGCCAACAAACACATAAAAGAATGCTCAACATCATTAATCATTAGAGAAATGCAAATAAAAACTACAATGAGATATCACCTCACACCAGTCAGAATGGTCATCATCAAAAAATCTACAAACAATAAGTGCTGGAGAGGGTATGGAGAAAAGGGAACCCTCTTTCACTGTTGGTGGGAATGTAAATTGATACAGCCACTATGGAGAACAGTATGGAGGTCCTTAAAAAACTAAAAATAGAACTACCATACAACCCAGCAATCCCACTACTGGGCATATACCCTGAGAAAACCATATTCAAAAAGAGTCATGTACCACAATGTTCATTGCAGCACTATTTACAATAGCCAGGACATGGAAGCAACCTAAGTGTCCATCAACAGATGAATGGATAAAGAAGATGTGGCACATATATATACAATGGAATATTACTCAGCCAAAAAGAGAAACGAATTTGAGTTATTTGTAGTGAGGTGGATGGACTTAGAGTCTGTCATACAGAGTGAAGTGAGTCAGAAAGAGAAAAACTACTGTATGCTAACACATATATATGGAATCTAAAAAAAAAAAAAAAAAGTTTCTGATGAACCTAGGGGTAGGACAGGAATAAAGACGTAGACATAGAGAATGGACTTGAGGACATGGGGAGGGGGAAGGGTAAGCTAGCATGAAGTGAGAGAGTGGCATGGACATATATACACTACCAAATGTAAAATAGCTAGCTAGTGGGAAGCAGCTGCATCACACAGGGAGATCAGCTCAGTGCCTGTGACTGCCTAGAGGGGTGGCATAGGGAGAGTGGGAGGGAGACACAAGAGGGAGGGGATATGGGGATATACGTATATGTATAGCTGATTCACTTTGTTATACAGCAGAAGTTATCACAGGATTGTGAAGCAATTATACTCCAGTAGAGATGTTAAAAAAATAATAGGACTTCCCTGGTGGCGCAGTGGTTGAGAGTCCGCCTGCCGATGCAGGGGACATGGGTTCGTGCCCCGGTCCAGGAGGATCCCACGTGCCACGGAGCGGCTGGGCCCGTGAGCCATGGCCGCTGGGCCTGCGCGTCCGGAGCCTGTGCTCCGCAACGGGAGAGGCCACAACAGTGAGAGGCCTGCGTACCGAAAAATAATAATAATAATAATAATAATAATAATAATGAGGAGAGGATATTATCAAAAACAGGAAAGTTATGTAAAACATTAGAGAAAATCTGAACTACATAGCACATTGCTTATGTAATTCATTATCTTGGTAAAGTTTGCTGCAAGCCCATATGCCTGCAAATGAGGCCACCTCAATAAAGCAACCCCCACTGAATGTGGACTGGATTTGCCTCATACACTTGCCTTTTTCACATCCTTCTCATCCTCTCCTGTCGCTCTGGCTGAAATTGATGCAAAGACAGTGATTTCACACTGTCCTGAGGAATTCCAGGTGCCTGAGCTTGGATGCCCCTCAGTACACAGGTAGGAACTGTACTGCTTCCTGTCCTCTCTATGCCAGGTAACTCAAATGGGAAAAACTGCTCCCTCGAAAATAGCAATATTAGCCTGTGTAAAATAATAAATCTTTTTTTGCTGCATCTGCAGTTGGCTACCTAGCTGTGAAAAAAGGAACATTTTCACAAAGTAATGCACTGTTTTGGACGTTTTTACTATTTCTATTGGAATTTTTTAACTCTCTCCTTGATTACTTCTACTTTTATCACTCCGATCTGTTTCTTGAATTTTAGATGTTTAGAGCTGAAATAAAGCTCAGCGTCTTATGATTGCTTGTATTTGTGCTTTTATGTAATCTGTTTCCTCAGATTAGAGTGATGTTACCTCCATTTCTTTGTTGGCAAACTCTCAGTCGATTCTTCAGCATATGTTTCATGGCTCCTTTGAAAGTTCTTCCCTGACCATTCGAGGTCGTTACATGTCACTGAGAAGCCCCTGGGGGTACTGGTTAAGAGGAACAAACTCTGGAGCCAAAATCCATGGGTTTGAATCTCAGCTCCACCACTTACCGGATGTGTGACCTCCACTTACAAGCACCACAGATTCGTCATCGGTGAAAAGGAGGTGATAATAGGCCAGAAGGATTCAAAGCGTTAATGTGTGTAAAGTGCTTAGAATAGCGCCTGACACCGAGTAAGTGCTACAAGGGACTGATTATATTATGGTGAAAGAATAATTGCAAATTTATTTATCTTCTTCTTGAGATTGTGTGCTCTTTGAGAACAGAACATGCCATTCATTTGTTGAAAGAATAAATGAACACCTTTATCTTTTTAACAAACTTACTGAGATATTGTTTACATGCCATAATATTCATCCATTTTAAGTATATAATCCAGTAACTTTTAGTAAATGTACCACGTTTCACACCTAACATCATGATCCAGTTTTAGAGCATTTCTGTCACCTTGTTAACTTATAGTTAATACACATTCCTATCCCCGTTTTATGACTGAGGAAACAGACACCCAGAGAAATTATTTGACGTTCTTAATGCCATAGAAGTGATAAGTGTGAGGAACAGGTCTAGAACTTAATTCTCCTGACATACTCTAGTTCCCAACTCATTTCACTCTACCATATTCTCTGCCAGGATAATCTAACAATAATTAAATCTGAGAATCAGGCATGACACTTTTTCTTTGTCAACAACAATTTATTATCATCATTATTAGCATTTTCATCGTTATCATTGATGAGGATTATGATCTATAACACTCATAGTCTACCTATCCTAGTATTATACAACATAGATTACCTCCTTCAGAGTAGTCACTGTCACTCATGCCATGGGGCAACTCTAGCCATTCCCGAGTTTCAGACGTGCTCAAAGACTTTACTGTCTGGCTTCCCTGGTGGCACAGTGGTTGAGAGTCTGCCTGCCGATGCAGGGGACATGGGTTCGTGCCCCGGTCTGGGAAGATCCCACATGCTGCGGAGCAGCTGGGCCCGTGAGCCATGGCCGCTGAGCCTGTGCGTCCGGAGCCTGTGCTCCACAACGGGAGAGGCCACAGTGGAGAGAGGCGCGTGTAATGCAAAAAAAAAAAAAAAGGATTTTACTGTCAGGGCCATGCCATTTTCAATTTTAATGACTATTTGCCCAGCTGCCAACTCAGCAAACTCAATCTGGAATCCTAAAATCTATCAGTACAATGAGTGATGAAAGCTGGAATATGAACTAGAAACCCTAATCCCTATGACAGGGTTGTCGTAGTGAAAATTCTGCTTAACAATAAAAACATTTTGGAATAGACAAAGGGGAACAAAAGAAAAATGGATATATTTGCAGTGAAGTCATAAGAAGCTTAGCTTCCTTTTCTCTATTAGACTTGATTCTTGGTAGATGTAGCTGCTCTCTGCTAATCAAGAAACCTTTAGATATTAAAGTTCTATGAAGAGTGAAATTGCTTTAGTCCCAGAGCACCACCTTGATTTGCTATGCTGTTGTCAGAGCGTGGCAAAAGCGGATTTTCCCGTAAATTCTCTGTGCACCAATAATGTTTTGGTTCATGCTTCAAGTAACGGACTAAATCAGCTCTCACTTGAGGCAGCTGTTCATAACTCACTAATCCAGGATGATCATTTTGTGAAAACAAGCACCTCTGAAAACACTTTAGCAGACATCTACTTAAAAAGAAGATAATGCTGGCAGATCAAAATGAAAATAAAAAGTTGATGTGTAGTCCTTACATTTAGCTAATTAACAGCTTGGCAGTTCTATCATTGAAAACATTGAATTATCACAGGCCAAGATACTGGCCATCAAATTTTTTGTAATGCAGCTGGCACTGAAAGCATCATACAAATAACTTCCAGCAAAAGGCTAATGGAGACAGACACTAATGCCCCAGACCAGCTTGAAAATGGAAACTGGAGCCCAAAGCAATTAGACTTTTCATTATGGAAAAAGTAACTGTGGCCATTCAAGGTGACATGGTTAAGATATCCAATTGCTTCTCAAATATAATTTGCTATCATCTTTTATTCTGTTCTATACAAGGTTGAACCTTCGCCTTATCAAAAGCATCTAAGGACATGTATAATATTACACTCCTTCCAGCAGTGGAGCAAGAGATGATCAGAATGCTCTACTCATAAGACGGCATTGCTGAAAACGATGTTTTGCCCTCTCATGTACACCCAGCATCTTGTGCATATGTTCAGGGATCTCATGAATTCTCCTAACTCCATTCATGGAGGTCCCTGTTGTAATGCCTTTGTGGGTATAAAATATGTAACACACAGTAGGAAAACACTATTGTCCCAAGGAGTTTGTTTTGATGGAAAAATGACCAGAGTGAACACACAGGCTAATTCAAAAATATATGTTGAGTCCCTAAAGTGGGTCAAATACTGTGCGAGGCGCTGGGATACATGGGCGAGGAAATCACTCTTTGCCCTTGAGGATTTCTTGTTTTAGTATGGGAGACACATAGGTAGAAAGGGAGAGCCAATATAAACGTTAAACGTTAGGAGAGTGAAATGATCAGGTTATAATAGAGGACGAAAGAAGAACATGGAGAGCAAATCTGGAGGAAGGGACAGAGGGAGAGTTAATGAAGGCTTCATGGAGATCATGCTGGTTTTCACTACGAAAGCACATATGCATTTATTTCTGGAACCTAAAATATGTCACTTTCCCCACGTTGTGAACTGTATAAACTACCTGTCCGTGAGGTCAGGTCCGGTTGCTGAGAAGTAGCTACTTGTTTTCTGTTCTGTGCTTTGTAGGTGGGTTATATGAACCATCTTTTTTGCGATGTAAAGAGAAAATTTTCAGGGTTGAGTACTCTCTGGAAATGTCTTTCTTACGAAGAGAAGTTACTGAATACCACTGTGGTAGGCAGAACAATGCTACCTCCCAAAGGTGTCCATTCCTAATCTCCAGAACCTGTGAATATGTCTCCTCTCATCGCAGAAGGGACTTTGCAGCTATAATCAAGTTAAGGATTTTCAAATGGGGAGAGTAGCCTGGATTATCCAGGTGGATCCAATGTAATCAAAAGGGTCCTCATAAGTGATACAGGGAGGCAGGGGCTCAGAGTCCAAGAAAGATTTGAAGATACTGTGTTGCTTGAGAGCTTTGAAGGTTGAGGACTGTGCCATGTACAAGGGATGCAGGACGTCTCTAGAAGCTAGAAAAGGTAAGGAACCAGAGTCTCCCCTAGACTGTCCAGAAAGAATGAATCCTCACTAACACCTTACTTTTAAGCCCAGTGAAACCTATTTTGGACTTCTGACCTGCAGAACTCTAAGCAAATTAAGTTATGTTGTTTTGAGCCACTAAATTTGTATAATTTGTTAAAGCAGAAATGGGAAACTAATATAGGTACTGTCAGATGTCGCCGTTAGAAACGGCAAACCTGAGTATGGCTCTTCCACTCCACAAGTTCATAGGTAATCTCATAACATGAAGTGAATTAAGGATACACATTACATTTTAGGCAAATGGCAGGTATATAAGGTTACTCAGATATCTGTAGGAAACTAAGTTTCTATTTGCTGGCCTATTCTACTTCCATTCTTACGCTTAGGCTGAGGTCTCTCTTTCAGGACTTTGAGTCCTACAGTGATCTTCTCTGGTCAGAATCCCAGTTTTTTTCACAAATGGTAGTTACTAAACACCTAGTAGTCAGCTGTTCTGCCTTAGGCTGTTTCCCTTGAAATATTCCCCTAGCCAGCTAGATCAGATTAGCATAACCAGAGAATTGATTCTTACCTTCCTATATAGACCTTCCTTTCTTCCATTCCCCCCACACCTCCATCCCACGAGCTCTTCCCTTTGTATTCCTCTGTATTTTTTTGTCTGTACTTAAAAACATGAGTCTGAGAACTCCATAGCCTTCACCAGACTGCACGAAAAGAGTTCCTGACACAAAAATGGTTAAAAAAAACCCCAAATAGCCCAAGTTCTCTTATAACCCTGACCCACTCACAACCCGTGAAGTTGCTGAAGGAGACCCTAGTACTTCATATGCTGGCTCAGTGTCTCCCACTTGACAATAAGCAAACTACGTCACCCTGATGAATCTCATTTTTCTCATTTGTGAAATAAGAATAATAATAACACATTTAGAGAGTTAAGGTAAATAAATGAAGTAACAGAGGCGCCCATACATGCACACATAGTAGGTACTCAGTAAATGTTAGTTCCCTTTCAGTTTTATTTCCCGTGAATTTAAATACCCTTTGACAGTTGATAGAGCAACCACATTTCTACTAATTCGTTTCTTCTGGCAAATACTGCATTTTCAGTTAGTCACTTACTTGACATTCATGTCAGCCTGGGAAATTCCTGTCTCATCTTCTCTTTCCACAAAGAAGACAATAATAAATTAGCATGCGGAGTGACCTAGACCAGGAGACTTCTCCTCATTCCCAGCTATGTGACCTGAGCAATTAAACCATTGAGATTCTCAGTTTCTAAAAATTTCCTGAACTCTATTTTTTCCAGTCTTTCTATCATCAAAAACACATTCTATTATATTTTTCATACAAAGTAATGTTTTTAAAAAGTTTTATTGCCAAAAGCACTATTTATTATAGAACTATTTGTTCATTTTCTTGAAGTTTATTACTCAAATACAAATAAATCTGACAGTCAAAACTTCTAATCAGCATATGTTAATCAGTGTTACCACACAGAATTAGTATGATTTCAGGCAAAAATCAAAGAAAAGTCGAAATTCATTTTCATAGGTAGATGGAAAATCACTTCTTTTCCATCCCCATTCCCATTACTACATCTCAAATCCCTAAGTGACAGGAATCACCAGGGGACTAGATCATTTCTAAACTTCTTTATTTCTATATTCTATTAAAATTCACAAACAACCCCAGGTGCACTTTATCGAATCCATGTCTGCAATAATTTTAAATTGTCCCTCAATTTTCAATCATATTAGTGATGAGTGTTTTGTGTGTTTCAAGGTTGTTGAAGAAAGTTAAGAACATTTTGGTTTTCATGTATTGGGTTTTAGTTGTAATTATGTTTGCTTTGCCTTTAAACCTTTAAACTGGTGTGCCAAACAGCCAAATGACCCTAATTACTGTGCTTTGCAGGACTTTTTAGAGGCCTACCTAACGAGTATTATTAGGACTCATCGAAGAAAAGTTCTGCATTAAACCTGTGATTTTAAAAGAGTTCTATGTTTTTCCAGGGTTGTTGGTTTTTTTTAATGGGTAGGATAACTATAGATACAGTTAATGTCTACTTTTCCTCATCCAACCTTGCATTTGTGCTCAGAGAAAACCGCTCTCTGGAGGTGAATATGTATCTTTTTAGGCCATGATCTTATAATATTATTGTTTAGAAAAGTCCATAAACCATATGTAATAATTTGTGTGCTTTAAAATATTAAACAAGTGGCATGCATCATACTTTTGTCCTTTTGCAACTTGCTTTTTTATGTTTGTGCTGTTGTGACGTATACCAAGAAATATGTTTGGTCTTTGTCCCGGTTCTGGCACAGAACTCCTAAAACCCTCAGAATTTGCTAGGTGCTAAGAGCAACAAGTGTCTTTTGTTATGTTAATGAGGTGCCTTCTGGATCCCACCTGGACTACTTGCCAGAGAAACCAACCATGTGATCAGAGAGTTGGCACTTTCAGTCCCTTCCTCCTAACCTCTGGGGAGGGGAGGGGGCTGGAGTTTGAATCAATTGCCAGGGTCAATGATTTAATCAATTATGCCTAGGTAATGAAGCCTCCATAAAAACCCTAAAGGACAGGTTTCAGAGAGCTTAGGGAACTTGTGGAGACGCTGGGAGGACACCATGCTTGGAGAGGGCATGGCAGCTCTGCATTCCTTCCCACATACCTTGCCCTATGTATCTCTTCATCTGGCTGTTGATTCATATCCTTTGGTATCCTCTGTAATAAATTAGTAATTTAGTGAGTAAATCGGTTTCTTGAGTTCTATAAGGCACTCTAGCAATTTAATCCAACCCAAGGAAGGGGTCATGGGAACATCTGATTTATAGCTAGTCAGTCAGAAGCATAGGTAATAACCTGGGCTTTCAACTGGCATCTGAAGCAGAGAGCTGTCTTGTGGGACTGAGCCCTCAACCTGTGAAATCTGATGCTATCTGCAGGTAGACACTATCAGAATTGAGTTAAAATTGTAGGACACCCAGCTGGTGTCCCCACATTGCTTGGTGGTATGTAGAGAATTAGGTCCAGGAACCCAAAATAATGTTCAACTTTGTATTTTTGACATTTATCCATATTGATATTTGTTATTTATTTTTACTGGAATCACATTCTATTGCACGAATGTAGTAAATGTTATTCATTCTAATGGAAACCCTCGTGGCTCCTCATTCCCCGAGCAAATAGACTCCTGGTGGACTGGCCCTATCAGTCTGTAAAACAAAGCCAGACAGGTTTGGATTCTAATATGTACTGAAATAAAGCTCAATCCAATAACTCCACTGTTCTTCTTACTATCTTATTGTACACCGTTGTCTTATTATTATTTTTAGTTCCGTCTTAGCTCATAGAGACAAGAAAATGAAATGTTTTAAATGTATTTAATGCCTAGAATGTTGCCAACATATTGAGTATATTCTGTTCTTTGTAAAGGGCAGGGCAAGCCAGGCCTCATTAGCTGTCTGTCAAAGAAATGGGAGACCAAGAAAACGAGGAGGAAGAGGGCCCAGATGCTTCTTTAAGTATAGACATTTCTCCTGCAAATTTCCTAACTTAAATCAGCTATAACACTGAATAATTAGGAAATCAAATTTGCATTTCTTACCTGTATTTCTTTGCAACTACTGGCAATTGTGACCCTGAAGCCCTCGAGTCCTAACCTTTCTTTCACTGAAACAATTGCTTTCTTCATGTGATTTTTAAGTAATGTGAGGTTTCTTAAGAATGCCATTACTGGATTATAGCATACAAAGAGTATTTGGATTTCTTTTTTGGAATTAATAAGCCTTTTCAAACAAGATTCATATTATTTAATAATTTTGGCCATTAAGAAAATGACTTTTATATTTCTCTTCTCCAGTTATTTAATTTTCCAAATATGAATCTTGTGATAGACTCTGATAGAAGGAAATTTAAAGTTAACTCTAAAAAGTTGATAGTTAGCCAAGCAGAGGGAACTTCTGAACCAATTGCACAGTTACTAGAGATGGTGAACTCTGTTCATTCTCTATTGCAAATTACCGAAACAGGAAAGCCAGGCTAAACAGTTATTTAAAAGTCCTCATTTTTACATATTTTAACTGCAAGAAGAATAATACAAACATTGTTTATAAGAAGATAAAATCCAAATTCCAACATAAAAGCAAAACATAAACTGGGGTCTAAAATAACAATTACCAATGCAGTTGATATGAATGCAAAGTAAAAGAAGTTCTTTCACTCATTATTTGTTTTGTATAATGTTTTAATACATTATATGAGTCATGAGAATAATTTTTTTTGTCCAATATCATCTGCATTGTTTCCCAGCTCATAAAAATGAGTTCTTAGTCCTTTTCCTAGGTGTTTGCTTAGAGTAGTGTTTTCTTATTTGGTTTGTTTTGGTTTCATTGTGAGTACTTATTAACTGACTTTGAAAGAGAATTGCTTTCCTCCAGTATGTTCTGCAGAAGCTGTCAGCCCTTGCCCTCACCACTGGTCTTTTCTGGCATAGCAGTCCTTTTTCTTGTACACTGTTGTGATGAGAGGATGGCTTTAAAGACCTTTTAGCAGGAAGAGTCACTTCCACCTTGTACCCAGAGCTGAAATGAGATCTTTCATAAAGGATGCCTAGGATTTGCAATGTAGCACTGGTAAGTGTTGCCCTCACATCACACCAAGGGCAGTAGTCTCAGTCCCATTTGGAACATGCAGAACAGATTGCCAAACTTTCTGTGACCTCTACCGGCTTACACAAAGTTTCCAACCTTATATCACCTTAGAGGACTGGGAGGCTTGATACAGTGTTACTTACTCTTCTATCCTATCCCATGGCTCTACCTCCCAAGTTCACCAAGTCTTGGCAACTATGGAATGTGGCTCCAGCCACTTCTTCATCTCAATTTTTCCTGTTCTCTTCTCATAGGAATCCTACTAGTGGGATATTAGATCTTTGACCTAATACAATTTATCGCTTTGTCTTTTTGTTTCATGCTAGGATATTTTCTTAAATTTATTTTCTAGTTTCCCTATTTCTTATTTGTGCAATTTTGTTTCAATCTTTCAGAAGTTTTTCTTGTTCTATGACTGTCCCAATTTTATACTATTCTTGTTTTGTAATTTCTTACAGATGTCTCTGTATGTAATATTTAGAATTTCATTAATTTTAGTATTATATGTATTTATTTATATGTATCCCCAGCAGTATATAAGTTGAAAATAATAAAGGAGTAAAGGTTTTTCTGTAATTTTTTTCTCCCTGAATTATCTTTGGTTTATTTAAAGATCTTTGTTTGCTTGTTCTTTCTTTTTCATACTGTTCTCTTTTATATGTGTGGTGATTCTTGGTTGTTCACTTCTATTTAAACAGAAGTGTGATGTAGCTGTTGTCCATTGCTGGAGCACTGTCAACACAAAGGTGTTATACATATTACATGATTTCATAGATACAGAGTTTAAAACAGGCAAAACTAATCTCTCGTGTTGAGTCAACATAGCTGTTTACTTTTGATGGTGTAGAGACTGAGAGAGACATGGGAGCTTCTAAGACACTAGATGTTTTCTATTTCTTGATCTAGGTGCTGGATATAGGAGTACATTCCCTTTGTGAGAATTTATCAGCTATAGTCTCGTGATTTGTTCAATCTTAAGTATATATTTACACTTAACTAGAAAGATTTATGAAAAAAACTGATGGGAAACACTTGATAATGAGCTACAGGAAGTAGTCAAAAACTGTAGAGAAGGCTAAATAATTAAGGAGTACCTTTCAAGATGTTCTTCATCTAGACATTCTGTTTTTCCCCATTAAGGCCCTGAGGCTTATCAAAAGCCCTCCTATTGTGCTGGTGAAGGCAGTCATAAGCACTCCAAATGTTTTATACTGTAGAAGGAAATCACAGCCTCCATTAACACTGGTACAAATGAATTAGGTACAAATGGAAACTAGAAAGAAAGCAAGAAGGTAGGAAGATAAGAAAGCAAATGTCACCTTCTATGGGGAGTCTTACTGAATTCTCTTGTGATTTGGAAATCCTTTTGTGTTTCCATACAGTCCTTGTATATCTGTATCACAGAAATTTAAACTTTTACTACAATCGCCCATTAACATGCTCTTCCTGTCCTCTAGAACAGCATTGTATAACAGAAATATAATGCAAGCTATATATAAAATTTTACATTTTCTAGTAGTCATGTCAAAAAAAAGCAAAAAAGAAACAAGTACAATTAATTTTAATGATAAAACCTAATTATCTCAGTAATAAATTTTATTTAACATATCAAAATATTTTAGTATGTAATTAACATAATAAAATATTAAGATGTCTTACATTCTGTTTTTGGACTAAATATTTGAAATCCAGTGTGTATTTTACACTTAAAACATGTCTCAATTTGGACAAGACACTTTTAGAGTCTTCAATAGCCACACGTGGCTACTGGCTATCACAGTGGACCATGCAGTTATAGAATGAAACTATGAGGGCAGTGATTATATACGCTCTTCGTATCTTTATGAAGATACGTTAGTTATCTTAAATAACAGAGCACCACCATGTAGTAGGTGCTGAATAAACAGTTCTTTTTATCATCTTCAAAGATTCATAAAAATTGGTATAATAATTATAAAAGGTTCTCAGTCTTAATTCATTTACTCTATTTTTTAGGCTTACTATAAACCAGGCCCTGTGCTGGATGCCATAAATTAGCATAGGGTATAAGCCGGAAAATGGATCACAAAGTGGTTTAAATGTAGCCAATTAGAGTAAGGCATTACAAATAATCTAGAGAAGAGAGAATGAAAATTAATGCTGGACATGCCTGAAATTACACTTTTAAATAATGTTTAATGCTAAACATGCTATGATTTTATATTAGTTAAAGTGGTTAAAAGCATAAACTCTGGTATCAGACAGAATTGGATTTGAATATACCTCCTACAATTTTTAGCTGAAATGAGGTTTATTCATTTCTAAAACAGGGATAAAATTTATTCTATATCCCAGAGTTCTTGAAAGGATTAAAAGGCTTAGCACATATAGGGCTTTACATTGTGGCTGGCACAATGTAAAGTGCTGGAAAGCACTTAATAGAAGTTTACTCTTATTATTGGCATATCATAGGGTAGGTCAACATTCTATTAAAATTACCTTGAGGCATCACACTACTTAATTTCAAAATATACTACTAAGCTATAGTAATCAAAACAATAAGGTCCTGGCATAAAGACAGATATATAGACAAATGGAACAGAATAGAGGTCCCACAAATAAACCCATGTATATAAGCTCAACTAATATTTGACTAGAGAGCCAAGGATACTAAAAGGGGAAAGAATAGCCTCTTCAATAAATGGTTTTGGGAAAACTGGATATTCACATGCAAAAGAATGAAACTGGACCCCTATCTTACACCATACACAAAAATCAACTCAACTGGATTAAATAGGTTAAAGATTTGAACACAACACCTGAAACTATAAAACTCCTGGAAGAAAACACAGGGGGAAAGCTTCTTGACATTGGTCTTGGACTTTACACTAAAAACAAAGGCAACAAAAGCAAAACTTAAAAAGTGGAATTACATCAAACTAAAATCTTCCGCACAGCAAAGGAAACCATCAACAAAAGGGCAGTTTATGGAATGGGAGAAAATGTTTGCAAACCATATCTCTGAAAGAGGTTTAATGTCTAAAATATGCAAGGAACCCATACAACTCAATAGCAAAAAAACCCCAATTTTTAAATGGGCAAAGGACCTGAATAAGCATACAAATGTCTAAATAAACAATAAGTACGTGAAAAGGTACCCAATGTCACTAATCATCTAAGAAATATAAATCAAAACCACAATGAGATATCATCTGATACTTGTTAGTATGTTTATTATCTAAAAGACAAGAGAACAAATGTTGGTGAGGATATAGATAAAAGGAAACCCTTGTATGCTGTTGGTGGGATTGTAAGTTGGTGCAGCCACTATGGAAAATAGTATGGAGATTTCTCAGCAATTAAAAATAGAACTATCATATGATCCAGCAATTCTACTTCTGGGTATATACCCAAAGGGAATGAAAACAGGCTATTGAAGAGATATTTACATTCATGTTCACTGCAGTATTATTCACAATAGCCAAGATGTGAAAACCACCTAAGTGGTCATCAATGGTTAAAGATATGAAAGAAAGAAATCCTGTCATTTGTGACAACATGAATGAAACTGGAGGGCATTATGCTAAGTGAAATAAGCCAGGCAGAGAAAGACTAACACTGCATGGTATCACTTATACATGGAATCTCAAAGAAAAAAACAAAGTCATAGAAACAGAGAGTAGAATGGTGGTTGCCAGGGGCTGGGGGTGGAGGAAATAAGGAAAGAATTGTAAGAATACAAATTTTATGAATACATATGAATAACTTCTGAGGATCTAATGTGTAAGATGGTGACTATAATTAATAATACTGTATTATATAATTGAAATTTGCTAAGACAGTAGTACCAAAAAAAAAAATTATATGTGTGAGGTGATGGATGTGTTAATTAACTTGATGGAGGGAATCCTTTCATAAAATATTACATATATCAAATTATCACATTGTATACTTTATATATATACATTATGATTTTATTTCTCTATTTCTGCATAAGGTGATGCTGAAGCAGCAGCCAATGTTTGCATTGTTATGACTTCCAAAACTTATGTTTTGTAGTGCTATTTGGAGTGAGAAAGCCTTTCAAAACTCAGTACTCTCCTTAAAGAATCAGTGGCCGTGGGCCTCCCTGGTGGCGCAGTGGTTAAGAGTCCGCCTGCCGATGCAGGGTATACGGGTTCGTGCCCCGGTCTGGGAGGATCCCATATGCCGCGGAGCGGCTGGGCCCATGAGCCATGGCCGCTGGGCCTGCGCATCCGGAGCCTGTGCTCCGCAACGGGAGAGGCCACAACAGTGAGAGGCCCGCATACCGCAAAAAGAAAAAAAAAAAAAAAAAAAGAATCAGTGGCCGTGACCATGAAACTTAAGTATTTTGTGCCTTAGTACTCTCATCTGAAAATAGGATATGAGTAATTACTTGACAGTTCTCAACATATATTATATTAGTTATTATTCCTATTAGAAAGAAATATAATCAATGAAGTAGAAGAAGTAACTGGAACTAGGTTAGGAGAAAAATAACATAGTGGAGGTCAACTTGTAACTTGTAGTAGACATTCTGTTGATGGACATATAAGCTCCTTTTGGTGAATACCTGGAAATACTTGTTGAAGTGTTATTGTGGTTGTTGTGTAAGGAGGTCTTGAATGTGGATTGGGATAAGAACAGCAAGTTTAAATTATTAATGTTTAATGACTTTGTTTATTCAGGCTAGTAATAGTTATTTATACTTGGCAAAAATAGTAATCAATGACATTCCTTCTCTATATGTGTTCCCTCCAGAGGTAGAGTTTGATGATGATGCACATCACTCTGGGGAGGCTCTAAATAGATGCTTATTTTGCCTTCTTGTAAGGTCAAACTGTTCATGGGAAATTTGTCTCAGCTGATAGAGATGAGAATCTATTTCATTCTCAATAAGACATCAGTAAAATATTTCACCATGTATCAGGAAGGAATAGTTATGTTCTAAAACTGAATATCCATCAGATATCAGCAGGGAGCTGAAAATAACAACAAACCACTGGGTAGTAGAGCTATAGCTTATGCATCTCTAAAATAGGATAACATGTGCTTCATCATAGGGCTCACATGAGGATTAAATGTTATGTTACATGTGAAGTAGCATATAGTAAAGACGAGCAAAAGGACTTTGGGGGAGTAAACAAAAATTAATCCTCTGAATGGAAATGTTCTATTTGTTTGAGATGATAAGAAAGGGTTAAATTATTTAATTTGGTGGAGTAGAAAAAAATAGCAGAAGCCTTTCAGTTTTCATATACCATTATAGACACACAATTTCAGCATTACATCATAGTTCCCCAAAATGTCAGAACCAATAGTGCCTTAGAGACCCTCCATCTTAAAGAGTTTCCCTTTTGGCAATTGCTTGATGTTTCTTTGCTTACAGGTAGGATTTTCCTCTCCTGGGAATGTCCTGTTCTCTTTATTTTCTTATAGAAGTCCTGTTTAATCTGTCAAGGGTCAGTTTCATGTGATTTCCTCTCTGAATTTTTCGTACACAAAAGCCACTGGATATATATGGTATCCATCAGAATTAACGAACCTTTCTCTAAAATCCCATATTACCTTGCTTTTCAATCATATTAGAGTGAATTTTCAACTTCTCACCTGGCTGGACCCAAAGCCTCTCCTGACCTCACAGAAACATTAATAACCAGGCCCCATGCCCTGGGAAGCCATCATTTCAGCTCATGTATTTTCCACTCTTATTTTCAGTTCCTCTTCTTTTCTGGCAATTAGTGACCCACCCCTGCTTTTTTCTTTTGAGCTCAGCTATTCATCTCTTTGAAGTTACATTTTATCCACCTTTTCTAAGTGTCGGTAGCAAGGTTTTTCATATTAACTGAGTCCACTGTCTTGGCTGAACTGCTGTATTGTTCAAAGTATACACTTTATTAAAGTATCTGCTTTTCAACCACAGCAACGTAACACTCATTTCTCAAAGGTGGCATTTTAGACTACCCTTAAAGAAACAGATGTTCATAATAGTATTTAGTTCACATTCTTAACATGCCATTTATCGAAACGGGCTGCACCTAGGTTGTGTCCAAAAGCTAACTGCTGATGTAGCCAGTATCTCCTGACATCACCCCTCTTCTGCCTCAACCCACAGATGATATTGTGCCCCACTGCAAGATAATGTGTACACTTTGCAGATATTTTCCAAGGTGATAGAAGAATGAAGAGCTGTGTATACTCACTTATGAAGAGCTATAACTTGCTTTATTTTGTAGCATATCTGGATTTGACTCACAATGATAATCAAAATCTCTTTGCTTTAGTTTGTAGACACAGATAATGAATTTGCTTTTCTGCTGCTACTTAGTAGAATTAAGGCACAGCCTTCCTCATTTGTGAAGGCAGGTTTACTAGAAGTAATTAATAATGGATAAAACCCAGCAATTAAATGCATTAAAATGAATTACAACTTTTGGGGGAAATTGAATCTGGTGTTAATTTGGTGATCAATGGGGCATTTGGAATTCTGTTTAGCTTTATAATTTAACTTTGCAGCTACCGTTCACACCTAAACCGATTTGTGAGAGACAATTGTTGGTACGTGAAATATGTAGCTGTTCTAGATATTATAAGTGTACTGTTTATCTTTTCAGATTCAGCAAGCTCTTGATTATGTTCCATAAATAGCCGCATTCAACTCATTTGTCTTTTATTCTCAGATTTATCCTGAATGTGTCATACAGATGTAACCTAATAAAAATCACAATATGGCCAACAGGGGGAAAAAATAGCACATGTTGTTAGGTGGGATGCTTACTCATGCAAAGATAGTATAGGTAAAATTCCATCAATATAATCCATTAGACAGAGCAGGATAGCATCAAGTTTTCTCATTTTATAATACTGAAAATTTTTATTCACTCTCCCTGAATCCTTTTTGACCTTTGCTCTCTAGTTTCTTTTTCTCTTGCTCTCTAGTTTCTTTTTCTTATAATGTCCCTTTTATAAGTGGATGTTCAGATATCATGTGCATTTTATGAACTATAAATATTATTCGAAATTAACTTATTTGATATAAAATAAGTTATAAATAAGTTGTAAATAAGTTCAAGTTTATGTACTATCTCGCATATGAAATAGAAATGTAGCATGGGCAAATTATAAGGAGAAGGTATAAAAATGATTGCCAATAAAATCTATAGTAGTTATAATCTTTATTATGATGCAGCATTTAAAAAATTTATATTTACAATAAAAGGAAACAGAAGGAACATTAAGTAATTCAACTCCTAGCTACCCAAGACCTTGGCCCAGCGTGGGAGGGGTAATGCAGTGGTTAGGGAAGGTGTTGGACTTCCCTGAGACATATCCTGGGAAAGGGACCGTCAACCTTTCAGAAAAGCCCTTCCCCATGGTACACAATAAGGGCAGAGAGTTGTTTAGATTGTTAGGTGAGTTAGCATTATAAATTGCTCATAGACTATATGAGGCAGGTAGAATATCCAAGAGGAAAATCCAAGCATCACCAGGGAGGTGCAGAAGTGCTGAGAAGCAGGTGGATCCGGATTTCTGTGGTTGAGATAATCAGGTGCAGTTATGTGGACCCTATGAACCAAAGCAAAGGCAGATCTGGGCACTGGTACTGGCACAGGCCCATATGCTAGGAATTGCCAGTTTTATTATCATCAAATGTGGTAGTAAAAAAGCCCAGTGCCAGAGATACAGAGGATGAGCCAAATCAACTAGAAGCCCAGACAGAACAGAAACAAACACCTCCATCACTCTACCTGTGGTCAGATCTCCCCCTTCCCTCCTAGATAGAAGTGGGAGCATCCATAGTAGAGCGTGTATACTTTGAATTGACTGAATATTTACCCTCTTCACCAAGACATAGAGATTGTTTAAAACTTAAATGCAGAAGTGCTTGATGGTGCTAAGGTCTTTTGTTGGTGAGATTCTTGCCTCCTACAGGGTCCTATACTCCGGTCCTAAAATTACCAGGGTTAACAGTGGCTACAGTTAAAGGTTAGTTAAGTTACAGAAAACAGATAAAAATACACTCTTTGGAAAATTTGAGCTGAAGTGAGTAAATATCTGTGTTTACACACTGTATTTCAATATCTTATTCCTACCTTTTTTTAAAAATAGAAGTATAGTTGATTTACAATGTTGTGTTAGTTTCTGGTGTACAGCAAAGTGATTCAGTTTTACATATAAAACTGTACAGTAGGTCCTTGTTGCTTATCTATTTTATATATTGAAGTGTGTATCTGTTAATCCGAAACTCCTAATTTATTCCTCCCCCTGACTTTTCCCTTTGGTAACCATAGTTTTTTTCTATGTCTGTGAGCTATTTCTGTTTTGTAAATAAGTTCATTTGTACCATTATTTTGAGATTCCACATATAAGTGATATCCTATGATATTTGTCTTTCTGTCTGACTTACTTCACTTAGCAGGATAATCTCTAGGTCCATCTATGTTGCTGCAAATGGCATTATTTCATTCTTTCTTATGGCTGATTCCTATTCCATTCTGTATATATACCACATCTTCTTTATCCATTCATTTGTCAATGACCACTTAGGCTGCTTCCATGTCTTGGCTATTGTAAATTGTGCTACTATGAACATTGGGGTGCATGTAGCTTTTCAAAATAGAGTTTTCATCTTTTCTGGATATATGCCCAGGAGTAGGATTGCTGGATCATATGGTAACTTGATTTTCAGTTTTTTAAGGAAAAACTTATTCCTACCTATTTATATGAGCGTTTTAAGCAGTGTATAGGTGACACAGATTAAAAAAGAAATAATTTTATTTGGGCACTTTTCTTTGTGCATGCACGTGTCACTCATCATTGCCCAGATTTGTTTCAGGAAGGGGCACCTCCTCCTGCCAATGGTGGTTTAGGGCTGTGATTTGCAGGTCACATCATTAGAACTTCTAGGGGAAAATCATGTCAGTGATGTCTTCCTCCAAAAGTTCCTGATATTGCTAAGGTTTTCTATCGGTACAATTCCTGCTTCTTCTCGGGGTATTATACATCTTTTCTTTTAAGGCCAAATATGTGTTTAGGCCAAATCTCATAGTCCATACTTTAAAAAATACATATCACAGACAATCTATCTAGAAATACCACTCTTTAAAAGAGGTTGTCTGTCACTCTGGAAAATTATGAATTCTACCAAACCTTAAACAAATTGATTTCTAAGTCCTCAACCAACTATAAGTACATTTTCTATTTCCCAAATAAAATGATAAAATGATTTACAATTTTGTAACATCAAGTCACTATGTTTCATAAAGCTATTATTCTCAATAACAGCCCAAGATAAAATTACATAAGAGTCATTTCTCCTAATAAATTTTACTGTTGTGAAATAATTCCTTCTTTTAGGAAATTTTTGAGTTATCAGGATTCAAGATTTTATATATTTGAACACTCACATACATGTGTGTGTTTGTCCAAGTGAAATTTTTATTTTCATTGTTTTGGGTACCATATATTTCTTCTACCCAAAATTTTTTGATAATTTGACATAAAACATGCCACTTTTGAAAATAAGTCAGTCTCTCTAATGAGAAATATAAGGATTCAAATTGGAGCAGGTAGACTTTAGTCAAGCAAACCTGTGTTGAATCCTGGTTCTGGATAGTGTGTAAGCTGAATAAGTTAGACAATTTCTTTGAGCCCTTTAATTTCTGGATCTCTAAACTATATGGCAGTGTATGGCAATAAAAATGTTAACCCTATATTGCTATTATGAGGATTAAACAAAGTGTAATAAGGTACTTATCTCAGTGCCTGCCATAAAATAGGTTCTCAATAGTTATTCGCTTTGAAGCTGAAGCTTCAGATTTCATATACCATTAAAGTGATGAGGTTTGGTTTCAGAATATTTCTCAGCTTTATGTTTTATCTCTGTGTTTTATTAACTTGTTCATCATTGGAGGCTGAACCTACATTTTACAGTACAATTGACACTTGAACAACTCAGGGCGGGTGCCCACTCTGTGCAGTCAAAAATTTAAGTATAACTTTATAGCTGGCCACTGGTATACGATTTCTGCATCCGCAGATTCAACCAACTGTGGATCGTGCAGTACTGTAGTCCAGTCCATATTTATATTTTCTTAATATTTCTTTTTTTAATTTTAATTAATTAATTAATTAATTAATCTATCTTTGGCTGCGTTGGGTCTTCCTGTGCGTGGGCTTTCTCTAGTTGCGGTGAGCGGGGGCTACTCTTCATTGCGGTGGGTGGGCTTCTCATTGCTGTGGCTTCTCTTGTTGTGGACCCTGGGCTCTAGGCGCGCGGGCTTCAGTAGTTGTGGCACGTGGACTCAGTAGTTGTGACACACAGGCTTAATTGCTCCGTGGTGTGTGGGATCTTCCCAGACCAGGGCTCGAACCCGTGTCTCCTGCACTGGCAGGCAGATTCTTAACCACTGCGCCACCAGGGAAGTCCCCAGTCCATATTTAGTGAAAAAAAATCCATGTGTAAGTGGACCCACACAATTCAAACCCAGGATGTTCAAAGGGTCAACTGTATATCTTTTTATTATAGCCACTCTTTAAGTCTCCTCTTTTCTCATTTTGATTTAAGGTGTAGAGCTGAACCATTAATTCATCATTTAAGTTTTGCGTGTTTAAAAAATTATTCTTGAGAGCATTTGGAATTAAAATATTGTTAATTATAATAATTGGTACATGAACTTTTAGATGAAATTAGGAAATGCTAATCACAACTCGGGCCGGAACTATAATATATAGACTCATATAACAGATAGACTCATGGCTAATACTCAACATGTATTTATTGAATGAATGTTTTGGGAAGTTCTAAGATGTCCATGTTTCCATCCTGGGAGAAAAATCATCTTTTTTTCATAACAGTTATACTTACAAAATCAAGTTGAAAAATATGATTCATAAGCAACATTCCAAAAATAAAGAGCACCAGAAAGAACTAGAACTAAAATATTCACTGGCTCCTACACTAACCCACCTTGTGATCTCAGACAAGTTATATCTCATCCCCAGGTCTCAGTTCAAAAATGTGTAAAAGGAGGAGTTTGGACTCATGCCTTCTAAAGTTTTCCAATTTGTGCCCAGTTTCTTTACATATATTTCCTATGTGAAGCAAACCACACATATTCACAACTATAACTAGCATAGTTTGTCACCCCATTTTATTTTTTTTTATTTTCCTTTATAACAGTAAGAGTTTTATTTATTTATATTTTTAAATAAATTTATTTATTTATGGCTGCATTGGGTCTTCATTGCTGCATGCAGGCTTTCTCCAGTTGCATTGAGCGGGGTCTACTCTTCGTTGCGGTGCATGGGCTTCTCATTGCGGTGGATTCTCTTGTTGCAGAGCACAGGCTCTAGGCATGTGGGCTTCAGTAGTTGTGGCTCGCGGGCTCTAGAACGTGGGCTCAGTAGTTGCAGCGCATGGGCTCGAACCCATGTCTCCTGCACTGGCAGGTGGATTCTTAATCACTGTACCACCAGGGAAGTCCTGTCACCCCACTTTAAATGATCTTTAATATTTTATGGGCTTCAATAAATATGGAAGTAGACCGATTATATGGAACAGGTAACAGGGCCATTGTACAAACCTTTATGGTAACTCTTATACCTACATTATATAGAGGCATCTAGCCCCTAGCTTCTGTATACCATGAACTCTGAGAGGGCAGGGACTACATCTGTATTCTAACTCGTTGAATTCTCAACAACTTGTGCTTGGCACATGGTAGGTGATGAATAAATGTTTGTTGAGTTAATGGTAAAATATCTCCTACATGAATAAGGATATGTAGTTACAAGGAAGTTTTCACTGCAGTTTACTATTCATTATCTAAATAAAATGGAATACAATAGTATAAAAATATGTGCTAAACCTACTAACAGTCAAGGACTATGATTTTTCCTAGAGATATAGAATCCTAATCCTGAAAATTTGGGTGTGACAAACGGGGTAGATTATTTCCACATGATATGGTAAGATAGAAATAAGTAACAGAGGGATTTAGCCCAGCCTGGGAGGAGTTTCTGGCAAGGTGTTTTGAAGGATATGATCTCTGAAGTGAATCTTGGAGGACAAGTAGAATAAAGACAGATGAAGAAAGGGAGAAAGATATTCCAGGTTGAAGTAACATGCCATGCATTAAGGCATGCCATTATAAGACAGTTCTGGGGCTCTCCTAAGATTTCTAATTAGAGTAAACTATTTAGCAACTTGGAACATCTAATATATGGGTTCTGAGTTAGATGGATGTTAAGTTATTTAGTAATTAACTAGACTGTGGTGATAAATCTCAGAGGGAATCTTAATTGAGAATCCATTTAACTGACTAGCTCTTAAGAGGCTGGACTATAGCACAGCAATGACAGCATTTGTATCAATGTTTCCAACAGGAAAACACAATTATTAATTTTGGCTTGATTGGAATTGAGTTTTGTTTTTTCTTTAATTCCAGAACAAACTCATGATCAAGGAAAGCTGACCATAATAAATAAAAGGTGATTTTTTTTTTTTACATTATCTGTCACTGGCCACAACAGTGTACCTGTAACACGGCAAGTACGTGAAGTACACATTCTAGGAGTGTGTCTGGGGTTACAGGTAAACTCTTGGAATGTGTACTTTATGCAAAATTTTCTGAAAATGACAGTGTTGTTTTTACTTTTTTCCTGTCCTGTCTTGATTTCCATTCCCTGGTTTTACTGTCATGCCAGAGATACAGGTTAATTTGAGAATGTGACTGATAAAGGTTTGTGTAAATGTCTAAACTACTCATTCAGGCATAGCCAAGTGAGGCACCCACAAGCATCCATATGTTGTTCTTAACTTATTCTGATTTCCTTTTTGTATTCCACACTAGACTACATCCTCCTAAAGAGGAGAGTCCGTATCTGTTACTGATGTATCCTCTGTGCCTAACCCAGGTCTGACATACTGTAGATACTCAGTGAGTTTGTAGAATGAGCTAATAAATGACTATAGTTGTGCTCTACATAACTACAAAGGAACACATGTTAGCACACAGGAGAAAATTCTAAGGACCAAATACACTATGCCACAATTTCCTTTGCCTCTCACAAGGCTTTCCTGCAAAAACATCTATTATCCTGCCATCTGCCTCACAACCTTTTCTTGGTCCATTTTATGATTACCACTTTAAAAAATTACTCCCAGGAATTCCCTGGGGGTCCAGTAATTAGGACTCCATGCTTCCACTACAGGGGGCACAGGTTCGACCCCTGGTCAGGGAACTGAGATCCCGCAAGCCATGTTGCAAGGCCAAAAAACAAAAAATTACTCCCAACAGCAAGAATCATTGTCTCCCCTCCTGTTGAGGCGGGCAACATTTTATTTTATTTTTTACTTTAAAAAAAATTTTTTTACTTTTTAAAAAATATTTATTTTATATTGGAGTACAGTTGATTAACAATGTTGTGTTAGTTTCAGGTGTACAGCAGAGTGGTTCAGTTATACACATGCATGTATCTATTCTTTTTCAAATTTTCCCATTTAGGTTATTACAGAGTATTGAGCAGAGTTTCCTGTGCTATACAGTAGGTTCTTGTTGGTTATCTATTTTAAATATAACAGTGTGTCCATGTCAATCCCAAACTCCCTGTTGAGGTGGGCATCATTTTAGACCACCTACTTCTCCACTTGCCCCTTCATAGCCTTCTTTGCTCTTCAGGGATGATGCCTTCCCAAAGCAAGACATTCCCAGGCCAAAAGCTTTTCTTTCCTAACATAGTTTCCTTATATGATCTGCCAAAAACCAAATTCCTCACCACACCAGGCTTATCTCTCCATTTCCCCAAGTGACTATTCCAAAACTTTAGTTTTCTCTTGTCCCACCATGCCCTTTTCCCATTCACCTTCAGGAGATAGCTTTGTACTGGTCAAGAAAATAAATAAACCTCCCTGCTTACAACCTGCAATTGCAAATATTATGTCATTATCCCCTCTAGTTTTACAAACGTCTTTTTTCTCTTCAGATCAGCCCTTCCTATGGCTCTTGACCTCAGTCCCCTTGTGTTTACTGAGGTTGTTTGCTTTATCAATTGTAACACCTTTCCTACAGCTTCACTGTCTTCATTCCACTGATCATTCCTCTTGGAATATTTGTACCTCTCATCCCTAAAGAAAGGACTCCCTTGATTCCATATCTACCTCCAGATACTAGTCAAGTTTTCTGTTCCCTTCTCAACCATCGTTTCACTTACATACTCATGCTTCAGTGCTTAATTCATAGTGATTTGGCTTGTACTCCTGCTATTCCATGGAAACTGCCAGTAATCTCGATGTTAACACATCCAAAGAACCTTTTTGCCACAAACGGTATAGTGGACTTTGCTTCTTAAATCTTTTAAAATTATTAGCTTCCATTATACTCTTCCCCCCTCCATTTTTTCTATTACTTTTTAAAACCATTGATGCTCTATCTTCTTATTGTCTATTTCTCCCCAGCTCACATATTAAATATTGGCGTTTTCCCAAAGAATCTGTACTTTGCCCTCTCCACTTTTCCTTCTACCAGTTTCTCTAGGTGACCTCATAAATTATCATGGTTTTCCCTACCCCCTCTACAATAATGACTTCAATATATTGTCATTACCTTTGATCCCTCCTCTTGGCTTAATATAACCAACTGTCTACTATAACAGCTGGACATCACCACATAGATGTTTCATATAAATCAAACCCAACATTTCAAAGCTGGTTATTTTTGTTTACATACTAACTCCAGGTTTATTCCTCCCATGTATCCTCTATGACAATGCATTCTACATTATCACTGAATGACCCCAAACAGAAACCTGGTGAGTTTGTACACTCCTTCCACTCCATCACTCACTATACCTGTATCATTGAATATTTGATCAGAAGAATAGAACCACTAGGAATGATAGAAAATATGGATTTATATTAGAATTTGACCCTAGGAATTGTGGGAGCTATTTAAACAGTTTATGTATGGCAGTTCCTTCTGCATCTGATGCTGGGTCTGGCTTAGGAAGAGCTGAAGGAAATCCAGTGGGAACTGGAGGGGCTTTGGGCACAGCAGCTGTTCAAGCCAGTAAATTGAGCCAGATTATCAGTAATAGTGTATTCAAGCTGCAACTGTGCCCAGGGCCCCCACTGATATTCCCAGCATGAAAACAACATTACTACTGCTTCACATCTGCCTTCCGGATCTTACACAGAATGTTTCACATAGTTCATGCTAACCTGGAACTATTCAAGGAAGGGAATTATGCGACACATAGTTCCAGATTAGCTAAACACACACTAGAACCCCATTACAATATCCAATTAGTGAAATATTGCCAGTTCCTAAAATCTCTCCCTTTATCCACACCTTTGCTGGTATAACCCAGTTCAGTTTGTAATAATCTCCTTCTTAATGTAATAACCTCCTGTTTTCTTGCATCTAGACCACCTCACATCCATGAATCCATGCTTCATAGCATCACCACTCTGCTCGACCTATAAAAATCAAATCTGACAATAGTGACTCACATGTAGTTCCCATATTTCCCACAAAATTAAGTCCAAGCACTTTAGCCTGGTGTAAAAATCTTTAAGATATGAACCCTACCTACCCCTTCAAGCCTAATGTCCATTACTCCTTGCCTTGAACTTTAGCAATTATGGATCATAATTATTCTCTGCTCCCCAATCACGTAAACTTATGAACTTGTTTATGTTGCACCTTCTGTCACAACTACTCCCCCATCGAATCCTTACTCCATACATAGTTAACTGGGCTAAATCATTCTTATCCAGCAATTCTAGATGCAATTTTATTTGGAAGATCTTTCACTGATCTCCATCCATTCTTCCTCTTGGGCTGGCTTAACGGTCCCTCATTTAAGTTATTTCACCAACCACATCTTGAGCATTTCACTTTCATAGCAAGCACCACATAATTTTGAAATTATCTATGTGTCTTCTTTACCCTTGGGCAAGAAATTCCTTTAGAATGAAAAACTAGGACTGGTTTATTTTCTTTTCTTCCCAGACCTAAGATCAAGTTTGAAGCATAAAATATGTTTGACGGTGTTTGCTGAAACAAACTGAAGGGGCAATGCCTTCCTATCTTCCAAAAATTGTATCCTGGGACTTGGTCCTATGATATCAAGAAGAGAGAAAAAAGAGGGAAATACACTGCATTGTGTCTTATGTCTAGGAAGAACAATTGTCTCATCTCTTTCTAAAATGTGCCTTCCAGTACTTCTTTATGAGAAGATTTGAATGAGATGAAAAAATTAAATTCTCATAAAATTATAAAGGAGATAATAACTTTTGTGAGGAGATAATAATTTCATGGAAATTTTCCATTTCAAAATTTTTTGCATTGAAATACATTTGATCACTCAAGAAGATTAACTGAAAAATATATGATTTATAAGAATTCAGTCAAGTTGTCAGATAGTCAGTAAATAGGTGACAATCTATAACTTTTCTTTAAACTAGCAACAAACAGAAAACATTGAAACAAGTAACCTTACTCCTCATATCAAGAGAAAATACCAAGAAATAAACTGCACAAGAAACATACAGCATTTTTACAAAGAAAACTACAAAGATTCACTGATGTGCATAAGGGAGATATGAATAAATGACCACGTTCCTACAATAAGAAGAGTGACTTTTTAAAGATAATGTCAATTCTTTTTATTATGATTAATAGGTTTAATGCAATTCATTCAAAATATAAAGAAAACTTTTAAAGACCTTCACAAAACCATTTAAATGCTCATTTGGAAGTGTTAATGGATAAGAATAGGTATGTAAATTTTAAAAAAGAAGGATTGTTATAGGGACCCAATCTTCTCAGATATTTTGAAGTGTATTATAGAGCTAAAATAATTAAAGCATTTTAGAAATGAATGAAAGGTTAATGGGATAGAAAAAAATAGTTCTAAAGCATAAACTAATATGCATAAGGAATAAAAGATAAAGGCAGTATTTTAAGTCACTGGAGAAGGAAGCATTGCTCAATAATCTATGCTGGAACACTGGCTTCTATATGCAGGAGAAAAATGAAATAAACTTCTGCTTTCATTCCGAAATCTGAAATATATTCCAAATGTATGAAAGACTATACTTTTTTAATGGAGGAAATTATCTAATTCAATGATTCTCAACTAGAGGTGATTTTGCCTTCCCCCACGGGACACTTGGCAATGTCTGGAGACATTTTTGGCTGTTACACCTTGGTGGGGGGAATGCTATTGTCATCTAGTGCCCCATCCAACCAGGGAAGCTGCTAAACAAGCTACAGTGCACAGGGAAGCCCCTCATAACAAAGAATTATTGGTTCAAAATCCCAGTAATGCCAATGAGAAATCCAGATGTGATCAAAAAGGCAAAGATCATAGTGGTTAATGTTGACTGAAAAAAAAATGCAAAACCTAAAAGTTGCAAGTTATGTTTTATTTGGGGACCTTACTGAGGACTATAGCCTGGGAGACAGCCTCTCAGAGAGCCCTGAGGAGCTGTTTCAAAGAGGAGAGGGAGGAGCCAGGATATATAGAAGTTTTTGTTGGGGGAAAAAAAAAAACATGCAGTTGAACATCAGAAGATTACTGCTAATCACAGAAAAGACAGACATCTCAAGTTAATGATTTTAGTGCTTTTCTAGTATGGAAAGATGCAAGAGTCTGGGCTCATTGAAATTATTCCTTTGATTTGCATCTTAACTATCTAGGACCAGTATCCTGTTTTTCTCCATCCTGATTTCCTCTCAGGGTGCACCTTTCAGGGTGGCCACGGTGGCTGATGGCTTGATGATGGCAATATTCATTGTTTACTGAAACGGCAGGCAGCATTTTTTTTTGCTGCATTAACGATTTATAATATTAGCATAAATAACAATATTAGGAACCAAAATGTCAAAACGGTTAAAAAAAAAAAGGTAATTGATTTTTTAAAGTGTGAGAAATACGACCTTTAGGGTGGCTTCAACTAGAATTGGGAATGGGGTATATCAGTTAGTGTCTTCAAGAGACAGAAGACTTCCAGTGATTTGAACAGGAAATAATTTTTTAAATTATGTATAATTGGGATTGTAACAATGAGGGACTGGCCTGTAAGAAGTAAAGAAAACTCTAAGGAATCTGGGGATAACAGTTACTAGGAGCAGTCCATATCCCTACAGCTGAAATAGCACCCAAAGAAGAGGTCCCCCCAAGTACTGAGGCAGATTTGTTGGAGAGGGCACAGCTCACTGGATGGCAGAAAAGTGGCTATGGTTCAGTGCCAGCACAACTTGCTAAAAATCCATCTCCCAGACTTCAGTGGTTAGGGGGTGTATATCAGCTGATCTTCAATTACAATAGTAGAATTTTTCTCTCTCCACACGTCCTGACCTGTTGCAAAGACTAGAAAGAGGCTATGATAGACTGTACTCCCTGATGAACTTCCCTATTGACATTTAAAATCTATTCTCTCTGGCCAGTTCCTGGTTCTAGACCTTTGTGATACTTGGGTGAGTGTTTGCTGTTGATTTGTAAGAGATACTTCTGTGTTCTTGTGATGCAATCTCCTTTTTGCAAGGGGCGGGGCGTGAGACAGAAAAGTGAATGGGAGAGAGGGACAATAAAAACAAGCAATGACATGAATCAAAATTAAAGAAGAAAAATTCAAATGGCTAATTAGTATGAAAAACTGTTCAACCTTCCCAATCTCTAATTTATAACTGTATAATAGTTTTAAGTATTAAAGAAAGTTTTGAAAAGTAATGTAGAGCGCCAATGTTTTCTCACCTTTTTTAGTACCTTATTCTTTCATCTCTTATAGATCGTGATTTTAATTGTGAGTTGGTGTTGGATAAACTATTCTCATATGTATAATTTTAAGTTCATTATACCATTCTGTAGTCCAGATGAAAGAAAACGTAGAGTAATGGCAAGCACTTAAAAACAGGAAGTCACCAGGGAGCATAAAAGTTGAAGAATGCAAAGTAAATATCTTGTCTGCCTGAATTAATTGATCTAATCAAGAAGCATGTTGCTGTTGATGCCATGATTACTGTGCTGTACCCACAGGGGAAGCTGAAGCCTTTGTTTGTACTTGTGCTAAATGCTATCACAGGATTTATTATCAGAGAACTGACACATTTTCAAAACACTGCATTGACATTAACTAAAAACTGTAGCCAGGGAATTGAGAACTAAAGACCAAATATTCAACATACCAAATAGTTTTAATTATCTCAAGATGAGAAAGCCACTGTAATAAAAGCTGCTAAAATTTTTTGAGAACTCACTGGATGCTAGGCAAAAAGACTAGTTCTTTATCTCATTTTATCAACTTATGAGGTTGGTGCTATTAATATCCCCATTTTAGAGATGAGAAAACTAAGACCAAAGAGGTAAAGTTAGGGGTAGTACTTGGATTCAAACTCTGATCTATCTGACCACAAAATACATGCTTATTAGATGAAATATGGATATCCTTATACCCATTAATTTTGAGTTATGTAATTTATTCTGATTTAAAAAATAAAACTTATTCCTTTTTGGAAAAAAATTAAATTTTAAAAGTAAACAGAAAAGAAAAAAATTATGAACATAGTCTCATATTTCCTTCTAGCAGTTTTTTTATTTAAGTATATGCTTTTTACCCCAAATTAAGGTCACACTACATATCTTAGAATCTGTTTTGTTTTCCCTAACTGTATGTCATAAGTAATTTCTCACACTGGTAAATGTTTTTCTAAAACATTTCTAAATTTTTAATGATTATAATACATTAAAATATAGCTACTTAATGATCTTTTAATCACTTCTGTAGTGTTAAGCATTCAGTTAATTTGTAATTTTTCAAATTTACATATACTTATGTATAACATAATATTTATATAAAAACACTTATAAACTTCATTTCTATAAATTAATAGAAATACTACTACATGGAAGAAATCATAAAAAATTAACCTCCAGAAAAATTGTAGCAGTTTCTAGAAGTTTGTGAGTACATTTTCTTGTCCTCTTGATCATAATTACTCCTGGCTATTATTTAATTTTAACATTTATAGAGAAAGTAGTGTCTTCTTGCCTTACTTTTAATTTTTCCTTATTTTCTATATTAAATTTATTTCATTCCAAGCATCTTACATAGGTCCTGGTTAACTCAAACCAAAAGGGATTTTTTAAAAAGAATACTGGGTAGCTTGCAACACTGAAAATACAGTGGAACAATCTGGTCTCAGTTGAAACTAGGTAATACTGGAAGCATGAACTAATGGAGTTTCTTGAAGGTGCTGCTGTTTGAACAACTCAGCCTTGATTTTTCTCTGGAAAGAATGTCAATTGACCTAGTTTGTGTGAAGAGGGGCACAGTTGGTGTAGGACCCTGTGGAGTAGAGGAGGCATGTTTCCCCAAAAGGAAACAATAGACAAAAAAACATAGGCAACCCCCCTAGTGTAGAAAAACATATCCCCATATATGTATTGGCTATTGGTACCTCTCCTTTTAGTGAATTGCTTCTCTACATGCTCTTGACTTTCTCAACCACTTTGTTTGTCCTTTTCTTATTGTTATAATGTCTTCCCATATTTTTCGTATTTATTGTAAATCTTTTTCTTCCTAGTTTAATTTTGCATTAAAATTTTGAATATAACATGGGAACTTATTTGCAAAAGTTTTAAAATTTTAGATAGTAAGTCAGTAGTTTATGTTATAATTTCTGCCCTCACTATTGTGTTTAGGATGTTATTCCCAGCCCAATAATCTATTTAAATTTATTATCATAGCTACTGTCTTTGGGGATTTATCATTTTACTTGTATGTATTTTCTTGTGCTTTGTTTATTATTTTTTGCTCCTTTTTTTCCCTATGGTTTACTCTTTGCTGCTAGTTATTCCCATATCTTATATTCTAATTTCACCAACTGGGCTCTTGCCAGTTCCTGTGTTCATATACTGCCACTTCACACCCAAATGCCAATAATCTCAACATGGATGCTTTATTTCTCAGTATTTAGATACTTGTTTGACATCTTGACAGACCTCCCAAATCCTCCGAGATATCCCATGATCAAAATATTCGATTAGAAATGCCAGCACCATCCTTGTCACTGCTGTCTACTAGCTGATTTTCACTCTGTTCTCTTCCCATGAGGGTCTGACCCCACCTCTGCCCTCCTCCTTGTCAGGAGTTGAGGGACAACAGTGAAGCAGCCCACACCCTGGAGAAAAGTTATCCTCTCAGAGTAACACAAGTAAGAGTCAACACCGTACTTGGCACAAAGTATCATGCCACAACTACACATTGTCTAAATATCAAATGGGATTTAAATAATTAAAAACATTAAACACATCCTGAATACCAAGTCTTAAAATAACTTATTTTTTTAACCTCTTATTAAGGAAATCTTCAAATATATCCCAAAGTAGAGAAAACATTTTACTGAACCCCTCTTGTGTTCAACTACCAACAAGATATTTGGAGCACTTCTTAAAGGAGATTAGCGTGTCAAAATGGAGTAACTGACAATTACGATTTCTCTCAGCAGTGTTCACAGCAATATACTTCTGAAAGACCTCAATAGCTGCTGTAAATCTCATACAGCTAACAGAGTCAAGTTCATTCATCCTATAATTCATCAATATCTATTCACTGTTGTGGGAGATAAAGAGTTAAATGAGATATTCATGCATCTAGAATCCACGGGGATACTTGAGCAGTGCAAGGGAGTGTAATGGAAATTTAAAATAGAAATGGTTTCAAATTTCTAATAATAATGTCCTTGAGCATGTTAATGTTATGGTAGTGTTTTCTTCCTTCAAAAATCTGAAAATTAATAATACCTATTTCTTAAGGTTTTATTTTCTTAGGGATCAAATGAGATTTTGTAATTCTTTGCTTAATACAATAGCTTCATTATGATATTTAGTAAATTAAGTCTTCCCATCCCAAAAAACTTTAGATTTCTAGAATTCACCTGTTCATTATGAACTTCTAGTTAACCATGTAAAATAATTTAGACCAAAATTTTTTAACAATTTCCCTCTTTTTAAAAAAAATCTAGAGGCCAAGGCCAAGTTTAGAGTGTAAATTGTCAAATCAAAGCTGAAGCAGGAGGCTGCTGAAGACAATGGTCTGGAGATACCCAGCCAACAAAGATTTTATGTAGAAGAATCAAACAGGTGTCAGGTTCCAAACTAGACAGACAGAAGAGGGCAACTGAAGCATGATTTTCACACAGCAAACTGGGGAGAGCTTCTCAGGCTTAGTTCTAAAGAAAACACTGCAGTTTTTGCTATATTTTAAAAAATGAAAAGAACCTGAAGTTTATATCAATCTGTTGGAATATCTGCAACATTTAATATTGTGGTTTTAAAGACTCCACAGCAACATTTAAATGAAAAGATTTGTATGATGCATATTAAAATTTAAAAAACAGAACACAAAGCAGTATACATACACTGTAGTTCCAACTATACAAAATGTTGATTTATGAGGATAAGGAGTAAGCAAGACCAGGAAAAAAATTAAACAGCTAGTAACCTTAAGATGGTAGAATTGTTTTCTTTTTGCCTTTTTCAATTTTTTTTATGTTACAAAATTGGGCAATAAATAGAAATTTAAGAAATAAGAGTCTATAGGGCTGAAGGAAGGCTGAGTGAGATCCCAGTCTATCAGAGGGTACAAGCCTGAGTAAGAGTCTGGGTGAAGACAGAGTCTCCAGGAAATAAGCACAGTGTTACTGAGCTAGCCTTCCTTATTCTTGATGTGCCAGAGGCAGGGAGAGAAATCAGAACTTTGAGAAGAAAGTTCTGGGGTGGGTAGAGGGAGATGAGAGATCATTGTAGGAGACAGACCAGTGGTGGTGTTTGGTAACAACTTTCTTGAATCCATGAGTAGGAAACCCACTGTCAACCAAGATTTGACCTTTGTTGAACTCACCCAGCTGTTGCTCAGATCTTTTATTTCTCGGCTTCACACACTCCTAGAGTCAGGACTTAGAACTTCTTCCATTACCAACAGAAATAGTAGTCAGCAATAGATATTGCCGAAACTTCCATAGGAAAGGAAAAGAAGCATTTCCTATCACACATTCAATAGCACACTATTTACAAGTCTTCTTTTTCAGATTCTTAGCTTTTCTAATAGCTAGGGGATTTTCTGTCTTCACTTTTTCTCCACTAAATATTGAACCTGTCCAGCCTTTCTTTTCTTTGTTTCCAGATCTTTTCCCCATCTCTGTATGATTTCCTGTTCTTATTCAGGAAAAGATAGCCTGGTTGCTGCTCAAATAAGCAAACCTGCATACCCGCAGGCATCACTTCACTCAGCAAATACAAGGCCCTCCAGTTACTAGAATCCACTCTTCTAGGAAAGCATTGGAGAGTTGAATAATACATTTTTTTTTCTTTTCTCATTGGCATTGGATACTCTGTATATGTACTTGTAATCAATCGATATGAAGTTTTTAGTTTTTAATTTCCAATATGTATTAGAGACAGAAAAGCTTAATTAGAAGACATTGCATTTCATAGATGTAAAATTATCATTCCACTTTTATTTTGGAAATGAAAATGTGTAAGAACTTTAAAGTTCAAAAACACTGTGCAGTTTGATATTTTTAATATGCCTGTGCTATTTCTATAGCCATATGCTTCATCTAGGAACATGGCACAATGGTCAAAAAGAGAAGTGGCATTAAGCAAGAATGGCACCTTAGTAAATTAAAAAAAAAAAATGTTGGGCCTCCCTGGTGGCGCAAGTGGTTAAGAGTCCGCCTGCCGATGCAGGGGATACGGGTTTGTGCCCCGGTCTGGGAGGATCCCATATGCCGCGGAGCGGCTGGGCCCGTGAGCCATGGCCGCTGGGCCTGCGCATCCGGAGCCTGTGCTCCGCAACGGGAGAGGCCACAACAGTGAGAGGCCCACATACCGCAAAAAGAAAAAAAAAAAAAAAAAAAAAAATGTTAAGGAGAGAAAACTGTGATTTGCACATTTCTAATGAATTTGGGCATTATACAAATAAAACACAGTAGTTCTAGCTTCTGATTTCTAACAAATGAATTCTGTACCCTGGCGGAATAGTTATTGCTTTTGGGTATGCCGCAATTCATTTTTCATTGCCCAAAATTCTGTAGCCTAAAATGAGAAGGAAAGGACATCTTTCCTCATGAGGGATTGTGACAATTTCTTAATTATTATTGAGGAGCTCTCTGAAAATGAGTAAGTGGTATATAAGTTATTTAACTCTATAGTACTTTCAGGGTAAAGAAAAAGTGGGCTCTTTTAGTTCTTCTTATACACTATTTTCAGATAAAGGCTAGACTATCTGCTATAGCAAACAACTCCATTCTTTCAGAGGCTTAATTAAAGATTTATTTCTCACTTATAATCTAGAGCACATCAGATGGAGGATTCTATTCTCTGTGGTCATTTAGGTCCCCAGGCAAGTATGTTCTCTGTCTTCTAGAACCTTGATGTCCTTTATTGGCTCCCAATATATGATCAAGAGACAAAGAGAGTGTGTGTGTGCGCCCTCACGCACGCATCTGAAAAACAGAGAGAAAGGGGAGCATTCGAGGTTTAGAAACGGCCACCAGGACTGGAAGTGGCACCTCACATGTGTTCATCTACATTTCCTTGGCCAGAATTCAGTCACAAAGGCTCATTAACTGCCAGGGGGCTGGGAAAGATACTCTGTCCATGTGTTCAGAAAACACAAATATTGGTGAGCAACGCTTTTCTATGCCACAAGGTCACTGTCAAGACACATGAAAGACTCCCCTCAGCATTTCCTGGGATACTTGGCAGTGCTAAAGCCATACAAAAAAAGATGTGGAGAGGTTTGGTAGTCATTTAGTTTATCACCACCACCCTACAATTTTTTAGCTACCAGAAAAAGAAGAAAGGGATATTGAGATTAAAAAGCCAGTTAGTGGTAGAGTTGCAATAGTAACCCACGTCTCTTGACTCCTAGTTCGGTGTTCTTTCCACCATACATACCATGAATCTTCACAAAAATTAAAGTATTGGCATGTGGTCTAGATATTTGATTTAGAATGGTATAACTCTGGAACACAAAATGAGAGCCAAGTGGCTAAAGTGAAAGATAAATGATTTATGCTCAATCTATAATACATAGTTGGTCCAAGGGAGAATGGGCTGCCTAGTAAAATAATAAATTTACCATGAATGGGGTATTAAGTGGAAGCACCATGGCCAGTTCTTGGAATGTTGCTGAAGTAAAGATTTGTATCAGGAAAACTCAGTGATTCTTTTCAACTGTAAAAACTATAATAACATTGTCTGTTTTCATTTTCCTTTTGTGGTCAGAAGTATAAATATTTTATGGTTGTGTCTATAAGAAAAATGTTCCATCCTAATAAAAAAGATCTTTCATGACACATGCCCGTCTGTTTGATTTTTAAGAAGTCCTTGGTCTGTTCATTCTCTCTCTCTCACACACACACACACACACACACACACACACACACACACACACACACACACGTTGAAACTTTATCTGAAGTGACCAAAATCAAAGTCAAAGATGGCCACATTACTCGAGTTGCAGGGAAGATAAATGGGTAAAAGCCTCAGTTCTGCCCCAACTCCGTGTTGGTCCTCACCAGCTCTGGACATTTTGCAGGTATTTGGTGCCATCAGCCTCACCAATAATGGACACTGAGAGAAAAGAATTAACAAGGCTTTTAATTCTTCCCATCCCTGCTCTGGAACATGAAGGCATTATGGTTCTTACCCAGTATCCTTGTAAACACTCTGATGAGATCCACTAGCAAGAAGATAAGTTCTTACCTAAGAATGTTTTTGCAAAATATACCTGATCTCTCTGGATAGCTTATTTTAATTAAGCCTAGAGTTTTATGGATTTATGGAATGCGGATACAGAGGCTCTCAACCAACCTAACAGAATATAGAAGCTAAAAAACCCGGAACTTGACTGGCCTCCCTCTGTGCCAATCTGAACCACACGCTGTTGGTGCTTATCCCTCTGAACCAGAGCACGTCTTGGTGTAGGAAAGGGGACTTCACAGAGCCTTGTCTGGTAGATTCAGGACCTTCTAGAGCCTCCTATTAAGTTTGTGGCTTCTTTGTGCTTATATTTTTTGCTTATGTTTAGTAAGTTTTGATGCAGTTATGATCTGTGATTTGTGTGAATTTGCTTTGAGAATTCAACTTTGTTTCTTTTAAATTTCAAGCAATAAAGACAAATTTGATTCCAAGATACAAAAAGTGAGTCTCTCAAATTGTAAAGATAATACACTAGATGCCTGAAATGGTATATTCCTCCCACTTTGTTCCTTAATAGGGTCATATAAATGAGATGTCACTCTTTTTATCATCTCATTAAGGAAACATCACATATTCATGTATTCACAGAGTAACAAAGAAATAACAAGACGTGGAAATTTCGATCAATAATTAATAGGCTGCATGAAATAGTGAGTCTATCTACCATCTGGAACTACCCCATCCCATACAACAGCCACAGATGGCTAAGGAGTATTTAAGATGTGGCTGGTCTGAATTGAGAGATGCTGTAAGTGTAAAATACACACTGGGATTTTTAAGACAGCACACAAAAAAATGAATGTAAAGTATCACTGATGATTTTTATGTTGGTCATTTGTTGGAATGATAATATTTTGGATAGATTGGTTTAAATAAAGGATATTAGTAAAATTAATTTACCTTTTTCTGATCTTTCTTTAGTGAATCTATCAGAAAATTTAAATTATATATGAGGCTCACATTATATATGAGGTTAGCATTACAAAGCATAAGTTACATGGTCAAGCTTCTGGATTAATGGAATAGCCCTATTCTTATAAAGTTGCTACCACCTAAAGAATAAGTGGTAGAGTATAGTGATTAGAGATTATTCTCTGGCATGGTTCATTGCTCAGCTGTATCACTTATTAGCTGTATGACTTTGGGCAAGTTACTTAAATTTTCTGCACTTCATGTCTCTCCTCAGCTAAATAAGGATAATAATAGTACTTATGCCATTGTGTTTCAGTGGCTGGCACAGTGTAGGTAGTCAATAAATGCTATTCCTTATTATTATGACTCCTACACTGGTTCTGCATAAAAACAACTCACAAATAATACTCAGACCTTGACACAACAGGTGCTTATCTCTGTAATTTAGAGTAGAAGACAACCTAATATCAACAGTAGGGAAATATTACATATATTATGATTTATCAAGATGCAACAATTAACATAATTATAAATTCTAATAAGTATCCCATTTATGGAAAATTGCTCTTAGAAGTATGACCCCAATCAAATTACTTTGCTTCTTTGTGATTCACTTTCTTCATCTTCGAAAATTTAATAACTAAACGACATTTTATTTAAAACATTAAAAATATTGTCTAGCACTAAGACAAACTAAACATATGTTAGCTGTTAGTATGTAGTTACAGGAAATGAAATGTAACATTATTAGAGCATATTTGAAAAAATGTGGGGAAATCACTCATTATTACATCTTCCTAAACATTTTTGCTATTTTCTCAGGCTTGTCCGTGTATACTCAGATTGTCAACATCATTCTAATTAGAGTGTGCTTATGAACCACTTTATAAAGATGACTACAAAAGTGAGTCTATGCTACAATCTTTACATTTAAAATGTATATACATAGTTCCAAAACATGAAGGAAACAGGTAAACTGCCTGATTTATTGGCCTACAGGGATTATTGAATGATTTTCTTCCTTTCTAATTTGGGTTAATGTTGTTAGTGCAATAAGAAGAAAAAGTTAATTCTTAAAACTGATACTGCTAGAAAATCATTGCCTCATGAAGAATCCCAAAGGACAAAACATGATTTCCTCTACGCTTCCTACCATCTTATTACCTATCTACTTGTGAATGAAGGTGGTTAAGAAATCATTTCTTTTCTGATAACACATTTCATGTCAGACTTTCAGAACAGAACTACTGTATTTGAACAGCAGTAAATTTGAAAAGCAATTTCAAGGAGACCATTCACTGGAGCAAGGACATGTTTTCCCATAATATTCTAATCTGCCATCATGATTGTTTGTCCATCAAAAGCAAATTAATAAATATCTTAATCCACCTGGCAGCCATTGGTTTCATCAACAGAATGACCTCCATTACAAGTGTATCTAAAGTGACAGGGCTCTTGTCATGGATAACAGTAACTGTGTGTAATGACAGATATTGATAGTATCTTTTTAAATCATTTTCCCCAATCCATTGTAAGCTATCCTTTCTTGATTCCACTTAGCAGGTGCATTTATTATTAAGTCTATGCTCTCTAAATGGGAAAGGAAATATCCCATAGTGCCCTGCACTGCTTAAGTGCGCTATATTTATTATATCATTTAGCTTTAACAATAGCCTTTGAGATAATTATTTGCTTTTTATAGATGAAGACATGAAGGTTAAGCTGACATAGACAGTTAAGCAATATAACCAAGGTATTAAAACAGATGTGATGGCTCCAAGGATCCATTACTTTTTCAACAAAAAGAACAATAAGCATTGTTACTTGTGAAATTGCATGATTACATCATTAGGTGTGAATTTCATATTAAAAATACTACTTTAGAACTTTTAGGTTCACATAAGATAATGGCAGTCATCTTAATCTGGATCTCTCCATATTCTCCAAAAAACATACAGATCAACAAGAACAAATAAAACTACCTATGGCCTACATGTACAGCTTAACTAAGAAAGAATTGTATAAAATACAATTTATATGTAGGTATATAAACATGCATTTGAAAATTTCAGGGTCTTCTTCATAGTTCATCTTGAAGCTGAGAGAAAGGAGAATACTGGGAAGAAAAAAAGACAGGTGAATCCCACCCAGAAATACTGAGAATACACTCAAGACCTCTTAAATTAGATAAGACTGGAGACAGCAGTCTTGGGAAAACACCACTTCTAGGGGAAAGAGCAATTCTTGGAGGCTAAGTGGTAGAGGGAAAGAACCAAGCAAGCGTTACAAATTAAGGGTCCTACAGAAAGAAAATTGTATCAAAATCCAGAAGCATCAACGCTTCCATGCACAAAAAGGCATCCAACTAGGAAAAAAAAAAAAAATTCAATGCACCAAAAGAAGAGGAATCTCCTGAACAAAGAAACCTAGGAAACCATCCAAATCCTACACCTCTTTTTTTTTTTTTACCTTTGCTATTTTTTTAACATCTTTATTGGAGTATAATTGTTTTACAATGGTGTGTTAGTTTCTGCCTTATAACAAAGTGAATCAGCTATACATATACGTATATCCCCGTATCTCCTCCCTCTTGCGTCTCCCTCCCACCCTCCCTACCCCAACGCTCTAGGTGGTCACAGAGCACCAAGCTGATCTCCCTATGCTATGCGGCTACTTCCCACTAGCTATCTATTTTACATTTGGTAGTGTATATATGTCCACGCCACTCTCTCACTTCGTCCCAGTTTACCCTTCCCCTTCCCCATGTCCTCAAGTCCATTCTCTACATCTGCATTGTTATTCCTGTCCTGCACCTGGGTTCTTCAGAAACATTTTTTCTTTTTTTTTTAATTCTATATATATGTGTTAGCATACAGTATTTGTTTTTCTCTTTCTGACTTACTTCACTCTGTATGACAGACCCTAGGTCCATCCACCTCACTACAGATAACTCAGTTATCTCTTTTTATGGCTGAGTAATATTCCATTGTATATATGTACCACATCTTCTTTATCCATTCATCTGCTGATGGACACTTAGGTTGCTTCCATGTCCTGGCTATTGTAAATACTGCTTCAATGAACATTGTGGTACATGTCTCATTTTGAATTATGGTTTTCACAGGGTAAATGCCAAGTAGTGGGATTGCTGGGTCTTATGGTAGTTCTATTTTTAGTTTTTTAAGGAACCTCCATACTGTTCTCCACAGTGGCTGTATCAATTTACATTCCCACCAACAGTGTATGAGGGTTCCCTTTTCTCCACACCGACTCCAGCATTTATTGTTTGTAGGTTTTTTGATGATGGCCGTTCTGACTGGTGTGAGGTGATACCTCATTGTAGTTTTGATTGCATTTCTCTAATGGTTAGTGATGTTGAGCATCCTTTCATGTGTTTGTTGGCAATCTGTATATCTTCTTTGGAGAAATGTCTATCTAGGTCTTCTGCCCATTTTTGGATTGGGTTGTTTGTTTTTTTGATATTGAGCTGCATGAGCTGCTTGTAAACTTTGGAGATTAATCCTTTGTCAGTTGCTTCATTTGCAAATATTTTCTCCCATGATGAGGGTTGTCTTTTCGTCTTCTTTATGGTTTCCTTTGCTGTGCAAAAGCTTTGAAGTTTCATTAGGTCCCATTTGTTTATTTTTATTTTTATTTCCATTTCTCTAGGAGATGGGTCAAAAAGGATCTTGCTGTGATTTATGTCATAGAGTGTTCTGCCTATGTTTTCCTCTAAGAGTTTTATAGTGTCCAGCCTTACATTTAGGTCTTTAATCCATTTTGAGTTTATTTTTGTATATGGTGTTAGGGAGTGTTCTAATTTCATTCTTTTACATGGAGCTGTCCAGTTTTCCCAGCACCCCTTCCCTTATTGAAGAGGCTGTCTTTTCTCCAATGTATATTCTTGCCTTCTTTATCAAAAATAAGGCGACATATGTGCATGGGTTTATCTCTGGGCTTTCTATCCTGTTCCATTGATCTACATTTCTGTTTTTGTGCCAGTACCATACTGTCTTGATTACTGTAGCTTTGTAGTATAGTCCTAAGTCTGGGAGCCTGATTCCTCCAGCTCTGTTTTTCTTTCTCAAGATTGCTTTGTCTATTCAGGGTCTTTTGTGTTTCCATACAAATTGTGAAATTTTTTGTTCTAGTTCTGTGAAAAATGCCATTGGTAGTTTGATAGGAATTGCATTGAATCTCTAAATTGCTTTGTGTAGTATAGTCATTTTTACAATGTTGATTCTTTATTTTAAAGTCTATTTTATCTGATATGAATATTGCTACTCCAGCTTTCTTTTGATTTCCATTTGCATGGAATATCTTTTTCCATCCCCTCACTTTCAGTCTCTATGTGTCCCTAAGTCTGAAGTGGGTCTCTTGTAGACAGCATATATATGGGTCTTGTTTTTCTATCCATGCAGCAAGCCTATGTCTTTTGGCTGGAGCATTTAATCCATCACATTAAAGGTAATTATTGATATGTATGTTCCTATTACCATTTTCTTAATTGTTATGAGTTTGTTATTGTAGGTCTTTTCCTTCTCTTGTGTTTCCTGCCTAGAGAAGTTCCTTTAGCATTTGTTGTAAAGCTGGTTTGATGGTGCTGAATTCTCTTAACTTTGGCTTGTCTGTAAAGGTTTTAATTTCTCCATCGAATCTGAATGAGATCCTTGCTGGGTAGAGTAATCTTGGTTGTAACTTTTCCCCTTTCATCACCTTAAATATGTCCTGCTACTCCCATCTGGCTTGCAGAGTTTCTGCTGAAAGATCAGCTGTTAACCTTATGGGGATTCCCTTGTATGTTATTTGTTGTTTTTCCCTTGCTGCTTTTAATATTTTTTCTTCATATTTATTTTTTGATAGTTTGGTTAATATGTGTCTTGGCGTGTTTCTCCTTGAATTTATCCTGTATGGGACTCTCTGTGCTTCCTGGACTTGATTGACTACTTCCTTTTCCATATTAAGGAAGTTTTCGACTATAATCTCTTCAAATATTTTCTCAGTCCCTTTTTCTCTTCTTCTTATGGGACCCCTATAATTTGAATGTTGGTGTATTTAATGTTGTCCCAGAGGTCTCTGAGACTGTCCTCAATTCTTTTCATTCTTGTATTCTTTATTCTGCTCTGTGGTATTTATTTCCACTATTTTATCTTCCAGGTCACTTATCCATTCTTCTGCCTCAGTTATTCCGCTATGGATTCCGTCTAGAGAATTTTCAATTTCATTTATTGGGTTGTTCATTATTGTTTGTTTTCTCTTTAACTCTTCTATGTCCTTGTTAAATGATTCTTGTATTTTCTCTGTTCTATTTCCAAGATTTTGGATCATCTTTACTATCATTACTCTGAATTCTTTTTCAGGTAGACTGCCTATTTCCTCTTCATTTGTTTAGTCTGGTGGGTTTTTACCTTGCTCCTTCATCTGCTGTGTGTTTCTCTGTCTTTTCATTTTGCTTAACTTACTGTGTTTGGGGTCTCCTTTTCTCAGGCTGCAGGTTTGTTGTTCCCATTGTCTTTGGTTTCTGCCCCCAGTGGATATGGTTGGTTCAGTGGGTTGTGTAGGCTTCCTGGTGGAGGGGACTGGTGCCTGTGTTCTGGTGGATGAGGTTGGATCTTGTCTTTCTGGTGGGCAGGTCCACATCTGGTGGTGTGTTTTGGGGTGTCTGTGACCTTATTATGATTTTAGGCAGCCTCTCTGCTAATGGGTGGGTTGTGTTCCTGTCTTGCTAGTTGTTTGGCATAGGGTGTCCAGCACTGTAGATTTCTGGTTATTGAGTGGAGATGGGTCTTAGCGTTGAGATGCAGAGCTCTGGGAGAGCTTTTGCCTTTTGACATTACATGGAGCTGGGAGGTCTCTGGTGGGTCAATGTCCTGAACTCAGCTCTCCCACCTCCGAGACACAGGCCTGCCACCCAGCTGGAGCACCAAGACCCTGTCAGCCACATGGCTCAGAAGAAAATGGAGAAAGAAAGGAAGAAAGAAAGGAAGGAAGGAAGGAAGAGAGGGAGGGAGGGAGGGAGAGATGTCCTGTCCCTATTCTTTTGTCTCTGTTTTTTCTTTTTTCTTTTGCCTTAGCCAGGTACGTGGGGAGTTTCTTGCCTTTTGGGAAGTCTGAGGTTTTCTGCCAGCATTCAATAGGTGTTCTGTAGGAGTTGTTCCACATGTAGATGTATTTTTGATGTATTTGTGGGGAGGAAGGTGATCACATCTTACTCCTCTGCCATCTTGAAGGTCTCCCCTTTACACCTCTTATCTACATACACATGACACTTCTGTTCTGGGGAATATAAGTTATTTAAAAATTAGCAGAAAATAGCAGAGTACATACATATAAAGTTAACATAAGGAGAAAAAAATTCAAATCAAAACATTTTAGCTAATGAAAATTCTTCCCAAAATACTGACCACAAATCAGAGAAAGGCATAGCATTTCAACTAAATTGAAGATTCTGAAACAAAATTATGTGCAAATAAGAAGAAATGCATAACCAAAAAATTTACAGAAAATAACAGAAAAGAGCAGAAAGAAAGGTTTGTTGAATGCCTTAAAAAATTTAAGAAAAAGAAAATCTCTAAGAAATTAAGAATAAATTACAAGGTGTACTAGAGAGAGTAGATTTTATTAAACATACAATGAGAAGATTTCAGAGACAAAATAAAATAGAGGATAGTAATAAAAATGGAAAAATAAGTTCCAACATATTTAAAATTGAATTCTTGAAGAAAAATGAAACAACACAATAAAACTAGTGTTTAAATCTGTAGTCCAAGAAAATATTCCAAAAATAAAGGAAAATCTGAATCTCTATACATACACAGCCCAGTGTGTAATCTGAGAAAATTTACCAGGAACAGTTAACTCTAAGGTATCCTGCTAAAAATGTGGATCTTAAAGTTAAGAGAATAAAATCATCATAGAAAGCAAACAGTTTGGAACTGGACTTACAAACAGCAACATACAAAGCAAAGCAAAGCTGAAATTTTATTTTTAAAAAATTCTCAGCAAGAAATTGTGAGCCAATTATCTTATACCTAGCCAAACTGTTCTTCAAGTGTTAAGATTTAGAAAAATATTTTAAATATACGAGCACTCAGAGAATAACACTCATGAACGTTTTATAAGGAAAGAGCTACGTACAACCAAAAAACAAAACAAAACAAAAAGACTGGGAAAACTATCAAACGGGCTTATTGTCAGATTGTCAGCTTTGAATATATTTATTTTTAGACTCAAGACAAATACAAGATGTAAGACCAAGAGAAGAAGAATATTATGTGAATGTTATAAGTTTGGATGATGAGGAAATAACAACTTAAAAACTGGAGAAGGAGGGGAGAAAAGAGAAGGTATAATAAAATCATTAACTAGAGCATCCAAAATATATAGAAGTCAAAGGATACCACTTATGCACCAAAAAACAGAGCCTTGGAATAATGAAGCAAAAACTGAAAGACTAAATAGACAAATCTACAGTTGTAACCAGGGAGTTCAATAATTCATAGAATAAGCAAAGGTAAGATCAGTAAGGATATAAAAGATTTGAATAGTATCAATAAATTTTTACCTAATACAGAATTATAGAACAGTCCATTCATTAATAACAGAATACATGTTCTTCTCAAGTGCATGCAGAATATGTACCAAAATTGAGTATATTCTGAAAGATCTCAAATTAATGATCTGAGAGGCCACCTTAAGAATCTAGAAAAACAACAGGATATGAAAACCAATGTAAGAAGAACCAACATGTCAACTTGTACAAAACATTCTATTGGGAATTTTGTTGTGATTGCATCCAAGCTGCAGATCAGTTGGGAGAGAGTTACATCTTAATACTGAATCTTCCAATCCACAAATATGACCCATATCTCCATTTATTTAGATAATCTTTACTTTTTTTCAGCAATGTTTTAGTATTTTTTGATAAGGGATTCTTAAATATTGTTTGATATTTGGAATTTGAGTTTTTGATGCTGTTGTGAATTAAATTATATTTTTATTACTTTTTCCAAATATTTGTTATTAGTATCTAGAAACAATTGACTTTAATGTTGACCTTGTATCAGTGACCTTGATAAATTCACCTGCTGATTTTGGATTGGTGGGGTTTTATTTACAAATTTTTTTCTGTATCTACAAATTATAAATATTTTTGCATATATCATATATTTCAGAATAGACATTTTAAGACTGTCAAAATATTTCCAGAATGCAAACATATGAAAGTCTAACATTTTTATTAACTTATTATATATCCATACTATTATGTTTCTCTTAAATATAATACATTTGAAAATAGATTATCCCACAGATTGAACTAAATAGTGCACTCCCAGGTGAGACTTTAATCTGAGTTCCAGTTTAAACTCTTGTTATGTTTGGAACGTTAACAGAATAGGAAATAGTTATTATCTTTTGTATTTTGTGGGAAGTATTTTAGTAATATTATTTAAGATATTTGACCATATCCAAAGATTAATGATATCTACCAATTTCCATCACCCCAAAGAGTTACATAGGGACTAGAAAGTGTTCAACAGTAGACGATTGAATGAAGAGCAAAAAGGAATCATTACTGAGTAATAAATTCGTTAATCACCTTAGACTAAAGACAATGAAAAAATGATTACCAATGGTGATATTTACTCCAGTTAAACTATCATTTTTCCTATTTGCATATTTCAAATTTTATTTCTAATGAGAAGAGTTGGATTCACTTAGAATCTGCTAAGTATCATAAAAAAGAATATGAGCTCACTGGCCTGAGTACAGGGCATAAGATTGACACGTAATACTATTGCTTAAATGCCAATTCTTAAGTGCAGCACTGGAAGAATGGTTTCAAATACCTCTCAGTTAGCTTTATGCTCACTCCATCAACCTTCCCTCCCTGTCCACACCTTTTTTATCCCCTTACTTTCTTCTCTCTTTAAAGTAGTCCCTCAGATTTCCTCATCTAGACATTACACACCTTTCTTACTGTTTCTAGATTCTCACCCAATCAGTCCACCTTGAAAGAGTCTGAAACACAAGTTGGCCATGCCAGTAACGCCCTTACCTACAATCCAAACTCCGTAGGCTAGCAACTCTGGTCTTAGTGATCTGATTACTGCCCATCTCTACAGTTTCTCCTCCTTTCACTCCTTATATACAGACCTCACAAGATATATCCAAGTGCACAGTTATCCCCCAAGAGATAGGTAGAATTGTTATATTTTCTTTTTTCTGTTTTGATCAAGAAATGTGATTCTTCTCCCTTTTGAGAACGAATAGAAAAATGATGTTTCAAAATATATGACAATGACTTTGCGTATGTCTGTCAATTTTTTCGCTTTCATTCTTAGAGTTACAATTTTTTCCCTCTAAGATTTTTGTGCATGTTACGGTTAGGAATTTCCTATTGCCTCTCTAAGGATATACTTGTCAGTCCTAGTTTCTTCCTCAAGAGCTAATCCTTCCCTCAGCAGTGTGGCATTGCCCATAAGCTACAACTATTATCTCAGAGTAAAACAGAAATCATAAACTTGTATAACAGAAAATGCATGCCACAATAATGTGTAGTTAGAGGTTGACGGGGAATTGGTAGACATTGTATTTCTTTGGAGTTACTTGCTGGTGTTCTGAAAAGAATTGAGTTTCACATTTGACCTGCTCAAAGTAATTCAGTCTGCTTAACAACAATTATTTCAATATACATGAAGCGTCCTTGTATATTTTATGATTTCACAAAGACACTCAGAAGAATTGCAGAATTTTAATCACATGCATCATCACACTCTTCCAGAGTAAAGGAACTCTAAGCAGTTTCAAACTAGCAACTTCAAGAACACAAAGCCATTCCTTTCTTTTGAAATTGAAGAATAGTTGATTTACAGTATTATAGTAGTTTCAGGTGTAAAACATAGTTATTCAATATTTTTATAGGTTATACACCATATAAATTTATTTTAAAAAATTGGCTTATTCCCTGTGCTGTACATTACATCCTTGTTACTTATTTATTTTATTCCTAGTAGTTTGTACCTCTTAATCCCTTTCACCTATCTTGACCTCCACCCACTCCTTTCCCTCAGGTAACCGCTAGTTTGTTCTCTGTATCTATGAGTCTGTTCCTGTTATACCTGTTGATTTGTTTCATTTTTTAGATTCCACATATAAGGGAAAACATTACAGTATTTGTCTTTCTCTGTCTGACTTATTTCACTAAGCATAATACCCATCCATGTTTTCACAAACGGCAAAATTTCATTCTTTGTTATGGCTGAGTTTTATGTATATTCTTTAGCCATTCATCTGTTGATGGACACTTAGGTTGATTCCATATCTTGGCTATTTTAAATAATGCTGCTATGAACATTGGGGTGCATATATCATTTCAAATTAGCATGTTTGTTTTCTTTGTATATATACCCAAGAGTGGAATTGCTGGATCAAATGATAGTTCTATTTTTAATTTTTTGAGGAACATTCATTCTGTTTTCCATAGTGGCTGTAACTATTCACATTTCCATCAACAATGTACTAGGGTTACCTTTTCTCCGCATCCTTGCCAACACTTGTTATTTCTTGTCTTTTTGATGACAGCCATTCTGACAGGTGTGAGGTGATATCTCATTGTGGTTTTGATTTGCATTTCCCTCATGATATGCAAATATCATGAGAGAAATGTGATATTTGTTAAGTATATCTTAAGTGTTGTTAAGCATCTTTTCAAGTATCTGTTGAGCATCTATATGTCTTCTTTGGAAAAATGTCTAATCAGGTCTTCTGCCTTTTTTTTTTCTTTTAATGGTCTGAGAGGCCTTTTTATTTATTTATTTTTAATTTATTTATTTTATTTTATTTTGGCTGCATTGGGTCTTCATTGCTGAGCACACGGGCTTTTCTAGTTGTGGTGAGTGGGGGCTACTCTTCATTGCGGTGTTTGGGCTTCTCATCTTGATTGCTTCTCTTGTTGCCGAGCACGGGCTCCAGAGCGCAGGCTCAGTAGTTGTGGTGCATGGGCTTAGTTGCTCGGCGGTATGTAGGATCTTCCCGGACCAGGGCTCGAACCCGTGTTCCCTGCAGTGGCAGGCGGATTCTTTTTTTTTTTTTAACACCTTTATTGGAGTATAATTGCTTGAATATTAACCTTTTATCAGATATATTATTTGCAAATATCTTCTGGTCAGTAGATTGTCTTTTCATTTTGTTATTGCTAAGACTGATGTCAGAGAGTGTATTGCCTACGTATTTTCTTCTAGGAGTTTTATAGTTTCAGCTCTTACCTTTAATTCTTAAATCCATTTTGAGTTTACTTTTGTATATGGTGTGAGAAAATGTTCTAAAGCCATTCCTTACATGTACAGTTTCTGTCTTGCCGCTTTGGATTCCCGAAGAAAAATAACATAAACAGGTTTAGATGTGTTTATTTCTGTCCATTAGTGGTATATTTCACACTCATAGAATGCTGAAGAGTCTTGTGGAAGTTTTGAATTATGTACTCCTTAGATCACCTTTGTATATTCTTTAGGAACTTCTGGCATTGTCCTTTTATATTGATTACATTCTGTATTAGGCTCCTTGGGAAGCTGCAAGTTGCATCACTAAAAAGTTTTAATGCTTATCCAGATCAGTCCATCTTAATGTTTATCTCATAAAGGACTTTTCAAAGTTCATTACAATGATTGTTTACATGTATATCTTTTAACTGTTGAACTTTTTGTTTAGCAGAATAACTAGCAAAGTAGAAGTCCCTAAAATACTTGTTTATTGTGAAATGAAATAAATTACCCTGAGAACTTAGACATAAAATCACCCTCTGAAAGAGTTTACTAAGAATCAACAACAAATTGGATAAGAGAGGCAGGAACAGAAGTGATCAAGCCTAAAAGTAGGTTTATAGATGTGTTTCTAAGAGAAGCTTGGGAAACACTCAGAGCCAATCATGGAAACTGGGATGTGTGCTTAAATTTGGACTGTAATTAAATAAAGCCTGGGATAAAGATTGTCCTTGTGTTTCTTCACCAAAACTGAGGGCTGAATGTCTCTAGCCGCAGTCCTTCCTCCCAGGGGTCCTGCTGAAGCTGCATTGTCTATTTAGATCAGTACTAGTTTGCAATCACAAGCAAAGGCTGAATCTGGCAGAGCAATTACCTAGAGAAACCAGAAGCCAACTGAGCTTAAAGGGTACAAATTATCATGTTTAGGGATGAAAACAAAGTCAGAGACATCATCTCAGCTATCAGACCGAGTATGGGGTTGAATACACAAAGGGAAGTAGGCAGCCTAGAGCCATAAAGACACAGGACAGAAAGTGAAATTGAAGAATTGAAGGAGGGATTGGAAAAGGCACACGAAGATTCTTAACTTTACCTATGATAAGGGAAAGAGTTTCCCAGATCATTCTCCTCCTGGGTATTGGGTCTGCTGTGCTTAGGTCAGTTGGCCTGAGTTAAATACTTAGTTGTGAGATGAATACTGAGAGCCTATCCTAGCCATCCTACATAATTTATAATTAACCAAACTTGTCAAACCACGCTTTAAGACAAGGAGTATTACCTGAAATAAACAGGGTATTTAATAAGGATAGTGGGGTCAGTTCATCAGGAAGACATCAAAATAATAGATGTGCAATGAAAATGTTCTGTATTTTAATTGAAATGATAATTAGATGGGTATACACATTTATTTATATTCATATTTTACAGTTAAGATCTGTGAATTTCATTTTATATCAAGTTTACCTCAATAAAAGTTTTACAAAATGGACCAATTTTCAGCTATAATAATCCTAATAATTTAGCATATGCCATGAAATAGATATGGATGTGTTAAAGGCAGAGGGAAAAGAGAACTATTTTAGTCCTACCTGGAGAGGTCCCTCTGACTCCACCCCCAGACTTTAAGAAACGTGAAGTCAAAGAATTTATGAATCCAGTTTATTCCTATATATCTAATGCCAAGCACAGGGTCTGATGCATAGGCAATCAATAAGTATAGAGTATATACTGACTGATAAATGTGTTCACCTATCTGCCTAGTTTCTTAGGGATAACTTTCTTCAGATTCTTGAAGATAAATTCTGTGCTTATCCTGTGTCAGTGGTCAGGTGGACGTGAGTCTTGCTGTTTGCTGTTTCTGAAATTAGATGCTCACCCTTCATTGTCTTTAAAATGTAGCAGGTTTTTGCACACCCAAGTTCACTGCAACATTATTCACAATAGCCAAAAGTTGGAAGCAAACCAAATGTCCATTAATGGATGAACCGATAAAGAAAAAGTGGTATATACATACAGTGGAATATTATTGAGGCTTAAAAAAGAAGATTCTGCCACATGCTACAACATGGATGAAACTTGAGGACATTATGCTTAGTGAAATAAGCCATTCACAAAAAGACAAATACTGTAACATTCCACTTTTATGAGGTACCTAAAGTAGTCAAACTCATAGAAACAAAGAGTAGAATGGTAGGTTGGGGGAGGGGGAAATAGGGAGTTACTGTTCAATAGGTGTAGAGTTTTAGTTTTGCAAGATAAAAAAGCTAGTTCTAGAGATCTGCCGCAAACCTATTTGTAGGGCAGGAATAGAGACATAGACATAGGGAACGGACATGTGGACACAGTGGGAGAAGGGGAGGATGGGGCAAATAGGGAGATTAGGTTTGACATAAATACACTACCACATGTAAAATAGATAGCTAGTGGGAACCTGCTGTATAGCACAGGGAGCTCGGCTCGGTGCTCTGTGATGACCTAGATATGGGGGAAGGAGGGAGAGGATATAGGTATACATATAGCTGATTCACTTCATCATACAGCAGAAACTGACACAACATTGTAAAGCAATTTTACTCCAATTAAAAAAAAATGTGGACATACTCAAATCTATTGAGCTATACACTTAAGAATGAGTAAGATGTTAAATTTTGTTATGTGATTTTTAAATCACAATTAAACTTTTTTTTAATGTAGCTAGCTCTTTCATGTCTCATGTTACAGAGAATGTAAAAGCAAGTTGCCAGCAAAGATATCTGTCTCAGGTATTTACTTTAGGATAACTTCCTTTACCCTCTGAACTTGGCCCTCTGTGTTCTTGGTGTCTTATTTCTATGGTTCTTTGGCTCTGTCCTCCAATTCTCAGTATATGATCCTGGCCCTATCCCATGTTTTTGTGTCTTTTATGACTTACTGCTTGTTAACTAGATCCCCACCACTGCTTGTCCCTTGTTGACTCAGCATACTCCTTTGACGCTAGGAGCACCAGAGACCTGAGTAAGAGACACTGCCTCTATGTGGCAAGGCCTGTGAAATCCCCACTGCCTTGGTTACCCATCCCATCCCTCCAAAGGGAGGTTGATAGAGGATTTTGTATCTGGAAGCAAAATGGGCCCAACGTAGACATGTGATCTTAAATCCTTGTAACAACTGTGTAAGCATCCTTCAACAAAGAATGTTCAGATTGACCAGAGACCTATGCTCAGAGACACCTAGTTCTTGCTGTAGAAGAGGACACAGCATGTCAAATGTTCAGTTTTGGAGTCAGAGAGCTCTGAGTTCAAATCCCAGCTCTGCACTTACTTAGAAAGCTCTAACCAATGTCTAAGTCTTTCATTTTCACCACCAGCATGGATGTTATGAAGCCAAGCAGACAGGAATGTGATGAAAATAAAATAACATTATATGAAATATGTACTTAGTAGTCATTGTAACATGGTAGATACTCAATATTTTTTCTTAAAATTTCCTTTTCATTTATAGGGAAGTAAGATCAGGTTTGGGAAACTAAGGTACCTAGGTCAGAGCAGAATCAACAGCAAGCAGTCTCAGCACAGAGATGCAAACATTAGACCAATCTCCTCCAGCCTCCCCCTTCCATTTGACTAAAGTCATTTTTGAGTCCAGTCAATGAGAGGACCTGATTCTGGGATAATCTGGGCATTTAAAATTTCTTAGCATTTATGAAATTCATTGTGTCACATTTTGAGTTTGTAAACATTAAGGTTAATTCCATATGCCTCACAGCCAGGAGGTTCCAGGTCATTATTCAGCACGTACTATGCCATCATATAATTCTTGTCACATCATCATCACATGATCACAGGTGGTGAGTGAGGTTTCTAACAACCTGACTAAAGGGTTTGTTTCATGGATGAACATCACTGGGGTCATTTAAGGGCTCTCTGCAAGAGTTAATTCCTTCAACCTGTGCCCCAGCCTGGCCATATGGTCCCAGAATCTCTGGGAGGATCTTCCCCAGGCAAATGGCACAGGGTCAATTCACAAAACCAGTACCTTTAGCACCTGGAGATGTAGAATGTAGCTGATTCATTAGACTAGTGGTGTCAGGAGCAAAAAGAAACCTCTAGCAAATCATAGATAATGAAATGACTTTGACACTTACATGCAGGCATTTTATAGAGATTTAAGGCAGGTACAAAAAACAAAGAGAAAATGAAGGAGTCTTTGTCTCCTTACCTCCTCCAAGTCTTGACCAGCTCCCAAAAAGGACATGTAACAAAACAAAACAAGCCAACGGCCAATCAGAAAAGTCATAGGACCTGTAAAGTGCTATTATAATACTGCAAATTAATAAAGGAAGCACAAGTATTGTGAATTGGTAAAGAAAGAGATAAATAAAAGAAATATGGACTAGCCTAGCAAGAATATAATTCACAAAACTTAATGTGTGAGGCCCTTGCTGCTGTTTTGACAAAGACATGTATTTGGAAGGTATTTTCTTCTTTGGTTTTAGAAGAAATTAAAGAAATATTAGGGGGAAATAAGCCACAATTACTTTCCCTAAATAATCTATTCGTCATATTTTACCATCCAGTGTTTGTCTTCATACATCATACTTTAGACTTGTAATCAGTGTAAATGACATTTTATACTGACAATTCAATTACTGTGCTAGCATAGCAATTTTTCCATATGACTAAGTAGTTTTAAAAGTTATTATTTTCTCCTCTTCTTAATACTTTTATTTATTCTTACTTTAATCTCTCCAGTGAATAGGAGATAGTCCTACAAATATTCAGTGGCTTGCCACATCTGAAAAAATGTAGGGCAGTTGTCAGGGGCACAGGATGACATCTCTTCCATAAGTAAAAACAAATGATGATATGGTGCATCTTCTCCCACAAAGGAGGAAGTCCAGTGCCTGGCAAGCCACTTTGGGTTCTGGAAGTAGCATTTTGATGCCTAAGAATACTACTCAGGCCCACATACTATAAATGTAAAAACAAAAACAAAAAAACTACCATCTTTGAGCTGGGCCCAGAATAGGAAAATTTGCAACAGAACCAGATGGTGGTTCAAGAAGTCCTGCCATGAAGGCAGTAAAATCTGCCAGACTCTATGGTAGGCCACAAAGATGTTGTGTGGAGTTTGTGGCAAATTCCAGTGGAAGAATCACAATGAAGTCACCTTGGGAGCAAAGACACCTAAGCTAAGAATACGAAAGTTAATCAATTAGAATTAATTATCTCCACTAAATTGTATGAATCATAGCTTTTAATATGAAATTTTGTCATAAGATTTTTGTAAAGCTCCAATAATTGCCTTACTGGACCCCCAATCTACATGTCTATTTATTCCTCTGACTCCTACTTATTTCTCATATCTAAATTGAAATTTCATTTAATCATAGAAGACTTTTCTGACCCTGCCAATTTAAATGATCTCATCTCCAACTCATCCAGAGTTATTCTCTCTCTAATAGACCCTATTATTTTCCTTCATAATAATAATCACATTTGGTAATTCTATTTGTGTGTGTGTGTGTGTGTGTGTGTGTGTTTTATATCTATACCCTTCTATATCTGTGTCTATATATAAGCATCGTGAAAGCCATGATCAAGTCTGTTTTGTTCACTGCCATATACTCAGTGCCTAGCACAGTGCCTGGAAATAAATAAATATTGATTGAATGAAAGCTCAAAGACTTCTCTTTTCTCTTTCGTATGAAGCTTTCTTATAAATAAATATGATAAAGTTCACCAATTTAATGGAAATGGAATATGAACTTGTTATAATTCTGGCTCTCATGGAGCTTTCATTCTAGTCATGGAGACTTTTTGAGAATGTAACCTCTAAAAGAATTATTATCTAATTATTAGATAGAGGCCTATCCTGAAAAAGGGAAATGGTGGAAGAGAGCATGTTATATAGAGAGATGTTAGCAAAGGCAAAATTCTTTGGTGGGATCACATTTGGCAAATGTGATGAACAGAGTGGTCCAATGGGTTTAAAGCGCATAGTAAGTAGATAATTATAGAAGATGAGGCTGGGAAGGTAGGCAGAAACAAGATCATGTGGGATCTTCTGAGTTTTGGTAAGATTCTTTTACTTTATTGTAAGTGAAGTAGAAGATCATAGCAAGTTTTAAGCAGAGCAACAATATCTAATTCAAACCTTTACAATGCTATTCTTCCTTTATGGAAAATAGGTCGGGATAAAAGTGGATGGAAGGAGTGGAAACAAGGGCACCAATTAGTAGACTGTTGTTTCAGCGTAGGAGAAATACGATGGCTTTAACTAAAGTGATAGTTTGGAGGCAGAGAGTCAAGAGAGGACTTAGTATACTTTTTCAATTCTAACATGAATTGAAGGTGGGTTGGTTGTGAGACAATGAGGGAAAGTAAAGAATCAAAGATGATTCCTACATTTTCGGTTCAAGAAATTAGGGGGATGGTGGTATCTTTTGTTGGGAATAAGGGTAGTTTTGGTTGGAGGCAGAGTCAGAAATCAGAAGTTTGCTTTAGGGCATATGTTAAATTTGAAATGCTTATTAGAAATCTAGCTGGAGATGTCAAGTAGAAGCTGGGTAGCTCAGTTTAGAATACAGGAAAGAGATCAGAGCTGTAAAGATACATAAGGAAGTAGTCAGTATGTGGTTGAAATCAAGGAGGTATGAGAAGAGAAAAATAGGGGAAAGAGCCAAGGTTGGTTGCCAAGCCCACTAGTATTTACAGATTATTTGGAAGAGGAGACGCCAACAAAGGAGACTGAGAGCAAAACCAGGATAACATTGCATCATAGAAACAAAGAAAATAATTTCAGGAAAGAAAGAGCCATTTAGTTGTCAAAAACTATTAAACACTTGAGTAAAATAAAGACCATTGGATCTGGCAAACTGGAGACCATTGGTAATCATGGCAGAAATAGTTTCAATGGAATAGAAAGAATGATAACTCTATTAGAGTAGACTGAAGGGGATAACACTTTAATAGTATTGGCGATATCACTACTCTACTCTAATACCTATTCAGCAGATTAGATATTTAGTCAATAAATTCACCATTCATTTATGCAGTCATTTTACAGTTCTCCCTAGCAAGAAGTTAAGATTTCCAGGTAATTAAGGGATGGTCCCTGTCCTGAAGACATTATCTTTCAGATATCTCATAACTCTCAGGAATATATCATTAAGTTCTGGAAATTTTTCTAATACAGTTGTTCAATTTTGTATCTGCCAAAAGATGATTTAAAATTTTACCTCCCTGATGCTTTATTCAGGAAAAAATGAAGCTAAAGCTTGATTTAGTCATACACCTTTTCAAATTCTTCAGCCTGGCAGAGTGTTTTCATTCATTTTATAATGTTTTTCCATGTTCAATATATTAAAAAAATCTTTTTATGGGTTTAAATGAAGTAGAGGATGGCTATTCATACTCATAACTTCTTTAACAAGTTTTCTTTATTTGCCCCATATTCTAGTCCTAAATGATTTGACAGTTTGGGGTCAATAACTGACTAAGAATAGATTCTCTTCTTAAATTCACTAGTTCTTCAATAACAGTAGAGGATTCATTACAATGAATAAGTTTCTTAGTGCAGTAATTAGAGAGTTTGATATTGATTTCCCATGCTGTGACAATTGCTGGCATTTCTGTGACAAAAATAACCATTATATTTAGAGAATCCTTTAAATACTTAATACAAATAGAAGTTTGAGGCACAGATACATCCATTATTATATCAGAAGTAGTTAAAAAAAATTTTCCCTTTACCACAATCCAAAGATACAGTACTGACTTGAGATACAGGTTAGAATGCTCTTTCATGCTATTTTACTTTCGAAATGGAAGATGTTTAGCATTATCACTGATACAGGGTTAGGGTTTTTGTTTTTTTAATGTCTATCATACAGAAATTTTAAAAGTGAAAGAAACCCATCTGGTGATCCCACCATCCAGAAATAATTGCTGTTAATATTTTTATATATAATCCCTTGTAAATACTTTTCTATGCTTATGTCTTTAAATTTAATGCCTGAGAATAGATCTGGCTGTTACAACAACACTTCTTCATGCTTTTCAGGGACTACTTTGTTAAATTGATTTTCCTGTTTTCAAAGAAAATATTAGTTTTTGTAGAAAATTTAAGTGCTACAGAGTAAAAAGAAACCCCCTCACCATCACTTCCGCTAATCTCATCACCCAACTATAAGAAGAGCCAGTATCAACATTTGGGTGGTTATCCTTCCAGAATGCATTTTACATTTGTAGTTAGTTTACATTAGTAGAGACTTTACTGTGGATAATTTCATATAGATTAAATCATATCATGCATACTATTTTGCAGCTTGCTTTATTAAAAAAAATTAAAGTCATGATATCTTTTAATAGAAATGAATGCAGAGTATGTCCTTATGTGGTTGTAAGTTATTTAATGTCATTTATTAATGAGCACTTTAATTCTTTTCAGTTACTTTTTTTGCTATTTCAAGTTGCAATGAACATTCTTGTACCTTTGCATTTTCACTCTTGTCAGTTTATCTCCTTTTCTCCCTTTAATCTCAAAGTAGTTTTCTCTTAAAATATGACTCAGGTGTTCTCGCCATTTAAATGATATGGCTATAAATACATAGGGTGTTAATGGTCTGTCTCAGGATGTTCTGGACCCCTATATCTCCCCTTGGTTTTCTTTTCTGAGGAAGTCAGTGGGGTCAGATGGGGTCACAAAGTATCATCTAAATGAGTAAGAAGGGAAATGGGGCATTACAACCCCATCCTGTGAGACAAATGGGTACATAATGAATAATTCCATTTATATGAAATTCTAGAAAATGCAAACAAATCTATAGAGACAGAAAGCCAATCATCAGTTGCTGGTGATGGTAGAGGGTGGTAAGAGCAGGGCAGAGGGATTATGAAGGAGATGAGGAAGCTTTTGGAGGCGATGGATATGTTCATACTCTTGATTGTAATGACAGTTTCATAGGAGTATTCATATGCCAAAACTTAATAAATTGGACACCTTAAAAATGTGCAGTTATTGCATGGCAATTATAATGACAAATTATTGATAAATCTGTTAAAATATGACAAAAGGAATATTAATAATGAACACTGAGAGCTTTCAAATATACACAGTTGCTAAATTATCAACTAATATTACATATTTACATTTTGCTTTTAAATTTACAAAGAACTTTAATTACATTTTCCCATTTGATCCTCACAACAGTTTTGTTGAGTACACTGGACAGGCACTCTAATCCCATTTCACAGATGAGAAAACTGAGACTCAGAAAAGTTAACTTGCCCAAGATTAAAAAGCTACAAAGAATTGGGTCTAGACTTTTACCTATGCTGTGCTGACTTTCCATTCTGTGCAGCCTTTATGATAACACATTGTCTCCCCCTCACTGGTTACACCTTTGATCCCTCATTTTCAGGATCTCTAACTTGATACTGCATTAGGCAGTATACAAATCTGGAGCTATCATTATAGAAAAATCAATACCAAAACATACACAGTTTTTACCCCCAAAGAATTTACAGCAGGGACTCAAAGATATATTTGTACACCGATGTTCATAGCAGCACTATTTATAATAGTCAAAAGATAGAAGCAACACAGATGTCCATTGATGGATGAATGGATAAAGAAAAAATAGTGTCTACATGCAATAGAATATTATTCAACCTCCAAAATGAAGGAAATTCAGACACGTGCTATATCATGGATGACCCTTAAGGACATTATGCTAAGTGAAATAAGCCAGTCACAAAGGGAAAACTGTTGTATAATTTCATTTATATGAGGTACCTAGAATAGTCAAATTCATAGAGACAGAAGGTAGAATGCGCTTCCCAGAGATTTCAGGGAGAGAAGAATAGAGACATTGTTTAATGGGAACAGAGTTTCAGCTTTGTAAGATGAAAAGAGTTCAGGAGATGGATGTTGTGATAGTTGCACAACAATGTGAATGTACCTGGTGCCACTGAACTGTACACTTAATAATGGTTAGATGATAAATTTAAGGTTATATGTATTTTACTACAGTTTAAACAAAATTTTAAGGTGAGTTTTTAAACATACTCTTTATATTTATTTGGAAACTCAGAGACCTAGAAAGCATGTGTGGGCTTATTACAAAAAAAAATCCCAAAGTATCAGTTATTTACTTTGTCGCTGTTCTCAAAATTTACTTCTGAGACATAACATAACCTGTTAACAAAATCAGGCTACAGAGAGCCTATCTCCATACAGAGAGGGAATGAAATATAGCATATGAAATGTTCTCTGCCTCATGCCTGCACTCTGACTGGAAATCCCATAATTTGGAGCCTTGCTGAATTGGAAAAGTCAACTACTGTAGTTGGTCAGTTCTACCACAATTTTTAGCTGTAGTTGCCCTTCCTGTTTTCCCCTCTTGACTCCTTCTAGTTCATTCTCTACATAGTAGCCAAAGAGCTTTAAAAATACATTATGGTATTATGCTAAGTGAAGTAAATCAGAGAAAGACAAAGACTGTATAATTTCACTCATACATGGAATCTAAAAAAGTTAAACACATAGAAACAGAGAGTAGAAGGGTAGTGGCCAGGGGCTGGGGGTGGTCAAAATGGGGAGATTGGTCAAATGGGAAAAAAATTTAACATAAGATTAATAAGTTCTGGGGATATAATGTAAAGCATAGTGACTATGGTTAACAATACTGTATTATACACTTGAAATTTGCTAAGAAAGTAGCCCTTAAATATTCTCACCCCCCCACACACACACAATATGGTAACTAACTAACCTTATTGTGGTAACCATTTTGCAATATATATGTGTATTAAATCATAATGTACACCTTAGACTTATATAATGTTATATGTCAATTACATCTCAGTAAAACTGAAGAAAATACATAATTTTATGTCAAGTCACTGCCTAATGTCTTCGTATTTTGTGTAGAATAAAATCTAAACATCTTACTGTGGCATATAAGGTGCTGCACCATCTGGTCCTCACTATCTGGTCCCTTTGGAGCAGCTTGTAGCACTCTCTGCCTCTCTAGCATCCCCTAGACCACTGACATTCTTTCTTTTTTTAAACACATCAAGGTCCTGCCACAGGGCATTTGCACATGCTATCGCCTTGCTTGAAAGGCTCGTTTCTCCACTTTTCAAATGTATTCTTCCTTGTCCTTTGGATCTCAAATATTACTTCTTCACAGAAGTCTCTCCTGAATACCTTATTTAACATGGGCCCACCCATTATTCTCTCTGTTCCCTCTTTGTTAATTTCATGACATTTAACACAATTTGTAATTATGTCATTAGTTGTTGACTCTTTTTCTGTTTCCCCTGACTTGAATCTAAGCTCTTGAAGGGCTGGAACTATATTTAGTTTTGTTCACTATTGGCCAGAGCTCCTAGAAGAAATTTGGCACATAAGAGCAAATCAATACAAATTTGTTGAATGATTGAGTGAATAAAAACAAAAATTAAATACACCCTAAATACCCATCAATAGAGGAATAGGTTTTCTATAAAATACCATTCTATTGTTTAAAAGAATGAGAGATATTCCACATAGTATTGTTAAATGAAAAAAGCAGGTTACATAACAGTGCATTCAATGCAGTAATATTTTTAATAAAAATGTGTATTTATATGTGAGTATATATACACCTATATGTATATATGTGTGTGTATGTGTGTGTAATTCAGAGCACCTACAGAGGAAACTATTAACAATAGCCGAAGAAGGAAATAATACTGTAGAAGGGTGGGAACTGGATGATGAGAGACTTTAGTTTTTTTTTTCCTTTAATTTTGCTAGAGTGAATTTTTACTTCTGTGAGTACATTCATGTTTTTTGTATAATTTAAAAATTATTATATTTTTGTTTGCTGATACCTTTATTTAATATGTTCAATTTAATTTGGGAAATTGGATAATCAATAGGTGTGAAAAGTTACCAGAATCAATATATGGTGCAAATGGGATGCTATATGTAGAGATTAAGTAATTTCAAGCCCCTAAACTAAAATTGTTAGGTAAGAATAAATTTTCAATATTGGAAACACTAGGGGTAAAATAATTACACATTTTTGCTCATTCAAGAAGATAAGTTATGTGCTATTGTCATGAGATTTCAGGCCTGAAATATTGATTTTTTATACCAATAATGAATAAATATATTTGAGAGTTTTACATTTTATTCAGCAGTGCTTCAATTGGTAATGAAAACAGAGACAAGACATCAGAAGATTTTACAACCAAGAAGAGTTGTGTCCATTCATTCGTACACTTGATCAGCTCTGTCACATTTACTCAACTTCCAAAAAATAAGCAAACAAAAAAAAAGAGCTTTGTCTATTTTTATAGTCTGTTGGATCAATGTGGGAAGAATGCATATATCCTTTATATAACTGCCAATTCAAACAGAATTGCAGAAATGCAATTCATGATTGATTCCTGAAAGAATTATCACAAAATATAGGTCAGAGGGAACCTCAAGGATTCCAACCCACTGCCAGCATTTGGAAACTTGCACTTTCTTGCCCAGAGGAGGCACAAGTGCAAGACAGCTTCAGGCTCTCAAGGTTAAGCATCAGACAGCCTTGAAGACTTTGCAGTTTTGAGCTTGAGGCCACTTCTTTTTCCAAGTTCTGCCTTCAACTTCTTTGCCTCAGGAATTAGAGTCTTTTCCTGCATCACTGTCACCTTTAACATTGTCATCACCAACAGATGTGCTTCTTTTCCTAGCCTGGCTACAGAGTAGAACATGGTCTCCCAAGAACCTACTTTCCTTGATATTCTGAGAAGAGTATAGTCTCTGTACCCTTGGGCATGAAATAGCTCAGCAACAATGCCTCAGAGTCACAGGAAGAGCAGGAGTAGTGTAGGAGAGCATCCTATGGTGTACAGGAAAGATGGTGGTATAAAACCATATATAAAATTTTAAGTCTCCATCGGTTCCAATGGGCAGTTTCCAGCTCAGTCTGGATGGCCACCAACTCATTAGTGTTGAGTTCCATGAACATAGATTTCCAACAGGCATTTTCTTATTGAGACAATTTGAATATTAAAAGTATTTTCCCTCAATTCCTGATTATAGGAAGAACAATCTTCTTCCTCACTCCATGATCCCTGCATCTGACCATGAAATAAAGACTATTATTCTCTTGAAAGTATTAGGAGAAACTATTCTGGCCTCCCCGCCTCACTCATGCTCCCCGCAGAAGGAAGGCCTTAACTGAATGGGAGGAGGTCACCAGGGTCACTGACTTCTGTAAGGAACATAAAGGTTATGTTCATATATTCATTACCTTCTCCTCTCCTGGCCCCTCCCTGCAGTAAGCCTAGTAGCTGATTATTTACCAAAAATAGAGCTGATGTTTTGATCCTTCCAAACTCTATTTCTTAAAATGTTCAGAAACGTAGAGGAGAAATGTCTCCATAGAAATGTTCATTGCCTTCATGGTTTAAGTCTCAGATTGATGGATGTCTGTCTCAGATCCACAAACCACCGAGGAATGTGGATGTTTGAGACCGAATGAGGTAACAATACATTTAAGTAATGTTTATTGAACTTAGCACAGAAAAGACACTTACCAAACAAAACTAACAAAAAAATGAATGAAGATATAAATAGCTCATATTTATTTAGTGAGCATAAACTAAGTGCAAGATGCACACACAATTGGTAACATACCACATCAATCAAGGTCCTTTCCAGAAACGAAATTCCACTCAGATGGTTTCAACTCAAGCGTCTTTAATAAAGGGACTATTTACAGAGGACTGGGCAAAGTTAAGAGAACTAACCATGGATGCTGAAGCACCCAGGAGTAGAAATAGGCAAAAGCCATTCATTATGATACTTAGGCCTGAAGGACACAAGGAAGAATAGTGTTGCAATGGCCCAGTAAGAGCTGGCACCCTGGAGGAGGGGCCGTGGGACGGAAGGAGGAGGGTCAGATCTATTGCCGTAATTTGCCAGAACCAGGACCCTTAAGCAGAGAGAAAACAAAGGAGAAAGACCAACTGCTTCTCCTTTTCTCCTGTCTCCTTTCAGTGTGTCGCATTGACCAGAAGCAACCAGAAACTAGCCAGCCAGGGAGTCTGGGTGATGCAATGTGTAAGGATCAGCCTTAGGGCACAGAAGAGGGTAGAAAAGAATAGAGAATGGGTCAGTCAGAGCAAAGTGGGGAGACAGAAAATGGAAAGCAGTCAATACAAATGTGTAAAAAGAATTATCTTAATTTTCAAAACTATCTTGTGAGATAAATACAGTTATTCTCATTGTAAATGTTAAAAAAAGTGAGTAGAGATGGTAAATAAATTGTTCAATTCCTGAGTCCACAGGCTTAATAACTAAACTATTCTAGATGCAGAGTATATGCCCCAAAATGTTTGCTTCAATAATTAATTAAGTAGGAGCTATATTTGATATAATTAGGCATACATTGTCTTTATAAATATAAGCTAATTAACCATAGTAATTATTGGTCTGTAAAAGAGGGATGACTTTTCTCCCCTGAGATACCAAATGCCACTTAATTAGGATTAGGAAACTACTGAAGGAACATTCAGGATTAGAGTTGAAAGGCAGAGGAAGCAGAGATTCACTAGAAGTGAAGAACTCTGAAAGGCAGGTTTTTCTCAGGCAGCCAACAGAGCATAAGTCCTCATTGAGTTTCCACAAACATCTTTCCTCCTCATACCTCCGGCATGATTTAGGCAAACGGTGTTAATCTAGTGCCTGAGCACACAGTTCATGCCCCGACTCTATACTCTTCCATGTGCTATTCCCTGGGCCTGAAATACCTTTGTTCCATTTCTTTTCCTGATCTTATTTTTCAAACTTATTTTTCAACTTATTTTTCAAAGCCATCTCCTCTGTGAAGTCCTCCTGAAGGCTGGGGATGTGTCTTGCACTCCTGTGTACTCCTCATGTCTTACAAATAGCCTGAAACATATTAGACACTCCGTGAATGTATTTAAATTAATTAAACTAAGGAGAGAATAAGAATTGGGTTCTGAAGATTGCAGACTTTGGGGGGAAGCAATATAGAGAGACACAGGACTAAAATGGGGTAGATATTAGAGGTAGATTAAATTGATAAAAAGAGCCATCAATAAAGCTAATTTCGGGCCTCCCTGGTGGCGCAAGTGGTTGAGAGTCCGCCTGCCGATGCAGGGGATACGGGTTCGTGCCCCGGTCTGGGAGGATCCCATATGCCGCGGAGCGGCTGGGCCCGTGAGCCATAGCCGCTGAGCCTGCGCGTCCGGAGCCTATGCTCCGCAACGGGGGAGGCCACAACAGTGAGAGGCCCGCATACCGCAAAAAAAAAAAAAAAATAAATAAATAAATAAATAAATAAATAAAGCTAATTTCCTATACAGCACAGAGCTGGACTGTGTTCCCTTGAAACTGCCCACAGCACCATGTGGAGTTCTGCTCAGTGTCTGCCACCCAAAGTCTCCCTGTATATCCCTTTGTTACTTACTGTTTGAAGAATTATGCACATATGTTTCTTTACCTTTCTTATCTTTACATTTTATCTTCTCTCTTATAATTTATAGCTAAAGTTGCATTGAATCAGTTTGATCACAAATATACACTATTCCTTCCCTAACAGAATGGCTACATTTTACTTTTATTTTTAAAAATTTTAAAGATCTTACTGGCTTTATTCAGTGATTCATGAATCAGGCAGTATCCAGCCTAACAGACGGAAAGGAGCTCCAAGGAGAGTATAGGTGGAAGGGAGCATGAACAAGGATGTTCTACTAGCAAAAAGTAGATTGGCAGCAATGTCACTTTCCTTTAAGGGATGGGGTCTATCAGGCAGGTTACTTAACTAGAGCTGATTACGCGATTCCTGATTGACTGGTTTAAGATTGCATTTCTGGGAGAGCCGAAACTGTAATTAAGTCTCAGTTTGGTGAGGTGGGGCTTAGCATAAGTGACTCCATTTGGGGCCCGTTGTCTTGTTTTTATCAATCCCCCCCCCTTTTTTTTTGGCCACACCATGCGGCTTGCGGGGTCTTAGTTCCCCAGCCAGGGATCAAACCCATGCCCCCTGCATTGGGAGTGCAGAGTCTTAAACCCTGAACCGCCAGGGAAGTCCCTCAATTCCCACTTTTTGATGAGACTCTCAGTCTGAGATGTGATCACAATTTGGCATTGGCATTACTCCCAGCTACTGCTCTAAAGTTCTCTTAAGTTTTTGCTGAATCTCTGTGGTGTTTACAGGTCGCTACACTGGGTTCACTTTCTTTAAGTCAGTCATTCTCTTCATTCCTTTTCTGATGTTCTAGTTTTAGGGAAATCCTTTGCTTGCTGGTTAGTGGTTGTAAACATGCATTTGAAGATTTTGAGAGAATACAAAGCCCCAGGGAAACTACTGTGATTATCGTAAGCGGGATAATTCCTAATATCTGGCGTGTACTTTGGAGCAGAATGGCTACCTTTTAATATAACCTTTTTATGAGTCATTATTCATCTCAAATTTGACATTATTAAAAGCTTCTTTTGCTCCCAACTCCACCCACCTCTCCCCACACCCAGATTTATATGGAGTTGATTGCTATGTTAGCTAAGGCATCAGACAAGGCATGGAAGAGGCTATGATGATGAATAAGATATGGTTTCTGACACTAGGAAGTTTGGGCTGTAACAGGAAGAGTAAGAAAAGATGTGCAATAATTGATCTAAAGAATATAATTTTTGAGGTGCAGAAATAATTGCTAGGGTGTAAAGAGACGAGAGAACTCACTTCTGATAAGGAGAATAGGAAGGGCTACACGAAGAATACAACATCTTTTTATTTTTATCCAGTTTTGAAATTGCCATAGACTTTAAGTTTATGAACCAAGGAGCAGATAGGAGAATGATGGGTTTTTTCCTACCTCTTTTAAAGGGATTAGAAAAGGAATGGCGTTCAAATTTAGGGTGACACTGGAAGAAAGGGGAACACAGTGCATGCCATAGAGGGATGATTTATAAAGTTATTCAATTCAAGGGAAGCAGATGCTCAGAGCCTAACATGACTCAGGAAAGTCATAAATCTCTCCCCTTTTCACCCTGGGCCACCATATTGCACATCAAGAGACACCATACACGTCATATTCTATGTACATGTAAAACAGTCAGGAGCCTCCAGGAGTCTTTTTCCTTATTGCTTTCTCATGAAATTTTAATACCACAAAGATGCTGTGTGTCTTTTATGCACTGTACATATATCTGTGCTTCATACCTAAAAGAGTAAGATTTTTTGTTCCTTCCCTTACCTGCCCCCCATCAAAAAGAACAAATCTTCACCCTCTTGGGAGTGATACCATCTGTGTTGAGAATGCTTGATGGGAAAGCGTTATCTATTCATGTTACAGGGGACATCTTTGTAGACCATAATGTGAATGGTTCTGCTGGAGGGGAGAAACCCAGATCCCCCATACCACTTAGAATCTCCGGAGAGATTAGACAATAATTAAGTGACACTATGACAGGCAAATTTGATTTTTAGACATTTTAATTTCAATCTCAAATATTAGGTTATCTTAGTTGACATCTAAGTCACACCACAGGTACTGAGAAGAATTCCCACATCTTCACAAGGCTGATGAAACTTTCCTGAAAGACTGTAAATCATCCATCACAAGGGCTTTTGAATGTGTAGCAGACTTTAATGAAGGATTAAGGCTGCTGCTGATCCTCAGACTTTCCCACTTAGGACAGCCCCCCTCACTTCCTGATTCTGCATCTCAAGTACCTTCATGAAGATTCATTAGCGTCATTATTCTGAACTGGCTTTGACATATCACTTTCATTCTCACTTTTCCTACTCAACTTTTTCATAGAAGAGGTGAGTATAGAGATTTCTTTTTTTTTCTTTTTTTTTCATTTTAACAGTTTTTAATGAAAGTTGTATGCAAGACTACTTCATTCCTGCATCTTCTCAATTGTTTCTTCCTTATATTTGCCCTTTTCCTTTCCTACTTGGTGAGATTTGACTTTATGTTCGAGGATCTTTTTGCGGTCTTTGTCCAGCTTTAGTTTGGTGATAACCACCTTGCTGGGGTGAATGCCCACATGGACAATTGTGCCATTAGCCTTCTCCCGCTGCACTCGTTCAGTGTAGATGACATATTTCTTCCTGTAAACTTGGACTACTTTGCCAATTTGCTGCCCTTTGTAGTGCCCTTGTACAACCTGAACTTCATCATCCTTCCGGATGGCATGGATCGGACATTGTACTTCTGTCTCAGCTCTTTAGAAAGAGGGGAAGACATAATCTTCCTGCGAATGTGGGAAGGTGCATTGAAATGCCTTTTCCGGTTCTTGCTTCAGTCAGAAGTCACAAAGGGATTGAACTTCATTTCGGCCACTAGCGCTTCAGCGATGGCCACAAAAGGGCGAGATTTATGTTCTTGCTGATGTGAATTGTCTCCCAAATACACAGAGATTAAAATGTGAGAGTGGTTATTGTTCATTACAGTTTTATTTATTTTATTTTATTTTTTTAATTAAAACTTTTTATTGTAGTGAAGTATATAACATAAAATTTTCCATTTTATCCATTTTTAAGTGTACAAATCAGTGGCATTACTTGCATTCACAATGTTATGCAACCAATCATCACTATTTCCAAAATTTTTTCATCACCCCAAGCAAAAACTCTGATGATTAGGCAATAACTCCCCATTCCTCCCTCTTCCCATCTTTAGTAATCTCTATTCTACTTTCTGTGTCAATTAATTTGCCTATTGTAGACATTTCATATAAGTGGAATCATACAATATTTGCCCTGTTATGTCTGGCTTATTTCACTTTGAACAATGTTTTTAAGTTTTATCCATGTAGCAATAGGTACAAGAACTTCATTCCTTTTTACAGCTGAATAATATTCCATTGTATATATATCCTGCATTTTGTTTATCCATCTGCTGATGGACACTTGGGTCGTTTTCATCCTTTGGCTACTGTGAACAATGTTGCAGTAAGCATTGACATACAAATACCTGAGTCCTGTTTTAAATTCTTTGACATATATACCTACAAATGCAATTGTTGAGTCAGGTGGTAATTCTACGTTTAGGTTTAGAGAATTGTTTTCCACCATTTTATATTCCCACCAGCAATGTACCAGGATACCAATTTCTCTACATTCTCACAAATACTGTATTCTTCTTTTTTTATATAGCTATTCTACTGGTTGTGAAGTGACATCTTATTGTGGTTTTGATTTATATTTTTTCTGATGATGAATGATTTTGAGCATCTTTTTAAAAATTATGGTAAAAAACACATAACATGAGATATCCCCTCTTAACAAATTTTTAAGTGTACAGCATTAATGTTATACATAAGCATTAGCACAATGTTGTACAGCAGAGCTCTAGAACTTTTTCATCCTGTGTGACTGATACTCTGTATCCTCCTTATAGTTTGTTTTTTTTGCGGTACGCAGGCCTCTCCCGTTGCAGAGCACAGGCTCCGGACGCGCAGGCTCAGCGGCCATGGCTCACGGGCCCAGCCGCCCCGCGGTGTGTGGGATCCTCCCGGACCGGGGCACGAACCCGTGTCCCCTGCATCGGCAGGCGGACTCTCAACCACTGCCCCACCAGGGAAGCCCCCCTCCTTATAGTTTTAAATAACATTTTTTTCCATTACGGGGAGTCATGTATCATTATAGATATTTTAGTTAAAAATTGAAGAGGTAGTGTTTGGGATTACTAGCCAGATTCTGTTTTTTGCTTTTTCTTCCCATTTTTCAAGTATTGTTCTTTGTAATGCCAAACAACAGCAAAACGCTTTCACTTTTCTTTAATCGAATGATCTGTCTTGAGAATAAATTGGTTTTTCAAGGGCCTATTCAAACATTAAGACTCAGTGGTCACATTCAAGTTTATTAAAGAAAATTCTCACATAGAACACAAATCTAGACTCTGAAACCTCTAAACCTCTGACCCTTGGAAGATGTCAGTGGACCAGGTTCAGGTGATAATCTAGAACCACTGCTGATATTTTCACCAGCCATTTTCCTCCTCGATATTAGCCAGAGACCTGGTCTACACCATACTCATCAATCTCCTTTCTTGCCTCGATTTTTGTGACATTTGATTACCATAAGGTTGGGAGATTTTAGTTCATAAAGTTTAAATGATGTGTCCGCATTGGAAAGGAACACAAAAGTACCCAAGAAACTCTTCACTTTAAAACATCCAGCATTTCGTACAGTGTAATTCCTTCCTTATCCCCTGAAGACAGTTTTGATTCTATCGCACCAGGCCTTCAGTAACTTCAAACTGCTGTCAGCAAAAAGTAAAAATTCCTTAGCATGACATACAAAGTCATCTCAGCCTCATCCTATCTACATTTATGACCTCATTCCAAGCAAGCCTTTCTCTTACTTTTCCTATGTTACTGGGCTTTTCTAAACTAGACTTTTTTTTTTTTTTCATTTCTCTGCCTCTCTGCTTGTCATTCCTTCTGTCTAGAAATTACTTCTCATGCTGATCACCAACAATTAACCCCTGACACCTCCCTTAACAAGTGTTTACATAACTAGTCACCCTTCTCTAATGCCCTCATGCTTTACATGTATCTCCTTCACAGATCTTTTCCAATTTAATTGCAGTTATTTGTTTGCAGGCTCGCTCCTGCAAATAGGCAGTCTCTTTTTAAGGGAATGTACAGTGCCAACTAAGTAAAGTGCTTATGACACTATGCATTTATTTATTTATTAGGCTGAACTATATAAAGCTGCTGATATTTAACCATTTTGACCTAAAAAAATGACAATACTTATATTATTTATGACCTACCTCATTCTAAAAATACCTCTCAAAATCCTGTCGAAAATACACTGAGACAGACAGTATGCTCACCAAACATTGCATTTGAACCTCTATATTTCCTGGCTCCCTTGCTACTGGTTAGGGCCTTACAGCCAGGCCTGGTCAATAAAGCAACAAAAAGGTGAACAGAACTGTGTCCCTTGGTGGCTGAAACAGTGAAAATAGCATGTGCATTTTTCCAGGTGCTCTTCTCTTGCTATAATGACCAAAGTGACTGCATGTTCCAGACAGTGCAGCTACAGATGGTAAAACTTTTTACCTTGGGCTGGTAACTGACACATGTCACAAAGCCCTACACCAACCTATAATGTACATAAGCAAGAAATAAACCATGGTTGTGTTAGGTCACTGGGATTTCAACTTTAATTTCTGGCTAATCTTACATATAAACAAATGAAACAAAATAGACAAGGAAATGAGGGAAAGGGACATAAAGATAGAGAAATAAAGACAGGACAAGATTAAACCCAAAGTTTAATAGAGGGGTACACTGGGAGTTTGGAATTGACATGTACACACTGCTATATTTAAAATAGATAACCAACAAGGACCTAGTGTATAGCACAGCAAACTAAAAAGAAAAAAAAAAAAAAAAAAAAAGATTAAACCCGAAGCACCAGCCATTACCTACAAGAGGTATGATATGTATTTGATTTGAGCTTCCTCGTGGTCCCCAAAAAAGAAGAAACACCATCTCTTGCAAAGTTCAGTGTCTCCAAAAAATGAAAACTAACTTATAACAGTGCTTTAAATTCTGGATATATATTGAATGAATGAACTTCTTACTATCATTATTTATGTGTATACTATATATCAGGAAAATAGAAAATAGCAACATTATCTCTGGAACAATTAAAAGAGTCTTTATGAGAGTGGGTCAGAGAAACCGCTCAACTGTGCTGAACCTCGCCTAACACTAGATCAATTACTTTTCTGTCTCCACAGGTATTAACCTTGAATTGCCAATTAGCAAATGATTCTAAACAAAAGGATGCTGATGTTTCGGTAAACCACTCACTTTGTGCCTGCACCTTTAATACGTTCTTTTTAAAAATACCATTTTAGACAATGCTAAACTGCATGTTAACAAATCCACAACAAAGGATTTTACATTAAAAAATTCTTAGATCAGAGGTGAGAATAACACCTCCAGTAATTTTGTGAGAATCATAGGTCACAGAGACTGACAGTAAGATGTTAATGACTTTATTCTGCAAACTTTTGCTGAAACTAAGACAGTAATTATCTGAGTTGTTATCTCTTCAGTTACACATTTCCAAATTAAGATATAAAGGCAAAATAGTTATGCACTAAAAATATGTTTGTATAAGCATTTGAATTAAAAGGCTTGTGAGATTATGGATCATTTTTATTATCTTCTTTATACTTTGCTTTTTTCAAAATATTTAGTAATAAGCTACATTATTTTTATAAGCAGAGAAATGCATTTTTAAATATATAAAATTAAAACATTTTGGTGTTTTTTTTTTATTAGTCTCTGCTTTACAACAAAGTGAATCAGTCATACATACACATCTGTTCCCACATCCCCTCCCTCCTGCGTCTCCCTCCCTCCCACCCTCCCCATCCCACCCCTCCAGGCGGCCACAAAGCACCAAGCCGATCCCCCCGCGCCGCGCGGCTACCCCCCACCATCCATCCATCCCACGACCGGCAGTGTATACACGTCCATGCCTTTCCCCCGCCCCGTCACAGCCCCCCCCCATATCCCCAAGCCCACCCCCAGTAGGTAAGTGTCTCTATTCCTGTTTTACCCCTAAGTTCTTCATGACATTTTTTTTTCTTAAATTCCATATATATGTGTTAGCATACGGTATTTGTCTTTCTCTTTCTGACTTACTTCACTCTGTATGACAGACTCTAGGTCTATCCACCTCATTACAAATAGCTCAGTTTCGTTTCTTTTTATGGCTGAGTAATATTCCATTGTATATATGTGCCACATCTTCTTTATCCATTCATCCGATGATGGACACTTGGGTTGTTTCCATCTCCGGGCTATTGTGAATAGAGCTGCAATGAACATTTTGGTACATGTCTCTTTTTGAATTATGGTTTCCTCAGGGTATATGCCTAGTAGTGGGATTGCTGGGTCATATGGTAGTTCTATTTTTAGTTTTTTAAGGAACCTCCATACTGTTCTCCATAGTGGCTGTACCAATTCACATTCCCACCAGCAGTGCAAGAGTGTTCCCTTTTCTCCACACCCTCTCCAGCATTTATTGCTTCTAGATTTCTTGATGATGGCCATTCTGACTGGTGTGAGATGATATCTCATTGTAGTTTTGATTTGCATTTCTCTAATGATTAATGATGTTGAGCATTCTTTCATGTGTTTGTTGGCAGTCTGTATATCTTCTTTGGAGAAATGCCTATTTAAGTCTTCTGCCCATTTTTGGATTGGGTTGTTTTTTTTGCTATTGAGCTGCATGAGCTGCTTATAAATTTTGGAGATAAATCCTTTGTCAGTTGCTTCATTTGCAAATATTTTCTCGCATTCTGAGGGTTGTCTTTTGGTCTTGTTTATGGTTTCCTTTCCCGTGCAAAAGCTCTTAAGTTTCATTAGGTCCCATTTGTTTATCTTTGTTTTTATTTCCATTTCTTTAGGAGGTGGGTCAAAAAGGATCTTGCTGTGATTTATGTCATAGAGTGTTCTGCCTATGTTTTCCTCTAAGAGTTTGATAGTTTCTGGCCTTACATTTAGGTCTTTAATCCATTTTGAGCTTATTTTTGTGTATGGTGTTAGGGAATGATCTAATCTCATACTTTTACATGTCCCTGTCCAGTTTTCCCAGCACCACTTATTGAAGAGGCTGTCCTTTCTCCACTGTACATTCCTGCCTCCTTTATCAAAGATAAGTTGACCATATGTGCGTGGGTTTATCTCTGGGCTTTCTATCCTGTTCCATTGATCTATCTTTCTGTTTTTGTGCCAGTACCACACTGTCTTGATTACTGTAGCTTTGTAGTAGAGTCTGAAGTCAGGGAGCCTGATTCCTCCAGCTCCGTTTTTCGTTCTCAAGATTGTTTTGGCTATTCGGGGTCTTTTGTTTTTCCAACAAATTTTGAAATTTTTTGTTCTAGTTCTGTGAAAAATGCCAGTGGTAGTTTGATAGGGATTGCATTGAATCTGTAGATTGCTTTGGGTAGTAGAGTCATTTTCACAATATTGATTCTTCCAATCCAGGAGCATGGTATATCTCTCCATCTATTTGTATCATCTTTAATTTCTTTCATCAGTGTCTTATAATTTTCTGCATACAGGTCTTTTGTCTCCTTAGATAGGTTTATTCCTAGATATTTTATTCTTTTTGTTGCAATGGTAAATGGGAGTGTTTTCTTGATTTCACTTTCAGATTTTTCATCATCAGTGTACAGGAATGCCAGAGATTTCTCTGCATTAATTTTGTATCCTGCTACTTTACCAAATTCATTGATTAGCTCTAGTAGTTTTCTGGTAGCATCTTTCGGATTCTTTGTGTATAGTATCATGTCATCTGCAAACAGTGACAGCTTTACTTCTTCTTTTCCAATTTGGATTCCTTTTATTTCCTTTTCTTCTCTGATTGCTGTGGCTAAAACTTCCAAAACTAAGTTGAATAAGAGTGGTGAGGGCTTCCCTGGTGGCGCAGTGGTTGAGAGTCCGCCTGCCGATGCAGGGGATGCAGGTTCGTGCCCCGGTCCGGGAAGATCCCACGTGCCGCGGAGCGGCTGGGACCGTGAGCCATGGCTGCTGAGCCTGTGCGTCCAGAGCCTGTGCTCCACAACGGGAGAGGCCACAACGGTAAGAGGCCCGCATAACGCAAAAAAAATAATAAGAGTGTTGAGAGTGGGCAGCCTTGTCTTGTTCCTGATCTTAGTGGAAATGGTTTCAGTTTTTCACCATTGAGGACGATGTTGGCTGTGGGTTTGTCATATATGGCCTTTATTATGTTGAGGAAAGTTCCCTCTATGCCTACTTTCTGCAAGGTTTTTATCATAAATGGGTGTTGAATTTTGTCGAAAGCTTTCTCTGCATCTATTGAGATGATCATATGGTTTTTCTCCTTCAACTTGTTAATATGGTGTATCACATTGATTGATTTGCGTATATTGAAGAATCCTTCCATTCCTGGAATAAACCCCACTTGATCATGGTGTATGATCCTTTTAATGTGCTGTTGGATTCTGTTTGCTAGTATTTTGTTGAGGATTTTTGCATCTATGTTCATCAGTGATATTGGCCTGTAGTTTTCTTTCTTTGTGACATCCTTGCCTGGTTTTGGTATCAAGGTGATGGTGGCCTCGTAGAATGAGTTTCGGAGTGCTCCTCCCTCTGCTATATTTTGGAAGAGTTTGAGAAGGATAGGTGTTAGCTCTTCTCTAAATGTTTCATGGAATTCGCCTGTGAAGCCATCTGGTCCTGAGCTTTTGTTTGTTGGAAGATTTTAAATCACAGTTTCAATTTCAGTGCTTGTGATTGGTCTACTCATATTTTCTATTTCTTCCTGATTCAGTCTTGGCAGGTTGTGCATTTCTAAGAATTTGTCCATTTCTTCCAGGTTGTCCATTTTATTGGCATAGAGTTGCTTGTAGTAATCTCTCATGATCTTTTGTACTTCTGCAGTGTCAGTTGTTACTTCTCCTTTTTCATTTCTAATTCTATTGATTTGAGTCTTCTCCCTTTTTTTCGTGATGAGTCTGGCTAATGGTTTATCAATTTTGTTTATCTTCTCAAAGAACCAGCTTTTACTTTTATTGATCTTTGCTATTGTTTCCTTCATTTCTTTTTCATTTATTTCTGATCTGATCTTTATGATTTCTTTCCTTCTGCTAACTTTGGGGGTTTTTTGTTCTTCTTTCTCTAATTGCTTTAGGTGCAGAGTCAGGTTGTTTACTCGAGATGTTTCCTGTTTCTTAAGGTGGGATTGTATTGCTATAAACTTCCCCCTTAGAACTGCTTTTGCTGCGTCCCATAGGTTTTGGGTTGTCGTGTCTCCATTGTCATTTGTTTCTAGGTATTTTTTTATTTCCTCCTTGATTTCTTCAGTGATCACTTCGTTATTGAGTAGTGTATTGTTTAGCCTCCATGTGTTTGTATTTTTTACAGATCTTTTCCTGTAATTGATGTCTAGTCTCATAGCATTGTGGTCAGAAAAGATACTTGATACAATTTCAATTTTCTTAAATTCACCAAGGCTTGATTTGTGACCCAAGATATGATCTATCGTGGAAAATGTTCCATGAGCACTTGAGAAAAATGCGTATTATGTTGTTTTTGGATGGAATGTCCTATAAATATCAATTAAGTCCATCATGTTTAATGTATCATTTAAAGCTTGTGTTTCCTTATTTATTTTCATTTTGGATGATCTGTCCATTAGTGAAAGTGGGGTGTTAAAGTCCCCTACTATGAGTGTGTTACTGTCGATTTCCCCTTTTATGGCTGTTAGTATTTGCCTTATGTATTGAGGTGCTCCTATGTTGGGGGCATAAATATTTACAATTGTTATATCTTCTTCTTGGATCGATCCCTTTATCATTGTGTATTGTCCTTCTTTGTCTCTTCTAATAGTCTTTATTTTAAAGTCTATTTTGTCTGATATAAGAATTGCTACTCCAGCTTTCTTTTGATTTCCATTTGCATGGAATATCTTTTTCCATCCCCTTACTTTCAATCTGTATGTGTCTCTAGGTCTGAAGTGGGTCTCTTGTAGACAGCATATATATGGGTTTGTTTTTGTATCCATTCAGCCAATCTGTGTCTTTTGGTGGGAGCATTTAGTCCATTTACATTTAAGGTAATTATTGATATGTATGTTCCTATTCCCATTTCCTTAATTGTTTTGGGTTCGTTATTGTAGGTATTTTCCTTCTGTTGTGTTTCTTGCCTAGAGAAGTTCCTTTAGCATTTGTTGTTAAGCTGGTTTGGTGGTGCTGAACTCTCTCAGCTTTTGCTTGTCTGTAAACGTTTTAATTTCTCCATCAAATCTGAATGAGATCCTTGCTGGGTAGAGTAATCTTGGTTGCAGGTTTTTCTCCTTCATCACTTTAATTATGTCCTGCCACTCCCTTCTGGCTTGTAGAGTTTCTGCTGAGAGATCAGCTGTTAACCTGATGGGGATTCCCTTGTGTGTTATTTGTTGCTTTTCCCTTGCTGCTTTTAATATGATTTCTTTGTGTTTAATTTTTGACAGTTTGATTAATATGTGTCTTGGCGTATTTCTCCTTGGATTTATTCTGTATGGGACTCTCTGTGCCTCCTGGACTTGATTAACTATTTCCTTTCCCATATTAGGGAAGTTTTCAACTATAATCTCTTCAAATATTTTCTCAGTCCCTTTCTTTTTCTCTTCTTCTTCTGGAACCCCTATAATTCGAATGTTGTTGCGTTTAATGTTGTCCCAGAGGTCTCTGAGACTGTCCTCTGTTCTTTTCATTCTTTTTTCTTTATTTTGCTCTGCAGCAGTTATTTCCACTATTTTATCTTCCACCTCACTTATCCGTTCTTCTGCCTCAGTTATTCTGCTATTGATCCCATCTAGAGTATTTTTCATTTCTTTTATTGTGTTTTTAATCGATGCTTGATTCATCTTTAGTTCTTCTAGGTCCTTGTTAACTGTTTCTTGCATTTTGTCTATTCTATTTCCAAGATTTTGGATCATGGAAATAGAATCTTGGATCATCTTTACTATCATTATTCTGAATTCTTTTTCAGGTAGACTGCCTATTGTCTCTTCATTTGTTAGGTCTGGTAGGTTTTTATCTTGCTCCTTCACCTGCTGTGTGTTTTTCTGTCTTCTCATTTTGCTTATCTTACTGTGTTTGGGGTCTCCTTTTTGCAGGCTTCAGATTCGTAGTTCCCGTTGTTTTTGGTGTCTGTCCCCAGTGGCTAAGGTTGTTTCAGTAGGTTTTGTAGGCTTCCTTGTGGGGGGGACTAGTGCCTGTGTTCTGGTGGTTGAGGCTCGATCTTGTCTTTCTGGTGGACAGGTCCACGTCTGGTGGTGTGTTTTGGGGCGCCTGTGGCCTTATTATGTTTTTAGGTAGCCTCTCTGCTAATGGGTGGGGTTGTGTTCCTGTCTTGCTAGTTGCTTGGCATAGGGTGACCAGCACTGTAGCTTGCTGGTCGTTGATTGAAGCTGGGTGCTGGTGTTGAGATGGAGATCTCTGGGAGATTTTTGCCGCTTGATATTATGTGGAGCTGGGAGGTCTCTTGTGGACCCGTGTCCTGAAGTTGGCTCTCCCACTTCAGAGGCACAGCACTGACTCCTGGCTGCAGCACCAAGAGCCTTTCATCTACCCGGCTCAGAATAAAAGGGAGAAAAAGTAGAAACAAAGAATTAGTAGAAGAAAGAAAGAGAGAGAGAAAGAAAGGAAGAAGGAAAGAAAGGAAGGAAGGAAGAAAGAAAGAAAGGAGGGCGGGAGGAAGGACAGAAAGGAAGAAAGAAAGGAGGGAGGGAGGAAGGATAGAAAAAGAAAGAGTGAAAGGAAGAAGGGAGGGAGGGAGGAAGGAAAGAAAGACAGGAGGGAGGGAGGGAGGGAGGAATGAAAGAAAGAAAGAAAGGAAGAAAGGTGCGGAGGGAGGGAGGAAGGGAAGGTAGGAAAAAAAGAAAGAGAGAAGATAAAGTAAAATAGAATAAAGTATAAAATATAGTAGCGTTATTAAAAATGAAAAAGTAATTATTGGAAAAAAAAAAACGGACGGATAGAACCCTGGGACCTATGGTGGAAGCAAAGCTATACAGAGAAAATCTCACACAGAAGCATGCACATACACATTCACAAAAAGAGAACAGGGGGGAAAAAATTGAAAATCTTGCTCTCAAAGTCCACCTCCTCAATTTGAGATAATTCATTGTAAAAAGAGGAAAGGGGGAAAAAGTCTGAAATCTTGTTCTCAAAGTCCACCTCCTTAATTTGGGGTAATTCGTTGTAAAAAGAGGAAAAGGGGGAAAAATCTTAAATCTTGTCCTCAAAGTCCACCTCCTCAATTTGGGATGATTCGCTGTCCATTCATGCATTCCACAGACGCAGGGCACATCAAGCGGGCCGTGGAGCTTTAATCCGCTGCCTCCGAGGCTGCACAGAGAGATTTCCCTGTCTCTTCTCTGCTCTCACAGCTCCCGGGTCTCAGCCTTGGACCTGGCCCCGCCTCTGCGTGTAGGTCGCAGGAGGGCGTCCGTTCTTCGCTCAGACAGGACGGGTTTAAAGGAGCCGCTGATTCGGGGGCTCTGGCTCACTCAGGCAGAGGGGAGGGAGGGGCACGCAGTGCGGGGCGTGCCTGCGGCGGAAGAGGCCGGCGTGACGTTGCACCAGCCCGAGGCGCTCCGTGCGCTTTCCCGGGGAAGTCGTCCATGGGTCCCGGGACCCCGTCAGTGGCGGGCTGCACAGGCTCCCTGGAAGCGGTGGTGGACAGTGACCTGCGCTCGCACACAGGCCTTGTGGCGGCAGCAGCAGCAGCCTCAGCGTCCCACGCCCATCTCCGGGGTCCGTGCCTTCAGCCGCGGCTCGCGCCCGTCTTGGAGCTTCTTTAAGCAGCTCTCTTAATGCCCTCTCCTCGCGCACCAGGAAACAAAAGGGAAGAAAAAGTCTCTTGCCTCTTCGGCAGCTCCAGACTTTTTCCCCGGACTCCCTCCGGGCTAGCCGCGGCGCACCAACCCCTTCAGGCTCTCTTCCTGCCGCCAGCCCCAGTCCTCTCCCTGGGCTCCGACCGAAACCCGATACCCGAGCCTCAGCTCCCAGCCCCGCCCACCCCGGCGGCCGAGCAGACAAGCCTCTCAGGCTGGTGTGTGCCTGAGGGCACCGATCCTCTGTGCGGGAATCTCTCCTCCTTGCCCTCCGCACCCCTGTTGCTGTGCTCTCCTCGGTACTCCGAAGCTTTCCCCCTCCGCCACCCGCAGTCTCCGCCCGCGAAGGGGCTTCTAGTGTGTGGAAACCTTTCCTCCTTCACGGCTCCCTCCCACTGGTGCAGGTCCCGTCCCTATCCTTTTGTCTCTGTTTATTCTTTTTTCTTTTGCCCTACCCAGGTATGTGGGGATTTTCTTGCCTTTTGGGGGGTCTGAGGTGTTCTGTCAGCATTCAGTAGGTGTTCTGTAGGAGTTGCTCCACATGTAGATGAATTTCTGATGTATCTGTGGGGAGGAAGGTGATCTCCGCGTCTTACTCTTCCGCCATCTTCCTCTGGATCTCCATTTTGGTGTTTTGATCCAGCCTGTTCTCAGTGCTGTCTACGCACCCTCTCTTCCTCATTCACAGCCTTGAACTTTAAAGACAGGGATCGTATCACACTTGCCACTTATTACCCCCTTTACTACCTCTATCTTTCAAAGCGTGAGGACAGAAGTTCTTGGTATAAATAAGCTGGATAGGTCTATAAAATACAAACACCTCTGCATTCCCACCGGCAAAGTTCTTAGAGGAGACCCCTAAGAACTCCTGCTTCAGCTAACGTGCCCCAGCATCTCATCCTCAGCAATGCAATGTCCCTGTCTATTTAATACAATCTGTTATCTCTTTGCTCAAAGCCAAAACCATTCAAACTCTTTCTATGCCCTTTTTATCCATTACTGAAGCTACTCTAGTCGTTTCCAGAAATGCACCTCCAATTCTATTACCCTCTTCAAAGCACATGGCATCTCTGCATGGCAGTCAACTTCTCATACAATGCTTTAACAAAGCAGAGAGAAGAATATGAGTCCTTTTGCATATTAGTTGATATAACATCTGGAACACCCATATTTTCATTTGGTGTTCAATAAGCAATTATAAAATCAATCTATCAATAAATTATACCATATTACAATAATCTCTTGCTCTATCGGAAACTTAGGAAAATAAAAGGAACAGCCCTGTTCAAACCATTAGACCCTCCATGTTTTGGGTAGACAATATTTGTGTGCACTGCACACACACACACACACACAATCCTCCAGGTAGGGCTGAGTAGCTCACCAAACAGTCCTCATTTTGTCCTCCCAAATCTCCAGCCTGTTTCTCCTGAAGTGTAGTATCACAAGTAATTTGTCTCTGATCCAAAATAAAGTCTCTATACTTCCAAAGTTCAGGCCCTTTTGTTTCCATTACTCCTGAGAGCCAATTTATCTCTGCTACAAAGGAGCTACCTGGCTTTTCCCAGAAGAAATGCAAAAGACTACATCATTAATACTTTGATAGAAAGAGCTGGTAGTATATTTAGTTGACACAACCTTCTGGAGGGCAGTTTTGTGATAAATACGATGTGTTAAACTTCTGCATAAACTATGACCACCAAATTTTACTTCTAGTAATTTATCCTAAGGAAATAATAGTGGATGTGTGCAAAGTTTGCTTAAAAAATGTTTATTATAAAATTATGATGTTTCTAGAAGAAAATATTAACAGCTTTTATTTCAAGATTAACAGCTTTTATTTCAAGGTAATATGCTTATGTCTTTTATTTTCTTCTTGATAGGTTTTTTAAATATATATGAATGTTCCTATAATAAAACTGTAATCAGACATAAGAATTCCGTTTTCTGATCTGAGGATAGGCCTTGTCCACAGGCAGTCAGCAGGACTGAGTGACTGATTCAAATAATTTCACCTTTCATGTAAGAGTTTTCCCTCCAGAATCAGAAGAAGGGTGTTGTCAAGCCACAATTCATTTAATAAGTGTTCTTCTAAAGTAAAAGAAGGCCACTAACCCACACTGCTGTAACAAGCAGGTTATTTTAGAAAGTCACTTCCCACTTGAACTATCTGCATTGGGAACTAATTGGGTTTGATTTACTATGTGTCTCAACAGACCTTCCAGCTCACAGTCTAAGCTGTTAGGTTTGCCTTGAAGTCAGTAAACCTTGGGTCCCTCTAGTTCTCAGTCTGGGCCTTGGGCATCATACAAGCATCATTTACCTTGATTGCCTCAGTCAGTGGCCTTTCCCTTTAACTCACTAGAGCTTCTGGGATATTTTCTTTTTATTCTCCACAATAAAATATCTTTCACAATTGAGATCTCAGAGCCTCAGATAAGAAACCAGTTAAGGTATCAAGCCATTTTTCCGTAACTTGAAAAGATATTATTGCTATGATCTATTGTTTTCTTTCAACAAAATTTCCTCTCTGAGATCCCTGTGTATCTCTTGGTGCCTCTGATTATTCCCGATTTTGAATAGCAGCATTATAAATTTAATACAATAGATATATACTGAGAGTTTATGCCACTATTGCTTTGGAGACCATGTGTGTAAATTGAACTGGTACCCCAAATTTATAAAATGTTACCTTCTAAATATGAAGCCAATATTTTACTTTCAATATTTATTTTACATTAGAATTGCTACAATTCACTTAAGAGGCAACTTGGTAAGGAGGAAATAACCTATTAGACATTTAAGTCATAGGTTGGATCCTGGGTCTGTGGGTTCTAGCGAGTCCCCATAGAAGAAACCCCTATATGAACCATGTAAACAGCTTGAAACATCTCATTTCTGGGAAGGCTTGCATGCTATGTATTTTAAGAGAAAAACATCCAAGACAGTAGTAGAACTACCACTTGAGGAATAGGCACCTGAGAATATCATAAGACATCACTTCTGAAAGTGCTCTCCAGCCATCCTTGGAGGCAAAGCCCGTGCTAGCTAACAAAGTGCTTTATGAATGCCAGAATGTTCAGTGAGACTGGTGGCTCCCTGGAAGTAGCTGAGGTTGTAGCAATGATTAGGACAACTTTGGAGCCTTGGGCTATAGCAACAAAGGTATTAAGTGCAGGCCTTCATGGAAGACATACCTATGTGGTTGTTGACTGAGGTTCCCACAGACACTGAACAAAGTTCAAGGAGGCTGTAAAATCATGGAGGTGACATCACAGAGTTTGGCACACAGTAAGAAATCAGCGTTCATTTTCCTTCCCTTCTCATTCTGAGATTACTTTATGTCTAATATTTACTGTATAATCTTCCGATAGCTTTTCTCCCTGAAGCCCCCAGAAAAATATACTGCATCTTTCTCTAGAGTTATCAAAATATCTTCTCTCAGCTAGATACCCTCATATGTTTTGGGCTAAGAAGTGGGAAAAAATGGCCTTTGGAGTCAGAATACCTGAATTTTTCCTCTTTTACTATTCTCTAAGTTTTAATGAATATCTGTGTTAGAGTCATTTTTCTCTAATATGAAGAGAACATTGATTAGAGCAAAGCTCCTGAACCTTGCTCCATCCAAAATATAATGAGAGTAGCTACCGTGTGACTATTGCTGCCGTTCTCATTTTTCAGATGAGGAAAATTTGGCTGTTAAAGGTAAAATACAACTGGACCAAGGTCATGTAGCTAATAAGCAAGAGTTGGAATGTCAACTTCTGATTCTGAAGCTTATGCTCATATCCACTATGCCGTACAGCTCCTCGGCAAAGATGGAAACTTATTCTCTTAGGGAACTATCAAATAATAAAAATCGAGTGAACCAAAAGTCACCTTGCTCGTTAAGATAAGAAGTACACACAATATAAAAATGATAAATCAGTGAACTTTTGTTTACAACCTCAGTGTTCCATGAGAAAACTAAACTCATCAATCTTCCTCCCAACTAATCTTTTCAACATTAATAATTTCCTAAAGTAAATTACAAACTGGGAATTAATTTAATGAGCTTTTCTTCCTAATGACATAAGCCTCATATCATCGTAGTTTCCAAAGCAAATTGCCATTTAAGTTATCAAAAGATGTGGACTGCAGCCCTCTATGGAACTCGGAGTTAAAAACAGAATTTAATAATTAGAATTTATCATTGAAGTGGCCACTTTTCATTCTCCAAAAAAAAAAGAAAAAAAATTAAGTATGTTAACATAGCCATCAGCCTCATTTCCTTAGCAATTTAAGGATGTTTGTTTCTTGTCGTGTGTTACCTGCACCGCAAAACACATGCTGCCAATATAAAATATGGCTTGTATACATTTTTAAATACACAATTATAATTTTCAATGAGCCCTGTACAAGAGGTATACTGCTTCATGTCATTTGCATAAAATGTCAGTCAAACTGGCAACTAGTTCACCCTTTTGCTGTCCTTGATGCAGAGCACAGAATGCTAAGTCCCGCACTGCCATTAGTGATGACAATCAGAATAAAAATCAGTCACCCACTTTTAACTTAAAGAAGAAAAGATTTAATTACCTCTGATTTGTCAAATCATTTCACAGAGTAACGATACCACTAATAAACCATATTAGGCCTACAAAGGGACCAGAATTCCCACCATAACATTTATGGGCAAGCCATTATATTTGAGGAAGAGGAGGATTAAATAAAAAGGTTTGGATACTTTTTTTTTTTGCGGTACGCGGGCCTCTCACTGTTGTGGCCCCTCCCCCCGCGGAGCACAGGCTCCGGCCACGCAGGCTCAGCAGCCATGGCTCACGGGCCCAGCCGCTCCACAGCATGTGGGATCTTCCCGGACCGGGGCACCAACCCGCGTCCCCTGCATCGGCAGGCGGACCCTCAACCACTGCGCCACCAGGGAAGCCCGGTTTGGATACTTTTTAAGTATATTAGTACTTGAAAAGGTTTAAATAACTTGAAGTATCATCTTTCCTGTACTGTCTGTTCATTTGTATTTTAATACCCACTCTGGACAAGATGTTTTGATAATGGGAATGAGCGAACAGTTTAAAAAATTGAGTTCTCTCTATGCTTAGGGATAAGCAATTTACCAGAAGTTTATAGGAGAGGTGGGACTATGATGGTGAGGGATCCTGAAACGTATGAAGAAGGGTTGAGGAAACTGGATTTATTTAGCTTCAAGAAGATTCAGCAGAGGACATGCTAGATGCTTTCATTATTTAAATTTATTAAATGTGGAAGTGGATTAATAAACAAAACAAAGGCAAATTGTCAGAAGACACAAGGGGGAGACTTGGTAAACGTCCGAGTGGTGCGTGACTGTCTGCTCAGGATACCGCTGGAAATATCCAAACATAAGTTGAGGTTGAGAACACTATAGGGGGAAAAAGTATTGTATACAAGAAAAAACTAGGTAGATGGCCAGTAATGTTTCTTTCAGTCCCAAATTTCTCTGTTCTAGAGCTTAAAAAGACACAGACATGAAACTACCCAAGAATAATTTTAGAAGAATATAACAAGAATTAACAAATGCAAAAGAGAAAAATTCACACTGAGTGTGAAGTATTGTCACAGGCTGGGTTTCTCCAGAAGGTGACTGTAAGACTGAGTTTAGTTTGCTGAATGCTTATCAAGGAGCTTTCCTGGGGACAATCCCTGTAGAAGGGACGAAAAGGAAATAGGATTGAACAGAGAGAAAGGTCAAGCTAAGAATTAGGACCAGTGACAACCTCCACCTACTCCAAAAGTTTCTCTGGAGCTCGAATACCCCTTAAGAGTTGTCCTGAGTTGGGCCAAGATGGCCAGGCCTCCATACAATTTTATCAGTCATTCACTGGATGTGATTCCCAGGCAGGAATGTGATCTTGAGCAAGGTTACTCCCTGCAGCTGAGGTCAATCCTGAAAGAGCGGACAGCTGAAGGCTGTCAGCCAGCAGCACTTCCAACAATTGGGGCCTTAAGTCCTGCACTGAAGGGAGATCCAGGGGACATATCACAGTGTCCACCAAATCCACCCTTTGTGCAAATAGCATCCAATTTCTCGATAAACAATCTGCAAGCAACTTCCATAGGATTCTAGCAGACCTCTCTTCTTAAATGAACTTTATAGCAGAGGAAAGTTAGTGGGAGGACAAACTACAGCCCCTGCAGCAGATCTCAGAGCCACAGCTGGTACTCATTGTCTCCCTCACAGCAGACCAGCACTCTCCATTTTAGAGGCACCATCGGTAGCAATATTAGCTCACTCAGCAGTGGTAAGTAAAAATCCATACTCTTGGGCACAAGCACGTACCCCTTTGCACTGTGTGCCCCTTGTGGTCAGGTCCTGTGAACCAGAAGAGTCAGGGATGCGGGGGCTGCTGAGGCCGAGGGCACCCAGGTGTTTCTCATCCCAGGACTCCCATGCCGACCCTCACCCCCCACTCTATCCCCCGAGATCCTGCAATACTGGGCTTCCTCTAGGAAGAGTGGTCGTGGCGGCAGCACCTCGGGCCCGCTTCTGCCCTTCTCTGATCCTCCCTGACCCCTAGCGCGTCCCAGTGCGGCCTCTCCCTGCCCCTCCAGCAGGGCCCCTACTTACTCCCCGCTAAGCTACAAAGCGCAGCCAGAGGGCTCCTGTTTGCCTTCCTGGGAAGCGCCACACTCCACCGCATTGCCCCCACCTGGCCCTGGGCCCGGCCCTCAGGTGCCACTCGGGGTATTCAAAAAAGGGGAACATTTGCTGACCGGGAGGCTTGGGTGGAGCCAGCTGCCCCGTCGCGGCGTGCTGGCGGTAGGGCTGAGTCAAAAGGAAGGGCGGCGCTCAGACGCCGTTCTGGGGAAGGCTCGAGGAGCAGGCAGCGACGGTGTCCTGAGACGAACTCAAGACCCCTCGCAGCTGCTGGGAGGAGAAGCTGCCCCGAGGATGCTCTGAGCCCGTGCTGTTGGATTGCTGCGGCGCCATTGGACCCTGCTAGAGGTAAGCCTGTGCCGCCGCCGGTACCCTGGGGCTTTGGCCCCCGGCGCACTGGGCAGCCTGGAAGGGGATGGACTCCCCTGCTTGCCTGTGCTGGTCTCTGCCGTGACCAGGTCTCAGAGGTTCCTGCCCTCGCACTCCCATTGGGACCAAGCCTTGTCCCTCTCTCTTTGCCGGGACCATGGGGCGGCTGCCGTCGCAGTGTGACCCTGACCGTTGGGTCAGGGGGAGTTTGTTGTGGGGAAATCCCTTTGCCATGGTTTTCGGAGATTGCGCAGGTGCGGGCAAGGGCAGGAGGGAGAGGCGCTGTGTAACAATGGCGGACTACATGTGGCGTGTTCAACAGCGGGCTAGCTCATCAGGGACCTGTGCTTGATTCTTGATAGAGCATTTTTATCTTAAAAAGGACTGTTACGGGACCCACCTGACTTTGGGCGAGTCTGAGAGAGCTGAGCTGATGACGTGAAGTTGAGGCTGTAGTCACTTGGTACCCCGCGGTTAGGTGCTCCATCTCAGCAAGGGCACACGGGGAATTGTTTTTCTGAAGATATTAAAGTCTCTGCTGCAGGTGGTATGGCCTTGCCCTGTGGTTCTGGGTTGTGAGTATCCCATTGGGAGGTTGTCATAAATTCCACATGGTATCGTTTCCCACAGCTGGTAATGCCACAGGGTCTGCCTCGTTTGTTTTAAGAAGCAAGGCTGCCTCCATTGAAGCCTGGCCTCGCTACGGAGCTTTTCCTCTTTGGGTCCCACTCAAAGCTTCCATGTCATTTGGTGTACATGTCAGTACAGTGTTCCCGGTTATTGAATGCCCTTGGAATCTGAAGAGCCCTACCAGTCATCGTGCCTGTTTCTTTGTATTGGGAGGTGCAAGACGCAATAATTTATCTTTTACTTTGCAATGTCCTGGAATGCCTGTGCCCACTACAGTTTCACTGATGTGGCCTACCCCTGAGTCGTTAGGGTTTATCTCCCACTCTCTGGAGCACAGGTATCTTACCAAGGTCTCTGATATGCCACTTCTCACTCATCTCGCCCAAATAGCATGTGGTCATTGATATAGTGGATCAACATGGTATTTATTTTGCAAGAAGTTAGACTAAACTCTAAATTTGTACTGTTGCCTGTTATCTGAATTCAAACTATTTTTGATCCCCTATCCCGATAGTTATGGGAAAGAGTGCATTTGATAAATCAATGGCTATATTCTGTGTACCTGGGGCTATTTTAATCTGCTCAAGCTAAGATATCCCACCTGGCATGGTAGTTGTAATTAGGGCTATTCCTTGGTTGAGTTTGCCATAGTCTAATGCCGTTTTCTAGAATCCATCTGGTTATTGCAGAGGCCAGACTAGTGAAGAAAGTGTAAAACTGGCTGGAAACACCAACTCTGTATTCTGTAGATTGTTGAGTGGTGTGCATCTCCATCAGTCAAATGGGATGTAGTATTAATTTTTTTTTTTTTTTTTTTGCGGTACGCGGGCCTCTCACTGTTGCGGCCTCTCCCGTTGCGGAGCACAGGCTCCGGACACGCAGGCTCAGCGGCCATGGCTCACGGGCCTAACCGCTCAGCGGCATGTGGGATCTTCCCGGACTGGGGCACAAACCCGTGTCCCCTGCATCGGCAGGTGGACTCTTAACCACTGCGCCACCAGGGAAGCCCTGTAGTATTAATTTTGATTTGCTGCGTTGGAAGGGAGTTTTACAGTATCAGAAGCTTCCCTTTAGAATTTCACACCGTAACACCTTTTACCCCACAGGCCAAGCATCCATTGTAGGTGTTGTGCCATTACCAAGGATGCCTATTCTGACTATATTTGGGACCAGGAAAATGACCACTGGTGGGTTCAAGCACCCAGTGAATCCTTTGACACAGTTTTCATTTATTACCTGGCCTCTATAGGCCCCACTTTGACAGATCATGATAATACTTTAGACTTCCAGGCATCAATTTAATTCAGACTCTTTACCCATCATTCCATAAAATGTTTACCTTCCCCTAGGACACAATTTTCCTAGCACATAATTGGGTCTTCTTTGTTAATTTAGTCTGAAAATCTTTGTCTTTTGGTGTGTTTATACTATTTTCATTTAATGTAATAATTGATATATTTGGATTTTGGCTCACCATTTTCTTATTCTCTTCATCTTTTTTTTTTCTATTTCTTGCCTGATTTGTTGTGGATTATTTGAATATGTTTTAGTATTCCATTTTAATTTATGTGGCTTTTTGATTGTATGCCTTTATTTAGTTTTCATTAGTGATTGCTGTAGGGATTACAGTATATACACCTAATTTTTCAGTCTACTTAAAGTTAATATTTTACCTCTTCAAGTGAAATGTAGAATCCTTATGGCTACATAGGTGTCTTTACCCTACCTGCTTTATCTTGCAGTTGTCATGCATTTACATGACAGGAAGTTGTGGGGAGGGACTAGGACATGAACAAGAAAGTAATAAACTAAAGAAGAAAGACTAAGCAAGAAGGAGCAGTGCAAAAGTACCTAGCTTCTTAATATTGATAAGTTCTACTAACAGAAAGACAAATTCAATTCTTAGGGATTTTTTTTGGAGAAGTTTTCATTGAAATTAAAGCTCGTGTTTTCATTCCTCCTATCAAATGTAAAATATCCACACTAAACAGGCTCCTTATTTCATTCATCAGTATGCTGCTTTTCAATTTTGGCCATGGCTAAGAAAGGCTTGGAGGCTGACAAGTTGGGATGGGGGTGGTGCTTTGGAGAAGATATGTATGTTTAAGATCAGAAGACCCATCAAAAACCCCATCAGACAATTTTATAATTTTTGCTTCCAATAGTCATAGGTTTTAAAGAACTAAGGAAGTTTATTTTGTATATTTATTTACTGTTTCTGTGTTTCTTCTTTCTGAAGTTCCAAGTTTCCCTCTAATGTCATCCTTCTGCCTACATAACTTCTTTCTTTTAGAAAAGGTCTCCTGGAAACAAATTCTCTTTGTTTTATTTCATCTTAAGATGTCCTTATTTCTCCTTTATTTCTGAAGGCTATCTTATCTGGATATAGAATTCTGGGAAGATAAATTTTTCTCTTTGAACTTCAAAGACATTTTCCCACTGTTTTACACCCCTCATGGTCTCTGGTGAGAAATCTGAGGTCATTCAAGTTGGCATTCCCCTATATGTGATATGTTGCTTTCCTCTGGCTAATTTCAAGATTCTTTTCCTCATTTTTAGTTTTTGTAGTGTGACTATGATGTATTGGGATGTAGTTTTCTTTGCATTTATCCTGGTTAGATGTCACCAAATTTCTTGTATCTGTTTAATTATATCTTTCACCAAATCTTGGAAATTTTAAGCCATTGTTTCTTAAAATAAATTTTCTGCATTGATTTTTCTCTTCTGTCTTTCTAGGATTCCACTGATGTATATGTTAACTTTCCAATCTGAAAAAAGTTCCAGTTTGGAAAATTTCAATTGCTCTGCCTTCAAGTTAATTCTTTCCTCTGTCATATCCATTATGCAAGTAAGCTATATGTGCTTTTTGTTAATTCCATTATTGTATTTTTCAGTTCTAAAATTTCCATTTTTTTCCTTCTTTATAGTTTCTACTTCTTTTTTGAGAACTTCTATCTTCCCATTCATTTCAAGAATATTTTCCCTTCATGAGGCATGATTATAATTTCTGCTTTAAATTGTTTGATAACTCCAGCATCTGAGTCATCTCAGGGTTAGCATATGTGAATTTTCTAGCATCTGTGAGTTTTATTAAGATTTTACAGGTACTTGTATATCAAGTACTTTTCAATTGTATCCAGAACTTTTTGAATATCATTGTTAAATTCTTCAGAGAATGTTGTTGGCATTTTGTTTTAGCAGCAACCAACCTCATTAGTTTCAGATGCAAGTCTTAACCTGTATCTTGTGGGCTATAGTTTACATGTCAACGTAGTTTTCAAAGTTTATACAGTGCTATTTGTGCCAGTCTGGGAACTCATCAGTGGTTTAAACTCTAGTGTAACAGCACATCTCAGGTTAATTCCATGCTTATGCAGTTTAGAGGGTAAGCCTGTGGCTTTATACACAGATTTAGGGATCCCTTACTACAGATCCTTCCTCTCTGTGATTTCCCCCATACTCTCTGACTTCAGGAAATCCTTTTTGCTGACCCTTTAGCCACTGGGCTGAAGTTTTAGTGTCCTGTTCTGTTATTCACTTCCTTTTATTGGGTCTACCTCAGCAGCAAACTGGTGAGAGAAAAAAGAGAGAGAAAGATAACCTGAATTTCCCCCACACTCTTTGGACCACAGGAACTTCTCTTCTGAGTTCTTTTTATCAGAAAGAAGAATTTTATCTCATAGTTTTAGGTGCCCGAGTGGCCACAACTCCTATACTTGCTATGCAAGTGCAGCTTCCTGACTGGGGCTTGCATAGGGCTGGGCTGGGTGAGTTTTTTTAAAACTGGAATTTCCTATGCCAATCAAAACCACAGTGAGATATCACCTCACACTCCTAGGAACGCTGTTATTAAAAAGGCAAGAAATAACAAGTATTGGCGAGGATGTGGAGGAAAGGGAACCCTCATATACAGTTGGTGGGAATGTAAATTGATGGGGCCACTGGGGAAAAGAGTATGGGGTTTCCTCAAAAGAATTAAGAATAGAACTACCATACAATCTAGCAATTCCACTTCTGGGTATTTATTCGAAGAAAATGAAAACACTAATTCAAAAAGGTATATGCACCCCTATGTTTATCACAATGTTATTTACAATACCCAAGATATGGGAACAACCTAAGTGCCCATCAATGGATATGAATGGTAAGGAATATATGGTATACATTTATACGGTGGAATACTACTCAGCCATAGAAAGATAAAATGTTGCCATTTGCAACAATATGAATGGATCTTGAGGTTATTATACAAGTGAAATAAGTCATATAGAGGAAGATAGATACTGTATGATTTTGCTCATATGTGGAATATAAACAAATAAATAAACAAAAAAACAAAAGTAAATAAAACATAACAAAAAAACCCCACATAGATACAGAGAACCAAGTACTAGTTACCAGGGGTAGGGGCTGAGAGGAGAATGCAATGGGTAAAGGGGGAAAACTGTATGTTGACAGATGGCAACTTAATTTTGGATGGTGAGCATGCTAGTGTATACAGAAGTCAAAATATAATGTACACATGAAACATATAATGCTATAAACCAAAGTTATCTCAATAAAAACAAACCCACCCACCCCCCCAAAAAAACTTAAATTTCCTGTACAACTATTCTATAGGGCTCCCTTTCCTCATTCTCTGGACAGAAAAAGAGAGAATTTCTTGGTGATTTTTCTGCTTATACTCACAGATTTGGGATGTCTTAAAACCTAAGATCATGGGAGTCATGGGAAAAGAAAAAAACAAAACAGGTGACTCAAAGCTGTATTAGTTATTCTTCATGTTTTTTATTTACCTCCCAAATCTGCTTGCTGTTATTTACTTTTGAGAGTTCTCAGTTAGTGCCTTTATGCATTTTGATGAGGGGTTTTAGTTTTAATAAGTTTGGGAGAAATAGGGTGGATTGTGTTTACTCCATCTTGATGAGAATTCAAACCTCAAAAAACTGAAGTTTGAAAAATTTAGAAATAGATTAATGTGAACCTCACAAAAGAATGTTACGTATTACTAAGTCATTACTATTCTGATAAATTAGGGTCATGACATTTAAGAAACCTAAAAAATAACTGTAAGGAGCATTCAATAGTTTTTTTTTTTTTCATGTTAGGCCCTTTTTACTTGGCTGGATTTGAATTATCCTGTAGTTTCTGTTCTTCTCATGCATTAAATGATTTCATCACTCCTTGACATAATAAGGACTGGAAGTGGTTTGTTTGACAAATGATTCATTTGACCTATTTATGAATAAGTGGAATTGTTTGACATTTCTACTACAAAGAGTAAAGGTCTTTTAATTTTTCTGTATTATTTTTCTTCTTAAGTGAAATGACTTTTTTTTTTTTTTTGTGGTACGCGGGCCTCTCACTGTTGTGGCCTCTCCCACTGCAGAGCACAGGCTCCGGACGCGCAGGCTCAGCAGCCATAGCTCACGGGCCCAGCCGCTCCACGGCATGTGGGATCTTCCCGGACCGGGGCACGAACCTGTGTCCCCTGCGTCGGCAGGCGGACTCTCAACCACTGCGCCACCAGGGAAGCCCCGAAATGACTTCTTAAATGCTAAGAATTTTAGTCATTTTTGAGAATAAATTGCTTTATAGCAAAAATGGTTTTAACATCTATATTTCATAGTAAATTACATAATAGCATCTACATGCTCTATGCACAACTTAAAAAATTTTAAATGCATTATAACAAGAAAGAACATTGGCTGTAAAACTACCCCTTGATGATGCACTAAATTCTAAATTAAATACTTTTCATAATAGAAAGGAACAATTTAACTTTTAATAATGGCCACACCTCCTATAATTTCTACATTTTCAAATTCACATGAATATTTTAATCTTGATAACGAAATTTAAATTTTAAAAAATCTTTCTCTATTCCACCTCTTACTAACAATCATTCTAAGCAAGTTACTTCGTCTGTTGTTGCTGCAGCTTCTCTGCTATAACATTGGAACAGCAGCCACCACTTTACACGACTGTTGCTAGGATTCAATGAGGATACAATGTCTGTGAAATTGACAAGCATAGTAATTTGTAGTCACTAATGGTTCTAATGTGGTATTGCTTCTCCATACTACCACCATACCTTCTCATGATCAAACTCACCCACTGTCAGTAGATGACATTTGTGCTATTCTTGGTGTCCCCGGCTGGACCAAGTATAACCCCTCTGATCCCATCATGTGGGTGCTCTTAGTAGAATCCTCGTGTGTTCTCCATTTAGAAGAATGTACTGGGTGAAAACATTACTGTCAGTTTCTTAGTGACCAGTTGTTTTTAGGAAGGCTATCAGGACAAGCTTGGTAATGGTGACATTACCAAGCTGAAATGAGCCAAAGGGACAATTGAATTATTTTCAGGAGTGCAAAGGGAATCATGCATTCAATATATATTTCCTGAACTCCAACTGTATACCAAGAACTGGGCTGAGATCTAGAAATTAAAATGCAGAAAAAATATGCCTACCCACAGATTTGTGGAAAAATTAGAAATCCCTAAACTAGATTATAAGTCCTTTCAGGATAGGGATCTTGTTTCATTCATCTTAGTGTTCTCAGCATTTAGCAGACTTTCTGACATATGATAAAGTAGTAAGTTAAATTTTTGAGTTAACTTTCATGGCTAATTTTTATTTCTAGGTAGCATCATCTTTAGCATACCCTGCACCACCCTCCTGATCTAAATTGAGTCCCCAGAGTCCCCAGGTATTCCTGTCACAACTTTCTGACAGGAAAGGAATGACAATGGAAATCCTTTCCTATTTCTATTTCCTTATTGGTACACTAAGACAGGAGACAGACAGACACACAGCGGGGTTAAACACTATAGAAACCTCTTCTAAAGTAGTGCTTTACTTTTTAAAATCTATTTGTATATTTTTAGGGTCACACCCTTTCCACAAAATATAATCCCAATAGTAAAAACTGAAACTGTTTTGATAGACTCGGGACAGGATTTCAAAGCCTCTTGGCTTCTCTCAACCCCGTGGCAGTATATCTAAGGAACCCTGTGGAACCCAATTTGAAAACCATCCTCCTAAAGAGGTACCACTACTTGTCATATCAGATGCGAAGAGTGTCCTGTTGAACGGTGTCTGCACAATCTAGCTTTTCTTCAGTGCCTCCCATGTTCTTTTATGCAAAAATCTTGTCAGAACAACGTATGATCATTACCCTGAGCAAAAATCACAAATTCTATTCTTTGTTACATTTTCATTAAAATAGTAAGAGTCAGAGGCCTGCCATATAACAAAGGAGTTCGTGATCCTATCTGTCCTGAAAGCAAACGTATTCCTCGCAGCTCCTACCAAGTCTTTTGGGTTATAGGGAGGGTCGCAGCTCTGTGGAAGATTTGCTTAAGCCTCCCTGTTGATTATGGTTTCTCTAAGTATGTTTCAGTGAGATATGGTAAATCCTATTCTCTCTTCACTTCCTCGTTTTAATCCATACAGCTCAGAGTTCTCATCTCGAAGGGCTCCATAGGAACAAATACAAATACAGGGAGCAGATTAAGCCCATTGTCTGAGGGAGTAGTGGGAAATAATTGAGTTTGAAATAAGAATGTGGATTAAAATATATTACATATTCAAAGGGTTTTAAACTGCTGAGTAGAGCCCCCACTCTGCCCTACCAGGAAGCCTGGTCAGAGAGCCCAGGCAGACGAGGAGTCCATCTTACAGCCCTGCCCCTGCAGGAGACGCCAGAAGCCCTGCCCGGCTGTGGAGCCTGAACCCGGCTCCACCTGAGCAGGGAGCCTTAGAGCCCAGCCTATGGTACCCCTTCAATGAGCGTTTCTTCCAACACCACCAACCAATTAACTTAGTTCTCTATGGACACTGACCTAATGTCCCACAGATTTAACTCAATTCTGACACTATCCACCTGGAGGTAGCATTAGATTCCACAGGCAAAGGGCTCAGTCCCAGATGACCGCCCCCACTTCAGATGCCAATCACAAGTTCAAGTCATTACCGATGCTTCTGACTGCCTGGTTATAAATCAGAGGTCCCCACGACCCCCTCCATGGGTTTGATTAATTTGCCAGAGCAGCTCACAGAACTCAGGAAACCAGCGTACTTACTAGATTACTGGTTTATTACAAGAGGTATTAAAGGGGACAAATGAACAGCCAGATGAAGAGATACATAAGGTCAGGTATAGGGAAAGGGTCACAAAGCTCACGTGCTCCTGAGCTCTCCCAGCACCTCCACCTGTTCACCAGCCTGGACGCTCTCCCACATGCATCCTTTTGGGTTTTTACGGAGGCTTCATTACATCGGCATGATTGATTGGTTATTGAACTCAGTCTCCAGCCCCTCTCCCCTTCTCAGAAAGGAGGTTCCAACACTCTAATCACAAGATTGGTTCCCCTGGAACCAGTCCTTTATCCTTTGGTTACCTAGGGGCTTTCTAAAAGTCACTTCATTAACATAACAAAAACACATTTAGGGTTCTCATCATTTAGCAGAAAGGGGTTTAGGAGCTCTGTGCCAGGAATGGGGACAAAGACCAAATACATATTTCCTATTATAAATCACAGTATTACAAATGCCCAACCATGGGGGAGCCCAGCCTACAGCTCCAACCAGCAGCCAAGCCCAGGCTAAGGCCTTGCAAATGCGGAGTAAAGCCTGCTGCCTCACCCAGGCAGGCAGCCCAGCCAGTGAGCCCACCAGGCCACAGAGCACAGCCTCCAGCCCTGCTCAACAGCAGGGTGTAGCTGGAGGCCCCGCCAGATCAGGGAGCCCAGCAAGTTACCTGAGGCCCCGCCCAACGGCAGGCCCCTGCCTGATCTCCAAGCACAGCCTCAGGCGCTGTCTAGTCATGAAGCCCTACCCACAGCCACACCTGAACATGGAGCACAGCCAATGGCACCACCCTTTAGGGGAGCACAGCCGGAGGCCCCCAACCAAGGAGTGATTCTGGAGACAGGAGTGCAACCCCACCCACCCAATTACACTGTCCAACCCAGGGCACCTCCATGCCAGGGAACACAGTCTGTGACTCTGCTCAATCAAGGCTGAGTGTAGTCCAGCTAGGGGCCCCGGCTGACTGCAGAGCATAGCCAGTGGGCCCACCTGACCATGGAGCCCAGCAAGTGGCCATCCCCCCACCCCACCTCAGAGCACAGGCAGCAGCCTTGCCCAGCTAGAGCCCTGCCTGTGTGTGAATGCTCCCAGCTGACCCATCCAGCATCCCAAGCTGAACGGACTGGTGAAGGTCTTTCCCTGCTGAAGCAAACTTGTAAAACTGGAAGAGGAGATTGCTTCCCCAAATGTCATGAGATGTTGTTCAAAGAGTACAAATTTCCAGTTATAAGATGAATAAGTTCTGGGGATGTAATATATTACATGATGGCAATAGTTAACATCGTATTTTGTATTTGAAAGCTGCTAAGAGAGTAGATGTTAAGTGTTCCCACCACACACACACACACACACACACACACACATACACACACACACACACATACACATACCAGAACACAAATGGTAATTATATGAGATGATAGATGTGTTAATTAACCTTACTGTGATCATCATTTTTGCAATATGGACATATATCAAATCACGTGTACACCTTAAACTTACACAATGTTATATGTTAATTTATCTCAAAAAAACTGGGGGAAAAAGTAAATAAGTGTTTAAATCTTTTTATTATGTCCGTACTAGACTGGCAGTTGGACCAGTGGGGGAAAAAATGGAGAAAGCTTGTTGTTTGATGCCTTCTGTAATTCATAATTCATTTCAGCACTTCCCTCCCTCTTTGCTCCTCTGTTGCCTCAATCCCCACTTCCCAGAAACTTCTTTCTCCACCACTGCCCACTCTCTTACTCCCCAACAACTGCTAGAATTGATTTCCCTTGGTTTTAATCCTTAGGCTTCATTGGCAACCAGAATACCTAGTAGATTAGTGATAAACCCTGTTGTCCCTTAGACTCTGAGTTGTGACCCTCCTTATTCACTTCCTCCTTGGCCCAGTTCCTGGGACTGAGTTTCCTTCTTATTTGCTATTCATGTTCTGCTTTCCTGAGAATGGTGTTCTGTAAATGCCCAGGACTACCTCCCTTTACAATAATGTTTCCCCTCCTGAACAAGTATCCGGGAGCTGACACAGTCCCCAGCCTCTGGGTAGATGTGTTCACTCTGATTAAGCTATATTCTCATGATTTGTTCTCCCTTCTTTACTATGTTATACTTAACAAGATGTTTATTAAAGTAAAAAACTTTAGGCAAAAACAAGAGGGCTGGGTCCAAAACACCAAGGATTTAGAAAAAGTTTTTATGTATCTTACAGGGACAAGATTTGGGAGGAGACTGTCTACATGCTCAGAGAAGTTGGATAAATTGTTCTGTTAGGCATTGGAGAGAGAGAGAGAGAGAGAGTGTGTGTGTGTGTGTGTGTGTGTGCGTGTGTGTGTGTAGAAAGAAGGCAAATAGCTAAAAAAAAAAGCCCTCAGAGGTGTCTTGCCTTTAGTTAAACCCAGCAATGATTTTTACAAAATGCTACCCGGTACTTTTCTGATGAGAAGCTTCCATATTACTCTTGTGACTCCAGGGGTTCTGTCATATCTGGGTTTCCCTTGCTGTGCCCATAACTGCCTAATTGGCATCTGCAGGTGACAGAATAAGGACTGTGCACCCTAATGCCTTCTAAAAAATCAGCCTATTTCAGGGTCAGTTTTTCTAGGCCCTGCCCCACTTCCTGTGCCCTCCTGAACACCTATCTTGTACTGACCCCAGTATGCCAAAACCAGCAGAAATTTATAGCCATGTCAAATGTTTTCACACATAATATAAATGTTTCTGCTCTCTGATGTTGAGCAGGCCATAAAACATATTCAGCACTGTTATTTAAAGTTCAACTTGACCTGAGTCCCAGGTAGGCTGGGGTGAGAAAATTCAGACATGAAAAGGTTACTAGTAATTTTTATGGATCAGGAAAGCTCATTTAAGTGATTAATCTGGAGGACAAGAGTAAAAACTATCTATAGATAAGTTATATCACGACAAGACAGTGCACTGAATAACCCTAATCTACATAAACTATGCTACCGTGGAAAAATTTTATTCTTTTTCCCTTAGGACACTCTGAGGTTATTATGAGCCATATTTCTGAAATATTGTGGGATTTCATTTGTTTGTTTATGGGCTTATCCCCTATTCACACAAAGAGGAGTACAGCGTTTGAGCAAAGGAAAAAGGAAACCGTATTATAGAGGCCACATTTTGAATTCATTTTATTTGAGACTAGAGATAGGTGAGCTATAGGTATTCATGGTGTCTTGTTTATCTTTGCCAAAAATGGACTTCGTAAACACCAAAGTCTAGTGACTAACAGTTCTAATCTTTTTTTTTTTTTTTGGAGTTAATAGGTGGCTGTATCATGATAGTTTTTTTTATTAGTTTCTGCTTTATAACAAAGTGAATCAGTTATACATATACATCTGTTCCCATATCCCTTCCCTCTTGCGTCTCCCTCCCTCCCACCCTCCCTATCCCACCCCTCTAGGTGGTCACAAAGCACCGAGCTGATCTCCCTGTGCTATGCGGCTGCTTCCCACTATCTATCTACCTTACGTTTGGTAGTGTATATATGTCCATGCCTCTCTCTCACTTTGTCACAGCTTACCCTTCCCCCTCCCCATATCCTCAAGTCCATTCTCAAGTAGGTCTGTGTCTTTATTCCTGTTTTACCCCTAGGTTCTTCATGACATTTTTTTTTCTTAAATTCCATATATATGTGTTAGCATACGGTGTTTGTCTTTTTCTTTCTGACTTACTTCACTCTGTATGACAGACTCTAGGTCCATCCACCTCATTACAAATAGCTCAATTTCATTTCTTTTTATGGCTGAGTAATATTCCATTGTATATATGTGCCACATCTTCTTTATCCATTCATCCGATGATGGACACTTAGGTTGTTTCCATCTCTGAGCTATTGTGAATAGAGCTGCAATGAACATTTTGGTACATGTCTCTTTTTGAATTATGGTTTTCTCAGGGTATATGCCTAGTAGTGGGATTGCTGGGTCCTATGGTAGTTCTATTTTTAGTTTTTTAAGGAACCTCCATACTGTTCTCCATAGAGGCTGTACCAATTCACATTCCCACCAGCAGTGCAAGAGTGTTCCCTTTTCTCCACACCCTCTCCAGCATTTATTGCTTCTAGATTTCTTGATGATGGCCATTCTGACTGGTGTGAGATGATATCTCATTGTAGTTTTGATTTGCATTTCTCTGATGATTAATGATGTTGAGCATTCTTTCATGTGTTTGTTGGCAGTCTGTATATCTTCTTTGGAGAAATGTCTATTTAGGTCTTCTGACCATTTTTGGATTGGGTTGTTTTTTGCTATTGAGCTGCATGAGCTGCTTATAAATTTTGGAGATTAAACCTTTGTCAGTTGCTTCATTTGCAAATATTTTCTCCCATTCTGAGGGTTGTCTTTTGGTCTTGTTTATGGTTTCCTTTGCTGTGCAAAATCTTTGAAGTTTCATTAGGTGCCATTTGTTTATTTTTGTTTTTATTTCCGTTTCTCTAGGAGGTGGGTCCAAAAGGATCTTGCTGTGATTTATGTCATAGAGTGTTCTGCCTATGTTTTCCTCTAAGAATTTGATAGTTTCTGGCCTTACATTTAGGTCTTTAATCCATTTTGAGCTTATTTTTGTTTATGGTGTTAGGGAGTGATCTAATCTCATACTTTTACATGTTCCTGTCCAGTTTTCCCAGCACCACTTATTGAAGAGGCTGTCCTTTCTCCACTGTACATTCCTGCCTCCTTTATCAAAGATAAGGTGACCATATGTGCGTGGGTTTATCTCTGGGCTTTCTATCCTGTTCCATTGATCTATCTTTCTAACAGTTCTAATCTTTAAAGTGTAATAGTATTTAATTGCTCTGATAAAAAGTTAGGTTCTAAAAATGTTTAGAAGTATGTGAAGCATTGTAGTTACTCTCTTTATTCTAAACCCATACTAAAGAAAATGGATTATTCACAAATTGTACTAAGGTGCTAGGAAAACATAGATGAAAATATTATTCTTGAACTCAAGTAGTTTATGGTCTAATTTTGGGATTTAGAAATATAAATAAATACAGTTCAGAGTCAAAAGGGCTATACTAGAAGAATGTTCAAAATCCTAGAAGCACGAAGAAAATCATGACAAAGCAAGTTATGCGTAAGTTGGGCTTCGAAGAATGAGAGTTCATCAGGAAGAAGAGCTGCACGAGGGCTGGGGCATGAATGAACATGCCTATCACGTTATGGCTGCAGCGAAGGACCTGGGGGTGAAGGAGTTGTGTGGTGGAGACTGAACCTGAAGCAGAGACCACGGTTACAATATCACTGTGCTTGGATACTTAGTTTGTGGATAACAGGGAATACATATAGTTTTAAAAGAAAGACGTAATTGGACCATCCTTCATTTTAGAAGAATACTGGAAGTAGTGTGAGCAATGGACTCATGAAGAAATAGACAAAGGACAGAGACATGTTGCAAGGCCATAGCAAAAATCTAAGTAGTAAAATTTACTGTCACATTTAACATATTTTCAGTGTTGGAAAGGTCTTATCAAAGGCAGAATTATATGTTTGCAATTAAATTTATAAATGCTTTGAAAATTATTTAACAAACATTTACTAGATACCTGCGTCATGTAACAGGCATTGAAAAAACAGAAATATATAAGGATGTGTGCAAATATTTAACTATAATGATGTTCATCACAAAGTTACTTACAACAAGACCTGGAAACAATCAGAGACCCACAATTATTAGATTGGCTAAAAATATCTATTTTTCTATTTTATACACACACAAACATATACACTATACATATATATATAGTATATGTATACAATTTATTTTTTAAAAGGCACATTTTTGTACATTTTCTTCCCTTTTACAAAATATCATGAACAATTTCCATAATTATTTGCCATCTGAATGTAAATGCATTCCTTCATAGTTATAGCATATATGTATACATGTAACACACACGTAAGTATTGAGATATCATATAAAAATGTGTACTATAATTATGAATGCATTAAGTAATACACATAATTTAACATTTTATAGTAAAAGAACATGAAAACATTTGCAAACAACATAGGTTGTTCAAGAAAAAGTTGTAAAAATATGCACCTTTTTAAAAAAGAGTATATATTCCATACTTACAGAAAGAAATACCAAAAGTGTATACATGACAATGTGAATTGGTTATAACTGGGTAATAACATTGTGAGTGATTTTTATTGTCTTATATGTGTTTTCAGTAGTGAACTACATATTTTTGTAAAGAGAAAATAGTTTTGACCGGATATAGTCAAAACTTGTCCATCTCTTTATGAGGTTGCAAAGGCCAATAAAACTTGCACAAACTATTCTATGACCTATGAATGCAAGGTGAAATGTGAATATGTTTGCCTGGCTATACATGATGGTTACTTATAAACTCTTAGCTAGCAATATCTGAATCTTACCTCTGTCCACACTATTCCTGCATTTCTGAATGTTACCTTAGCAATACACCAGGGTTGTTTATGTCAGGCTAAGTCAGCCTGTCCTCAAATTCTTGGCATAGAAATCTTGATCATAAATCTAGATTGCATCTGAACAGCATGCACTTAATGTTTAAATGCACACATAGAGTTAATTTGGCCCGTGGAGCTGACTTTTTCTTCAATAGTATGTCAGTAAATTGGGAGCTAAATTGTTTCTAATTTTATTTTAATACTTCTAATAAAATTTAGAGCCCCAATAAATTTAAGGTACCATAATTATAATAAGCTATTATTATAAAGAAATTTTATTTTGCATGAAATACAGATTTGTGACCACTTAAAAATTAGAATGTAGACTTCTAGTGGAAATGTACATAGTAAACATCACTGTGCTGTATAACTTCTTTGTTTTATGGAACTCAACTGCGCTTTGTAAGCCTAACCTAATTTGAATTCTTTTCAGGTAGTTTGTCAAACAAATAAAAAAATTAGAAAGAAGGAAAAGCATTTAAGTTAGGCACCACTGGAATACAATTTGGACTATATGCAATTTTAATTGCTTTCTCAAATGGTTATCAATTTGACTGAATGTAGGATTCATCTGTTACAACTTTTTTTCCGTGTAGATTCTATTTAAGTATCTTTTGATATATAATATTGTGAAGGAGATATAAAGGCCAGTCGGAGATTTTTCCTTCATAAGACATTTTTGCCAAAATGCTAATGAAGTTCTTTATTCACACTTAAAAAATACATGTTTATACCTTACTTACATTTAATTTATATATTTATATATTATTTATAGATACATTAAACATTAAACACTCAGTGAAACCTTTTAAGCTCAAGCCTTTATTCACTTCAGAAAAATATTCTTCCCTTACATCTTTATTTTCTAGGAAATTTGTTCCTGACACTTCTTTAGGAAGAGTATTAGGCCCCTTTTGGCTAAACTCTGTTATTTTCAATTACTTATTTTTCTCTTTTTATGTCCTTTTTTTTTTTTCAGTAACTAAAAGAGTACATTTTCCATAATATTGATTTGGTTTTTCAGACTGAGCTTAACAGTTTCTAATGTAAATTTTAATTTTATTTGCTTTTTAGGATCATTATATTTTTTCTTATCTCATGCAGTTTATTTTTATTTGTTTGCTTCTCAGCACAATTTTATTCCAGGCTCTTCTTTCATTTAATCATATCTTTCTTATTTCATAAAGTTTATTTTGTTTCATAAATATTGAGAGAAAAGGAAGCACCTAATTCCTGATTTTCTTGACTTATTGCTTTAAAAGTTTTAAAGTGTATTTTCTCTACATTTTAAGTAATTTATTCCTTTATTTTATGTTGCAGAATCATGTTATACACTATATACTGTTAAGTGATTTTGGGGGGGGTAATTTATTTACTTTACCTATTAGAAGTGTCTGACAGCCTAGTGCTTACACATATATAGGCGGTTATTTATTTCTTGGACATCCTCACTATACGCTTTCATTACTCTTAGAATCTTACTTTCATTTTTAGATGGATGGCTAATAAATTGATATAAATGTGTATGATCAGCTCAGATGTGGCTGACTGGGAAACAAAATAGAGTCATGGATAATTCAAGCAGGGAAGTTACATATTATTCACTAGGCTTCTTCTGAGTTGAATCAATTTTCTTTACATAACTTTCTTTGTGTCCCAGCATCCAGGTCAGATACAAACTACGGTGGTTTCTAGTTTCTTAACAGTGTTATCCACATAAACATTATTTTTAAAACATGAAGTATACTACATAACAATATATATACTTATCAATATTATGGATGAATTATTTGAATATAAAAAACACTCATAAATACCACTATCCTTTGTGATTTCATGTTTTGCACAGTACCTTCCAAATCTTTTATGTACTCTTTTAAAATTTTATATAGGAAGAAAGAAAGTAAACATATGTAGTATTCTCCTAGAAGCAATCATAAATAAGGAAAAAATGCACATTTGTGTTTTGACCAAGAAAGCCTTTCTAAGACAGCTGGGACCTACAGAGTTGTGTTCCTCCCTCAGGATATAATTTTCTTTCTTTCTACCCAGAGGGCAGTGAGGCAGGTCAGTGGACCATGGCAAAATTGATTCAGTATTGTCTAAACAGAGTTCAAAGTATACAGAAGCTATGCTATTCATTGTTGAACCTTAAATAACTAGATGTATGGAAAGCCACAGAAAACTTGACATGAAACACTGCCTTGAATTCTTTTGTAAAAATAATTGAATGGCCTCAGAGACAAACTAATGTTCTATGTTTACAATAAGAGTGACATAAAAGAATATCACCAATGAGAGAAAAACAAGTGTGAACCAGTACTGTATCATTCAATTGAGTCTTGTCATAGGCTAAAGTTGATTTGCCTTGTATAGCTTGTGAGAAGTCCACTATACAACAATGATAGATGGATTACAATATTTAATTGAGGATGCAAATAAGTAGAATGCATGATGGAATTTCTTCTTAAACCAATTAAATAGAAAGGTCACTTCCATATATTGTAGATCAAAAAGAAACCTGCTCAAATAGAACCTTGAAACTTTATGATACTGACACAATGGAAAGGGAATTGCTAATATTATTTAGGAAAGAAAGACTGAAACAGAAGTGGTCCAAAGGCATTATTCTAGAAATAGGAGTGTGGGTGGGGAGGGGGGAGGACTAATTTTCTTTTTAATGTTTAGATATAAAATATAAATTGAGTTTCTTCTGCCCTGCACATCCATTTTTCTTATAACTTAGAATAAATAAAAAATAGTTGCAAGATGGCGGAGTAGAAGGACGTGCACTCACTCCCTCTTGCAAGAGCACCAGAATCACAGCTAACTGCTGAACAGTCATCTACAGGAAGACACTGGAACTCACCAAGAAAGATACCCCACATCCAAAGACAAAGGAGAATCCACAGTGAGATGGTAGGAGGGGCACAATCACAATAAAAATCAAATCCCACAACTGCTGGGTGGGTGACTCACAAACTGGGAACAGTTATACAGTTATGTGGAATCTAGAAAAATGGTACAGATGAACCGGTTTGCAGGGCAGAAATAGAGACACAGATGTAGAGGACAAACATATGGACACCAAGGGGGGAAAGCTGGGGGTGGGGAGGTGGTAGTGGGATGAATTGGAAGATTGGGATTGACATATATACACTAATATGTATAAAATAGTAAGTAATAACCTGCTGTATAAAAATAAAATTCAAAAAAAACCCCACAAAAACATAAAAAAATAGTTAAAATAAGTTTAATGATGTAATTTAAGGTTTGAAAATGAGAGAATATCCAAGTGTAATTCTAAAAGTCCTGCACTGCTGTTAGTGCTTTCTAATTTTGTTTCATATGCATGTAGAATGGAAAAGCTATATGTGGTTTGAGGCATTTTTTGCTTTCTTGGGAAATGGCAAATAGCAGAAGTGTTCAACATATAACTTCCCCCACCATGTTTTCTAACAAGAGTGATCTACGAACTGATGCCTCTCCCTCTCCAAATAATTGCTGCCTTCTCACTGTATTTTCTGAGTCATACCAAGCAAAAAGATGGTGCGGGTTTTAATAAGCTCACTTTGAAACATTTTAATATTAAATAATATATACATGCTGTAAGAAAACACCAGTTGAAATGGAGTGCTTTCAGGTGCAAACAGGAATTTGTATTAAGAATGATAATTTGGGTGAGAAGCTAAAAACTAGAACTGAAATATCTCTGAGCGTGTGTTCACAGGAAAAAAAAATGTAAAAACATGAAGACTGCTAATTGCAATTTCAGTGGAATCTGTCACAACCTGCACAAGGCTAAAACAGGTCTTTGCACCAGCACGTTAATTTGTTGTGGTCATCTGAAAGATTCAGTGCTAAGAAATTCTTCCATTGTGGTAGTTGCTACATTTATAAACTTAATGTGCGACAAGCCTTTTTATCTGGATTATTTGATAATGTTCCCTGTGACATGTTGGAGAGCATCATTGCTTTAAGGGATTCTGCAATAACTAGATTAGTTGGCATTATTCTCCCAAAGTTTGGATGTTCTTTTAGAGAAAGAAAGCATTTATGAGTCGAATTCCTTATTAGAATATTTTTACTTAAAAATATTTTTACTTAAAAATATTCTAAAGGTCCAAATTTCCTTCCCAGACAAGCAGAGGATGCAAGGCTTAGCCTGGGCTGTAGTTCTAGAGACAGGCTGGACCTGGAAGTGAGGTAGGAACAGGCCTTTGGGGGAAAAAAAAAGCTAGTATTGGGGGAAAATTGTCCTGTAGAAATACTGGCAAATGATCTACCTACAAGAGCATGCCATTAAACACCAAAAGGCCAGGCAAAAGTGGGAGAATCAGGTTTGTCAGCAAGACTTGAGCGGATAGGTTCAGGAGGGAAGGAGTGCCTGAGGCAGGCGTGAAAGGATGAGAGGCTCCTGAAAGTGACTTGTTGATTCTGACTCTCTCTAAGGCTTAAGAACCTAAGCGGAACCTTATTTCCATCCCGGGTTACTGAGTTAGGTTTGTTGTCATTGTCTGTAGTTTAGACAGAGCGGGAGGCACCAAAAAGTGTAGTCTATTTAATGTGCCTGGAGTTAAATAGTTAGTAAATTGACGATTTTCACACCATGAATTCAAGTTTGAATTTATCAGACTTCCAGTTTAGTTAGAGACGGTGCCTTTGTAATAAAAAGCAAATCAGAAGGCCTAGATAGCTTTAGGTGTGGTTCCTTTTCCAACAGTTTTGCCTAAAATGCAGGAACATCTTTTACCTGCCTTTGTAGTATTTTTCTCCCATTCAGGAACATTTAAATTATGTCTCTGGTTATTGCTCTTGTTAGAATTGTGCTAAATTTTCTAAATTCTAAATGGGGCTACAGCCACTTTGAATAATTTTTGTCCGTTTTCCTTTTATATTTTAGGAGTTTCAGTTTTATTCTCCTGATATCTGATTAGATTTTCTAGCATCAATTTTCCATTCAAATTAATTTGTTAAGAGGACAGTTGAGAGTCAAATAGACTTTTCTCAATCCAGTCCTAGACTGCCTTTCCAGCTTTGTTTTTTAAAAATTGAGGTGAAACTGACATATAACATTACATTAGTTTCAGGTATACAATATAATGTCAATATTTGTATATATTGCAAAATGATCACCACAGTAAGCCTGGTTAACATCCATTGCCATACTTAGTTATAAAAATTTTTTATGAGAACTTTTAAGATCTCTTATCAAATTTCAAATTACAATATAGTATTAACTATAATCACCATGCTGTACGTTACATCCCCGTTATTTATTTATTTTATAACTGAAAGTTTTTACCTTTCGACCGTCTTCACCCATTTCGCCCATCCCCCACCCCTGGGAACCACCAATCTGTTCTCTGTGAGTTTAGGGTTTTTTTGTTTTGTTTTAGATTCCACATGTAAGTGAGATCATATGGTATTTGTTTTTTCTGACTCACTTATTTCACTTAGTATAATGTCCTCAAAGTCCATCCATGTTGTTGCAAATGGCAAGATGTCTGTCCTTCTTTTTCATGGCTGAATAATATTCCAGTGTGTGTGTGTGTGTGTGTGTGTGTGTGTGTGTGTGTATCACATTTTCTTTATCCATTCATCCATCAATGGACACTTAGGTTGTTTCCATACCTTGTCTCCATATGCTAGTGGGAATAGGGTTTAACATGTTTTTTGTACCTTATATGTTTCAAGAAAGGACAAACATGTACCATTGTCTAATTTAATTTTTCTATCATCTTATCAGTTTGATATTATCAATTTCACATTATGAAAGAGGCATAATAAATAGGTTGCATTACATTTGACAGTTTTACAGGACTTTGTGAAATTAAAAATTAGACCCAAAATGGGAGAGCTATTCCAGCTAGCTTTCCTTAGTCCCAAAATAACAGGCAGGAAGAGTGTTCTGAAGCTGTCACCTTTCAGGAAGGTGGAGAAGCTTTATCCTACATAAAGTATAGTAGAACAGAGATGTGAAGTACTAGTAAAAATGCTGTGAAAAGAACCTTGCCTTTGTTAGAGATGATCCTCTATACAAATTATGTAAGTATATCTTTGATATACTATAGTGCAATCTTTTTCAAACTGCAATTTGAGGATCTCTGGGGAGCAATCTCAGGATACGTTCTCAGGTCTGTAATGCCTTCAGTTAAATTTTTGTGCTTTTATTTTGGTAAGTTTAAAAATACATACATACATATTTGGGGCTCATCTCAACAGCTTGCACATTAAGCATTGCATGGTGATTTTATTTATACTTCTATAAACAATCTTTTTAGCATGAAGTAGAGGTATTTTAATAGGCTATGAAATAAAAGAACCGAGGTGTTCTTAATATGTACACCCAGCAGGTGATGAGAAAATGACATTATAGCGTGCCGTACAAGGTTTTATAGTGGTGAAGAGTGAGGAAAGTGGTGGGAAAATGAGTCATTACAAGATTCTCATTAACATGCTGCTCTTCAGAGTCTCGCTCTAAGCATTAACTATTTCACCTTTACCTGCATAATTAGACATTATTGAGCTAAACTTTGTTTTTGTGGTGGTACTTATTTTGTATTTTTTGTTATTTTACAGTTTTATGAGAATGGAAGGCAAAAGGAGTTCATTTCAAAGTCATACATATTTAAGTAAATCTTGTGTGTAAAGTTTTTTTTCCTTTAAACAGTTTTTACATTTTAAAATATTTTAGAAACAGTTGTGTAGTTGAAAGATCATGAACCTTGGCGTTAGACATATTCAAATTCTGATTTTGCTACACCTTAACTGAGGAGGTAAATTAACTTCTCTTAGCCTGTTTTCTCATCTATGAGAATGATCACAGCAACTTTGTTGTTACATCAGGTAACAGGTGAAACTATGTGCAATGTATGCTTGTTTTCTTCCTTGCTTTTCTCTCTTTATCCTGAATCTACTTTGCCTTCTCACGTTTTCAATAGCAACCCACCAGGGAAGAGCGTAGGCTGTGGATTGGCAGTGCAGTGCAGTTTTGGTACATGTAGCCCTGGTGGAAATTACTTGAGAGAGGGAGTGGAAGATAAAGCTAATGTATTGGAGTTATTTATAAAAGTAAATTATTCATGCTCTTTCTGGTCCCCCAAAGCACGGGTAGTCAGGGTATGTTTAACACCTGCCTCCTTATGCTAAGCTGGAAGCACTCTCAGGATAAAAGTCTTTTTGAGATCTTTCTTTTTCTTTTCTTCAAATTAACATCTGCTGTGGATTTTCAATCCTAAGTAATTAACAATGAAGCAAACTTCTATACCTAAGTTACTAAGGGATTTAAAATTATGCCTTTGACTAAAGTTGATGTGAAATAAAACCCTTTCAACTTTGGACTACAACAGTTTAGACAATTTATATACTTTTCACACCTACAAAAACATCAGTATAATAGGAAATAATAGATAATATATAAAAGTGCTGATACCATCAATTCTTTTAATGCTTTGGAGGAAAAAATCTCTAGCATGAAATCCTGGCTTATAAAATTTTACTGTGACACTTCATTAACAAGCATGGTTACATGACAAAATCCTACTAGTAACTTTTCAGAGTGACTGTGGGTCCATCTATCTCATTCTAGTTAGATAATCCATACAGTGTGATAATGAGTTAATGGTCTATTCCATCTTTAACTTTTATGATTCCTTATACTCATTAAGCAAATAATCTTTGAGATCAAGGCACTAATAGGTTACGAGCTCTAAAGTGAAGCACTCAGCAGTTTATAATCTACTAGAAGAACTAAGACGTGTTCAGTTACTACAACTTTGGACTATTTTTTGATGCCATTTGAAGGGGATGGGAATAGAGAAGTATCCATAGAAGTGGTGACTTTTGAGCAGAATCTTGAGGAATGGGTACACTGTCGGTAGGATGGTACAGAGTAACTGTTCCACGTGGAGAGAAGAGCATGCGCAAAAACGTAGAGATAGAGAAGAAAGCTGTGTTTAGGAGTGGCAGCTGTTGCAGATTGGGTGGGGTAGGGCTCCTTCATACACAGTTTAAGATAGGCTGTGATTAGAGGGCTTAGAATGCCAAAATGTCTAAACAGGGCAGCAGTGTGCACTAGGACCAATATGCAGAATGGAGCAAGAGTGAGCCTTGAGATTTAAAAGAACTTTAGATACTTAATGACCATCAGGTAACAGAGCTCATCCTATAACCCTGCTAAGTGGTAAAGCCTCAGGCCATTGAAGAAAACTCTGGTCCTTAACTGGTGGCAAGAAAAGGGACCGCTTATGCCTACCATTCTGTCACACTTTTAGGGATTAGTAGCCATACTATCTCACTAAACCCTTAGGACTACTCTGCAATCTTTGTTCTCTACAATGGATTTAAATATATCACTCCTTGCTCCCACCCATGCATGACATGTGACATAAGAATCTCACCTATGCAAAATAATGTGTTCTCTCAGCTCCAGGTACAAAGCAAGGAGTATACCTACCTTACAGTTTGTTACATCATAATGGCTAGGAGTATGGCTCTTCAGCTAGACAGTCTGAGTTTAAATCCTGCCTCCACCCCTTTCTACTTATACAGCTTATTCAAGTTTCCTGTCTAGAGTTGAGAATAAATACATAGTTGGGAAGGGGAGGAGTATTAGATAATGTAGATATTCTTTCTTGAAACTAACAACAAAATGCAGCAAGTGACAGCTTCTTAAGCCAGTTGCTCTGTGGAATCTGAAACTGTATCAGAAGTTCTCCTGCCAGGCTTCCCTGGTGGCACAGTGGTTGAGAGTCCGCCTGCCAATGCAGGGGATGCAGGTTCGTGCCCCGGTCTGGGAGGACCCCACGTGCCGCGGAGCGGCTGGGCCCGTGAGCCATGGCCGCTGAGCCTGTGTGTCCAGAGCCTGTGCTCCGCAACGGGAGAGGCCACAACAGTGAGAGGCCCGCATACTGCAAAAAAAAAAAAAAAAAAAAAAAAAAGTTCTCCTACCTTCTAACACTAGAATCACTGGTCTTTCCTGTAATTAGAATGGCTATTTTACCCATCCATGATTTTGTAACATCACACATTAGTCACTGGAAAATACCATTCACTGAGTTATGCAGATCTTCAAAATGTTAACACATTTCATAATACAATATCTAAAAAAAAATCCCATGTGTTAATATTACTACCAGTGTTATCAGAGAAGTCTAGTATTGAGAAGATGTCAAGTCCACAATGAGGAATACAAGGTTGCCAAAATTCTAATTTTCATTTGAGAGCTACAATTTTATTATTTGCAACAAAGATGTCAGGTTCTTATGACAGGCTTACTTTGTTCATTTTTGACAAATGTCTACCAAATACCATAGACTTAATAACTATAGTTTGTCTTAGTCTATCTGTTCAAGTACAAATGGAATTCCATGAAAAGGGTTACTTCAGACCCCAACTGAAATAACTGCATTTCTGAAAAAAAACATCATGTTTTGATATGTGCTTTATACATAATTCTCATTTTATCACTCAGGTTATTGAAGACGTGTACTCAGGATGTTGAGATATAACTTTTACAGCTTCATTAAATACACTCAAGTGAAACTGCCATTTTTAAAAAATTCAAATAAATGGCAGTGAAGAATGCAATCAGTACTACTTGTACAGTGTGTGGCACTGCCTTGATTTATGCCAAGTGACAGCAGTTTTACCTACCATTGCTTTTGCACCATTTATGCAAATATCCAATGTTAGTTATAAGTTCTTTATACATCTTATACTCAATTCTGTCAACTCTGTACACTGCAAATAATTTTTCCTAGTCTGTGGTCTTTTTGTTATCTTTTGAAGAGATTTTCAATTCAATTTTAATGTTCCATTTGTCTTTTTTTTTTTTTTTTTTTGCGGTATGCGGGCCTCTCACCGCTGTGGCCTCCCCCGCTGCGGAGCACAGGCTCCGGACGCGCAGGCCCAGCGGCCATGGCTCACGGGCCCAGCCGCTCCGCGGCACATGGGATCCCCCCAGACCGGGGCACGAACCCGTATCCCCTGCATCGGCAGGCGGACTCTCAACCACCTGCGCCACCAGGGAGGCCCCATTTGTCTTTTTTTTATGGTTTGTTTTTTGACCTAGGAAATCTTTGCCTAATCTAAGGCCACCAAAATGGTCTTCTAGAAGTGTTTTAACTACTTTTGGGTCTATGACTCATTTTTAGTTACTCTTCATGTATGCTTGTTTTTCCAAATAAGTATGTCAGTATCATCTTTTGAAAAACTTGAAAATGGCTTAACTTTTATAGATGTTGTTAGATTTGGCTTGCTAATATTTTCAGGATTTTTGATCCTATGTTCATGAGGACCACTGTCCTGTTATTTTCTTGTTTTGTAATGTCTTTTGTCAAGTTCTAGTATCAGACAACACTGGCCTCATAAAATAAGTTGGAAGTATTCCCTCCCCCTCTACTTTCTGAAAAACTTTGTATAATTATGCTTGGTATTATTTCTTCGTTGAATGGAAAAATTTATAAGAGGAACTATATGGGATTGGAGTTTTCTTTGTGGGAAGATATTTCATAATAATTTCAATTGTATTCATAGATGTGAGGCTATTCAGGTTTTGTCTCTTGTGTCAGTTTTGGTGAGTTTTATTTTCCTAATTGTTCTGTCTTAAGTTGTCAAATTTACTGGCATAAAAATGGTCATAATTTTGCATCCTTTTAAGTAAGGTAAGATCCATAGTGTCAACTCTTCCTTCATTCCTGATATTTGTGATTTGTAATTTCTCTGGTTTACTTGATTGGTCTAATTAGAGATCTACTGATGTTGTTGCTCTTTTGAGAAACAGATGTTGGTTTCATTGATTTTCTCCATTCTTCTGTCTTACACATTGTTGACTTTTACACTTTATTATTTCTATCTATTTAATTTGGATTTATTCTTATCTAGAAAAAAGATTAAGAGAACTTTAGACCACTGAATTTGTATCTTTTTAAATTTTCTAATAGAAGTACTTAAATCTATCATTTTCTAACAATTTTTTTTAAAATTGAAATGATACAAAGTATGAGCCCTGACCATAACAAAATTAAACTAGAAATCAGTAAAATAAAGCTCCCTGGAAAATCTCCAAGTATTTGGATATTAAGAAAAACACTCCAAAAAAAATTCAATAGTCAAAATGTAAATTAGAAAATCTTTGAAGACAATAAAATTGACAAATCTCCAGCAGGACTGACAAAGATAAAAAGAGAAAAGACACAAATTACCATTATCAGGAATAAAACAAGCGATATCAATTTAGAACTTGAAGACATCAGAAGGATAATGAGGAAATGCCATAACCTCTATACACTAATTTGACAGTTTAGATGAAACAATTCCTCAAAAAATACAAGTCACCCAATATAAAATAGATAATTTAAATAGCCCAATAACTATTAAAGAATCTGTACTCATTTTACCACCCCCCCTCCCCAATCTCTAGGCCCAGATGGTTTTGCAGGAAAATTCTAAAGAATTAACACCAATTCTATACAACCCTCCAGAAAACAGAAGAGGAAACATTTCCAAATTCATTTTATAAAGCTAGTATTTACCCTGAAACCAAAAAGTAGAAGAAAAAAAACAAAAACAAAAAACCCTACAGAACAATGCCCCTCATGAATATTCACAGAAATCATGATCAAACTATTAGCAAACAGGATCCAGCAACAGCTAAAAAGAAATATACATCATGACCTAGTGGGGTTTATTCCAAGGATACAAGGCTTGTTTAATGTTCAAAAATTAAGCAATGTAAATTTATAACATTAACAGGTGTAAAGAAAAAGTCATCTGGTCATATCAATGCAGAAAAAGCATTTGAGAAAATTCAACACCCATCCATGACAAAATTATGATCAAACTTGGAATAGAAGGGAACTTCTTTAACTTGATAAAGAGTATCTACCAAAGGCCTAGAGATAACATTATATTCAGTGGTGATAGATTGAATGCTCCTAATTTTGGGGAAAAGGCAAATATGCCAGCTCTCATCACTCTTATTTGCAAATGACATGACTGTGGGAGTACTGGCCTGTTAGATTACTCCACCACATGGAAGAGGGATTCTCAAGTCTTTGCTTTTGCATTTGCTGTTAGCATACATGAAATACCAAAACAAAAATACAAGGAATCCTTTCTTCAAATGTTGGCGGTTCTTCCTAAAGATAATTTTCACATGTTGTGCATACTAGTCATCCAGACCTCTTTTAAATTTACTATGTACAATTAATGCAGATGTTTGAGCTGTCAGAGAGGTAGTGTATAATAGGTTCTAGAGACCAACTACTAAGATTTGTATCTTGGCTCTGCTATTCACTAACTGTATGAACACTGTGGGCAAGTTTCTTAACTTCTCTGCTCAATTCAATTTCGTCAGTTATATAGTGCTGATGACAACAGTTACTTACCTCACTGGATTATTACTAGGATTACTAGGATTAAGTGTGAAAGTGTGCAAATGAAAATAGTGTCTGATGTATAGAAAAAGCTCAATAAATATTAGTTACTCATATTATTGCAGATGTTTGAAACAAATGTTCCCATTCCCCTTAATGTGTTCCCTCTAATCAAAGAATAATGACATTACTCACAAAAATTTAATGTTTGGGGATTTCCAATACAAAGCAAACAAATAGAAAACTTGTTAGCAGAGGAAACAAAATTAGTACATATGCAAAATATTCAATCCCGTAAGTTACTTATAATTCAAATAGCAATTAAATACCATTGTATAACTAGTAAATTAGAAATATTAAAATTAACAGCCAGGTCTGACTAGGTTTTAGTCAACAGGCATACTATATTGGTGACAGTGTGAACTGATGTAATTCTTTTTGGCAAATGATTTGCAAAACATTTGAAAAGAATTATACTTACGTCTATTGCATGTGATACTGGACTTCCTGTAACTCAGCATTTTCAGCTTTGTCTCCTTCTCCTCCCACAGTGGACAGAACTAATTCCATATTGTCTTTCCAATGTGCCCCACAGTATTGGTTACCTGGGTGTTATCTGACATGCTCAGATATGATATGAGGATGAAGGATGAGAAGTATTAAACCCAGGCCAGGAAGTATGAGCATACATTAGGAAAAGAATACCACAAAGAACTGAGACTCAAGTATTAAGAAATGTGGGGCCAAAATAACATACCCAAGGTCAGATTAGATCATGTCAGAACTTTCAAGATTTGGAGTTTGGAACACATGGTTCTAGGGACATACTAAGAGATACTAAGAACCATATATAGTATTCTTACAGTGTTTATTAGTGCCATCTTTTGAAATCTTAAAGGAAATTCATGGTTTTAAGCTGGAAAGCAGAGGACACTAAGAAATATAATAATCATCAAATTTTGAGTCCTTTTGGTAGAACAGATGGATCTATTTATTTATATATATTAGCTCCTATATTCTCACTCACCAATAGATTGTTATTGATTGGATTATGAAAAGGCTGACAAAAATCTTTGAAATTAGGAGACTTCAGATAAACTTGCAACAGAGAGCAGCATGCAACATACCTTTCTCCCAAGATTTTATTAAAATACTCATATTTTTAAAAAGACAAGACTGCACAGACCAATTACTAAGCATACAGAAACATGATATTCAAACATCATTAAAATGACAGAAGTCTTTTAAGATCTGCTTCCCATCTGAGTCTAAATCAAGGATTTGGCATTGTCCTCAAGGAACTAACCACAAATAACTCAGTCCATGCCTAATAGCTTTCTTTGTGTTCCTTTTGTTGGTCCAGCTACTTGCTTTATAATTCTTCCTTACCTGAATGACATTATTAGCAATAGAAAACACACAATTATTACCGTAGGAATTAGCTAATTATTAAAAGCTGATTATCAGCTATATTTATACTATAATTTAATTTCATCTGTTTCTTTGTAATTTTGCTTTTACATACAAAATTTACCACCAAATATGTATCTCTGGCTCCCTAATATATAAAAGACTTGTGTAAGAAAAAACATTTGATGACATACATAAAATCACAATCCCAGTAACTGGACCATAGTTAACACTAATTCAGAACAGAGGAATTTATGCTCATTTATAAGTGATTATATAAAGGAAGAGAAAATGGGTTAGGTAACAAAATGATTAAATTTTTTATATGAACAAATTACATGAATCCCAAGTTCTTAAAAAGTTTATGTTTAAAAAATAAGTCAAGGTGAAAGAATAAATTTGTACTTTTAACTTCCATATGTGATCATTTGGGTCCTTTTGCCTTGGATTTGGTTTCCTTCGGAACTTTTCCATTTTGACACTGAGTAAATCTGGCTACTGTAGAAACACCATCCACAAACTTGGTTTTGAAAAGGACGTTTGCATTGTTGAACATACCTTCCTTTAGGGACACCACAATGAACTTTAGGGAAAAAGAAAAACAGCATAAAAAGTACTTTTGGCAGTATCCTTGAAGAAGTTCACTCTTTTTATACTGAGGTTAAGAATCATTTGGAGATACTGTGATTTTGTTATTGCTTTAAATGCGTGGCTCCATGCATATGCACATCCTCAAATGCAAGTAACAAATAGTTATTATTAGGCACCTCAATGAATTCTTTCCATAGGCAGTTTTAGGAGTCTCTTAATTTTACTTTGAGTACTTCATTACCCAAGTTACTATCTTCTGCTGGTTGGCTGCTTGTTGCTATCTTCTCCAGTTAGTATCACTAGTCTTGTTGCTAGCTCTAAATGCCACTGTTAGCTGCTAAAAAACTGCCACAATAAATACACAGTCTATGATAACTATGGTAAGTGAAGCCTCCCAGAATTGTTCAATGCATTATCTATACAATCATATTTAGTAGCCTTAGTTCATGCAGCAACAGTTCAATAAAAACAAACTGTTTTTAGCTTCAAGGGTTTTTTAAATCACTTTCTAGGAGGAATGAAGAGTACCCCATCAAGTGCCACATGATTTTCTGATATATTTTTCAGGTGTATCCTTGAAACAGTCTTGTTTTGATTGTGCATCTTCTGGCAGCTAGCTAGAGAAAATAATTACCCTAAAAAATTCCAAATTACAAAAAAATTAGATTCTCATGTTACAACCTATAATTTATAATTCCAGGCTCTTTTCTTTAATAAGAGACAAAACCCTCTTTCCTTCTATACCCATTTGAATAGAAATATATTTAAAGAGATACATAACACCTTAGTATTTCCTCAATCCTGAATATCTTATTTATATTGACCATAACTAAAAAATAGTTTTAGAAAACAAACACTAGAACTATTCTGAGACTTTTTTTGGTTCTTACCTGAGAATGTGTGAAATGAGTACGTAGCATCTGTCCAATATTCTGAGTATGAGAAAGATCCAAGGCTGCATCTACCTCATCCAGGATGTAAATTGGGGCAGGTTTGAACAGCAGCATGGACAGTATTAATGACAAAGCCACTAAAGACCTAAGAAAAGAAGGCCGAAAGAAAAGCTGTCAGAACTTGATTTTACCACTTTTTACCAAAGCACTGAAGCAAATCTGCTATCCTGTTACTATTATGAATAGTGCCGATTTAGCTGAAAGATAGTTATAGAAAAAAGAATCTTAAGTTTCAAACTTGAAAACTTTTGTTTCATTAAAATGTTTTTTACTTTAGCTTTCCATTTTTCCCTCTCTTCAACAAGTTTTATTTTGAATAAAACAGGTATATATTCTTCTTTCCTGTCAGATAATTAGGATGTTATATTTGGCAGTCAGATAATTAGGATGTTATATTTGGCACCTAACTTTAAGAAAAGATCATATTAGTGTTAATAGTTTTCTCTTTCTCTCCCTAAAACTCTTTTTCAGTTCTTTTCTACATCCCCGTTAACTATAGCTGTTTTTGTTCTAGTCTGGAATGAAGAAATATAACAATTCTTATATTTTTCTTAAATATTTCATTAAAAAGCCTTGTTTATTGTAAAACAAATGTTTAGAATTATTTAAGAATAGTATTAAAATTACAGTAACATCTGTAGCACACTTAATTCTATAACTTCAAATATCTCCTGGCATGCAGCACTGCAGTAAATAGTCAGTCTAATGCTTACTGTACTCCAATAGGGTGTTTAATAAGAAACATGTAAGTGGGGAAAAAAAATTGTGTGTATAAGTAGAGGGGGTCTAGGAAGGTGAAACCAAAATTTCTAGCAAAGGAAATGAACTAAACAGTACAATAAAAACCTAACAAATTGATCTTCACTGCTATAGAGGGTAGCTGAGGTCACTCAAGAAACCTAAAATTACTTTTCAGTGTCTTTCTCTGTACCAAATATTTAAGGCACTGAGCTTAAAAACAACTCAACAGTTAAACTACTATGCTGGATTATGGTATATCTGAAAATAAGTTTATATCATCTTAATTATGGAAATAATTTTTAGGTTCCAGTAAGAAAATAGGCATACATTCTCTATTTTCCTCAAAAAATTTTGTAGGACTTTGGCAAAAACAATTAAAGATGCTGTGATCTAAATTGTGGAATTCAACTTTGATTGACAGGCAGCAGAAGCTGTCTTTTTTGACTTAAAATATTTTGGAATTTTATCAATAATGAAAAAGAGTGGACTTCTATTCATAAAAATGACAAAATATTTCATAAGAGAAATTAACAGGTCTTAGTATTTTCTACATCCATAAGAGAAGAGTTACATGATGGCATAGAGCACATGAGAACAATTCAAGAACTGTGGACTGTACATCCTGCAGGGGAAAAAATACAAAATTAATAAGCATCTTCAATTATATTGATAGTCACAATTTTCTCTCAGGAGGTTTTAATTATTTGGCTCTCTGAAGTTAAGAAGTTAGGCCAAATGACTTTCTAAGTTTCTCTCAATATACTGATTGTCTGAATCACGTGTAAGGCTGGGAGAAACTTCCCTGAAGCCCAGAACATGCCATTTCCAGTACTCTTCTTTCATTTATGTAGATCCAAGTTTCCATTTGGTATCATTTTCCTTTCACCAGAGAACTTCCTTTAACTTGTACAGTTCTGCTGGAATCAAATTCTTCCTTTTGTTTTTCTGAAAAAATATATTGCCTTCAATATGAAGAATATTTCTACTAGATACAGAATTCTAGGTTGACACATCTTTCTTTTAGCACTTTATAGATGTTGTTCCAGACTTCTGGCTTGCATAGTTTTTTGGGTTTTTTTTTTTTAACATCTTTATTGGAGTATAATTGCTCTACAATGGTGTGTTAGTTTCTGCTTTATAATGGCTTGCATAGTTTTTAACAAGAAGTCTAAAGTCATTCTTCTTTGTTCCTTGGCACTTAATATGCCTTTTACCTCTGACTGCTTTTAAGATTTTTCTCCTAATCACTGGTTTTCAGCAACTTTATATGACATGCCTTGCTGTGTTACTGTATGTGCAGGAAGCAGGTGTGTGCATTTATCTTACCTGAGGTTCACATAAATCAAGTATGTGGGTTTACAGAAGTCATCAAATCTGGAAAATCTGGGGCCATGATTTTTTTATGTTTTTTTCTGTTTTACCTCTTCCTCTCCCTTTGAAACTCCAATTACATGTATGTTAGATCTCTCAATATTGTCCCAAGGGTCACTGAAGCTCTTTTTGTTTTTACAGTTTTGTGTTTCTAAGCTTGGCTTGGCTTGAATAGATTCTATTGATATGTTTTCAAATTGAGTCATCTTTCTTTTATTCTGTCGAATCTGTTGTTAATTTTATGCAGTAAACTTTTCCTTTCAGGTATATTTTTTATCTCTAGAAGTTCCACTGGATTCTTCATTGACAGCTTCCATTTCTCTCATCACATTCTTTTTTTCTTGTAAGTAGTTAATGTAACTCTTTAACCTCCTTGTCTGCCAGTTTCATCACCTGTCAGTTCTGGGTCTGTTTTTCCTCTAGGTTATGAATCATATTTTCTTGATTTCTGTCTAGTAATTTTTATTAGATGCTGAACACTGTGATTATGTTGTTTAGTCTCAACTTTGTTGTCTGTCTTTAAAGCATCTTGGGCCTGCAATGAACCTTTGCTAAGGGGTGTCTAAAATAGCCTTCACTTTAGGGGTAGTGAAAATGTAATTCTAATGTGTAGCTCTCTGGGGCTTCCCCAAATTCTAATCTGTTTCCTTCATTTAGTAAGACTACTGGGCTTTGTGTGGGTTTCCCTCCCTGCATCTGCAGTCAAAAAATTGCTCCTAGGGAGAAAGCTAGGGTAAACACTGGACTCAGCATCTTTGTTTCATTTCTCTCAGGTATCTCCTGGGTTATCCATTTTCCAATGTCTGAAAGTAATTGTTTCTCATGTATTTTGTCTAGTTTTCTAGTTGCTAATCCTTATTTCTACTTTGTTGCCTACTATGTTAATCAAATGTCCTAACTAAAATTTGTAGTCTCACATATTAGGCTCCTTAAATTCTACATGCAAATATAGCAAAGCAAATCTGAAATAAAATTAGGAGGCAATGAGATGTTGGACTCTAATAAAATAAGAGGATTATTGCAAAGGGATTACTTACTCACCTCTGACCACCACTAAGTTCAGTTAGGTTTTCTTTCCAAGTATTTCCTAAAGCAACCTTAAACTCCAGACCATCCAATACATTTTGCCCTTCTGGTGGTGCAAGCATAGCATTAGCACCGGGCAAAAGAGTGGAAAAAATAGATCCAAAGTCCTTGTTCACCTGGATAAAAAAATGATATTAAAATATCAGAAGGTTTTCCAAGAACCAAATGATGTGTATATATGCAAACCAGCAGGAGCATTTTGTTGTCTGTTACCCTAGCTCTGAGGTTGGCAAGTTATGGTCCATGTGACAAATCTGGCCATGCCCGTTCATTTATGTATTGTCTATGGCTGCCAGCAATATAGTCTAGTGGTTGCAACACAGACTATATGGCTCTGAAATACTTATCTGTCCCTTTACAGAAAGAGTTTACTGAGCTTTGCTCTAACTTCCAGGGGAAACTAGAGGCTATACCTCTAACTCTACCATGAAGTTTTGATACAACAAAAGGCCATGGTTGCCGGAATCCTCAGAGACACACAATTGGATAATATAGGAGATTGAACTTTCAGCTGGAGAAGAAAAACAAAAACTTTTTGGCATAAAATGTTCTCTTAAAAAATTTGTTTTCTGCTGACTGGTATGGTAAGGCCTGTGGTTATCAGCTAACTTTAAGAAGGCTAAGATCAGGGTGAAGTCTAGGAGAAAAAGAGGCATGAAATCAAACCAGATCTGTTAAAGGTGTTCAATGGTTCTTTTCTATGCTTCTTCTCAAAGCCAAAGAAGTTAAGGTATCAAGGGACAGGAACAGGATTGAGCCCCAAAAGAAAAAGGCTAAAGAAGCTATTTGGCCTATTCCCATAAAGGCTCAGCAGAATATTACACAGAGATTTAGGACCAATATTCTAGACTGTAACTGAGTAATTTTTGTGCATACACACTTGATCAATGCCTTGAGAATTCAGCCATCTGTCTTCAAAGACATGACTAATAATCTTAGAGAGTTCAGCAGACAAAATTGAGAATGTATACATGCACACACACACGAGGATTTGACATCCATGTTCTCTAGGGAAATCTCCACCTTCAAGTATAAAATTCAAGTGCAAATACACTTTTTATGAATATTTGTAGTAATAAGGAAATCTCCTAGACATAAACAGTCTCCCAATGTAAATTTACTAAGGAACACATATCTTAAGAACAACTGCACACATGCTAATACCCTACACAGAGAAAGTAGATTCTAGTTTTATCTGGGATAGATTTCCAGAGCTAGGCAAGGTTCATCACAATGAGGAGAGGATCACTGTCTTTTCTAGGAGAATGACTGACAGAAGATAGCATAGTATTTATACACACCCTGTTCTTTTTTAAATTTTTTGACCAGGCAGGAGAGAGGCAGCTCAAAACTAAGACTACTAATTGCTACTAAATCCCAAAGATGACCATGGATCCCATGTGGAAATTCCTCCAAAAGGGAAAAGACAAACTTATCAGTTAATGGGTAGAGAAGAATATAGATAAGAAATAAACTGAATTTTGAAATTCCAATAAGGCTAAGAAGGAAACAAAAAAGCAAAAACACAACCAGTGCCTAAAATACTCTGGCTTTGTGAATCAACTATACTTGAAGCCATAAGGAAGTAATGTAATGCTGATAATAATAGTACCTACTTCATTAGGTTACTTTGAGAATTAAGTGAGAAAATTAATAGGAGAATAGTGCCTGACATATATCATAAGCACTCAATAAATTTACTTGCTTTGGGAGAACTTTAGAGACTGGGGAAAAATCAGTTTAAAAGATAAATTTGTACTCACACTAAATCCAGGAACCATGGGGAAAACAAAAGACAGGATCTCTCAGATCTAGTGTTAAATCCACATATTGTCCAAAAATAATGGGGCCAACTTTTTGCAAGCATTTTAAAAAAGACAAATACTACAGGGAGACTGAACAATGAAAATAAGTTGTAGAGCAGGAAAAACAACGCAATTGAAAGACATAATTGTTCTGTCATTACCAAAAATAAAGTTCCCGAAGAATTAAAAAGAGAAAAAGAGGTAAGGTGCCAGTTAAATCCCAGAGGCCCAGGCTTGTTAAAGTACCAAACAGCATAGTAACTATGGAATCTTTTGAGGAGGAGTCTTTTTCTATGGTAGATACAGGAAAACTTCACAGAAGAGGCTAAGGAATTATCCTAAAGGAGACAAATCTATGCAGCCAGGGAAGTAGAAATAATAGTAAAGAACCTTGAAATCTGCCAAAGTTGTCATAAAACAAAACAAAAATGGTAATCGGGCTTCTGTTGCATATGAATCCTGGAAATGAATACTGAACTTCCTTGTGTATTACCCAGTTCTACTTCTTAAAAAGCAACAAAAGGCAATTTTAACTTTAGTTCTAATTAGGAAAAGCGAATTCCACCTTTTCTACCTTTTGACTGTTAGGATATTAGGCTATTTCACCTTTCTAAGCTTGTTTCCTCATTTGTAAAATAGAGATAATAATTATCAAAGTTATGGAATTAAGATAATTCATGTAAAATGACAGAACTGCTCTTAATTATAATATAATTATATAAAATTAATATTACTTTATAATTATGTAATTATTAATGTATAAAAATCCTTTGCTAAAAACCTAAGAATGCCTAATACTTATGAATTCTGAAATGCAATTAATTTATAAGTGGTAAGAAATACACAATCTTGCTATAGAAACATTCTTAGAACTAATATTTGACCTCTGTGAGTCTGGGCAAGAGAAGCTGAAGAGCTAAGAACTGAAGGGGTCCTTTGGAGAGATTTTCCAACAGTTAGAGCTTCCCCAATGTGAAACAGATAATGCTTCCAGTTTTAAGCAGAGGATAAGTGGGACTATAGCAGATATTTGGAAGAAACCTTAGATACTGTCCAATATTAGAACCTATGATCTCATAAGAAGGAAAGAGGGTAAACAGTAACCCAGACCCGGCAAACGATGTAAGAAGGAAAAATGTAGAAATCTAGAAAATTAGAAATTTAATATAGCTTAGGAAGCAGAGAAGTAGACTATGAGAGCATGATGGAATGACACAACTTACCTTTGCAAATCAGTAGTAAAGTCCAAAAGGACAAAATGCTTTAAAAAGCCTGCAAGGTTTTAATTAAGGTCTGAGCTGTGCTTCAAACAAAAATTAGCTATTACAAATTCATCTTAGAGTACAACCCTATTGACTTTATCTTTCATCCTTTCCTCATACAGAATAAATGATACAATTTTTGGCTCAAATACCTTTTGCCAAGCAATATTTAGGGCTTGGTTTTTCTTCTGGTCAAGGTCTTCTATAGTTGCAAGGATTTTGGATTTGTCATTTTCTACAATTCTCTTCTTTTTCATCAAGTCATTATACTAGTAAGATAAAAGGCATACTTAATTGGGAAAACACAATTTCCTTTATATTCTAGAATTCAGTCAAGAATAAAGAGATTTCATTATTTTTGTATGCAATATATACAACTCCTATTTACCAAAAAGATATACTACATTGAGTTATAATGTAAGCCAAATTAAGGAAAGTAAATATATCATCTATATGTAAAATTCAATTACTATAACTGAGAATTTATAGGACAAGCTGTTGAAATATTTTGACTCCACTAATATTCCCTTATCTTCCTAGCAGCCAAGGCAAAAAGAAAATTTGTCATATGTAAACTCAAAAGTAGCCCTGCATGCTTAAGAAGCAAGGTCAGTCTTAGCAGTGACACATATAAAATTTTAATTCTTCACCATGATGTATAAAGTCCTACATAAATTGGATCTTATTTATCTCTGAATTTTTGGCATCACACTCCTCCCCAGCCTCCAGCCATATGGTCTCTTTTTTTCAGTTTCGTGAACATAATAAGCTCACTGTATGTATGTAGCCTTATGGCCCCTGCATTGTTCTTCCTCTATTTCTGACATAACAGGTGCCTCAAGTTTCCACTCAAACATCACATCCTTAAAGTAGCCTTCCCTGGTTAATGTAGAAATTTACTGAAAAAAATTCTGAGGGAGGCAACAGAGGGAGAATAAACCATGAGCAGCAGCAAAACTTTCTAAAAATCCTTTTAACTTATTTCTCCTCAAAGCCTCACATTTCAAGGGGCTTCAAATTCTCCGTGAAAAACTCCAAGGAAACTCTAGTTTCCTTGCCATCCCTCTCCTTTGTGGAGAGGAGGTTTTAGGAGCTTGGCCATATTTTTATCCTATTCCTTGCTAATTCCATACAGTTTCTTATATGTGGTGACACAAAATATAACAAAAAACAAAAGGCCAGCTGCTGATGAACAATAGAGCCTTCCTCTCTGGTAAAGAGATGGGAGTTGGTAAATTCTTTTAAAAAAATATTAGCCCCAGTTATCATTATCTAATGGAAGCAAACAAGTAAAAGTAAACAAGTTTCATGATGTTAAGCAGCTCAAATTCAGAAAAAATATTTCCTTTCCAAAAAGGTGCCATATATTGCAAAGCTTTAATGGAGAAATGTAAACCAGCAGGAACATTTTATAGAGAGATCACAGCATGTGCATTATTAGACTGTTCAGCATCTAACATAATATAGACTCTCTGTAGACACTAATGTCAATAACAATTTTTAAAAACCTGTTACCAAAAAATTTGTTAAAAGTGATTGAGCTCATAAGTATTTCCATCTTTACAGAGCTCTCATTAACTCTGTTATACAAATTCAAACAGAATTTTACAGAATTAAAGAAGGTATAATATAAAATTACTCAGATTGCTATTTCCTATGGAGCCATCAAGAATAGGAACTGCTTTCTCCTTTGGGTTTTCCTAGGGACATGCAGACTATAAAAGGTAGGGGAGATGGATAACATTATCAAGTAACTGAGAGCATTAAAACAGAGAAGATGCTGCTGCATTTACAGATTAGTAAAACAGTGTTTATGTATATAACAATCTTAGCCATTTACTTATGTGATGGCTCCAGTATATACTGGAGTCAAAGGAAGACAGGAGCTATGGAGTGGCTGACCGTGAGGAGGCAGACAGCAGGACACAGGTGTCCCCCACTTTTTGAAAGTTTGCTTTACACCCCTACTTTTATAAGAAAAGGTAAAAAGCACAAATAGTGTTCAGCATGTGTCTTGCAGTGGCCCTTAGAGAAGCAGCACACACCCCGAGAAGGGAGAGTGGCACCATCAAGCTCCTCACAGGGAACACCATTAAGCATCTCAGCATTAAGCCACCAGAGCTTTGAACTGTGTCGATGAGCATCTGTGCTTTATCTCAGTTTATTTTGTGCATCTGTTAGCAAGGTGTGCCCTAAGGTAATTGCTTCTTTGCTTTATACCATTTCACAGGAATAGTTTCACAGGATTGGTGCTACTTTTGGACAGTGGGGGAAACCTGCACTCTATTTTTCAAAATCTTTCAAAAAGGCAAGTGAAAGAAATGATAGAAATGTGAAGAGCTAACATGACCAAAAATGTTGTTTTTATTTACATCAAAAATAAGAAAGGAGTTGGAAAAGTCATTCAAGGTAAAACAGAATATATAACTGATGATGCAAAAAGAATGAAATAAGAAAAGAAATAACTGAAAAGGGAGAAAGAGAAAATGCAAAGAAAACAAGTTATCAAAAGCATCAAGTAAAAGATTGACTCTAATAATTGCCTCAGGTTATATGAAGCCATCAATGCTACTCATATTCTGAAGTGGCCAAATAGTCATAGCAAAGTGACTTACCCGCTCTTCAGCTTCTGTCAGTACATTCATAGCTCTCATATTGACATTTCTTCCTAGTTTCTCCTTCATTTCTTGCAACTTATGAAGTCTCTGACCAGCTTCTTTTGGGTTGTTAGTTTTGAAATCATAGGTGCTATTGGGTTGCCCAAAGAGGTGTTTCTCTGCATTAATCCAGTCATAATCTTTCAACATTTTGGACACCTAGCCACATGTGATAATGATAATAGAATGATATCATTGCTTACAAACCTTTATTTAAAAATTAGTTTCTTAAATATTTACTAATTTTAAACCAAACATTTGGGAAAAAAATCCCACAATGACACATTTGGAAAAAGTGAGATTCACTGTTGACAGTGAACCTATAAGTATGAATATTTTTACCTGGAGGATAGGTAAGAAACTTGAGACTATATAGAAAAAGATCTTCCAATTACTCAAGCATGAGAGTAAGAGCCAACTCAAGAGAAATAGTTACAAAGTGTGTGTGTGTGTGTATACACACACATACACATATAGAACATCTCCATTATAATGAAATACAAGATGAGGCTCCAGATTTTACCAAATTCAATCTATTGCTTCAAAAAAACAACTTGTGAAAGTCAAAAGTCTTATAAGAATACTTAAGTCAAAGATCTGGTAAAATCATGGAAGCCTAATCCTGAGTGATATCTAATAATTCTTCTGGAAATTATAATCTAAGTAAAAAACTGTCCTAAGTATTGACTCTATCCCCTTGCCACCCTCTTTTGACAAGGCACAGTAAAATACTTCTGCATATAATATAACCAATTAAAGTTTTTTTAATTATAGTGCTTAAGGAAGACTTTCTTCTATTAGAATTGTTCAAGGTTGGTTCTGACTGGTAGAATCTAATCCTCATGAATTATCCTTATTAATTCCATAGGTACAGTCTCACCACTAGAATCCAAAGTAAAATAATCATTTCTTTCCTGCTGATCTATAAGCTCTGTGAACACATTCTGTGTTCATGTTGCTCATTCTTATATCTTTAGTGCTTGGCATAGTATGCAATAAATATTTGACAAACTATGTATTTCAAAGAATCCTTGACTTTTTAGCAGTTCCACTTACAAGTCCTTCCTTCTACCCCCTTCCCTTAACTGTAAATAAAATCCCCTAGCAATCACCAATACTAGCATTTTCAATTATAAAAAAACATTAACAGTAATATTAGCATTGGTAATAATTCAGTGAATCCACTAATAGGAGGCTACTAGGAAAGCAATACTAATAAAATACTAGGATATTATGACGTGGCCATAAAAAAATGTTTTTTAAACCAAGTAATGAACCTGAACAGATACTCATGGCTCTTTCAGAGAGGGTGGAAGACTGTTTTGTATGTTCTTATCTTTTTGGAATTAAATCTCTTGTATTTTTATGATGTTAAAAAGATTTAAAAGGCACCAAACTGTTACACACCAGTAAGAAAACATGCTGAGTGAATTACTAAGACCACATAAATGCAATCTCTTAACTAAACAACGAATTTCTACAAAACCATGTATTTTCTCTAAAGTACTTAAGGCACTGTGACACATAAAAGAAAAAAACTTCAAGAGTGACCAAAAAACTCTGGGATAACTTCAAAAAGATAACCGCTTGGCAAAACATCAGATTTCAAATGAGGCTGCTAAAACTGACTATACCCGATCCTCATAAGGGCATCCAGAAACCATTTAAGACGTTATTTTAGAAGTTGCCTGTGTATATTTCTCTGTGAGTTCCCTAAATTCAATTTGCAGTAAGGTAAAGAATATATATATTATTACTACTAACACATTAATAACTAGTTCTATGAGCAACTGGGGATAAAAACCAGTCATTTCCATAGGAGACCACTAAATATTTGGTTAAAAACATCTTGGAGATGGAATAAACACCTGAAATTAAATTTAAAAATAAAACATTTTTGCCTCTTGGTGATTGCTGAGGGGCAGTTAACATAGTTGTAAGACTCAAAATTATGTTACACAGTAGTTCTGCCATTTATAGTAAGGTCTTCATTGAGCAGTTTACCAGAATATTTCAACACAGAGGCAAAAATGTGCTCAAGGGTAAAAACGAACAACATAATCGTGCCTTTGCAGCAGCATCTTCAGCTTCCCGTTTATGTTTGCTGATGTTGTGGTCCAGTTCCTTGATTTTAAGCTGAAATTCATTGTTTTGCTCCTTATGTTTTGCTACTTCTGCATATTTAGCTTTAACTATGCTGTCTTGGGCTGTTATCACTTCTTTTTGCTTGGTCACCTCTTCTTGAGCTTTATTTACTAACTCCTAAAACAGATAATTAGAAGACAACATATAGCAAGGTAAGATGGAGACATTTTTAGTTTACTGAAAGATCATCTAACAGACTTCTGGGCAAGATGGCAATGTGATTACAGACAGGTAGTCATCTAACCCTCTACATTTTATATCCCCATTAAAATGACTAATGAATTTACAGGTAAGTGAAAACTTGTATTAACACTAGAAAAAAAAAAAGGATGGGATGTATTGTTGTTCACGCTGAAAGCAACAATGTTTCTGCAAGATACAGTGTAATTGGGATCACCTCAGGGAGGGGGACTACCCCCCGCCCCGGGAGGTGGTCCTGCGCCATCCGCCTGTGAGGTCTCTCAAAAAAGTGGCATTTTGGGGAGTTTACAAGATAATCTGACAGACTCCCAAATGACATTTCTTAGGAGGGGCAAAGAACAGGGGTGGAAGCAAGTAAGCTGGCATTTGTTCCTTTCCCTTCTACAGAAGTAAGCCATAGGGACTTTACCAGTGGCAGTAGAAAGTCAGTGTTTCGTTCTAGCAGAGGGATCAAAACGGAGATAGGGAAGAGGAAGAGAAACTTTTTTGAAGAAATGGATCTGTGGCACAAAGGAAAACTCCTTGCTTTGACTCTTACTATCCCCCACCTCCCGAGGCTGAAGTCATTCAACCTCCAAAGTGATAATGACAGCTGGGATTTAGTCTATCAACTCTCACCTCCTCCCCCTCAAACCTCTTTGCTAGATCTTAAAAGTCCTTCTGGTAAAGATATGGTCACAAACTCACACAAATGTCTGAAAACAAAAAAACCTAGCTCGACTCAGATTTAGGTAGAGGGAAAACAGATAAGTAGAACAACCTGCTAAAAGACTCTGAGGAAGAACAGATCTCTGTAAGTGATGAAAAGCACCAGTAAAAATTTAGGAATTTTTTAGGCATGCTCATTAGAAAACAAGATCATTTTGAGCAGTAAACGATACTTGACATTATGGTTAGGTTATGAATGTGCCATAAATGCTTTAATTTCCTTATAACGTTTAATTTGTCTCACTTAAGGTCCTTTGCAGGAGGAAGATAAGTCACAGCATTCAGCTAAAAAACCCAAAACAAAAACCCATGACAAAATCGTGTTTATGAAGAAGATTCCCTCATGCCTACAGGTTGAAGATTGCATCGCGGGTATGACTGTTTCAATCTTTACAATGTTAAGAAAAAACAAGGAAATCTATCACTTAAAATTGAGCAAAAATAAAATTTTAGTTTTGTTTGAACCTAATTAGTTAGTAGGCAATTTCTCTTCTTAGTTCCCTGAGAGTGTCCTTAGTTACTCTTATCAGCAAATGGAAACAATTTAGAATGTAAAGACTGAAAGAACCACCTTTACAAACTAAGTGATCCACTTTATAGTTTTCCATAAAGAGAAATGGATGCCCTCTTAATAGAAATATGTACATGTTTTGGTTTTATCTTTATTTAGATAAAGGAAGAAGTGGCTTATTTTACTTCCACATTTCTCTTTAGAAACATGACATCTAATTTTTAAAAATTCCACAACATGATGTCCATGAAAGATGGTAGAAAATATGGAGAAACGAGATGAAAAATGAGATTAAAAGACAAGTCAGAAGGCAGAAAGAAACTGTAGAAAGTGTAATCAGCAACACAAAACACAAAGCTGAAAAGCATTTTCTATCCCTTATCTTCAAAAAGAGTAAAGAATTGTTATTCTGCTATTGGTATGATAAATAATGTGTTAAAAAAAAAAAAAAAAACTTGAATTTAACCACAAACAGAATTAAGAGGAAGGAACTACTTTCTAAAACACTGCATGCTACAACAATTAAAACAATCATCTCAAGGGAAAAACAACAGAAAATGTAAAAGCTGATGACAAAAGGCAAAAACAAACTTTACTATAATGTAGGTAAAATGGATGGAACTCCCCTGTTAAAAGCTGTTATATTTTAGTTAACATGAAGATCAATGATATATTACTTACAAAAACAGTATCTATATAGCCACACAGCAGAACACTTAAAAATGAAAGTTATATTGAAAAAACAAAAGTGGGTACCCTTTGTACAGCATGGTGACAATATTTAATAACACTACTGTATATTTGAAAGTTGCTAAGAGTACATCTTGAAGTTCTCATCACAAGAAAAAAAATTCTGTAATTATGTATGGCTACTAGACTTATTGTGGTGATCGTTTCACAATGTATGCAAATATTGAATCATTACATTGTACACAGGAAACTAATATAAATGTTATGCTAATTATATCTCAGTTTTAAAAAGCAGGAGTAGAAATAATATGAAATAAAACAGAATTCAAGTTCAGAATTAAAAAAAGGGTTAAGAGGGTATCCAATACTCATGAGGGACCATTTCTAATATTTGTAGGTAACAGAAATGTCTTCATAACATTTGAAAGCCCCTCAGCCCCAAATCCACCCTTTACTTCCTGCTTCTGAGATGGGGACATTTCTCCCTTGCCAGATGCAACAGCATGAAGCCTCGTCAGTAAAGGATGCTATAGGGTCACTGTAGAAGGAAGGGGCTTTACTTCCTGGTCCAATGTGCTTTTCTCAAAGGCAAGCTTGTCGTGCAGGGGCTAGCAGCTTTCATGGCTTCCCCTGGCATCCCAGCTTGTCCGCAGGCTGGGCACCTCCCCATGGCATCCTGGAAAGCTATTTCCCAGCAAGTGCCCCTGTGTAGCACTTTCCTATGCATGATTTCCCCTAGTACTCCACCAAACTCCACCACCAGTGGGCCACAGTTATCTTCTCCAAGTAGATGTGGTTCTCAGCCCTGCAGGTAAAATGGGGCTCCTTTCCAGATTTGTTCCTTCCAAGGGTGCACTGCCTCAGCCTTATGGGTAACGCTGTTCCCTGTATCTGCTGTTTGTATAGTCTTTAGAGTTTTCTTTATCTCTTAGCAATCAATGCTGCATCATTCCAAACTCCTGTTATAGTTAATAATTTTTATTTAAACTTTGCCTGGTCAAACTACTGTGTAGTTTTTGTCTTCTGAATAGACCTGGACCAAAACTATTAGTAATATTTCAGGTCTTTTTCTGGATTGGTAATCATTTTAACTCATCATGACAGGAGTGAAGAGACTGAGACCTCTAAAGTCAAACATCTTCAAGCCACCATTTCAGAAGTAGATTAACATCTGTAATTTCTCTAATACGGTTAGTAAATCTTACCTTATTTTTAGCCACTTCAGCTGCCATTACTGTAATCTGACCTTCATAGGATTTGATAGCTTCATTTACAGCTTCAAGCTGTTGTTCATTGGATGCATGCTCTCTCTTGAGCTCTTCTAGCTCCAGGGTGATAGCTTCAACTTCCTATAAGAAACACAGCATCTGGGCATTCAACAGGTTATTAACTACTGAAAAATAAATACATGCATGTCAACAAAATTAGTAAGATTCTCAAGCAAGTAAGACCCATAGCTTAGTTACTCAACTACCAAAACATGTAAGCTACTTCCAAAGAAGAAAGAGGAAGGGAAATTTATTTTTCTATATTAAAAAAAAGACAAATGTACATACAATTTTTATGGGTTCAAAGAACTTTGTATAAACTATATCCTTTATCCTTTTATTCCTATAGGGATAAACAATATACAGTTCTACATAGCAGACAAATTAACAGAGTTAAAGCCTTTTAAAAACAATTATTCAGTGACAAAAAAATTAGTTTCTTAACTTTCTTCTTTCCCATTATAGCCTTTAGTTCTTTAGAAAATACTGTGCAAGCTATGAAAGAATCATAAAGTGGGTTAAAAAACAAACAAACAAAAAAACTATGAACAAAAGTTAGACTTAAGTGAAATTGTACAGAATAGTGATTGAGCACAGCCTCTGTAGACAGAAAAACGCAGGTCAAATTCCAGCCTTGGCACTATCCAAAAGATATAATCAGATATCACCAGTCTATGATCGAATAGCACTTTGTATATATAACATGCCTGGTCTTACATCATTCTTTCACAGTGTATGTATGTTCACAAAGATGATCAAACAGAAATGTCAACAGTGAATCTCTGATACGACACAGCTCTGCGTACATGATATAAGCTTTGTTCCACTCTTGAATGAAACGTTTACCAAAAGGCAACTTTGCTCTTTCTCCAAAATTAGCAAGCCAATGCAACCCCTATTCAAAATTACCTAACACTTAATTCCAGGGTTTCAGAGTAAAGCATATTTTAATTTGACCCATAAGATGTGTAATGTGTCTCCTAAAGAAGTACATCTCACTTTTGGATTTTGTGATAAATACCGATGAATAAGGCCAAGGCCAACCAGTGGTGCTCTACCACCTTCAGTTCTACTCTGATGTTAAAAGATTAGTTCCATTTCAAAACAAAGTTATTACCTGTTGTTTTTCTTTCATTTTCTTGGTAGAAGCATCTGCCTTAGTTTTGGCACAATCTAGTTTTTTCTGTGCATCCTTCAGTTCTCTCTCTCTTTCAGCTTCTGCGTTTTTCATTTTATTCTCCAATACTTCATATTTTTCTTCTGCTTTTTTTTGAATTTCTTTGGTGTTTTTTAAGGTCTCCTCACTTTCCTCTGCATCATAAAGCAGATAAATATGCCTATGTGAGGTCTTCCAACAACTATTAACAGGTATAGATATTAATGGCTTACAAATTCAACTTTTAATAGAAGAAAAGGTATGGAAAGTTGGAGCCAAGAGTTAAAAAAAAAATCAACTGTTCTAAACTTATTCTAGAAATGGTATATTGAAACACAGATCATGCCTAAAAGCCATACTTGAAATATCTAATGATCTGTAAAGAAATTATTTCCAATCACATGAAATTGAGTAACATAAACTTTACCTACAACTTAACTTATAAAAAGATCACAGACCATCTTTTTTTTTATATGACTGTATGCTTCCTAACATCAGAACTGAGTGTGTAACTAACTATGGTATTTTCTTTTTATTTTAGTTAAAAGAAAGCTTACACAGCAAGGTCCTTTTTGACCCACCTCCTAGAGAAATGGAAATAAAAACAAAAATAAACAAATGGGACCTAATGAAACTTCAAAGCTTTTGCACAGCAAAGGAAACCATAAACAAGACCAAAAGACAACCCTCAGAATGGGAGAAAATATTTGCAAATGAAGCAACTGACAAAGGATTAATCTCCAAACTTTATAAGCAGCTCATGCAGCTCAATAACAAAAAAACAAACAACCCAATCCAAAAATGGGCAGAAGACCTAAATAGACATTTCTCCACAGAAGATATACAGACTGCCAACAAACACATGAAAGGATGCTCAACATCTTTACTCATCAGAGAAATGCAAATCAAAACTACAATGAGATATCATCTCACACCAGTCAGAATGGCCATCATCAAAAAATCTAGAAACAATAAATGCTGGAGAGGGTGTGGAAAAAAGGGAACACTCTTGCACTGCTGGTGGGAATGTGAATTGGTACAGCCACTATGGAGAACGGTATGGAGGTTCCTTAAAAAACTACAAATAGAACTACCATATGACCCAGCAATCCCACTACTGGGCATATACCCTGAGAAAACCATAATTCAAAAAGAGACATGTACCAAAATGTTCATAGCAGCCCTATTTACAATAGCCTGGAGGTGGAAACAACCTAAGTGTCCATCATCGGATGAATGGGTAAAGAAGATGTGGCACATATATACAATGGAATATTACTCAGCCATAAAAAGAAATGAAATTGAGCTATTTGTAATGAGGTGGATGGACCTAGAGTCCATCATACAGAGTGAAGTAAGTCAGAAAGAGAAAGACAAATACTGTATGCTGACACATATATATGGAATTTAAGAAAAAAAAATGTCATTAAGAACTTAGGGGTAAGACAGGAATAAAGACACAGACCTACTAGACAATGGACTTGAGGATATGGGGAGGGGGAAGGGTAAGCTGTGACAAAGTGAAAGAGCGGCATGGACATATATACACTACCAAACGTAAGGTAGATAGCTAGTGGGAAGCAGCCGCATAGCACAGGGAGATCAGCTTGGTGCTTTGTGACCGCCTGGAGGGGTGGGATAGGGAGGGTGGGAGGGAGACGCAAAAGGGAGGGGATATGGGAACATATGTATATGTATAACTGATTTAATTTGTTATAAAGCAAAAAATAAAAAATAAAAAAAACAGAACTGAGTGTGTAACTAACTATGGTATTTTCTTTTTATTTTAGTTAAAAGAAAGCTTACACAGCAAGGTCCTTTTTGACCCACCTCCTAGAGAAATGGAAATAAAAACAAAAATAAACAAATGGGACCTAATGAAACTTCAAAGCTTTTGCACAGCAAAGGAAACCATAAACAAGACCAAAAGACAACCCTCAGAATGGGAGAAAATATTTGCAAATGAAGCAACTGACAAAGGATTAATCTCCAAACTTTATAAGCAGCTCATGCAGCTCAATAACAAAAAAACAAACAACCCAATCCAAAAATGGGCAGAAGACCTAAATAGACATTTCTCCACAGAAGATACACAGACTGCCAACAAACACATGAAAGAATGCTCAACATCATTAATCAGTAGAGAAATGCAAATCAAAACTACAATGAGATATCATCTCACACCAGTCAGAATGGCCATCATCAAGAAATCTAGAAACAATAAATGCTGGAGAGGGTGTGGAGAAAAGGGAACACTCTTGCACTGCTGGTGGGAATGTGAATTGGTACAGCCACTATGGAGAACAGTATGGAGGTTCCTCAAAAAACTACAAATAGAACTACCATATGACCCAGCAATCCCACTACTAGGCATATACCCTGAGAAAACCATAATTCAAAAACAGTCATGTACCAAAATGTTCATTGCAGCTCTATTTACAATAGCCAGGACATGGAAGCAACCTAAGTGTCCATCATTGGATGAATGGATAAAGAAGATGTGGCACATATATACAATGGAATATTACTCAGCCATAAAAAGAAATGAAATTGAGCTATTTGTAATGAGGTGGATAGACGTAGAGTCTGTCATACAGAGTGAAGTAAGTCAGAAAGAGAAAGACAAATACTGTATGCTAACACATATATATAGAATTTAAGAAAAAAAATGTCATGAAGAACCTAGGAGTAAAACAGGAGTAAAGACACAGACCTACTTGAGAATGGACTTGAGGATATGGGGAGGGGGAAGGGTAAGCTGTGACAAAGCAAGAGAGAGTCATGGACATATATACACTACCAAACGTAAGGTAGATAGCTAGTGGGAAGCAGCCGCATAGCACAGGGAGATCAGATTGGTGCTCTGTGACGGCCTGGAGGGGTGGGATAGGGAGGGTGGGAGGGATGGAGACGCAAGAGGGAAGGGACATGGGAACAGATGTATATGTATAACTGATACACTTTGTTATAAAGCAGAAACTAACATACCATTGTGAAGCAATTATACTCCAATAAAGTTGTAAAAAGAAAGAAAGCTTACAGTTTACTTCATAAGCAAGCTTACTTAGTGTTCCTTGCTCCTTTATTTTTATTCAAGGAATCTCTTATTAAAGTAGAGAAGCACTGTGAGAACATGTCTAGGATGAAGCATAGTAAACATATTACCTCTAAATTTATAATTTTAAAAATAAAAAAGTAAGATGATGATAGAATGAGCATGTTATGGTCACAACTGACATACGCTGTTAAGCGTTAGGACCTAGGTACAAATATAACCCTAAAAGCCATGATTAGACAATTTCCTATACTACTTTTCATTGTAGAAATGTCATTCCAAGAAATCAAAAGAGAAATAAAAAAATACTTTGTCACAAATGAAAATGGAAATACAACATACCAAAACTTACATCATATGTAGCAAAATCAGTTCTAGCTATGAGTGAAGTTCATAGCAAAGTTCATAGCCATAAATGCCTACCTCAAGAAACAAGAAAAATCTCAAACAGCTTTACACCAAAAATCTGTTGTGTTTCTATACACTAAATAATCCCATTTACAACTACATCAAAAAGAAAAAGAAACAAAGCCCAAAGTTAGCAGAAGGAAGAAAATAACAAAGATCAGTGTGGAAATAAATGAAATTGAGACTAAAAAGAAATAGAAAAAAAAATTAATGAAACTAAGAGCTAGTTCTTCAAAACTGCCAAACTTTTAGCTAGACCTAAGGAAAAAGAGACTCAGAGTCAGAAATAAAAGATGAGATGTTACAACTGATACCACAGTAATATAAAGAATCATAAAAGGTTACTATGAACAATTTTACACCAACAAACCAGACAATCTAGAAAAAATAAATTACTAGAAAAGACAACCTATCAAGATTGAATCATGATGAAACAAAATCTGAAAAGAGATTATAAGGAGATTTAGTAAGTAATCAAAAACCTCCCAACAAACAAAAGTCCAGGATTAGACGGCTTTACTGGTGAATTCTAACAAACATTCAAAGAAGAATTAATACCAATCCTTCCTTCTCAAATTCTTCCAAAAAGCAGACAAGGAAGAAATTGTTCCAAACTCATTTTGTGAGGCCAGCATCATCCTGATATCAAAACCAGACAAGGACGCCACAAGAAAAGAAAATTACAAGCTATTATTCTTGATGAACACAAATGCAAAAATTCTCAACAAAATTTTAGCAAACTGAATTCAACAATACATTAAAAGGATCATACACCATGACCAAGTAGGATTTATTCCAGGGATACAAGTATGGTTCAACATCTGCAAATCAGTCAATGTGATACATAATATTAACAAATGAAGGATAAAGTCATTGTCATCTGAATAGCAGAAAAAGCATCTGAGAAAATTCAACATCTATTTATGATAAAAACTCAAAATAAAGTGAGTACAGAGAGAACATACCTTAACATGATAAAGGCTATACATGACAAGCTCACAGCTAACATCACACTCAATGGTAAAAAGCTGAAGGCTTTTCCTCTAAGATCAGGAAGAAGATAAGGATCCTTGCCTACTCTCCACTTTCATTTGACATAGTGTTGGAAGTCCTATAGCAATTGGGAAAGAAAAAGAAATGCATCTAAACTGGAAAGGAAAAAGTAAAACTGTCACTATTTGCAGATGACATAAATAGAAAACCCTAAAGACTCCACCAAAAAACTGTTAGAAATAATAAGCAAATTCAGCAAAGTTGTAGAATACAAAATCAATATATAAAAAATCTGTTGTGTTTCTATACAATCCCATTTACAATTGCATCAAAAAGAAAATACCTAAAAATAAATTTAACTAAGGAGGTGAAGGACATGTACACTGAAAACTAGGAAACACTGATGAAAGAAATTGAAGACCGAAATAAATGGAAAGATATTCTGTGCTCACGGATTGGAAGAATATTGTTAAAATGTCCATACTACCCAAAGCAATCTACAGATTCAAGTCAATTCCTGTCAAAATTTCAATGGCATTTTTCACAGAAATAAACAATCCTAAAATTTGTATGGAACCACAAAAGACCCTAAACAGCCAAAGCAATCTTGAAAAAGAACAACAAAGCTGGAGGAATCATACTCCCTGTTTTCAAACTTTATTACAAAGCTAGAGTAATCAAAACAGTATAGTATTGATATTAATAACAGACAGATCAATGGAACTACTGAATAGAGAACCCAAAAATAAACCCACACACACATGGTCGATTAATTTATGACAGAGGAGTCAAGAATATACAATGGGGAAAAGACAGTCTCTTTTATAAATGGTGGAAGGAAACTGGACTTGCAAAAGAATGAAACTGGACCACTAAGACCATACATAAAAATTAACTCAAAATGGATTAAAGACTTGAACATAAGACCTGCAACCATGAAACTCCTAGAAGAAAACACAGGTGGTAAGCTCCTTGACATAGGTTTTGATGATTTTTTGGATTTGACACCAAAAGCAAAAATGAACAAGTGGGACTACATATCAAACTAAAAAGCTTCTGCACAGCAAAGGAAACCATCAACAAAATTAAAAGGCAAACTACTGAATAGAAGAAAATATTTGTAAATTATATATCTGATAAGGGGTTAATATCTAAAATATATTAACTCATACAACTCAACAGAAAAAAACAACCAAATCCAAAAACAGGCAGAGGACCTGAATACACATTTTCCACAGAAGACATACAGACGGCCAACAGGTACATAAAAAGATGTTCAATACTAATCACCAGGGAAATGCTCATCAAAACCACAATGAGATATCACTTTGACCATTAGAATGGCTGTTATCAAAAAGACAAGAAATATCAAGTGTTAGCAAGAATGTGAAGAAAGAGCACACTTGTACACTGCTGGTGGGATTGTAAATTGGTGCAGACACTATGGAAAACAGTATGGAGGTTCTTCAAAAAATTAAAGATAGAACTATTGTATGATCCAACTTTCCACTTTTGAGTATTTGTCTGAAGAAACCAAAGACACTAACTTGAAAAGATATCTGCACCCCCATGTTCACTGCTGCATTATTTACAGCAGCCAAGACATGGAAACAACCTAATAGTCCACTGATGGATGAATGGACAAAGAAACTGTGGTATATACATACAACAGAATATTATTCAGCCATAAAAAAAAAAAAAGGAAATTCTACCATTCGCAATAACATGGATGGACCTTAAGGGCATTATGCTAAGTGAAATAAGTCAGAGAAAGATAAATATCATATGATCTCACTTATACGTGAACTCTTAAATATCCTAGCTTGTAGATACAAAGAAAAGATTGGTGGTTGCTAGAGGCAGGGGTGGGGGAGGTGAGTGAAATAGATGAATTTTTAATTTTATAAAAGAGAAAAAAAAATGAATGAAAATACTAGTGAGGGAAATAGGCCTGTGAATATTGTCCTAAGGAACAAGACAAATTTAAAACTACCATATACAATTAAATTCTGATTAAAGGTATAATATAGGTTCTTAAAATTTGGGACAGGTAGCTATAAATTGAATTACACATTAAAAAATTCTATATAACAAAAATACTATAAACATAAAACTAAAAGACAAGCACATAACAAAAAAGATATTTGTAATGTGGTGACCTATAAAAAAAATCAGGACTCTTGTGTATGAGAACAATAAAAACAAGCTATGAGCAACCCAATAAAAAAAGGGCAAATTAATAGAAAATTATTAAAATATTTAAATTGAAAAATATTTTTTAAAATTAAAATATTTAAAGTAATTAATGCAGATAAATATACAATAAACACAAGAGCTGCTAAATACCTAAAGTAAGGTTATCAGTAGAAACAGATTAGCACAGAATGTTTTTGTCTTACCAATGATTTTTTTAAGAGCATCTAATTCTTCTTGTTGCTTGTGATATGAGCTTTGCTGAAGCTTGGTTTGTAATAAATCTGCCTCCTCAGTTTTCATCTCCCACTGCTGTTTTAGTTGGCGATACCTTAAGAAAGAGAAGTTTATAATAAATGACAACAGTTTTTCTGATGTTAGAGACATGCTTTTAAATAACAGGCTCTTACCCAAAACAAACTCATACAACATAATATAAGATGCCACTGGTTACAAGACTCGTTTTGATAACTTCCGCATTTCTGAGGCATCAATTAAACTCGTTTGACTTGGTTACTGAAGGTAAACAACCCTAAATGACCAAGACCAATTATAACTATCCAGAGAAATATTCTTAATTTTAGAAAATACTAATAATCTTTGAATAAATAGGTTTCCTTAAAAATAACTCCTCCCACTGATCCTTATCAAAAAGAAAAACTCCATAACAGCTCCCCATCACAGAAATAGAATACATAACAATTATATATTTCAAAAATTTTGTTATCTATTAATCCCTAGTTTCAAATGTTAAAAAAATAATATTGTTCTCTACATTTTGTAAGGAGACTGGTAGTTTAAAATGGCACAGTACTGAACTTAAACATTTGCAAAGCACTTTTTTTGCAAACCCTATAATTCTCCCCCAGTTCTGGATGCTTCAAGTTATTTCTTTGGAAGGTATTTTGCTAATTCAGCTGCAGTGAAATTTTAAATTACAGTAAATTCAAAGGTTGCTTGTCACTAGAAATTCATGAGGTTTGAGGAAAAAGTAAGGAAGCAACTTATAAAGCATAAGTACTCCCTTGAGTATTCTTCTCTGAGACTGCTTGACAGCATAATTTTAACTTCAGTCATTTTCCAACTCATTTAAAAATGTAAAGTGTAGAAATGTGAAAAAAGATATAAGCTATTTTCCTGATATGGTCTATGAAAGAATGGCTTTAGTTGACCCTTCCACTCTCATTTTTCCAAATCTATTTCTCTTCCTTAACCTCTGGGCCACAATTAGTCTACAAGACAACTCTGCAGAATAAATGATCCAGTATTGCTCAATAAAGTTAACAGTTCCAAGCCAAATGTGACCACAAACTCATTGCCTTGACAGAGCTTCCACATATCAAAGAAATCTTTTTGTATCTTTCTCACAGAAAAAGTTCATTCACTTTATGGTTAAGGTATGGTAATGAAGGTAAAAGGCAGACTTTACATGTATATAATGTTTGAAAGTGGGCATTTTGATACAATTTACATCTTCAAATGGCCACTTTGACTTACTGTAGCAATCTCTTCCATATAATACTGTGTCCCAAAGAAGTCTTGGTACCATTCTAAGTTTTGATGATTTCAGAAGATGAATGCCAAAAGTTTACCAAAAAAAAAAAAAAAAAAAAAAATCAAGTTTTTTTAAATTAATTTATTTATTTTTGGCTGCGTTGGGTCTTCATTGCTGCACATGGGTTTTCTCTAGTTGAGGCGAGCGGGGGCTACTCTTCATTGCAGTGCGTGGGCTTCTCACTGTGGTGGCTTCTCTTGTTGCGGAGCATGGGCTCTAGGTGTGTAGGCTTCAGTAGTTGTGGCTCGCGGGCTCTAAAGCACAGGCTCAATAGTTGTGGCGCACTGGCTTAGTTGCTCTGAGGCATGTGGGATCTTCCCAGACCAGGGCTCGAACCAGGAAAGTCTCTCATTTCAAGGTTTTTATCTCTCTCGCTCTCTTTTTTTTTAAGCTTTATTCAGTATTGTGAATTCTAAATAAAATGTTTGATTTTAATTTTATCTCAGTTCCCATTTGCCATCTTCAGAGTGACTAGAAAAAAATTACAATTAAGCTCTCAAATACTGTACTTAGTAAGTCTGTGGCATTTATACTCCTGAAGCTTTTATAGCAAGTAAGGACTGTTCTCCTGGATAACCACATGGCGAGCTCACTCACATCATTCTGGTATTTATTCAACAGTCTTCTTCTCAGTAAGGCTTTCCCTGCCCACCCCATATAATATTTCAACACCTCTTTCTTTGCCCTGGATAGTTCATATCTCCTTTACTATTTTACTTTTTTCTTCTTAGAACTTAGCATTATCTAACATACATTTTACCAGTTTAACTTTTTATATTGTCTGTTGCCCCAGCTACACATATCAAAATAAGATGAAGAGATATATGTTTGACTCCCTGCTATATTCCCAGCTCCTCGAAGAGTACTTGGCATGAGGCACACAATAGTAAATAACGTTAAGTGACAAAAAAAGGTTACATTAAATAGCATGGTACCAATTTTGAAAAAAAAATGGCATACACATATTGTGTCATACACAAAATATGCATCATACACAAACAGAAGTAGTGTTGAAAAGTACGCATACATACCTATATCCACACCCACACAGAAAATACACTGTAAGTAAACACTTTAATTCTAGCAGTGACTTTTGACATAACTTGTTTAACTTCTCCATAGTAAACTTAGAGATCTTCAACATCTACAGGACAGCCATAATGCTGCAAAACTTAGTGAAGTCACCTGATTGATGCTATATCACATCATTTCAAATCAAGGACTCAAATATCCTCTGGCATCAACCTCTAGAGTATCTATGGATTTCCTCACTAATCCCAGCAGAATGTTAACAGAGTGTATCTCAGCAGAAAAAGGGGAACATTTGGCTGATTTTTCTTTCCTTCTTTTAATTAGCTTTCCCCAATTTCTTAAAACAAAGACACTATTTATATTAAAAAAAACTGATAAACAAGTTATCAATTCACAACTTATTCAATAATACCAAGGTTATTATTTAAAAAGTCAGAAGTATTTCTTTAAATAAAATTTTCTTTCATCTTCTACCATGCAAATCTTTGACCAAGAAAATTTTTAAATACAGCTTAATCCAACCAAAGTCTTACTTTTCAGCAGTGTTTTTAAGACCTGCTAATTCCTTTTCTAGAGCCTGTAGCTCATTCTCCTTGATTCTCAGCTCATCTTGAACATCTTTGAGTTCTTGAAACTTGGTTAAAATAGAAGCTGCCTGGGATCGGGCACCTGACAGAGGCAAATTGAAACAGGCCTTTGACACCAAGTTACCATGTACTTAGTAAGCAATAAAAACTTTTCTGAGAGAATTATACTTGAAATAATTCAACAGCCAATCTTTAGTAAGTTTATGAAGCTACAGAATTCACTTCATCATTTGAATCGTAGGGCATACATACTTGATAACAAATACTTCTAAGTAGATGTGGTGGATTATTTATTCAAAATAATCATTGCCCTTGCCGTCTGGGCCCATCCCTCCCAGGCCCATTTCCCTCTCTACTGTCATCAGGCTTAGCCATGTGCTTTGCTCTAGCCAATCAGTGGGAAATGTACCTCTTCTGAAAGGAAGCTTTAAGAGGCAGCACATAATTTACCATGTTTTCCCCTTCCCTTCCCATGAGAAAAGTATGTTCAAAAAAGGGACTTACTTCTCAGTCAGCCTGGGTCCCATAATGAGAATAACAGGGAGCAGAGACAAGTGACCCACAGATAATGTAGCATAATTATGGAATAAACTTGTAAGCTACTGAGATTTGGGAGCTATTTATTACCACATCATAATGTGGTCTAAACTCGATGTAGCAGTGTAAACTGGTTTCACCTTACATGCACTATAACTGGCAGTAACAGGCTGACGTGTTAGGTTGGCAAGAAAACTCTAGGTTTGATGGGAGGATGCAAAGGTCAATTAGCAATGCTATTGTGAGCACTTTGTTTATAGATATGGGGTTACATATTTGCCATCTCTTAAGCAGGAATTTTAAAAACCTCCAATTCAATGAAATCTAAAATGTTTCTTCTATTTTAGATATTTAAAAATATTTGGTCTCTATCTTCCAATTGCAGATGCTAGTCATCTTGTACACTGGGGAACTTGATACTTTATCATGGAATTCATTATATTGGCTGTTTTCTTGGCCTAGAAAGAAATTAAGACACTTGATATCTCAAGAGGCATCCAAGTCTCTTGGTTTGGTTAAAAGCACAAACTCTGTAATCAGACCACCTGAGTTCAAATTCTGAGCTCTGCCACTTACCAGCAAGTTACTTAATCACTCTATACCTTAGTTTCTAAAACTGTATAATGGAGATGATAGTAATGTTTACCTTATGGTTGCTATAAGGATTAAATAAGCTAATCATTTAAAGTCCTTAGAATAGGGCTTTACAGAATGATAGAAATGTTCTATATTTGCACTGTCCAATTACCCACTAACCACTTGTGGTTACTGAGCCCTTGAAATATGACTAGTGCAATTAAGGAAATTATTTTAATTTTATTTAATTTTAATTATCTTATTTTGGTGTAAAGAGCCACATGTGGCTAGTAGCTACTGTATTGGACAGTACAGTCTTACAACACTGCCCAGTACACAGTAAGTACTATTTAGTGTTTGTTATTTATTACATGGTCACTTGACACAGATCTGGAAACTCAGTGTTGCAAATATTAGAACAAGAAATATATGGTCATTATCTAAGAATTCCTTACTTAAGGCATTCAGGCAGATTTAATTTTTTGTTTTACTTTTGACAGGAGCAGTAACATATACACAAATTACAAGTTAACATGTTTCTTAAAGGAGAAGTGGGTAGTTAAGCTACAAATGTTCTGACTAAAAAGACTTCATATCCCAGTGACTAGAATATCTTAATAAGACAAAAAGCAAGAGAAAATAAACAGGAATAGACTTAAGATGAATAAGAAAAGCTATAGGACTGATTACTAGCCTATGAGTTCCTTCAGGACAATGACAGTGTATAATTTCTCAATTAATATTAAGCACCTGTCACAAAGTAGGTATTCAAAAGAAAACTCGATCCTTTGATTAGGAATAAAACACTGGATTAAGTCATTCCAAGCCCAATATTTCCTGTTTAAAAAAAAAAAAGCCCCCATCCTATTTACCACACAGAATTGTGAGGACAAAATGATATAAAACCTACCTCCACTCAACGTCCCGTGAGGATCAAATACATCACCTCCTAGAGTCACGGTTCTAGTCATTATCCTTTTATCGAAAGCTACCTTTTTTGCATTATCCATATTGTCACAAACAAATGTTGTTCCAAAGACAAATTCCATTGCTTTCTGAAGTTCTGGTTTGTATTCAACCAGGGAAAGAGCCACACGAACATTATTAGGGCCAACCTAGGGGAAAACAGTTATGTCGTGATACATATTACTCCTTTCCTTTCAAATATTATTTTATAAAATAGTAAGAACTGCCACAACAGAAACTGAATACCTATCCAGCACTACAGCTCCTTTTGAATTTTCTAAAATGCTATAGAAAACTCAACACTTTTAGAAAAAAACAATTCTAAGTTTAAACACTGAAAAATCTAAGTAAAATATTTAGCTAGAATACCAATCATTATGAGAGTTTCAATCAAGCAGAAGCCACTACCAAGTTTCTAAATTCAAAGTGGATTATTTTAGAAAATGAATTTTTTTAACATCTTTATTGGAGTATAATTGCTTTACAATGGTGTGTTAGTTTCTGCTTTATAACAAAGTGAATCAGTTATACGTATACATATGTCCCTATATCTCTTCCCTCTTGCGTCTCCCCCTCCCTCCCACCCTCCCTATCCTACCCCTCTAGTGAACATCCTTTCTTAATTAAAGTACATCAATTTCTGGATCAACACAATTACATAAAATGTTTTACTTCAATTATTAACTTGGTTGTTCCAAAGTGAATACTTTTTCATTCAAATAAAACATGCTAAGGCAACCACCTGCTAGTTACAGAAATAAAAACAATAATTGAGTAAAAAAAAATCTTTTTTAAATCCCTCAATCTTTTATTTTGATCCAACTGTCTTTTCTCAACCTTTGTTTATAATGTCTACCTCTGCCCACATTTTTAGAACAACTTAGCATACTTTATGGAGCTTAGTAGTAGCAGAAATCATAATGAAGGCAGATCTATGTAACATATGTTCAGCAGTGTCCTCTGACATAGCAGTTACCATTAAGTGGGTCTGGCTGAGGGATCTGGGTAGAAGTGTTTTAGTTGTTACTTAAAACCCCAATTGACTTCTAACACTGGAACTTGATATAGGACTAAAATAACTTCCAAAACCTTCTAGACCCTAAGGTGATTTTTCTAAGTAAAGGATGTAAATACTAACCAAAAATACCACCTTTCAATTACTCTGTACTCATCTTTATTCTTCTGATAGTAAACAATTTTCATTGAAGGTGTCTCAATTTCAAGAAATTTACTGACTATCCATTTGGTATCTTAATTATACATGAATTTTCAGGTTTCATAGTATTTTCTTTTCAACTCATGCACTTGGAATGTCTGTTCAATAACTGATATCACTGCTGAATCTTATGATTGGCTTCACGTTTTTACCAAATATTATGCAACCACTACAGCCTTTTAAATGTATTTCCTTGTACTCATCTGTTTACTAGTAACCACACCACTTTAGATCTATCTCAGCAGCTGACTGCATATACTGGTTACCTGCTTTGTATGTTCATAGGTTGGTAAGCAATCTAGAAAAGCTCTAATAGAGAAGCATCTCTGCAAGATGGATGGATACCTTCCATAACGGTTGTCACTGCAGCCAGTTTAAGTGTGCCTGGCATGAAAAAACCTGAAGAATTCTTGTATTTATCTATAAGCTCTATAATTCTATTTGGAAATCAAAAATTTAACATTTAATGCCACCTGATAGTCATGTGACTTAGGTTTAAAGACATTCTAGAAGATGGCAGAGTAGGGTGACGTGGAACACACCTCCCCACAAATATATCAAGAATACATCTACAAATGGAACAATTCTCACAGAGCACCTTCTGAATACTAGCAGAGGACCTCAGACACCTGAAAGGACAAGAAAGATCCCCATGTAACCAGGTAGGATGAAAGAAATAAAAAAGAAAAGAGGAAGTAGGATGGGACATGTACCCCTTGGAGGGGAGCTGAAGGAGAGGAGAGGTTCCCACACCTGGGGAGATATCCTCACCAGTGGGGAGATCAGATGGGACAGAAGGGGAGCTTCGAGGGCTCACAGGGAAGTGCAGCAACCAGTCTGTGACAGGCAGGAAAGAGTGAGACCTACACGGATGGTCCGTGCCACAGTCCTGCACGCCCCAGCCTGAGACACGTGTGGTGGTATGGACAGGGGCTGGGCGCTGGAATGTGGGGTTTGGAGAGCTGACCTGCAGAGAGGACCACTTTTGTCTGCATGGAGTCAGCCTGAAGGGACAGGAGCAACCAGGAATGTTCGTGGAAGAAGCCCCAGCCACCACAGAAGCAAAGCACTGTTGTTGAGCAGTGTGCGAAGGGCACAGCCGCCACGGCAGCCTCTTTCCCCACGCACTGGCACCTGCCGCTGCAGGCATTACGAGGGGCTCCCGCCTGGGCAGCCCACACATCCTGACCGCTGCCCTGGCCCCCTCCCACCTGGGCAGGCTCATGTGTTCAGGGGCAGCCTCAGGAGCAGAGGCTGGTAGGTCTGAGCCTCAGGGGCCATGTGACTAAGGAAGAAGAGCTGACATCTCTCCTTGCAGCTTTGTGAACCATGGATTTACACCTCTGCTGCCGGCTTTGTAAATTTACCACCTGCAGAATATCCAAACAGACAACGAGTGCTCCTGCAGCTGAGACAGGTCTGGCTTTAGCAGCTGTGGGCTTTGTGCGGGTTGAACCAGGCCAGAGTCTGAGCTGCCTCCATAGGTCCCACAGCAACTCCATGTGCATGACTGCTGCAGTCCTGGCACCTGACTTCACTGGATGTGCATTGGTGGCCTGGTGAAAACAATGCTTTAGAGACACCAGGGCCAACTGCCAGCATACCCACAGTTAAGAGGGGACGAGAGCAGGGCCAACAGCAGTGTACTTTGTGAGCCAGCACAATGGGTGGAAGGTGACACAACAGAGCACAATCACAGGTGAACAGCTCCAGAGGAGGAATACTCAGTGGTTTCTCTCCCAGTGGGAGAGAAATCCTGCCTACCTCACACCGCAGATCAGAAACACAGCTCAGAAACAGATCTGGGGGCTTCTACTCCAACAACTAGGGAGCAGACCCTGCCCCTGACGGCAGTGACAACCACAGAGGAAAGTGGAGGACCGGCCCAATATCCAGTGCAGGCTCTAGTCACCACAACACTGGGCACTGCCACTGAATGAAGAAAAAACAATGAGAAAAAATGAGGACAGTCTCAGAGACCTCTGGGACAACATTAAATGCAACAGCATTCACATTATAGGGGTCCCAGAAGGAGAAAAGAGAGAAAGGGTCTGAGAAAACATTTAAAGAGATGTAGCCGAAAACTTCCCTAACATGAGAAAGGAAACACTCACTCAACTATAGGAAGCAAGGAGAATCAAATACAGGATGAACCAAAGAAGGAACACACCGAGACACATGATAACCAAATTGGCAAAAATTAGATACAAAGAAAAACATTAAAAGTAAAAAGGGAAAAGCAACAAATAACATAGAAGGGAACCCCCATAAGGTTATCAGCTGATTTTTCAGCAGAAATTCTGCAGGCCAGAGGGAGTGGCATGATATATTCAAAGTGATGAGAGGGAAAAACCTACAACCAAGAAAACTCTACCCAGCAGGGCTCTCATTCAGATTCAATAGAGATCAAAAGTTTTACAGACTTTCTGCAGGTTTTTTATCATAAATGGGTGTTGAATTTTGTCAAAAGCTTTCTCTGCATCTACTGAGATGATCATATGGTTTTTCTCCTTCAATTTGTTAATATGGTGTATCACGTTGATTGATTTGCGTATATTGAAGAATCCTTGCATTCCTGGAATAAACCCCACTTGATCATGGTGTATGATCCTTTTAATGTGCTGTTGGATTCTGTTTGCTAGTATTTTGTTGAGGATTTTTGCATCTATGTTCATCAGTGATATTGGCCTGTAGTTTTCTTTCTTTGTGACATCCTTGTCTGGTTTTGGTATCAGGGTGATGGTGGCCTCGTAGGCATAGAGGGAACTTTCCTCAACACAATAAAGGCCATATATGACAAACCCACAGCCAACATCGTCCTCAATGGTGAAAAACTGAAAGCATTTCCACTAAGATCAGGAACAAGACAAGGTTGCCCACTCTCACCACTCTTATTCAACATAGTTTTGGAAGTTTTAGCCACGGCAATCAGAGAAGAAAAGGAAATAAAAGGAATCCAAATCGGAAAAGAAGAAGTAAAGCTGTCACTGTTTGCAGATGACATGATACTACACATTGAGAATCATAAAGATGCTACCAGAAAACTACTAGAGCTAATCAATGAATTTGGTAAAGTAGCAGGATACAAAATTAATGCACAGAAATCTCTGGCATTCCTATACACTAATGATGAAAAATATGAAAGTGAAATTAAGAAAACACTCCCATTTACCACTGCAACAAAAAGAATAAAATATCTAGGAGTAAACCTACCTAAGGAGACAAAAGACCTATATGCAGAAAATTATAAGACACTGATGAAAGAAATTAAAGATGATACAAATAGATGGAGAGATATACCATGTTCTTGGATTGGAAGAATCAACATTGTGAAAAAATGACTCTACTACCCAAAGCAATCTACAGATTCAATGCAATCCCTATCAAACTACCAATGGCATTTTTCACAGAACTAGAACAAAAGATTTCACAATTTGTATGGAAACACGAAAGACCCCGAATAGCCAAAGCAATCTTGAGAACGAAAAACAGAGCTGGAGGAATCAGGCACCCTGACTTCAGACTATACTACAAAGCTGCAGTAATCAAGACAGTTTGGTACTGGCACAAAAACAGAAATATAGATCAATGGAACAGGATAGAAAGCCCAGAGATAAACCCACGCACATATGGTCACCTTATCTTTGATAAAGGAGGCAGGAATGTACAGTGGAGAAAGGACAGCCTCTTCAATAAGTGGTGCTGGGAAACCTGGACAGGGACATGTAAAAGTATGAGATTAGAACACTCCCTAACACCATACACAAAAATAAACTCAAAATGGATTAAAGACCTAAATGTAAGGCCAGACACTATCAAACTCTTAGAGGAAAACATAGGCAGAACACTCTATGACATAAATCACAGCAAGATCCTTTTGGACCCACCTCCTAGAGAAATGGAAATAAAAACAAAGATAAACAAATGGACCTAATGAAACTTCAAAGCTTTTGCACAGCAAAGGAAACCATAAACAAGACCAAAAGACAACCCTCAGAATGGGAGAAAATATTTGCAAATGAAGCAACTGACAAAGGATTAATCTCCAAAATTTACAAGCAGCTCATGCAGCTCAATAACAAAAAAACAAACAACCCAATCCAAAAATGGGCAGAAGACCTAAATAGTCATTTCTCCACAGAAGATACACAGACTGCCAACAAACACATGAAAGAATGCTCAACATCATTAATCAGTAGAGAAATGCAAATCAAAACTACAATGAGATATCATCTCACACCAGTCAGAATGGCCATCATCAAGAAATCTAGAAACAATAAATGCTGGAGAGGGTGTGGAGAAAAGGGAACACTCTTGCACTGCTGGTGGGAATGTGAATTGGTACAGCCACTATGGAGAACAGTATGGAGGTTCCTTAAAAAACTACAAAGAGAACTACCATATGACCCAGCAATCCCACTACTGGGCATATACCCTGAGAAAACCATAATTCAAAAAGAGACATGTACCAAAATGTTCATTGCAGCTCTATTTACAATAGCCAGGACATGGAAGCAACCTAAGTGTCCATCATTGGATGAATGGATAAAGAAGATGTGGCACATATATATACAATGGAATATTACTCAGCCATAAAAAGAAACGAAATTGAGTTATTTGTAGTGACGTGGATGGACCTAGAGTCTGTCATACAGAGTGAAGTAAGTCAGAAAGAGAAAGACAAATACCATATGCTAACACATATATATGGAATCTAAGAAAATAAAAAATGTCATGAAGAACCTAGGGGTAAGATGGGAATAAGGACACAGACCTACTAGAGAATGGACTTGAGGATATGGGGAGGGGGAAGGGTAAGTTGTAACAAAGTGAGAGTGGCACGGAGATATATACACTACCAAACGTAAAATAGATAGTGGGAAGCAGCCGCATAGCACAGGGAGATCAGCTCGGTGCTTTGTGACCACCTAGAGGGGTAGGATAGGGAGGGTGGGAGGGAGCGAGACGCAAGAGGGAAGAGATATGGGAACATATGTATAACTGATACACTTTGTTATAAAGCAGAAACTAACACACCATTGTAAAGATATTAAAAAAAAAAAAAAAAAAAAAAAAAAGCTTTACCAACAAGCCAAAGCTAAGAGAATTTAACAGCACCAAACCAGCTTTACAACAAATGCAAAAGGAAATTCTCTAGGCAGGAAAAAAAAACCAAAAAGGAGTCCACAACTAGAAGCAAGAAAATCACAAATGGGAAAGCTCACCAAGAAAGGCAAACATAAAGTAAAGGTTGGAAATCATCCAGACACAAATATGATATCAAAACCAGCAACTGTGAGAAGAGTACAAATGCCAAGAAATGGGAAATGCATTTGAAGTTAAGAGACCAGCAACAGGAACACTCATAGATTTCAAAATCAAACTTATGGTTACCAAAGGGGAAACGTGAGGGGAAGTGATAAATTAGGAGATTGGGATTAACATATACACACTACTATAAATAAAACAGATAACTAAGAAGGACCTACTGTATAGCAGAGGAAACTCTACTCAATATTCCATAATCACCTATATGGGAAAATAACCTGAAAAGTAATGGAGATATATATATATATAACTGAATCACGTAGATGTACACCTAAAACTAACAGAACATTGTAAATCAACTATACTCCAATAAAAATTTAAAAAATAAAATAAGGACATTTAATACTACAACTTTAAAATATCAAAGGGTATTTTAGTCTTCCAACATTTCTATTCTCTCTCCATCTAATTTAACAAAAGCCAACTTATTCTCTTTGGTATCTTAACTTTTTAAAGCATGGTATCACAATAAAATTTTGTGCTTTGATATATGATTTAAATCCCAATTTACTTCAAAGGACAAAGCTAATGTCCTGTAATTTTAAAAAAAAAGTAAGATGCAGATAAAGCATATAAAAAAGACTTACAAGATTCTGAGCAATCCTCAGAGTTTCTGGAGCAATACATCTGGCTGAAATTTTATTGAGTGGAATTATAGTGTATCTACGCTTCAATTCCCCCTTTTCTAGTAGCTTTTTTCCAGTAACCTAAAACATTGTGCATTAGAAATGAAAAAAATATTAATGACAGAGAACATTTAAATGGAATGAGTGCAAGTTTAGGAATCCATAATCAAATAAATGCTGAGTGCCTACTATCCTGAACAATCAAAATTCTAAGATCGATAATATGCATTCTGGGCTCCTGAGTTAGCATTACTCAGCCATAATAAAGAACGGAATACAGTTAATTAAATATAATCAATAACATAATAAAAAAGTCATTAATTCTATAGTTTTACCCTGTAAAGATAAGCATCCAGCCTTAGGAGAAGCTTAAAACATCAAGAAAGTACCCAGTTCTACTAGGAGCACATGATTTTTCAAGCTAAACAGCAATTATAGGTTTTCTTTCATTAAAATCAATTTACCTCTGTGTCTACTACAACGTTGTAGAGTCGGTCCCCGGCCACCAATTCTAAAGCTGTGGTTGCAGATGTATCTTTCACACTAATCAGTGAAGCTACAAGTCCTTTCACACAATTTCTGTTCCAGTTCTTCTCTGGATCCCTAAAACAGAAAAGTGGACAAAAATTAATCTTAGATAAGAAAATAGAAAAAGTTGTACTTTAGTAGTCAAGAGCTCTTTCTGACAATACATTAAAGTGATAGCATAAGAATCATATAGTTTTAATGAAACAAAAAATTTCAAATGTCTCAGATGACTAGCCAGCTACAGGCATACCTTTTATTGTGTTTCACAAATACTGCTATTTTTTGTTGTTGTTTTGCTTTTTACAAATTGAAGGTTTATGGCAACCCTGCATTGTCAGCTGATAGTATTTTTCAGTAATAAAGCCTTTTTAAATTAAGGTATGTACATTGCTTTTTTTTTACACATTATGCTACTATACACTTGACTATTGTTTTAAGATCAATTGAAAGATCTTTCAGTATATATGTTTTCAATGTAACAAAATAACTTTGATGTTCTAATCTTTGTAATACATATATTAAGTATTCCATGAAAAAAGAACCATATACGGGCCTCCCTGGTGGCGCAGTGGTTAAGAGTCCGCCTGCCGATGCAGGGGATACGGGTTCGTGCCCCGGTCTGGGAGGATCCCATATGCCGCGGAGCGGCTGGGCCCGTGAGCCATGGCCGCTGGGCCTGCGCATCCGGAGCCTGTGCTCCGCAACGGGAGAGGCCACAACAGTGAGAGGCCCGCATACCGCAAAAAGAAAAAAAAAAAAAAAAAAAAAGAACCATATAGTAAAACAAACTGTAAAATGTTAATGTTTACAGTTATTTAATATTAATGATATAATAACTTTAAAGGAACTTTCCAACTGAGATTAAATTCCCCTCATTTTGGTTTTAAGATTAGTGGCATTAGTAGCCTTAAACTTCACAAGAATTTCCCCTGCCTACAAATCTGAAACATTCAAAAAACATTTAAGGAAAAAATATCAATTAAGGAAAAGCAGCTTACAATAACTTTCATACAAAAATATGTCCTGGTTATTACCATGATGTTAGAATTCAATGTTTAGCTCTCTTACCTGTAGGCAAATCGAAGATTGGGAAACCTGGCCAAGAGAGCTTCATATGTTTCTTTCAATCTACTGATATCACGAGATAGCTGCCTGTGCCTTTCCAGAAGGCATTCCTCCTTGTTTTCTGAACAATAAGTCATAAGTAAATTGAAACCAAGTTTTAAAAACTCAAATATTCTACTGCTTTAAGGAAAATATTAGTAACCTCTATTTCCAAAGCATTTCTAAAAGCAAAATACAAACTTCTGGTAAGTATTATTAATAAAAGCATGCTTGACATTCAAATTTCTATCAAGTGTCAAGTAGACATATTTCCAACACATAACACCATTTTCATGCCAAGAAACAACATATGAATTGGATACCTACTAACGTAGAAATATATAAATAACATTTTTGAGTTTTCAAGTGGCACTTCAGAGTGACTGAAGCAGGAAATTCTCAGTATTGAGCTTTCGAAAATTCAAAGGGTTGATTTATACTTATTTTTGTGACTATATTTATAAATAATTTCTATACTAATACCCATTAATATTAATGGGATAAAATATTTCCTACTTGCTATTTCCTTTATTTAAGGAAGTTTCTATCAATAATCACTACTTCCTAATGATTTAACATCTTTAAAGGCCAACCTTCATAATTTAGCTTTTTCATTTCGGCTTCAAGTTTTTCTCTAAGTTTCTTCACAGCTTCTAAAGCTTCTTGATCCTTCCTATAGCCCCCATCCATCTTCTTAATTTCTGTTTGTTTAGTCTTTAATTCTTGCTGGGCATGTTTCAACTTCATCTGAGCCTATAACAGAAAAATGTAACAGACTATATGAGGCAGACACTGCTAGTGATAAAATGGCCACAGATTCAGACTGCTTTAAGAGACATCAGCCTTGAAAATGTAACTGTTTGGTCACTTGGATCAATATCTCAATAGATCAATCATTTCCCAATGTTTTCACCTCAAAACACTACTCAGAATATAAATGAATAAAAGCTCCAATCATTAAATAATTTGCAATTTAAGTCCATATTTTTAATATTTATAAAACTGACATCAATGAGCTCAAAAATTATATCAAAGAATAACTGTCATTAGCTGGTTAAACTAAAAACAAAATAGAAAGCTATTTCTATCACTTTCTTCCCTCCTTTTCCACTTAGATATGCATGCTTGCATTTATGTATATTTGTGTTGTATAATTAACTGTACAACTGTATTGAACAATGAGAAATAAAATTATACAGGAAAAGGAAGCTAAACTGACAGAAAAATTTAAAAGCTATAAGTCTGATACTTAAATGCTAGTTTATATAATTGAGCACTATTCCTTAAAACCATGAACTAGTATTCTAAGATCTAAATGAATGTATACTTCCTTTAAAACTGAATGGTGGACTTTTCCCAATATAAAATAAGTTAACAAAAAAAACTGACCATCACCTTTTTTGTGACCATAATCTTCAAATGAAAAAGTTGCAAATATATAATAGAAAACATTGAATGGGATTAATACACACACATCTGTGTATATTTTTAAAGATGAGTCCTCCATTAAAAAACAAAAGAATGTGCATGCGTATATATACATTTTTTCTTTCTGCCATCAAAACTCCTGCGTTCATAGGACTTCTAAGCTGCACAACTATCTAAACAAATATGAAAACAATTTTATAGATCGAAAAGCCATTGAAGATTATGAAATCAGAGTAGGGAAACCAAAGACTGGAATGGGGGTAAATGGGAGGTAGAGATACTTCCAAGGAGGATACTACAAAGTTTCAGAAACAAAGTTTTAAAGAACTAAGTGTGGTGGACATAGAAATGAAGACACTTTTGTTTTCCTGTTAAAGCTTAAAACTTCAATTTTATGATGTCAATAAAATAGCAAAAAGATGAAAACAAACTAACCTCAAATATTCCATACAATGCTGAAAGAACAGAGCATTTATGGCACTTATAATTTCAATTAATCTATAAAGGTATTTTACGTTTTATAGCATCTTAAACTAACATTGTCAACAGTTAGCAATGAACATATTTGAATTTCATTGTTTTAGGTGCTAAAGAGTGACAGAATATAGTAAACAATAAACAAGTTCCTTGATATTGATCTGATTATTTTCAACATTTTATAACAACTGCCAAAGCATAATGTGAAGGAGCTTCTCAAAAAAAAATGAAAATAAAAAAGTGAATAAAAACTGCAATCACATAGTGCTTACTGTCTATATTTACCTGTTTGGCTTCTGTCTGAACTTTACTTATGTCATTTTTACAGGCCATCATTTGACCAGCAAGAGTTGCTTCTGCTCCATCTTCATTACTGGACAGGCCAGCGGAAACAGCATTGAAGTGCTGCTGTGCAGCAGCCAAAGCTTCAGCATCTTTATTACTTGTTTCTTGAAGGGCACTCAGCCCATCTGTCATCTTTTTAACCTCTTTTTCCTTTGCTGCTAAAGTTTTAGAATCCTTTAGGAAGAGTTTCAGATTGGAAAGTATTATATTTTCGAAAACCATCCATTTTCTTAAACACATATACCTTTATGTCATCAGATTTCACAGCAATTTGAAGTGAACATGGTACTTTAACCATCATAACTTTATACTTTATTCCCATTTTGAAATTCAGCCTTTCTCAGTTTTTAGGATAAATGTACCTCTTATCCTAATAATACTTTCATTCCATACGTTATAGTCAAATCTGGGAGACAGTGAACTAAAACATCATTGCAAATTTAAATAAACCACTTGAAAAAACTAAAAATCAAGTTCTAAACCTATAAAATTGAAATAACCACCCTACCCAAAGCTTAAAAGTAGAGATTTTAGGATTAAGAGCATGTATTTGAAAATATAAGCTATTAAAGGCCATAAATTTAAGTGTTAAATAATTATGGGAACAGCATTACTAACACTTAACACCTTTTAAGTTCTAGTAACCAGGTATCTAATGCTATGTAAGATACCAGCACTGAAAGAAAAAAAAAATCTAGTCATGTTTACATGAAAGTGACCAGAAATTTTGGCTTACTTAATTCATGATTCACTGGATATTTATTAGATATGTACCAGGCATTATTCTAGACATTAAAGACACAGGGTCCTCAGGGAGCCTACATTTCTAAGGTGGAAGACATAGTAAACAAATAACTAAAGCAAGGTAAAGGGACAAGAAATGATGGGACTACTGTTTTAAGAATGATGAGGGAAGGCCTTTTGTGATGATATTTTGAGCAGAAACCTAAATGAATCAAAAGGAGTGATCACGCTAATACTAGGGGGACAGCATACTTGGCAAGCTCTGAGGAATATGCTTGGGTGTTAGAGGAACTGTGGTTGGAGCACAGTGAGCAAGTAAAAGCAAGGTAACTATTAAGGACACTACTGAGTATCCCTCCTGGGACATGATAGCTTCAACCAGGTTAGCAGTGAAGGAGGTGTGAAAAGTGGCTGTATTCTGGATATACTTTTAGAGTCAACAGAATTTGTTGATGAATTAGATACCACAGAGTTTGAGGGAAAAGGGAAAATTCAGGAGGACTCCAGGTTCTGGAGTGAACAGCTAGGTTAATAGTGGTATCATTTACTTACATGAGGAAAATTCAGTAACTCAGGCAGGTTTGGGTAGGTAGGGAAAATTTAAGAGTTCTATTTTGGTTATGTTAAGTTTTAGACTTCTAAAGTCATCCATATAAAAATGTCAATTAAATAGCTTGACAAATGAGTCCTTCAAAGAAGGAAACAAGGCTAATTATTGATTTGAAAGGCATCAATATATAGACGGTATTTAGGGCTATAGGGCTGGATGGGATCACCTAAGAGATGAGTGTATATAAAAGAAGTCTTAGCACTAGCCCTGGGGCATGCCAGCATATGTATTTTGATTTGTATTTCCAACCTGGATTCAAGGTTCATATATTCAACTATCAAACCAACATCTCTACTTAGATGTCTAACTGGCTCCTCAAGCCTATTATCCTCCACTCAGTAAATGGTAACCATATTTCAAACTGTCAAAGACAAATCTCTGGAGTTATCCTTCAGTCCTTTTTCACAGTCAAAAACCAATATGCTGGCACTACTTACAACAGCCAAGACATGAAAACAACTTAAATGTCCATGGACAGAGGAATGGATAAAGAAGATGTAGTGTGTATGTACACACACACACACACACCCCACACACAATGCAATATTACTCAGCCATTAAAAAGAATGAAATAATGCCATTTGCAGCAACATGGATGGACCTAGAGATTATCATACTGAGCAAAGTAAGTCAGAAAGAGAAAGACAAATACCATATGATATCATTTATACGTGGAATCTGAAACATGACACAAATGAACATATCTACAAAACAGGAAGACTCACAGACATAGAGAACAGACTTGTTGCCAAGGGGGAGGTGGGTGGGGAAGGGATGGGTTGGGAGTTTGGGATTAGCAGATGAAAACTATTATATATAGGATGGATAAACAACAAGGCCCTACTGTATGGCACAAGGAACTATATTCAATATCCTGTGATAAACCATAATGGGAAAGAATATGAAAAAGTATATACATATAACTGAGTCACTCTGCTGTATAGCAGAAATTAACACAACATTGTAAATCAACTATACTTCAATTAAAAAAAAAATCTACTGGGTCTGTCTGCTGGACCTATCCTTAAAATACACATAAATTCCCACAACTTCTCTAATATCCCAACTTCTATTCCATTTATCCAAGGGCTATCACCTGGACACCTACTACCTGGATTCCCTGCTTCTTCCATTTATCTTTAGTTTATCCTCAAAACAGCAATAGTCCTATTAAAAAAACGTCATGCTTCTGCTCAGCCAACTCCAGCAACTTCCCATGCCACTCGGAATAAAGGTCAAAGTCCTTCACATGTTTTGCAAAATCACATGTGATCCTACACCCCATTACCTTTTTGCATTTCTACTACTTAGTGATAACCAGCTACACTTAGTTCTTTACTTTTCCAGTACCTTAGGCACTCGGGGCAATTGCTGTTCTTTTGCCTGGAACATCTTTCCCCACGGCCTCCCAATTTATCTACATTGTTCTCTGACCTCCTTCAGGTCTTTAATGAAATACAGCCCTTCCAATGAGACCTTCGATGGCTACCCAATTTAAAATCCCAAACTACACCCGCCTCCCCTATACTACAACCCTCTCCACTGCTTTATTTTCTCTCCACATCAGTTATCACTATATAACATATGATATTTTTCACTTATTTATCTTCTTTATCATCATTTCCCTCACTGGAACAAGGACCTACAAGGTATTTTGTCCATTGCTACATCCTACCCCAAATAATTACCCTTGATCCATAGCAGACACTCAATAAATATTAACAGAATGGATAAATGTATACTACTAGAATTAAATTACACTTCTCGTTTGCTTACCTCTACCATATTTTTTTCCAGCTCTTTGCGTTTGTTCTCTTCACTTGCCAGATTTTTCTTCTTGAAATCAAAGGCACTTTGAGATTTGGTATTAACTCGCTGAGCTTCTGCAAGAGCATCTTCTAAAGATCGGAGTATACCTCCAATTTCCTATAATCAAATGCACCCAATTCAATCAATGTACTTAAAAATTTGTTCATGGTGTCCTTTTCTTGTATAATTTCTACATAAATTATTGACTTTTTATAAGCTATTTCATTATTATACTTTAAGATTAAGAAATCGATACAGAAGACAATGCCCAGTAAATCCTAAATAGTTATTGTATAATATATAATTTAATATTTTTTTCAGAGTGTATATTCTATTCTTACATATATGCCTGACCTTATCTTTTCTTTTTTCCAACTCTTCTATTTCATGACTAAGTGCTTTTATTTTTTTATCATTTTCAGACAATTCTTCTTGAAGCTTCACAATTTTATCCTGCATTTCTTTTAACTCCTCAGCGGAGCGTTCTTTGGTATCTTCAGCCAGCAAAAACTGATAAGCAATATATAAACGACTCAAATGTTCTATTTCTCTCATAAGCTTTTGGTACTCCAAGTAGGAAGATCTTTCCTGAAAGAGAAATCACCAGTAAAGTATAACTCAAAATTCATATTTTTAAACAAATTTGGAAAGAATCAAAATACAGCAACATGTATAAAATTTCCCATTACATGATGTAATGGATTTTGTCTTAAACTGAGTGATCATGGATTATAAATTTTAGGAAGATTTAAATAACATTACAACTATGGTTAGATAGCATAATACCATCTCTAGTGAATCCTTTGTGGTTATTTCTTCTCAAATATAATCAGGCAGTTGGGATTAACAAAGAAATGCAGACATAAGATTCACAGACTGGCAGTAATAAGAAGTCTATATAAATACAACCTACACAACCATGAATGATGCACTATTAAATGTACTTTGTAGTAGTATTACCATGATGCCCACCCAACAGTCATTCATGTAACTATTTATAAGTATTTGCTCACACATTACTAAACTTGATTCCCATTAGGACCTACTGGGACAAAGTAACAAAATAACAAAAAGTTCCTAATTTGAACAAATTCAGGGTGATTAAATGACCACTCTATATTATTAGATTTAGAAAGAACTTGTCAAAATCAAACATGACATCTAGGTTTAAACTCATGATCTAGTGTTTTCTACTAAATCATACATACAAAAGCCAGAACCTTCAAGATCACAATTTTTCAGTTTTTCCAATAATGTCTATGCTACTATATGGATTCAGAAGAGAGCTTGAGAAATATCAAACTTTAATGAACATTTAATAAATTCCTAAATACATAATTTAAAACCAATGTGCTATAAACACATTCTTTCACTGAAACACTAATTACAATGTCAGAAGCTGCAAAGATTATAGAGAAAACAGTCATCTGTTTCAATACCTTTCATTTACCAACTGCCTTGACAGCAGCAATTATAATGACAGCCCCCTCTTATCGGAGAAGTTATTCACTCTACCAAGAAAAGTCAGAGAGGGCCATATCTTTATGAAATATTATTCCATTCAATTCTAAGTGTACAGGAAAATTTAGACTTACTTCTCTTCAACAAAGAATTAAAATCTGGCATATTTTCTGAGATTAAGACAGGCAATCTATTTACAAAACCATTATGACTTAATAGATATGAAGTACATTGTCCTCTACAAGCAGAAGGCCGAGTATGGACTATCAACTCTAATGCCTTATCTCATCCGCCAGAATAATTCCTGAGAAGTGGTACACATTTCATCCCCATGTGTATGATCGTGGATACATCACCGATTTTGAGAGACATACTAGCTGGCTGTTCTCACATATATAGTACATACCTCTTTTAATTTCTGAATGGTTGGAGTAATTTCTTCTTCAAGTATCTGGAAAATAAAGGAAGATCATATTTTTCAGTATGTGAAGTACCATTAAAGAAATTTAAAAGGGAGAAGTAGGATGTAAGACTAAGGAAAACTGAACTAAGGCTAGGCGGGGGCGGGGGGGGTAAAATTTCCCTTTTTACAGCAGAGAAACTCTAAATGCAAAAGTACTCTCTTCTCTCAAAATATTTTATATAAATTTAGTTACCGTCTTAATTTCTTTCAGCTTAGCCTCCTTTTTTTCTATAGTCTTCTGGGCAGCTATCTTTTTGTATTCATACATCCTGGTTCCAGCTGCTTCTTCTATCATGGACAAAATCTGGAAAGATGGTTGTATTAATGTTTTCAGAATCCAAGACAATGAGTCTCATTGGAATTTACATTAAGGATATTATTTAATGCCTTAACCTAAGTATCTTAACAAAATTATGGATCATAAAAGTACATAAAATTGTACATATTAGCTAATAACCCTAACATTCAAGAAACATTTCTGGCCTTCACGCCAATTCTAAAATCAAACTTTATGCCACACTGAGATTCCAGAGTACATCTCCTTTAAAACTGAAGCCAATAATTCCTTCCTCCTCTTTTCCTTCAAATACGAGTCTTAGAAAAAGTAAAGGCTAACAACATTCAGTTTTCATTTTAGAAATTTCTACTTAAAATTGTTCCAAATGAGACTTCAGCCATTTTGTTCCTACAAGGATGAAGCATGGCCTAACATCTGCATTCCAACTGTGGCACATGCTTTAAGAACTTGGGAAAGTAACTTAATTTTCTCTGTGCCTCTGTTTCTTCTTCTGCAGAGTACTGATAATATCTCACAACATTGCTGAGAAGTAAACATGAAGTAAAATAATTCATGAGAAGTACTCTGAAAAAGGCAAATATTAATTACAATTTTGTAAGAAGGACAATTTTGCTAGCACTCCTTTTTCAGAAGCTTCTAGTCACCATCAACCCCTATCTCAAGAGGATTATTTCTCTGAAAACCATTTTGATTTCTATGTATTTGACAGGTTTTGAATTAGAAGTTTTCCCTTAAGATGTTATCTAAAGAAAATAAGCATGACCTATGGTCAAACCAGACTAGTATTATCAAGTATCAGTCATCTTCTTAGTTCTTCTCCATAGAAAACAAAATACCAAAAGAGCTTTTGCTCTTATACAAAACATTCATTCCTTCATACCAACTCTTCTCAAGGGGGCTCTAAGAGAAAATTAAGTCTTAATGTCCTAAGCAATCCATTGTATGTAATGAATTAATTTCACTCAGATCTTTTCCTATAGGATGACATGGAACACCAGTTGAGAAAGGCTACTTTATAGAGGCAAAATTTCTTTTAATACCGTATCGGGCACATAAAACTCCTAGACATCAGTCTTGGCAATGATTTTTTTTTGGATTTGACACCAAAAGCAAAGGCACTAAAACCAAAAGTAAACAAGCGGGACTACATCAAACTAAAAAGCTTCTGCACAGCAGAGGAAATCATCAACAAAATGAAAAGGCAACCTACTGAATGGGAGAAAATATTTGTAAATCATATATATAAGCGGTTAATAACCAAATACACAAAGAACTCATACAACTCAATAGAAAAAAATCAAATAAAAAAATGTGCAGAGGGTATGAATAGATATCTTTCCACGGAAGACATACAAATGGGCAGCAAGTACATGAAAAGATGGTCAACATCACTGATCATCAGGCAAATGTAAATCCAAACCACAATGAGATATCACCTGTTAGAATGGTTATTATCAAAACGACAAGAAATAACAAGTGCTGGTGAGGACGTGGAGAAAAGGGAATTCTTGTGCACTGTTTGTGGGACTGTAAATTGGTGCAGCCACTATGAGAAACAGCATGAAAGCGCCTCAAAAAATTAAAACTAGAACTACCATATCCAACAACTCCACTTCTGGACATTTATCTCAAAGAACCAAACACACGAATTTGAAAAGTCACCTACACTCCCATGTTCACTGCAACATTAGTTACAATAGTCAAGACATGGAAACAACCTAAGTGTCCACTGATGGATAAATGGATAAAGAATATGTGAGGGCTTTCCTGGTGGCGCAGTGGTTGAGAGTCCGCCTGCTGATGCAGGGGACACGGGTTCATGCCCCGGTCCAGGAAGATCCCACATGCCGCGGAGCAGCTGGGCCCGTGAGCCATGGCCGCTGAGCCTGCGCATCTGGAGCCTGTGCTCCGCAACGGGAGAGGCCACAACACTGAGAGGCCTGCGTACCGCAAAAAAAAAAAAAAAAGAAAAAAAAAAAAGAAAATGTGATATTTATATATATAAATAAATTAAATAGAGTATTATTTAGCCATACAAAAAGGAAATCCTGCCATTTGTGACAGCATGGATAGGACCTCGAGGGCATTATGCTAAGTAAATTAAGTCAGACACAGAAAGACAAAAACAGTATAATCTCACTTATATGTAAACTCTTTAAAAAAAAAAAAAAAGTGAACTCATAGATACAGAGAACAGATTGGCGGTTGCCAGAGGTGGGGAAAGGGTGGTGGGCAAAATGAGTACAGGTAGCCAAAGGTACAAACTATAAGTCCTGAGGATGTAATGTATGGCATGGTGACTACAGTTAGTAATACTGTACTGCATATTTGACAGAATAAATCTTAAAAGTTCTCATCTTAAAAAAAAATTTTAGGGCTTCCCTGGTGGCGTGGTGGTTGGGAGTCCGCCTGACGATGCAGGGGACACGGGTTCGTGCCCTGGTCCGGGAGGATCCCATGTGCTGCAGAGTGGCTGGGCCTGTGGGCCATGGCTGCTGGGCCTGTGCGTCCGGAGCCTGTGCTCCGCAATGGGAGAGGCCACGGCAGTGAGAGGCCCGAGTACCACAAAAAAAAAAAAAAAAAAAAAAAAGAAAAATTTTACCTGTGTGGTGACAAATGTTGAGTAGACCTACTGTGATCATTTTGTGATATATACATATATTAAATATATGTATATATATAGAATCATTATGTTGTACACCTGAAACTACTTTATGAATTATATCTCAATTAAAAAAAATAATTTTTTAAAAATTTTGCTTAACAAGGTCCTAAGGCTTTTCTTTTACTTCTTTTAAGGATTCTCATTTAATCCTCAGAACAGACCCTGAGGTAAGGATTATTGGCTCCAATTTATGAATGAGGAAAGTAAGGCTCAGAAGGTTTATGTTACATAACTTAAAAAAAAATGGGGCACAGTGTTAAATATTAAAAAACAAAACTATTTTCTCTACTAATCATTCTTAAATGTTTCCAAGAATTTTAATAATGGAAAAAATTATGTTAAAAAAATTGATTACCTAGAAGATTAAGACAATATCTATAATTACTATTTTTACTGTCCTTAAAGAGTACTCTTACCTCTGGAGGTTTCATATTCAACACTTTTGTAATTCGGCCCTGAAAATAAAATTGGCAAACTTACTATGATAATAACAAAATACAGAAAGAATAACCTAAAGACATACATCTTTATCTGCACTGAAGCTGTTGTATCTTAATACACCAATCGTTTGGGAGTTATTTCTTCCACCTACATGAAAAGATGTTTCTTTTATTAGATTTGAGACCAAAGGTAGCTTATAACTCTAGAATTTTGTTACCCACTTTCTCACGAGTGATACAAATTACATAAGTTATTAAATGATACAAAGTTAACTCGACCATATTTCCGAGACAGTTAATATTAATGATGTAGAAGTCTCCAATTCTAAGACAGGTTAAGTATATAAATTAATGTTAGCATAATTATTGAACATTTCTTGATTTTTTTGGAACAATGGCCCTCCAAGATAAGTCAAAGAAAATTACTTCCAGACATTCTTCAAAATTCAAATGTATACAATATACTAGAACACGTAAGTACAAAAAACTAACCCACATTTCTTAACAGGTGCCCAAACAGCAGGCTAATAGTAAAATAAAAAATGAAAAATCCAGACAGAAGCACTTCTCTTATAAGTTAAAAAATAAAAGATGTCAAAACTATTATGAAAGAGATATAAAGACCACAAACGAAATACCTGCATGATGAGAAAGTGAGGGTTGTTAACATTAAGGCCAACAGAACAAAAGAGATCCTGTACTCTGGTATTGTTTGCATTTACTCCATTGATTAAATATTTATTTCTGCCACCAATAACCACCTAAAAAGGAAAGAATTTTAAAAGATATAAATGAACACACACATCTTGAGCTATGATGATAAATTCCCAAATACATTATTTTTCATGTTTGTTCTGTCCAACTAATGGTAAACAAAATCAGTATAGGGTAAATAATAAAGAAAGTGTGACATGGTCAAAAAAGAATATGAGACTGAGTCAGGATAATTGGCTTCTAATCCAGGGACTTTTGCTAACTAGTTATGTAACCAAGCACAAGCCTTCTAACCTCCCCTGCAGTGGATTAGGTCTCTAAGGGCCCTTCTAGCTTCATGTTTCCAAGTATGTGTAGATTGTAGTTTCTATCCCTGATCACCCTCTTTCTACAATTTTCCATACTCAGTGGTTAACCCCTCTTCCTCCCTTTTGATTTCCAAAGGAAAAGAAGTCAGATACTGAAAATGAAAGGCAAATAGTTTAATATCAATCCTTGTCAAGATGCTAAAAGGGATTAGTAAAAGACATGACTGGAAAATACTTGAAAGAAAAAGAGTAACCATGGAACTTCGGCATGGGTTTAATAGGAACAACTTATACGAGATACCAGCTTATTCACACTCTACTACAGCACTTGCATTATCATTTTTTGGGTATGATTGTCTCACCCATATTTTGAGGTCCTTAAAGACAAGGTATGTTTCTCATTCTTTCTATCTGTATTTCCCAGTGCATTCAACAATGCCCAGCACACATTAAGCACTTAATAAATATTAAATAAATATTAATTCACTCCTTTTCCCTGACAGGATTACGAGGGTGGTAGATTATTTATTAATATATTTGAACAACAGTCCTAAATACCCATAAGTAATTTGAGACACTCTTTATAACGAAATTATGGTGAAGATACAGGCATATGGATTGCATGAGGACAGGAATTTGGGGTAGATTAGTAGCAGACTTACTTAAAATCCTTAAAGGGTTATTATTTGATAGATGCTTAATGACAGAGAACAGGATTCTGTCCCAATCTAGTCAATCCCCCCCCCCTTTTTTTTTCACCAGAGGCTTTCATTAAGAGAGAGGGAAATCTAAGTTACATAATGCTAAGTTGGAGAGTAAATGCGAATTAACAGAATTTTTTAAAATAAAACTTTGACAAACTGAAAACAGTCTGACTATAATAAAAATGATTTTAAGGGACAGATGTAAGGTCCTCCCTTGGTTTCAAAAACCTGATTAGATACAGAACTGGCAGTATGTGGCTAAGTAATAACACACATGAACAATATAGAGTGATTTTTAGTAAATCAGATATGAATTCACAATGTATCATGAACTCTCCAACATCATATTGAGAAAAATAGAAGTAGAGTACTTAAAATAAAAGAAGCAACAATTCTGCTTAATCCTGTCGTAGCTAGACCAATTCTGGTATATGCAATTTGAGGTGCCAAGCATTAAAAAAAAAAAAAAAAAGATATAAAAAACTGGAGCAAATTTGTATTCAATGTGATGAGACAACTGAAAGACCTATAAACAACTAAATATCAATTGAAAGACCTAGAGATTTAGCTTAGGAAACGGACTTACAGAACACTTAAATATTGAAATATGGAATAAATTAGATTTACTCTTGATGCTCTCAAGAAAACGAGGATTAATGTGTAAAACTTGAAGACAGCACTTTGGCTCAATATATAGGAATAACTTTCTAATTAGACCTTTCCAAAAACAGAATGGGTTACCTCAGAACATAGAAAGATCCCAAGAGCTACAGGTGTTCCAGCACAGAGAGAGAAGACTCAAGTGTGGTTCAAGATTTAAGCATGGTTGAGTGCTTGGACTGATGGATTTCAGATCCCTTTCAATCCTCTTGGTACATGGCGGAATTTGCATGATCAAAATTTAACATAAGGAAGATATTCTTAAGGAACCTAGTCAGTATTTGATCCATCAATTTTGCTAATAAACTTTCTTTCTCCAGTAGTCACATTGCCAAAACGCACATCAGACCTGCAAGTTTCTAGGTAACCAAGTATTTAGTATCCACTCACCTGCCTTGTTACTGTAATTTCATCATGAACCTCAAATCCTAAAGGACTCTGCTTTTTGTCAGAATTATCAAAGGTGATTGACACGGAGGCTTTGGTAATACCAGCCTGCCCATTTTTGTAAACTAAATCTTGTAAATTAGAAGCCCGAACCTAAAATAAAGGAAAAGTTTCAGTTACAAAACCCCATACTACGCAAAATAGCACAAAAAATGTGCTTCTTGCTGTTGGAAAATCACCCAAGTAGTATCCGTTAAGCAGCCAAGGATAGGCAGTGGCATTCATAAGCAAGAAGAGCAAAGAAAATGGGTAACAACCTGAAATGGGCACCTTTCTCTATAGGACTTTTTCAACCCTGAACAGAACTGTTTTCTACTCATTTCTTAACAAAAGTTCATTTGAAAGATTTAAGAAAAGACAGTGTCTAAGAATTTCACTATTCATCCAATCCCATTAGAAGGTCCTGAAAAGACATTATAATGGGGGGGCGGGCAGGGATGGGGTGAGGGTACAACTCTGAAATGAGAATGCCTGAGTTTCAGTGTTGCTCCAAACATCTTAAGAAGATGAACCTTAGGCAACTCCTCTAAGTTTCTATTTTCTCACCTAAATATGGAGTAATAATACCGACCTTTAAAGGACTGCGGTGAGGTATAAGATATTTCACATAAAAATGCAAATGAAGAGGATACTGGCACTAGTATCCAAGTGCAATGAGGATTCCCTCGAGGCTCCTCAAACTTAAATTCACATAAATGAGAAGGTTTACACTTTACCTGAGACAGGTTGGAGATGCCCAGCAAAAAGCAGATGGAGTCCAATATGTTGGATTTCCCACTACCATTTAAACCAGTGATAGCATTGAAGAGGGGGTCAAAACCATTGACTTCAGTCCTCTGAGCATAGGACTTGAATCCCTCAAGAATGATTGACTTAATGTGCATTTTCACTACTGACTCCGACAGGCAAACCTCTGCTAGAAATCAAGCAAGCCACAAAGCAGTTCTGTACAAAACAAATAACAACACGTAAGTGGAATGTAAAACTGGAACCATAATAAATGTAGAAGACTGAAACATAAGAATGACAGCTCTATAGAAATAAAACTGCCAAGCTACTTCCTCTGATGCAAAGGTATCTTTCTTTAACTTAAAGATATACAGGTGTTAGTCTCTAGTTAGAACTTAATTAAACCATTAATTTAACCTGGAAGCCAACCACTTACTTCTCCAGGTTCATTTTCCACCGTTATCACACTCTAGGTAACGTAGGCTGATTATTTCACACCGCATCCCCTTTGCCCATAATGCCCTTCTCCCGGATACTGGCATGGCTCACTCTCGATTCCAACACTCACGTTTTTGCTCAAACGTCACCTAACTGGGGTCCTTCCTGACTTCCCTATATAAAAGAGCACCTCTACCCACCCCCTCGTTCTGCTTCCTTTTTCCTTCATTGCACTTAAAGCTGACACTAAACAGTACTTATTTACTCCTCTATCCAACCTATCACAATGTAATCTCCGTAGCATCTTCGCCTATGTCCACCGCTGTATGGCGGAATAGTCCTTGACTCGAGGGCGCGGGATGGGGGCGAGGGAGGGTTCGTAAATATTTATTAAATAGATAAATCCCACATAAAGAGATGAAGCTTTTTGCTTTCACTCAGGCTCTTTCCTCGCCTCACCAGGCCTTTCTGTCAACACTTCCTCGCCCTACTTCAATGGCAGGAACTAGCCATTCTGCCAGGAACCCCTTAGAACTAACTTTAGTCTGAGGTCCCTTGCTCCTCGACTCCCCAGCCCCCGACGCCCATCTCCGGCCAGGAATGCCAGGCTAGGCCCAACCGGCCGCGCGCACGCACCTGCCTCACCGCTGCGTCAGGCCGCCTGGGCTTGCGGCGCCACCAAAGCTCTTCCTAGTCACTAGGACGGAGAGTGGGCCAGCCTTGCCCGGCTTCGGGCGCTAAGAAGCGAACTCCACCATAGCTGCTACAACACTCAGCCCGCGCTCAGCAGCGGAGAGGAACTATTTATGCCTTTGAATTTAGGCGCGAGCAAAGGACCCCACCTCCTCTGCCTATTTCATTGGCTGGTGCCTCAGAGATGCCTGACTTCCATTTTTCTCTTCCATCAAACAACCAAAGTGACAGGGAGATAGAAAAGAAGGTCGCGACGGTGCCGGCTCCGGGAAAGCGACGGCTTGGGCCTGAGGACTAAAGGAGCTGGTGGCATACTTTGAGCTCGGCGTCCGGCACACCTCGGACAGCCCCGCACCTCCGCCTCGGGGCCTCGCGCTCGCCGGCCCCGCCCCGCCTCAGGCCCCGTTGTGCGGCCGCCGCGTTCAGAAAGCCCTGCCTTCCCGCGGGCCTGTGGGGGCTCACAGGTGCAGGCCGCTGTGTGGTCTGAGAGCAGCGGAGGCAGGGTGGCTTCGTACCGGTCTCCTCGCTCTGCTTCAGAAGCCCCGGAATCTCCCCATACTGGCGCAGATTCGTCAAAAATGGAAGCTGCCCCTTGTTGGGACTGGGGCAGCGCCGACCGAACTTGTGAGGACTGTGGGTCGCGGTCTGGCTCCACCCCTCGCCGGCTACGAAGCCTGGCGGGCCTTTTCATCTCGGGTTTAGTGGCCGGAAGGGACGATAGGCGCGCAGCCAGAGCTATGCAGCGCCCAGGGGAGAAATTGAGTGGGGCCGATAGTAGGTGCTGGACGAATAGGAGTTCCCCTCCTTTCACTGAAAAGCTGTAGAATGGTAAGCAATGGCAGAACTAACATTTCAGAGAATTTTAGGGGGAACACCTTGTAACAGCTGATATTTATTGCGTTTCGTGTGCCAGGCTGCGTTCCAAGGGCTTTTTAAAATCCTCGTAGCAACCCTATGAAATCCGTGATATTGCTCTCATTTTACAAATGAGCAAACTGAGTCACAGGTTAAGCAACTTATTCCAAGTAGTAAGCGGAGCAGCGGAGATTTGTTCCCACGCAATCTTGCTCCAGAGCACGTACTCTTAATTACTTCTCTTCGTATATAGACTCCAGTACTAGTAATAACAGATCCTGTTATCAGTGTGTACTTTTCTTAAAAAAAAAAAAAAAAAGGCCAGTTTACTCACAGTTAAGGATATTGATACTAATGAGTTAGGAAGGGCTTGGCTTCATAGTGCCCTATGGTGCTGTCTATTCCTAGGTGATGTATAAAAAGATGGTGCAGCCAGTATGCTGTTTTAGGTTGTATATTTAAAGTTGTTTTCTTCTCCCCGGGTTGGCTTTGCAATATTCAACACCAGTCGAACTACCAAGAATTACCAAGAATGAGGCAGTGTTTTGAAGTTCTTTCTCTACTTAAGAGAATAAGTTTTATGAAGTTTTTTGTTTGTATAAGAAAGAATTCATTTGTTTATTCTCATCCCACCCACTTATATAAGTCAGTCGTTACAGGCCTAACATCATTTAGTCAAGCAGTTATCTCTGTGTACTGTGATTCCTTCATCTACACTCCACAGCTCTTCACTTGTATTGATTCTATTCAGTCTTAATATACATTTCTTTTCAATTCTGTCCTCTTCATCACTGTGAATAAAGAATTTTAATTTGCCAACAAACCCTAATGTGGATTTTACCAAGTTGTGAGATAAACAGTTCTTTGGGGTGAAAGTGTAAGTGTTAAGACAGACATTATTAGCCTTTGCACTATTTTAATAAGTTAATAACTAGCTGATATTATTTAAGTCAAGTGGATAAAAAATACATGCAAATACACTTGCTGGATAAGAACTTCTGGGTAGTTATAAAAACAAACACATCTAACTACTACCAAAAGTAATTATTAAAATGAAAATTCCTTATAAAAGGAGAGATCTAGAGCAACTTTAGTCTTAGAACACGTCAGAAGCACGAAGGAATTTCCGTTAGTACAGGTGAACTTGAGGAAATCACTAATGGCTGACTTACAACTGGCCCCTGAGATCACCACAGAGAAGTGGAGAACAAGGCACAAAGCTGCTAAAACCACTCTAATGTGGAGAGGTTAGGGCTGGAAGTAAAGATAGACTGTAGGGTGGATATAGTATAAATAGAGCACTGTTCTTGTTTCATCACCGTGTATCAAAAGCTTTTGAAAGCTTTAACACTGGCTGGCTAGTGTAGTCTTCCTCCTTATGTAGAAGGCAGCAGCACCAGCAAGGACACTGATAAAAGCCATAAAACAAGACCTGGGAAAAAGATTGGGTCTTCTACTCTTCCAGGGCACTGGGAGGGACCGTCTTTCCCTGGGTGCACTTTTCAAATTTTGGAGTCCTACAGTAGTTCTTCTGTGGACCTGGGTGAATCCTCTTTCCCTGGAATTTAGGACAGAAGGAAAAAACTGAAAGAACTTTACCTTCATTGCAGAAATAAGGAAAGGTTGATTCATTTTGTTGAGAGATTCATTTTTGGTTCAAGGGGATGAACTGAAGTTCACACTGCAAAATTGTATTGAGTAGCAGCACATTTTGAATACACCAAGTATAACCTGACAAACTTGGAAAGAAATACAGCTGAGCATAATTTAAAATGAGGAATAGAAAAGGAGTTGATTATATTCATTCACTTGTGGGATCTGCTTGGACACATTCATTTTCATTTCAATGACAATATTCTTTTCAGTACTCCATGTCCTGTTTGGTGCCTTGTGAAATCTGCCTGTAGTTTCATTATGATTTCTATTATTTTGCCTCCTTAGTCAAGTTAAATATCTTTGTCTTCTCTTTCAGGTACTTCTAATATTTCCAGCTTTTGAGTTCCTAACTCTTACTGTTTACAGCTGTGGCTGACTCTTAGTCATAGTGATTTATTTCCTCCTGCGGTGCTGTTCTGGGATGGGGTTGTTTTGTTTATGGGAGTCTCTTATGCCCTGAGTTGTGAAAGCGTCCTTTCAGAGCAGTTACACATTTGTTTCTGCCAGGGTTCTTTGGCTCTTAAAGATCTGGGAACATTTGTAAATGATTGTTTCTCAGTTTTTGGTTCCTGAATTATACAGATATTGTAAATTTATATCTGTTGCAGGTCTGGGGTTTTGATTGCTCAGGAGTAATCTTTTGTTTTATTCCCCTATCCAAAGCTCCAGGCAAAGAACAAATTTCCTTGCCTCTTACCCAGGCTAGTAGGTGGAGTTTTTCCAATCCCAATGACTGGCAGATCTTTAAGGCTCCAGGTTTTACCTAAGGGCCTAGTTCCAGCTTCTCTGACTCAGTGAAGCTCAAGAGCCAGTGCTTGTGCATTAGAGCCCAGCCACTGGCTTCTGAGCCCTATAGCCAAGTGTAAAATAAATGTTGGAGGGCTGCCTGTCAGTGCCTGCTCTTCAAATTTTCAATTTGTCTCTGGCACTTAGAATTTTCTAAGTGTTTTTTGTTTTTTGTTACCGTGCTTGATATATGGTTTACATGACAATAGTTATGTTTTACCCAGTATTCCTATGAGTTTATAAAGGGAATTTTAGTCATCCAGGCTAGAGGAGGTCTTCCCATTGACCTTTCATGAAGCACATCAGGGATCTTTGTTTTGTTCCTGCTGAACCTTGCTTCCAGATTCTCACATTCCACATCCAAATTAGCTTTTCCTAAAAAACAGGGAAAGATGTTTGGTACTAGCGCTTAAGAAAATATTTTCATGCACTACTCATAAAATCCAGTGTCTATGTACTTATTTCACATTTGTTCAGTTTTTCCAGTTCTCCTTGGCTTTTATCACTTCCATACTAGTTAATAGCCAGCGCTACTCATCTCATTGCTCTTCTGCTTTGCCACACCCCTTCCATTATGGGAGGATTATTCATTCCCCTTTCTCAAATATCATTCTCATTTCATTGTTCTCCCTTCTCACAGTGGTCCCTTATTACTTTTTATTTCAAATCCACACACATCTGCTTGACCTTCCTCCATTCGTTTCCTTTTACTACCAACTCAATTCTTACTAGATTTCACTCTTAGATTTTTTCCCACAAGATCTGCCCCTCTGTAATCAACATTTCCTCTCTGTTAAATTATTCAAATTCGTACTTAAATTTCTACTTCAACAATACTTACTAGCCACCAGTCTCTGCCCTCTCTAATGTCCTACAAAATATATGTTTCTATATCAGAAATATGATATCTCTTTACTGTGTATAAACTTGGTGAAAATTGCCTACAGAATTAATTCTAACCTCTTTAAGGTGGCATGCCTGGCCTTTCATAATTTATTCTCAACCTTGCTTTCCTAGACTCATCTCCTGCAGCTTCTTCCTTAGATTACCATGTCATTTGTTGTTCACTACTGTAAACTAAGCACCAACCAATGACAAAAAAAAAAAGTGTTCGATAACTTTTTAAATGGACAGATTAATGAATGTTTGAATTCAATAGGCATTTATAGAATGCCTACCTTATTCTGAGAATTGTACTATGTTCTGGGATACAAAGATGAATAAGATGTGGGCCTGTCCTCAAGGAGTCCGTAGTTGAATAGAGATGACATGTATAAAGACATTAACCAGAGGAAGAGTGAAAGGCATTATAAACAGAATAGATTGCACAGGCAAGGGCATAGAAGATAAACATAATGTATGAGGCAAGAAGTAGCAAGATTTAGTGTAGGAGATGCACAGAAGCCAGATTATGGAGCATTTTATGTGCCATCTTAAAGAACTTTTTGTCATTCCTGAAATATTGATGTTCTCTTCTTTGTTGTCTTCTTTGTATCTTTGCCCATGCTGAACTTGAAATGCTTATCCCTTCTCCATATCTACCCCCGTGTGTATTTCTACTGATACTACAAACCCCAAATCTTATCCATTTCTGGGTGACTTATTTGCAACCTTTTCTGTAATCCCTTAACCCTTTATCCAGACTTTTCTTCTGACCTATATTCCTATTGTGACATATCTTTGTGACACAGCACATAGTAGACAATATTGGTTGAATATGAATAAATTTAGGAGATTCATTTGCTGCTTTCTGATCAAGGTAAAGGGAAAGAATAGATTTAAAAAATAAGAAAGACTTGGAAAATATTGAATTATATGACATGATCCACAAACTAGTCAATATTATAAGATTCAGCAAGTTAATGGTGGTGATTATTTCATTGATCTAACACTGAAAACTTTTTTCAGCTTGCAGTGTTCTTTTTGTGTAATACCACCAGCGACCACTGTGACATTCATAAGGCTGAGGAATCTATCACGAAATGAACATTACAGCTTTTGGTTTCACAGAGCTCTCAGCGCCATATACTTTCCTCAGTCCTGCTCTTTTGACCCGTAAAGTAAAAAATAGATTGGATTTAGCATAGGTAGTAGTGCTGAGCAGGGACAACAGGAGGAAAGTTTCCTTATTGGGCTGGTTGGTGGCGTCTTCTTTTTTATTTATTTATTCATTCATTCATTTATTATTTATGGCTGTGTTGGGTCTTCGTTTCTGTGTGAGGGCTTTCTCCAGTTGCGGCAAGCGGCGGCCACTCTTCATCGTGCTGCGCGGGCCTCTCACTATCGCGGCCTCTCTTGTTGTGGAGCACAGGCTCCAGACGCACAGGCTCAGTAATTGTGGCTCACGGACCCAGTTGCTCCGCGGCATGTGGGATCTTCCCGGACCGGGGCACGAACTGCGCCACCAGGGAAGCCCCCACGTCTTCTTTTTATAGAAAGAAATGTTGCCAGCGATTCTGCTTGGAAGACTAATTTAGAATAATTTTTATTTTGTATATTTTTTATTAGTTAATGGGATCTAGAAGTGTAATAACCTGGTGAGAATTTCTCTGCAAACGGCAATCAAATTAGTCTTATTCATGAAACTCATAAATAAGCTATAATTCAGCATCTTATGTCTAGGGAAAATAAAACTGGGGTCATGCTGTTTAAGAGGATAAGGGGATTTAACGGAACACTGGGGGATTAACTGGAAGCTTAATTATGATTTAAATTAGAGGTCAAGCTGTGCAATGTGTTTTCTTTTTAGGGGAAAATCTTTGGGGAGATAGAATATGCTTGTTTAAAGAAGAAACAGAAAGCAAATGAAAAAACAGGCTGCATTTTCTGTTTTTCTTTTAAAATTTCAAGCTGCTGTTAAGTCAAGTTGCCCCTGAGTTCCTGATGATGGCTGTTGTGAAATTTCTTTGTTTTACTTTCTTTGTGTTATTCTTGCCCTCTATTCCAGAGCGGTTATTTTACTTGACAGTAACAAAAAGATGTAGGCAGCATATCTGCCAGCAAACTAATATGGAAACTGGAGAATAAGGTATTCTCAACTTTTCTAGAATTGTGACATCCTATCATTTTAGGCTGACTCACATCAAATCAGCAACTTCTACAGATGGAAGGGCCCTGGAAGAATTATAGCCACTCATTTTGCAAATGGGGAAATTAAGGCTTCTGATGATTTTCTTAAATTTATTCTTTATCTCAAATAAATTACGGTCTAATGAGGAAATAAAATAGGTATATGAATGATTTTAATTCAAAGTATAAAGAAATTGCTTTCCTGCGAAATAAAAATTAAAACAGATTATCAGAGGTTGACTCTGTAGGTAGGATTTTTACTTGTAAAATAACAGTTAGACAGCCCAGACTTTTACTATCTGACATTTCCCTCTCCCTCTGACAAACACCTCAATAAGTAATAGCACAACCACCATGCAGGATTCACCTGTGGGTGCAGATAGAGTTGGGTGGGGAGTGGGGACAGAAAGCCTGAGAAGGAATTGAAATGATCTGTTCTCCCTTTAAGGCTCTGAAATAAGGCCAAGTCAAGAATGGAACATTTAAACAATCCTTGACTAGAACTTTAAGAATAATATTGGGGAAACAACCAATAGAATATGGTGAAAAGAGAGAAGACTCTAACAAGACACAACATGGGTCAACAAGATAGTCTGGGACTCACAGGCATAGTGTCATCTGTGTGGGACCCCAGAAAAACAAATGGCACTAGAGTGTCCCATCGGAATCCCTCCTGTTATTCCCCCCGACCCCACCATCTTCCATCTTAGTTTCTCTATGCCTTGCTTGAGAAGCAACCCTACAGTCATTCACTTAAAGGACCTTTTCCTCATATAAGGCAAACTTGTAACACAGGATTGGTGCAGAGTCCCAGGGAAGCCCAAAAGAAGAAAAAAGTCATGGCTGGGGACATCATCAAGAGGTACATCCTCAGAGGATCTTCCTAAATGGTATTTGAGCTGAATCCTTAAGGAAAATTATGCCTTTGACGGTTGGAGATAGGGAAACAACAGTCCAAGTGGACAGATCATTTGGGGACAATACAAGGAGGTAATGGTTTTGATAGGAGATAACCCTGTACAGGCTTCCAATAATTTTACTAGAAATTTATACCACTCTTATAGCAGGTGCTGTGCCATACCACTCAGAATCCTCCTTCGGGTCGAGGCATGAGATCCTCCAGTTGCCAGGAGTGTTGGCTGCAGATTGCTTACAGCTGAGCCTCTTCCCCAGCATTGTCCTCCACAGAAGGAAGCTGCCCAGCTGAAAGTTACGCCTCCTCTTCTGTGTTGGCCCCTATCCAGTGACTTGATGCAGGGACACAAAAGCCCCTTTGCTTCAACCAGGACAACTATAAAGGGCCATCTAAAGAGCTCCCCATGCCATCAGTTGAAGCCTTGTGACTGCATCGCAGTGCGGCTTCTCCCTCTGGCCAATTCTGCTTTCTGCACTAGGTCACAGGTGTTCTGCACAGCACTCCCAAATAAACTTACTGCACACAAATCTCTGTCTCAGTCTACTCTTTGGGGAACCCACCTAAGATAATGCCAGATAAAATTTGGGATACTATAGGCTATTTTAACAGAATTTAATGTAGAGTTTGGAAAGCCTAAAATGTGCATATGATTCAGTCATTAGAAGTGCTGACTCGTGGTCTCTATGGTAACAAGTTGGCATCTCAAGTTAAGTGCTGAATTACTAAACCGATTTATATTCCACTGACAAAGAACTGGAAAGGAAAGAAATCATACCTGAGCTGTGATTCTTCTGCTCTCAGACTTTGCCAAACCCATCAATCAGTTCTGGTCGCTAAGCGTTAGGTGCTCTATCAGAATGGCTATATCAGGAAGTTATGCTGTGGGGAAAAAAAATAAAAATTACCAAGGGCTTAAAAACAACGACTTATTTCTTGTTCATGCTACATATCCATTGCAGAGGGAGGAGGCATTTCTTATTTTCATAGTCAGTAAGGAAGCCAGCCTAATAGAGCAGCCACTACCTAGAATCTTGTAGATACCTGCTAGAGGGAACAAGAGCTCTGGAAGTGCCTAGAACCAGAATTTAAAATGCTCCATCCAAAGTGACACACATCACTTATACTCACAATTCACCACAGCTATTTATGACAAGGGGCTCAGGAAATGCAATCTCAAAATGTGCCTGGAAAGGTACAAGGAGAAGGGGAGAACTGGACTATTTGGCAGGCTGCACTAACAACTAGGGGAAAATCTTGGAATCTAGAAAATCAAAAAAGAAAAGAAATAGCAGGTTAAACTGATAGTTGAATTTTCAACTTTCAATTAAATGAAAAGCATCTTAGTAGTAAGTACTCATTGATCCTTTATTATCTTTCAAATTACATTTGCACTGTTGGATTTTATATTTATCTATTTTGAAAACATGTATTAGGTATCTGCTATTTATGAAGTGCTATGATGGTTACTCTTAGGGCACAACTACAAAAAAAAATCTCTGGATCTGTTTCTTTAAAGACATATCTAGTTGGAGATATAGGCATTCAAATTATATAGGGGAAGAGAACAAAGAGAAGACAGGTGCGGGGCAGGCCGTGTTTAGTGAGTGTAAAAGAGGCTAACTGTTAAGTGCCGAGTTTCCAGGTTTGAAGCTGGAGTGGACAAAATTGTGCCTTCTACAAATATGCTTGAAAATAACCTGCTGATCTGAGCTATACAGAGGGGCTAAACAAAAGTAAGTGTTACATTATCGCTTTGAAGTCCACTTCTTGATTTCCATTCCACACCTCCCATTCCAGATCCTTTATTTGTATTTTAAAAAATTCCATAGATAATGCCACAAATGTTTATGTGGTTAGGACAAATGATTGTGAACTGAAAGGTGATATCATTGCTCCTTGAAATTAAGAGCCCTGCTTTTTTGGTATTCTGTACAGTCCCTTCCAAGTTAATGATGATTTACGGTGATAATTATAGTAAGTTGCTCCTCTAATGCCTAGTTTACATTACTATTAAAGTTATTTCCACAACATGCTCATGAGTTAGGTTCAGGAAGTTTTAATAAAATTATTCCCATACCATAGATAGAGGAATTGAGGCTGAAAGAAGTAAAATAATTTAATCATAATTGCAATTATCTGTAGCTGTGAACAAATCACCCTAAAACAGTGGCTTAAAATAATAGCGCTCATTTCTTTGCTCACCTGAGGGTTGACTAGGATCAGCTAGTCAGTCCTCACCTGGGGTCTCTCAAGCAGTTGCCATCAGGTGATGGCTGGGGCTAAGTCACCTCTAAGGCTTGACTCACATGCTTGATGCCTGGGCTGAGAAGTCTGTAACATCCAGTGTGAGAGCAGTTTGGGCTTCTCAGCCATAGCTCTCTCCGTGGTCTGCCTACATGGGCTCTCCACATTGGGTGTGGGCCACCCTGGGAAGGGGCGTGAACTGGGGAAATGTGGTTCTCTGCAGCTGAAGCAACCCCTGAAGGTGGTGACAGCTGAGGATTGTCTGCCAGTAGGATTCCCAGCAAGTGAGGCAACAAGTTCTTCATTGAAGGAAGATTACTTACACTGGTTCCAAATCCAGTACCCTCCATTTTGTCACCCATCTCCACTGATGTAACACCACTAGTCTGTTGACATTAATAAATGTTAATTGTGAATTATATAGTGAAAGTAAATAATCACATTGGGACACTGTTAAACAATTACATAGCACTCTGCATGTACATCTATTATGGGAATATGCCATACCTTACTAATTTGTAGGTATCAATGTGAGCACATCAACATTAGCACTCAAATCTTTCTTGCTTCAAGCTCCCACATGCTCCTCAACAATTCTAGGTCCTTTCCTTTCAGAGTAACCATCCTCAAACATATATGGGAACACACAAGAGATGGGGACATATGGATTATGAATCAGTCCAGGCAGCCACTTGCTGTCAGCCTATATGTATTGCTCCAATCCCTAATTCCATGCTTGTGGCAGTGGAGATTCATTGCTGGGCACCAAGCTCCAGACTCCTATATTCCACTGCTTAATCAACATTTCCATTAATATCAAGTCAGCATCTCAAATTTACATGTTCAAAACCAAACACTTGGTTTTGCTCACTAAAAAATCAAAAAATTACTACATTTCAGTAAATGGCATAACCATTCTCCAAAACCTAGAAGCCATTCTTGATTCCTCTCTTTCCCATGCTGTGTATGAATACCTAAAATTCCATTACTTATTTACTCATCTACTTGTTTATTTCCTATCTCCTCCTCCTAAAATTTTAGTTCCACGAGGTAAGAAAATTCAAATGTTTTGTCCCCTAGTGTGTGTCCAGCACTTGCAAAAACTTAGGACTATGACTTACATAGAGGTAAGGCACTAGGCAAATATATGATGAATGAATTTGTGAAGAAATTAATTAGCTAATTCATTTCTGTTAACTGAGTCAGGATTCCACAACCACCAGCCTCAAAAATTCTACAGAAATGCTGCTCCAAGATGACACATCTCTGCTCTAAGCAGAGATACCTCTCACTGGCCTTAGAATCTGACCATTTTTACCACCACAATTTATTGAAAACGAGCTACTCTCAAGATTTGCTGATGTCACAGCCAAGGTTGCTAGTATAATAGGGATTTCCCAGCTGCTGCTCCAAAACTGTTTTGCCCTTATTTTAACGGTATCATGTCCAGTGATCTATGATGGCATGAGCCAGTATTACTGCTGCCAATATGCAAGTACCTCTGCACTTATGAAGTATGTTATGTTCAGTTGTAAAAAGAAGTGTTCCACAGCAGAGTTATTTGGGTCCCAAATCATTACTGAGTCTAGTGAAACAAACCTTTCAATTGACACACAGCCCTTTTTATTCTCTCTGGACGTATACACAATTCTAGCTGGGTTAGAACGGATACAAATAAAAACTTAACACTGAAAGGGGCCCATCTCTTTTCAGACCAATTCCTTCTACTCATAAAAACAATTCTCTTGCTGAAAGGCTATTGTCCCTTACCATAGTCTGGCTCCAGTTTATCAGAGTCCATCCTTCTTTCCTTCCTTCTCTCTTTTTCTCCTTCCTTAACAAATATTCACAGAACACCTATTCTGCTAAGTACTGAGGAAAGAAAGATGAATTAGTCTGTAATCCCAAGGTACAGACATATACTTGGAAAGATGAAAAAAAAATGCTTCATTTTATGACAAGTATATGTTCAAGCTACAATGGGTTACAAAGACAGGAGAGGTCAATTATTATTGAGTAATTAATAAAATCTTAATTCAGGAGGAGAATCAAGTTGTGTCTGGCAATATGGTTAGGTTTTTTTCCTTCAGGGTGATGATGAACAGTTGGAGGTGAAAGGAGAAAAGGGGATACAGGCAGTGGGAGCAAAACACAGATAGGCAAAAACACAGAGGTGTGGCCTAACTTGTGACATACTGTAATGTAAGTCAGCCTAAGTTGGACACCCAAAGATTTGTCTTTGTCTTCAATTAAAAATGTATTATGGGGGCCTCCCTGGTGGCGCAGTGGTTGAGAGTCCGCCTGCCGATGCAGGGGATATGGGTTCGTGCCCCGGTCTGGGAGGATCCCATATGCCGCGGAGCGGCTGGGCCCGTGAGCCATGGCCGCTGGGCCTGCGCATCCGGAGCCTGTGCTCCGCAACGGGAGGGGCCACAGCAGTGAGAGGCCCGCATACCGCAAAAAAAAAAAAAAATGTATTATGGTTCAGATATAAACAATTCATACAGGGGAGAAGGCATCCCTTTATTTCTCTTTTATAAATTTTTCTGGTGGATACTTAGATTGGAGAAACAAAGATATTTTAATAGTAGTTATCTCTGTTTAGTAGGATTTTGTAGCTGAGTTTTATTTTGTCCTTTACAGTTACAATTAGAAGAAGTTAGTATGATAGTGGTAGTGCCACTTGCTAGCAGTATGACACTGGGCAAATAATCTCTTTATATTTAATTTTTCACCTTTGTCTTATCTGGAAATTGGCAGTGTTGAGCCAACTTTTTGAGGATCCTTTCCTGCTTTGAAATTCTGTGGCTGTAAGACTCGACAGGGGGTAGAATACTGAATGCAGAGGACCTATATAATATTGAGACTAAAGTCCATATTTACACAGTATTATTTCTAGGAACACATTATAAAACCCAGTTTTGCAAATGCCAATAAAATCTCAGAGGAAAAACTACAGCAACTAAAGGGAGTCATTTTGGAAAAATGGTATAAGAAAAAGAACATTTTGCTAAGAAGCAGAAGGACTGGGTTACAATCTATGGTTTGCTAGTTTCTCGCTGCTCTGAGAAAATGCTTTCCCTCTCTGATTCCCAGTTGTCTCTCCTGGAATAAATGAGGCTGCTGGGAATTGAAGAGGTTAATGTATCATTATATCATTATAATGATATATCATTGTAATGTATCATTATAATATCAGACAAACTTGATGCTACCTGGAAGATCAAAATCAGAACAGTAGGCAAAATAGACTTATCACTTTCTGGGGGATAGGAGGGCAAAATCTGGTGTCTCTTGGACTGTAACACAACACGTACCAAAGGTGTCTCATTACAAAGACAAGAGGAGCTTCTCAATATATAGACTTTCTAGGAGAACTTGGGAGTGGAGGGGTAAGAATGCTTAACTACTGATTCCCAGGCTACAAAATACCAAGAGCCTTGCCCTGTGGGATCCATATGTTTATTTGCAGAGGATTCATCTGGATATGGTCAGTCTTTAACCAATCAAACATTCCTTCCATATGGGAGCAGAGAGAGGTCCCATTCTCAACATTCCCAATTTCTTCCTCTCACAAAATAAACATCTTCCTTGCTGCAAACCATGGTAGACCAACTGATATGTTTAATCATGATCCATGATCTTGATGAGGAGTCTGGCAATTACCATAGTTGAGTACTACACTGATGTCTGAGTTAAGAGACACATTACAGGTATTATTATATGATAATAAGAAAGCACATAACTTATTACAGAAAGAAAAATGTGGAGAATGGGAACTCTCAACCACAGCAAATGAATTGTGAACTGGTAATATCTAGTCAAGTTGAAGGAGTATATTCCCTATAACTCAGCTGCTCATTTTCTAGCAGAGAAACTCTTCTATGTGTACAAAAGGAGATATGTCCTAGACTTTTTGGCAGCATTGTTTGAAAAGGGGAGGAATCAGAAACAATTGCAGTGTCCATCAACAGGAGAATAAATAGTGCAATATAGTCATAAAATAGAATGTTACAAAAATAATGCAGACAAACCTGAGCAAGACATATTAATATGGATAAAGCTCACAAAGCAATTTGAAAAGTAATACCTATAACATACCATTTATATATATATATATAATTTATAAATATAAATATAAAATATATATAAATATATAGTTTAAAATTCTCTTGGAAATATTAGTTTTCTCAGATTATTGTTTCAAAGCTCTTTGACAAAATAAGGTGGTTTCTAAAACTGTAAGTGAAGTCAGCACATTTGTTTGGCTACTAAACACAATGTGTACTTTATTTCAGCAAGTAAAACTGACGAGAATGCATTCTCACCATGTCTGTCCATTGAGGCAGTGAAGTTTGAAGGTGTTATGTTCCTGTAGATTTCTATTATAGTAAAAATCCTTCAAGCATGAGAAGTGTGTAGCCATACTGATTTTCTCCCAGCATGCGATGCAGAATTTATATACTCTATTTTCTTCCCATAAAAGAAAATCTATTGCCAAAAATAATGGTCCTGATCAAATTATATACTGAAAATGATCAAATACCTCCTTTCAAAATTCCCACTTTTTATATGACATAAAAATATAAACTAGGAAACAGAAGTTTAAGGAAAAATGGTTAAAGTTGTCATAACTTTTAGCATCGATCTTTATTTTGCTATATATTTTACATAACTTGAGTTAAATATAATTTTGAGGCAATAGTGCATCTATTTAATTGCATATTTTTATTAAAATGTTTTTAAAAAATCTTTTTCAGAAAGTCTTCTAAATTATATATTTGTATAATCCATTCATTTGGTATTTCTTGTGGACTTTGTGCAGGGTATGGCAGGCCGAGATGTGTAAGGAACACGTAACTTAGCATGTTGAGTATACATATATATTTAAAGCATTTGCTACGTACTTTTCAATCAGATATCCTATTTCTTAACAGCTCTGAAATGTAGATATTCCCATTATGCTGATTTTGGCAGCTCCTCCCTTTAAGAGGTGGACTCTATTTCCTACCACTTGAATCTGAACTTCCCTTATGATTAGTTTTTGGCCAACAGAATGTGGTAGAACTGACTGTCATTTCTGAGCTTAGGCTCTAAGACACACACTTGCTCTCTCTTGGAACACTCACTGCCATGTGGAGAAAGCTCAGGCTAGCTTAATGGAGGATGAGAAATTATGTGGAAAAAGTCTAGCGGTCCTGAGACTTCTCTACATCATCTATTGCTAGCCAACCACCAAATACATGAAAGACTCCAGCCAAGACCAGTAAAGCTGCCTCCTTGATACAAGTCTCATTGCAGATACATAAGTAAGTACAGCCAAGACCAAAAGAACCACCTAGCTTACTCATAGACTGAAGAGCAAGAAGAAATCTGTACTGTTTTAAGACACTGAGTTTTGGGGTGATTTGTTACACAGCAGTAGTTAACTGACACGCCAATCTTTAGAAAAGTGACATAACTTAGACTAGGGAAGAGTACTGAATCACACCTGTACAACTTCAAAGCCCATGTTCTTTCCATACACTGTGTGGAATAAAAATAATGAAGTAGAAGAGCAGAGAACAAAGTCGTATAGCTATTCCAAAGAGGTAGGGGTTACTTTGACTGAAGTAATTAAGAAATCTGTCATAAGGAAGATATCTTTTGGATTACGCCCCTAATAGCTGGAGAAGGAGGTTTGCAGTTGAAAATAAGCTAAGGTGCAAAAGCAAGAAGGTGTAAATCATGTTCAAAGAATGGCAAATGAGTCTGTTACCCAGAAAGTACAGTTAGTGTAACAGAGCACTGGGAGATAAGGCCTCCAAAGTGGTTTTTATTTATACTGGGTTTCTAAAATTCAGGTGAAAATTTATATGGAAAGGAATATTCTTTGGTTTATAAGCAGAAATAGAAATTGGTTGAGAGTTTTGATTACATGGATTATAATTTATTCATATCTTAAAATATACTAATGTTAAAGTATAATTTATAATAGAAAATTAAGGTTTAAAGAAGAAAATATACTTACCCATTTAAATAACTCAGTATAAGTGAAAGATCATAGCTGTAGAGAGAGACAACATTGGATATGAAATTCACCTTAGCCATTTACTACATGGACCTGGACAAGATACTTAACTTCTCTGATTCCTAGTTTCCTAACCTGTAGAGTGGAGAAAATGGATATCTATTTTATAGGATTATTGGCAAAATTAGATATAAGGTATATAGAAAAAATATACCACTTGATACATAGTAGCTATTTTTTACAAAATTAGCATTTAATACATTTTAAAAGTCCCCTTAGAATCAAAGTGTTAATAGCAACCTTAAAGTGACACAATCATGAATAAGCTCAGTGGTACTCTTAAGTTCAGGGGTTCCTCATACTTTACTGATATGGTTTCTTAGATTATATGTCAAATAGAAACACCTATGCTATTCTGTAATTATAGAGCTTGCACCTACCCACGTCCCCAACTTAATTAGTATCCCTACTTCCTCTATAAGATGAAATGCAGAGTGATACATATCATGTCCCAACATCAGAAAATATTGAATTAGTGATTTTGTGGTAAGAATAAAGTATAATACAAATCCCTATCAGACATAGTTAAAGAATAAACCAGCAAATTGGAAAGGGTCTAAAAGAGGGATGGGATCATTTTCCCTTCAGAGGATTATTAGCTTCCTTTATAATCTTGTCATTGTCTTAAGAGTCCTTATATCAGGGAGATGCAATCTAGAAGGGGATAATGAGTCCACATACCAATAATCACATAGGGAACAAAGTTTAATGTGACTATTTATTAAAGAAGTAAAATCAAATGATATATCTTTTTACAACTATTAAATTACCTTATATGAGCAAGTGAGTGTGTGTTGAAACTACTGCATTAATGCACACTACCCTGAGTATAAATAGTAGTAATTTTTTGAAAACCAAATAGCAAAAAAAAAAAAAGTTTGAAAATTTTCAAGTTTTTGGACCTCTCGTTGACATTTTTGAGACTATATTATTTTAAGGAAAAAAGAAATCACATGCAGAAGTACTCATTGCCAACTTAATTATAATAGTGAAAACTTGAAAGCAGCTTAATGTCTGAAACTGAGAAATGGTTCAGTAAAAAGCAGGATATCAATATGTACACTATAAACCACCCATTAAAACATATTGTTGTGAAGAACAGCAGCATGTAAAAATGCTTATACATACTGTCAAGTGCAAAAAACATTAAAGTGTGCACTACTTTCAAATGCATAAAATTTGTTTTCTTATGATAACGAGAACATAAAATATGAAAACAAAGGATTTTTTAGTGAGGTGGGATTGCAAGAGATTTTAATTTTTATTTATATTTTTCATTATTGATAAAATGCTTCCTGTGCTATAAACAGAAAGCAGAATTAGAAATTGATAAAATGGAACTAATTACTCCCATGTCAGACCTTGGAGGCACCTATAAGTTGATTTTTTATAGTTTATCAATATCAGTGTAATTTCCTATTTCCAAAAATGCTTCATCTCCTTTATTCAACAGATTCAATTAAATGTACTTGAAGCAGTAAACTGACATCAATATGAAATAAATGCTATGAGAATAATAGGCTTGGATTTATGTAGTCTGCATTGGGTAGAGTTTAGAATGAATGATAAAACAATTATTCACCAGTTCTCAACACTTCAATACATCTTAGACAGGGAAAAAGGAAAAAATGAATTCTGGAAAATGGTGTTTTCAATGTCTTGTGTGTTATTTTTGAAAAATGAGAACACTTTTTTTCAATAATAATAGCTGTATGGATTTTGGCTAATTATACCATTCACATTCCCCATTAAGTTACACAATTCTTTATTAAAAATATAGAGTTCTTTTTTCTGTCTACACCACAGAAAGAACCATCATAATACTGAGCATTTTAAGGAATCATTTTTATGTGCTGAATGCTGATTTTTAGGAGATTTTGGTCTGAATGCTAGCACTAACTTCTGAAAGAGGTATCACCTGATTTGAGTTTATCTATAAATTAATAGTAATTTCTCTCTTCTCAGAAAAAGGTATGACAAACTATAAATTAATGAAAAGAACTGTGAATTCATTGAAAATATGTAAAATAATAAAATTGCATTTGCTGCCCTTTAGAGAAGTATTAATAAATATTGAAAACATTCTATTAGAAAAAGAACTATATCTTTCTATTCCACATATTAATTCCTTCTGCAATTCAATAAATATTTATCTGGGCCCAATAATCACTATGCTCTATGCATGGAATACAACCATAAAAATGGCAAAAATACTGTTCTTTATTCTAACAAAAAAAAGGCAGATAAATGAACAGCCAATAACTGTACAGATCAATAAATTTTATGGTAGGGTACCATGGCAGTGCTATGGATTTAATGTTTGTGTCCCCCCCCCCAAATTCATATGTTGAATTCCTAATCCCCAGTGTGATGGTATTTAGAGGTGGAGCCTTTAGGAAGTAGTTTTGAATGAGGTCATGAGTATAGAGCTCCCATAATGGCAGCCAGAGCTAAGACAGAAACTGGTACGAAGTAGGGTTCTGCTCTAACAAATAACTGAAAATGTGGAAGTGGATTTAGAACTGGATAGTGAGTAGAGGCTGGAAGAGTTTTTGAGGTGCATACTAGAAAAATCCAATGTTTCCATAAAGGGATTTTTTTAAACATCTTTATTGGAGTATAATTGCTTTATAATGTTGTGCTAGTTTCTGCTGTATAACAAAGTGAATCAGCTATATGTATACATATATCACCATATCCCCTCACTCTTGCATCTTCCTCCCACCCTCTTTATCCCACCCCTCTAGGTGCTCACAAAGCACCGAGCTGGTCTCCCCGTACTATGCGGCTGCTTCCCACTAGCTATCTATTTTACATTTGGTAGTGTATATATGTCAATGCCACTCTTTCACTTCGTCTCAGCTTAACCTTCCACCTCCCCGTGTCCTCAAGTCTATTCTCTAGTAGGTCTGCGTCTTTATTCCCGTCTTGCCTCTAGGTTCTTCATGACCTTTTTTTTTTTTTTTAGATTCCATAGATATGTGTTAGCATACAGCATTTGTTTTTCTCTTTCTGACTTACTTCACTCTGTATGACAGACTCTAGGTCCATCCACCTCACTACAAATAACTCAGTTTTCTTTCTTTTTATGTCTGAGTAATATTCCACTGTATATATGTGCCACATCTTCTTTATACATTCATCTGTTGATGGACACTTAGGTTGCTTCCATGTCCTGGATATTGTAAATACTGCTTCAATGAGCATTGTGGTACATATCTCGTTTTGAATTATGGTTTACTCAGCGTATATGCCCAGTAGTGGGATTGCTGGGTTGGATGGTAGTTCTATTTTTAGTTTCTTAAAGAACCTCCATACTGTTCTCCATAGTGGCTGTATCAATTTATATTCCCACCAACAGTGCAGAAGAGTTCCCTTTTCTCCACACCCTCTCCAGCACTTATTGTTTGTAGACATTTGGTGATGGCCATTCTGAACGATGTGAGGTGATAACCTCATTGTAGTTTTTTTTATTTTTATTTATTTATATTTTTTTTTTGCAGTATGCGGGCCTCTCACTGTTGTGGCCTCCCCCGCTGCGGAGCACAGGCTCCGGACGCGCAGGCTCCGGACGCGCAGGCTCAGCGGCCATGGCTCACGGGCCCAGCCGCTCCGCGGCATATGGGATCCTCCCAGACCGGGGCACGAACCCGTATCCCCTGCATCGGCAGGCGGACTCTCAACCACTTGCGCCACCAGGGAGGCCCCTCATTGTAGTTTTGATTTGCATTTCTCTAATGATTAGTGATGTTGAGAATCCTTTCATGTATTTGTTGGCAATCTGTATATCTTGTTTGGAGAAATGTCTATTTAGGTCTTCTGACCATTTTTGGATTGGGCTGTTTGTTTTTTTGATATTGAGCTGTATGAGCTGCTTGTATATTCTGGAGATTAATCCTTTGTCAGTTTCTTCATTTGCAAATATTTTCTCCAATTCTGAGGGTTGTATTTTCATCTTATCATTTCCTTTGTTGTGCAAAAGATTTTAAGTTTCATTAGGTCCCATTTGTTTATTTTGGTTTTTATTTCCATTTCTCTAGGAGGTGGGTCAAAAAGGATCTTGCTGTAATTTATGTCATAGAGTGTTCTGCCTATGTTTTCCTCTAAGAGTTTTATAGTGTCTGGCCTTACATTTAGGGCTTTAATCCATTTTGAGTTTATTTTTGTGCATTGTGTTAAGGACTGTTCTAATTTCATTCTTTTCCATGTACCTGTCCAGTTTTCCCAGCGCCACTTATTGAAGAGATTGTCTTTTCTCCATTGTATATTCTTGCCTCCTTTGTCACAGATTAGTTGATCATAGGTGTGTGGGTTTATCTCTGGGTTTTCTATCCTGTTCCATCGATCTCTATTTCTGATTTTGTGCCAGTACCATACTCTCCTGATTACTGTAGACTTGCAGTATAGTCTGAACTCAGGGAGCCTGATTCCCCCAGCTCCGTTTTTCTTTCTCAAGATTGCTTTGGCTATTCGGGGTCTTTTGTGTTTCTATACAAATTGTGAAATTTTTTGTTCTAGTTCTGTGAAAAATGCCAGTGGTAGTGTGATAGGGATTGCATTGAATCTGTAGATTGCTTTGGGTAGTATAGTTATTTTCACAATGTTGATTCTTCCAATCCAAGAACATGGTATATCTCTCCCATCTGTTTGTATCATCTTTAATTTCTTTCATCAGTGTCTTATAGTTTTCTACCTACAGGTCTTTTGTCTCCTTAGGTAGCTTATTCCAAGGTATTTTATTCTTTTTGTTGTTATGGTAAATGGGAGTGTTTCCTTAACTTCTCTTTCAGATTTTTTCATCAGTAATGTATTAATTTTGTATCCTGCTACTTTACCAAATTCATTGATTAGTCTAGTAGTTTTCTGGTAGCATTGATAGGAGTCTCTATGTAGAGTATCATGTCATCTGCAAACAGTGACAGTTTTACCTCTTCTTTTCTGATTTGGATTCCTTTTATTTATTTTTTCTTCTCTGATTGCTGTGGCTAAAACTTCCAAAACTATGTTGAATAATAGTGGTGAGAGTGGGCAACCTTGTCTTGTTCCTTATCTTAGTGGAAATGGTTTCAGTTTTTCACCATTGAGGACAATGTTGGCTGTGGGTTTGTCATATATGGCCTTTATTATATTGATGTAAGTTCCCTCTATGCCTACTTTCAACACCCATAAATGGGTGTTGAATTTTGTTGAAAGCTTCTTATGCATCTATTGAGATGATCATATGGTTTTTACCCTTCAATTTGTTAATATGGTGTATCACATTGATTGATTTGTGTATATTGAAAAATCCTTGCTTTCCTGGGATAAACCCCATTTGATCATGATGTATGATCCTTTTAATGTGTTGTTGGATTCTGTTTGCTAGTATTTTGTTGAGGATTTTTGCATATATGTTCATCAGTGATATTGGCCTGTAGTTTTCTTATTCTGTGACATCTTTGTCTGGTTTTGGTATCAGGGTAATGGTGGTCTCATGGAATGATTTGGGAGTGTTTCTACCTCTGCTGTCTTTGGAAGAGTTTGAGAAGGATAGGTGTTAGATCTTCTGTAATGTTTGATAGAATTCGCCGGTGAAGCCATCTGGTCCTGGGCTTTTTTCTTCATTGGATAATTTTTAATCACAGACTCAATTTCAGTGCTGGTGATTGGTCTGTTTATATTATCTATTTCTTCCTGGTTCAGTCTCAGAAGGTTGTGCCTTTCTAATAATTTGTCTGTATCTTCCAGGTTGTCCATTTTGTTGGCATAGAGTTGCTTATAGTAATCTCTCACGATCCTTTGTATTTCTGTAGTGTCACTTGTTACTTCTCCTTTTTCATTTCTAATTCTGTTGATTTGAGTCTTCTCTCTTTTTGTTCTTGATGAGTCTGGCTAATGGTTTATCAATTTTGTTTATCTTCTCAAAGAACCAGCTTTTAGCTTTTTTGGTCTTTGCTATCATTTCCTTCATTTCTTTTTCATTTATTTCTGATCTGATCTTTATGATTTCTTTCCTTCTCTTAACTTTGTGGATTTTTTGTTCTTCTTTCTCTAATTGCTTTGGGTGTAAGGTTAGGTTGATTATTTGAGATTTTACTTGTTTCTTGAGGTAGGATTGTATTGCTATAAACTTTCCTCTTAGAACTCTTTTGCTGCATCCCATAGGTTTTGGGTCATCGTGTTTTCATTGTCATTTGTTTCTAGGTATTTTTTTATTTCCTCTTATTTCTTCAGTGATCTCTTGGTTATTTAGTAGCACATTGTTTAGCCTCCATGTGTTTGTATTTTTTACAGTTTTTTTTGCTGTAATTGATATCTAGTCTCAGAGCATTGTGGCTGGAAAAGACACTTGATACGATTTTAATTTTCTTAAATTCACCAAGGCTTGATTTGTGACCCAAGATATGATCTATCCTGGAGAATGTTTCATGAGCACTTGAGAAGAAAGTGTATTCTGTTGTTTTTGGATGGAATGTCCTATAAATATCAATTAGTCCATCTTGCTTAATATGTCATTTACAGCTTGTTTCCCTATTTACTTTCATTTTGCTTGATCTATCCATTGGTGAAAGTGGGGTGTTAAAGTCTCCTACTATGATGGTGCTACTGTTGATTTTCCCTTTTATGGCTGTTAGCATTTGCCTTATGTATTGAGCTGCTCCTATGTTGGGTGCATAATATTTACAACCGCTATATCTTCTTCTTGGATGGATCCCTTGATCATTATGTAGTGTCCTTCTTTGTCTCCTATAATAGTCTTTATTTTAAGGTCTATTTTGTTTCATATGACAATTGCTACTCCAGCTTGTCTTTGATTTTCATTTGCAGGGAATATCTTTTTCCATCCCCTCACTTTCAGTCTGGATGAGTCCCTAGGTCTGAAGTGGGTCTCTTGTAGACAGCATATATACGGGTCTTGTTTTTGTATCCATTCAGCCAATCTGTGTCTTTTGATGGGAGCATTTAATCCATTTACATTTTATTAATTCCATTTACATTTACATACATATAGATAAGGTAATTATCGATATGTATGTTCCTATTCCCATTTTCTTAATTGTTTTGAGTTTGTTATTGTAGGTGTTTTCCTTCTCTTGTGTTTCCTGCCTAGAGAAGTTCCTTTAGCATTTGGTGTAAAGCTGGTTTGGTGGTGCTGAACTATCTCAGCGTTTGCTTGTCTGTAAAGGTTTTAATTTCTCCATCAAATCTGAATGAGATCCTTGCTGGGTAGAGTAATCTTCATTGTAGGTTTTTCTCCTTCATCACTTTAAATATGTCCTGCCACTCCCTTCTGGCTTGCAGAGTTTCTGCTGAAAGTTCAGCTGTTAACCTTTCAGGGATTCCCCTGTATGTTATTTGTTGCTTTTCCCTTGCTGCTTTGAATATTTTTTCTTTGTTTTTAATTTTTGATAGTTTGATTAGTATGTGTCTTGGTGTGTTTCTCCTTGGATTTATCCTGTATGGGATTCTCTATGCTTCCTAGACTTGATTGACTATTTCCTCTCCCATGTTAGGGAAATTTTCAACTATAATCTCTTCAAATATTTTCTCAGTTCTTTTTTATTTTCTTTTCTTCTTCTGGGACCCCTATAATTCAAATGTTGGTGTATTTAATGTTGTCCCAGAGGTCTCTGAGACTGTCCTCAGTTCTTTTCATTCTTTTTCTCTATTCTGTTCTGCGGTAGTTATTTCCACTATTTTATATTCCAGGTCAGTTATCTGTTATTCTGCCTCAGTTATTCCACTATGGATTACTTCTAGAGAATTTTCACTTTCATTTATTGTGTTGTTCATCAATGTTTGTTTGATTTTTAGTTCTTCTAGGTCCTTGATAAACGATTGTTGTATTTTCTCTGTTCTATTTCCAAGATTTTGGATCATCTTTGCTGTCATTACTCTGAATTCTTTTTCAGGTAGACTGCGTATTTCCTCATTTGTTTGTCCTGGTAGGTTTTTACCTTGCTCCTTCAGCTGCTGTGTGTTTCTCTGTCTTCTTATTTTGCTTAACTTACTGTGTTTGGGGTCTCCTTTTCACAGGCTGCACGTTCGTAGTTTCCATTTTTTTTGGTGTCTGCCTCCAGTGGGTAAGGTTGGTTCAGTGGGATTTGTAGGCTTACCAGTGGAGGGGACTGGTGCCTGTGTTCTGGTGGATGAGGCTGTATCTTGTCTTTCTGGTGGGCAGGACCGCATTTGGGGTGGTGTTTTGGGGTGTCTATGAACTTAGTATGTTTTTAGGCAGCCTCTCTGCTAATGGGTGTGGTTGTGGTCCTGTCTTGCTAGTTGTTTGTCACGAGTGTCCTGCACTGGAGCTTGCTGGTCATTGAGTGGAGCTGGGTCTTAGCATTGATATGGAGATCTCTGGGAGAGCTCTTGTCGATTGATATTACATGTGGCCAGGAGGTCTCTGGTGATCCAATGTCCTGAACTTGGCTCTCCCACCTCAGAGGTTCAGGCCTGATCCCTGGCTGGAGCACCAAGACCCTGTCAGTCACATGGCCACGTACGTGGGGAGTTTTTTGCCTTTTTGGAACTCTGAGGTCTTCTGCCAGCATTCATTAGGTGTTCTCTAGGAGTTATTCCACATGTAGATGTATTTTTGATGTTTTTGTGGGGGAGAAGGTGATCTCCATGTCTTACTCCTCCACCATCTTGAGGCAATCTCCCTAAAAAGGTATTTTGAAAGGCAATCTGTTAAGGGCTCAGGACTGAATGATTAGAAGTGTAGGGAAAGCTTCCATTGTCTTGAAAAATACATTAATAATGATGTACAGGATGGTGGTTAAAATACAGATGGTAAAGGCCATTCTGATGAGGTCTCAGATGGAGATGAGGAATGTGTTACTGGACAATGGAGAAAGGGCAATCCCTGTTATAAGGTAGCAAAGAACTTGGCTGAATTATGTTTGTGTTCTAGTGTTTTCTGGAAGATACAATGTATGAGCAATGAAATTGGACTTTTAGCTAAGAAGACTCCTAAGCAAAGTGTTGAAGGAACGGCTTGGTTCCTTCTGACTACTTATAGTAAAGTATGACAGGAGAGAGATAAATTGAAGATGGAATTGTTTAGCAAAAAGGAAGAGAACTTAGAGATTTGGAAAATTCTCAGCCTGTTCATACTACAAAAAAATATACAAAAAACAAGAATACCAAGGTGTGTCTGAATGACTTTTTGATAAGGAGATTAAGTGTGGGTGTGAACCATGGATGCAATCAACCACCTCAACAGAGGCCAAGAATAGAGATGGAATTATGCCAGCAAAGACACTGCCAGTTTGCACTAAAAGGGACAGAGAAAGTAGGATGAAATGAAGGAAGGCTGATGGATTTCTTATACCCTACAGGACCGGACCTTAGAGTTCTTTGGCTGTGAACTTGTGCTACCCTTCAATAAAAGAGAAGGAGGGCCCTAAGGGTGATTCAGATACCATCAAGGTCAAACCTTTTGGTTTTAGTTCCATTTAAAAAAATTTTTAGGGGAAGATATTGAATTTTTTAAATTTCTTGTGAGTCCAGTAATGTTTTAAAGATTATATACATACATAAAATATCTAGTTGTTTATCATTTAGAGAGCCCTTCAGAATATCTTGACTCTATAGGATTATAAATAGAAGTCAGCTCATCAGCTGAGTCAAAAGTACATCCCCTGCTACATTTTAATAAGAAGAAAACCAAAAATAAAGAGGATATATAGTCTGTCCACAACTATAGAGCTAGGAAGTGTCATAGATAGGATGGGAATCCAGAGTTGTCTGTACTAAAGTCCATGCTGTTTCTATCAAATCATGTTCTCACCTTCTGTAGGGTATATATAATGGGAAATATAAGGCATTATAAAATTCTTGTATATTTGCTTTTACATTATCTTATTTGTAAGAAATCAATTGTTGATTTTATTAGGAAATCAGAATATTTTATTGTCAAAGTACCCGACCATAGCTTATACTTGAACCTTCACTTACTCTTTCTTTTATACTAACCACACTGAGATTTGCGAGAGCAGGAGTTTCTGCTGCTTTGTCAGGATTCTATGGCTCCTTGTATTCTGTTTGTAGTCACTTGTGTGGTCTGTCACATTTTAGCAATTAGAGAATCTAGATGTAGTTTCATCAAACCACTCCCCAAAATCACAGCTAGTGCTTTCCTGTAATTGGAGTACATTAACATTAAATGTATTAATTTGAAGTCTTGGATGAAAGATTTCTATCTAAAGTTTTTTTTCTCCTCATACCCATTTTGTGATTCAAACATCTTGAGCATGTTGCATTATTGTGTGATTTTTTTTAAGTCATAAAAATCTACACCTAATTTGACATGATTTCTTTGACAGTTAATAAGAACACATTATACAGTTTAATGAATCTGCAAACTAAATAATGGTTGTAGTGGGTGTGAAAATAGGGATATTTAAATACATAAGGAAATTTAGCACACATCCCAGTGGCCATGTAAATAGACTCCTGGTTCTTTTATAAATTGCAAATGCTTTCTTGTGCAGAAACACAGTGAAAAATATAGTCCTGCATCCACATATATAGCTCATTATCATACCTCAGAATGCTCACTGCATGTCTATTATCCACTTAAAAGCTCCATTAAAACACCCACTCTGTTTCAGCTGCAGGTATACAAGTCAAAAACTAAGTCTCATTTGTCACTATTTATTCTCAGAGATTTAAGACAGCTGTATTGATGAGGTGTATTTAAGATCACCTCTCCAGTTATTTGATAAAAAGCTTTCAAATATGACCCTGTGTCATATAAAATTAATATTCAAAAACTCATTATCAGCATGAATTCTAGAAGAGACCCAAAAGAAATGTCCATGAAGAAAAATAATTGTAGATAATGGACATTTGGTGGATTGTACTGTAAACTTACTATAAGTAATGTAACGTAAGCCTTTTGGTGTACTAGTTGTTTATTGTCATTTACAATCTAGGTGCAAGGACATCTATGTTCAATAACTTACATGAAAGTAAAATAATAAAGAAGATAATACATGCTGAGAAACTAATATTGAGCTCCACCTTAGGGTCAAATAAAGAAACCATAATACAGAGACTGTTGACATTCAGAATGTGCCACGGAGATGATGCATTTTGAAACTTGGGTTTTAAAATAAAAGGCTGTGATATTCTCTCCCCTTTTCATTTGGCTTCATCTATCATTTATTTGGATACCACTGACCACTTTATTGTTTTATAATTGCTATGTTGCCATTAAATAGGCAGATATAGCAATATATGAAAACACAGTCAGAATGTGTTAGGTTATGCTTCTAAAATGAACACAAAATGAGTGACTAGTCATATGGAGATCAAATAATTATTTGCATGCGCTGTGCCTGACTTTTGGATGTATGCCATGAGATGAACTGTGGTGTCAATTTAGGTGAGCTTAGATCCAACCTCCATGCAGACACGTGCTTTCCCACATTTAAACATAAAAATGCATTACTATCTCAGTCTATTCCTCTACATTTTTTTGCAAATATAATTATTGGGAATTCAATACATTAATTTTTTTCAGCATCCATATGTAGAGCTCATTATGATACCTCAGAATGCTCACTGTATGGTGGCTCTTTCCTGCCTCAAAAGTATTCTGTGTGTACCTGATGCTAAAGCCATGTTGGAACCATGATATTATCACGTCTCTTCTGTGCCAGTGCAGTGGATGGGTTGAAGGTTGTTATATGAGTCTGAACCAAAGAAATGGCAGTGAGGATAGAGTGGATAGAATAGGTTCCAGAGATATTTGAGTAAAGTTGACAGGAATTGCTGATTGATTTGATATAATGAGTGAGAGAACAGGCGTTGCTGAAGATGACATGAGGTTTCTGGCTTGGAAACCAAGGAGTGATAGTTCTATTAACCTAGATAGATAAAGGATAAGACTTAGTATGCCTTTAGATGTTAAGGTAGTATGGTCTAGAAAACAGTTGAGTAGGGATTCAGCTCAGGTAGATTATAAGGACTAGAGCTAGAGCTATATATTCAGAATCTTAGTTTATAAATATTATTTAAATTCATGGGTCTAAATGAGGTTAAAAGGTGTGGGAAGTTTCTCTAAATTATTCTTCATATATTTTCTTCCTCTTTGTCATTTATTATACATCTCTGGGTGTTGAAAAGCCCAATCCATTTACCACGTACCCAACTGCTACTGAATGTTTCTACCTGTAAGCCTTATAGGTACCTCAGACACAGAATATCTAAAATCCAGCTCCTATATTTACCAAATCTAATCCTTCTTTTCCATTCTTTATTTTCAAAAAAATAAAAATGAAAGCATCCTCCTTATCACAGAATTAGTGAGTCACTTAGAATCCTGCTTTTTATTTAGTATTCCATATCTAATCAGACATTCTAGTATATCTTCAGTTTATTACCTTTTCTCCATTCCTATTGATAATTTTAGCTAATGAATATTGCATTCATTGACTGGATTACAGAGATAGTCTCCAAGTTGACTTATGTGCTTTTGGTTTTGACCCCTCCAATTTATCTCCATCCAAATTGTGATTGGAGTGAAAAACTCACAGTGCAAAACTAATTGTGATATCCTTGTGCTTAAAATCTCTCAATGGTCATATCATTCAGGATAAAATTTAAATTCCTTAGCTTGATATACCAGACTCTTCACTGTTTTCCACCTGACTACATACTTACCTTTCCTCCCTATATTTTTCCTATACACACCGACACACACACACATATGTATATATTAATATATATGTATATATATATACACATATATATATTTAATTAGTTTCCTATTGCTACTTTAAAGAATTACTAGAAACCTAGTGGCTTAAAACCAGACAAATTTGTTCTCTTACAATTCTGAAGGTCAGAGGTCCAAAATATTTTGGCAGGGCACATTCCTTTCAGAGAATCTAAGGGGGAATCTATTTCCTTGACTTTTCTAGCCTCAAGAGGCCACCTGCATTCCTTGGTTTGTGGCCCATCCCCCCACCTTCAAAGCTAGCATTGTGGTTTCTTCAAATCTTGCTCTTCTCTGATCTCTGCTTCTGCTCATCTTCTCTGATCTGTCTCGTTCCTCCCTCTTTTCCTTTTAATGACCCTTGTGATTAGATTGGACCCACCTGGATAACCCAGGCTACTATCCTTATCTGAAGATCTTTAATTTAATCATATCTGTAAAGTCCCTTTTTCCCTGTAAGTTATCATATCCACGGACTCTGGAGATTAAGGTAAGGACATCTTTGCGGGGAGGGAGGCATTCTTCTGCCTATCACATACATGCTTTACAGTAGCTATTAGAAACCATGTTGTTGCCTATCCCTGGAATGCCATTCACCTCATTCCTGTTTTAATTAACTTCAGATTTTCTTAAGAGAGAACACTCAACTTCAGGTTTCAATTCTTTTTCCTTGTGGAGAATCACACACAAACAGTAAGGAGAATAAGACACAGAAGCACATTCTCTAAATATGTACTCTAGATAATGTCTAACTCTAATCTAAAACATATGAACATGGAAATGGGTGGTGAAATAGCATGTGATTTAACAGAATAAATAAATTCAAATTTAAGTGTTTGCAGAGAGAGACACTATGAGAATGAAGATTTTTTTTTTGCCATAGCATTTGGAAAAGGCCTAAAGAATTGGAAGTATTAGTTACAAAAGCTTGGGAGAGATTAAGTGGATGGAGTAGATAAAAATGAGAGAATGATTTGAAAATGTACATGAAGACCAGCTATTGCTCCAGGCTGTCAACCCAACTCAGGTGTTTCAGGTACCTAACTTTCCTCCACATCCTGTAAGAGACAAGAAATATTTTTTTCTGGTGAAACAGAACTAGAGAGTCTCTGGGCCAGTCAATGTAGGGGGTCTCAATGGCAGATGTAACAATACAGAAGGGAGTGTTAAGCCAAGCATAATCAAATGAATTGCCTTCCTCCGTTGTTTAATAGATACTGGAGCTAATTTCGACATAGACACGGCTGGTCAGCCCTGTGTAAGCCTGACCCATTTGTACTCCTAATTTCACCCCAGTGTGCCAGTCAGTAATTGTCCTCAGCATGCCTTTCTATTTCCCATCTGTCTTTGGCTTGCAACTATTTTCTTTGTAGAATAAAAAAAATGTGAGCAAAGAAAAATTAGTATGAATAACTATTCTTAGTAGAAAAACTCATTCACTGAATCTATATAGCAACTGGTAATGTTATATACAATGACATTGTAGAGTTAAAACACAAAAACTAAAATCATCACACTAATTACTAGGGCAAACACTAAAGACGTGTTTTTCAAGTTCTTTCTTCAAACAATCTCATACAAAGTATAATAGATAAATACAGAGAACTTCTGGCTGAAACAGAGGCAGAATCATAGTTGGAGGGAGGAACATATCCACACAATATTCAGAAAACATGCCTTTTAGCACTAGTAGTTATCAGGATAAAAAGACATTAGAGTTTGCAGTGTGAAATAAGCAATGGAGATATCAATGGTCAGACAATGAGACACTTCAAGAAAGTCATTTTTCTCTTTGCTCCTCTATCTTCTAAAGGCACAAGATTCTTTCAAAGGATTGCTTTATATGACTATGGCTTCCCTCACTGTGTTATACTCCACGAGGGAGCTCTTAGCATCTGTCTTAAATAATATTCACTCAGTGCTTCTTTGTTCTTTTCAAACAATGCTATAAAACCTGAAATTTCTTCATGTTGAAACTTATAACATTGGGCTTTTGACATTTTAATTTGAGGATGTTGCTTCATGGCTGGTGAATTCAGTGTTGGCAAACCTCATCGATTGGGTCGAAACAGATTTAGGGAAGAATCTAAAGTATTGGATATTTTAAAAACCCACTTGTTTTACTTTCCAGGAAGCTGGATGATAGAATATGAGAATGTAGTTTAAGAGAACGCTTTGAGAAATAGGCTCAGTGAATAAATAAAAACAACTGTAATTAGCCTATCATCCCAGGTATTACATATAAATGTAAATGATGCTTTTAAAGCACCATTGAGGTTGCTTGAAAGTAATTTCTTCTTTGAATTAGTTATAAACTTTAAGTATTCTGTTCACAATGGTTTTCCTCTATTAATTTGCTTAACAAACCATTTCTTCATCATTAGCACAAAGGTAAACTTCAATACAATTAAGAATATTTCAAAATTATGGTAATCTATACAAATGAATTTCATTTTGTCAGGGCACAGTAGGTGTAAACTTAAATGTCAGAAACAGATATTGGCTTTATTATTTCTATCTGATCATCCAAGAACTATCATAAGTGTCAGTATTCTCTCAGTATTCCTTAAATATTTTCTCCTTTACATTCCCATATGTGGCTGACCGTGTTGTTACTCACCCATCTCCCCTGAGTGGTGGACGTGTCCTATACCTGTGCATGTGCATCTGACAGTTTCCCATCTCAAGTGCTTGCATCTCTGCTTCTCTGCCTTAGGACTTTCTCCAGTGCCACTGCTTGGAGTGGAAGGAAGCCCAGAAGTGCTGGGGATTTAACACCCTGCAGGGATAATCTTCAAGCTCTAAGCGATGGGAATGGGTAGATAACTACTCCAGCTCTGCCATCTGCTGGTGGAGTAGTTCCTCAGAGGCGCTCAATGGGATTAAGCATCGGTTGCCCAGAGTACCTGTTTATTAATGCACCATTTACTGGTGTTTTGCCCTTCCTTGTCTCACTCTCTGCACCCTCTCACTGTACTTTTTGTATTCATTTTGTAAATAACCTATCCACATCCAGTTCCTTTAGGGAAATATAAATTCAGATAGTTTAGCACTTCAATTCTGAATTCTTTATGGTCTTATTAGATTTTTCTTTATATTATATTATTTATGGGCATTTGTTTCTTCTACAAACTTGTGAGTTCCTCAATTTACATCCTAAAAATTCTATATTATTAAACATAGCTTTTGACTTTTTTGTTGTTGTTGTTGTTGTTTTTAGCGGTACGTCGGTCTCTCACTGTTGTGGCCTCTCCCGTTGCGGAGCACAGGCTCCAGACGCACAGGCTCAGTGGCCATGGCTCACGGGCCCAGCTGCTCCACGGCATGTGGGATCCTCCCAGACCGGGGCACGAACCCGTGTCCCCTGCATCGGCAGGTGGACTCTCAACCACTGCGCCACCAGGGAAGCCCGCTTTTGACTTTTAATCCAAAAATATTAAGTTACCAGTATATTTAGTAAAGGTGACCTGGGTTTAGGTAATCAATTACCTGGGTTCCAAATCCTGATTCTATCATTTAATGACTGTATTTGTGAGCACTGTTCTGTGCTTCCAATTTCTCATTGGTAAACTGGAGATTAAAAACACCTGCCTTATACGATTGTTCTGAGGATAAAATAAGAAAATGTACAAAAAGTTCTTAACACAGTACCTGGCATACATAGGCACTCAGTCAATGTAAGTAAGTCCTTTCCTGCCTCTCCCTGCCTTTCACTCTTTTGCTAAGTTCAATTTTTTCAAATAAAGTAACTGGAACAGGAACAGAATCTCAAGCTTGTTTGAAATACAGCATGCTAAATCAGAGGCGTTTCATATGAGTTAGAAGTATAACAATAAACTGATACACGTTTCTGTATTTCTCCCTATTCCTTTTAATTCAATAAGGAATTTAGCATCATATATGGCAAGCTTCCATATATCTCTTTAAAGCGTCTGATATTTATTGTAGAAATACACTGCCAAAAAAATAATTACTTTGGCCAACAGGTTACCTAGGGCTGATGTGTGCAAAAGAAGTATTGCATTATTTGTAGCATATGTTTGCTAGTCAAAAAAAAAGATGTTGATCATTAAATACTCATTTTTTCTATTCTTTATTTTAAAATAGTGATTTGAGGACTTCCCTGGTGGTGTAGTGGTTAAGAGTCTGCCTGCCAATGCACGGGACACAGGTTCAAGCCCTGGTCCGGGAAGATCCCACATACCGCGGAGCAACTAAGCCCGTGCACCACAACTACTGAGCCTGCGCTCTACAGGCTGCAAGCCACAACTACTGAGTTCACATGCCACAACTACTGAAGCCCATGTGCCTAGAGCCTGTGCTCTGCAGCAAGAGAAGCCACTGCAATGAGAAGCCCGCACACTGCAACGAAGAGTAACCCCCGCTCGCCACAACTAGAGAAAGCCCATGCACAGCAATGAAGATGTAACACAGTCAAAAATAATAAATAAAATAAATAAACTTACAAAAAAACTCTCAAACTAAATAAAAAACAATTAAAAAATAGTGATTTGAGGACAAAAAAGTGATTTAAGTGCAGTGCCTTGAAATTATAAAAATATATTATTTAACTTACTATAACTAGAGATAAAGAAATATTTTCAGAACTTCAATTTAAGAAATATTTCCTGCATATGCAAAATTCTGTGTCATGTCAATGGAAAAAAAATACAATGTAAGAGCTGTAAGTCGAGATGCAAGCATCAGCGTTTATAAAAATTTCTCCTGAAATATACCTAAGTATCTGAGGGCCTGTTTTGTACTGTAAGTCAGTGACTGCAGTGGCTAATAACTTAATCTTTGTAGAACCAGATGGCAAGTGACATTCCTTTTGTTTACAGTCAGGTGCAAGCATACAGAGAAGAATAAGTGTAGGGGTAAGATTTAGAATTGTACATAATAGGTCAGCAGCCATTTTGCACTATGGACTCTGGTCTGAAGAGCCAGGTGTGAGGCCTCTGCCCCAGGCACCAAATGAGTGAGTGAAACTAGAAAGCACGAAGCGGAAAAAGAAAGGGGGAATTCTTTGTAAAATATGAAGAAGGAAAACTCCTTGATCCAACAGACTGGAAAACTAACTCAAAGAACATATTGAAGAAGATCTGAAAGGTAGGTCAAGTCAGGATTTTCATAAAAAGTGTCAAAGAAAACAGGAAAGAGAATTATAAAAATGTCAGTCTTTGGTAACAATGGAGAATGGAATTGCTCCTTTGAAGATTATTTCAATAATCCAGCTAGATAATTACACAAAAAGAGCAGTGTCTACTTTAAACAAAACTTTATCTTAAGTCTCTTCTGGGAGGACCTTTAAGATGGCGGAGGAGTAAGAAGTGGAGATCACCTTCCTCCCCACAAATACATCAAAAATACATCTATATGTGGAGCAACTCCTACAGAACACCTACTGAACGCTGGCAGAAGACCTCAGACCTCCCAAAAGGCAAGAAACTCCCCATGTACCTGGGTAGGGCAAAAGAAAAAACAGAGACAAAAGAATAGGGATGGGACCTGCACCCGTGGGAGGGAGCCGTGAAGAAGGAAAGGTTTCCACACACTAGAAGCCCCTTTGTGGGCAGAGACTGCGGGTGGTGGAGGGGGGAAGCTTCGGAGCCGTGGAGAGCGCAGCAACAGGGATGCGGAGGGTAAAGCGGAGAGATTCCCGCACAGAGGATCGGTGCCGACCAGCACTCACCAGCCTGAGAGGTTTGTCTGCTTACCCACCGGGGCGGGTGGGGGCTGGGAGCTGAGGCTCAGGCTTCGCAGGGAGAGGACCGGGGTTGGCTGCATGAACACAGCCTGAAGGGGTTAATGCACCATGGCTAGCCGGGAGGGATTCCGGGAAAAGGTCTGGACCAGCTGAAGAGGAAAGAGACTTTTTCTTGCCTCTTTGTTTCCTGGTGCGCGAGGAGAGGGGTTTCAGAGCGCTGCTTAAAGGAGCTCCAGAGACGGACGTGAGCCGCGGCTATCAGCGCGGACCCCAGAGATGGGCATGAAACGCTAAGGCTGCTGCTGCAGCCACCAAGAGGCCTGTGTTCAAGCACAGGTCACTATCCCCACCTCCCCTCCTGGGAGGCTGTGCAGCCCGCCATGGCCAGGGTCCTGTGATTCAGAGACAACTTCCCCAGGAGAACACACGGCGCCTCAGGCTGTTGGAACTTCACACCAGCCTCTGCCACCACAGGCTCACCCCGCCTTCTGTATCCCTCCCTCCCACTGGCCTGAGTGAGCCAGAGCCCCCTAATTAGCTGCTCCTTTAAGCCCCTTCTGTCTGGTCGAAGAACAAACCCCAGAGGTTGACCTACATGCAGAGGTGGGGCCAAAACCAAAGCTGAACCCCGAGAGCTGTGCGAACAAAGAAGAGAAAGGGAAATTTCTCCATGCAGCCTCAGAAGCAGCGGATTAAATCTCCACAATCAACCTGATGTACCCTGCATCTGTGCAATACTTAAGTAGACAATGAATCATCCCAAAATTAAGGCAGTGGACTTTGAGAGCTACTGTAGATTTGGGGTTTGCTGTATGCGACTGATTAGTTTCTGATTTATATGGTTATCTTAGTTTAGTTTTTAGCCCTTGCTATCACTGGTGGATTTGTTTACTGGTTTGGTTGCTCTCTTCTTTTTTTTTTACTACATTTTAAATTTTTCTTATTTTAATAAAATTAAAATTTTTTTTTTAATTTTAATAACTTTATTTTATTTTATTTTTCTTTCTTTGTTTCCTCCCATTTATTCTGAGCCGTGTGGCTGACAGGGTCTTGGTGCTCCGTCCAGGTGTGTCAGGCCTGAGCCTCTGAGTGGGAGAGCTGAGTTCAGGACACTGGACCACGAGAGACCTCCCAGACCCACATAATATCAATCGGTGAGGGTTCTCCCAGAGATCTCCATCTCAACGCTAAGACCCAGCTCCACTCAATGACCAGCAAGCTCCAGCACTGGACACACCATGCCAAACAACTAGCAAGATAGGAACACAACCCCACCCATTAGCAGAGAGGCTGCCTAAAATCATACGAAGTTCACAGACAGCCCAAAACACACCACAGGACAGAGACCTGCCCACCAGAAAGACAAGATCCAGCCTCATCCACCAGAACACAGGCACCAGTCCCCTCTACCAGGAAGCCTACATAACCCACTGAACCAAACTTACCCACTGGAGGCAGACACCAAAAAAAATGGGAACTGCGTACCTGCAGCCTGCGAAAAGAAGACCTCAAACACAGTAAGTTAAGCAAAATCAGAGCACAGAGAAATACACAGCAGATGAAGGAGAAGGTAGAAACCCACCAGACCAAACAAATGAAGAGGAAATAGGCAGCCTACCTGAAAAATAATTCAGAATAATGACAGCAAAGATGATCCAAATTCTTGGAAATAGAATGGAGAAAATACAAGAAATGTTTATCAAGGACCTAGAAGAACTAAAAAGCAAACAAACAATGATGAACAACACAATAAATGAAATTCAAAACTCTTTACAAGGAATCAATAGTGGAATAACTGAGGCAGAAGAACGGATAAGTGACCTGGAAGATAAAACAGTGGAAACAACTACCACAGAGCACAATAAAGAAAAAAGAATGAAAAGAATTGAGGACAGTCTCAGAGACCTCTGGGACAACATTAAATACACCAACATTCGAATTATAGGGGTCCCAGAAGAAGAAGAGAAAAAGAAAGGGACTGAGAAAATATTTGAAGAGATTATAGTTGAAAATTTCCTTAACATGGGAAAGGAAATAGTCAATCAAGTCTAGGAAGCACAGAGAGTCCCATACAGGATAAATCCAAGGAGAAACACGGCAAGGCACATATTAATCAAACTATCAAAAATTAAATGCAGGGCTTCCCTGGTGGCGCAGTAGTTGAGAGTCCGTCTGCCGATGCAGGGGACACGGGTTCGTGCCCCGGTCCAGGAAGATCCCACATACCGCGGAGTGGCTGGGCCCGTGAGCCATGGCCGCTGAGCCTGCGCATCTGGAGCCTGTGCTCCGCAGCAGGAGAGGCCACAGCAGTGAGAGGCCCACGTACCACAAAAAAAAAAAAAAATTAAATGCAAAGAAAAAATATTAAAAGCAGCAAGGTAAAAGCAACAAATAACATAGAAGGGAATCCCCATAAGGATCAGCTGTTAAGCTGATGTTTCAGCAGAAACTCTGCAGGGCAGAAGGGAGTGGCAGGACATATTTAAAGTGATGAAAGGGAAAAAGCTACAACAAAGATGACTCTACCCAGCAAGGATCTCATTCAGATTTGACGGGGAAATAAAAATCTTTATACACAAGCAAAAGCTAACAGAATTCAGCACCACCAAACCAGCTTTACAATAAATGCTAAAGGAACTTCCCTAGACAGGAAACACAAGAGAAAGAAAAGACCTACAATAACAACCCCAAAACATTTAAGAAAATGACAACAGGAACATACATATCAATTACCTTGAATGTAAATGGATTAAATGCTCCAACCAAAAGACACAGACTGGCTGAATGGATACAAAAACAAGACCCATATATACACTGTCTACAAGAGACCCACTTCAGATGTAGGGGCACATCCAGACTGAAAGTGAGGGGATGGAAAAAGATATTCCATGCAAATGAAAATCAAAAGAAAGCTGGAGTAGCAATTCTCATATCAGACAAAAAAGACTTTAAAATAAAGACTATTACAGGAGACAAAGAAGGACACTAAATAACGATCAAGGGATCAATCCCAGAAGAAGATATAACAATTGTAAATATTTATGCACCCAACATAGGAGCACCTCAATACATAAGGCAAATACTAACAGCCATAAAAGGGAAAATAGACAGTAGCACCATCATAGTAGGGGACTTTAACACCCCACTTTCACCAATGGACAGATCAACCAAAATTAAAATAAATAAGGAAAACAAGCTTTAAATGACATATTAAACAAGATGGACTTAATTGATATTCATAGGACATTCCATCCAAAAACAGTAGAATGCACTTTCTTCTCAAGTGCTCATGGAACATCAAGCCTTGGTGAATTTAAGAAAATTGAAATTGTATCAGTATATTTTCCAACCACAATGCTATGAGACTACATATCAATTACAGGAAAAAAAAAAAAGGAAAAAATACGAACTCATGGAGGCTAAACAATATGCTACTAAATAACAAAGAGATCCCTGAATCAATACAAGAGGAAATCAAAAAATACCTAGAAACCAATGACAATGAAAACACGATGACCCAAAACCTATGGGATGCAGCAAAAGCAGTTCTAAGAGGGAAGTTTATAGCACTACAATCCTACCTCAAGAAACAAGAAACAACTCAAATAAACAATGTAACCTTACACTGAAAGCAATTAGTGAAAGAAGAAGAAAAGAACGCCAAAGTTAGCAGAAGGAAAGAAATCATAAAGATCAGATCAGAAATAAATGAAAAAGAAGTGAAGGAAACGATAGCAAAGATCAATAAAATTAAAAGCTGTTTCTTTGAGAAGATAAACAATATTGATAAACCATTAGCCAGACTTATCAAGAAAAAAAGGGAGAAAACTCAAATCAACAGAATTAGAAATGAAAAAGGAGAAGTAACAACTGACACTGCAGAAATACAAAGGATCATGAGAGATTACTGTAAGCAACTCTATGCCAATAAAATGGACAACCTGGAAGATATGGACAAATTCTTAGAAAAGCACCACCTTCCGAGACTGAACCAGGAAGAAATAGATAATATAAACAGACCAATAACAAGCACTGAAATTGAAACTGTGATTAAAAATCTTCCAACAAACAAAAGCCCAGGACCAGATGGCTTCACCGGCAAATTCTATCAAACATTTAGAGAAGAGCTAACACCTATTCTTCTCAAACTCTTCCAAAATGTAACAGAGGGAGGAACACTCCAAAACTCATTCTACGAGGCCACATCACCCTGATACCAAAACCAGACAAAGATGTCACAGAAAAAGAAAACTACAGGTCAATATCACTGATGAACATAGATGCAAAAATCCTCAACAAAATACTAGCAAACAGAATCCAACAGCACATTAAAAGGATCATACACCATGATCAAGTGGGGTTTATCCCAGGAATGCAATGATTTTTCAATATACACAAATCAGTCAATGTGATACACCATATTAACAAATTGAAGGGTAAAAACCATACGATCATCTCAATAGATGCAGAAAAAGGTTTCAACAAATTTCAACACCGATTTATGACAGAAACTCTCCAGAAAGTAGGCATAGAGGCAACTTACCTCAACATAATAAAGGCCATATATGACAAACCCACAGCCAACAACATTCTCAGTGGTGAAAAACTGAAACCATTTCCACTAAGTTCAGGGACAAGACAAGGTTGCCCACGCTCACCACTATTATTCAACATAGTTTTGGAAGTTTTAGCTGCAGCAATCAGAGACGTAAAAGAAATAAAAGGAATCCAAATCATAAAAGAAGAAGTAAAAGTGTCACTGTTTGCAGATGATTCTAAATACAGAGAACCCTAAAAGTGCTACCAGAAAACTACTAGAGCTAATTAATGACTTTGGTAAAGTAGCAGGATACAAAATTAATGCACAAAAAACTCTTGCATTCCTACACACTAATTATGAAATTAATTAGTTATGAAAAATTAATTAATTTCAATAATTATGAAAAAATCTGAAAGAGAAATTAAGGAAACACTCCCATTTATGACTGCAACAAAAAGAATAAAATACCTCGGAATAAACCTACCTAAGGAGACAAAAGACCTGTATGTGGAAAACTATAAGACACTTATGAAAAAAATTAAAGATGATACAAACAGATGGAGAGATATACCATGTTCTTAGATTGGAAGAGTAAACATTGTAAAAATGACTATACTATCTAAAGCAATCTACATATTCAATGCAATCCCTATCCAACTGCCAATGGCATTTTTCACAGAACTAGAACAAAAAATTTCACAATTTGTATGGAAACAGAAAAGACTCCGAATAGCCAAAGCAATCCTGAGAAAGAAAAACGGAGCTGGAGGAATAAGGCTCCCTGAGTTCAGACTATACTGCAAGTCTACAGTAATCAAGAGAGTATGGTACTGGCACAAAATCAGAAATAGAGATCAATGGAACAGGATAGAAAGCCCAGAGATAATCCCACACACATATGGTCACCTTATCTTTGATAAAGGAGTCAAGAGTATACAATGGAAAAAAGATAGCCTCTTCAATAAGGGAAGGGATGCTGGGAAAACTAGACAGGTACATGTAAAAGAATGAAATTAGAACACTCCATAACACCATATACAAAAAAAAAAACTCAATATAGATTAAAGACCTAAATGTATGGCCAGACACTATAAAATTCTTAGAGGAAAATATAGGCAGAAAACTCTATGACATAAATCACAGCAAGATCCTTTTTGACCCACCTCCTAGAGAAATGGAAATAAAAATAAACAAATGGGACCTAATGAAACTTAAAAGCTTTTGCATGCAAAGGAAACCATAAACAAGACAAAAAGACAGCCTTAAAAATGGGAGAAAATATTTGCAAACGAAGCAACTGACAAAAGATAAATCCCCAAAATATACAAGCAGCTCATGCAGCTCAATATCAAAAAAAAAAAACAACTCAATCCAAAAATGGGCAGAAGACCTAAATAGACATTTCTCCAAAGATATACAGATTGCCAACAAACACATGAAAGGATGCTCAGCATCACTAATCACTAGAGTAATGCAAATCAAAACTACAGTGAGGTATCACCTCACACCGGTCAGAATAGCCATCATCAAAATGTCTACAAACAATAAATGCTGGAGAGGGTGTGGAGAAAAGGGAACCCTCTTGCACTGTTGGTGGGAAAGTAAATTGATACAGCCACTATGGAGAACAGTATGGAGGTTCCTTAAAAAACTAAAAATAGAACTACCGTATGACCCAGCAGTCCCACTACTGGGCATATACCCTGAGTAAACCATAATTCAAAAAGAGACATGTACCACAATGTTCATTGCAGCACTATTTACAATAGCCAGGACATGGAAGTAACCTAAGTGTCCATCAACAGCTGAATGGATAAAGAAGATGTGGCACATATATACGACGGAATATTACTCAGCCATAAAAGGAAACAAAATTGAGTTATTTGTAGTGAAGTGGATGGACCTAGAGTCTGTCATACAGAGTGAAGTCAGAAAGAGAAAAACAAATACCATATGCTAACATATATATATGGAATCTAAAAAAAAAAAAAAGTTCTGAAGAACCTAGGGGCAGGACAGGAATAAAGGCACAGACAGAGAGAATGGACTTTAGCACACAGGGAAAGGGAAAGGTAAGCTGAGACAAAGGCACTGACATATATATACTACCAAATGTAAAATAGATAACTAGTGGGAAGCAGCCACATAGCACAGGGAGATCAGCCCGGTGCTTTGTGAGCACCTAGAGGGGTGGGATAAAGAGGGTGGGAGGAAGATGCAAGAGTGAGGGGATATGGTGATATATGTATACATATAGCTGATTCACTTTGCTATACAGCAGAAACTAACACAACCATGTAAAGCAATTATACTCTAATAAAGATGTTTAAAAAAAAGAATTGTACATAATTCTAGAGAATGGGGTCAAATGTACATCATGAGAGAAGTATGCTCATTACTGCAACATGAATTCAAAAGAGAGAAAGATAAGACTTATTTCAGGAATCAGGGTACCTTTCTGAGGAGATAATATCTGAGAGGAGTGGGCCCTAAGTATTTTAGTATGCACAAATGAACAGAGGTTGTTTCTGAAATTAGGGGCAGCCTATACAAAGATATGGTCATGGGAAATCAAAGAATATTTCCAAAAAGTGATTACTGCCTTCCAGTTTGGCTCATAAGTGAAATGTGTTGAAACAGGTTGTAGATCGGGGAGGACACGGACATAAGTTGAAGAATCTTGAAAGCCAGAAAGAGAGATTTGTATTTAGCTTGCATCAAATGGGAGTGCTTTCTGCAGCAAGTAACTGAAAACTCTGCCTTAATTCATTTAAGGAATAAGGAAAATTTGTTATCTCACATTAGCAGAAAAATACCCTGCTTTTGGATTCAGGGTATCCTGGGTTTGGTTAATTCAGTATCTCAACCATATCATCAAAGAACCAAGTTCTGTTAATTTTTCTCTCTGCTAAAGCTAGGATATCAGCTTTGTCCTCTGCGAGCTACCTCATGGTCACAAGTTGTCTATTATAGTCCCAGGCATCCAATGTGGACAAGACATGAACCATCAGAGGAATAAGAACCGTCTTAATACATGTATAGAAACATCTTTCAAAAATCTCCTTCCCTGAAGCAGACTATCTTTCATATTTCATGGGCTAAAATTACATCACATGCTTCTTCCTAGATCAATTACTGACAAAAGTCATGTTGGCTAAGATGACTTAATTTGTATCAACTAAATTATGTTGAGGAGGAGTGAATTCCAGAAAAAAAAAAAGTTTTTCTTTCAGAAAGAAAAAGGGAGGCATGATTATTGAGTAGGCAACCAACAGTCCCTGTGAAAGTTAAAGTGACCACAGTCTTCCTGAACAGTTCTGGACCATACCTGCTGTCCCAGTGGAATTAATAATAGTGCCCCTTTCACTCTCAAAAGTGTTCCTGTTTGGACAATAAATTATATGGTCACTGAAGCTAAAATAGATAATTTTAGACATTTAAAGATTTGAGTACAAGAGATATGATTTAGAGTGATTAGTTAATAATGGGATAAAAAATCACTCAGAGATAAAAATCAAGAGACTATTTAGAAGATGATTGAAACAGTTCAAAGATTAAAGTCTGAACTAGTGTGGTGGCAGTGAGAATAAAGAGGCAGAGAATCCTCACAGAAGTAATCATTTAAAATTTGGCATTTGTTGATGTAAGACCTAATAATAAGGGAGAAGAATGAAAGGTGAAATGTGGCTTTAAATATTTAAATTTCCATGACTGAGAGGATTACATTGCTCTAATGGAAACAGTAAAGTCAGAAACACATGATTCGATGGGTAGAATGATGTGTTCATTTCTGACATGTTGAGTTTGGTTCTGTTGGAAAAATTGGGTGGAAGTATCAAGCAGGTTTATTAGGGGTTTATCAACAGCTTCTGTGATAGTATATAATCTTTTTGGTAGGCTTTCATGGAGCTGGAGCTTATATCCCAGCAAAAGTAAACAAGTACACACACACAAAAGGTTTTAGTCATCATTTACTCAGTAAATATTACTAAGTGCAAGGCATGGTTCTAAGAGTTGAGAAATCAGTAGTAAATAAAACAGGCCAAGTCTCTTCCCTCTTGGAGCTTAAATTCTAATGGAGGGAATCAACTAAACACATAATATAATATTAAAGCATATTTTCATAAAGACTATAAATGGAAAATAGAAGTATTGGGGGTGATCATGGAAGTCTTTTCTGATAAGCTGACATCTGAGTAAAGAACTGAAGGAAATGAACCCTGCAGATATCCAGGCAATGAATATTCTAGCCTGATGGAAAAGCAAAGGCTCTTACTTGAAGGTTGTTAGAACTTCAAGGAAGAGCAATGAGACCACTGTGTATGGAGCCTAGGGAATGGGGAGGCCAGTGGATGATTAACAAAGTCAGAGAGATAGCCAGAGTCCATGTTGGATATGACCTATGGGTTCTAGGGATCACTTTGGATTTTGCACTGAATGAGGTAGAAAGCCACAAGAATCCTTAGAGCTGATGAGTGGAGAATAGATTGTTGGCAGGCGGAGTAGGCATACTAGTTAGGAGGCTATTGAAAAAAATTTGGTAAGAAACTATAGTACTTCAAAACAGTGGAGATGATGAGAAGTGGCAAGATTCAGAGTATATTCTGAAGGTAGAAAGAGTTGCTGATGGATTGGATATGGGGTGTAAGAGCAAGAAAAGTGTCAAGACAACTCTAAGATTTTGGCCAGACACATGGGGAAGACTCATGGAGGGGTTTTTGGGGAGAGCTGGCATACTATTTGCTTTTGGAATATTAAGCTTGAAATGCTTGATTAGACACTGAAATGAAGAAGTTAACAAGGTGGTTGGGGATAGATGGAATCTGAGATTCTGTAGAACAGCCAAAGCTAGAGATATACATTTTGTAGTCAACGAAAAGTAGATATAAATTTTGTCAACATCAACAACTATGGACCTGGATGAGATCCCCTAGAGGGTGAGTATAGCTAAAAAAGAGAACAGGTCCAAGAATTGATAGCCCTGGGGCACTCCAACATTGAAAGATCAGGAAAATTTTGCAAGGCAGGAGAAAAACTAAAAGAGCAATGCCCTGATCTATAGTGCTTGCCAGTTTCTTTAGTGTAAATACTTTTACCATGGACTATTTTAAGCTATGAATTATTTAATAATAGGCTTGCAAAATTCCAAAAATATTAACATTGTCTCTTGCAAAGTGGGCTCCAGTATACCACTACCTGAAAGCTAGTAAGATGTTTTAAGGAAGAGGAACTGATAAACCGTGTCAAATGCTGCTGACAGCATGAGCAAGTAGAATATTAAGAAATGATCATTGGATTGGCAACATGAAAGTCAACTGATGAACTTGACCAATGAAAGTGATAAGTGAAAAAGGTGTTTTTTGATGATTAAGGAGATGCGAGTAATGCTACTTAGTAAGATGATCAGTTAATGACTGAAGTTTCTCTCTGAGAAAGCAGTATTTGAGGATGTGAAGTATTTAACCATATAAAGAGCAAGAAGGAGGGCATTCCAGAGACAGAATGCCCCTATAGCAGGAATGAGCTTGTTGGCCCTATGGACTGAAAGAAGTATAGTGAGCAAGGCAGGGAATGACTGGAAATGAGCTGATAGATGTAAATAAGATCATAGTGTTCTTTCTGGGCCATCATAAGCAATTTATATTCATTCTAAACAAAATGGAATTACATAGAAGGGTTTTAAGCAGAGGAGTCTTATAATCTGATTGGTTTTTTACAAAAAATTACTAGCTGATGTGTGAAGAAGGCATTGGGGACTAAGGGTAAAATAAGAAAGCACAGTGCCTCAGTAGGAGGATTACTGCAGATGTCCAGGTAGGAGATGATAGTGACCTGATGCTGGATGGTAGTAGGGAAGAAGGAGAGGAAGGGATACATTTTCAAGATAAAAAAGTATTTGCTGATAGATTGAATATAAAAGATGAACAAGAAGGAGGCATTAAAAATGATGTTTAGATTTATGGCTTTAGTACTTCGGTGGATGGTCATGCCATTTTTTTGATATAGGCAAGGTAGACAAAAGAATAAATCTTAATGGGGAAAACACGAAGTTCTGTTTTTTATATGTTAAATGGATTTAGATTCATGGGGTCAGAGACAAGAAAAAACTGTTTGGCTACAGATATATACTGGGGAGTTGTTGGTGCATATGTGATATTTAAAGTCATGGGAATGGATGAGATGACCTAGTGAAAGGATGTAGAGAGAAGAGAAGGTTGTAGAATGGAAAAGATCAAGGAGACAGAAGGAGTATGCAGAGAGAGAAGTCAGGATAAAGAGGTATTGTAGATCCAAAGAAAGAAGAGTATTTCATGAAGGAATGGTCCACTGTTGAAGGTCTAGTGAGAACAGAAAGCACTGGAGACCTTGACAAGAATAGTTTTAGAGAAATGGAGGGGACAGATGCTAAGCAGCAATGAATCGAAGAGTGAGCAGCTGGGAGAAGTGTAGACAGTGAGTGCTGACAACTCTTGTAAGAAGCTTGGCTATGAACGGAGCAGAGAAATGGGGAACAGGGAAAGAGGAGGTAAGGAAATATTGTTCAAAGGCGAGCAATGGTGGACAATCTTTGTAGGCCAGTAGGAATAATTAGGTATAGAAGGAGCAATGGAGGATGCAGAAGAGAGGGAGAATAATCAGGAAGCAAAGTCCTTGAAAAGGTGAGCATCAAAGGGATTCAGAGTACATGTGTAGGAATGACTGGCTTGGACATGGTGAGGGAGATACCATCTCCATTGCATCTGGAGGGTAGGAGAAGATAGACGCAGAGTCAGGTAGGTTTGTTGACTTAGCGATAGGAAGAGGAGGGGTTTCCCAAATTTCACTTCTATTTTATCTGTGAATTATGAGGCAAGACAACCACAATAAAGTGGTTGTGGGGGGAGGTGAAAGTAATGAAAATTACGTTGCTGAGTAGATAACAGAAAAATAAGCTTCTTGGAGAAACATAGTAGGGTTGCAGAGTGTAAGTGAATATCTATCAGAGGCCGATGATCATGGTATTCGTGAATTTAAAGTACAGTAATTGCATCAAATTCCCCAACTGTGTGATTTTCTTAGTACTTCTCACTATTATGTTGTGATTAGAAACTGAGTTATATACTGTACGTACATATCAGACAAAATGAAATGTATAATGTTTAAATGGGTAAAAGTTATCAGTTTCTCTCCAACCAGTATATACTGAGCAACTGCTAGGTACCGGACACTAAAGGTTCAAAGAGAGAAGTCATGGTTCCTGCTGTGAGAAACCCACATCTCAAATAGCGCCACAAGCATCTACAGAACAACTACGATGCACTCACATCAGCATATAAGGGTATGCTGGTCTAAGTCATGTATACGTAGGTTTACTTTGAGTATGTGAGGTCTCCAGCTTAAAAAATTCATAACAACCGTGTGATTAAAAAAACAAAAAGCAGCATTATCTGATGCTTCATAAATCACAGGACTACAAAAGCTAGCATTTCTGAGTTCTAATCCTTTTTTCACATATAAATATTTGATACATTTGATACATTTATCTAAAATAATTGTCAAAACAGCCCAACATCTTATATTCTGACCCGACATGACTCAGAATCTCTGAAGGTAAATTACATGTATCTTGAAAATTTTAATACAAATTCTCAGCTTACATGTCTACACTTTGCTTCGATAATATATGCTAGATACTGTGCTAAGCGCTTAACATATTATCTCATTCTAGCATCACACATACAGCAAGAAAACATAGATGTCATTAACTTTTTTTTGGTTGAAGAAATTGAGTCGAGAAGTAGATAAATGATTTGGCACCAAAGTTTGAAACTGATAAAATTAAACTAGGTTTTAAATCTAATCTGCCTACTTCAGTCTGTACTTTGAAGAGATGCCTCTCTAATTCAATTTTTAAATAAATATTTCTAGGAATTGTCTTAAATGTTTAAACTTTCTTTACTTAGACGCCCCTCCTAAACTCCACCCGATGCCAACCAAGGCAGAACATTCTTGTACATCTGACAATGTTTAAGTTTTGGATATTTCTAATAAAGAAAACATTTTTTGCCATTTATCTCCAAATAGATTTCTATTGTGCTCTTCATCCTCATCAAAAATGAGCTTGTAGTGCATTCTCCCTTAGAATTTCTGAGGGTGGACATCATGTGTCAATTTTCCATTTATCCCTATCTCCCGGTTCAGAGCACAAGAGCTGGGGCTCAAAAATGCCTGTTTACCTGAACTAAAGATTGGTTGTGATACTGCAGTGGGAGTTGAAGTGGTCATGGCTCTAGGCTTAGACAGAGCAGAATGACATCTGGAAGCTTTGACCAAAAGCCTCAGTAATGCCTGATGATTTGTGAAGAGGGATGCCATGGGAAACATTGTCTCTGGGATGTGTTCTAATGACAGTGTGTGTTAGAAAAATGGTAAGCTCAGTGAGTATAGGGTTTTCTTTGACTAACTCAAGGTCAGGTCTTTCTTAGCAGCATTTGCCAAGAAAGGTGAGGCAGTGATTCTTCTGGGCTTCTGTACCATGGTGGCTGCACCACCAGTATGGCTCTTATCTCATCGTAGTGAGAGAAGACAGAGACAGAGACAAAGAGACTGAATCAGTTCACATCCTGAATCCATCTGTTACTTCCTAGGTCTAGTGTAACCTTTAATAAGTGAGTTCTATGAATTTCACATTATTTACAATGCTTTTTCCTTCCAGGTTGATATGATATTTCAATGAGAAAACAGTTATGTACTTTGTGAAAAAACCTGGAGTTCTGTTCATTACTCAGAAAATGTTGACTAACTGGTAGTTGTTGATATTGTGACATTTTAGACTGACCTTTTTGAGGCCAGGAGCTGTGCTTTGTCTACCTTTATGTCCCTGATGACAAACCTGAGCCCAATTTAGAGTAGTGAATCAAGAAAGAATTAATAAAAGATAGGACTTTTCTATTATTTTATCTTTCATCTCCCAGAGACCACTGATCTTTAGGAAGCTGAGGTTATGCATCAGCAGATTTTTCTAATCACCTGTTGAAGTCATCAAGAAAACTCTGCAAGAAATATGTAATTAAACAATTACAAGACAGATATTTATATTTTAATTATTAATAACATATATTTAGGGCTTCCCTAGTGGTGCAGTGGTTGGGAGTCCGCCTGCCGATGCAGGGGACGCGGGTTCGTGCCCCGGTCTGGGAGGATCCTGCGTGCCGCGGAGCAGCTGGGCCCGTGGGCCATGGCCACTGGGCCTGCGCGTCCGGAGCCTGTGCTCCGCAACAGTAGAGGCCACAGCAGTGAGAGGCCCGTGTATGGCAAAAACAAAAACAACAACAACAACAACAACAAAACATATATTTAGTTGAATTGACTCTTTTTTATTTGCCACTAAGTGACAGTAAACATAATCGTTCTCATTATAAACTAATTTGAAAAGGTAATTTTCCAATTAATACTTACACACCAACGTGAATTGTGTTCTTATGATAAAATAATTATAATAGCTGCCGACAACTTTGGAAAGAAAACAAAGGCATTTGTTAGTGGCAAGACCTAATGAGAAATCTGATAGGCTAAACTAAAAAAATTGACAAGCACAATTTCCCCCATAAGAACAATTTGTTACTGATGATGAAATTGAGAAATAACCAGAAGGAAAGTTGTGAGATTCATAGTGAAAGCCTTCAAGGTAAAATTAATTTCTTTATAACACAGTTTAAAGGCACACAAAAGGAAACTGCTTGTTCCAGATGGTATAGGAAAGGCGTTGTGAATAAAAATGAGCATCTCTTTTCTGCTTACAAATATTTGAATTAAGATGATACCAGCGTGTCTAGTTAATGGGATAACAGTATTGGTGGTTACACAACTTTTAAAGATTTTCACATTCTTTTTAAATGGACTTTGTCAACACAACAAAGTACTTTAAGCAATATATTAAGCCTGACACCATCACAACACATTTTATTTTCTTTGAATTACTGTTGCAAGCTAAACAGGAAGAATACAATGGCTAAGGCTCTGGATTTAGACTCGGAAGGACCACTATGTAGCTCTGGTGCAGGCTCTACCACTGAGTGGAAGGAAGCTAGGCAAGTTACAAACTCTCCAATGGACAGTTTCTTCATTAGCAGAATGAAGATAGGAATACCTGTCCTTCCATTAACTAAGTTCTATGAAGATTAAATGAGATAGAGAATGAAGATAAATATTTCTTGAAAACCATAAAACATATGCATGTAAACTTTGATTTTGTGGCTTATTTTTCTGGAAATGGTCCAGAAATTATTGCCAATGTTGTCCTGTATCTTATCTGAACTGTTGGTTCACAGCTGCTATCTTTCTTCTTGTAATCTCACCCATTTTTATGCATAACATTTCACATCTAATCATCAAGGAAGCATCTGATGGTGATCACTCTGCTCTAAGCACCTATAATTGTTATTTAGTATTTATCATATGCCACCATTTATCTTCATATTCATATGTCCTCTCCACTTGGCTGTAACATAAACTCTTGAATATTAACACTACTAATAACAACTAACATTTATTGTTTACTAGATGCCAGGCACTGTGTTAAGCATTTTAAATAGACTACCAAATTTAACAAGAAACAGAAAATGGATCTTATTTTTCGGCGGGGTCACATCATACATCTGTTATATAATGTGAATTAACATTTCACATTCAGTAGCTCCCACTCTCCAAAACATGAGATTAAAAAGCTATAGAAATATACATTTATATAGTATAAACATCTGTCCTACCACTTCATTCCATGAACTTAAGCTCCAGAGTGAGAGTGAGCTAGGAGAGGTGAATATGATCCTTCCCCAGCTGAGGTCAGTTCCCACATAGCTCTCATAGAATGAGCATCTAGCTGTAGAAAGGATGATTATAATGTCTAAAGACAGATATTTTGGGTACAATACGGACTGTGAATGTAGGCTATATACTTTATCTGATACCAAACTAAGGAAAGCTTCAATGCCAGAGGAAAAACTGGTTTTGTTAGACTTCTTATGAGAGGATGTACCAGTCTCCAATGTGGAACATTCCAAGAAATTTTCAAGGCTAATTTGACTCCATGCAGTTTTTGCTGTATATGTTGCATCATCAGTGAAGTGAGACGTAAGGGCAGCAGCTGAAAGTGAGAAGCAGAAAGCAGGGGGGAAGGAAGTATGGGAAATGGTTAGAAGTGTGGTAGAGAGGGAGAGTAAATAAATTAGGGAAATGTAGGTTTGTCCAGCAATGGTAAAATCTGCTACAGGATTTTATGTGGAATTTAAAGTGTGACAAATTAGCATGATTGTGTTTTTTCTCCCAATACATTTAGCTGCTCAAGTACAGAGGAAGAAGCAGGTAAATTTTGATTAACAGGAGTAGGGGTTTTACACTGTAAGTTCTTCAGAGGGAGAGGAAGACAAAGAAAATGCAGATACATGCAAGAGGATTATTTTAATGCTGGGTTATGGAGTGTAAGCTGGGTAAGAAGCAAGTGAGGACATGGGTTAGGAGAGTGAGTAATAAAAAAAGAATGGTAGAGTCAGTGTGTTGAAGGTCCCAATGTAGTCAAATAATCTCATAGTGGGAATATAGAAGGAATGTGCTAAGACATCAAGATATATTTATCCTAGGGTAGGATGCTAGAAATAAAAACTTTGGTGCTGATGATATACTTGATAATCACAAGCTTTAGAGTGTGACCGTGGGAATGTCTGGTTGAGGTGGGGTAGATAAGAAATGTCTATTATTATGACTATGACTTTATTATTCCAATCCCCTCCATCCAGAGATAAATTTGGTGAGTAAAATTTTTAAAAAAAACCTTTCTCGGGCTTCCCTGGTGGCGCAGTGGTTGAGAGTCCGCCTGCCAATGCAGGGGACACGGGTTCATGCCCCAGTCCAGGAAGATCCCACATGCCGCGGAGCGGCTGGGCCCGTGAGCCATGGCCACTCAGCCTGTGTGTCTGGAGCCTGTGCTCTGCAACGGGAGAGCCCCCCCCCCAAAAAAAAAACCCTTTCTCACCAACTGTCTATTTGGAATCTGGAGCAAAGATCTTGAATTAATCAGTGAACTGAAAATCAACATTTTTTTCTAGACCAACCCTGTCCACTGTGGTGTATGGTACCTCTTTGCCCATTGGCATAGAAAGCGGGTTAAAACCAAAATATGCAGTCCTGACTGTCTTTGTTTTCCTTGGCCAGTACCAAAGACTGATATTGAGTCAGTATGTACAGTTGGTCCTCTGCCCACAAAGGCAGAACCTGCAGATATGGGGGGCCAGCTGTACTACATCATTTTATATAAGGGACCTGAACATCTTAATATCGGTCAAAGGTCCTGGAATCAGTGTCCCTCAGATACCAAGGGACCACTGTACAGGTATGACCACAGCAATTGTCAAAGTAATGAAATAAATGCACACAATTTGAAAAATAACTGCTATTTCAAGGCTTCCCCATACCCACTGACTTAGCTAACGAAGCCACTATGGTGGGACCACTCTGGACCTCCCCAAGATACAAGGAAGGGTCAAAATCTGGCCCAGAGAGAGCTTCCATGACCCAATTCCAACATTCTTGATTGAGTGTTGTCCACTCTGATTGATAGGATTCATGCTCTATTTGGTAAGTATTTTTAATATCAACTCTGCCAACGTTCAAAATAGAAGATCCTCATCTTCTCTACCTCCTCATTCCTCCCACCCTGTACAACTCTGTGCTTCTTGTCCACCAATTCATTTTTCCCTTTCTTGTTTCACTTACTGCTGAATCCTTTCTGTTGTACCTTCAGTTTTACTGAGAACATTGAGAGCACCAGGCAGGAATTTCCGCTGCCATATCCTACAAATTTATGACGTTGAGTCCCACATTCAACAACTTTCCTTCAATTTCACAGTCTTCTAAACGAATATCCCTACCTGTAATTTGGATCCCATCCATTCCAAATTCTTTAAGAATCTTGTTAATTCAATGGTTTTCTTTTTACCAGTTTGTACCTAACCCCCCCTACCCCCACCAGCAAATGTATCTTCTCAGTTCTGCCATATTAAAATAAAAAGACCCTCTTTTTGCCACACAGTCCTCACTAGCTTATATCTCACCTTGCCTTTATAGACAAACTTTTTGAAAATTAATCTCTTCTCACTGAAGAACTGGTTTCCTCACCTGCCAGTTCCATTTCAACCCAGTGAAACCTACCTGCTGCATCTGTCACCCAACTGTAATTGCTTTCACAATGGTTTCCAATAATTTCCTAATTGCCAAATTCAACCTCTTTATTTTCCATTCTTATGTTATTTGAACTTCAGTAGCACTTGACACTGTTAACTATTTCCTCTTTTGCACACTCTGTCCTCCCCTGGTTTGGGTGTCATTAGTCTCACCAGTTTTTCTTCACATATCTGGGCCAATCCTTCTCAATCTCCTCTAGTTCTGTTCAAGCCATAACTCTTGGTATTTTCCAGTTATGTCCTCGTCTTTCTGATCTTCTCAAACTATTGATACATACTGACCCTGTGTAACTCACTCTAAAGTTGTCATTGAGTACCTTCCATGTGTTGATGATGTTCAAATTGTGTCTTCACTCTTCCTGCTCCACTATGTATCAATCCTTTTGCTTGTGTGGTCTATTTATATTTTTTTCTATTTTATTTTTTTAAATTTCAACTCCCACATGGATATTTACCATCACATTTCCACTACTAGCTTGTTTCATATGTATATAAACTGAATGATTTATCCACTCTCATAAATTTGCATGCTTTACCATTCTTTTTGTTTTTCAATAAATGGCACCATCTTCTTCCCGACCTCTGAAACAAGAATCCTAGGACTTATACTATATTTCCACAACTTACTCAACTCCTTCCACCTCATGATATTCACTCAATAACCAAGAACTATAACTTCTATATTATGATGTTTCATAGCTATATTATCTGGAATACTCATAGCTTATCTCCTTGTCTCCTATAAGCCAACGCCACCCTTATCTATCCCATTCTATCATCTACATTAGTTCCAAGATGACTTACTAATGAGAAAATTATGCCATGGCTTCCAATATAGGTTTCAGGATTAAGAGAACCTAAGGGTTTTCATGATTGGTTCTTTGTTTACCCCTCCATCATTATCACCTAATTCCCGTTTCAAGCTGCACTGCCATCCACCCATTAGATGCCTCAGCCATATGTGCAGTTTCCACAAGAAATCCATGATTTATTCTGTTTCTCTGGCCTTTTTCATGAAACTACATCTAACAACTTCAGTCTTTAATGAATGCCTAATAGGACTAATTCCCTGCACAATACGTTTGGAACCTAATCATTTATCATCTTCCATTTCAAAAAGTGACATATGTTTTTCTAGTCTCTTAAGACTGATTATGAGGACCCTGAGATAGGGATTGCATATTATGTTTAATTCTATTTTCTATAGCACTTAATGTGATTTTAAATATAAGGAGGTACAAAAAGTATTTGTTGGAAAAGAAATACATAAATCATTGAATAAATGAAAAGATTTTCTTTGAAACAAACCTTTACTTTTATGTTTTATTAGTAATTATCTGTTTCTTTTGGGTGACTGAGTTTAAAAATTTGAATTTTAGCTCAGTGGGAGAGCATTTTAAAAATCTGTTGAGAATGCATGATTTTTCATCATGTATAGCACTGAGATAAAGTCCTTTCAAAACATTTGAAGAGCTACAGATTTGGAAGTCCAGATTCACTTCAAAGGTTTGGTGCTTTTTGGATGTTATTTCAATAATAATGGAGAGTATAGCTTCATTAATTCATTCATAAAATATTACTGAATACTTACACTAAACTAATCATGTGCGAGGTGCTAGAGATTACAATGGTGAACAAAAAGAAACACACTCCATGCTCCAGTGAAATGTACAATCTTGTGGAGAAAACAAATTTAATACTTAACTAATCACATAAATGAATTAAAATTGTAAATGTTATAAGCACTATGAAAGAGAGGAACATGGTACCATAAACATAATAGAGAGACTTGATTTAGGCAGGGTGGTTGTAGAGGAAGTAAGTGATGCTTGAACATAGATACACTTAGCTTCTCTGAACCTCAGTTTCTTCATCTCTAGAGTAGGAATAGAGAACTGCTGTGGCGTTTGAATAAAATAATATCTATAAAGGGCTTTGGAACTGCACATTATTATTTCCACTGGATTTAAATCTCCTCTATGTGTCATGTTTCTTTCTCTTCCAAAAGAGATAGGACTTTGTTGTAAGTAATTAAATCATAAAGCCTCAAAAAGTCTTTGTTCATTGAACAAAATGCTTTATAACTTTATATTCTGAAGAAAATAAATACACTGCCTGTGACATTCAAGTCTTTAGCTTTTGATCTCATATGTTGAGTTTTCCAGAGATGGATCTCAGATCATTACACAATATATGAATATAAGTTAATCAGGTTAATAAGCAGAAATAGCTAGTAAATGAATGGATTTAATAAACTGTCACATACAGTCCCATCTTAGATCATACCTGTTTCTGGAAAAGGAGATGGTATGTCAAGCCTCAGTGTCTCTGCCACAACTAAGATGGGCTTCTAAGGCATCTTGCTCTGTCTCTATGTATCTCTCCTCATAATCTCTCCAACATGGTGGCATGACTAGCTGGACTCTTACGTGGCAACTCAGGGCTACAAACATTCATGTCCTGGAGAAAGAGAGAGCCAGGTAGAAACCATATCAACTTTTATGACCTAGCCTTGGAAGTCCGTAGCATCCTATTTATCAGAATTTGATTATGCATTTCAATATTCGTGAATACTACAAAAATGCAATTCTTAGTGTATTTTTTCTTTGACACATTATTATTTTAGAGTCATTCACAATAGGAGGAAGAGCTTTTAGTTCCTTAATTCTAAATAGGGGCTGATGGATTTAAAATGACATTTTCTCCTTAATTATTTTTTTACAGGCAGTGCCTTACAAAGGAATAACAACTTAATTACATTTGATAATTTGTCTTTTTTGAAAGAATACATGAAGTTTGGATGCCTTAACTAATCATACCAACAGATTCTGATTATAAATTGGAATTGTGGGAGAAAGAAAATATTAAGGATATGAGCATAGTAAATTGACTGAATAATGTAAAAGCCTCAAAATAAATTTAAAAATCTCAAGTAATTCCTTTCCAAATCTGAAGAAAAATTTCAAAATTTCATGGGAAGATACAAATTGACTTCCAAAATATTATTTAATGATTAAACATAGAAACAGAAAATTTTGACTGTTCAGAATTGAGAGATATTAGTTTGTTATAACTTCAAAAAACCCTAATTTGTGTGATCCCAGACAAAATTAATAAATGATGGGTTATGGGGTAAATGAGTATTAAATTGTCTGTAGAAATATCCATTCTTTCCTTTTTACTTAGTAACAGAAACGCCAGTTTTAAACTTGAAATAGCTTTTACATTTCTTGGACTCCTTTACGTCTAGGTTTGGCCAAATGACTAAGGAAAGTGTACAACTTCAAGGAAACTTAACTAACGGAAGAAGCCATGTTTTTCTTTATCCCTTACTCCCAAAGAGTGGTTAGAATATGGACTTGATGTGAGCACCCATTTTGGAGTACATGGTACCATATTAATGGTGGGCAGGGCAATGTGACTCACTGAGCCAGAATCGTTGATGGCTGTGGCTAGAGCTGTCCTGCCTGCTTAGGCTTTATGTGAGAGAGAAATGAATATCCATTTTGTTTAAGCCACTGTTATTTTGGCATTTTCTGTTATGTTCAGCAAAACCTAACCTTAAGGATAAACATGTTCTGTGTTTTTAAGCATCTGGTTCTTTCTCCTCTCTCTTTCCTGCTTCTTAGTTGGATTCTCTCCTCTTCTTCACCTTCACCCTCTTATTTAACTCATCTCTTTCTTTCTTTTGCTTCTGTTTCCCTCCATTCCCTTAAATATCAGTAATATATATTTTTTGGTTGAATCATCCCATAACAGTGAGAGTTAAAAGATACAGGCTTTATGTTCCTGTTCTTTTAAAGCCAGGAAATATAATATTTTGTATTTATTTTTCCTACAAATATAAAAACACCTCATCAGGTGAAATTTTTTTCTTGGCTGTGATATTCTATTGAAGGTTCTTATCCTCCACTAAGTCAGTGTTTCATGATTGACCAGTGTTTCCCTATCCTGGCTAAGGTCACATAAAGCTTATATTTATGACTTCTTCAAAAGTTGCAACAAATCAATATTTTCTTAAAGTTATGAGTTAAAACTCCCTGCCTCAAGGGTCTGTTCTGAAGTGGGGAACCCTTAAATACGAGTCATGGCTTAGGAGTAAAAAGTCTGTTAAAAACAAACATAAAACTCTTCACAGCTGGGAGTTGCCCTTTCATTTTTAGAAATTCATTCTAGTTTCCATATGTAATAAAGACTTAACCTCTGATCTCTAGTCATATCTCACAGGTTTTCACTAAAAAGTGGCTGGCAGAAAATACACCCCTTATAATTTCAGCTATATTAAATTGTCATTTTAAGGTATTCAAAATGCAATAAACAGAATATAATAAACCAGAGTACTTAACATCCATCCCTACTGAACACTTAGCCATTATCCTAGGACTAGACCAGATTCCTCTTTTTCATCTCTATTAAAGGATGACTCCAACCACACAGTCAGGTGATGTACTAAACCTAATTGTGCAGGGACATCTTTTAGAACAGGATTTTACACTGTTTCTCAATTTTCAAAAAAATGTCCTTTTCTTTTTCTTTCCTCAACAATTAATTTGGTGTAAAGTCTCATTTAACATTTTTTGAAGATGTAAATTAAACTCTTCTGTTATATTTAGAAAAGATTGAAAGCACTATGCGCTTCATTCTTCCGTACTTATTTTTAAATGATATAGATTTTAGTTTGTAATGACTCTGGCTGTAACTGAGAAATCTGTTTAGTTTTATAAAATGGGGTTTTATTCTATAAAACAACTCCAGATTCTTCCTATTAAATATATATATATATATATATATATATATATATATATATAGAGAGAGAGAGAGAGAGAGAGAGAGAGAGAGAGAGAGAGAGACAGAGAGGGAACCCAATAACTCAACTCTTAAACCCAGCTATTATATAAAATTTTATACTAATTCTTCCAATTTTTGTGTGTTGCTGGACAGATTAGCCTTACTGCTGTACCTGTTAAATGGTGGCTAAAAAAAAAGTGTATACTATTCTGAAAGATAAAGTACAACACATTATAACACAGCATAAGCCCTTTGAAGGTTTATCCCTATCTCCAGTGTCTATATGATACCTGAGATATTGGGTCATGTCAGATACCCCTCCCCCAAATATTTGCTATAGGAAAAGCATAGATGAACATATTCTGTAAATATTGAAAACCTCGTATAAATCTATTTTTAAAATTTCCTTTATATTGTTGTGACTCCTTTCTCCTGCTGTTTTTTTCTGACTCCATGGTCTTTGTTCATTTTGTCCAAAGACAATGCTGACAATAATGGGAAAATTAGAATTATGGATTTTGGGTATTTTCCCTGCTGAAATGAGTAGGAAATGCAATGCAAAAAAGCAAAAGCAAAAACACAACAAAATGAAAACTAAAACCACTAAAAACCCCCATGAGATAAAGTTTTATAAGGTTAAAATCCAGTTATCAAGGAAATCCACCATTGAATCAATTAACAGAATTTGCAGAAATAACAGGTGAATGATGAGGAATTATCACCCACTCAGTCACAATCCCAGGACCTGATAGGACACAAGTTTCCTTATATTTTTTTCCCCTTAGTGTTCCTAGGAGAGAAGGGGTAAAAGGAGGAGAAGAGATGGGGCTCTGTTCTAAATTTTCTTTTTCTATACTCTCTCACTGGATGACAGCGTTCAGTACTATGACCTTAAAAACCATGTACATGACATTGACTCCAGAATGAATATCTTTACTTCATATGTGAACGTCAGGCTTATTTATCCAATGAACTACTTGGCATCTCCTCTTAGGCATGTCAATATTAGTATACCCTCAACAGAAGCAATCATCACTTTTCCTACCCTATTCCCACAATGTCCTCCACCTTCCCATCAAATTAAATAACACAGTCCATTCAGATGTTCATACCAAAAACCAGAGAATTATTTTTAGACATTCTATTCTCTTATCCTGTATTCATTCTGTCCCCATGGTAAGTCAACTCTATCTCCAAAAGACATCCGGAATCCAACCCCCTCTCTCCACCTTTGCAGATACTACGGCAATCCTCGCCATCATCGTCTCGCACCTGGAATGCTGCAACAGTCTCCTATGTGTTTCTTCTCTTACCCACCTTCCTCGTCTCAATACACAGTTTATTCTATACATGGAGGCCAAAGTAGTACTTATTTTGTTGTTGTTGTTGTTGCGTTACGCGGGCCTCTCACTGTTGTGGCCTCTCCCATTGCGGAGCACAGGCTCCAGACATGCAGGCTCCGCGGCCATGGCTCACGGGCCCAGCCGCTCCGCGGCATGTGGGATCCTCCCGGACCGGGGCACGAACCCACGTCCCGTGCATCGGTAGGTGGACTCTCAACCACTGCGCCACCAGGGAAGCCCCAAAGTAGTACTTTTTAAATGCAAATCAGATTACGCCACTGCCTTTTTTCAACCCTCCCTGTGTCCAGATCTTTAACTTAATCTTATACTACTTTTACTCTTGCTCATTATACTTCTGCCACCCTGATTTTGTCTATTATTCAAATGCATCAAGTGCTGTCCCACCTTGAGACCTCTATCCTCTGCCTGAAATGTTCTTCAAAGACAGTTCCACTAACAATCCTGTTGCTTTCTCTCATGACAACCTTGGCTTTCCTTAAAGGAGCTGCAAAGTTTCAGAGTCAAGATCTTTGTTAATTTATTGTAATTTTATTCTAGAGTATTCTTTCATTAGATATAAAATCTATTCTGTTACTTCATGTTTCTTCCCTGGGTATCTTTTCTGAATGCTCCAACCAAATACTCTCAGCTATTCACTCTTCCTAAGAAAGTATATCTCTTTTTCAGGTTCCAGGCAACTGGAAACTTTGAAAGGGAGACAAAATCTCACACAATTGAAATCAAAGTAGTTTCCTATAGGACAATCATTATGATCCTACATAAGCAAGTCTATTTGTCCACCCTCCAATGTCTTTCAAGAGAGGATTCCAGGTAGACTAAAACAACAATTAATTCAATAAAATCACAATAAAATAGAAAAAAATTAGAAGGGTGGGAAAGAAAAGACAAATATGCCTACAATGAGGGCCCAGATATTTCCGGTAGTTGTATTCCAAATTGGGCTCTGAGTTTTCTGGCAGAGAAGATGAAAGCAGAGCCTAGATGTGTTATACCTTTCTTATGATCAGAGAGAAGAAAACAAAATTCTGTGGTTCCTTAGAATGATTAAAGCTTTTTCCTGCCCTAATTTCATGGCACTCTTTCTTAGAATGACCCTATTGCTGAGAGAGCAACATAAAACAACAAACAACAAAAACTATAACCATAAAACAATAATAATAACAAAAATAACAGCAATAAAACCAATGCGGTGGCACTGATTCTGTGGAAGGCTAAAGTAATAAGTTTAAAATATATAAGCTGCTGAAAATGATTCATTTCCCCAGGTCACATACAAAGACATATTCAATTATTGCATCCTGTGGTAGTAAACTTTTGACCAGCTCTCAGCAATCCATGATGTGTGCAGTGGGAGCGCTTAATAATTGCTGAGCCAAGCTTTCGAAGCACCCAGGCTCCTCCTGGATTGTAAGTATTGAACTTTTGAAAGCTGCTATCTAATGATCTGGTACTTCATCGTGCTTAGTCTGATTCAGTACTGATTAAGTTCTCAGCCTTTCTGAGTTCACCACTCTTTTCTGTCAGTTAAAGATGATTGCCTCCATTTCTGTGCCTTTTCTTGGAAAATGTATCCCTTTCAAAATGTTGCCTGAACCAATTTCCTGCATTTGAAGGCACAGCAAAGGTATGCTATAATGAAAAAGGGATCATCTATAACACAATTTCTTTGCCTCAAATAAGAACCTGTGGAGGTATAGATTTTAGATGGAGAAAACCGATACATAAACTTTTCCCTAGAAGCATTATACCTGAAGCCATGAAGAAAATTCTGTTGTGGTTATAATCCATGATCAGAGATTACATAACTCTCTGTACTCAAATTTTTGCCTTCCACAGTGAAAGAGGAAAAGGACAAAACAACTACATTATTTTTATTCTGGTTGTAGGATCATTGGATTTGAAATTGGTAAACTCAGATTTTAAATAGCTGTGGGTTTTCAGGTAAATATACTTGTTTTTCCCTGTGAACCTGCATTTCCACAAAAATAACTGGAGAGATTGGACTAGGTCAGTGTTCTCAGCTTTATCACAGCCAGCATCCCCTTTTATAACAAATATTTCTAATGTCCTCTTTATTCCTGAAATGAAATTCATATACAATAGAACCTACAACAGGTATGATTACCAGCAAAATAGGTAAAAAGACCTATCTTTAAAAAAGACAAATTTTAAGAAAAGGAATTTCTAATAAAATGTGTATTTCAACAGGCAAATGTTCAGGTACGACTCTACAGAAGGACATACTGACATGGTCATAAAATTGTATTTGCTTACAGTGAATGTCTGGATTTATCCAAACGTCTGGTGTCTATCAGGTGATCAGAAGCCATTCTATAGAAATATAGAAAAATAAAAGAAGAGCAATAAAAGCAGGTCAGACTTATCTGTATATGGTAGGGAAAAGAGAGAAATGACCTTAACTGAAAACAAGTTAACATGCCAAGGCAAATTAGAGACAGAGAAATAGATACAATGAGGGAGCATATTATAATTTCCAATGAAATGGGCCTTATCTTTTAGTGTAATATCCAAATAATTCTTTATTTTATGACATGGAAAGTGGTAGTAATAGAAAAAGTATGCCCTATCTTGAAATCTTTCTATGGGCCTCGAATACCTGAAAGGACCTAGAAACTGTATATTTTGACATGTGGTGGGCATAGAAGACAGATTGGAAAAATAAACAGTAATGACAAGGATGTAGAGATGCGCAATAGATCTCTGAGAATAATATTAGACTAAGATTAAAAACCAACTAGCAGGGCCTCCCTGGTGGCGCAGTGGTTGAGAGTCCGCCTGCCGATGCAGGGGATACGGGTTCGTGCCCCGGTCTGGGAGGATCCCATATGCCGCGGAGTGGCTGGGCCCGTGAGCCATGGCCGCTGGGCCTGCGCATCCGGAGCCTGTGCTCCGCAACGGGAGAGGCCACAACAGTGAGAGGCCCGCATACCGCAAAAAGAAAAAAAAAAAAAAAAAAAAAAAAACCAACTAGCATACTCAAGTTAATGATTTCAATATATAATTTTTACATCTGTGCTGTAATAGGGTGTATGTAAATATTTTGAAATAATTTACATTAATGAAATGCAGAGAGATCTCTGATTTTTATATCTCTTTACTAATTGAATAATATTTGGTTCTAAGTTTATTAAAAGAAGTTTCAAATCTCCTCTGTTACATATTTACTTGTGAAATCTGTAAGTGCAGGCAGATAGAGGTGTGTGGTATTTGGTGCTGGCATTGACCCTGCTAATGACTAATTTTTGGTGATAGGATTTTCAAAAATGTTAAAACAACTCTTGTTAAAGCCTGATCACAATGAAGTTTAAATCTCTTAAATAGCACTAGAATATTCAGTGTATATTAAAACCATGCAAAAATAGCTTTTTTTTTTTTTTTTTTTTTTTTTTGCGGTACGCGGGCCTCACTGTTTCAGCCTCTTCCGTTGCGGAGCACAGGCTCTGGACGTGCAGGCTCAGCGGCAATGGCTCACGGGCCCAGCCACTCCGCGGCATGTGGGATCTTCCCGGACCGGGGCACGAACCCGTGTCCCCTGCATCGGCAGGTGGACTCTCAACCATTGCGCCACCAGGGAAGCCCCAAATATAGCTTTTTATACATAAAATGGGTCTAGTTTTCTGACTCAGAAAAATATACATTTCCCACCTACATTACTTCCTATCTAGAGCTATAGTTCTCAAAGTGTGGTCCCTGAACCAGCAACATCAGCATCACCTGGGAACTTGTTAGAAATGCAAATGACCTGACCCCATCCTAGGCCCACTGAATCAAAAACTGAGAGTGGGGACCAGCACTCTGTGCTTTAACAAGCCCTCCAGGTGATTCTGATGTAGGCTAAAGTTTGAGAACCACTGATCTTTAAGGGATATTTGCAAGTTACAGAGGATGAGAGATAAGTCTTCATTTTGGGCAGCTGTCCCACACATTATAGGGCATCTAGCATCTCTGACTTCCACCCACTAAATACCAGTCAGATCCCCAGTAATTGCAACAACTCAAAGATTGCACCCACAATTTTCTATAATGCCCCTGGAAGGAGATATTTTTCCTGAGAACCACTGAGTTAAATAATGACTGAAGTCCATCTATTACTTTCATGGAGGCAGTAGGAAACTAAGAGGCAACGCAATTTAGAGCTGATAAGTTCAAAACCAAACATTTAGTAAGATTGCAATGGGGTATCTGTCTGGAGGCTAGACTTGTATTTAAATGTAGGTGTTGCTGAGTCTCATTCTTCAGAGGTGATTTTAAAGTGTAATTTAGCAGAAGGAAGTGGAAGGGCATAAAGTGAAGCAGAAATAAATTCTAGTTCTAAATGTCCCAGGTTATTGGTTCTTTTACTTCAGATTTCTCTTGAAGGTTCTAAAGTACGGTTGGTTCATGCTATTGGTTAGTTTACAGTTGAGAAGACAATTTTCATGACAGGGATTTGGCTCGGGTGGAGGAGGATTTGTTAACCCTTATTGCTTTGTCAGCTTTCTATAAACCCAATCTATAGAATTCCTCAATCCTGTCTAATGCAAGAACTTCAGGGAGTTCTTTAGTCAGACTCATGACAAATACTGAAAGACTCAAGATTTTGTAATGGAGTTCCATTACTAGCGGTACTTGAACTAGCCGTCACCACAAACAGAGTTTAAAATAGCTAATGTACTACATATTGAGAATAAGAACTAAATCTCAGATTACGTTTATCATATTGGTCAGGGTATAGACTTACAGTTAGCGTTTTGAGGTGAAATATTAATGAAAGCCTAATGTGAATTCCTGATAAATAACAGGAATAAATGGCACTTGGTGTTTCAATGATTTGTCTCTTTACACAACTTTTTCTTTGTTTTGACTAATTTTCTCCTCTCCAGAAAATTAACAAAGGAAAAATAATTCAAGTGAAATGCAGCCTTGTGACTTTAATGCTAATCAAATAATTTGCTGATAAGAGTAGTTCAGTTTTAAGATAAACTGCTGATGTGACAGCTCTCTAATTAATCAATTGAACTCTTGACAGAATCCAAGAAGGAAAGATATCCTCCTTCGAGCTTCCATGGCATTTTCTGAAGCTTTCATTTTATGAATGTTCAATAAATTTGTGAGCGACTTCTGAAATCAATGTCAGTTTCCTTTTTCCTTTGTTTCTTCTTCTTAGTGTTTATCAATATCGACAATTCCCATTTAAGGTGTTAAACCCCTCAATTAACCAAGAAACTTGTATTGCATATGTGATCTTAAATCAGGTCCCTGTCTCTTTTTTATGCATTCACAAACAAGGACTGAGCAACTAATGTGGGATAATCTCAGTGCTAGTAGTTGGTGATACAAAGGTAAGTAAGACACAGAAAGATTAGAAATAAGATAACGCCACAAGCGTAATGAAACCTAAGTGCAGAGCAGAGATGAAGCACAAAGGAGGGTAATTTTGATTCATTCTGACAGTCAGTGAAGAGGTGACTTTCATGTGTGGATGAAGAACAAATGAACTTGACCCAGACAAGTAAGGTAGAAATATCCTTACGCTGAAAAGAAGCAGTTCACAGCTTTACAGAACGTATTATATGCTTAACATTCTACAATATTGCCAGATTGATGTAACCTGAGTGTTTTTTTCCACTGTTAAAAAATTTTTTTAATTCTGACTTTTAGTAACTGACAATAATTCACAAGTTCACAACTTACTTGATTATTCCTCTATATTTAAATGTTTAGGGTGTTTCTATTTTTTCATTTTAGAAAATCTACTGTGTATAGCTTTCTTAAAGTTCTGTTTGCAATTATATCACCTTGGGAAGTGAGGAAAAGAAAACAGGTGTTAGTCTGTGTAAGAAATTGCTTAAAGAATATTGTATATAATTATCACACATTGTAAAAGGGAGAAAATTATTCACAATATTAGTTTTTAGAGGATATACAGAGACTCAGAGTTACTTTCTGTACACTACACAATTTTATAGGTGGGTAAGACTATCTATAGCAAATATATTTGTTTCATTACAACTAATTTATTTTGACTCTGTATACATTTTGTTGTACAGTAACACAATCAGGCAGTCCACAGACTGCACATCAAAATAGGAGGGCTAGGTGTCATGTCTAGAATTAAATCTAATTTCTGTTTTAAGCTACTGTTTAACTTGATGGCAGAGAAACTTAATTTGGGTTATTCTAGGTAAACTCAGTAAATTCTGGTTTGTTTTGAGTCACTTCAGTATTATTCCATTAAATTGATATATAATTTTTCCCTTTCCCTTTTTCTTATAGTTGTGTCTCAATGCAGGGGGAATGTTAGGTGTAGGGAGAGGTGGATACATGGCATCAGGACATCAGGAGAAATTAACAGGACACAGAGACCCATATCCATTGAAATGCAGAGTCCCACCTCGTCTTTGGCCATTATTATCCCTTCATCTAGTATCTGCTGAGGTGTCCATGTTTTTAGTTGGGCTGAACACTCTGCACCTGGGAAACCTCTATTATAGGATAGAGGGTCTAAAGTTCTGTATCCCCAGTTAACTTCCTGTCTATCTCTGAGGCCTGGGGAAGGGGTGGGGCCTCCCTGGGGCCAAAGACAACCAGCTCCAGCTCTATTGTGCCCATGTGACATGGGGAACTCCTGCTGCGGTCTCTCAGGGTCTCAGCTTTATTATAATTACTTATTTTTGAAGGGGTTATATAGTTCTCCTCTATTAGCGGGTCACCAAACATCCTGTGGGGCTCCTGTACCCTCTCTCATAATGCTAGCTAGGGGTGCATTCGGGGCTCAGTCTTGGAGATGCCCTTAAGGACCACATCTGGCTACTGTTCAACTCATCTTCCACCTGTAGCCCAGAGATTTTCATTTTAAAAATTTCTTCTCTGGTGAGAAATAATAGCTCAGCCATCATTGTCCCATATTTTTCTGTCTTATAACTTAACCATTAATTTTTTTACTAGTTTTGTTTTTTTCATTAAAGGCTGGGAATTTGACACCCTTTCTTGCTGTCTCCCCCTGAGGGAAGTGGAAGCTTTAGGTCTAAAAGCCTAAAAAAACAGCATTTTCTGCCTGCCTCTCCCCACTAAGTACAACTGTAAATCTGGAAATGATGCAAGAGGCAACCGAAAGAGAACTCTGAATGGCGGAAAGAGGAAGGTGGATTGGTTAGGGGAACCTAGGACCAGAGGAACGACACAGCAGCAGGACCTCTTACTACTCCCACCCAGCTGAAGAAGGCAACTCGTGCCTGGCATTTCCCACCCTCAATCTGGCAATAGAAGACAGCCCAGCTAGGCTCATTCCTCACCCAGATTGATGGAGCCCAGCAGACAACATCATTAGAATATGCAGCATCCATAAAGGATGAATCCACTGGGAGCCCTACTGAAAATAAGTGGCCAGGGAAGCTCTCTCTTTTCCCACTAGGCCTGAGACTCCCTTTTTCCACCCAGAGACACCCAGAAGCTTGGTGGCACTGGCCAGGGGTTTTGACACAAGTGGTTGGGACAAGTAAATCTCTTCATCCCAGGGCTGAGACTCCCCTCCCTCAGTGAGAGATATGGGGGCGGCCAGGGGACACAGGTGATTGGGGATCCTGCCATAATAGCAGCTGCCATGAGAGTGCTCTGTGGGCCTCAGATCTTTTCTCCAAATCTAGAGGCACCAAGGCAAACTCTTTCCCCTATGAGAGCACCAGAAGGGACCAGTGGGAACCCCAGAGGCACCAAATCAACCAAGCCAACCAAAATCACACTGCAAAGCCTCTGAAAATTTTGTCATTATTGGAACCACAGCCCACAAAAGTAGGCGAGGATCTGTGTGCTAAATTTAAACAAGGTGACTGCCTATTAAAATAAAAGATTTAAGTAAGACCGGAGTCTCCTAACACAATAGACAAAATATCCAGTATATAATAGAAAATCACCTGTCACACCTCAGACAGACATACCTCAGTCCCTCCTGTTATTTCCTGTTTCTTCTGGCAACTTGTTTCTGGCAACTGTTACACTCTATATAGATGATCATTTCTCACTAGTAGTGGTTATTCAAGCAGTGAGAAGCCAAGCTTTCTTAAAGCACTTTGTCTAAGGTGAACATAGAGCCCTCTCATATCCCAAAGCGCAGCTAAAACCAAATTGTAACATGTAACAAAACAGAATGGTTGTTGTACTCCTTTTCTAGGGCTTCATAACACATTACTATAAACTTGGTGTAATAAACAACAGAAATATATTCTCTTATAGGTCTGGAGTCTGGAAACCTAAAATCAGAATGCCAGCAGGGCCACACTCCCTATGAAAGCTCTAGGGGAGAATCCTTCCTTGCTTCTTCCAGCTTCTGGTGTTCTTTTGCTTATAGACACATAACGCTAATCTCTGCCTCTAGAGACTGACTCTGCATTTTCCTCTCCGTGTATCTGTCTCCTTTTCTGTCTCTTATAAGGACACTCTCATTGGATTTAAGGCCCACCCTCCCTTATACCGTATGATCTCCTCAGTCCTTACCTTGATCATATGTACAAAATTCCTATTTCCAAATAAGGTTACATTCTGAGGTTTTGGGTGTATGTAAATTTTTGGAAGATACTATTCAATCCACTACAATAGAGAAGAGAATTACAATGCATAGCAGAAGAAGAAGAAAAAAAGAAACTAAGTATCACAGCTTTCAGAATTCTACTGTTTTACAGTGCAATGCAAATGAAATACCTTTCTTGCCAAAATATCTGCAGGCTCAATTAAGACATGGATTTGACTTACTAAATATTATAAATAACAACAAAAAACATGGAAGGGGAAAATAGGACATAAGTAGGATTACTAGGCATGGCACCTTACATATGTTCATAATAGATATGTATTCTACATTAGATAACCAGTATTTGTATATTTCATTTATTCCCTTTTATGTTCTTATGCTCCTCTAGGGAAAAGACCATATGCCTCATTCATCTTTGCCTAGCAAAAAATTTTCCACTCTAAGTGCTCAAAAAAGATGCCTTTGAAATTTGTATTAGTAAGTCCAGAATACACCAGAACACACACAATATAGCGATAATCTATGTTAAAATAGAAAAGATACACATGTGAATGCTTTCACCTGTAAATAGAGAAATCCACCTCAATCAGCTTAATCAGAAATACTTTTTAAATTCCCATTACAGAAAGCAAAGAGGTAGAACAAGCTTTGATATGGATTGGTACAAAGGCTCAATGATTTCATCAATGTTTGCATCTTAAGGCTGATTCCCCTGTGGTTGGCAGATAAGTGCCAGGAGCAACTGATAAAGACCTCTTAGAAACCTCTTTCAGCCTTCTCTTCTTACAGGTGAAGGAACTTGTCCCCAGAGAAATTAACTATCTGGCCCAGAGTAACAATGACAAAAAGCTGCTCATGTAAAGTAACTATTCTACCTATAATGATTAATTTGGCAGGAAAACAAGCTTATTCATTAATGCATCATCACATCACCAACTTAAGTCCTCCACCAAACAAAAGAAAACAAAAACAACAAACACATTTTCAGGTAACAGACATGAAGCAATGAGCTGATTTGTTGTTTGCTTTGTTTGTTTTCATAGCAACATCTATTCACCTGTATACATCTATGATCGTATGTGAGCGCCTCATTTCTCTCTCCAGTGAAGAAAGCACCATAAAGAGGTGAATGGAAATAGAACTAGAATTAGAATAAAAATCAACAGACAACTTCTATTCTCAGTGAGGCCATTTTCTACGTGTGTGACAGTGGGCAAGTCAGGTAGATCATTAATGTGACCTCATAATATGTCCTCTATTTTCCTACTTAGTTTTGTCTCGTGTCAATTTTCCCTTGGTTTACCAGCTCACTAGTCCCCCATGAAAGGGTTAACTTCCTTCTCACCTAAAGCCTTCCTAAATCTATGCCTAGTCCATTCTTCCTTTAATTTTTGCCCAGGTTCCTAATCATCCCTGTGGTTTCAGTTTCAATGTCTCTTCTTCCGAGAAGGCTTTCCTCACCTTCCTATCTAAATTAAACCATCCTGCTGTGATCTCTGATCATACTCTCTTATTTTCTTCACAGAATTTGTCATTCTTAATAATATAACATACTTATTTCCTGTCTCTGCTATTACATTTAAGACTCATGAGTACAGAATCCATGTCTGTTGTTTTTTTTTTTTTTTTGCGGTACGCGGGCCTCTAACTGTTGTGGCCTCTCCCGTTGCAGAGCACAGGCTCCAGGCGCGAAGGCTCAGCGGCCATGGCTCACGGGCCCAGCTGCTCCGCGGCATGTGGGATATTCCAAGTCCGGGGCACGAACCCGTGTCCTCTGCATCGACAGGCAGACTCTTAACCACTGCGCCACCAGGGAAGCCCCCATGTCTCTTTTATTCATAGGCATATCCTTGGTGCCTCTCTTGTCCAACACCCAGAAAATCCTCAATAAGAATTGATAAATAAATTAGTTAAATTCTCAAGGTCTTGATTTCCTCCTCTGTAAATTATGAATAATGATCACAGGGTTGTTACAATCAATGTGAATTAATATATATTTTGCAGATAGTAACCCAGTATAAGGTGTTATTATTTAAATAAAACTAGCTGCCGTTACTAATAAACTAGTGTGTCTCAGTATAAAAGTTTACAGGTGTTTTATAAGCATACTTCTCTACCATTTAAAATATGCTGGACAATGTGCAATTCAAAGCTTTGGACCTGAGGTGGGCCTAGTAAAATATGTAAATTTCCTGGGGGAATGTTATCTGTCTTCCAATTATGATCCTGATTGAGAATGCTGCAGTTGGAAGAAGTGGTTTACAATGACAAGAGATGCTAGTTGAACTGTAATGAGTGGACTTATCATGTGGGGCAGGAACCAAGGTTATCTGCGTCCAGGAAACAGATGGCATTCCAATTCAACAATGCAAATCCATATACTGCTTATGAAATAAATGAATTCAGGAGATTATAAAGTCAAGCCATTTACTTTTGAGGTGAAATTATTGGCTGAGTTTCTAATAATTTGGCTTGTCATTCCCAACATCTGTTACATTTGCTGTTATATCACTTAGCTCCTGATGACAAATTGAACAAGATCAGAGTTGGTGCATGACAACTAATAAACATCTTCATGGGTAAAATTGGTTTACATCAAATGCAGGGCAGTGGCATCACAGTGTGCAGTTTCTTGGTAGAAGCCTCTCCATTTTTACCATCTTTACATAATTCTTGCAATACTCATGAATTCCTAATTTCATCCATCCCTCCCAGAAAAGATCTTAATTTTAATATCCTACTGGTAAAAGTAGCCCTAAAAGAAAGATGTGTAATATAATTACGAGAATATCTGATACATGTTTTCTGATGTAGGATTATCTATCACAGTCCTATCTATCATGAAACTGAAAAAAAACTGCATTGAAAGAATACAAAATGATTTAGCTCTGCCTTCTGCTTGGCCCATCTGCTGTTATTTTTTCCCCCTACTGGCAAAATGTTAGACAATATTTCAACTTAGCATCTCATAGGCAGTTACACAACAGAATAGATATACTATATTCATGTTCCATTTACTTTTTAACTCTAAACTACTGTGTTTTTCCCCTCAGTTAACAGCAAGGCTAAGTTGATCATCATGCTTTATTTGATACAGCTTCTTCATCTCCTAGTAAAACAATCACATTACTTATCTAGCTTTCCTTTATACTATGTAATGGATAAATTGGAGTTCATTGATACTATTGCTCCACAGATGAAAATACTTCTGTATAATGTTATAAAAGATGCAGTTAATTTTAGGTAAGGACGATAGTCTCAGGAATCAAACATAGAATATGTGCCAGCCATTGAATTATACATTTAAAATAATTAACTCGTATCTGAAACAGACATTCAATAACATAAGTTCATAATTTCCTACTAAGGATAGACCAGGTACTACAAATAAAACCTTCATTTTGGTAAAAGTGAACAAACACTGACTTCAGTTCTGTTGTGCATTTATTATTCTCTCATTCATTAAATTTTTAACTTAACCTGAATGACCTCAGGTCTCACCAGCTTTGGGTAAGTATGAGGTTGCATGAACTTTAACACTCAGTTTCCCATGACTCTTAGCTCTAATTTTCATGGTGGCAGAACCTCAACTTGCTTAGTACTTCCTGAGTAGACACAATTATTTCTGGGAATCCCCAAAAAGGAGTTTATATGATCTCTGAATAAATTATTTCATGTTCTTCTGATCTATTTGCCAAAGATCTGATGCCCAAAAGCCACTTAAGGGAAGGCCCTCTGCATCAGCCTGACTGAGGGGACTTCCTGTAAGAGTGGAATTTTGCTGGGTGCCATGTCCTCCCCTATTACTTGGTCAGAATAAAGATTTTTTCCTAACCCTCTCAGCCCACAGACTATGGTAGTGTAGGACAATTACTTTGCACCTACCTCTGTGAAATTCTGCCATGAGGACCTCTAAATTAGCACTTCTTTCCCAAAGTTTTATAACATTCCTTCTTATGATCCCTTTAGCTTCTTCCCATTGTTGCTCTTTCTATCTAGGTCAGATCTAGCTCTTAGGATGGATCAGAACAGGTGTACCTTGTCTTGCATTTCCTTATCTCTCCAAATATCAGTGCAAAAAGAAAAGAAAAAAAGTAAAAGTAAGAAATGGTTTTCTTTCTTTTTATGTGCTATAATCTATTCCAAGTAAAACTGAAAATGCGTATCAGTACTAGTAAATTGATTTCCAGGTGTCCCATATCCACTGTTGTGCAAAGAACGAGTCTGAGTCCCAATTTTACTCAGAACAAAGAAATTATTGAGCACCTACTCTGATCCAGGCCTGTATTAAGCACTGGATCAGAAATAAAAATGAGACTCAGTCCCTGCCTTCTTCAGTGAGCTCTTAGTTTGAGAAATGGCATACAATGATGAAAATAAAAACTAATTAAGTACAGTGTCATAAATGCAATATTAAAGAGAACTAGGTATTGTTGCGGACATATATGGGAATGAGTAATTTGGTAACGTACAGCATTTAGAGAAAAGATTCTCAGAGGAACTAAGGTGCATTGGAGTAGTATTTCGGTGGCTGTATGAAAAGGCTGACTTGAATCTCATTAACTAGAGAAAGAGATTAAGGTCACCCAGCAATACAATGAGTAAAGTCAAAGCATTCTCAAATGCTCACAGGCCTCTTTGGGAAATAGAAGTTCTGTGTGGCTGGTATGTAAGGTAGATCAAAGGGAATTGGAAGGAGAAGAAGTTTGCAGCAAGACTGTGAAGGGATTTTTATTGCCAAATTGAGGTGGGGTAACTTTACCCTGTAACTTTACCCTGTTAGATGATAAGTGGCTGTTGGAGTCTTTAAACAAGGGTCTGACCTACAACTGTGTGTTAAGTCATAACTGGAAGAACTTTGCAAAATGGGTTGGAGCAGGGAGAAACTGGTGGCATGAGGATGAGTTGTAAAGAGTCAGAAATAATGATACACATGGGATAGAGAGAGAAAATTTTTGAGATGTTTTAGAGTTTGGATGTGGGAAGGAAACAGAGGGAGTAATCATTGCTGGTTTTGAAGTTTCTAACATGGGATATTAGAAGAAAGGTGCTATTATGTGTAAATAAAAACAAAGGAATAGGTATTTAAAACTCCAAATAAAAAAAAATTAAGAGTTGTTTGATAGATAGAATAATGCTCCTCAAAGATGTCCATGTCCTAATCTCTAGAACCTGTGAATATGTTAGCTTACAGGGTAAAAGGGGCTTTCCAGATGTGATTTGATAAGGATTTTGAGATGGGGAGAGTATCCTGGATTACTCAGGTGAGTTCAATGTAATCACAAGGCTCCTTATGACAGGGAAGCAATAACATCAAAGTCAGAGAAAGGAGATGTGGTGATGGAAGTAGAGGTTAGGGTGATGTGCTTTGAAGATGGAAGAAGAGACAGTAAGGCAAGGAATGCTGGTAGCCCCTAGCAACTAGAAAAGGTGAGGAAACAGATTATCCCTGAGAGCCTCCAGAGGTAATGCAGCTCTGTAGACATCTTGAATATAGACCCACGTCTGCATTCTGACCTGAAGAACCATAAAATATTTTGTGTTGTTTTAAGTCCTGAAGTTTTTGCATTACAATCTGATATATCCAGATGATTTCTGTGCATATTAACTAAAGGAACTTCAGTATTTTTTCCTCCATGGAATAAAGATAAAACTCTCTAGTATCATTGTTATTTGTATTTATATCTCAGATTACTTAAGAACAGATGAGAGTATTCCAGGTAAACAGCCTGTGCAAAGGCCCACATTCAAAATGCCTAAGAGGGAATCTCTGCTTAGGGTCCCCTTTGCTTGCTTTTGGCCAATGTTGCTGACAGTCTTCATGTCTGTTCACTAGCTCTACCAGCCCTGTAGAAGTTAAAGCCCCTTGGCAGGCAATGGTTGCCAGTTGTTTCTGGGTCGTTTGATTCTAGTTCCTGGAACTTTCTCTGTAACTCTTGCTCTGATGACCTAGCCTGGACTCCCTTTTCTTGAACGTATTCCCTAGCAATACTGATTCTGTCGCTTGCAAGCTGATCAGAATCAGAATACTGATTCTGTCACTTGCAAGCTGATTCTGTCACTTGCAATATATAAATCTCTGGGTTAGAGATTACTCATCAGTTACTCATCCATAAAATGGGAACAATAATGGCAACTTGACTGAGTCAGGATTCTGAGGGTGTCACCTGGCTTTTTGATATGGCAGTAACAGCTTAAAGACACCCAAGTTCAGGGTACCCAGAGTAAGAGCCCACTTCTCCTAACCTCCTTGCTGGAGAGACCCAGACTACATGGCTTCTTATTGCTATTTTCTCACCCCACAAGCCTTCACATCTGACTGCTGGATGAGAGATCCATATGTCTTCTAGATGTATAAGTGGGCTGAGAGTGAGGACATGAAATGAATTTCTGTTAGAAGGCTTGGGGTATAGTTGGTGTTTGAAAGACTTCCCAGGGGCAGGTCTTATCATAAATTACAACTAATTACAGGGGTTGAAATAGATGGCACTAAAATTGAAAGCCTATATATTTTCTCGTTTGCCTTCACTTGTAGCAGGTGCACATTTTTTAGATACACCCTTTTCACTTTCCTGTTCACCCTCCCTAGTTCAGTCCCCACCACTGACTTGAAGATCTAAGTAGGTGGATGATGTGGTTTGTACAGAGTAGAAAATTTTCTTCTCCCCACTTCAAATTAATGACATACTGGCAACATATATCCTAAGGAATATGAACATTTTGATGTAGACATAGAGGAAAATGGACCCAATTAGAATCTACTGAGTACTTGGTATATGACAGGCACAGTGCTAGGTATTTTATATATATTCTTATTTAAAACTCATAACAGCTTTAAGATGTTGGTGTTAACATGTCCATTTTATGGATGATTAACCGATATTCTGATACTCAGTGAGATCCTATATATTGCTAAGGTGCACACAGCTAGCAGGTGTCAGTATTGAGATTAGAATTTAGGTCAATTTAATTCGTAAGTCAATGTTTCTTACTCTGCCCCAGGCAGAGAACTAATAGTCCTGGGAATTATTTTATAAGCTGTCATATGGGATCTAGTGCAGAAATCAGAACTTGAAGTGAGAAGATTTGGACATATACAAAATTTTGTACAAACTAGCTACGAGGGTTTGGACAAGTTTTTAGTCTCTTTGAGGTTCATTATTACTGGTGGCATCACACATAATGGTGAGTGGAAATAGCACTTGAATAAAAATCGGGTGTTTCAAGTTTGGGTTCCAGCTCTGAAATTAATTAGCTTTGTGGTTTGGGGAATATCACTTAACCTGTCTAGATTTTAATTTTTGGGGGTTTTTTATCTGTAAAATGAGAAGAATATAGAAGGCTTTTTTCTTTTAGGTCTGAAATTCTACAATACTAAGGGTTTCAGCTTCAATAATAGTTCCGCTCAGGCAGCTAATGGGAGCAATTCTAACAGCTCAGACTCCATCTTCCTTGAACAATGCAATACTATGCCGGCCAGCCTGGGCTCCAGCTAGATATATTTGCAGAACATCCTTTAGCTTGAAAGAGAAATTTATTGCTCAACCATCTGTTAAAATCAAGAAAAGGTTTGAAAATGTTTTCTATGTGCTTGACTAATCATGTTTTAGGGCCCTGTGGGTACTTTACAAATTACATGCCTTCCTTTCTTATTGGCATCATTAAAATTCTGGGATCTGTTTCCAAAATTTACCGGCTCTCTCTTTCTCTCTTACTGTTTTCCCTCTTCTATTTTTCCAGAGAAACTTGTTCAGAGTCTCAAACAGGACAGAGTAAACAAATATGACTCAAAATGAAGTTAGTCTGTAGCTAAGTAAGTATTTGTAATTTGCATTTGTTGACAAGGACTTGGCTGGTATCAGCCGTGAGAAGTTAAGTCATTAAGATCCAACTACCGAGTTGGAATTGTGGAACCTCTGGTTGCCACCCCACCCCACCAACCCTCCAAAAAAAGAATGATACAATATGGTCCTGTTCAGCCCTTAATTGCAAATGACTTACCCATGTGACCAGACTCAGGGGGAAGCTCTGGAACCCTCTCACCTCACTCTACCTTTCTACATCTTCTCAGCTCTCTCTCTTGCTTTATCTCTGTGTTTCATTTCATCCTTGCACTCAGGGAGTTAAGAGGTAGGAATTGACTCAGTTCTGTTATACTTCATAATCTGTCCCATTCCCTCTCCTGGTCGGGGGAATGCTCTTTTCTTTCTGTAACAGGAAAGCTGAATTCCTCCTTAGGTGCTGCCCTTAGGGACGTTCTCAAGTGCTTCTATCAGATTTTGTTATGGTGGGATGGTGAGGTTCTTTCTTCTTACCTTCATCTCCGTGCATGTCCATCTCCTGGGTCCACAATCTCTGCTCTTATAAAAGGGAAGCTTACATATTTCCAGGACAGTTGAAGGGCAGGCTGTGCATCAATGATTTGAGGATGGTGGGAGGGGATCCCACTCACTGACAGCTGATTCTTTGGGTCCTTACACTCTATTTCCACAACCTCTGGAGCAGCATTTCTCAATCTTCTTACCCTAGAGGGACTATCAAAATATAGTAGGGTGTCAGGAAATCACTGCAAAAAAAGTATTATAGCAATAGTTCATGGTACCTTAGGATTACCAGTAAGTAGATGCAATTTTCCTACAATAATTGCCAATGTTCTTTTGAATAGAGAATGATATTTTTCTGTGGACCTATTTATTTGGCTAAATTATTAGCCTATTTTTTTGTAGTTCCCCTTCCCCACACAGGAAATAAACTCTATGCAAGTCAGTAGCGTTGATAAAGAAAAGTTCAGGTCTTCCTTTTCTTAAATTTCATACTTGATTTTCAAAAATTTTATCTAAATAGGTTTAAAAGTCTTTGCACAAATTTCTATTATACAAGCTGCTAATTCAGCCTTTCTCTATTTAAATCAAGAATGACTTTATAGCCAAACCTCTTGGAAAAAAAAAAATCCAACTAGATTTTTAAGCCTAGCTTAGATTTTTCTTTATTTTTCAAAGATTTAAAAACTCATAAAGCAAACATAGTAAGCTTCTCTTAAAAACGGACCAACAACCTCTTCCTGTAAAGGGCTAGATGATAGATATTTTAGCCTTAGCGAGTCTTATAGTTTCTGTACAACTGTTCAATTCTGCTGTTTCAGAGGAAAAGCAGCCATGGATAATACATAAAAAAATGGACATGGCTGTGTTTCAATAAAAACTTTATTTGTGAAAACATGTTTTCATGCAGGCCAGATTTGGCCTGTGGGCTGTAGTTTGCCTGTGTTAAATAACTGGCTTAAGTCAAAATAAGATTTAATTTTCTAAAGGTAGATTTGTAAATTTAATTTAAATAAAGATAATGTTAATTTAAGTAATGCAAGTTACAACAGGAAAATTTATTGACAATGTTGAATATAGTGAAGTTACTAAAACCATAAGACAAGATAATATGATAAAATATATATTCTAAATACAATTTCATGCAAGGCTTTGATCATTTCTTTTTTAAAACTGAGTGACATGCAATTATGTCAATTTTAACCCTAGCTCTATTTTAATTCTAGCAGTTGCAAAATTATATATATGTATGTATTGGTTTCTTATTCTCTTTTATAGGCTTATATATACATAGAAGTGTTATTTTAGAAACTAGAAATAAAGACTGCTTTTATCTTTTAATGTGGAATCTGTGCTTCATTTTTACTGTACAAATCCTCAGTTCTGAATGAAACTTGAGATGAGCACACACAGATTTCATTTTCAATAGAAATAAGATAATTTCTGTCCTCTTGAGGATTGCTAAATTAATAAGCTGGATCACACATGTCAAAATCTGAAAACTTTAGCACGATGTTCATTGCTTTCCAATGAATGGCAGGGTGCTCTTTATTCATAGAAATCTAGAACTTGTCTAAAGCGAGTGAATAAATATTCTCTTGAGTATCAGATCAGTCTGCAGCTCACAAAGTTCCTTTTTTTCCTCTCAAAGTCAAGTTATCAGGCTGAGCAGAAGGTTCAGAGAAAGTACCATATTCAGTCATACGTATGTGTTACAGGAAGGAAAAAACTGTTCATATTTTTCCTGCAATTTTCCTAGGTGTTTTTCAATATAACTTGATTACCTTCCTACATTTTCAAACCCCAGCAGCAGTGGAAACATTACAGCAATTTCCTCTACCACATGAAGTTTCCACCTCTCACCCCCAAAAATTCAGTTTCCTTTTAAGTACAAGAATTTTTCAGTTGTGTTCAACTAGTTCATGTGAAGCAAAATATCTCTTAAGTAGGCTAGTTTCTGAAGCATTCTTCCTCTTCAAAGCACTCAGCAAAATCCAGCAACTATTTTTTTTAAGTACTAGCAACCCTACAATACATATTTTAGTTCAAATATCATACTGAGAGCTCTTCTCTGCTAAGCCAACAGATGTCTGCATTTAGAGGAAAATTACATGCTCTTTCCCCAGGTTTTTACAGTTTTTAAAACATTTGCAAGTAAACTTGTTTTTGCTTAATAAAGCCTGATTTCTGCAGCATCAAGCAGAATGTAATTTATTTCATCTTCACCTCTCTGCAGAAATCAGTGTGTTGAGACAATGTTTGCATTTTCTTTTTTTAACAATTAGAGAAACCTTCTCATGGAGCCAACCATCGATGGGACACCATCAGGGCAAATGCCAATGTAATTTCTCCAACATAAATCTTTATTTTTTTCCAACTGTGAAAACAAAACATTAAATGTATTTTGACCTTTGTTAGCTTGGGCAACTTATTGCAGCAGTGAAATCTTTCTTGAATTCCTCCAATAGTCACCAGTCTTACAAATGCTGTAGCATGATATTTATTGGTGAAATCCTTTTCTCTCATCAACCTGGATAAAAAAGCTCTTGTTTTTCTCTTCATTACACAAAACCTATTCAATATTATGTGACATGTAATTGCTGTATTGACACATATTTTTGAGAGTGGAACCTTTTCAATTTCTCCTACTGGACCTTATTTTACTCACTATGTGCTGGCATTTTTAGTTTCTCACCAACTGTGTAACTTTCTTCTTCTAAGCAATATGTTTTGTTGCTCAGTAACTTGATTTTGAGACTTTCCACTGAATATGACCTTTTCCTGACAAAAGCTTCACTCTGTTTTGAAATTCCAATAGATGTTTAAAATAATCAGCACCTTTTCTTGTCAAATACATGTGATTTGTAGTTAAGTGTCTTTCCAAGTTTTCTGGAGGCACTGCTGCATTTTAACTTGCCTACCACAGATAACATGCAATGCATCAACACAACTTGCATTACCAGCTCATGAAAATCCATGGATAAATAGCTTCCCTTGTAGTGAAAGGACTTCTTTTTGTCTCCCTTGATGTACTGGTGCAGTGAAATAACCAAGAAGATTGTAATTCTTCATCACTAACCACATGGGAATTGTTCATAGGTCTACCTCTAGAATCTCTCTCTTTCCTCTCACATACTGCCTTCAAAAATTGTCACACTGGACCATCAGGCTTGTTTGTAAAATACAAACATTAATAAAATATTTTTAAAAGGGTATAATAAATAATGAAACAATAAAAACAGTAATCATAATGCAATTCACTTTTAACCTATGCAATTTGTTTTGCATTGGTTTATTTAGTTATAACAACAGCAAAACAAAAGGAGGACAGTTAAGTTTTGAAATGTAAAAATTTCTTTTCAAAATGAAAATTTCCCTCTGATTGTCTATTACATCAAGAAAGTTGTCTTCCAGGAAGTCAGTTGGAGGTATGTGTGACCAACAGTGTTGAAAGGGATTAAAAGGCTCAGGGATGTGGACATGTTGGGCAGAAAAATTATGTGAGGCCAGAAGATCTATCACAGGTTCTAGTGGGAAACTTTAGGGAATATACCATTCACCAAGGCCTTCAGGAATGCACTAGATGGGTGGCCACCACCATCCCTGGTCGATGGTCACAAGCTTATCTAGTTAATAATAATGGGGATGAGAGGGTCCCAAGGCTGCAGCAAGAATACTGCAATTGCTGTAATAACTGATAAGTTCAGAAGGACAGGCAAGGAGGCTTGGGAGATGATTAATAGAATATAGTATCCCTGGTGGTAATACAGATTAGCAATCAACAAGTGTGTTGCTTAATATATACAATCAAAAGAAAATGAATATGCATATGTAAGATTGTGGATGGGCCACCTTAATTGGAAGTCACGTTCTTTTGCAAAGATTCTCAACTTGAGTCAGTTTTCAGACCCAGAACATTTTAATTGAATAGCTAGTAAAATCCCCAGGAGGAAGGACCATGCAAAACCATGGCAGGTATAGACTATAATGTTTTCCCCAAAGACACCTATAGCCATTTACTCAGGTGACTGATGCAGGGATATAGTAATATCCAGACAATGTGAAGGTTATCAGATGCAGGGTCTGAGTTGACACTGCTACCTGGAATCTCAAAGTATCGTCACAGACCCTGTTAGAGTGGGGGCCTACAGGGACCAGGTAATAAATGGAATCCTGCCAAAGGAAGGTTTACAGTAGGACTGTTAGTTCTGTGAGTCCGTTCAGTGTAACTGGTCCTGTAAAGATGGAACACTTGATCACAATCTTTCAAGGAATCCCTAGTGACATCTTGTGGAATCCTAGGTTTCCAGAGAACCCTACTTAAGAAATTCTGCTATAGAAGTTTCCTCTTCATCCTCCCACTCCTGTTCCCCTCATTTTTCTTATGAACCTCTCTTCCCACTTACGTTATTATTTCTCCTCCTTTCTGATGTCTGTTAGGCCTAACCTTACATAGTTTCTGTGGGTGAAAAGACAACCCTGCAAGTAAGCCTATGAGCACTGAATATTTATTTCTGTTTTGGAGTATGCTGGAGGAGAATGACACCCAATGTTCTATTAAGAGGAAAAAATCTCACAAGATTAACACTATGGGATGTAATCCTGTCACATATCTTTTAGCAAAGAACTCTGGAGCTCTAGAAAGGTTAAGATAGCCTTAATTAAAACATCTAATTTTAAAGTAACCATTTCTTGACACCCCTCCCAAACTTCCCTCCCCTGCATTCCTATGACTCTTATAATTTTTATACTTTTTTTCATTGTTTATTTTTTTCCTGATAGGTAGGTGATAGCTTATCCTACAGAAAAAGAACCATGACTATTTATTTGGTTGGTTCTTCCACTGTTTCTAATTCCTAGTTTGCTGATTTAATGTAAATTGTAGCTCTTGTCTATTATGTTTTCCATTTGTTTCATACCAATTTATGATTTTACACATTTTTTACTATAAATTATTACATATCTCTATCAGTAGGTTGAGAAAAAGCAAAAAGCACACCCTGGCAAACAAAGAGGTGAATATTTGATGAAAGCCATAGATTCTAGGGGAAACAAAGTCTTATAATTAGGCTAGAAGATTGTCAGTTCACAATTGTTTTTAATGGGCCTATATGTTTCTCAAGATCTTCAACATATTTTTATGTCACAATGATGACCAAGCAGATCTCAGTATCAAAGACCTGAGATGGAGGGTATTCAAGATCTTTTCTTATTATTCTATACTTATTTTTCTGGTATATCACAGAATTAGATGTTTCACAAAACATGTTTCCCACCACAGGTAATAATTCCTTTTAAGTGACAGTTAAAAATGTTTTTACTCATTTTTGGTGAAAATATATCAAACTAACATTACACATTTCCCTGACTTTCTAAACTCTTTGTGCTTGAATTTTTTAACTCTTTGATAAGATGACTTGGGGGTTCTTATCAAGTGAGGAAGGTTCTTATTATCCTACATCTTGTTTGCTAACTCACGTCCCTGAAACACCACTGGTGTAGGAAGATTCTCACTTCAACTACAGCTTTTATTCATGGACAGAACTTGTGTTCTAAGTTTCTGGCTTCTTTCATGCCCTGGTGGGTTAGGATTAACAACATGAAGGAACCCCCAGATCCTACTTTTCCTTCTCTTCTAAAGTTGAATCCCAAGGTCTGCAAAAGTAGCAAGACCTTCTCCTTGAACTCTAAACCTGTTTGTACTTTCTCTTTTCTCAGGATGAGGTTCCCTAGGGAAATTTCAGTCCTTAGGAAACTGAGATTTCCCTTTTCTGAGATTTTTTAAAGGAATTATCAGTCTCTTCTGTAAACAACATTTTAGATACAAACTTTTAGTCCCACGGGCCAGTAGGAACTTGTCTGAAATCTATGTTGAAATAACTAGGCTACACATGGGATTCTTGACTTAAATGCATTCATAAATAAAGAGCCTCAAGAGACTATTTGTTTTCACTTACATTCTTTTTCTTCCATATTATATGTGTACTATGCATATGAGGAGTTTTCAAAACAGAGGCATAATAGTTTTTTGGGGTGGCTGGAACCAGATAATTGGAGGGGCTCAAAAATGGCACCAGGGACAGCTACCTGAAATTTGGAAACACTGTAGAGGTATTTCTAACATGTTTAGTCTACTGTCACCAGAGTTGAGAAACACTCATGCATAGGCATTGCAAGCATGCTTTGTTGCACATTACCAGGTTGAATATATCATAGTTTCACATTCAGAAGACCTGGGAACTTTCTTGGTTCTGCTGCTCATTAGCTTTATAACCAGGGTTAATTGTTTTACATTTATCATCCTCAAATTTCCTACCTGCAAAAAGAGATATTAATGTTTAACAACTGAGTTTTGTTGAAGATTATATGATATAATGTATGGGAAACTTTGAATATTATAAATTGTTATAAAAATATAAGGATGTATTATTAACAGGGAGCACACAAATAAGGAATTATAGAAGAGAAAGCAAGAAGGAACAAACATGGTCACTTTGTCTAACCAGCTTTCTAGAGCCTTCACAAGGGACAAGGAATTACTAAACTGTTCAAAGCCTGAGACATTCACTGGGACTCATTCAATTGGAGTGTGGGATTACTATATATAAAATACAGGGTCTTAAGTTCTACTTCCCCTCTGGTACTCCCTGAATCTATTTGGTTAGAGTCCCTGGCAAGGCTTACCTCAGCAGGCCCAGCTGTCATCTGGTTCCCTGTGTTCTGCCATTGGCTAAGTAGATAAAGTAGGTACCATCCTCATCCACAGTGATGGCCACTTCAGATTCAGAGAAACAGAGCAAAGGAAGTGCCACATATTCTTCAAGGCTTAATCCTTTCACATCAACAGCATTTACCAGATAACCCCTGCACTTGGAAGAAGAAAAAATTACCTTACATTAACAACCTTATTATTCATTATTTATTATGGTATTACCACTTTCATATTTAGCTCTGTTGGCAGAAACTCCCTAAAGGGAGGAAGAATAAGTATTCGTATTCCAGCACCAAAACCACATCCCAAATTTCTAACACTAGGCATGGAATATAGAGGAAAAAAATTATTTATCATGAGCTCTGGGAGGTCAACTTCTAGTAAGGGATATAAATGCCTAAATAAATAGTTGCAGCATCACTAAAAGTGATAAGGATGTGCAAATTGTATTTTGCTGCAACCAGTTCTGGAAAGCTCAGGAAGGATTCCAGGATTGTGTGATGCCTGAGTTGAATCTTAAAGGATAAGCAAATGTCAGGTAGGGGAAGATAATTAGAAGCTGCTCTAGGTAGAGGAAGAAGCATGAGTAAATGCACAGGCTTGTTTGAGTAGAAAATTGTTAATAGTGTGAAATTGTTGGAGCATACAGTGCAAGGTAGAGTGAAAGTAATGAGAGATGCAGCTGGAACACAAGGCAGGGGATGCATAATGATTGGTTTACACTACATTAGGGACCTGAATTTTATCCTGGAGTCAAAAGGGAAGTGTTGAAGGGTTTTGAATAGATACTGTGGATAGCCATATTTGCATTTTTGAAAACAAATTTTGGCAGCCATGCACTTGGTAAATTTGAGGGGAATGTGACCAGAAACCTGTTAGGAGGCTCTTTCAGAAATAAATTAGGTTGGAAATAGAATTTAGGAATTTAGCATTATGTATATATATATATATATATATATATATGTATATGTATATATATATATATGTATGTATGTATAAAATTCATGCTATATGTTTACAATATATAAGTATTATATATAATTTTTAAGTAGAGACTTACTTTCTCCCATTTTATATATGTACTATACATATATGTAGTGTTTTCAAAATAGAGGCATATCTGGGTTCCTTGGGAAGCTACATTTGGATATCTGGATGGGCTCAAGAATGGCTTCAGGGTTAGCCATATAAATTTTGGGAATGCTGCAGAGATATTTCTAACGTATTTAGTCATTCTGTCACTCACTTGAAAAATCACTCATGCATGGACGTTTGATGTCTGTTTGGTTGCAAATTGCTACGTTGAAAATATCACAGCATTTTATACTAAAAGTCAATCTCGCTGTTATTGACATCTTGGAATATGATGAAAAGGAATATCTGGATGGGCTCAAGAATGAGCTCAAGAACCTTCAGGACAATATTAGCATGAGCTCTGTTCACGAGTTTCTCTGAAGTGAATTCTTCAATTAAATGAATAATAATTTCAATTGCTAGTTATCCAAAAAACATCACGCTTGACTACACTTTTAGTATGATATAATCATTACTTATGACTAGGGCTTTCACCTTCACCAAATAAAATTTATGATGTTTACTCAGGTGAACTCCAGCATGCAGGTAAAGTCACAGAATGTGCCAAGGTAAGTGAGAAAGTCAAGTATCTACTGTCTTCAAAGTGTTCCTCTGGGAAACCTGATATTTCTTGAGGTGTAACATTTCACGTTTTGCTTGTAACCTTGAGCTGCCTGGTACTTTTCTATATGTAATTGTATCATAGTTACTGAAAAAAATTTCGCTGTGATTGTTAAAAGGATAACACAGGGCTTCCCTGGTGGCGCAGTGGTTGAGAGTCCGCCTGCCGATGCAGGGGACACGGGTCTGTGCCCCGGTCCGGGAAGATCCCACATGCCGCGGAGTGGCTAGGCCCGTGAGCCATGGCCGCTGAGCCTGCGCATCTGGAGCCTGTGCTCTGCAATGGGAGAGGCCACAACAGTGAGAGGCCCGCGTACTGCAAAAAAAAAAAAAAAAAAAGATAACACAGTGTCACGTATTCAGAACAGATGGATATTAAATACCAATCCCAGGAATGATTTAGTGGAGAGACATGATATTCTGATCTGGATTCAACTCCTAGTTCCACTACTTCTTGGAAATGTGAGCAAGGGCAAGTACTGAGCCTCCAAGTGGTTTCCTCCTACAAACTGTGAGTAATAAAACCTACCTCACAGAGTTATTTTGAAAACTGGTTGAAGTGAAGTATTTAAAGTGCCTAGATTGGCAAATAGCAGACATTCTATAATTATTGTTTTCTTTTTATTCCTTGCCGTCACTTTCTGATAATTGATAATTTTCTCTCCTTCACCACTGGCTGCTCTTTCTCAGTATTTGGTTTTTTTGGTCATCTCTTTTTTGCTAACTGTTAGAGTACTATAGAGGTGTGACCTGGGACAGCTTTTGCTTTCTACCTATAGTGCTAGTGGCATCATTCATTCCAAGAACATTCTCAGTGTTCTTTGGACTCCCAAACCTTTATCCAAGCCATAACTTCCTCTAGTAACTGTGGATTTGTGTATCTAATTGCCTACTTGAAATCACTACTTAGATGCCTAATAGACATCTTGTTTATCAAATAAATGTTCATTATGTTATTATTACTATCAATATTATTGCTGTAATTGTAGATGCTGAAGATATATCAGTAGGAAAAACAGATGGAATTTTCTCTCCATATGTTTATGCTCTACAAATGATAAGTTATACAACAATCAAATTAAATAAATTATATATAGTATGATAGTAAAAAGTGCTATGGAGGAATGTAAAGTAGGTAAAATAGATATTTATTACTGCATAACAAACTCCCAAAACTTAGTAGCTTAGAACAACTCATATTTATTATCTCCCAGTTTCTGTGAGTCAAGAATACAGGGACTGCTTAGCAGTGTGGTTCTGACTCAGGGTCTTTCATGAGATTTCAGGTGAGATATTGATCAGGGCTGTCATCATCTAAAGACTTGTTTGTAGCTGGAGGATCTGCTTCCCAGATGGCTCATTCATGTGGCTGTTGGTAGGAGATCTAAGTTCCTCATCACATGGACATCTCCATGGGATTTTTTTCATGATCTCACAACACGGCAGTTGGCTTCTCCCAAAACAAGTGATCCAAGAGAACACACAAAAAAGCACAATTCTAGGGCTTCTCTGGTGGCACAGTGGTTTAGAGTCCGCCTGCCGATGCAGGGGACGTGGGTTCGTGTCCCGGTCCAGGAAGATCCCACATGCCACGGCGCGGCTGGGCCAGTGAGCCATGGCCGCTGAGCCTGCGTGTCCGGAGCCTGTGCTCCACAACGGGAGAGGCCACAACAGTGAGAGGCCCGCATACCGCAAAAAAAAAAAAATAATAATGATAATAATAAAAAAGCACAATTCTTTGCCTGGCCTCTCTTAGATTTATACTTCATCTGAATTCTTAACTTAAGCTTCATTCCTAAAAGCTGTCTTTTAGGTGCCTTTTGCCTCCAGACGATACAGCCTACATTTATACCAGTCTATTCCACCATAGTCCCTGCCTTCCAGAACTCCAGCTTAGGAGAGGGTTCGTCAGTACAGTGCTACAGATAATTCTCAATAAAGTAAATGGTAATGGGCATTATACATTTAACAACAGAAAATATTCATTGTTAAAATTACATAATGCAAACAAAAATACATTTCTATTTCTAATGTATTGAATTTTGGGAAGGATGGCATGAGACAGATACTTTTATACTAAGGGAAACATCAAGGCTATAAAACTTAGGGAAAAGCTTTCAGCACCATGTACCAAATTTTTTAAATTGTTTATACCATTTGACCAGGTTTTCTAGTTCCAATAAAATGATATTAAATGTTAAATTTATCCACAAAGTTTATTATTACAGTATTGTATATAATAGAGAAAATTAAATCTCCCATAAAAATGGAATGATTAAATATATGGTGATATATATTGATATAATGAATTAAAATAATATTTAGGAAGAATTTTTAGTGGCATGAGAAAGGCTGTACTCAAAATGTTAAATGGAAAAGGCAATATAAATTTCTATTTAGTGCATAAACATGTAACATGAGGTCAAATGTATTTTAAAAAGTCAATAGTAAAATATTTCTAAATTCTCTTATTGATCTTGAAATTTTCTGCTTCTTTGTATCAATAATATTACTTATCTGGGAATTGCTCTAAAATGATTTTTCAAATGATCAGATGATACATTTCAAAAAATCACACCATTGGAACAATGGAAAGTGATAAGCTGAAGTATGGCAATCACTGTGTAAGAAGTACTGGTTACACATTTCTAAAGAAACAGGTGTACGTGGCTGGAACTTGAGCCACTGGGGATGTGGAAGGAGTTCCATGAGTTCTGTGTATTTAGTTATGAAGATTGTTTCTTGGTCTTTGTTACTGTCCTGATGAGAGAAAGCATGTCTTAAGTGAAGAGAGAACCATCCAAAGAAGCTGTTAACAGGAATCCAGGAGGAGGGACAACCCTAAATATTGAGGTATGTCTTCTTGCCATTGTGTATATTGATTAAGCACTACAAAGGCTTATAGTCAATATCCCATAAAGGGGTGGTGTCACAGGAGGAATGAAAAGTAAAGGTGAAAGAAATTTATTGATAAAATATCTTCTAACCCTGAGGCAAAGCATTAAAACAAAGGGAGGGCGGTGGACATTATCTCTGCAAAGGAATGCAGAAGAAGTAATGTGAAAAAAACAAAAGAAGGTTCATAAGAAATGAAAACTAAAACTTCTAAGATCTTGATACTACGACAATTAATCAGAAATGCTAAAATAAACTGACAATGCCTTGTGTTAGCAAGGATGTGGAGCAATGGGAATTCACATCCACTACTGGTAAGTGTGTAAATTGATTGTTTGAAAAGGGTTTTAACCTGTGTAATCAACTGAACATATTCATACTCTTTTACCTGGAAATCCACTCCTAGAGATTCTACTCCAAGAATCTGGGGAACCTCTGAACCACAATACATATATAAGAATGTCCAGAGCAGCATTCTTCATATCCAAATGTCCATCACAGTAAAATAGTGTATTAATCAGGGTTCTCCAGAGAAATAGAACCAATAGGAGATAGATATACATATATATATGTATTTATATAATTTATTATAAGGAATTAGCTCACACAATTATGGAGGCTGAGAAGTCCCACAAGCCTTTATAAGGTGCCATTATCATTATCCTGTTGAATTTGTCAATGTCCAGAGGGTGATCATCATTCTTCTGATCTCAGAAACCTGAATTTTATGTTATTTTCCAACACAAGTAGAATCACAGTAATTAAATTCATCAAACTGATTATAAAATCAGAATTCTAACATATTAATTTTAAAAGAAAAGTTAAACTTTAAAATAAAGTAGCATTCTTATACTGGCATTTCTAGAATGTGTTCATTAAGTCAGCAGGCAAATCAAAATCTGAAGAATGCTTGGTAAGCACAGAAGCAGAACAAACCCGCCATCATCTCTCACTTTTGCTTCTTCATTAAACTTCCAGTCTGGGTTCTTATACACTTTCTCTTCCTTCCTTAATCAGGGTGGATCCATGGTGGACTTATTTTAAAAATGCAAAACCATACAGTTTTATCCCTTCGTAAAATTCTTCAACTGCTGCTATTGCAGGCAGAAAACATAAACCCTTTACATTGCCTAAAATTCTTTGTATATTGTGACCCCAGTTTACCCTGAGAGAATTTAATCTGAGATACCTAAATTATATATCAATACTTTCACTTATAAAAACACCCTTATTGAAATACCTGTCAGAAAAATATTTTCATCGTGACTCTGAAACTATCTAGCTCATATTCCTCTTTTCCTCATGGAAAAGATTGTTTTTATAATTTATTTTTAATTATGCAGTGTTAAATTAATTAAACAAGGAGGCTATTAGACTAATGTCGCTCTAATGCCATGATGGGCTACATAAGCAAACCAAAATCTAAGCCTGTAAATAGCTCAAGATTATGAAATAAAAATGTTAAGGAAAACGAATCAAAAATAGCCAGCTAGGCTTTAAGTTATAGCCCATCAAATAATTTCCTTTCTATGCTTCTGCACTTTATACGTCTCTACCCTGGGTCTTGTAAATGGAGCGCCCCTAACCACATCCGGCTTGACACCACCAATCGGAATGACTAAATGCCCAGATGACCTCTTAAAAGTTTTAATATGCCTCAGTTGATCTTTCAGCAGGTTTATTTTTGGCAGAACAACTTATTTTGAAAATCAGTTATTACCCAAATAGGCAAGATTTCTGTCTATTAATGATTTACTAGAGCAGCTAACCTCTGTCACAGACATTTAGGGAGAGTCAGAGGACCGTACTTACAGGTTCATTCATTTAATATTTATTAAGCACTCTCTAAGGATCAAGCACTGCTTAAGGCGTGGCACAAAAAGCAACAGCAAAACAAACAGATTTCCTGCTTTTTCATGGAGTTTAATTTTAGGTGAAGGGGGACGCAGGAAATAAACAAGAAAAGTATCAGATAGACCTCAAGATGCATGAAGAAAATTAAGAGTGAAGGGACACAGAATTAACATATTTTAAGGACTGGGAGAGAAATCTTAGACACTCTGGGCAAATGGGATCTGAAAGGAGGTTTATATAGTTAACACTTGAAAAATTTCCTGGGGTTTAGAGTGAGACTTAATAATTTATGTGTAAAAATGTTACCAGGAGCATGCGTTCCATTTATCTAAATACTGATACATTACATTTGGAATGGGACCTCTGATTCTGTATTGCCTGCTAGGATCCCAAGTGGACTCTTTTGTGTATTGGAAGAAACTTGTAAGGGGCACCACGCTGTTACAGATAAGTATGCACATTTTAAGGTCCTTTAAATTCTTGAGAATTCTCAAGAATACTTAAATGTAGTTCGTAGGAACCAACTACTTGCTATTAAATACTTTAGTGGATCTGATTATTTTCTTAGCAAACAGGTTTGCAACTCTCAGCCAGCTGTTTCAACAGATAAACTATGAGGAATGCTTAAAAGCCTAGGAAGTATTTCTGAAAGTATAGTTAACTTGAAGACATCTCTTTTATGAAGATACTTTAAAATTTGAACCTAATCTCTTAAGAAACGCCAACCTATTTGGGTGATGAAATAAAATGTTCAGAACAGATCATTTCAGTTTAATCTTCTTGAAATCTGATTTGGGAAGGGTAAGGTGAGCCAGAAGCCAATGTGCTGATTGCTTCGTGGAAAAATACAGTATGACAGTATATATTGACCATGAAAAACATTGTTGAACAGCTCCACTCTCCAGGCTTGATTTCCAGAAAATCTATTCACAATGATTTTATTTTATCTCCTAAAGCAATTAGAGAAACCATCAAGACAAAATACTCAACACTTTGATGAGGCACGACTTTGAAAATTTAGTCTGTGATAAAATTTACCTCAGTGGTTATATTTGGAAAGATGATAAAATAATAGGACTATTAAAAATTTAGAGAACTAGAAATATCAAATAGTGGCAGTTTTTAGATGTCTTAAGATGGCAACTGTTAAACTGGAGTGCTTTTTTTTTTTTTAAGGAAAAAGAATGTTCTCATCTATTTCCAAACTACAGCATGAACCCCAAAGAACCTCCTTTTCTCTCTTTTTTTTTAAATTGAGGTATAATTGATATACATTGTATTAGTTTCAGATGTACAACATAATGATTTGATGTTTGTATACATTGCAAAATGATCACCACAATAAGTCTAGTTAACATCCATCACCACACGAAAAAATTTTTTTCTTATGAGAATTTTAAAGATCTATTCTCTTAGCAACTTTCAAATTAGTACTGTTAGTACTTTCAATAGTACTATTACCTGTAGTTACCATACTGTGCATTACAAAGCCCCATGACTTAAGTTTGTACCTTTGACCCGCTTCACCCATTTCTCCTACCTCCCACCTCTGGCAACCACCAATCTGTTCTATGAGCTTGTTTTCTTTAATTGAGGGGGGTTGTTGTTTGTTTGTTGTTTTTAAACTCCTCCATGTAAAAGTGAGATCACACATTATCTGTCTTTCTGATTTATTTCACTTAGCATAATGCCCTCTAGGTCCATCCATGTTGTAGCAAGTGTAAGATTTCATTCTTTTTTTGTGGCTGAATAATATTCCACTGTATACACAGGCACACCTCATTTACTAAGCTTCACTTTACTGTATTTAGCAGACATTGCGTTTTTTCTTCTTTTTAAACAAATTGAAGATTTTTGACCACCCTGCATCAAGCAAGTCCACTGGTGCCATTTTTCCAACAGCATTTGCTCACTTCTTGTCTCTGTGTCACATTTTGGTAATTCTGGTGATATTTCAACCTTTTTCATCATTATTATATTTGTTATAGTGATCTGTGATCAGTTATCTCTGTTTCTATTGCAGAAAAATTACAACTTGCCAAAGGCTCAGATAGATGGTGGTTAGCATTTTTAGCAATAAAGTATTTTTTTATTTTCACGGCTTAAACAACAGAAATTTATTTATTTTTTATTTTTATCTTTAACGTCTCTATTGGACTATAATTGCTTTACAATGGTGTGTTAGTTTCTGCCTTATAATAAAATGAATCAGTTCTACATATACATATGTGCCCATATCTCTTCCCTCTTGCATCTCCCTCCCTTCCACCCTCCCTACTCCACCCCTCTAGGTGGTCACAAACCACCGAGCTGATCTCCCTGTGCTATGCGGCTGCTTCCCACTAGCTATCTATTTTACGTTTGGTAGTGTATAAATGTCCATGCCACTCTCTCACTTTGTCCCAGCTTACCCTTCCCCCTCCCCATATCCTCAAGTCCATTCTCTAGTAGGTCTGTGTCTTTATTCCCATCTTACCCCTAGAGGTTCTTCATGACCATTTTCTTTCTTTTTAGATTCCATATATATGTGTTAGCATATGGCGTTTGTTTTTCTCTTTCTGACTTACTTCACTCTGTATGACAGATTCTAGGTCCATCCACCTCACTACAAATAACTCAGTTTTCTTTCTTTTTATGGCTGAGTAATATTCCATTGTATATATGTGCCACATCTTCTTTATCCATTCATCTGTTGATGGACACTTAGGTTGCTTCCATGTCCTGGCTACTGTAAATAGAGCTGCAATGAACATTTTGGTACATGACTCTTTTTGAATTATGGTTTTCTCAGGTTATATGCCCAGTAGTGGGATTGCTGGGTCGTATGGTAGTTCTATTTTTAGTTTTTTAAGGAACGTACATACTGTTCTCTATAGTGGCTGTATCAATTTACATTCCCACCAACAGTACAAGAGGGTTCGCTTTTCTCCACACCCTCTCCAGCATTTATTGTTTCTAGATTTCTTGATGATGGCCATTCTGACTGGTGTGAGATGATATCTCATTGTAGTTTTGATTTGCATTTCGCTAATGATTAGTGATATTGAGCATTCTTTCATGTGCCTGTTGGCTATCTTTATATCTTCTTTGAAGAAATGTCTATTTAGGTCTTCTGCCAATTTTTGGATTGGGTTGTTTGTTTTCTTAATATTGAGCTGCATGAGCTGCTTGTAAATTTTGGAGATTAATACTTTGTCAGTTGCTTCATTTGCAAATATTTTCTCCCATTCTGAGGGTTGTATTTTCACCTTGTTTATGGTTTCCTTGGCTGTGCAAAAGCTTTTAAGTTTCATTAGGTCCCATTTGTTTATTTTTGTTTTTATTTCCATTTCTCTAGGAGGTGAGTCAAAAAGGATCCTCCTGTGATTTATGTCATAGTGTGTTCTGCCTATGTTTTCCTCTAAGAGTTTGATGGTGTCTGGTCTTACATTTAGGTCTCTAATCCATTTTGAGTTTATTTTTTGTGTATGGTGTTAGGGAGTGTTCTAATTTCATACTTTTACAGATAGCTGTCCAGTTTACCCAGCACCACTTACTGAAGATGCTATATTTTCTCCACTGTATATTCTTGCCTCCTTTATCAAAGATAAGGTGACCATATGTGTGTGGGTTTATCTCTGGGCTTTCTATCCTGTTCCATTGATCTATATTTCTGTTTCTGTGCCAGTACCATACTGTCTTGATTACTGTAGCTTTGTAGTATAGTCTGAAGTCAGGGAGCCTGATTCCATCAGCTCCATTTTTCTTTCTCAAGATTCCTTTGGCTATTTGGGGTCTTTTGTGTTTCCATACAAATTGTGAAATTTTTTGTTCTAGTTCTGTGAAAAATGCCAGTGGTACTTTGATAAGGATTGCATTGAATCTGTAGATTGCTTTGGGTAGTAGAGTCATTTTCACAATGTTGATTCTTCCAATCCAAGAACATGGTATATCTCTCAATCTACTTGTATCATCTTTAATTTCTTTCATCAGTGTCTTATAACTTTCTGCATACAGGTCTTTTGTCTCCTTAGGTAGGCTTATTCCTAGATATTTTATTCTCTTTGTTGCAATGGTAAATGGGAGTGTTTTCTTAATTTCACTTTCAGATTTTTCATCATTAGTGTATAGGAATGCCAGAGATTTCCGTGCATTAATTTTGTATCCTGCTACTTTACCAAATTCATTGATTAGCTCTGGTGGTTTTCTGGTAGCATATTTAGGATTCTCTATGTATAGTATCATGTCATCTGCAAACAGTGACAGCTTTACTTCTTCTTTTCCAATTTGGATTTCTTTTATTTCTTCTTCTTCTCTGATTGCTGTGGCTAAAAATTCCAAAACTATGTTGAATAATAGTCGCGAGAGTGGGCAACCTTGTCTTATTCCTGATCTTAGTGGAAATGCTTTCAGTTTTTCACCATTGAGGACAGTGTTGGCTGTGGGTTTGTCATATATGGCCTTTATTATGTTGAGGAAAGTTCCTTCTATGCCCACTTTCTAGAGGGTTTTTATCATAAATGGGTGTTGAATTTTGTCGAAAGCTTTCTCTGCATCTATTGAGATGATCATATGGTTTTTCTCCTTCAATTTGTTAACGTGGTGTATCATGTTGATTGATTTGCATATATTGAAGAAGCCTTGTATTCCTGGGATAAACCCCACTTGATCATAGTGTATGATCCTTTTAATGTGCTGTGGGATTCTGTTTGCTAGTATTTTGTTGAGGATTTTTGCATCTATGTTCATCAGTGATATTGGCCTGTAGTTTTCTTTCTTTGTGACACCTTTGCCTGGTTTTGGTATTAGAGTGATGGTGGCTTCGTAGATGAGTTTGGGAGTGTTCCTCCCTCTGCTATGTTTTGGAAGAGTCTGAGGATAGGTGTTAGCTCTTCTCTAAATGTTTGATAGAATTCGCCTGTGAAGCCATCTGGTCCTGGGCTTTTGTTTGTTGGAAGAGTTTTAATCACAGTTTCAATTTCAGTGCCTGTGATTGGTCTGTTCATATTTTCTATTTCTTCCTGGTTCAGTCTCGGCAGGTTGTGCATTTCTAAGAATTTGTCCATTTCTTCCAGGTTGTCCATTTTATTGGCATAGAGTTGCTTGTAGTAATCTCTCATGATCCTTTGTATTTCTGCAATATCAGTTGTTACTTCCCCTTTTTCATTTCTAGCTCTATTGATTTGAGTTTTCTCCCTTTTTTTCTTGAGAAGTCTGGCTAATGGTATACCAATTTTGTTTATCATCTCAAAGATCCAGCTTTTAGTTTTATTGATCTTTGCTATCATTTCCTTCATTTCTTTTTCATTTATTTCTGATCTGATCTTTATGATTTCTTTCCTTCTGCTAACTTTGGTGTTTTTTTGTTCTTCTTTCTCTAGTTGCTTTAGGTGTAAGGTTAGGTTGTTTATTTGGGATGTTTCTTGTTTCTCAAGGTAGGATTGTAAACTTCCCTCTTAGAATTGCTTTTGCTGCATCCCATACGTTTTGGGTCGTCATGTTTTCATTGTCATTTGTTTCTAGGTATGTTTTGATTTCCTCTTTGATTTCTTCAGTGATCCCTTGGTTATTAAGTAATGTGTTTTTTAGCCTCCATGTGTTTGTATTTCTTACAGATTTTTTCCTGTAATTGATACTAGTCTCATGGCAGTGTGGTCAGAAAAGATACTTGGTAAGATTTCAATTTTCTTAAATTTACCAAGGCTTGATTTGTGACCCAAGATATGATCTATCCTGGAGAGTATTCCATGAGCACTTCAGAAGAATGTATATTCCATTGTTTTTGGATGGAATGTCCTATAAATATCAATTAAGTCCATCTTGTTTAATGTATCATTTAAAGCTTGTGTGTCCTTATTTATTTTCATTTTGGATGATCTGTCCATTGGTGAAAGTGGGGTGTTAAAGTCCCCTACTATGATTGTGTTACTGTTGATTTCCCCTTTATGTCTGTTAGTATTTGCCTTATGTCTTGAGGTGCTCCTATGTTGGGTGCATAAATATTTACAATGGTTATGTCTTCTTCCTGGATTGATCCCTTGATCGTTATGTAGTGTCCTTCTTTGTTTCTTGTAATAGTCTGTGTTTTAAAGTCTATTCTGTCTGTTATGAGAATTGCTACTCCAGCTTTCTTTTGATTTTCATTTACATGGAATATCTTTTTCCATCCCCTTGCTTTCAGTCTGTATGTGTCCCTAGGTCTGAAGTGGGTCTCTTGTAGCATATATACGGGTCTTGTTTTTGTATCCATTCAGCCAGTCTATGTCTTTTGGTTGGAGCATTTAATCCATTTACATTTAAGGTAATTTTCGATATGTATGTTCCTATTACCATTTTCTTAATTGTTTTGGGTTTATTATTGTAGGTGTTTTCCTTCTCTTGTGTTTCCTGCCTAGAGAAGTTCCTTTAGCATTTGTTGTAAAGCTGGTTTGGTGGTGTTGAATTCTCTTAGCTTTTGCTTGTCTGTAAAGGTTTTAATTTCTCTGTCAAATCTGAATGAGATCCTTGCTGGGTAGAGTAATCTTGATTGTAGGTTTTTCTCCTTCATCACTTTAAATATGTCCTGCCACTCCCTTCTGGCTTGCAGAGTTTCTGCTGAGAGATCAGCTGTTAACCTTATGGGGATTCCCTTATGTGTTGTTTGTTGTTTTTCCCTTGCTGCTTTTAATATGTTTTCTTTGTATGTAATTTTTGATAGTTTGATTAATATGTGTCTTGGTATGTTTTTCCTTGGATTATCTTGTATGGGACTCTCTGTGCTTCCTGGACTTGATTAACTATTTCCTTTTCCATATTAGGGAAGTTTTCAACTATAATCTCTTCAAATATTTTCTCAGTCCCTTTCTTTTTCTATTCTTTTTCTCGGACCCATATAATTTGAATGTTGGTGTGTTTAATGTTGTCCCAGAGGTCTCTGAGACTGTTCTCAATTCTTTTCATTCTTTTTTCTTTATTCTGCTCTGCAGTAGTTATTTCCACTATTTTATCTTCCAGGTCACTTATCCGTTCTTCTGCCTCAGTCATTCTGCTATTGATCCCTTCTAGAGAAATTTTAATTTCATTTATTGTGTTGTTCATCACTGTTTGTTTGCTCTTTAGTTCTTCTAAGTCCTTTTTAAATGTTTCTTGTATTTTCTCCATTTTATTTCCAAGATGTTGGATCATGTTTACTATCATTATTCTGAATTCTTTTTCAGGTAGACTGCCTATTTCCTCTTCATTTGTTAGGTCTGGTGGGTTTTTGCCTTGCTCCTTCATCTGCTGTGTGTTTCTCTGTCGTCTCATTTTGCTTAACTTACTGTGTTTCGCGTCTCCTTTTCACAGGCTGCAAGTTCATAGTTCCCGTTGTTTTTGGTGTCTGTCCGCAGTGGCTAAGGTTGGTTCAGTGGGTTGTGTAGGCTTCCTGGTGAAGGGAACTAGTGACTGTTTTCTGGTGGATGAGGATTGAGCTTGTTTTTCCGGTGGGCAGTTCCACTTCTGGTTGTGAGTTTTGGGGTGTCTGTGGCCTTATTATGATTTTAGGCAGCCTTTGTGCTAATGGATGGTGTTGTGTTCCTGTCTTGCTAGTTGTTTGGCATAGGGTGTCCTGCACTGTAGCTTGCTGGTCGTTGAGTGAAGCTGGGTCTTGGCGTTGAGATGGAGATCTCTGGGATATTTTCGCCATTTGATATTATGTGGAGCTAGGTCTCTTGTGGCCCAGTGTCCTGAATGTGGCTCTCCCACCTCAGTGGCACAGCCCTTACGCCTGGCTGGAGCACCAAAAGCCTGTCCTCCACACAGCTCAGAATAAAAGGGAGGAAAAAAAGAAAGAAAGAAGAAGATATAAGAAAACAAAATAAAGTAAAATAAAATAAAGTTATTAAAATAAAAAATTATTATTAAGAAAAAACATTGTTTAAGTAATTTAAAAAACCCGCAGAGAGAACCCTAGGACAAATGGTAAAAGCAAAGCTATACAGACAAAATCACACACAGAAGCATAGACATACAGACTCACAAAAAGAGAAAAAGGGGGAAAAAATATATATTGTTGCTCCCAAATCCACCTCCTCAACTTGGGATGATTTGTTGTCTATTCAGGTATTTCACAGAGGCAGGGTATATCAAGTTGATTGTGGAGGTTTAATCTGCTGCTCCTGAGGCTGCTGGGAGAGATTTCCCTTTCTCTTCTTTGTTCTCGCAGCTCTTGGGGTTCACCTTTGGATTTGGACCCGCCTCTGTGTGTAGGTCACCTGAGGGCATCTGTTTTTCGCTCAGACAGGACGAGGTTAAAGAAGCAGCTGATTAGGGGGCTCTGGCTCACTCAGGCCGGGGGAAGGGAGGGGTACAGATGCGAAGCGAGCCTGTGGCAGCAGAGGCCAGCGTTACATTGCACCAGCCTGAGGTGCGCCGTGCGTTCTCCCAAGGAAGTTGTCCCTGGATCACGGGACCCTGGCAGTGGCGGTCTGCACAGGCTCCCGGAAGGGGAGGTGTGGACAGTGACCTGTGCTCACACACAGGCTTCTTGGTGGCGGTAGCAGCAGCCTTAGCATCTCATGCCTGTCTCCGGGGTCTGCGCTGATAGCCGCGGCTCGTGCCCTTCTCTGGAGCTCCTTTAAAAAGCGCTCTTAATCCCCTCTCCTTGTGCACCAGGAAACAAAGGCACATGAAGATGTATTTGTGGGGAGGAAGGTGATCTCCACGTCTTACTCTTCCGCCATCTTGAAGCTCCTCTGGAGTTTATTTTTAATGACTTTGGAAAGAGAACTAGCCATAGGACCAAAAAACTTGTGCTTAAATTTTTTCTATATATTTACTACCTTGATGTCCATGGTAAGTTATTTTCTCTATCAATTTTTCTATATATATACATATTTGATAACTTTAGCTAATACATGTTGAAATTTACTATGTGCCATCTTATTTCACCTTCATAGCAATAAGCCAGTGATACAGATAATAGCAATATTCATATTTTGAAGACTAGGAAACTGATGATTATGGCTGTTATAAATCTTCCCTTATGTCATACACTAATAAATGGAAGAGCCAGTATTTGATTAGGTCTCTCTGAAATCAAAACCTGAGACTCCAACCCCTATGTACTAGAATCAGAAGGTCACTATAACAGTAAATGGAATAATATATGGGACAATGACTAACATAACTGAAGCACTCAATCTAAAAGAAGAAGTTAGGAATCTTAGCCTGACTCCTCAATTGTGTGGTAAAAAATAATATTTATTTCCTTTTAATCTAGATAATCAGAATTTAAACCCTCATCCTGCCTTGCCAGCCAGAAGAAGTTCAGTCTGTTTCATGATTTGGGCTCAGTCTTTCTGGTGTGATACTAAAGTGTCTGGGTTCTACGCTGTGCCAAAGAATTGGAGCAGGCTCTTGTCTTGTTTTAGGTCTTGGTCCTTACTAGCTACTACTGAGAAGTTCCTAGTTCTTCCCAGCACTGCTGCTTCAGATCCAGTAGTTCTGAGATATTTGAGGCATAGAAATCTTTGTTGAGTCTGGGGGGTTTCTACTGCCATTGTTCATTCATCTAATATCTATTAAGTATCCTTTAGTATGAAGCATCATCTTAGATATTGAGGAAAAAGCAGTAACAAGACAGATTTTCTGTTCTCTACCTCTCTTGGAATAATCACACAGCCTGTGGAATCTTGCCGCCTCTTAACAGGGTGCTGTAGAGTGGCACATAGATTCCAACCAAGGGTAAATTTACCATGAAGGTAAAGAAGCTTGGGCTTCAGGGACCCTCACTTTCACAGTCCCTTCTAATACTTTAAGATGGGTCTTAAGAATGTGTATACAAGGTATTTTCTATTTTCTTTGTTTTGTTTTTTCAAAGGTAAGATATTTTAACTGAAATCAGTTAGATGGTTGTCTAACCTCCCTGTATTTTTATAATATACAGGGCCTCTGATCAGGCCAAAGGGAAATTGAGTTTACTATTAACATGACTAGATATGACAATATTATGGTGGTTATATAAAAAAATCTGTTCTTATTTATTGAAGGTGTGTATTGAATATTTATAGACAAAATGTATGGAATATTTCCCCCAAAAGGAAAAGGGGATACAATTAAAGAAAAACTAAAATAATGTTTATAATTGCTGAAGCTGGGTAATGGATACAGGAAGTTTCCTTATATTGTTCACTTTATTTTTGTGTATGTTTGTACATTTCCAAAATAAGTAGTTAAAATTCCAAGACCCAGGATAAATCTGGGTGTGATTTATTTGATGTGTTTTTCACATAACCTGGTAAGTCATTTAATGTGTAATTTCCAGTTTGTTATTCATTTTTCTCCCAGAAGTATTTAAATTATATCTTGGTCTTAATTTTCAAGAGTAGCACATTTGAGTCATAGGTTAAATCTTGGTTCTGCTCAAAATGTTTATCATAATGTTTATCTCATCATATTTATCTATCTTTTTAGCTTGCATTCTTGTTTATCCAGTTTATTTTCCATATTACTGATTTTTTTTCTGTAAGTCAATTCCATTACTTATTAATTAATTTAATGAGCTCACTTTGCTTCTTAACCTATACTTCTCTCTACTGACCCTCACTTTTAGCTCTCAGTTCTTTCATAAGGCAATATCTTCTTGCAGCTTTTAAAATGAACCAATCAAACATCTTTTTATGTTAGAAACTGAAAGAGGTGTGTATGAAATAGTCCCCTGTTTTATGCTACAGTATCCCTTCAGAGGCTTCATAGGCACATGGGTGCATAATGCATCTCCTAAAGTAAGCAATGTTTCCCAAATACTTAATTTTCTTTTTGCTGAACATGTGGAGACCTACAAAAATCTCCTGTAACACTACTCCATGGAATGTCAATTTGGAATATGTTGGCTAAACATTTTTAAAATTGTTTTTATCTGCCCTCAGAAGATTATGGAAGGCAGAAGGTAAGTTCATACCTTGGATCTTGTATGTGTTTTTACCATTACCCAGTTCAATAAAACATTACTTAGTATCTGTAATGGACCAAGTCCTGTGCTGGCTCTAGGAATACAAAAACCAACACTTCTTCCCAACCCAAGATTAGTTCATGGGATCATACACACATAAACACAGGTATTCTGGCAACAGAGAAAGGAAGGTGAATAAATCTCTCGCTAACAGCACTGAACTAAGGGCTACAAAAAAATCCGTTAACAGAAAGAAGACTTTTCAGGAGAGAAACCCAATTACTAAGTGGTTTATTTAAAAAAATAAAAGCCAAGTGTTCTCTTTATAAGTTAAGGGTTTTTTTGTTTTGGTTTGGGTTTTTTGTTTTGGGGTTTCTGGGTGGGGGGGTAACCCTGAGGAAAAAGAAAACTAATCCTATTTTGCCAAAATGTTTCAAAATCTTTTAATATTCATTAAAATAAATGGTTGAATTTAGAAAAAAAAAAGGTTATTCCGGTTCAGTAATAAACCTCTAAGATTTACTGAGAGCATGTTTAATATTAGAACAACTGTTTTGGTTCATTAAATTTTTAAAGAGGTTCTTAACTTTAATCAGTGAGAACTCACTCAAGCTTCTAACTGCAAAAGCAGGCTATTTTAAGGTAATGTGACAACTTTAAAATTTGACAATTTTAAAGCTCTTTTTCACACAATTTTTCATGGGTGCCCCAGAAATTTTGGATTTTCCTAATGAGATAATGTTTATACATAGAAGGCCATAAACTCTCTGGGATATAAGGACTAATAGAAATGAGTTTTAAAAGTCTAAATTTGGTTTGTACTTAGGGTTTTGAGATTATTTTTTAAAAGCTAATGTTTGTTAAGAGCTTTATGGTTTAGTGTTTTCTTCTGTTCTATTTTGTAAACATTTTTATGTCAGTATCTCGAAAGAAATGATTAGAAAATATAACACCGTGTTAACATTCTTAATATGTCATGAGATATTACACATTGACAAGGAAGTGTTGAATGGTTCTATAGAAAAATAGACAAAAGATATAAAGAGAAAGTGCACAAACAAGTCAAAAATACAAATTGTCAATACATCTGTAAAAACCTGAAAAGCTGGGCTTTCCTGGTGGCGCAGTGGTTGAGAGTCCGCCTACCAATGCAGAGGATACAGGTTCGTGCCCCAGTCCGGGAAGATCCCATATGCCGTGGAGCGGCTAGGCCCGTGAGCCATGGCCACTGAGCCTGCGCGTCCAGAGCCTGTGCTCCACAATGGGAGAGGCCACAACAGTGAGAGGCCCACATACCGCAAAAAAAAAAAAAAAAAAAAAAAAAAAAAAAACAAACCTGAAAAGCTGAACCTCAACGGTAACAACAGCAACAAAAAAGCATTTATTAAAATGGCAAGAACCAAAGAAAACATCACACTGGTCAAATCATTTAAAAAATAACAGTCCTCTTTTTGGTGAGAGTAAAATATGAATTCTGTTACAATGCTACTGAGTTTGCTAATTGGCATAGCCCTTCTGGAAAGGAGAGAGGTAAAATGTACCCCCCTACACCAAATTCAAAAGCATTTATAGTCTCTGATTCATTAGTATCACTTCTGAGAATTCATTCTCAGGAAAATCTATTCATGGTGTTCAAGCATAATGTCTTTATAAAACACTTGTTATAGCTTGATTTTTTTAAACGCTCATTATTCCCATGTTACAGATGAGAAAGACAAAACCCAGAGATATTGACTTGTACAAAATCCCATAACTAGTCAGTGACAGGCCTGGGTCAGACCTTTTAGATGTCAACTTCATAATTATTGCTCACGCTGAAAATATTTGTTTCAACAATTTTTTGGAATCTTCTCCATGCTATGCTCAATTGCAGGTTCTGGATCTACAACGTTATGTTTACTGAACATTTACTATGGACTAAGTTCTTCATATGTGGATTATCTCATCTTATTCTTGAAACAAGCCTTTGGAGTTTCCAACGAGGAAGCTGAGTAACTCTCCAAGTGTCAGATAGCTGAGTTAACAAACCAGCCCAAGCAATCTTACAGAATTCTCTCTCTTAACTATTACACTGAATTATCTCCCCAAGATAAACCACCCATCAATTCTGTCCTCAAAGAGCTCACAGTGTAGTTTCAGAGAGACAGATTTGTTACCATTAGGAATACATGACAAAAATACTGTAAGGACACAGAGGAGGAAACTGAGGAGGAAACTAACATAACTATGTTTTGGTCCTCATAGTGCTGATGGTGGTGGGTAGGAGGGTCCTCAGTATTACCATCATTTGTAAGAACAATTTATATTTGAATTTGCAACTTCAGATAATCACATCCACTGTCTGAGAAGACTCTGTAACAAGATATGTCTATTTTTACTTATTGATTGATTGAAAATTCTCTATGTGTTTTAATCCCCCTGTTTGAAAGAAAGCAAACCAGGGGGCTTCCCTGGTGGCGCAGTGGTTGAGAGTCCGCCTGTCGATGCAGGGGACGCAGGTTCGTGCCCCGGTCTGGGAAGATCCCACATGCCGCGGAGCAGCTGGGCCCGTGAGCCATGGCTGCTGAGCCTGCGCGTCCGGAGCCTGTGCTCCGCAACGGGAGAGGCCACAACAGTGAGAGGCCCGCGTACCGCAAAAACAACAAACAAAACAAACAAACAAAAAAAACATAAAAGAAAGCAAACCCACAAATATTCATAGAAAAATAGTAAAATGAAATGCATTAAAATGTTAACAGGATCTATCTACTCTCACCAACAAAAGGATTGTTTTATTTTCTTTTCTATATGTGTCTCTATAGTTGCTTTCCTTTGTAATCAGACAAATGCTATAATATTATTTATTTTTAACTCACACAAAGAATGTTAGTGTCAGACACTTAATTTGCAACCTCTTGGAGGTTATCTCATAGCCCAGCAAGTATTTAGCAAATATATGGGTGTTTAGAGGCAAAAGTCAGGGAGGTGCCATGTGTACTTTTGGTGATTTTCCAAATTCCAGCCTAGGATCCAACTTCATATACTGGGTAAACGTGGACTTAATCAAAGCTTCGGAGTGCAGTGGCAGGACTGGCCACAGAAACAGCAGAGTAGCCATGGAGCTGAAGTGTTGGTTGTCAAACCAAATAAGAAAATGTATACAATTGTATTTGAAAACATGTAATTGTTATACAAATACAAGATATATTATCAAGGTTTGAAAGCATGAAAAGGAGTCTCATTAGCAGAAAATCCACCAAAGAAATACTGCTATCCAGAGTGTTCCTGGCTTTGATCCCAGCCATGGTATAACCACTGGTAGCCAGTGGTTAGTAGATGCTCTCTTGAAGGTTAATTTTGGGTGAAGTAATTTTCAAGCTCAAATACAAAGAGCAAACATCAGTCGAAACTTCCTTATACTAAAGTGCTTAAGGGCGTTGCTCATTTATTTGAGCCTCCTCACAATAGATTTTTGCTGTCATCACTACAAATGTGGGATAAGAGGCTTAGATAGGATAAATAACTTGCTCAAGGTCACAATCTAGTGAGTTGTAAAGCCAGGAACGAAACCCAAGCAGAATTTGACTCTTATGCATTACTGGGTGATCTGTTGCACTGAAGAAATAAATTATTAAACATTTGGAAATTTGATAATAACTTCTCCCATGTCTTTTACTTTTACTACCATCCACCTAGCCCATAACAACTCTTCCAATAAACTGCGTAACATATTTTTAAAATGCTAATTAATATATAGTTATCATTTAAAGTTTATGAGTTAATTTGGCAGACTTAAACACACCCAGAAGTCCTAGAAAATGAGAATTAAGATTCTCTGGTGTAGATAAAAGAGATAAACTAGCAGATAACACATTCCTTTATCCCCTCTTTATTATATAGTGTTTTGAATAGCTATATGTGATTTTGTAGTTTTTTTCAAGTATGCCCCCAAACTCAGTAATTCACAAGTTCTTCACTTCTCTATTATTCCACTTTGAACTTAGAAAATGTGATAACTCCCACTGTTTACTGAATCCAAATGTGTCTACTATAATTTTAAAGGGAATAATTCTGCACCATTATCTCCATAGTGTTCCCTACTCTAGGAGTTGGGCTGTGGGGGGAGTGTTAAAGAGAACAAAGTGTACTTTCTAATTCTGATTATCTCACTAATTATTAACATGAATGTGTAATTAATGCCTAAGGTCAAGAGGAGAGTCTCTACCTCATCTTTGGCAGGTATAAGATATATAGAAGAGTATAAAGGTAGGAGAATCTCTAGAGGTCATAGGTGTCCCTACCGGAGGTGTGCAAGTCCAACTTTAAGAAATACTGGTAGAAAGTTAAAAGGGGAATTCAGAAAGAATATGATGAAACAACATGGAATAGCAGAAATACAGGAGAATTTGTAGTTCAAAGATCAGGTTAAAGTTCCATCTCTGTAATGTATAAACTACGTTACCTTGGGAAGTTTAATAAAAATTGCTATTCTTACCTAATCCCATAGGGATATTTTAAGAATTAAATGAGTTTATGCAGAATTCTTACACATGCTAGAACACAGTAGGCACCAAATATGTGAAAGCTTTCATATCCGCTCTTAGATTACTAATTTGAGGACAATTATATTTACTGTTAAGGGTTATCATGAGAATTACATGAGTTTCTGTGAAGATGAAGTTCGCCACTCTGTACCAGTCAAACTCTGGATGAATCTCTTTGTTCTTTGGTTAAGCCTTTGTTGAAACATTAATTCATTTTTAAAACTCGGCTGCAGAATTTACACATTTTCACATGGTATTCTACCTATCCACTCCAGTGAGTTTTCTATTCTGTTTGCAATAAACAAGTTTCATTTTTATAATGTGACCTAAATACTAATAAATGTTATTTTGAGGGGGGAAAAAAAAAACCTAGTTCTAGGAAAATTTGGCCACAAGGGGGAGGTAGAATAACTTGCTCAGGAGATCCAGCAGTGTTTTTCTTTGTTTAATTTCTCCTCCTTATTTTCCCCCTCACTTCCTCAGCTCTGTTTGGCATCTTGTACCTGTCTTTCAGGCTTCCTGATTCTAAAAATACCCTTATAGTCTCTATACTTGGAAAGTTTATCGAAGTCAACCACCTTTTGATATCAGAGTGATATCTGCAGGAGGAGGTAAGTGGTGCCTTGCTGACAATGCTGCCTTCAATTCCAAGTCTGCCCTTATGGATTGTAAAGCAATAACTGCTCACTACAGCACTGTCCTAGTGTAGTTAATCACCGAGAAGGAATTATCTGTGGACATGGTAAGACGGCTGTATAAGGGCTGGAACAACACCTATATGGGAAGAGGTCCTTTTCAGGTCCTGCTCTCTCAGGGAAGTACTCATTTAGATTGCCTGCTTTTAGTTTACAGGATTTCTCTGGAATCTACCTGTTTTGTTACTACTAGGGGCTCTTTAAGAAAACGCTTTGTCTGCACTTGATTATAGTTCAAGCTTTAGGCTACACAGATTTGATCAATTTTTTTTTTTTTTTTTTTTGTGGTACGCGGGCCTCTCACTGTTGTGGCCTCTCCCGTTGCAGAGCACAGGCTCTGGACGCGCAGGCTCAGTGGCCGTGGCTCACGGGCCTAGCCACTCTGCGGCATGTGGGATCTTCCCAGACCGGGGCATGAACCCACGCCCCCTGCATCGGCAGGGGGACTCTCAACCACTGCGCCACCAGGGAAGCCCAGATCAATTGTTTTTGAGGTTACTTATTTAATAAGTATGTGTTGTAGGCCATGTATATCATACATTCTTCTAGATGCTGGTTATGGACTCAAATAAGGCAAAGGCTCTGTTCCTGAGGAACCTGTAGTGTAATAGGTTATTTTCTTCTGCTAATATTCGAACTGTATGGATATCTTTATAGTGTAAAAGCTTTTGGTTCTCACTTCCTGCAGAGTTAAGTCCAAATCTCACAAAATATAAGGCTCTATGGATTAGGGTCCTTGTAGGAAGATGGTACACTGAAAAGAAACTGTTTACAAAGGTGTGTGTGGGGAAGGGGAAGGAGGAATTCACACTTGGTGGTTAAGCCTTAGCCTCTGTCCCTGAATTGGGAGAGACATGCACCTGTAGGAGATGGTCACTTTGGTAGTTAAATGGCTGGGATTCAGCCTGGAAAGTAGGGAGCCAAGAAGACAAATGTCTCAATTTATCAATCACTCCTGCTGCCCCACAATCTCCTTCTGCTGCATCCACTGGCAGAAGCTAGTAGGAAGTCAGATGGTAAGAGAACATGGTATATATGGTCCCCAAATTTGGCCTCCTGGAACCCAGAGCAGGGTTGATTAAGGTGGAGTGTGCATCGGGAAGGGGTCAAACAGAATATCCAGCACAAGGGCCACTTCAAATCTACTCTATATTAACTTGCCATTTATTCTGGTTCTATCCTTCTATTTCCATTCCTATTTGCTACTATTCCAATTTTTATAAATGTAGATAACTCTGGAGCTAAAATTCTCTTTAACAGCAAGAGTTCAACATTAAATCAGTAAATATTTTTAGAATGCATACTACATGCCAGACATATTTCTAGCAGCTGAAAATGATCTCTGTTCTTCTGGAGCTTTCCTTTGAGTGAGTGATGTCATTACAAAGAGGGTATGGTACAGTGTATGATAAGAGAAAGATACATCAGGGTAACTAATGTGTTATTAGGGGAATTCAGAAGGGTTTGCCAAACATAATAATGACTAAGCTTATTTGTGAAAGATGACACAAGAAGAAAGAGAATAGAAAAGAATGTTCCACACAGAAATGAAAGTTTGAGCAAGGACCTGGAAATAAGAGCGAACACAAGCCTTTTGTGGAACTGCAGGCAGTTCATACTGCAGTGTGGAGCTGGAGGTGAAAGATGAGGTAGAGAAGGGAGCAGAGACAGAGCACAAAGGCCTTGGAAGCCATGTTTGGGAACTGGGCTCTTGGGTAATTGGGAGGCACTGAATATGCTCCGTTTTCTGCAAAAATCCTTGTCACAAAATGTTTGAGAGTTTTTCCTTAGAAAGGAGGCTATTGGAGGGAAAACCAAAATTTCTCCAATATGTCCTGGTTCTGAAGCCCTTTGATCTGTGGTTGCTCCCTGTGTGGTTCCACTAACAGTTCACCAAGACTAAAACAACCAGGATTAAAAACTGTCCAGGGGGCTTCCCTTGGGGCACAGTGGTTGAGAGTCCGCCTGCCAATGCAGGGGACGCGGGTTCGTGCCCCAGTCCGGGAGGGTCCCACGTGCCACGGAGCGGCTGGGCCCGTGAGCCATGGCCGCTGGGCCTGCGCGTCCGGAGCCTGTGCTCCGCAGCGGGAGAGGTCACGGCAGTGGGAGGCCCGCGTACAGCAAAAAAAAAAAAAAAAACAAAAACTGTCCAGAGCTTCCCTGGTGGCGCAGTGGTTGGGAGTCCGCCTGCTGATGCAGGGGACACGTTCCGGGAAGATCCCACATGCCGCAGAGTGGCTGGGCCCGTGAGCCATGGCTGCTGAGCCTGGGCGTCCGGAACCTGTGCTCCGCAATGGGAGAGGCCACAGCAGTGAGAGGCCCGCGTACCACAAAAACAAAACGAAACAAAACAAAAACTGTCCAAATGTTGTCTTGGTGCTTTTTGCCATTACCAGTGGGTCACCTCTAATTCAGCATTACTGAACTTTAATCCCTATGACAATAAAGACCTCCTCAGTGTTTGTCACTGCCTAAGCCGGTGAGTATCAGAGCATGAGCTTGTGGAGGTAAAGCCTCTATTCTCTGTAACCCCTGGCCCCCCTACTCCCCTTCCCTTGCCCCAGAGCTGGAAATCAGACTGTCTACATTTAAGTTCAGGCTCTGACTTAAAATAGTTTTGTGACATTCTTTCCAATTTTTCTGAAGCTCACTTTCTCATCTGTGAAATCTTGAGAATTCTAACTTTTGTATTGAAAATTCACTACAGGTTCTTTAAGGGTGAAGTGAGACAAATTTTTTTAAGAGGAAGGTTATAATACGTAAGCCCACTGCTGCCTGAGGTTCCCATGGTCTGGCTGTAGGGGAGGTGCTTCTGGTCCTTAGTACAAGATACCATAGAAAGAAGCCTTCTGGGCTGAGGTCCATGGTGTTGGAATGAGGTGATAGGGAGGCAAGTAGGACAAGTTAAGGCACTGATTAAGTGGTGGGGCAAAGCCCTGGGGATGGCATTGGAGCAAATCTAGTTGTTATGGCTCACGATGATTCTACCTCCTTGACAAACATTGTGACTCTTTTTTAAAATATTTTAGTAGGCAAGACTATCCTTGGGGAGGTAGGAAGCCGGCATAGTCTCTGTGGTTTCCAGGTTATAGGAGGATAGCACCTACATGGCTTGTGTCCCTGATGAATATTGGATGGATGTCTTGAAGTCCATGCTTCTGTTTCTGCAGAAGGAAGCTGAGTAGCATCATGCCCTTTCCTGAGACTCTCAGAAATGAGCACAGATGTGCCAGTGGAATGCTTGCTTCCCTCTTTGGAGCCTAAACTCAGAGGGCAGACAGCTAGGTTCAGTGCCAGGATTCCACCCTGGAACAGCAAAAAACTTAGCCTCCGGACTTATCTTGAATATGCTACACCTGATCCCAATGACAGTCCAGGATGCCAGCATCTCAGGAGAATATCTGATTACTTTTCCCAGTTGGAAGCAAAAGGATTAGTATAATTAATTCAGGGCTGCGGTTGAGGCTGGGGGAGGGTATGACCAAAGCAGATAAATGGGTATGCAAAGAGTGAGAGAACAGGTGCCCTCAGTGGATCGGAAGCCATGGAGACATAGGGAAGTCAAGCAAGCACACAGGAAAGAGGTCTGGGTGAAAGTCAGACCTAAATGCTGTTTCCCTCCCACATACCTTTTATAAGGTCTCTGGAAATTGATGGTCAGGCAAGCTGCTTCTTCTCACACGAGTAGTGACAGGATCAATGCTTGAATCTTGGTCCTGCATAGGTGAGCAAGTTATTTAACTTAACACTCATTTTCCTGACCTGTAAATATAATAATATTTCTGACTCAGCTATCTCAAAAGGTATTATGAACTTCAAATGATATTTATCTGATATTCATTTTTATCAAATATATAATAAAATCTCTCTATATAGAACTATATGTGGAATTTCTCTATGCATCAAATATATGCTTGCTAATCTTAATTTTAGAAGATGATTTACTAATTGAAAAATGCTGGAAAATTATAATATAAAGCTTGTGTGGGTCATTTTTTCCCATTTGAAAAAAGCATTGCTATTTAATCAAAATGTTTACTTATAATAACTTCAGATAAGGTAGCCTAAATTTTTACTCTTCATTTTGTGGTTATATTATTGCACATATTTTGTCTCCTAGTAATTTTTCCTGTAAGTGTTCAATTTTCCTTCACCATGTTGAAATCCCAATAGCAGGGGAAATGAGACAGTAAAGCTCAGGTCCACGTGAATCACAGCAAATGTCTTGAATTCCGGCGGTATAGTAGAATATAGTTTTCATTTCTGATTAATTCCAGTAGTCTTGTTTCATCTGCCAGTGCATAAACTTGAAATTGAACTCTACAGATATTACAGAGGCATGTTTTGCCCATTCATTCTTTCATTTATTCATTCCATAGATATCTACTGACTTAACCCCTTATGAGATAGGCATTAGCTGGTTGCTGGTGATACAAATTAAAATCAGGCATAGTTTCCACTAGGGTCTATGTTCTAGTGGAGGAGATACCCACAGGGAAGAAGGAAGATGTGATGTAGAATGATATCAGAAATGGAAGCTCAGGGCAATTTGGGAGCACGTTTTCTCACTCTCATAAATATATTTTTTTGACAGCAGAACCCTAACAATTTGATTGCATTTGAAAATTCTTTAAGAACTCCATAATCTGCTTGACAGAGAAAGAAGTGCCTTGTATGTACAAATTACTATGTATACTGAAATATAGATTCCTTAGCATCAGAAGTCAAGACAAAGTTGATAATTTGTTTCAGACATTCTACTACCACCATAATTTTCTTGAATCATAATTTTGAGCTTTGTTTGTTTATTCTTATTTCTGTGAAACTTCTTTTATCCCCCTTGCCCCCCAGTAATGTCTGTGGGGTTCCCATTTTTTGAGTCATTTAGAAATAATAATCACAATTTACTTTTTCAGGATGATTTCATAGAAGACAAAATTGTATCAACCACTGGAACAAAATAGCATCCTAGGTATTCTTTGTAATGTGCCTTATAATCACTAATTTGCATATCAAATAACTTTTTCATATGTATCATTAACTCAGCAATACTTTAGACATTTATTAATTTTTCCTGTTTCATTTATCCATTCATCAAAATTTATTGGCACAGCCATTCTGTGTGAGACCTCTGCTGGGAGATTTTATAAATATATTTTATACATATATTATATATATATATAAAACTGTATATACATGTATACACGGTTGACCCTTGAACAATGCAGGGATTAGGGGCACTGCACAGTTGAAAATCCAAGTATAACTTTACAGTTGGTCCTCAGTATATGCCGTTCTGTGTCTGTGGATTCAACCAACTGTGGATCCTATAGTACCATAGTACATATTCTTTGAAAAAAATCTGTGTATAAGTGGACCCATGCATTTCAAACTCTTGTTGTTCAAGAGTCAACTGTATACACATGCCTTCAAGTACCTGCCTTCAAATAATAGTCTAGTGGCATAAACAGACAAGATCACAGGAGAGGAAATTTTACCTTTGCTAAGTGCTAAATGAATTAGATCATTCATTTAAAAAAAAATAAGGTAGTGAGAGAAGATTCAGAATTCCAGAGATATACATTAATCAAATGAATCTGTCAAAAGCTATACCTAATATAGCATAATCAGATATTACATATGAGCAGTAAAGACTTCCTTTTGCTTTAAGAAAGGAAGGGTTAAAAAAAAGATTTGTCTACAGGCAAGTTAATTTACAACTTTTCTTAGTTGAGGCACTGAAAGTCAGGCTCCCACTAGTCTCTAGTAGAAATACTATGAAGTAAAAGGCATTCAAAAACTTTTTTGGATACAGAACTGTACAACATCTCACATTTTTTGTTTTTTTCCTTATTGTTAATTACATAAATTATTTCTTGAAATGGAATTGCCCAAACCTGGGGGTACCATGTTCTTCTAGTTACAATTTTGTGGTGTAGCTTTGTAGTTGAAAAAAGGAGTTATGTGGCAAATGGCCAAAAGGTCACCAGGGCCTGTGCATTCAGTTGCTCAAGGGTCCCTTGGCACACTGGCTTAAAGAGGAAAATAGGCTTATACTGAAAATAAAAGAAACTGATAGGAATACCATGTCCTTAATGTTCCAAAACAGGCGCTTTTTTAACTCCACAATATGTGGAAGTCCTCAGAGCCATGTCAGTGCTGAGCACCTTCATTTTCTTAAGACTCCTACATACATCTAGACGTTATACAAGTAAAACATGACCAAAAAACCAAAACAAAACAAAAAGCAAAAAAAAACAAAACCTTTATGAATTTGTGATATTGTGATTTATAAGAAACATATATTGGTCATTCAGATGACCAAAATATATTTCTTACTGTTTCTAAATTCCTTGAAATTTGCTGTGATAAGAGCAATAAAGATGTCTTTTGTTATGTTAATAAGGTGAATTCTGGAAAGCCCTTAGGTACCCTAAGGATGGGGGGGGGGGGGGATCTGACTGCCAGAAGAACCAACCAGTGATTAGAGGGTTGGAACTTTTGGTCATCTCTGGGGAGGGAAGAGAAACTGGAGATTGAGTTCAATTGCCAATGGCCAGTGGTTTAATGGATAATGCCTATGTAATGAGCCCTCCATAGAACCCCCAAAGGACAGGGTTTGGAGAGCTTCTGGGTTGGTGAACACTTGGAGATTTGGAGATAGTGGCATGCTCAGAGAGAACTTGGAAGCTCCATGCCCTTTCCCCATCCCTTGCTTGATGCATCTCTTTCATCTCACTGTGTCTGAGTTATATCCTTTTATAATAAACAAGCAATCTAGTGAGTAAATGGGTTTCCTGAGCTCTGTGAGCCACTCTAGCAAATTAATTGAACCCAAGGAGGGAGTCTTGGGACCCTCTGATTTATAGCCAGTTGGTCAGAAGTATAGGTAACATCCTGGATTTATAACTGACATCGGAAGCAGGGGAGGGATAGCAGTCTTGTAGGACTGAACCCTTAACCTGTGGAATCTGACACTATCTTTGGGTAGATAGTGTCAGAATTGAGTTGAATTATAGGACACTCAGTTGATGTCAGAGAATTTTCCTGACTGGGTGGGGGGGTGGGGGTGGAAGAGGAGTGGTTAACCTCATCCTCACGAATTAAAATTTGGATCTGGACACTTTTAGAGTGCAAATCACTTATAAACCTTTAAAGCATATACGTAAGTTATTCTGTCACTTTTGTGCCTTCTCTCATTAGCCCTCTTCAGAGTTAAGTCTTCCTGTAATAACATTGTCCCTGCCCTGGTATAGCTTACCTCTAGTGTAATACCCACGCCCTGTGTTGATTGCTGCTATCATAGCACTAACTGTTGGAGTGGTCCTGCAGATGCATGAGAAAGAAACATAATTACTTAGGTTTATGTTAGAAATTGTTAAATTATTTCTATCTGTAGGGTTTATGTGTTTTACTTATTTAATGTCTAGAGGTCTTTAAGATGCTTAAGATAAGAAGAGAAGGAACAACAGGAATAGTTTCAGACTGTGTTGATGACACCGAGTATTCTGGGACAACTCTTGGCTCACAGAAAAATCAGAAATCATAAATAATCTTATATTCACCCAGGAAATTTCTACATATAATTTAAAACTCATTTTTACTAGAAAACTCATCAAATTGTGGAAAATGTCTTTACAATAGTAATTACTTCACTAACAAGTTCTTTTCAATTACTTAGTTTTCCAGCCAGTAAAACAGCCAAATCATTATGGTATATTCTTTCAAGCAGTTGCAAAAGTAAATAGGCTTACCTCAGTCTCTTATCAAATTGTTCTTATGTTTAGAATATATTAAAAAGTGTTGGTTGGTGAGATCTCTAAGGGAACTATTTGGTTTCCCCTTTTTGACTCAAATAGATTTGGCCATATCTACAGCACAGCACTTTTCTAAATGTACTTGTAAATATGAGAGATTTTTTTCCAAGAAGGTTTTGAAACTGATCTTGAAGGCAGTATCAGACAATTTTTCATTTGTTTGTTTGATCAGGTTTTTTTGTTTGTTTGTTTTGCTCCTAGTCAAGACATTTCTTTTTAGCTCCAAAATTTCTGATGATTTTTCCTTCAAAATTTGCATGCTTGGCTTTTAAATGTTGCTGAAAAAGTGTTTCATGCAGTAATTGTTCAGTTTCTTTTTTTCACACAACAGATCCTGGAATTTAGTCTAATTTGCATCTCCCCAATAATAAAGCCTATACTTTAAATAAATATCTCAGTATATCCTGTGTTTTTTAATGTTGATGACTGTTGCTTAGTACCGAGTCACTAATCCTGGCTGAGAAGTACTATCACTTTGCTTCCAAGTTTTTCTTTTGTTTTTGGGTTTTTTTTTTTTTTGTGGGAAGCCTCAGGGACTAGACAAAAATGGCAAGTTTTCTAATCTGTTGCTACAAATAAAATGTCCTACTTTCCAAACGTTCATGATGAAAGTATAAGCTTGGCTGTCTGAGAAGAGCAAGGTTCTGCTGACTTGTATGCACAGGTGTGTGGTGAAACTTCTTAGGAATACAGAACACAAAACTTATTTTATCCCAAATTCTAAATAAAATGTTTACTTCTTGAAAATGTACCATGCTACACAGATGTAGAAAACAAATTTATGGTTACCAGGGAATAAGCGGGGGAGGGATAAATTGGGAGATTGGGATTGACAATATACACTACAATATATATAATAGATAACTAATAAGAACCTACTGTATAGCACAGGGAACTCTACTCAATACTCTGTAATGGCCTATATGGGAAAAGACTCTATAAAAAGAGTAGATATATGTATATGTATAACTGATTCACTTTGCTGTACACCTGAAACTAACACAACATTGTAAATCAACTATACTACAACAAAAATTTTAAAAAGAATGCACCATGCTTATCTGATGCCTTCACTCATACCCCAGCACACCATCTGCTAGGTGGTGAGTATATCCTGCTGAGAAGCCTGGTTTACCTTCCTGCCCCAATCTGGCCCTAACCACAGTGAACTTCTCAAACTGCAATTAAAGTGATTTTTTTCTCTTAATTATAACTCTTATAATATCACTCTGCTGCTTAAAATACTTAAAAGGGGTTCCGCTATCTCTGTTTACCTCCAGAATATAAGTCAAAACTCTGAAACCAAGTTTACAAAGCTTTTGATGGTCCATCACAAACAGGTTCATGCCTGCCTCTGCAGCCTCCAAAGTTACCATTTATCTCCCCACATACATTCTAAACTTTTCTCAGTTCCCTGAATTTGTCACATTCTTTTCCTTTGGATCCTTGCCTGTGCTATTCCCTCTGGCCAAATCACTGTCCCAGAACTTCATACTCCCCTCCTTTCTTGGTTAATTCCACTTTATCCTTCAGATAAAGACTTCCCCACCTTACCAAGTTGAGGTCAGTTTCTCTCAGAAATGAACATGCAATCTCTACTTCCCTATCATAGCACTTGCCACATTATTTTGATTTCCTGGTTGTCTGTTCTTCCTGTGATCTTCCAAAGGCAGAGATGAACTGTCTTTTTTCTGCTTTATTTTTAGTCTTTAACATAGTGCCTTGCAAATGATTGGGATTCAGTAAAAATTAGTTGAAGTAGTGAATGGCCAATGTAATAGGCAACCACCAGTCGAAAGTCAATCAAGAGACAACATTACAAGAGGAACAGCATATCTTTCCCAAGGCTTTAAATTTTACAATGTGCTTTCCATTCTATGATTTGTCCCTCTTCCTCTCCTGCCACCCAGATGAGGCCAAAGAGTACATATCTCTTTAGAGGTACACAACAGGACTCTGATGTGAGGTGGGTTGGACAGAAGATAATCATCTTTTCTGATGCACATACACACTCCCAAGGGGGCTTTTACTCTATATTGTAATAATTCTTTCCTCTAATAGTCTGTAAGGATTTTAAGAACAGCAAGCTTGTCTGATCTCCAGTGTTGAACCTTGAGTCTAGCATATAGTACTAGAGTTTATCATATAGTACATTTAATGAATGAAAATCAATTTCATCCTATGGAAACCTTGGCCTCAGAAACAGAATAACATATTTGAAGTTACAACTACTAAATTGTTGTGGAGGCATGAAAGGCATAGAAATCAGAATTTTTGACTCAGAATTTGATCATATTCAGAATTTTTGATTCAGTTAAATAAGTATTTAATAGTAATCTGATTCTATGTTAAAAGACACACCAAACTGGCAAAAACTATGTAATAAATTCCATGCCTCTAATCAGTAAAAGAGGCAACCAGTAGGTAGAGAAACACAGACCTCAACTTCTCTAAAGGTGATGTCAGGCAAAGTGTAATACAGGAGAAAGACAAGTAACCAGGCAGCCTCCTTTCTGAGTCTGAACCATGGGTTCATCTTCATTATGGTGGACAATTTTATTCCATCTCTCTTTCTCTCTTTTAAATTTCTCATTGAGGTAAAACATATATAAACAAATGAACACAAATCAAAAGAATAGTACCAGCACCCCAAATGCCCCCCACTGCACCCCCTCTCAATGACTGTCCCCCGTTCCTTCCATTCTACTTTCCATCCCTTTTCCAGATGTGTTGCTAGTATACAAGGCATATAAGGAAGAAATGTCACCATCTCTGGAAAGAGGGCTCTCACAATCTATTAGAAGAGGCAATTTTATTCTAATAGATATGAGACTGTGCACTAAGAGGCTGGCAATCTGAGCAAATTAAGAAAACTCAAAAGAGGGAATCTTTTGTAGACTGAGATGGGGGAAACAAAAGTCTTCAAAGAGGAGGTGAAAAGTTAAAGAGAGTTTTGAAAATTAGTTTCCCAGGTTGGAAAAAGGAGAAAAGTAGAGTATCCCAGCCAGAAGAAAATATCATCATGGTGAAAGGAAAGGGACTAGCTATTTGAGTGAAGGCTGGTAGTCTAATGTAATGTGGTTAGAGCAGCAGGTTTCAATCTTGGTTGTGCTCAAAATCACCTGTTAGGCTGTTCATGGGCTACACACTAGATCTACAGAATCATGTACTCCAGGGATACAGGGATAAGACCTACATGTGTGGGTTATTTACAAAGCCTCACAGGTATTTTGGTTTGCAGACAAGATTGTGAATGACTGGAGTGGAAGACAAAGTACCTTAAAGAATGTGAAGTACTATGTAGATGGTGGGTCAGGGTAGAGTGGAAATTTTGAATGCCAAGGTATATATTTTGGCTGTATTCTTTATTGTTTCCTAAACATGCCTAATCGTAAGAATTCCAAGGATACCGGTAAAAAATCAGCTTTCTTGACCCCACTCTAAACCTACCAAATAAGAATTGACAAGGGAGGGGGCTGGAGATTTCTCTTCCTCCCTCCCTCCCTCTTTCCTTCCTTCCTTCCTTCCTTCCTTTCCTTCCTTCCTTCCTTTCTTTTTTCTGTTATAAACTGCATGTTTGTGTTCCTCCCCCACCATATTTGTATGTTGAAACTCTAATCCCCAATGTAATGTTATTTGGAGATGGGGGTCTTTGAGAGACAGCGTTCATGATGGGATTAGTGCCCTCGTAAGAAGAGAGAGCTTGCTTCTCTCACTCTTTGCCATGTAAGGACACAATGAGAAGATGGCCACCTGCCAACCACGAATAGGTCTGTCACTAGGAACCAAATCTGCTAGCACCTTGATCTTGGACATCCCAGCTTCCAGAACTATGAGAACAAATATTTGTTGTTTAAGCCAACCAGTCTATGGTAATTTGTTATAGCAGCCTGAGTAAAACTCTCCCTTCCTTCCTTCCTTTTTCTCTATTTTTCCCTGTCTTTCAAAAGAACTCAGGCAATTTTCATGATTACTCACATGGGAAACTTTTTGTTTTTCAGCCAGTTGGGAGTCATTTAGACTTTATAAGAGTCAGATCTTTCATAAAGATCATCTTGGTAGAAATTCATTTCTTGAGGAAAAGAAAGATTTAAATGAGGGAGAGGAAATAAAGGCTTGTTATATAATTTTGGGGCTAGCTAATTAGGGGGGATCTTAGTCTTTAGTGTGAGACTATGTCCAACACATACCTGGTGCTCAGAAATGTGTTAATGTACTGTTTTAAAGGGCATTTTAATAGGTGAAATAATGAGGATGTGGTGAGCATTTGAATATGGGGTGGGGAAGAAGAAGCACTGAGCATGATTTGGAGATTTCTAGCATGAAATGTTTGATGAGTGGTAATGGTGTGCAATGAGACCGAATTGAGTGTTACTTCTTAGATTCAAACTTAAGAAAAAGACTGTTCCTTAAAAAATAGTTATCAGCAAATGACTTTGAACACCACAGAACCTCATATAATTCCTCTCCCCTCTTTATACTTCCGTCAAGTCATAGCCATACCTCCAACACAAATCTCATACTCACACAAGTGATGTGTACTTGCATGGAATAACGGGTTGTGCGTTTAAGGTCCACACCTTAGACTGGCAAAGCCAATTTTCACACCTGTCAGATCCTCTCCCTTTTGCTCCACTCTCCTTCCTTACTCAAAGCAACTATTTTTCCTCTATAATAGCTTTCGTACATGAAAAAGAGAGAGAGCATGGCTGACTGAAATGATGGCTGTCTGATTTTGTTACAGTATCTGCTGCAAAATTCCAAGTGAGCAGTGTAACTTGGTGCTAGAATTTGAAACAGAAGGGCAAAACTCTAATTGAATCTAATCTTCAAATAACCAGAGTAATAAAAGAGAAATAAGGGTGGAATTTCATAGAGGTTCAATTTGAGAACTCTTGTAGCTGCTCAGTTTGAGAACTCCACATAACAATTACCTGTATATTAGCTGATCATAGGTGAGACTTGATTTTTCACCTCAGTGAACATTTTTCTGGCAATAAAACAAGCAGTACTTTCTTCCTTATTACAGTAAAACTGCCACTGGGCTTCATTTAATAAGAATTAACTGTGAATAAATTACAGCATCAAATTATGTACCATGACATAACTTGGTGTGAAAAATCTAAGCAGCTGCAAGACCCCATGAAGTTAATTCAAGCTGAGCTCAGTAGAAAAACCCTTAATTACTTCCTGGAAACTGTGGATCTATTTTCAGTTCCTGGTGTCATTGGGATCACAGTTTAGATGAATTACCAGCAAATGCTCATGAAAGGCATCAGTGGGAATGCACTACAGAAATGGGGGTCAACTTTTTTTTATTCTTGGATTTGCCTCTGGCTTTTATTACTAAGCATGTCTCTACAAATTGTTTGAGAAATCACAGCTGGATTTAGAAGAATCTAGATTTTACATTTGGAAGGAAATATATACTCATTAAGTTCTACCTCCCACAAAGAATAAGCTTCCCTCCTTTGTCATTTCTGACAGATGGTCAGCCTCTGCTTATAATAGCTCTATGAGCAGGGCTTATTACCTCCCAAAGCAGCTTATTCTTATGATAGGACAAAGTTTCAGAAATTGTAGTCAAAATCTATCTGATTTTGGTAGTCTTTCTAGGTCTAGTTCTGTGAATGGGAATAGAGTTTCCCAAATCCTTGTGACTAATATCACCCTTTGCACTTGCTAAACCTATAAATTACCTGGCCTTTTCCCTTGGGAAATTCTGAACCAGAAAGTCTGAGTTTGGTTCTGGGAATCTGTATTTTATCACATACATCAGGTGATTATTGCCGTCAGATAAGTTTGGGAAACACTTCCCTAATCACTTCTCAGACACAAAGAATCACCTGGGGATCTTGTTAAAATGCAGATTCTGGTTTAATGGGTCTGGGATGAGACCTGAGATTCTGCATTTCTAAGGAGCTCCCAGGTGATGCCAATTTTCTGGTAGGTGGACCACACATTGAGTCTCAAGACTCGAATAATGTCAAACATTTCTTTTTAAGATGATGGTTCTTAATATATTATCGAAGACAACAATTTCTCCTTAACTTCTATTTCTCTAATCACCAAGCTAAAAGTCTTTGATTACTTTAGTAATTTCTCATACAGTTTGGATATGCTGTGGTCTCCACACCCTTCATCACATCCTTCATCATCTTGGTTATTTTCTCCTGGCTTCACCTTGTTTTGCTAATATCTCTCTTAAAATATAATGTACACAATTCAATACAATTCTCCTAATATGCTTTGAAATTGGTGCTCAAATCATATTGATTTTGTAATCTGCCAAAATCTTTAAATCTTCGTTGCTTAAACTGCTTCTAAGCATGGTCTTTAGAAGCTGACTTAATTTCATTTTGGTGGGTATATACGGAATCTATATGTTATCTCTGTTAAGTTTCCCATTTCCTTTATTCTTTGAGAAAAATTTGAATGTTGATTGTGTCACCTGTAGTAGTAGCTATCCCTTCCAACTTTATTTCATTTTTCCTAGTTCTTCCTTAATGTCTTTTTCAGAATGCTGAAAAAAATACAGTATTTGCTGACATGTTAATGGAGATGACTAATGTAAAGTGACAAGTTGCTGTCTTCTAGTGTGGTTTTTAAACAACTGTGACTCTACCTAAAATTACTATTATCCAGCCATTGACTTTTTAATATGGCTCTACTGGTATTTTAGTTTCCACAATTCTTTGTTGTGTGGGACTGCCTTGCATATTGCAGTTCATTTACCATCCCTTGACACTACTCTCTAAATGCAAATAGCACTCCCTATACTTATATCCAAATGCCCCCAGTATACAAGACCTTCCCTGAATGAGAACTGTCCAGCCTATACTTTACCTTCTTTCCAGAGCATATCAGAGGAGTCTTTACTCACTACTTTTCTGAAATCCAGTCTCTTTGTGTTGAACTAAGACCATTCCTGTGTAAGAACTAAGACCACTGTCTCCACATAATTTAACTATTGGGACTAGCAGCTGAGACCATCTGTGTCAATATGATTTAACTGTTTGCTCAGGAAATTTTTAACCAGAAAGATAAACTGGCAAATCAGTAAATAATTTCATTTTTTTGCTTGAATAAATTTTTACAGACTAAAATACATATCTGAGTGAATGATTTGCACAACAGTTCATTTACCTAGACACACAGCTTGCTTATTAGAGCAATAGTTTGATTATCAAGATTTGCTTTAAGATCTTCTGCTGTTGCGACAATTTTAAATGATATGTCACAAACTTTTCCCAACCCCAATTAATTTCCTTAAATTACTTTAGCTCAGACTCCAAAGACCAAAACCTTCCCTAATTTCTCCCATTTAAGACATTATTGAAACTATTAAGGTGGTGATCTCCCTTGCTTCAATAAGCTTAATGAACTCAGTTGGGTTAACAGGTTTCTTTGGTGCTCTTGTGAGGGAGCTGACAATGTTTATTCACAAAGACTTTAAAATATTCCTAGTGATGGGCTTTTGATATCTTGACCTATGAATCCTATGAAGATGCTGAATACTTGCTCCAAGCTTGTTAATGATTGATACATACTTTTGCCATTATTCAGAAGGAGAAGAAAAGAAATGGAAAAAGAGAGAAAAGTGGTATTGATGAAGATGACTGAAAGGAAATGATCAAGAAGAGGAGGAGTAGGTAGATGGAGAAGAAAATGAAGACAAAATAAATAAGAAAAGGAGAGGGAAAACACTATGGGAAGTATGTAACAACAAAGAGGAATGAGGAAAAAGAAAAAACATATGACTAATTACCTTTTCCCTCCATGTTCTTTTCATCATGGAAATAGGTTGTGACTCCTTATTGTTCCCAGGCAGCATGATTTCAACTACAAATATGGACAAAAAGAAGAAAGGTAATGAGAATAATCAGGGTACAGGGGACAAATACAAGGACATGACTGGTCACTTCACTCATTTTGCAGATAAGGCATACTCCTTCTTTGCAGAGATAACTCTTCCTACCCAATAATCTATTTGTTGTTGTTTTTGTTGTTTTATTGTAAAATATACATAACATAAAACTGACCGTCTTAACCATCTTTAAATGTACAGTTCAGTGGTGTTAAATATTCACATTGTTGTGCAACCATCGCTACCATCCAACCCCAGAACATTTTTCATCTTCCTAAACTGAAACTCTATACACATTAAACAATAACTCCCCATTTTTCCCTCCCAACTAGCCCCTGGAATCCACCATTCTACTTTGTGTCTCTGTGAATTTGACCACTCCAGCTACCTCAGAGAAACAGAATCATACAACGTTTGTCCTTTTGTGTTTGGCTTACTTGACTTAGTGTAATGTCTTCAGGGTGCATCCACGTTATAGCAGGTGCCAAAACTTCATTCTTTCTTAAGGCTGAATAATAGTACAGTGTGTGTACATTCCACATTTTGTTTACCCACTGATGGACAGTCAGTGGACACTTGGCTGTTTCAGCTTTTTGGTTCTTATGAATAATGCTGCTATGAACATTTGTGTACCAATATCTGTTCGAGTCTCTGACTTCAATTCTTTTGGTTATATACCCAGAAGAGCAATTGCTGGTTCATGTGGTAATTTTTGTTTTACACAGTGGTTTTTTACATTCCCAATATGCAAGGGTTCCAATTTCTCTACATCCCCATCAACACTTGTTATTTCCTTATTATTATTATTTTTTATAATAGTCTTTCTAATGGGTGTGAAGTGGATTTGATTTGAATTTTCCTAATAATTAGTGATGTTGAGCATCTTTTCATGTGCTCATTAGCTATCTGTATATCTTCTTTGGAGAAATGTCTATTCAAGTCCTTTGCCCATTCCTACCCAATAATCTATTGAGCAATGCTTGGGGCTAGACCAGATTGGTACCCCCAGAATGTGACACAATGAGTTGTAATTAATATTTACTAATCTATTCTACAATTAATTGAGGTTCATTCTTTTTGACTTTTCCTAGACCACTTATGTAGTATTTTAGTTTTTATTTCATTATAACTAATATATATCTATTTAGGTCCACACTACTGGGATCTATCCATTATCTTTTTAGAAAATTGAGATATTTACTTCTTTCTACTTCTTTTATACATTCCCCTATAATAGAGATATCTTAAAAATTATTACTAGTTATTTTTAAATAACATTTTCAAGTGTCTTAAACTCTAAAAGTGTAATCTGCCTAATGATGCCTAATTTGGATGCTTCTAACAAGTAAATTTATGCAGGTGAGTAGTGTGTGGCCCAACAGGTTTTGTTAGGAAGTCTAAATGGCATGAATAGGTATAAATAACTTGGAAAATAAAACTTTTCTAAAGAACAGTTTAGACTTTTCAATAATGTTCTATAATGCAGCATAATATTCTACTTCTGGGCCTTTTATTTTTCTGGACACAGGACAGTCAGACATTCATTCTTTGTTGGCTTACATATACATGTTCTCACATTCTTCCTAAGCCACTGTATTGTAGAGTACCCTATTCCTTCTTATGGAACCCAGGGTGAATTCTTGTACTACGTGTGGAGAACACTGGTTCTTTTCATTTAAAATCTTTTATTTGCTGAATATGGAGCATAAGATAGAAGTGAAGAAATTAGTCTCAGTGGAAAACCAGTTTGTTAACCTAAGCAAACTACTTCATGAGAAGTAGAAGCCACAACTTCCCCCACTGCATGAATTTTATGCTAAATGAGTCATTATAAAGCAACCAAGAGTGACTTAAACTGTAGGCCTAGGCAGCATTATTGACACAAGGAGCTCTTCCAAGAATGGAAAGCTAGTAACCAGATGGATGTGAGCTGGAAACAGTTTACGTGGATTTGAGAGTACAACCAAGACAAGGTGCAAGCATAAGGTGATGAAGGAGTGAATGGCTGTGTAAATCCAGTATCATAAGACTCAAGGACACTGGCTAAACTCAAATCTAAGCTAGGTAGACATCAGTTCCAAAAAATTCTGTTCTAAACAGGGCAGGCATTTTGTGTGATCTTATGAATTTGAGAACAACAGAGGGGACATTTGTGAGAAGGATGGGTAATGACCGCAAACTAAGGTCAGAGACTCAGTATTTTTGAGCCTATCAGAGGGAGTTTAGTCTGTAGTTAGTCAAGCGGAGATACTGCACAGCATTGGTGTAGGTCAAAAAGTTTCAGCACGATGCTCTCACAGGCATCTGGGGTTTTGAACACCTCCAGAAACTCATTCATCAGGCATTGATGGCAGCTGTGAACTATTTCCATATTCCACTTGCTAGGAAGGAAACTATTAATACATTTTTGACTAGTGTCCATACTAGTTGGGGTTTAGCCTGCAGGGGTGCATAAATCATTCCTCAGATGGGGTTAAATAAGCCATAACTTAATGCTGAGATATGCGGATGATATGGGGTAGAGGTTGGAGAGTGGTTAAGAGTAGCCAGCTTCCCTCTGTGGGTATTCTGGTGGAGAGACCATCATTCCTTTCTCATAGTTTATATTTCTAGGTCTAAGAGGAACCTGTTAACAACAATCAAATATTTTTTGTCATGATTGCTACCTTGTTATAAACCAGATTATGATCAGAGCCTTCTTTTATGGTGTTTAATTAAATTATCCCATCAACTATGTGAACTACATATTCTCAGTTTTCACAGATCAATAAATAATGAAGTACAGAGTGGTAAAAACCTTTCCTTCGTCTGACTTCAACTTCTGTGCTTCTCTTCTACATGCCTTACTTTGGAGACATTCTTTTTATATCTCCCATATCACACAAAGCATCTGTATAAATTGACTTCAGAAATAACCCTTGGCAACATAGAGTAATCCAAGGTGATTAGGCAAATTAAGCACAAACCAAGGTCCTATCTTCTTACATATTGATACCTTGAGGAAAGATAATTTCTGAGACTACTTCCATAAACCTGGCCAACGATAGTAGTATATATCATTGCAAAACATGATAGCATGATGCAGTTGTATGATTTCATGTAGATCAGAAATCAGTTATATGAAGTAATTTGTATTTTTATACATTTGTTTCCTAGATGAAAAAACAATAGCAGTCATATTTTCTTAAATCATTATAGCTGCTTGTGCTGTAGTGTTTTTCATAACTTATAATAGGTCTTAATCCAGCACTAACATTTAGCAGACCATAGCAATATATCTTCTGTGCCCTGTTTAATGCAAATAGATAACTAGTGCCAAGGCAGGCCCCAGTTGCTATTGTTCAGCAGTGTTTGCTCTGCAGCAGTTTTCTGAGCTCTGCAAACACATCTTCCATCTGGCAGCTGGATATGTTTTAAATTTTTCTCTGTATAAAGCCCTTAGGCAATGTCGTTTCATATATTTTGCTATTCAGGCCAAGTGAATAGCCTATCAGAATCTTCTGAAGAAGCCCTAGTGCTCAGTATTGTTGATGAACTACAGAAAAATTATATGCATGTATTTGAATATTCTTCACGCATTAAAAGAATCTTTGAAAAAATCCTTAAATGTAAACTGTATGCTTGTTCAAAAAATTATTTTTTATTCTTCTCCTTGTTAATGGTGCATAGTCATCCACTGCCTTTCCCAGTCTTATAGTTAAGGTATCACTTGTTACCTTGCGCCTCTAAACTCAACTGTAATCTGAGGTCAAGTTGGTTAAGTCAACCACCTCTACTTCACCATTTACCCAGTCCTGGAAGTTATGTTGATTCTTGCAGGCTCAGTATGCAGTGTGCCATGGATGAAATTCCAGTCCATCTGAGCCGTCAGTGTTGCAGTATCTCCCATTTTTGGTCTCACATACCACATTGACTCATTTCACAGATGGACTCCTGCTTTGGATTTCCCCTCTACATGAAAACAGGTCTATTTGTTTTTGATATTTATACCTGTCTATCTCATTCCAGATGACTTCCCCAGAAAAGAGCCGTGTGCTTATCTACTATAAGTGATTCAAATAGCTTTTTTTTTTTTTTTTGACAGATAGGGCTTTAACAAGAACTGGTTTAGTTTACTAAGAATAATACAGACTTGGATGTCAAAACCTCGGCCTTTGACCCAGTTCTATCTCTAATTAATGATTTGCTTTTTAAGCAACCACCAAACTAACCCTAGATCTCAGTTTTCACATCTGTAAAATGAGGATAGTGGGCCTTCAGTGTCTGTTTGGAAGAAGCAGAAAAGTTTATCTACTCAGACACTTACCACCCAAGAATGAAAAAAACAGTCCTCCAGTACCTGAGAAGATATTTCTCCTTAACTCTTGTACCCAGATTCATAGAGGAAATGCATCACACAGTGAAAAAACCCACAGTGTTCTCCACAGGTAGTACAAGAATTCACCCTGGTTTCCTTAAGAAGGAATAGGGTACTCTACAATACAATAGCTTAGGAAGAATGTGGTCTAATTCACTGCTCAGCATCTATTAGGTAATCAAAAAATATTCAGTGTATTGAATAAAGAAAATGATGTGCTGCTTTATGGGTGGTCATAACCTTTGCTGGCTCTTAATCTTTATTCTTTATTCTCTAGATTAGTTAATTATTCCTTGTTATTTAATTTTCTTGAAGTTTAAACACTTTCCTCAAAAATTAGCCTTTTTTTAAAAAAGTCATTTCCTACTATCAATATGTTTCCCTTTTCTTCAGTATCCTTTCTTTTCTTTGGCTGTCAGTCAAAGTAATCCTCTGTTTCTAACTTAACAAAAGAGAAAATGATTATTTATAAGGACTTTCACCCCGACAGCTCTGAAAAAGAAGTCTTATAATTTCTAGTCATCTGTTTCTTAAAGCCTAAAAACATTAGTCTTCAATTCAATACTCTCATCTTCTTATCTGGCATCTGTCTCTTTCATTAGCTTAGATGCTTTTTGTTTATCTGTTTGGACCAGTTTACTTCCCTAATCTATAAAAGGAGAAATTTTATTTGCTTCAGTGGTTTTTATCCCAACAGAGAGTTGAAAGCTTATTTTCTGTAGGGTGATGTTAGCAGTGATTTCTGAAATTTTCATTCACATATACCAGATTGGCTTGTGTTTACAAATCTCATCTCAAAAAATAAATATTACAACTATGTTGAGCTAATTTAAAATTATATGTCTATTTCCATATACACCTATATGTATATTCTAACATATATACATTAAATATTATATGTTGGTACAAACTTTCCAGACAAAAAAATTGTCCATTTGAATAAAAAATCTTAAAAAATGAAAAATACAACTCCTCTCATTAATTATCCTAAGGGCATCATCTGATAGAGTTAAAGATAAGGTTTTATTCACAAAGATGGTCATTGCAACATTATTTCTAGAGACTAAAATATTCAAAAACCTTAAACATCCATCATTAAGAAGTTTAAGTAATTTAAAAATGTTTAGAAGACTCTTAATTAACATTAAAAATGTATACATGAAAAATATTTAGTGAAAAGCAGAAGTTTTGAAGAAACTACTTTGAAATATTATCAATGATTATATTTGGGAGAGAAAGCTCTTTTAATTAGTTTTTTATTTAACAATATTATCTAAGACTTGTTTTTGTGTCTCTGTAAAATAGAAATAATAAATGTAGCTTTCTGATACAGTTTTTTTCCCCAAGACCTAGTGAGATAATGGACACAAATTGCTCATCACAGTGACTTATGCATAGTAAATGTGTCACTAGAAATAGCTATTGGGGTGAGATTAATAATGTGGAGCTTTACAATGGGATCAAAATTAAGTTGTTATTAACTTAAAATATACTGTTATAGATATAAGTTGTTATATGTGAGCCTCATGGTAACCACAAAGCAAAACCTATATTATATAAAAAAAAGAAAGGAGAAAGAAATATAAGCATACAATTTTAAAAAGTCATAATATCACAAAGGAAGAGAGCAAGAGAAGAAAGGAACAGAGAACTACAAAAACAGCCAAAAAATAATTAACAAAACAGAAATAAGTATACGCCTATCAATAATTACTTTAAATGTAAATGGACTAAATTCTCCCATCAAAAGACATAGTGTACATGAATAGATTAAACAAAAAACAAGACCCATCTATATACTGCCTACAAGAAACTCACTTTAGATGTAAGGACACAAGCAGACTGAAAGTGAAGGGATGGCAAAAGATATTCCATGGAAATAGAAACTAAAAGAATGCTGGAGTAGCTGTACTTATATCAGACAAAGCAGACGTTAAAACAAAGACTGTAACAAGAGATAAAGAAGGGCATTACATAATGATAAAGGAGTCAATCCAACAAGAGGATATAACATTAGTAAAAATGTATGCAGCCAACATAGGAGTACCTGCATATATAAAGCAGATATTAATAGCAATATGATAACAGTAGAAGATTTTAACACCCCACTTACATCAATAAATAGATCACCCAGACAGAAAATCAATAAGAAAACATTTCCCTTAAATGACACATAAAACCTGATGGGCATAACAGATATTTACAGAATATTCCATCCACAAGCAACAAAATATACATTCTTCTCAAGTGCACATGGAACCTTTTCCAAGATAGATCATATATTAGACCACAAAACAAGTCTTAATAAATTTAAGAGGACTGAAATAATATCAAGGAACTTTTCTGACAACAAAGTTATGAAACTAGAAATTAATTACATGAAGAAAACTGGAAAATTCACAAATACATGGAGATTAGTAATGTGCTACTGAACAACCAATGGATCAAAAAACAAATGCAAAACACCTTAAGACAAATGAAAATGGAAATGTAACATACCAAAATCTATGGGATATAACAAGAGCAGTTCTTAGAGGGAAATTCAGAGTGTAAAGCCTACCTCAAGAAACAAGAAAAGTCTCAAACAACCTTATTTTACACCAGAAGGAATTAGAAAAAGAAGAACAAATGAAGCTCAAAGTTAGTAGAAGGAAGGAAATATAAATATTAGAGCAGAAATAAATGAAATAGAGACTAAAAAGAGAATAGAAGATCAGTGAAACTAAGATCTGGTTCTTTGAAAAAATAAACATAATTGACAAACCTTTAGCTAGATTCACCAAATAAAAGAGCAAGAGAGTGAGAGCAAGAGAAAGAGAACTCAAATAAATAAAATCAGAAAAGAAAGAGGAGGTATTAGAACTGATACCACAGAAATACAAAAGATTATGAGACTACTATGACCAATTATATGAGAACAAATTGGAAACTCAGGAGAATGAATAAATTCTTAGAAAGATACAACTTACCAAGACTGGATCATAATGAAATAGAAAATCTGAATAGACCAATTACTACTAAGGAGACTGAATAGGTAGTCCCAAACCTCCCAACAAACAAAAGTCCAGCATCAGATAGCTTCGCTGATGAATTCTACCAAACATTCAAAGAAGAATTAATACCAATCCTTTTCAAACTCTTCCAAACAATAGAAGAGGATGGAACTCTTTCAAACTCATTTTATGAGTCCAGCATCATCCTGTTACCAAAAGAGACAAGGACACCACAAGAACAGAAAATTAAATGACACTGTCCCTGATAAACACAGATGCAAAATCCTCAACAAAATATTAGCACACTGAATTCAATAATACATTAAAAAGATCATACACCATGATCAAGTGGGATTAATCCAGGGATGCCAAAATAGTTCAACATTCATAAATTAGTCAATGAGATACACTGCGTTAACAAAACGAAGGATAAAAATCATATCATTATCTCAATCAATGCAGAAAAAGCATTTGACAAATTCAACACTTATTTATGATGAAAACTGTCAACAAAGTGAGCACAGAGGTAATATTTTTCAATATAATAAAGAACACATTTGACACGCCCACAGCCAACATTAAACTCAGTGTGAAAACCTGAAAGCCCTTCCTCTCCAGTAAGATCATAAACAGGACAAGAATGGCCACTCTCTTCACTTCTTTCAACATAGTATTGAAAGTCCTAGCCAGAGCAATTAGGCAAGAAATTGAAATAAAATGTATCCAAATAAGAAAGAAAGAAGTAAAATTGAAACTATTTGCAGATGACATGATACTATATATAGAAAGCCCTAAAGACTCCATCAAAAAACTGTTAGAACTAAAAATTAAGTAAAGTTGCAAGATACAAAATCAATATGCAAAAACATGTTGAATTTCTATATACTAATGATAAATTATTTAAAAAATAAATTTTAAAAAATAACATTTACAATTTCTTCAAAAATAATAAAATATCTAGGAATACATTTAACCAAGGAAGTTAAAGAAAGGTATATTGAAAACTACAAGACATTAATGAAAGAAACTGAAGGCACAAATAAATAGACTGATATTCCATCCTTATGGATTGGAAGAATGAATATTGTTAAAATGTCCATACTACCCAAAGCAATCTACAGGTTTAATGCAATCCTTATCAAAATTCCAATAGCATTTCTCACATAAATAGAACAAACAATCCTAAAATTTGTATGGAACCATATAAGACCCAAATAGCCAAAGCAATCTTGAGAAAAAACAACAAAGCTGGAGGCATCACACTCCTGATTTCAAACCATATTACAAAGCTATAGTAATTAAAACAGTATGGTATTGACATAAAAACAGACACATAGATCAATGGGACAGAATAGAAAGCCTAGAAATAAATCCATGCATAGATGGTCAATTAATTTTTTTTTTTTTTTTTTTTTTTTTTTTTGCAGTACGCGGGCCTCTCACTGTTGTGGCCTCTCCCGTTGCGGAGCGCAGGCTCCGGATGCGCAGGCTCAGCGGCCATGGCTCACGGGCCCAGCCGCTCCGCGGCATGTGGGATCTTCCCAGACCGGGGCACGAACCCGTGTCCCCTGCATCGGCAGGCGGACTCTCAACCACTGCGCCACCAGGGAAGCCCGGTCAATTAATTTTTGATAAAGGAGGCAAGAATATACAATGGGAAAAGGAAGTCTCTTCAATACTTGGTGTTGGGAAAATGGGATAGCCATGTGCAAAAGAATGGAACTAGACCACTATCTTACCCCATACACAGAAATTAACTCAAAACTGATTAAAGATTTCAATGTTAAGATCAGAAACCATAAAATCCTAGAAGAAAACATAGGTAGTAAGCTCCTTGACATTGAGCTTGATGATGAGCTTTTTTGATCTGACCCCAAAATACAAGCAAGAAAAGCAAAAATAATTAAGTGGAATTACAAAGTTCTAAAAAGGTTCTGCACAGCAAAGGAAACCATCAAAAAAATGAAAAAGTAACCTACTGAATGGGAGAAAATATTTGCAAATCACATACCTGGTAAGGAGCTATGTCCAAATTACATAAAGAACTCATACAACTCAATAGCAAAAAACCCCTAAATGTTCCAATTTTAAAATGGGCAGGAGATCTGAATAGACAGTTTCCCAAAGAAGACACACAGATGGCCGAAAGGTACATGAAAAGATGCTCTCCATTATTAATCATCAGGGAAATGCAAATCAAAATCACAATGAGATATCATCTCACTCCTGTCAGAATGGCTATTATTAAAAAGACAAGAAATAACAAGTCTTGGTGAGAATGTGAAGAAAAGGGAACCCTTGTGTACTGTTGGTGAGAATGCAAAGTGGTGCAAACACTATGGAAAAGAGCATGGAGGTTACTCAAAAGATTAAGAATAGAACTACCATATGATTCAGTAATTCCTCTTCTGGGTATTTATCCAAAGAAAACAAAAACACTAACTTGAAATGATATATGCACCCCCCTGTTTATTGCAGCATTATTTACAATAGCCAAGATATGGACACAACCTATATGTCTGTCAATGGATGAATGGGTAAAGAAAATATGATGTATATATATACAATGGAATATTATTCAGCCATAAAATAGTATGTGATCTTGCCATTTGTGACAACTTGGATGGAGCTTGAGGGCCTTATGCTAAGTGAAATACGCCAGACTGAGAAAGACAAATATTCAATGATCTCTCTTGTTATGCAGAAAAGAAAGAAAGAGGGCTTCCCTGGTGGTGCAGTGGTTGGGAGTCTGCCTGGCGATGCAGGGGACACGGGTTTGTGCCCCAGTCCAGGAAGATCACACGTGCCGCGGAGCGGCTGGGCCCGTGAGCCGTGGCCGCTGAGCCTGCACGTCTGGAGCCTGTGCTCCACAACGGGAGAGGCCACAACAGTGAGAGGCAAATGTATATATATATATATATTTACATAAATAACCAAGCTTATAGATAACAGAGAACTGATTGGCGGTTATCAGAGGCAGGGGGTGGGTGTATGTGAAAAATGGGTAAACTCTTTTTATATTTGTTTTTGTTTAAGTAATTTGAAAATTAAAAACAAAGAAAAATATAGCCGTTAGTATTAGATAGACTAATTATTTCTTTAATTTTTAAAAATATCTATCATTGCCTAAAAACCAATGATGTGCTTGGTGTTATGCTAACTCCACTTCCCTCCAGCATTATTTTCCAAAGTCAGAAACTTATTCAGATAACTAGTTCAAAGTCATTCTAGTTTTGAGACTAGAGTCAGATTTAAATGCAAGCCTCTCTACTTGCAAAGTCCATGCCCTTAACTGCTCTAGAAGATTACCTCTATAGGCATCACATACATAATTGGAAAAAACAACATACATTTTTTTAATAAAGGAAAAAGAAAAGATTTGCAATTTCTATGTGTACTACTTTCCATGATTCCAGTGGTACAGATAACTCTGTTTTTGTTTTCAAAACTAAAATTCCTTGAAGTCATTCCAATGTGTACAATATTTTCCATAAATCATCACAGGAAGATGAATACCTCCTCCTTCTCTCCAAATCTTTATACTGTTACATAAAGAGATTTTTCTATATTTCCAAAATTTTATGTCCTATGATGCACTCATAATAATGTTCTGATTTTATCATAACCTATACTCACTATGTATGTAGTAGGCTTTAAGATTTAGTGAGACATAATTTGGACTAAAAAAAGAGTAGATCTACATGGATAAGTAAAAAGTTTGATATTTATTATATTGCTAAAGGAAATATGGTTTTATTTCTTTCAAGTACACTTACTTATATGCAAAGTATAGGTACTTAGAAGATTGTATTAATCTGAGAATAAGAAATTTTAAAAATTACCATATCAATCATACATATGAGCAGATGCTTCTAAAGTGATTCTAAAGTTATTACATTTCTTCAATACAATTTTAAAATTAGTTTAAATAGAAATATTTCTCATATTTTTACATCCTTGATAATATGAAGTTAAAATATATAAGCTTTTGGGCTTCCCTGGTGGCACAGTGGTTGAGAGTCTGCCTGCCAATGCAGGGGACACGGGTTCGTGCCCTGGTCCAGGAGGATCCTACATGCCATGGAGCGGCTGGGCCTGTGAGCCATGGCTGCTGAGCCTGCGCGTCCGGAGCCTGTGCTCCACAACGGGAGAGGCCACAACAGTGAGAGGCCCATGTACCGCCAAAAAAAAAAAAAAAAAAAAAAAAAAAAAATATATATATATATATATATATATATATATATAAGCTTTTGAAAGCATATGTTGTGCCTTGAAAATAAAGTCTCATTTAATCTCAATGACTCTATTAGATAGGTATTATTATGTCTATTTTCCATTAAGGAAACTGGTGTTCAGTCAAGGAAATTGGTACATCCTTCTATGACTTGATTTTTTTTTTTAAATAGTATTTAACTTTATATTTGTGAATTTATCCATGTTGAGATATAGTTTAGGTATATTTTTCTTAAATGCTGTATCCTATTCTATTATATAAATATACCACAATTTTTTTCTTCCGTCTGTGGATTTGTTTCTTTCTTTTGTTATAATAAACAATGTTCCCAATGCATGCCTCTTGGTAAATGTGGAGGAATTTCTCAAGGGAATGTACCTACAATTAACATTTCATTCAATATGCATACTTTCAACTTTATTAGGTAATGCCAAAGGGTTTTCCAAAGTGGTTTACAATATAAAGTCCAGCTAGTAGTGTATAAGTGTCTCCATGCATCAAAACTTTACTTCTTGGTAGAGTCAAACTTTTTACTTTTTACCAGTGAAATATAAAATATAATGATATTTTACTGTGTTTTTTATTTGTGATTGTGTATTTAGCAATAATCATACACATTTGTATATGTCTGTTTGCTTCATTTGTAAAATATGTATTTTTTTACATCCTTGATCCTACCTCCTCTTTTTCAAATAGCTTATTTGATTTTTTCCTTTTGATATATTTTCTTATATGGGAAACAAAATCTAACAAAAATTGGTTTGCAAAACCATAATAATAACCAATTTATGCAGTTTCAAAAAAGATTAAACTTAAATATTGGTCATAAAAAGAATAGAAAAGTGATGATCAGGTTATGGTTTTCAGTATCCTCATATAGATATTGGTCACAATTCTGTCAGTAATAATAGTTTTAATTATTCGCTACTACTTTGAGATTTGCCTTTTTAAAAATCCTCTGTTGTATTATTTTATGAATAGGAAGTTTTAAATTTGTTACTGCAGTCAAATTTTATTTATTGTTTATACTTACGGAGCTTTTATAATTCTTCCCTATACTAGTCATAAACATCTCTCCTATACTTCTGTCACAAGTTTTAAAAATATTGTCCTTGAATCTGGCATGAAGCAATAATTCTGTTTCATTTTTTCACATTTTAATTACCAAATTATAACAACATATTGAATACTGCATATTTTTACTACTGATTTGCAGTGCCAGATACATTAGACACCGTATTTTCTTATGTGCGTGAGTGTGTTTCTGGTCTCTTCTATTGGGCTGTTTATTCTCCCTGTGCCTATGCAATATTGTCTTACTGACTACAGTCTTATAAGTCTTGATATCTGATAGCATAAATTTCACACATTGTTCTTCTTCTTTAGGAAAGTCTTGGTGCTCTTGAATATAATTTTTAGGTTGCTTTGGCCAAGTATAAATACATAATATTTCTATCAATATTCATTAAATAGACTTACTGCTCTCAGTGCCTCCTTTATTAAAAAAACATGTCCACATATATGTTAGTCAGTCTTTGGACTCTAGTTTTTTTCTTATTAGTCTATTGTCTATACTTATCTTTATTGTTATCTTTTAGAGCAAGTGTTTCCATTTGATATTTCTTTCTAAAGAGTGTTGCCTTAGAGTTCAGAAGAAGTGGATTGGGAAACTGGTATAGGAGTAAGGAAACAGAACAAGAAAAAAATGGGGAAGGAGAGGTGCATAGAGGATAGCTTTAGTTTGAAAACACAGGGTAAAACTTTGTATTAAAATTTATTCTTCAGAATTTTGGGGACCCAGGGCAAAGAACAAGGTCACATTATGACTGTGAGCCCTAGGTACTTTTACTACCATAAACCCCTTTCTCTATTAAAAATTGTTTAAATTTATATTTTTATGGCTGCATTAGTAGAAAGATGAATACAGTCCAGGCCAGATTTATTATTATATATTCATATAATTATATTAATGTTATTCATCTGATTTTAAAATAAAACATTTTTGCGGACCCCTAAAATTATTGTGGGCCCTTGGCACTGTGCCTACTGTGTCTTATGGATGTCAGCATTGGCAAAGAAGCTGGTCTTTCATGCTACTACAGTTTTTGTCACTGCTTAATGGCTGCCCTGACTCTCTTGTTCTATGGGTACTGGGACAAGGAAAGTCTTCTAAGAATTGCAGTTGCTGGCTAGTGGAAATGAAAGTGAACTTGAGGAACCAAGGGATTCACAAAAATAGAAAAAAGGATCCTAAGGGATTCCAACATTATCCACTAAATATTCTTAACTATTTTGGGCTTTTTATATTTCCATATAAAATTAGAATCAGCTTGTTATGTTTCACAAATTACTGTGGGTGTTTTAATTGGAAATGTCTTAATTCTATAGACCAATTTGGAGAGGAGACATCTTTAAAATACTAAATATCCTATGAAAATATTATCTCTATATTTATTTATGCTTCACAATAAAGTTTTATAATTTTTTCAGAGATTTTATGCACCTTTTTATCAGATATATTCCCAAGTATTCAATATTTTTGATTCTATTGTAAATAAGCCATATTTAAAATTTTTGTCTTGGGCTTCCCTGGTGGCGCAGTGGTTGGGAGTCCGCCTGCCGATGCAGGGGACACGGGTTCGTGCCCCGATCCCGGAAGATCCCACATGCCGTGGAGCGGCTGGGCCCGCGAGCCATGGCCGCGGAGCCTGTGTGTCCGGAGCCTGTGCTCCGCAACGGGAGAGGCCACGGCAGTGAGAGGCCCGCGTACAGCAAAAAAAAAAAAAAAAAAAAAAAAAAAAAATTTTTGTCTTATGTTTGTTGCTGGTATATAGAAATACAATTGTTTTTTCATGCTGATTTTGATCCACAAACTTCTACATAGTATTATTAATTTGAATAATTTCCTAGTAGATTCTTTTATATTTTCTTTCTATAAATTCTATCATCTGAAAATGACAGTTTTGTCTACTCTCTTCCAAGTTTTTATACCTTATATTTATTTTTCTTTGCTTATTACACTGGCAAGAACCTCCAGAATAATATTAAATAGAATCAGTAAAAGAAAATATTTTTATCTCCAAAATTTAAAGGAAAATTTCTATTACATTACTGTTAAATATAATGTTTAATCTAGGTTTTCCAAATACCTGTTATCACATTAAGATAATCTATTCTCTTCAGTTTTAATTTCCAAGTTTACATTTCCCCATGAATTATGTTGTTTTCTTACTGTCATATAATTTTCAACTTGGTTATGCTAATGATCTACTATTAATTTTTATATTACTGAATTCAATGTGCTAATATTTTGTTTAAATGTTTTTGTATTGGTACTTATAAGTGAGGTAGCCTTGTAATTTTCTTTTATCTCATTGTTTTTGTCAGGTTTGGGCATTAGAGGTCACGTTAAATACATTAAATGTTTTAGGGAATAACATTCTGGAATTTTCTATCATCTGGACTATATCATATATAACTGAAATAATTTCTTGAGTGTTTGATAGGTCTGACCAGTGAAGCCATCTAGGCTTGAGGTTTTCTCTGTGGAAAATTGATTATTTTTTCATTACTTTCAGTGGCAGTGTAACTATTAAAGTTTTTAATTTCCTCCTGAATTAGTTTTAGTAATGTGTGTCTCAAGGAAGTTGCCTATCTCATCAATTTTAAAGCTTATTGGATAAAGTTGTTCATAGCATTATCATACTAGTTTCAGTAATTTAATGATTAATGTCCATACTACTCAAAGCAGTTTACAGACTGAATGCAATCCCTATCAAAATTCCAGTGGCATTTTTCACAGAAATAGAAAAAACAATCCTAAAATTCATGTGGAAATAGTAAAGACTCTGAATAGCCAGAGCACTCTTGAACAAAAACAAAGCTTGAGGCATCACACTACCTGATTTCAAAATGTACTACAAAGCTATTGTAATAAAAACAGCATAGTACTGGCATAAAAATAGACATATAGGCCAATGGAACACACCAGTGATGCCAGAAATAAATCCCTGCCTTTATGGTCAATTAATCTTTGACAAAGATACCAAGAACATACAATGGGGAAAGGACAGTCTCTTCAATAAATGATGTTGAGGGACTTCCCTGGTGACAGTGGTCAAGAATCCACCTGCCAATGCAGAGGACACAGGTTCTATCCCTGGTCCAGGAAGATCCCACATGCCGTGGAGCAACTAAGCCCATCCGCCATGACTACTGAGCCTGTGCTCTAGAGCCCATGAGCCACAACTGTTGAGCCTGCATGCCACAACTACTGAAGCCCATGTGCCCTAGAGCCTGTAAGCCACAACTACTGACCCCACACGTGGCAACTACTGAAGCCTGCATGGTCTAGGGCCTGCGTGTCACAACTACTGAGCCCACTTGCTGCAACTACTGAAGCCTGCATGCCTAAAGCCTGTGCTCCACAACAAGAGAAGCCACTGCAATGAGAAGCCCGCACACTGCAATGAAGAGTAGCCCCCATTCGCCACAATGAGAGGAAGTCTGTGTGCAGCAACAAAGACCCAACGCAGCCAAGAAAAATAAATAAATAAATATTTAAAAAAATAAATGATGCTGAGGAAGGGTTCAAAAACATATTTGATGAAATAATGGCTGAAAAGCCCCCTAACCTGGGGAAACAGATATTTAGGCCCAGGAAGCACAGAGAATCACAAATAAGATGCCAAAGAGATCTACACCAAGACATATCATAATTAAAATGGTAAAAGTTAAAGAGAGAATTGTGAAGGCACAAAAAACAAACAAATATACAAAACAAAAACAAAGAGTCACATACAAGGGAGCCCCCCCTCCACAAGGCTATCAGCTAATTTTTCATCAGAAACTTTGCAGGCTATAAGGAGATGGCATGATATATTTAAAGTGCAGAAAAAAAACCCCTCTACAACCAAGGATATTCTACCTGGCAAGGTTATCATTTAGAATTTAAGGAGAAATAAAGAATATCTGAGACAAACAAAAAGTTTAAAAGTTCATCACTACTAAACCAGTTTTACAAGAAATGTTAAAGGGTCTTCTTTAAGTGAAAAAGAAAAGGTTATAACAAGGAATAAGAAAATATATGAAGGAAAAATTTTCACTGATTAAAGGCAAATATATGTTAAAGGCAGTAGATTGACTACTTTAAAGAGCTAGTAGGAAAGTTAAAAGACAAAAGTCATAAAATCAAGTATAGCTACAATAAACAGTTAAAGGATACACATAAAGATGCAAAATAAGACATCATAAACATAAAATGTGGAGAGAGAAATAAAAAGTGAAGAGCTTTTAGAATGTGCTTGAACTTAAAAATGACTATCAGCTTAAAACGAATATATATATGTATATATAGATATAGATATATATATCTACACACACACACACACACACACATATATATATAAAATCTAGCTCATGGTAGCCAAAACCCCAAATCCTACAATATATACTCAAAAAGCAAAAAGAAAAAAACCTGAACATAATACTAAAGAAAATCACCAAAATACCAGGAAAGAGAATAAAAGAAGAAGAAAGTCACAGAGAACTATAAAAACAACCAGAAAACCAGTAACAAAATGGTAATAAGTACATACCTATCAATAATCATTTTAAATGGAGATGGGCTAAATGCCCAATCAAAAGATATAGGATAGTTGAATGAATGAAAACAATAAGACCCATCTATATGCTGCCTATAAGAGACTCACTTCAGAGCTAACAACTTAGGGACTGAAAGTGAAGGGATCAAAAAAGATATTCCATGCAAATGCAAACAAAAAGAAAGCTTGGGCATCAATACTCCTATCAGACAAAATAGACTTTAAAACATAGTCTATAAAAAAGACAAAGAAAGACATTACTTAATGATAAAGGGATCAATCCAAAAAGAGGATATAACATTTATAAACATTTGCACCTAACCTATATATAAGCTAAATATATAACCTAAATATTAACAGAAAAAAGGGAGAAATAAACAGTAATACAATAACAGTAGAGTACTTTAACACCTCATTTACATCAATGGACAGATTACCCAGACAGAAAATCAGTAAGGAAACACTGGACTTAATTGACACATTGCACCAAATTGAATTAAGAGATATATATAGAACATTCCATGCAATGTACACATTTTTTTCAAGTGCACATGAAACATTCTCCAGGAAAGATCACATACATGCTAGGCCACATTAATTAGTTAACTAGTCTGAATTTAAAATAAGGATTTGATTTAATATTAACTCTAAAAGGTACTATTTCATCAAAACTCCTTATTTTATTAAAATTTTTATATTTATAAGTATTAAAACTTTTATATGTGATGCATTAGGCTCTGTACAGCCTGTTATGATCAATCCTTTTTAGGCACTGTGAAATAAGGGACTAGTGATTGATTTGCTCTCAGATTGGTCCCCATTACATAGTAGTAAACAATTGTGTATATGTGATGGTTATTCATTACTTATCATTAATTACTCATTATTGCATAACCTATGGCCAGTGCAGTAATATTACTTTAGTGCTTTCTTAAGAAATCATACTAAAAACCTTGATAGTAGAAAACTGATGTGAAATACTAAAAATATAGAATTATTGTTTTGAGACTTCAGGCATATGTGGCTATCAGTATAAGAAGCTTTAAGGCCCTTACTGGGTTTCTAACATCTGTCAGAATTTCATCCTTGATAGGCATACAGTCATTGTAACCATCTCAGTGTGTGGTGCAGCAAACTAGGGAAGACTTGGAAAGCAACGCCACATATCATTTGCCAAATATTGAGTCCCATAAACTTTTTTTCACTAGATTGTAACTTTTATTAAATTTGTCAGAGTGATCATTATCATCAATTGAACTCACACATGTATGGGATTGATTCAGATGTAAGTGACTTATGAAAACTCACCAACTAAGTTAGGTTAAAACTGGTAATGTAACCCATGTCTTCTAACTGCCCCCTTTCTATAGGCAACTACTTTTTATTTATTTATTTATTTATTCGGCCGTTCCACACAGCAATGTGGGGGTCTTAGTTCCCCAACCAAGGATCTAACCCATGGCCCCTGCAGTGGAAGTGTGGAGCCCTAACCATTGGACCGCCAGGGAATTCCCCTATAGGCAACTACTTTACCAGATAACCATAGTGAATACATTCTTTCAGAGGTTAATTTAGCAAACGGCACATGCTCACATCTGGCTCAAAGTGTTTAAAAGTAAAAGGCTGTCATCCCAAATATACAAAAAACTCTTAAACTCAAAAGTAAGAAAATGAACAACCCATTTGAAAAATGGGCAAACTGTGAACAGCTTTATGCTCTTTATAACCCAGATGAACAGACCAATTCCTATAAAGACAAAATCTACCAAACCTCACACAAAAGAAGAAATATACAATCTGAATAGACCTATATCTAATAAAGAATTGAATCAATAATTAATAACTTTATAAATAGAAAGCACCAGGTCCAGGTGCTCACTGATAAATTCTAAAATACACTTAAGAAAAGAATTATACCAACTTTCTATGATCTTTTTCAGAAGATAGTTGAGGGAATACTTCCTAAACTGTTCTAGGAGGCCAGCATTACCCTAATACTAAAACCAGACAAAGACATTACAAAAAAACTACAGACAAATATCTCTCATGAACATGCATGCAAACATCCTCAACAAAGTATTAGCAAACTGAATCCAACAATGTACAAAAAGAATTATACACCATGTCTAAGTGGGATTTATCCCAGATATGCAAATCTATTTCAACATTTAAAAATCAATTCATGTGATCCATCAATCAATAAGAAAAATCACATGATTGTATCAATAGATGCACAAAAATATTTTTACAAATTCCAACACTATTCATGATTAAAAACTCCCAGTAAACTAGCAATAGAGGGAATTTCCTTAACTTGATAAAGAATATCTACAAAAAGACAGCTAACATCATACTTAAAGATGAAAAGCTTGAATATTTCCCTGTAAGGTCAGGAAGAAGGCAAATATGTCCCCTCTCACCAATGCTTTTCAACATTGTACTACAAGTTCTAGAAAATGCAGTAAGACAAGAAAAGAAAATATAAGGAATACAAATTGGGAAGGAAGACATAAAACTGTCTTTGATTTCAGATAACATGATCATTTATGTAGAAAATCCCAAAGAATCAATCAACAACAAAAAAAGTCCTGGAACTAATAAGCAATTATAGCAAGGTTAGAAGATATAAGACTAACATACAAAAGCCAAATGCTTTGCCTGTATACCAGCAATGAACAAGTACAATTCGGAATGAAAAATGCAATGTCATTTACAGTAGCACTCCAAAAAATGAAATACTTAAGTGTAAAGCTAACAAAATACGTACAAAATCTGTATGAGGAACACTACAAAACTCTGATGAAAGAAATCAATAACTAATGAATGGAATGCTCATGGATAGGAAGACTCAATAGGGTCAAGATGTCAGTTCTTCCCAAATTGATCTATAGACTCAATGAAATCTCAGTGAAAATCCCAGTAAGTTATTTTGTGAACATCAACCGACTGATCCTAAACTTCATATGGAGAAGCAAAAGATCCAGAAATGGCCAACATAACATTGAAGGAGAAGAACAAAGTTGGAGGACTGACCCTATTTGACTTCAAGACTCACTGTAAAGCTACAGTAATTAAGACAGTGTGGTATTGGCAAAGAATAAACAAACTGACCATTGGAACAGAATAGAGTCCAGAAATAGACCTACACAAATACAGTCAAGTGATCTTTGACAAAGGAACAAAGGGAATACAATGGAGCAAAGATAATCTTTTCAACAAATGGTGCCGGAACAACTGGACATAACACACAAAAAAATGAATCCAGACACAGACCTTATACGTGTTACAAAAATTAACTCATAGTGATTTATAGAATTCAAACTCCTATAAGATAATATAGGAGAAAATATATATGACCTTGGGTTTGGCAATGACTTTTAGATACAATGCCAAAGTCATGATCCATGAAAGAAAGAATTGATAATTTGGACTCCATCAAAATTAAAGATTTCTTGCCTGTGAGAGACACTGTCCAAGAGAATGAAAAGATGCACCACAGGCTACGGGAAAATATTTGCAAAAGCCATATCTGGTAAAGGACTGTTATCCAAAATATACAAATAACTCTTAAAACTCAACAAGAATATGAACAATCCAATTGAAAAATGGACCAAAGGCCTTAACAGACACCTCACAAAGGAGACATACAGATGGCAGATAATCATATGAAAAAATGTCCCATATCATACGACTTAAGGGAATCGCACATTAAAACAATGAGATGCCACCTCACACCTCTTCGAATGGCCAAAATCCTGAACACTAACAAAACCAAATGCTGGTTAGAATGTGAAGCAACAGGAACTCTCTTTCATTGCTGGTGGTAATGCAAAATGGTACACACACTTTGGAAGACAGTTTGGTGGTTTCTTACAAAACTAAACATACTCTTACCATATGATCCAACAGTCATGCTCCTTGATATTTACCCCAAAGAGCTGAAAACTTATATCCACACAAAAACCTGCACATGGATATTTATAGCAACTTTATTCGTAATTGCCAAAACTTAGAAGCAACCAAGGTGTCCCTCAGTAAGTGACTAGATAGATAAATTGTTGTACATTCATACAATGGAATATTATTCATTGCTAAAAGAATGAATAAAACCATGAAAAGGCATAGAGGAAACTTAAATGCATATTACTAAGTGAAAGAAGCCAATATGAAAAGGCTAATACAGTAGCCTTTTCCAACTACTCCAACTATTTGAAATTCTGGAAAAGGCAAAAGCATGGAGACACTGAAACGATCAGAGTTTTTGTGGTTGCGGCTTTATCTTATGCATCTCTTCCATTGGCTGTTCCTGAGTTGTATCCTTCATAATAAACTGGTCAGTGTAAAAGAAAAGAAAAAAAGATTGACGGCTGCCAGAGCTTAGATGGGCAGGGTGTGGGGGTGGGGAGGATTGAATATGCAGAACGCATAATGTGAGGGGCACTGAGACTATTCTGTATAATGGTTTATTGGTGGAAACATGTCATTATACATTTGTCAAAATTCATAGAATATATAGCACGAAGAGTGAACCCCAACGTAAACTATGGACTTTGGGTAATAATGATGTGTTAATATAGGTTCACAGATTATAATAAATGTACCACTCTGGTAGGGAATGTTGATACTGGGGGAGACTGCACATGTTGGGACAGAAGGTATAGGTATATGAGAACTCTCTGTACTTTCTGCTCAGTTTGCTGTGAACCTTAAGCTGCTCTAAAAAATAAAGTCTATTTTTAAAAATCTTTAAAAGTGTTTCAGCTTTCTGAATGTGATGTGACTTTTCACCTTGGATGTATTATTGCTGGTTATATTTTCATTGTTATGACCACCATTGTTACTACTAATAAAATGCAATGGAAAAAATGAAAAGCAATTACCCTGACTCTTTCTATCCTAATGTAGCAGGTGTTTTTCATTATTGCTTATTATTTTCCTGTTGTTATTTGCAAATAGCTTATTTTACATAATTGATATCAAGTATAAATTACAACCTATGGTTTCTTTTTTGCAACTTGAAATTGTATTACAAACAGTTGTCTTCTGTTTGTTTTTATAATCATTTTTCATAGCTGTGTAATATCCCATTATGTTAATGTACCATAATTTAGTAAGCCTTTCCTTATTGTTGAACATTTATTCTATTATAGATAATGCTGCACTGAATAGTCTTTGAGCACATACCTTCTTGCTTTTGTTGAATTATTCCCTTAGGAGAAATTTCCTAGTGTGGAATTACTGTAGCAAAACTCATGAAAATCTTTGCTTTTTGCTACATATTATCATATTCCTTTCAGAAGTATTCCATTAAATTAATTTATATTGACATGAGCAAAGTATGAATGTATTGAATTAACTACTTTTTTTGGCCTGAGTACTATCATCTCTAATGAACATAATATCATGGGAATATTTTAAACTAATTTAATCATTTTGTTAAAAATTTGGCTTCAATAATTATGTATATATAGCAATGTCAGTATTACTGTACTTCCTGGTAGTATTTCTATCCTTATCTATGTGTGAACATCAGTCTTACAAGGAAGGAAATAAATATTTTAGACAAGTTGATTGATTGGCAATTATAACTTACATGCAAAAATATATGGTATAGGAAGTATATAAAGTATATGTTGGTGGTCAAAGGTACTTGACCAAGCTGTGCTTGTCCAAGCAGCCTATTATATTGTTAATAGCTCCCAGTAGTTGAGGATGTGTCAAGACCTGTCTCTGTTCCTAAGGGGAGGATCTCAGGACCTAAATTCAGGCTGTTTGGAAGCCAGACCCTCAGGCAGCATCTTTTAAAAGTATACAAGTATATACAGTCCTGTTAGTCCACAAACATAAGCCCTGCTGGCCAGGGCAATCTGGTGGTATTCCCTGGGTGGCAGCTGCAAAAATTGAGGCTCCAGATCAGTGTATAGCTCTTTTTTGGGGAGCTACTGGCAAGTTGGAGCAAGAGCCAAGATGGCATCTACAGCCTAACTTTCTTGAGAGCAGCTCTGTAGTCCATTAGATGTATCCCAGACCTGAAGTCTTCCCCTCCTGCTGAAACTCCAGGACAAGTCGAGAGGCCTCCTTCACAGAGAGAATGGAGGATGTGCCTCATCTGCCGTCTGCAAAGTGCCATGGGGGTGGCAGCCTGATAAGGACTGTCTCTTCAATTGCTATAATTCCATAGGACCCAGGAGTGCAAGCCCTCCTGGCTTGCCAGGTGACGAAGGGGTGTCCCCTGGTCAACATCTGAAAATACTGGGGAGCAAGATGTAAAAACCAGGGTACCAACCACGTGTAAAATTCCCCTCCAGGAGACACTGGCACACTAGAACATAGCAGAGGGAGAGGGTGAAGATACCAGTCACCCTCCAAGATCTCTGGAAAGGATTATAGTTATCCTGTAGATATAACTTTAATTTTAGAAGCCTGCCCCCCAGGCCACAGTCATGCTGATTAGCTATTCAGCTTCCTACACAGAAAGACCTGTCTCCTCAACCTGTTGCCTTTTACTGTACCCTGGGGGTGGTAGCTATTTAAGAAATCTTCTCCATTGATTACAGTCCTGTGGAACCCATGGGCGTAAGCCCCACTCACTGGCCATGAGACCCAAGCAATATAGAGGTGTCTGCTGGTAGTAACTTTAAAAATCAGGGCACCAGACAGGGGTACAAGCTCCTTTCTGGGTGACAACTATTATTACAGTCCCATGGGACCAGGAATGCAAGGTCCCCTGGTCTCCAGAACCAGGCACTCAAGAGGCATCCCCTGGATGGCAGCTGCAAAGATAAGGTTCAAGATGCATATAAAAGTTCCCTTCTGAGAGAAACTGGTGTTCTGGAGGAGGGCAAAGGGTGAATGTGAAAATGACCCTTGCCAGTCTCTGTCTCCAGAGAATGTTCCAGCACCCTCCTAGATGTGTGTGTTAAATAGGTTGCCTGCCCTTTAGGCTGCCACTTTAATAGAAGCAGGTGAGTCTTCTTCATTTTAAGTCTAGGTGCAATGGGCTACCTCTGAGATGGGATCTGGGGTGGATAAGTCTGAGCACATGAGCACTTAAGAACTGTCTCACAGGTCACTACAATCTTGTTGGTCTTGGAATGAAAGCCCCATTCATTTTCAAGTTATATGATTTGGGGCTCAATCCTGAGGTGCCAAAAGTTGAAGTGTCTCGTGTAGTTTGAACCTTCTGTTCCTCAGGGAGAGGCTCTGGGTTTTGTTTTCTCCCAATTGTGGATCATTTGGTGGAGATGGGATTTATGGCAAGATTGTGTCCAGGGAAGGAATAAATCTCACTGGAAAGGCAAATATATACTAAAGGTGGTGGATTAATCACTTATAAAGCTATTATGAGATTAAAAGAAAAAAGTCATAAAAATAACTATGACTACAATAACTGGTTAAGGGATACACAAGTAAAATATTACATCAAAAAAATAAAATATTGAGGGGAGAGTAAAAATGCTGAGCTTTAGAAAGGGATCAAAGTTAAGTTGTTACCAACTTAAAATAGACTGTTCTAGAAGTAAGTTGTTTTATGTAAACCTCATGGCAACCACAAAGCAAAACCTATAGAAAATACACACAAGGTAAAGAGAAAAGAATATCAATATACCACAAAAGAAAGTCATAAAATCACAAAGGAAGAGAACAAGAGAAGAAGAAAAGAATGGAGAGGAAACACAAAAATAGCCAAAAAAATTAACAAAATGCAAATAAGTATATGCCTATCAATAATTACTTTAAATGTAAATGGACTAAATTCTACCATAAAATGGCATAGTGTGCCTGAATGGATAAAAAAACAAGACCCATCTCTATGCTGCCTACAGGAGGCTCACTTTAGATGTAAGGACACATACAGACTGAAAATTGAGAGATGGAGAAAGATATTCCGTGTAAACAGAAAACAAAAGAAAGCTGGAGCAGCTATACTTATATCAGACAAAATAGACTTTAAAACAAAGCCTGTAACAAGAGACAAAAATGGGTGTTATGTAGTGAAAACAAGAGTCAGTCCAACAAGAGGATACAGTATTTGTAAGTATATATGCACCCAATATAGAAGCACCTAAATATATCAAACAAATATTAACAGACCTAAAAGAAGAAATAGACAGCTATACAAAAAGAGCAGCATATTTTAATGCCCCACTTACATCAATGGATAGATAATTTAGACAGAAAATCAATAAGAAAACATTAGCCTTAAATGACACATCAGATCTGATGGGCTTAACAGATATTTACAGATAATTCCATCCACAAGCAACAGAAAACATTCTTCTCAAGCGCACATGGAACATTTTCCAAGATAGATTATACATTAAGCCACAAAACAAGTCTTAATAAATGTAAGAGGATTGAAATAATGCCATGGATCTTTTCTGATGACAATGTAATGAAACTTGCAATTAATTACACAAAGAAAACTGTAAAATTCACAAATATGTGGATATTAGCAATATGCTACTGAATAATCAATGGATCAAAGATGTGATACACCACATTGACAAAATGAAGGATAAAAGTTATATGATTATCTCAGTAAGTGCAGAAAAGGCAGTGACAAAATTCAACATCCATGATACAAACTCTCAACAAAGTGGGTATAGAGGGAATGTACCTCCACATAATTAAAGCCATATATAACAAGCTCACAACTAACATCATACTCATTGGTGAAGAGATGGAAGTCTTTCCTCTAAGGTCACAAAAAGACAAGGATGCCCACTCTCCCCACTTCTATTCAACATAGTATTGGAAGTCCTAGCCAGAGCAATAAGGCAAGAAAAGGAAGAAAAGACATCCAAATTGGAAAAAAAGAAGTAAAATTGTCACTATTTGCAGATGACATAAAATTATATATTGTAAACCCTGAAACTCTATGAAAAACTGTTGCAAATAATAAATGAATTCAGTAAAGTTGCAGGATACAAAATCAATACACAAAATTCTGTTGCATTTCTATATACTAATGGTGAACTATCAGAAGGGAAATTCTTAAAATCCCATTTACAATTCCTTCAAAAAGAATGAAATCCCTAGAAATAAATTTAACCAAGGAAGTAAAAGCCCTCTATATTGAAAACTACAAGATATTAAGAAAGAAATTAGACACAAATGAATGGAAATATATCTGTGCTCATGGATTGGAAAAATCAACATTGTTAAAATGTCCATACTACCCAAACCAATATACAGGTACAATGCCATCTCTATCAAAATTCCAATGGAATTTCTCAAAGAAATGGAGAAAATAATCCTAAAGTTTGTATGGAACCGCAAAAAAGAACACACAAATATCCCAAGTGATCTTGAGAAAGAACAACAAAGCTGGAGGCATCACACTCACTGATTTCAACTTTTATTACATAGTTATACTAATTAAAAGAGTATGGTATTGGCATAAAGACAGACATAGATCAATGAAACAAAATAGAAAACCCAGAAATAAATCCACATATATATGGTCAATTAATTTATGACAAAGGAGCCAAAAATATACAATGGGGAAGGGAGAGTCTCTTCAATAAATGGTGTTGGGAAAACTGGATAGCCACATGCAAAAGAATGAAACTGTACCACCATCTTACCCCTTACACAAAAACTAACTTAAAATGGATTAAAGACTTGAACACTAATACCTGAATCCATAAAACGTCTAGGAGAAAACATAGGTAGTAAGCTCTTTGACATAGGTCTTGATGATTATTTTTTTAATCTGACACCAAAAAGAAGAGCAACTAAACCAAAAAGAAATGTGGGATTGCATCATGCAAAAAAGCTTGTGCACAGCAAAGGGAACTGTCAACAAAATGAAAAGCCAACCTACTGAATGGGAGAAAATATTTGCAAATCAGACACCTGATAAAGGGCTAATATGCAAAATATACAAAGAACTCATACAACTCAACAGTAAAAAACAAACAATCTGATTAATGAACAGACAGAAGATCTGAGTAGGCATTTTTCCAAAGAAGACATCATACAGATGGCCAAAAAGTACATGAAAAGATGTTCTACATTATTAATCACCATTACTAATCAAAACTACGATGAGATATCACCTCATACCTGTTAGAATGGCTATTATCAAAGAAAACAAGAAATAACAATTATTGATGAGTATGTGGAGAAAAAGGAACCCTGTGCACTATTGGTAGCAATGTAAATTGGTGCAGCCACTATAGAAGACAGTAAGGAGTTTCCTCAAAAAATTAAAAACAAAATTATCATATGATCCAGCAATTCCACTTCTGGGTATTCCTGAAGAAAATGAAAATACTAACTTGAAAAGATAAAATTACTCACATGTTCACTGTAGCATTATTTATAATAGCCAAAATATGGAAACTACCTACGTGTCCATCAATGAATGAATGGATAAAGTGTAAGATGTATGTATAATATATATATATATTATATATGACAGAATATTTTTCAGCTATAAAAAAGAACATAGTCTTGCCATTTGCAACCACACAGATGGACTTTGAGGGTATTATGCCAAGTGAAATAAGTCAGAGAAAGGCAAATACCATATCTCTCTTATACATGGACGTTAAAAAACAAAAACCAAAAAACAAACAACAACAAAAACCCCACAAAAGCAAGCTCATAGATATAGAGAACAGATTGGTGGTTGCCAGAGGTGGGGGGTGGAGGAATGGTAGAAGTGAGTGCAGAGGTTATAAATTTATTAAAAATTTGTTTAAATTTAAATAATCTGTTACAGATATATGACATAACTTCACTGAAGGGAGTGGGGGAAATAAATCTGTATTGTACATTTTAACGTTGCTAAGAGAGTAAACCTTAAAAGTTCTCATAAGAAAAATATCTCTGTGTGGTGACTGATGTTAATTAGACTTATTGTGGTGATCATTTTGCAATATATGCAAATATCAGATCATTATGTTGTACAGCTGAAACTAATATTAAATGTCAATTATATCTCAATTTTTTAAAGTATATGGTTTAGAAAGTTTGAAAATAACTTTATTTCTGAAGTATAATAATTTGAACACTTATCTTAGTAATTGTGTTAAAATAATTGGTCTGTTTTGCAATTCTTTTCATAGGTATTGCAAACCTTAAGACATTCTCTGTTTAATCAGGCAAATTACAAATTTGGAGGTTTGAATTTAACATTACATTAGTAAGCATGACAGACGAGGGCAGGAACAGACCTTTTAATTTTTTAATCATGTATTTTAGCTTTTCTTTGTTCTAATATACACACGGCTTTGAGAATGCAGATTGAACAGACTGTCTCAGCAATGCCAGAGTAGATTTAGTATCTACAGTTCAGTCAAATACCAAAAGGCCGTAAGGTTTTCTTCTGGACTAAAATAGCAAATCCTAGTACACTAGAAATCAGGAGAATAGAGTAACTCAGCATCTTACTCATACTATTCCTTAATGTTTTCATGGATAGTATTGTCTTTCACAGTTGTTTTGCAGATTAGATTAATCTTCAGTACATTTTTGACTATGCTTAATAATATTGAATTGATAAAAATTTGTTGGTCAAAGTTAATATATTTCTACTGATTTGGGCAATTTCTAAATGTATTCTCCAAATAGACATTCATAAACATTGGTCTGGCCTGCATCTTTCTAACAAATGTAGGGATTTCATAATACACTAAATCAGAATTTCTTTTTACTCTCCAAGATTAAGTCATTGATTGCCTTAAAGGAATAATAATTTATCAGTTGTTTTAGATATTTTTTTTTTCTGGACTAAGCATTATTAAGTTTCTGTAGAGATGTTCTGAGATAGGTAGGTGAAAATGACCTTCCTGTGGTGTTCGTAAGTGGGGAAATTCAACCTTTTTATTTCTCTCAGGCTAACCAAAGTCCATAGTGAATATTTCTACAGGGAAGAATAAATGTGTGAAATTGATGAACACATTTTCTCAGAAAAATCAGCTCTTTTCATAGATAATTAATACTTATGGATTCAGAAAACTTAAGATAAATCATCAGGGAGATATACTATCTGCAGTATCCCTAGAAATAAATAAATTTTATTATCAAATATTTGACCAGCAGCAAGGCTAGAATTAAAGATAAAATTATTCATTTAAAACTAAAATGAGTTTTTTATTTCAATTTCATGCATATAAACACAATACCACATTGTATTACAAATTGGAAACAGCTTTGGAGAAAAATATATTATGGTAAAACATAAGTGATATTCTTTTTTTTATATTATATATATATTTTTTATTAGTTTCTGCTTTATAACAAAGTGAATCAGTCATACATATACATCTGATCCCACATCCCTTCCCTCTTGCCTCTCCCTCCCTCCCACCCTCCCTATCCCACCCCTCCAGGTGGTCACAAAGCACCGAGCTGATCTCCCTGTGCTATGCGGCTGCTTCCCACTATCTATCTACCTTACGTTTGGTACTGTATATATGTCCATGCCTCTCTTTCGCTTTGTCACAGCTTACGCTTCCCCCTCCCCATATCCTCAAGTCCATTCTCAGTAGGTCTGTGTCTTTATTCCTGTTTTACCCCTAGGTTCTTCATGACATTTTTTCCCCTTAAATTCCATATATATGTGTTAGCATACGGTATTTGTCTTTCTCTTTCTGACTTACTTCACTCTGTATGACAAACTCTAGGTCTATCCACCTCATTACAAATAGCTCAGTTTCGTTTCTTTTTATGGCTGAGTAATATTCCATTGTATATATGTGCCACATCTTCTTTATCCATTCATCCGATGATGGACACTTAGGTTGTTTCCATCTCCGGGCTATTGTGAATAGAGCTGCAATGAACATTTTGGTACATGTCTCTTTTTGAATTATGGTTTCCTCAGGGTATATGCCTAGTAGTGGGATTGCTGGGTCATATGGTAGTTCTATTTGTAGTTTTTTGAGGAACCTCCATACTGTTCTCCATAGTGGCTGTACCAACTCACATTCCCACCAGCAGTGCAAGAGTGTTCCCTTTTCTCCACACCCTCTCCAGCATTTATTGTTTCTAGATTTCTTGATGATGGCCATTCTGACTGGTGTGAGATGATATCTCATTGTAGTTTTGATTTGCATTTCTCTAATGATTAATGATGTTGAGCATTCTTTCATGTGTTTGTTGGCAGTCTGTATATCTTCTTTGGAGAAATGCCTATTTAAGTCTTCTGCCCATTTTTGGATTGGGTTGTTTGTTTTTCTGCTATTGAGCTGCATGAGCTGCCTATAAATTTTGGAGATTAATCCTTTGTCAGTTGCTTCATTTGCAAATATTTTCTCCCATTCTGAGGGTTGTCTTTTGGTCTTGTTTATGTTTTCCTTTGCTGTGCAAGTGATATTCTTTTGTAGAAGAAATTTCCTTTACTCTTTTAAGACTTTGATTATACAATTGGACAATACATGTTAATTTTGTCAACATATTAGAGAAAAACTGTTTAAAATGTGCATTAAATGTCTACCCATTTGTTTATGGATTAAAGAGAGCCCAGTTGTTATAATTTTTCTTCCCAAATTATTATACTATAGGACCTCTATGGTGTTTTTTTCATGGAAGCACTGAGCAAAGTGTTTTGGTCAAACCCATGTACACACAAAAACACATATACAAACACACACACAATTTAAAAATATTTAAATAAGTGGTAATTATTTTGTGATATAAAATTTAGGTGTTTAGTTAGAAAGTTATGCTTTTTTACTCTTCTTAATTATTATAGAGAAGAAAAAATTACATTTAGAAATTTGCTTGCTAAGTGAGGGTTTATAGCAAGTAGAATGAGTTATTGATTTTAAGATTTTATGAGGTTTAATCTCTAGCATAGAGATTTATCTCCCATGTGAACCACATATCCATGTTCATGTTCTTGCTGAACTTTTTGTCATCAGCCATCCCTTCACTCTGGCATGTGAATTATTTTGCAGCTTGGGGAAGCACTTGGGCACAATTAAATACACACTGTAAAGACTGATGCTACAGTTCTGTTTCTACTTTGAATAATTTCCTCTCTTCCTCCCTCTCCATTTCCTCCTCTTCCTCTTGGCAATTAGGTAATGATAGAGTGGTGATTCAGACTACCTCATTTCAAATCTTTGTTTCTCCACATTATTTAATCTTTCTAAGACTCAGTTTCATCAACAGTAAAATAGAGATGATAATTATAGTACCAACTTCACACAGTTGTTGAAAATTTTAAATGAACTAATGAATATGATATGTTTAGAGAAGTACTTCAAATATGGTAAGTTTTCTATGAGTGTTACCTGTTACCATCACCATCAGAGCTAACAACTTAATTTTACTCATGTGTAAAATGACAGACACATAATATAATTTTCTTTCCATAAAAAGCATAGTACCGAGTTTACTTCATGGTCTTTGCTTCCTCTCTCCCCTAAATCCTGCATTGTATTAGAAGCTGTAAATGTATTTGTAAGAAAGATATCATTTTGGAGTTGAATAGAAAATATTATTCAAGTATGAAACAAAGGACTGAGGTCAGTGCTGAAGAGAAAATAACTCTTTAAAATGCTTTGAGATTTAGGTCCAATGATCAAAAGAATAAAAAGATTTCCATAGGAGATTAAGCAAATGAACTAGATCTCAAATATGTTAAAATGAATTATCAGAGAAGTGAATCTAAACCTTGTTATCTGATTGATGTAGTTTCATTTTACTTAGTTTTTTTTTTTTTTTTTTTTTTTTTTTTTTTTTGCGGTACGCGGGCCTCTCACTGTTGTGGCCTCTCCCGTTGCGGAGCACAGGCTCCGGACGCGCAGGCTCAGCGGCCATGGCTCACGGGCCTAGCCGCTCTGTGGCATGAGGGATCTTCCCAGACCGAGGCACGAACCCATGTCCCCTGCATCGGCAGGCGGATTCTCAACCACTGCGCCACCAGGGAAGCCCTACTTAGTTTTAAAATATGAAATACATAAGTACCAAGTTTTTTGGCAATTATATACCTGTGGTGAACCTTGTTATGGCTATGAGTTTATGCTATAATAATAATATATCCCCACACTAGAGGAAGAATACTTTAGTCAATAAAAGATGTTGGGACAAATAGCAACTCATTTAAACAAAAATGAAAAATCATGGCCTATATTCAAAAGTAAAGGCAATCAATGGAAACCAACCTTGATGTGACATAGGATGTTGGAACTAGCATATAAAGATTTAAATATCAGCTCCTATAACTACATATAAGAAAGTAAAGGAAAATATGCTTGTAATGAGTAAAAATGCAGACAATCTCAACACAGAAATAGAAACCATAAAATATAACCAAATTAAAATTCTAAGCCTAAAAAGTAATACCTGAAAAAAATAGAAGTAAACTTGGAGGTCTTAACATAAGATTGGGGATTACAGAAGTAAGAGTCAGTGAAGTTGAAAATAAATCAATAGAAATTATACAAACAGAACAAGACAGAGCTAAAAGAGTGGGAAAGGAGTGAACTTTCAGTGATATGTGGGACAGTATCAAATGCCTAACGTATGTGTAATTGAAGCCCTAGAAATAGGAAAGAGAGAGGATAGGGAAAATATTTAGAAAAATAATGGCCCATATTTTCCCAGTTAATGAAAAACATTAATTCACAGATTTCATATAAACTTTAAACCATAAGCAGTACAAAGAAAGAAAACTACACCACCCAGGCACATGAAACACAAATTGCTGAAAACCAAAGATAAACACAAAATCTAAAGAGCAGATGATATATATAGGGAAATAAGGATAAAAATGACCTCTGATTTGTCATGGGACACAGTTGCAGGCAGAAGACAGAATTTTATACACTGTGAAATATCTTTCAAGAATAAATGTAAAATAAGTACATTTTCAGATAAATTAAGATGAACAGAATTTGCCACCAGCAGATATTTACAAGAAGTGCTGAAGAAAGTTTTTCAGGCTGTAGGGAAATAATACCAGATAAAAATTTGCTCTTCAGGAAGAATAGTAACATAAATGGTAAATATATAGGTTAACATAAAGGACTATTTTTCTATTTATTTAATTACAATATATATGATTATTTAAAATAACATTATAACACATTATGTGTTTAGTAACATACATAGATGTAATACATATAGAAACCATAGCACAAAGTGGGTGATTTCAAGGTTCTTTCATTTTATATGAAGAGGTCTAATGTTAACTCTAATTACTTTGGGAAACATTTACAGAAAGAAATCCCTAAAAATTAATAGCAAACAGTGAAAAGGTAACTTAAAAGGAAGTTCTAAAAAAAATTCAATTAACATGAAAGAAAGTTAGAAATGAGTCACAGAGGAACAAAAAGATAGTACAAACAGAAAACAATTATTATAATGGGAAACATAAATACAACCATATCTATAATTATATAAATCTATTCATATTTATAATTACATAAATGTAAATGCACTATTTACTATAATTATCAGGTAGATATGAGTAGAAAGGAAAAACAAACCCAGCAAGGACTAATACACACTGTTTAGAAGTTATGTACTTTAAGTATAAAGACACACAGAGATTGAAATTAAGAGAAGGCAAAAAGAAATATCAAGTAAATAATAAGGATAATATCAGATGATGAAGACAAAATCTATTACTAGAGATAAAGAGAGATATTTCTAAATGATAAACAGATTAATTCAGCAGAAAAACAAAACAATAAAAAAATGTGTATGTACCTAAAAACACAGGTTCAAAATATATAAAGTTAATACTGACAAATATAAAGAGAAAAAAATAGATAAATGCACATCATATTTTGGGATATTAATACACTTCTTTCAGTAATTGAGAAAACAGTCAGATAAAATATCAGTAAAGGCACAGAACATCTTTAACAATTTTGACCAAATTGACATTCTTTAGAAGCATACATTCAATAAGATTATGACATATGCTAGGCCATAGAAACAATCTCAATAAGTTATAAAAGATTGAAAACTGAGACAGTGCATCTGTGACCACATGAACTTAAAATCAATAAGAATGATATATCTAGAACCTCCCCTAAATATTTGGAAATTTTAGAACTTCAAGAGAAACCATGGTGAAAGGAGGAATCAAAAAGGTAATTTAACAAATTTCAAAATTAATGAAATTATAACATATTATCATTTGTGAGATTCAGCTAAAGCAGTGCTTGGAAGGAAATTTTTATCTTTAAATGCTTATATTAGAAAAGAAGGGGGCTTCCCTGGTGGCACAGTGGTTGAGAGCCCACCTGCCGGTGCAGGGGACACAGGTTCGTGCCCCGGTCTGGGAGAATCCCATGTGCCACGGAGCCACTGGGTCCGTGAGCCATGGCCACTGGGCCTGTGCGTCCGGAGCCTGTGCTCCGCAACGGGAGAGGCCACAACACTGAGAGGCCCACGTATCGCAAAAAAAAAAAAAAAGAAAAGAAAGAAGAAGGCATAAAATTAGTGATTAGCAGGAGTTGGCAAACTATGGCCTGTGAGCCAAATCCTGGTAGGGATCTTTTTATAGCCCACCAAATAAGAATTGTTTTTAAATATTTAAATGTATATATCACATACATATGTATACTGTATATACACATATATAATATCCTCAGTCTGCAAGGCTTAAAATATTTACTATTTGACTCTTTAATGAAAATTTTACTCAGCCGTGACCTAAAGTTCTATTTTAAGAAGCTAGAAAAAGAAGAGCTAAGTAAAATCAAAGTAGAAGAACAGAAATAGTAAAGATGAGAGCAGAAATCTGTGAAATATAAAACAATGGAGAAAATTGACAAAGTGAAAATTTGGATCTTTAAAAAAAGATCAAGAAAATTCATAACCCTCTATTACATTGATCAAGAAAAATGAGGAAGTGCAAAAATTGCTAATATGAGAAATTAAAAAGCAGATATTATTAGAGATCCAATAGATGTTAAAAGATTAAAAGGTAATATTTTGAACAACTATATGTTAACAAATTTAATTAAAATAAAAGGACATATTTTAAAAAATGAACAAATACTTTGTAAAGCTCAACTTACCATAACTGACACAAGATAGAATAGAAAAGCTGAATGGCTCCATATTGATTAAAATAATTGAATTTGTTACTAAAGAAAGAACACACACACACACACACACACAGAGAAAACTCCAGGGCCACATGGGTTCATTGATTAACTCCTTGAAAGATACCAGCAATTCATCTCTCTAGTCATCTTCCTCCATCATTCATGTGCTACAACTTCATTTCATGTATGAGGTTTCTCTTAGAGACTGGCCCCCACGCTCAAAATTTCCATGCTGTTCCCTGAAAGGAACCCCAGCTGTGGCGCTATCTTTTTGTCTCACTCCTTTTTGCTCCCTTTACCCACATCAGTGCAGCAGTCTTTCCACTTCTGTTATATGTCAAAACCCTGCTCTCTTCATGGAAACCACAACAGTGGAGTGGAGGCCAGAGATAAATAGATTGGCACATGAGGGAAGATCAGAAAATATGACCTCCTTTAAAGTGATGTCTTTATATATAGCTTTATTCTGTGGTTAGTGATAATACTATAGATTGCCAATATAAAGAGCCCTTAAGGGCCAACAGATAACATAAATATGTGAATCAAGCCAGATTTAAGATTTTTAAAAAATGATGGAGATTCTGGTGTCCTGGAGAGTACATTCTCACATTCCCTATGCAACGGCATTTAAAATTTCTTTTTTGTTTTTGTCTTTTTAGCACAGCCAACTTTGAATAAGTCTGGTTGACTATAAGTCTGTCGCCTAAAATTTAATTTTCGTCATTTTGGGTTGGTCCGTTTTACTTATTTAAAAATACACAAGTGTGCTAAATTCTAAGAGGAATTTAAAAAGTCACCGAGTCTCCCTCAGACAAAACTTAGTGAAGCAAATGAGCAAAATCACCTGTGAAAGTTGAATGACTCGAGATGCATATAAAAACACAAATACTATTAAAGTATATATTACTGAGTATTTAACTTTTGACAAGTAACAAAACATAGGGCCACCAGATGCACTGTTTCTTAATCTTGACAGCAACTCTGAACTAGACAAGGTCATATTTGCTAATTTATTTTTTATATTCTACTTTGTTATGAAAAGGATTTAGAATGGCTAGGATTAAGTAAATAAAAAAATATAAAAATATTTGAGGGCCTCCCTGGTGGCGCAGTGGTTGAGAGTCCGCCTGCCGATGCAGGGGACACGGGTTCGTGCCCCGATCCCGGAGGATCCCACATGCCGCGGAGCGGCTGGGCCCGCGAGCCATGGCCGCGGAGCCTGTGTGTCCGGAGCCTGTGCTCCGCAACGGGAGAGGCCAGAGCAGTGAGAGGCCCGCGTACAGCAAAAAAAAAAAAAAAAAAAAAAAAAAAAAAAAAAAAAAAAAAAAATTTAAGTAACAGATGAGACTTAAGGCTTGGAAATAAAATAGATTTGAAGATGACATTAATATTCAGTGTATATACCATAAATTTACACATATTTACTAAAAATGGAGGGCTTTAAATTAGTGAAACACTATTAATACTATAACTCATAGTGTCCATAAGATTAAAAAAAAAAAAACCCATCCAAATGTTTAGGATGAATCTATTTCTGGAGGAGAAATCAGAAATGAATTTCTCTTATTGGTCCTCATAGACAGCATATGGGTAATATGTTGAGGAGTGTTCTCAATAACAACTGATCAGCACATGTTGTGATAACCACGATGAACTATTTTTATGAATATAAACTAATGCCACAAAGTCATAACACTTTTACAAGGGGGCTGAGAGGAGGTATGTATCCTTATTTGGCAGGGATAAAATTGGAAAGAATAGAGTAGGCTCTTAAAAAAAGAGGGAACTAAGCTGAGGCTTTAGTAATAATCAATTTATTGCTATATTATATATAATCTGTATAAATTCTTTCCAGGTTCTCCATTATAATCCACATTTTTCAGTTGATAAAAATTGTATTAGAGATGACATTACTTGACCATAACCATACATCTAATTAGTGAGAGAGCCAAGATTTAAACGGATCTAGCCAGATCCAAAACACAAATTCCTTCCTTTACACCTTGTCTATTAGGTAGATAAAGGGGCAGATGCAATTAACTAGATGAAGAATTTTGCAACTATTTTATTATTTTAAAATACTGATTTGAATTCCCAAGGACGAGGTGTTAATGAATCCTGAGCTATTTCACTGTACAAAGCTCTCCATTAGAGAAGTCTAATGAGGTATCCATTGCACGATGGAGCCAAAGCTCTCCATTATAAAGTATTAAAAATAAAAGTCTTAAAATTGTTCTTTTTTGTTGTTTTTAGTATTAACTTTCAGAGAATTTTATATCCATATAAACGTATATTCCTATAAATCTTATGTTCAGTGACCACTTCTAGTCAGGAGGAAGACATTGCACTGAAATCTACCTTACAGAGTTAGTAATGTTGCAGCCTAATGGCATTAAAGATGAAAGTTTTGTGATCTTACAGCCTGAGGGTATCAGAAGTAATGTATGGTACACCAGCCTTATTAATACTTTTTTTAAAATTTAGAGTTAAAAAAACCCAATCAAAAGGGTTCTGGCATTTGAAAGCAAGTAGGTTTTTATCCATTATTAATTCACATAAGAAAAACAGCTACAATGGCAAAGGCCAGATACTTATACACAGGCTATAAATATGGATGAATAATTCATTTTTCTATTAATTTTGGATTTATAGCCTAATGGTTGAACTTTATTTTTTTCTTTTCCTAGAAGGGCATGTACCAACAAAATACTGCACTGTCAGCAGTCAGGACATAAAGCACGACAGTGAGCAAAATGAGATTTACTATACACATATTTACTTATTTGAGTGATTCCCCTATTCACAACTTCATATTATAACTCACTAAAAGGTTCTGGAAAATCATATCTTTTCTACAGATAACCTGAAGTATGAGGGGGCATTTGCTAGAAGGTAGATGTGTTCCAAAATATTGTCCTCCATAATATGTTACTGAGTCCATAATTCAGGGCATTTTCTTCTGAAATTCTTTATTACAATTCAAATGTAACTTTCTGTCTCTCAACTTCTCACTATAAGTCAGACAACAAAACTGATGGTCAAAACTTGGAATTCATTTACCATACTAGGAAGTCCTTGACTATCTCTTCTGAGATTATCTAATTTGGGGACTCTCAGAGGGGCTCATTCCAATCAAAATGTTCTTCCTATAACAAATATTTACTGACCAGTTGCTGTAACCTGCAATGAAGAGGCCAATCAGTTTGGTGCTACCCCTGTTGCCCATTGGGTGCATGCTTGTACCAAACATAGAAATGAGTACATCATACACACTCAGCTTGCCTAAGGCAGATTATACATCATCTATGAAAAATTGCCTGACACAGGAAAAAAAAAAAAAAAAGCAACAACAATCTACCTCCCAACTGCACAGATGCTCCACACATTTAAATCCATCTTTCTTTCTCTACTCCCATGTATTCTGATGTTGGGTATCATAGGTCATATTCATACTGCAATATCATTCTGATCCTGGATCTTCATGATACGACCTGGATTAGCTGGCACAGTGGACAGTAAGAATATTTCTGGATTCCGTTTCTACACAAAACAGCTAGTAATACCTTAACTATAAACAGAAGTGGCTCTGACTTACTTTTATATACCAACAAATCCAAATTAAATATATCTCTGATTCAACTCCTTTTAGCCAAACTCTACAATTTTTCTGGTTATTCCAGAGACAGGGAGGTTTGGAATGGAAAGAAATAGCACTTGAACTGGAATTATTATCTATAGGTATAAGTAGGTTAGAATATCCTGCTTTTGCAAAATTTACAAAAAATTCATGACCATATGAATCCAATGCTAGGACCCTTGAAGGACCCCTTTATTTGAGGGGACCTTAGGTTTAAGTTTCATTAACTTTTGGTAGGTTGACCCTGTGTCCTATGATAACATTTCAGATGAAGGAGAGTTAGGAAAGCTTGACGCCATATCCCTTGGATGAACAGTAACAGCAAGGACAAAGGCATACCTACAGTTTCAGATAAAACTCCCAAATTATTATAAAGCTTGCCAGATACTAAAAAGCCAATTAGTATGATGACAGTAATAATGAAAACTCTTAACAAAATACATAGAATGGAAAGCTACGTGTCTTTTCTCAAAGATATAACTACACTAGAAATTATTAAATTTCTTAAATCAACTCAGTTGATTTAATACGTAATTCATTTTCAGTAAGGTCTTTTTTCAAAAATATAAAGGCTTTCAGGGAATGATTTACACTATTATTAGATAAGTATCAGCTTAAGCTTTATATGGCCATCTTTCATGACTTTTTATAAGGCAGTTTTATCTGTGTTTTTTAATTCCTTAAAAGAAAGTAATTTTTAAAATGATTTCAGGGACTTCCCTGGTGATGCCGTGGTTAAGAATCCACCTGCCAATGCGGGGGACACGGGTTCAATCCCTGGTCCAGGAAGATACCACTCCGCAGTTACTGCTGCGGAGTAACTAAGCCCGTGTGCCACAACTGCTGAAGCCCGTGCACCTAGAGCCCAAGCTCTGCAACAAGAGAAGCCACTGCAATGAGAAGCCCACGCACCGCAACGAAGAGTAGCCCCCACTCGCAGCAACGAAGACCAAACGCGCCAAAAATAAATAAATAAACAAATAATAAATGATTTCAGCAATTGTTTAATAAGATGTTTAAAATGCTTCTTAAAGATATTTTCTTTTCCATAGTTCCATTGTATTAATGTGTAATTCACTACTGAAAATACTGAATACTGAATACTGAAGCTATTATATATTCATCAGGTTGCATTTTTGTCTAGGAGAATTGGTGAATAAAAGAATCAGATAACTGGACATTAGGATGGGACTTGTAAAGTTCATTAACCATACTATTCTGCCTTTAGTCATATTTCACATGATTCCAGATAAAATCCATGTTACTTTTAACCACCTGAAAAGAGGACTCCATTTCTTACTTCCTATACTACCTTTTATTATTCTCCTACTATGTGCCAGTTACTATAGTTATCAAAAATGAACAGAACTCTGAAAGGTTATCAAATCATTGTGAGGAGCATCATTGTTTTATTTACTAACGCATTCCTTGAGTCTAGCACAGCATCTGATAATCAGATACTCATTATATTTGTTGTTGGGGTAATAAAATTATATGGAAGCTCATTTTAGAACTACATAGAGATGTTTATTTCATAAAATACCTTGATGACAATTGTAACAGTAGCATGATAGTTCTAACGATATAGTTAGGAGGAAGCCAAAGAGCTATATAAGCAAAAGTTTTGGGGCTTGGAGGGTGCTTCGACTAGTGAAGATAAATAATGAAATCAAGAAAGAGAGGACACACAATATTAAGGCAGGGGGTTGGACCTCACTGGAAAGGACGACCAGTGGAAATTCTGTAGAAGTAGTGGGAGTGATCCAGGGACTGTGAAGAATTTGTTTTTTAAAATAGTCACGTGTTAACATTTGTGGTAAAGCCATATAATATTCCTTTCCCCAATTATTTGGTGAAGGGACTGCACATAGACTTGAAACAGTATGCTTTGGGGAGTAAAGTGGCCAGAGCAGTGTCTAGTAGGGTGTAGTGCTGCAATTGGGCAGCAGGAACTGGAGGAGAAAGGTAGAAAAGAGATGGAGAACTCAATGCAAAGAGAAAATCAGAACAGATGCTAAGAAGACAGATAAGTTCTACCCCCACCCCAAAAATCCTTCCAGGGAGATGCTGACTTTAGTTTTTCATTGTAGACCACCGATGTTATTTAAAGTAACAAGGACAAGTTGATTCCGACAAACCAGAGGATCTGAGGACATTTCACATGTTGAAATAGGGGTTAGAAATACTTAGAATTGATTGAACGGAGGACATTTTTTCAGCCTTGAAACAGCATAAAGGCTGATGATTGAGAGATGCCCACAGGCATTTTCATGAATTCTGCAGTAGAGGTATGATCAACGTGCAGTGAGAACACAGACAGAATGGGTGTTAAACTTTACCTCCCGGGGGGAGACAGCAGGAAGGCTATGCAGAAGAAGTAAGGCATGAGTGGAGTCTAAAGGATAATGCAGAGTTTCCTAGAGGGGAAAGTGGACAAAGGCATTCTGGGGATAAGAAAACAGAGAAAGTGCAAATCATGGAAATATAAAATGTGCATTGGGGAACTGAAAGCAGAAAAAAGGCTGAAAATGAAGACAGGCCCAGCTAGGAAAGGGCTGTATGTGCCATTCTAAGGAGGAAACATGATCCTATATAAATGAGGGAATTCCATTAGACTTTTTTTCTTTTTTTTAACCAAGGAAGTAGCATATACCTCAATATCTATCTGTTTTGTTTCATTAACATGTTTCTTTTAATTTTAATAGATCTTTATTGGAGTATAATTGCTTCACAATACTGTGTTAGTTTCTGTTGCACAACAAAGAGAATCAGCCATATGCATACACATGTCCCCATATCCCCTCCCTCTTCAGCCTCTCTTCCATCATCCATATCTCACCCCCTAGGTCATTGCAGAGCACCAAGCTGAACTCCCTGTGCTATGCTGCTGCTTCCCACCACCCAACTATTTTACATTTCGTAGTGTATATATGTAGATGCAACTCTCTCACTTTGCCCCAGCTTCCCTCTCCCACCCCACGTCCTCAAGTCCATTCTCTATGTCTAATTCTTTATTCCTGTCATGCAACTAGTTCATCAGTACCAATTTTTTTTTTTAGATTCCATATATATGCATTAGCATACGGTATTTGTTTTTCTCTTTCTGACATACTTCAGTCTGTATGACAGACTCTAGGTCCATCCACCTCACTACAAGCAACTCAATTTCGTTTCTTTTTATGGCTGAGTAATATTCCATTGTATATATGTGCCACATCTTTATCCATTCATCTGTCGATGGACATTTACGTTGCTTCCATGTCCTGGCTATTGTAAATAGTGCTGCAATGAACATTGTGGTGGATGTCTCCTTTTGAATTATGGTTTTCTCAGGGTACATGCCCAGTGGTGGGATTGCTGGGTCATGTGGTGGTTCTATTTTTAGTTTAGTTTTGTATTTTTTTTAACATCTTTATTGGAGTATAATTGCTTTACAATGGTGTGTTAGTTTCTGCTTTATAACAAAGTGAATCAGTTATACATATACATATGTTCCCATATCTCTTCCCTCTTGCATCTCCCTCCCTCCCACCCTCCCTATCCCACCCCTCTAGGTGGTCACAAACCACTGAGCTGATCTCCCTGTGCTATGTGGCTGCTTCCCACTAGCTATCTATTTTACGTTTGGTAGTGTATATACGTCCATGCCACTCTCTCACTTTGTCACATCTTACCCTTCCCCCTCCCCATATCCTCAAGTCCATTCTCTAGTAGGTCTGTGTCTTTATTCCTGTCTTACCCCTAAGATCTTCATGACCTTTTTTTTTTTTCTTAGATTCCATATATATGTGCTAGCATACGGTATTTGTTTTTCTCTTTCTGACTTACTACACTCTGTATGACAGACTCTAGGTCCATCCACCTTGCTACAAATAACTCAATTTTGTTTCTTTTTATGGCTGAGTAATATTCCATTGTTTATATGTGCCTCATCTTTATCCATTCATCTGTTGATGGACACTTAGGTTGCTTCCATGTCCTGGCTATTGTAAAGACTGCTTCAATGAACATTGTGGTACCTGTCTCATTTTGAATTATGGTTTACTCAGGGTATATGCCCAGGAGTGGGATTGCTGGGTCGTATGATAGTTCTATTTTTAGTTTTTTAAGGAACCTCCATACTGTTTTCCATAGTGGTTGTATCAATTTACATTCCCACCAACAGTGCAGGAGGGTTCCCTTTCCACCACACCCTTTCCAGCATTTATTATTTCTAGATTTTTTGATAATGGCCATTCTAACTGGCGTGAGGTGATACCTCATTGTAGTTTTGATTTGCATTTCTCTAATAATTAGTGATGTTGAGCAGCTTTTCATGTGCCTCTTGGCCATCTGTATGTCTTCCTTTGTGAAATGTCTATTTAGGTCTTCTGCCCATTTTTTAACTGGATTGTTTGTTTTTTTGGTATTGAGCTCCATAAGCTGCTTGCATATTTTGGAGATTAATCCTTTGTCTGTTGTTTCATTTGCAAATATTTTCTCCCAGTCTCAGCATTGTCTTTTTTGTCTTGTTTACGGTTTCCTTTGCTGTGCAAAAGCTTTTAACTTTAATTAAGTCCCATTTGTTTATTTTTGTTTTTATTTCCATTACTCTAGGAGGTGGGTCAAAAAAGATCTTGCTGTGGTTTATGTCAAAGAGTGTTTTTGCTACGTTTTCCTCTAAGAGTTTTATAGTGTCCGGTGTTACATTTAACTCTTTAATCCATTTAGAGTTTATTTTTTATTTTTTTATTTTTTTTTAATTTATTTATTTATTTTTGCTGTGTTGGTTCTTCGTTTCTGTGCGAGGGCTTTCTCCAGTTGTGGCAAGTGGGGGCCACTCTTCATCACGGTGCGTGGGCCTCTCACTATGGTGACCTCTCTTGTTGCGGAGTACAGGCTCCAGACGTGCAGGCTCAGTAGCTGTGGCTCACGGGCCTAGTTGCTCCACGGCATGTGGGATCTTCCCAGAACAGGGCTCGAACCCCTGTCCCCTGCATTAGCAGGCAGATTCTCAACCACTGTGCCACCAGGGAAGCCCTAGAGTTTATTTTTGTGTATGGTGTTAGATAGTGTTCTAATTGCATTCTTTTACATGTACCTGTCCAATTTTCCCAGCACCACTTGTTGAAGAGGCTGTATTTTCTCCATTATATGTTCTTGCCTCCTTTGTCATAAATTAGGTGCCCATATGTATGTGGGTTTATCTCTGGGCATTCTATCATGTACCATTGATCTATATTTCTGTTTTTGTGCCAGTACCATTCTGTCTTGATTACTGTAGCTTTGTGGTATAGTTTGAAGTTTGGGAGCTTGATTCTTCAAACTCCATTTTTCTTTCTCAAGATTGCTTTGGCTCTTCAGGGTCTTTTGTGTTTCCATACAAATTGTAAATTTTTTTTCTTCTAATTCTGTGAAGAATACCATGGGTAGTTTGATAGGGATTGCATTGAATCTGTAGATTGCTTTGGGCAGTATAGTCATTTTCACAATATTGATTCTTCCAATCCAAGAACATGGTATATTTCTCCATGTGTTTATGTCATCTTTGATTTCTTTCACTAGTGTGTTATAATTTTCTGAGTACAAGTCTTTTGCCTCCCTAGGCAAGTTTATTCCTAGGTATTTTATTCTTTTTGTTGCAGTGGTAAATGGCAGTGTTTCCTTAATTTCTCTTTCTGATCTTTCATTGTTGGTGTATAGGAATGCCAGAGATTTCTGTGTATTAATTTTTTATCCTGCAACCTTACCAAATTCATTGGTTAATTCCAGTAGTTTTCTGGTGGCATCTTTAGGATTTTCTTAGTATAATGTCATCGGCAAAAAAGTAACAGTTTTTCTTCTTCTTTTCCAATTTGGATTCCTTTTATTTCTTTTTCTTCTCTGATGGCTGTGGCTAGGACTTCCAAAACTATATTGAATAGGAGTGGTGAGAGTGGACATCCTTGTCTTGTTCCTGATCTTAGTGGAAATGCTTTCAGTTTTTCACCGTTGAGTATGATGCTTGCTGTGGGTTTGTCATATATGGCCTTTATATGTTGAGGTAGGTTCCCTCTATGCCCATTTTCTGGAGAGTTTTTATCATAAGTGGGTGTTGAATTTTGTCAAAAGCTTTTTCTTCATCTGTTGAGATGATCATATGGTTTTTATTCTTCAGTTTGTTAATGTGGTGCATCACATTGATTGATTTGCATATATTGAAGAATCCTTGCATCCCTGGGATAAATCCCACTCGATCATAGTGTATGATCCTCTTAATATGCTGTTGGATTCTGTTTGTTAGTATTTTGTTGAGGACTTTTGCATCTATATTCATCAGTGATATTGTTCTATAATATTCTTTTTTTGTGATATCTTTTTCTGGTTTTGGTATCAGGGTGATGCTGGCTTCGTAGAATGAATTTGGGAGTGTTTCTCCCTCTGCAATTTTTTGGAAGAGTTTGAGAAGGATAAGGGTTAGCTCTTCTCTAAATGTTTGATAGAATTCACCTGTGAAGCCATCCAGTCCTGGGCTTTTGTTTGTTGGAAGATTTTTAATCACAGTTTCAATTCCAGTGCTTGTGATTGGTCTGTTTATATGTTCTATTTCTTCCTGGTTCAGTCTCGGAAAGTTTTGCTTTTCTAAGAATTTGTCCATTTCTTCTAGGTTTTCCATTTTATTGGCATATAGTTGCTTGTAGTAATCTCTCATGATCCTTTGTATTTCTGCAATGTCAGTTGTTACTTCTCCTTTTTCATTTCTAATTCAATTGATTTGAGTCGTCTGCCTTTTTTTCTTGATGAGTCTGGCTAATGGTATATCAATATTGTTTATCTTCTCAAAGAACAAGCTTTTAGTTTTATTGATCTTTGCTATTGTTTTCTTTGTTTCTATTTATTTCTGCTCTGATCTTTATGATTTCTTTCCTTCTGCTAACTTTGAGGGTTTGTTTTCGTTCTTTCTCTAATTGCTTTAGGTGTAAGGTTTGGTTGTTTATTTGAGATTTTTCTTGTTTCTGATGTAGGTAGTATTGCTATAAATCTCTTGATCTCTTGGTTATTTAGTAGCACACTGTTTAGCCTCCATGTATTTGTGGTTTTTACAATTTTTTTTCCTGTAATTGATTTCCAATCTCATAGCGTTGTGGTCATAAAAGATGTTTGACAGAATTTCAATTTTCTTAAATTTTCCGAGGCTTGATTTGTGACCCAAGATGTGATGTATCCTGGAGAATGTTCCATGTGCACTTGAGAAGAAAGTGTATTGTGCCACTTTTGTGTGGAATGTTCTATAATTATCAATTAAATCTATCTAGTCTGTTGTTTCTTTTAAAGCTGTTGTTTCCTTATTTATTTTCTGTTTGGATGATCTGTCCGTTGGTGTAAATGGGGTGTTAAAATTCCCTACTATTTCTGTGTTACTGTTGATTTCTCCTTTCATGGTTGTTAGCATTTGCCTTATGTATTGAGGTGCTCCTATGTTGGCTGCACAACATTTGTAATTGTTATATCTTCTTCTTGGATTGATCCTTTGGTCATTATGTAGTGTCCCTCCTTATCTCTTGTAACAGTCTTTATTTTAAAGTCTACTTTATCTGATATAAGTATTGCTACTCCAGGTTTCTTTTGATTTCCATTTGCATGGAATATCTTTGTTCATCCCTTCATTTTCAGTCTGTATGTGCCCCTACGTCTGAAATGGCTCTCTTGTAGACAGCATATATATGGGTCTTATTTTTTATTTTTTATTTTTTGCTGTACGTGGGCCTCTCACTGCCGTGGCCTCTCCCATTGCGGAGCACAGGCTCTGGACGCGCAGGCTCAGCGGCCATGGCTCACGGGCCCAGCCGCTCCACGGCATGTGGAATCTTCCTGGACCAGGGCACGAACCCGCGTCCCCTGCATCGGCAGGCGGACTCTCAACCACTGCGCCACCAGGGAAGCCCTGGGTCTTATTTTTGTATCCATTCAGTCAGTCTGTGTCTTTTGGTTGGGGCATTTAATCCATTTACATCCAAGGTTATTATTGCTATATATGTTCCTATTACCATTATCTTAATTGTTTTGGGTTTGTTTTGGAGGGTCTTTTTCTTCTCTTGTGTTTCCCACCTAGAGAAGTTTGTTTAGCATTTGTTGTAAAGCTGGTTTGGTGGTGCTGAATTCTTTTAGGTTTGCTTGTCTGAAAAGCTTTTGACTTCTCCATTGAATCTGAATGAAATCCTTGCTGGGTAGAGTAATCTTGCTTGTAGGTTTTTCTCTTTCATCATTTTAAGTATATCCTGCCACTCCGTACTTGCCTGAGGAGTTTCTGCTGAAAAATCAGCTGATAAGCTTATGGGGATTCCTTTTTGTGTTATTTTTTGTTTTTCCCTTGATGCTTTTTATATTTTTCTTTGAATTTAATTTTTGTTATTTTGATTAATATGTGTCTTGGTGTGTTTTTCCTAAGGTTTATCCTGTATGGGACTCTCTGTGCTTCCTGGACTTGGGTGACTATTTCCTTTCCCATGTTAGGGAAGTTTTCAACTATGAGCTCTTCAAATATTTTCTCAGACCCTTTCTCTTTTCTCTTCTTCTTCTGGGACCCCTATAATTCAAATGTTGGTGAGTTTAGTGTTGTCCCAGAGGTCTCTGAGATTGCCTTCAATTCTTTTCATTCCTTTTTCTTTATGCTGCTCCTCAGCAGTTATTTCCACCATTTTGTCTTCCATCTCACTTATTCATTCTTCTCCCTCAGTTATTCTGTTATTGATTCCTTCTAGTGTATTTTTCATTTCAGTTAATGTGTTGTTCATCTCTGTTTGTTTGTTCTTTAGTTCTAGATCTTTGTTAAACATTTCTTGTATTTTCTCAATCTTTGCCTCCATCCTATTTCTGAGATTCTGGATCATCTTTACTATCATTACTCTGAATTCTTTTTCAGGTAGTTTGCCTGTTTCTTCTTCATTTATTTGGCCTTGTAGATTTTTACCCTGCTCTTTCATCTGTGATATAGTTTTTGCTGCCTTATTATTATTTTTTTTTTTTATGAGTGGGATTGTGTTCCTGTTTTACTGGTTGTTTGGCCTGAGGCTTCCAACACTGGAGTTTGTAGGCTATTGGGTAGAGCTGGGTCTTGGTGCTGAGTTGAGGAACTCAGTAAGACCTCACTCCAATGAATATTCCTTGGGTCTGAAGTTGTCTGTTATTCCAGTGGTTCGGACTCAGAGCTCCCACTGCAGGAGCTTCAGCCCAACCCCCGGCTTGTGAACCAAGATCCTGCAAGCCCCATGGGGTGGCAAAAAAAATAATAATAACAAACTAAAAAATAAAATTAGACCAGGGAACTAACAGATATGTTAGAAAGAATATAAAAATAAAAATATAGATAAATCAACAACCGGAAGGTACATTGGTACCACAATAGTAAAAAAGAGGAGGAGTGAAAAGATGAAAAAAAAAGGGGAGGGGGAAGGCCTTGGCTGTAGAGGGCAGGGCCTAAGCAAAGGTGAGGTTTGGGCAGTGGGTAGGGCCAATGCTTAGGACCCACAGGGCTGGAAAAGGCCCTGGGTGATCTGGGGGGTGGGGCTTAAGCTCAAGGAACAGAAGGGGTCCAGGCGTGGCCCCCACCCCTTGTCTCATAGGGCAGGGACAACACCTGGGAGCCCAGCAGGCTTCCTGGTCTCGAGTGGGTGGGGCAAATGCCCTCCTCTCCTCTCCTGCTCCTCTGGCCTGCGAGGGCCCCTCCCACCTGACTCACCTGATCTCCCCGGACTCCCTCTTATGCCCTCAGGACCCGTGTGGGCTGGATGGGGCTTTGGAGTGGGGAACCAGCCTGGGAGCTCAGCAGGTTCCCCAGCCTGAGTGGGCCAGGCGATTGCCCACCACTCCTCTCCCACTCTTCCTGGAGAGTCCCTGCTGCCTGCCTCTCCTGACCTCCCTGGCCTCAGGTGTGCTGATCCTGTCTGGCCTCCACTTCTCCTCCGCCTTGAGTCCCCGTACGTCCTACCAGTTCACTTTGGGGTTCCTCCTGTCTCCTTGGGCGTCAGAGTCCCCCACCAGCTGCTGGCAGGTGCCCTAGTTGTGGGGAGATGCTAACTCTGCGTCTTCCCACACCACCATCTTGACTCCACCTCCATTAACATGTTTTTAATACTTCCCTTAGGGAAAAATAAGACAAAACATTTAGAATATCAGATGACATCAAGTAAGAAGGTGAAGACGTTGGAGAGATGACTAATTATGACTGTCTGCACTCAGATGGAAAAATGAAATCCTCTTATTTCCATTTTTTGATTCTTTTCCCAAAAAGGCATTGGATGTCTCTTTTGCAATGCATTTTGTAAACTGACCCAATTTGCACATTACTTTTTGGGGGCTTTGCCTGTTTTATAACAATGTTTCATTCACAAAAGGACACTGACAGATTATTTTCACTTGTCCATCCATTCCTGGAGCTACAGGCAGATCTATATTCCACTTTATGCTCTAGCAAATGAAATAAAAATACAGTGAAACAGCATATGCAGAGAATGTTACAGGAAATCTATAATGCTAATAAAAGTACATGTTTAGCAGAAATCAGACGATTGAGAGTTTTTATTTTGTTATTATTTTTCCTGGCAAAACTTATTGTTGAAAAACTAGGACAAACCTCAGACAAAGTGAATAAAATGATGTAAGTTTTATTGAATCTTGTCTAGCCAGTCAGGTTTAAAATATACTTTTTTTGTTCTTCTAGGGAGGGATTCTGAGACACACTGAAGGAGTGTACACATTTTAAACTCTTTTTTTCAACTAGTAAATCTCATATTTTATCTGTGGGCACAAAATTAAATTCATTCTTCATTAACTATCTCCACTACCACCTCTTCTGTGAAGCCCTACCTGATTCTATTCTACTCCATGTAGTTCTATAGTGTTGATCAGATAACCCAGCTTTTATTGACAAAATAGAGATCCTAGGAATTTTCATTAGAAGCTGAAAAGCTTTCTGAGAGACAGGTAAGAGAGAATGAAGGTACAGAAATCTGGTCTGAATCACTGGGCCAGATTTGGATGGTAGAAAATAGAGTACATGATTCTGAATACGTCACAGCTTGCATGGATTCAAAATTAAAACCAAGGGTGAAGATTAAAATACCTGAGTGAGAATGTTTAGGGGAAAAAAGTAGCTCTAAAATGAGAGCCTAATGTTTAACAGTATCAATACCAAGTTTTCATTAATGAAATAAATTCAGGATATAGAGTCCATAGTTCAGATATTCGTGTGTTCTACATCCAGCAACAAGAGGCTCAGATTTGATACTGCCTTCTCCTGACATCAGCAGAAACATGTAACCCTTTGCATGTTTCCCTCCCTCCCTCCCCTCCCTCTTTCTTTCTCTCTACCTTCCTTCCTTCCTTCCTTCCTTTTTTGCTGATGAAAGAGAAACAAACCCAATTTGAATTATCATAGGAAAGTTAATCAAATGATCCCAGTGAAGAATTAAGTAACTGCAAGAAAGGCAGAAGTGAAGCTGGACACTTGCCAAGAAGTTTACTGAGGCCAGAGATCTCTCTACATCTCTTCTGTCCTCCTCTTTCTCTATTATTACATCATTCTCTACTGCTGCAAATTGGAAATCTTCAACATGGCAGACAATATGCTGTTGAAATCTTTGGGGCCTCATCACCTATTTCTTGGGAAAAGCTGACCCTTGCTTAATCTAGTGTCAAGTTGTAAAATCCATGTAGAGCATTAACTTGAGTTGGTACCTGATGCCAAGCTAATCATGTAGATGGCGGTTGGGGGATGGGGAAATAGGGATGCTTTTAAGAATATGTAATCCTTCAGAACTCATGTTTAGTTCTGGGGGAGGAGCATTTCTTTGTGGAAGAGAATGTTTCCAAAATAAAAAGAAAGCGTTGATAAGTAGACACAAGAACCACCAGAGCAAGCACAAAACAGGCTGTGACATTTTTATCGTCAACACACATGCTCTTAACTTTTGTCACTGGCTACCTCAAGACAAACATCTAGAGCTTTTGTTGGCATTGGTATCAGCAGACATCAGTCACAGGGCTCATGCCTTTTGAATCATTATTGACAGGGCATAGCACCATGGTCAGCTAGATAAGAGGAGGAAACAGTACATGTTACTGCAGTTAATAAGATTACTGGGACTTCCTGAACCACAAGGTAAGTGTTTTGAGTGTAGATTAGATTCCCATGGAGCAGATGGTGATGAAGCCAGAGAAATAGTTTTGGTAACATGACCCTATTTATACTTAAGGTTGCAATGGATTGGGAAATATGAACTTTGTATCTTTATAGACTATATGGATGTCTCCTCTGTCAGATGTGGATCCTAGCACTGTGCATAGGTAGTCAAAAAGGGGAATATAGTGCTGAATTGTTGTATGGATTATACCCATCTCAAGTTGTCGATTTCTTACATATCTGTCTTCCTCCTGTGTCTTTTAAAAGTAGTTTAGGGACTTCCCTGGTGGCGCAGTGGTTAAGAATCCTCCTGTCAATGCAGGGGACACGGGTTCGATCCCTGGTCCAGGATGATCCCACATGCCACAGAGCAACTAAGCCTGTGCACCACAACTACTGAGCCTGAGCTCTAGAGCCCGTGAGCCACAACTCCTGAGCCTGCGTGCCACAACTACTGAAGCCTGTGCACCTAGAGCTTGTGCTCCGCAACAAGAGAAACCATCACAATGAGAAGCCTACACACTGCAACGAAGAGTAGCCCCCGCTCGCCAAAACTAGAGAAAGCCCGTGCGCAGCAACGAAGACATAATGCATCAAAAATTTTTTTATTAAAAAAAATTTTTTTTTTTAAAGTAGTTTAGCTGTTCAATTCTAGAATGAAGTCATGGACTGAGTCAGTTCAAAACATGAGTGCATAGCTACACAGGAATAGTGACTGGAGGTAATGGTTAGCTGAATGTCTAAATTGTCATAAAATTCTCAGGTACAAATCCAGCACCTATAGTACTGGTGGGAGAAAGCACTATAGCAGAGAATAAAGGTGGGATCAGTACTTGAGACTTAAGAAGTTTATGTGCATGAGTCCATTCTCACCATGACCCAACTTGGAGGCTGGGACATTGGATTGGACAGCATCTTGGAAAGGTATGTGTCTGGGCAAGGCAGAACATATAGTCTTAGAGAGGGTAATTAGAGCAGCAGGCAGTATTTAGATGGAAATCACTCAGCTTAGAGTACTTAGCTTGAAATTAGGAGGAAGGACTAGGGCAGAACTTTAGCCTCGTAATTAAAGCAACAAAAGGAAAGGCGAGCTCTGACTTAGAGGGCAAATAAGATCTCAGGGGTTACCTGGGGGGACATTCATCCTAAATTTCATTGCTAGTGAAGATATCTAAAGAGCAATGTGGTAAGCCAGCAACCTTCGCTGGCACATTGAATTCTGACTCTCAGTGAGTGTTAAATCCAAGCTACAACAGACCAGACCAGGAAAGGGATGGTGGGAGATTGAGGGTACTGATCTACTTCTTTTTTTTTTTTTTTTTTTTTTGTGGTACGTGGGCCTCTCACTGTTGTGGCTTCTCCCGTTGCGGAGCACAGGCTCCAGATGCGCAGGCTCTGCGGCCATGGCTCTCGGGCCCACCCACTCCGTGGCATGTGGGATCTTCCCGGACTGGGGCACGAACCCGTGTCCCCTGCATCAGCAGGCGGACTCTCAACCACTGCGCCACCAGGGAAGCCCCTGATCTACTTCTTACATACATCAGGATTAGCACAGAAATTGCAACAGGAAAGAGTCTGCAGGCAAGTGGGGACACCAATAGATTGAGCGATGAAGACCTGATACAGAGGCAGAGAAAAACAAGACAAGATTGACAGATAACCTTTTGAATTGAAAGGAAGCTGTTGTTTAATGCTGTAGTCCCCTTCTTAAATTTTTAATTGCTTCATAGGAATGAATTAAAACATTGCTCAATAACTACTTGGTGATTAGATTTTAGCAGATGAACATGATCTAATTCTATAGGGCTATATAGGCATGCGGTTTGAAGAGATGAGTTTTGATATGTGAATCTTTTATAGAAGATTTACATGAGGTTCTAGGAGATCAGAGTTTACTTTCCCCTTAGAGTAACAGGTTGCTGTCGCTTTTACTGCAGCGTTGTCCTGGAAGCATGCAACCAGAAGCACTCAGGAACATGTGGTGCCCTTTGTGGGCAGCTCCCCTTGGTGTGGTGCAAGAGTTGTATTCAATCAAACTGTCAGAATGATGACAGCTGCGAGAAGGGCCCATAAAGCTATTCATTAAGCTCTGAAACAGCTAGCACTTTACTTGTCTGGAGTTATTTATTAGTGGTTGATGATAATACAGTTGAGCAAGGCAGAGGCTTATGAGGCATCTTGGCTCTCTATTTTGGTGAGAAGGTCATTTTGAAAGGGAGAACTTTAAATTCTTTTGTATATTCAAGTCTACCTCTTTATTAATATGGTAAAACACAATAAAATGCGAAAAAAAGCATTTTTAGAAGTAGGCTGCATTTTTAACAGTAGGCTGCACTGTTATAAAAACTTGGATTCTGTATCAGTCAGAGTCCAGTCGGAAAAGCAGAAGCAACAGAATATGTACAGCATTACAACACAACGAGAAGAACTGATAGAAATGCATCTTAAACCTTGCTACTAATTAGGTGTATCTTTGGGTAAAGAACTTAAAGTCTTCATCCTGAGTCATCATCTGTAAATACTGAGATTTGGCAAGGTATTTTTTTAAACGTTTCTTTTCTGTTTTAGCTATATGT